>NC_047084.1:472273573-473665420 GCF_902459505.1 Geotrypetes seraphini
CCTCCCCCAACAAACCCCGCCATCCCGAAACACCACCCTTAGTCTTACTTTCCAAGTTGGACCGGACAGCTCCTCGCTCGTCTGGCCAGCAGGCCTGCCTCCGTCCAAATGAGGCGGGCCCGCCCCTCCCCTGCCTAACCCACAGGATCCTAGGGCCTGATTGGCCCAAGCACCTAAGGCCCCTCCTATAGCGGGAGTGGCTTTAGGTGCCTAGACCAATCAGGCCCTAGGATCCTGTGGGTTGGGCAGGGTAGGGGCGGGCCCGCCTCATTTGGACGGAGGCAAGCCTGCTGGCCATACGTGTGAGGAGCCGTCCGGTCCAACTTGGAAAGTAAGACTAAGGGGGTTCCGGGGTGGGAGGGTTCGTTGGGGGGGGGTCCAGCAGGAGGGGTTGGGTACCCTTCTGCTGCGATTGTCGGGAGGGCCGTTGGGGGGGGTCTACAGGAGGGGTTGGGTGCCCTCCTGCCGTGATCGCTGGGGGGAGGGGAGACTTGCAGCCGTACATGTCGTGTTTGTTTTTGTATAGTTATTAACTAATATTTAACTAAGTTTTAAAGTTTTAAAGAATGTTTCCTTTATACGTAAATAAAGAAAAGTATTTAAAATCGTACCCGTTTGAGGCTTTTATATATGCAGCGGTGACGGTGACGGGGCGGTGAATGGGGTTGCAGTGGCGGTGACGGGGCGGTGAATGGGGTGGCAGTGGCGGTGACGGGGCGGTGAAGGGAATGGCGGTGACGGGGCGGTGCAGAGGATGGTGAGACGGGGACGGGGCGGTGACGGGGACCAATTTTTTCACCGTGTCATTCTCTAATGTAGAGTGAGGCAGTTGAGAGGCATTGTAAACTTGGTTATAAATATAGACATATTTCAGATAGTATTGCTGCTTTACAATATATTTGAACACTTATATATATGTATGGAAAGGGTTTAGAGTTAAAGTCCTGGGTAAGTAGGTGGGAAGGGAAGGAATGGGGATTTGTTCAGAGACGTTTGGGGGTTGCATAGATGAAAAACTGTGCACTGGTATGCTAATCTTTGTTATGAATTAAAAAAAGAAAAGAAATACAAGTGGAAAAAAAGAAGTAAATAAGAAAACAGATAAATAGGTGGGGCGTGGATGGGACAGGGGGTGAGGCAGGGCCAGGGGGGCCCAGTATACACGTGTGCCTAGGGACCCTTGAAGAATTAATCCTGCCCTGGATGCCAGACCATGAGGTGGGAAGGAAGTAAGGAGAGGAGAGAAATGCCACAGCATGATGGGAGGGGAGGTGGAAACAGTGAGAGGAGAGATAAAAATGGAGAGAAGAATGAAGCAAAAATAAATCAAGTAAAAAGGAGAGAGGGTACAGGCTAAATGAAGGGGGCAGGTGCTGGATGGAAGGGAGAGAGGTCAGACAATTTATGGAAGGGGTATAGAAAGAGGGCAGATGACATATGGAAGAGGCAGAGAATGGATTGAAGATAAAGAGGCAGACTCTGGATGGAAGGGAGTGAAGAGAAAATGAGGAAAGCATAAACCAGAGACAACAAATGTAGAAAAAATAATTTTTTTATTTTTTATTTTTTTGCTTTAGGATAAAGTAGTATTATAGCTGTATTAATAAATGCTTATTAAAAGAAAATGCAAATAAGGTAATCTTTTTAATGGATTAATTTTAATACATTTTTGACTAATCTTTGGAGACCAAAACCTCTTTCCTCAAGTCAGGACAGGATACTGTAACAGCAGAATACTGTACTGACCTAAGGAAGGAGGTTTTGGCCTCTGAAAGCTAATTGAAAAGCATAATCAAAAGAAACGTCTAAGTCTGTTTTGGGCCTAAGTTGCTAGTCACCCAAAGTCGGCAGTGTCTAAAGTCCATTCTCGAAAAATACATACAAAATATTTTGTTTTTTAAGAGTCATCTAACTCTACATCCAGCTGTTTGATCACCTAGACTGCTAAGTTGTCTATCTTTATACCCCATTCTCGTCCAAAAATTTGTCCAAGTCTAAAACGCCTAGAAAAGGACCTCTTGGACTTGGAAGGGGCTAGCAAAGTAATGGACTAGACACCTAGACATGGCAACAGAGTAGTGGGGCACCTTACAGAATACTGCTGCAAACTTCACAAAAAGAGTACCACCATAACTCCCTTATAGGTTATGGTGAGCCCCTCAAAACACCCCCAAAACCTACAAGACCCACCTGTCTACCACCCCAATAGTCCTCACGGCTGCAGGTGACACCTATTAGGCAGTACAGTAGGGTTTGGGGAGGGGGGTAGGGGGTGCACATGTTCCACCATAAATGCAGTGGTTAGAGTGGCTTATGGACCTGGATCTTCCTCTCTATGGTTCACTAACCCACTCCCACACTACTTAAGCTACCTCTGTACTACTCTACTTGGCTTTGCTATGTCAGGTGCTGATGTTCTGGAGGCAGGTATGTACGTTTTTATTCTGATTTTTTTTTTGTTTTTGAGAAATATATTTTATTAAGTTTTCAATGAAGGAAAACAAAGCACTCAAATATACATGGTGTACAACAAGATTCGTGGATACCAAATTACTGCTCAAATTCACCAACACATTCTTGAGCCCTCCCCCCCATCCCACCCACCCCCACCTCCCCTCCCATGTCCCAAACAAACAAATCATAACAAAAATCCACTCCAGTACAGTCTCAAATATATAGTCAAACATTTAACAAATGACTTCGAGCTCTTGATGTTAAAGTATCCCAGAAAGGAGCCCAACATTGACAGAACAACCTGCCCATTGCGGAGTCTAACATAGAAAAGCAAAGTCGCTCCATAGAGGCTTGCTGTATCATCAGAGTCCGCTAACGAGAAAGCGTCGGAGATTCAGACGAAATCCAGTAAAGTAGAATAGTCTTCTTCCCCAATAACATAGAACGGGCGAGAAAGCTCCAAAACCCCTTAGGAGCTGACAGGGGTACATATTCAAGGGTAAACAGCATCTGTTGATCTAAGGAAAAGTTGTAATTCCACATGGTTTGAATATGCGTACACAGCTGTTGCCAAAAAGCTTGAATCTGAGGACACAACCAGAACTGATGTCCCAAAGTGGACGGAGAATGAGAACATTTAAGACAGCAATCTGACAAGCACATCTTTGCTCGAAATTGGTATGAGGTAGATCTGTACAACCGATGTAAAAATTTATAGTTCATTTCAAACAAAGTCACACTGTACGAAACTCGAGCTGTTCGAAAGACCCCCCTACGGATCATAGCGGCTGTTACCTCACAAGAAAGATCCTGTGACCATTTTAAAGCATAAGATTCATAGGAAGGCTCGCCCAGACATTCCTGAAGATGGCGATGATGAAATCGCAATGGAATTGGTACCTGGGCAGACAGACTCAGCGCTTCAGATAGATGTTCCATACAACGGTCCACTATAGAATCCCGTGGCAAGGTGCTGTGGGGGGGTCAGTGATCACTGGGGCAGAATGTAGGGGTCTATACTTTGTGTCTGCAGTGCTTATCTGGTCACTTTGGATACCTTTTTGCCACTTAGACTTGGTTTTACATGGCTTAAGTCATTGGTTCCCAACCCTGTTCTAGAGGACCACCAGGCCAATTGGGTTTTCAAGCTAGCCCTAATGAATATGCATGAAGTAGATTTGCATGCCTGTCAAGTCCATTATATGCAAATCTCTCTCATGCATATTTATTAGGGCTAGCCTGAAAACCTGATTGGCCTGGTGGTCCTCCAAGACAGGGTTGGGAACCATAGGCCTAAATCACAACATACAAGTTCTATCGTTAAACTTTTGGTTATACTTGCAGTACGACTAAGTTTAGATCAGCCCACGTCCTGCCCAAATCCCGCTCTCACCACTCCTACTAAAACGCCCCTTTTAGATCTGGTTGTACAACAGCACTGAAAAGGCCTAAGTCGTTTTTAGATATGTCTAAAACCCGGTTTGACTAGTCTTACTGATCGTCCAAGTGCCGATTTAGGCCGGTGTTTCGATTATGAGCCCCCCTAGTCTAATAAAATGGTATTATCTTATTTTTCATTTTATTTCTATTTGTTAATTTGTAAAGTGGTGATCGTTATTCATCAGTTATTTCAATTTACATATATCTTTTTATTTATTTTGCACAGAATAAGGCAGGGGTGTCAAAGTCCCTCCTTGAGGGCCGCAATCCAGTTGGGTTTTCAGGATTTCCCCAATTAATATGCACGAGATCTATTAGCATACAATGAAAGCAGTGCATGCAAATAGATTTCAAACGCTGCTGGAACATAAGGCAATGTTTCAGCAGCCTTTGATTTTTCACACACCAGTTTCTCCACGTATTCGCCATCATAGGACCCTTAGGGACCCCTGACGAAGACACCTTGTCGAAACGTGGTCCGTGTTGGGTCCTGCGCCATCAGCCTATTACGTCCTTTTGATCTTTACGTGGACTTATACCTTTTATGTGGATTATTTATTTGGAACTTGGCTTTTTTTATGTACATTTGGAACTTCAATTAAAGTCCATTTCAGGATCATCGTCTCTCCACATTACTTTTTTGGTTTCTCTTGCTCTTTATTCAATAGCACTTAGGGCCAGATTCTGTAATTGATACCCAACAAGATAGACGTCTATCGCATGTCAATCACTAGGCACCCATTACAAACTGCGCTTAGTGGCGCCTAACATAAAACTTAGGTGCCTGTAATGTAGGCCAAGGTTTTAAAGATGCCTAAGAGCTTTATAGAATCACTAGTGTTTAAGCCCTTTAGATTAACGGGTGCTAGAATAGATGTGTAGACTTAACAGATCACAAAATTTAATGAAAACTTACCGTGTGAGCTGTCTGTCTTTTTTTTTCTCTCTCTCTCTCCTTGGCCGCTGTCTGTATGTCTGTCTCTCTGGGCCCCCTGTCTGTCTGTCATTCTTTCTGTTTATCTTTCTGTCTTTCTTTCTTGTTTTCTGTCTGTCTGTCTCTCTCCCTGGCCCCGTCTGTCTGTCTTTTTTGCTTTCTGTCTCTCTCCCTGCCCGCTGTCTTTCGTTCTTCTGCGCGGCCTGCCTGTCTTTCTGCCTCTCTCTGTGGCCCCCTGCCTGCCTGTGCCTCTATCTGTGGCCCCCTGCCTGCCTGCCTTTCTTTCTGTCTCTCTCCGTGGCCTCTTTCTGTCTCCCCCCACCCAGAGCAAACCAAGATTTCTGCCTGCCCCCCAGCACACCCATCCCCCCAAAGCATAGCAAGTTTGCTCCCTGGCCCCCTTTTCCTCTCCCCCCCCCCCACTTCCCTGTGCAGCAGCAGCATCCCTTGCCTGCTCCGCCTGTCCTGCAGTATTCCTTCTCTCTTCTTTTTACCTCCCCCTTGTCCAGCAGCACTCATTCCATTCTCCCTGTCCAGCAGTAGCACTTTTCCCTTCCTTTTCCCTCCCCCCTGTCCAGCAGCACCCCTTCCCTGTTCCCCCTGTCCTGTAGTAGGCCAGCCATCAGTATGGTTTCTCATCCCCCCTCCCCTTTCCTCCCCGGTCTCACACAGCGGTCGGCAGTGGTAGGTCACTGCTCCTACTTGCTTTGGTCTTACTTTATTTTTGGGCAAAGGCAGAAGTAGGACCTGGCAGCGAGGAAGGCCTTAGGCTGGAAGCGATGTCGGCAAATCAAACCGCCAGACTCCACCCGCACGCACCACAAGCCGCCCCACGTGCCGGAAATCAAATTCTACACGGTGTCAGATCTCACGGACACAGGGATCACAGATTTTATACTGCGCATGTGCGGTAAGGGTTTTATTATTAAGGATGCTTAGCAGTACCTATGTCACTCTCCACCCCTAAACATGCCTACACCGTTAGGCTCAAAATATCAAATAATATATGGGATATTCCATATAAATATACAAAAATGATATAAATACAACGGAACACAATTAGGCGCCATGCAATAAGCACCTATCTTTTCTATAATCGTGCCTAAAGCCCAATTAATTTTTAGTTTTTTTTAAATTATGAGCTTGAAGTCAATTTACTAATTAAGCCCCCCTTTTACAAAATCATGATAGTGGTTTTTAGTGCAGGCCGGTGTGCTGAATGCTCTACGCTGCTCCTATGAGCATCAGGAGCAGCGCAGAGCATTAAGCGCACTAGCCTGCGCTAAAAACTGCTATTGCGGTTTTGTAAAAGGGGAGGGTGGCATTCTAATTATTTAAACCTGCTATCACTGCCAGGAAGTTGAGCCTAGTCCTAGAGACTGATTTCCCAGATTTATTACAGCTTTGCTGGAGCTTGTGAGAGAGATTGCCCATTACATTTCAAAAGTTAATGCTGTGTTCCACAATAAAACTCGGCATTCAACTCAGGGTCTTCGGGAGCTGGAGGGAGGGGAGCTTTGTGGCTACCACTACTGCTTCGGTGGCTGGAGGGAGGGAGGAAGGGAAGGAGATTTGTGGTTGCCACTAATGATCTGGGAGCTGGAGGGAGGGAGGGAGAGGGGTTGTTAGGTCAGGAGCGCACGACTTTGGAGGTTGTGTGAAAAGCGCAGAAGACTTTTTTTTTTTTGCTGGCAATTTTTTTGCTGATTGGTTGAGCATGCTGGTTAGTTGAATACTAGTTAACTGGGATTCTACTGTATTAATGCTGGAGTACTCTGTGCATTATATATAAATATGTGACTCATAGCTAGAAAGATAAACTGAATGTTTACATCCATTTAGTTTAGACACCAATTCAGAAGATGTTACTTGACTAATTGAGAATAATGGTACACTATTGCATGCATGGGGGGAGGGGGGAGAGTCTGTTGTATGGGATGGACTACCAGTCCTTCATTCAAGAGGCCAGAGCTAACAGTTGGAGTCTATGCCCACTGTGCACTGTTTATATGATAAACCTAACGATATCCTTGTTTTCTCTCTTGTTTTTTGAAAGAAAAACAAGAGAGAGGGGATATGTCTGAGATATTTAAATATTTTAGTAGCCATGAAGGCGGGTCTCTTGCAATTGAAAGAAAGTTCTGGAATGAGAGGACATAAGATGAAGTTGAAGGAGAATAGACTCAAAAGTAATCTAAGGAAATACTACTTTACAGAAAGGGTGGACCCACCTCCCAGTGGAGTTGGTGGAGTCGAGAGCTGTGGCTGAATTCAAGAAAGAGTGAGACAGACATGTAGGATCGAGTGCTGCCCGATTCAGGGGGAAAAAATTTTGATTTGATTCGATTTGGTCTGTTGAATTGAGTTTTCAATTTGATTCACTTTTCCCGCTCAATAGGGTGTTTTTTTCAAACATCCTGGCAGCTTTATTTTGCAGCCTCTTCACCCACCCTATCTCCCTTTGCCCTCTCCAGACCTATGCCAGCGTTGTAGTGTAAACGAAATAAAAAAGACTTTTCCTCTCTCTGTTAGGTCCTAGCTCACACTCGCTGTTTAACACCAGCTCTGGCAGGATACATATTTCAAATCTGACATATTGTATTCAAAAAATAGAAAATAAAATTATTTTTCTACCTTTCTACCTTCTACCCACACTGGCATTGCAATAGCAAGCTCAGGGCCCTGTGCATGTGCGAAAGTTGACGTGATGACATCACACATGTGCATGAGATGATCGCATCCATGTCCACATCTTCCAGACACGGCTCCAAGTTTAGTGGGCCACAGCTTCAAAAATGTTTGAGACACTGTCTTAGGGGGAGGAGGAGGAGATAGCAGATGACATGGATAGGTAGACTGGATGGGTCACATGGCCTTTATCTGCCGTCATTTTCTCTGTTTCTATGGTTTTGTTTCTTATGGGATTTTTAGGCATTTAAAGTCAATAAAAAGTTAAATTTGTCAGAAAATATTCTTGCAAAACTTTAGTTCACACATATAAGAACATAAGCATCGCCTCTGCTGAGTCAGACCACAGGTCCATCATGCCCAGCAGTCCGCTCCCGCGACGGCCCTCCCAGATCAATGACCTGTAAGTGATCTTTTACTTAAAAACATTTTGCTCTGTATAGTATCCCTCTAATTATACCCTTCAATCCCCTTTTCCTTTAGGAATTCATCCAATCCCATTTTGAAACCCAAAATCGTACTCTGCTCTACCACCTCCTCTGGAAGCGCATTCCAGGTGTCCACCACCCTCTGAGTGAAGAAGAACTTCCTAGCATTTGTTCTGAATCTGTCTCCTTTCAATTTTTTTGAGTGCCCTCTTGTTTTAGTTGCCCCCGCCAGTCTGAAGAATTTGTCCCTCTCTATCTTCTCTATACCTTTCATGATATTGTAAGTTTCTATCAGGTCCCCTCTGAGTCTCCGCTTCTGCAGGGAAAAGAGCCCCAGCTTCTCTAGTCTTTCAGCATATGAAAGGTTTTCCATGCCTTTTATCATTCTTGTTGCTCTTCTCTGAACCCTTTCGAGTATCGCCATAGCCTTCTTAAGGTACGGCGACCAGTATTGAACGCAGTACTCCAGATGCGGGCGCACCATCGCCTGATACAGTGGCAGGATAACTTCCTTCGTTCTGGTAGTGATGCCTTTTTTGATTATGCTCAATATTCTGTCATTGAAATATATAGATAATTTCAAAAAAAAGCACAGTGCAGGCTTTCACAATGAAGCATTTAAACTTATCAGATAAGAAGCTTTTAACAGATATTTACCTATGGTGCAACCTCTGCCTCCCACATGGATCCCTCTGTGGGCTGTTCTGCTCTCTGGCTTCAGACAGCTGATAGCAGAAGCCTGCAGGAGTCTTTGGGGATATGAAAGTCAGACAGCCCTGCATGAAAGATAGGGAGGAATCCATTCCCACTTCCACTGTCCCGCAGGGTAACTAAGGTTACACAAATCAGCAAACACAGCTTCATGCTTTTTCATCACATCATGGAACATGAAACATTCACAAATGTGCACTGAAAAATGGTACACAATCTAAGTCTCTCTCTGTGGTTTAAAACTTTGCCTCAACTAATTAAAACTTATGTTTTGGTTCCCTGCATCTTTGGTCACATGGTTCCACCTTCTGTCTTTCCTTCACAAACAACTATGTGGTGTCCTCAAACAGAGTTGGCTGTGCATTTCAAAATTGATCAGGTTGTAAACCATCCTGGAATTTAGACATAGATCAAAGACTCCATCGACATTATCATACAAACCATTTTAAAATTTTTTCATGGGGGGGATCCAAGATGGCTGCACGTTAGTTTGTTGTCTCCTACCGCCTCCAAGGAACCGGCTAATTCTGATGTTTTCTATATATCGTGAGCCGTTTGACCACAATATTTTTCAAAAAATGCCTCATACCAAAAGAAAGGGAGTTCTGAAACCGATTCCCTCCCAGTTTAGAAGTTCAACGCCGGTTCAGCAACAGACCTTAGAATGGTATCTGAATCAACTTTCAACCCACTTGCCGAGAGAAGAGGGCCCTGCTGTAGACGAAGACGATGGAGCGTCTAATTTTTGGGGGCATGAAGTATCGTTGTCCCCTCCAGATACTACTGCACCACTGTGTACGACGCTAACACGGGTTGCCTTGGCGATGATCCCAGAGCCAGAAGTCACTGACCCAGTCTTGAGCCAGGAGGGAGAAGCGCCCATGGAAATGAACACCGAGCAGCCAACATTGGGAGCTGTTGCGGGTACTCCCCAGCTTGTCATTCCTTCGGTGGTGACTCTAGAAACTATTTGGCAGGCTTGTAAAGGTTTGATAGTATGCTGATTCAATCCAAACAAGAGGTACTTAACCTTTCTGGTAAAGTTGATAACTTAACTAAGAATATTGAGAAAATTAAACAAGACTGTTGAACAAATATTGCAAGTCAAATCTGAAGTAAAGGATTTGAAAGAGAGAACATCAACTTTGATTAGAGACAAGAGTTATGTACATCCTAAGATACTGAAGATACTGAGGGGGAAAAAGGCTGGGAAGAAACAAGGGACAAATTACAGGAGTCAACTAACCCAGAGGAGGAGGTTAGAAAGATTGTAGCAAAAGAGAAGACACCAAAGACCGAAGCACAGGGAAAAGAAATGAAGATCACAAAATGCCAGGGTCTAAACTGCATATATACTAATGCAAGGAGCCTAAGAAACAAAATGGGGGAACTAGAAGCCATGGCCAATAGCGAGGACATAGACATCATTGGAATCACTGAAACGTGGTGGAATGAGGAAAACAAATGGGATACGGCACTGCCGGGGTACAAGCTCTATCGCCAGGACAGGTCAGGACAGAAAGGAGGAGGAATAGCCCTATACGTAAAAGAAAGCATACAATCGACAAGAATGGACACAGCGGAGACGACCAACAAACTGGAATCGCTATGGGTTAAAATAACGGGTAGGAAAGGGCATGAAATAAAGATGGGACTATACTATCGTCCACCCGGGCAAACCGGAGATAGCGATAAAGAAATGGATGCCGAGATGAAGCGAGAATGCAAAAGCAGTTACACAGTTGTTATGGGAGACTTCAACTACCCTGGGATAGACTGGAGTCTTGGAAGCTCAAGATGCGCTAGGGAGACAGAATTCCTGGAGGCTATACAAGATTGCTTCATGGAGCAACTTGTTAGAGAACCGACAAGAGGAAATGCCACTCTGGATCTAATCCTAAATGGACTAAGGGGACCTGCAAAGGAAGTGGAATTAGTGGGACCGTTGGGAAACAGCGATCATAACATGATCAAGTTCAAGGTTGAAGTAGGAATACCGAACGGAAAGAGAACCATAGCGACAACATTCAACTTCAGGAAAGGAAACTATGAAGCAATGAGGGAAATGGTAAGGAAGAAACTTAGGAACACTTCCAAAAAATGGCAAACAGTAGAACATGCCTGGTCTTTTTTCAAGGACATGGTGAGCGAGGCGCAAAATCTGCACATCCCCAGATTCAGAAAGGGGTGCAAAAAGAGTCGAACAAAAGACCCGATATGGATGACTAAAATAGTGAAGGAAGCGATAGGCAATAAGAAAAATTCATTCAGGAAATGGAAAAAGGACAAAACTGAAGGGAACCAGAAGGAGCACAGGAAGTATCAAAAAGAATATCACCGTGTGGTTCAGAAAGCCAAAAGAGAGTATGAAGAGAGGCTAGCCAGGGACGCACGAAATTTCAAACCATTCTTCAGATATGTTAAAGGGAAACAGCCAGCTAGGGAAGAGGTAGGACCGCTGGACGAAGGAGACAGGAAGGGAGCGGTGAAGGAGGAGAAAGAAGTCGCAGAAAGACTCAACATGTTCTTCTCGTCTGTATTTACAAACGAAGACACAACCAACATACCGGAACCTGAGCAAAACTTCAATGGAAATCAAGCAGAAAAATTAACATCCATGGAAGTGAGCCTTGATGATGTACACAGGCAGATAGAAAAACTTAAAACTGACAAATCCCCGGGTCCGGACGGAATCCATCCAAGGGTTCTGAAGGAATTAAAGGAAGAGATAGCGGAACTACTGCAGCAAATTTGCAACCTATCCTTGAAAACAGGCGTGATCCCAGAGGATTGGAAGATAGCCAACGTCACGCCCATCTTTAAAAAGGGATCAAGAGGTGACCCGGGAAACTACAGACCAGTGAGTCTGACCTCGGTTCTGGGGAAAATGGCGGAAGCACTGATTAAAGAACACATCGATGAACATTTGGAAAGAAACGAACTTCTGACAACAAGCCAACATGGTTTCTGCAGGGGGAGATCATGCCTAACGAACTTATTGCACTTCTTCGAAGGAATTAACAAACGGATGGACAGAGGAGACCCCATAGACATCATATACCTTGATTTCCAAAAAGCCTTTGACAAGGTGCCTCACGAGCGTCTACTCCGGAAACTGAAGAACCATGGAGTGGACGGAGACGTACATAGATGGATCAGAAACTGGTTGGCGGGTAGGAAACAGAGGGTAGGGGTAAAGGGCCACTACTCGGACTGGATGAGGGTCACGAGTGGTGTTCCGCAGGGCTCGATGCTCGGGCCGCTGCTATTTAATATATTCATAAATGATCTAGAAACAGGCACGAAGTGTGAGATAATAAAATTTGCGGACGATACAAAACTATTTAGTGGAGCTGGGACTAAAGAGGAATGTGAAGAATTGCAAAGGGACTTGAACAAATTGGGGGAATGGGCGGCGAGATGGCAGATGAAGTTCAACGTTGAGAAATGTAAAGTATTGCATGTGGGAAGCGGAAACCCGAGGTACAACTATACAATGGGAGGGATATTATTGAATGAGAGTAGCCAAGAAAGGGACTTGGGGGTAATGGTGGACATGACAATGAAGCCGACGGCACAGTGCGCAGCGGCCGCTAAGAAAGCAAATAGAATGCTAGGCATAATCAAGAAGGGTATTACAACAAGGACGGTAGAAGTTATCCTGCCATTGTATCGGGCGATGGTGCGCCCGCATCTGGAATACTGCATCCAATATTGGTCACCGTACCTTAAGAAGGATATGGTGTTACTCGAGAGGGTTCAGAGGAGAGCGACACGTTTGATAAAAGGGATGGAAAACCTCTCATACGCTGAGAGATTGGAGAAACTGGGTCTCTTTTCCCTGGAGAAGAGGAGACTTAGAGGGGATATGATAGAGACTTATAAGATCATGAAGGGCATAGAGAGAGTAAAGAGGGACAGATTCTTCAAACTTTCAGAAAATAAAAAAACAAGAGGACATTCGGAAAAGTTGAAAGGGGACAGATTCAAAACTAATGTTAGGAAGTTCTTCTTTACCCAATGTGTGGTGGATACCTGGAATGCACTTCCAGAGGACGTTATAGGGCAGAGTACAGTACTTGGGTTTAAGAAAGGATTGGACAATTTCCTGCTGGAAAAGGGGATAGAAGGGTATAGATAGAGGTTTACTGCACAGGTCCTGGACCTGTTGGTCTGCCGCGTGAGCGGACTGCTGGGCATGATGGACCTCAGGTCTGACCCAGCGGAGGCATTGCTTATGTTCTTATGGAACAATTTGAAAATTTCAATAGGAGGCTCAATATACGGGTACTGAATTTTCTTAAATCACCAGCCTTAAACTTAGTTGATTACTTGAAAAAATACCTAACTGAGATACTTAAAATTCCTCAACAAGCTACTCCTCCTTTCAATAAGATCTACTATATTCCTAATGCTGCTACCAAGGCTGCTGAGGAAGGAAATTTGGTAGAAGAACTAATTCAAAAAGATTTATCTGCTATGTTGGAAGATTCCTTGTCTGAAATAAAGGAAAGGGGAACATTGTGTGGGTCTAATGACAATTTTCAGTATTTTTAACTCCAATGACTTCTGGGTTCTATCTGACATGTAGATGTTACAACACTCAAGAGGATTTATTGCAATTTAACAGTTCCTTCATTTCATAAGAAATTACATGGTTCTATGTACAGAAATTAGTCTATGGAATGGGATTATAAGGTTCTAACTGGAAGCCAACAGCATTGTGATGTTTTGTACAGTTAGAACCATGTCATTCTAAGGTTGCAATTGCTTGTCTCATTTGTATTCGAGCAGGACTTGAATTTAGTGATGAAACTTTATTTCCGTAGCTCACATGTAATTTTCTCCAGGCAGAGAATCTGGATTTATTCCTATTTCTCCTTCTGTAAACCGCGTCGAGCTCTACGAACGTGGAGATGATGCGGTATACAAACCTAAGGATTAGATTAGATTAGATATCTGAAAGATTACACAAGATTGTAGAAAAGAGTTTTTGTCCATGAGTGATGAAACTAAAAAGTTGGGAGCCTCCTACTTACTGGCATACCCCTGTAAATGTTTGTTTCGATATTTGGGGATTAAGAACACCTTTTTTTTTACCATCACAATTAAGAGCCTTTCTAGACCTCAAAAAGATTTCTAGCGATTCATAGGTCTAGTTAGATAATTTGAATGTTTGTTGATTGAAGTCAGCTTTCCTTAATAAATAGTTTATTTTTTGTGTCCTCTCCATGGGTTAATGGATCCCCGCCCCCAGTTTAATGGTGGTCTAGGGAAAAAAAATATTTGGATTTCTTTGTCAATATTTTTTCCTACCTTTACAAGTTTATTCTCTGTATTTCTGTAACAAGTGTTTACTTGTGTTGTTATTGCAAATTAATTAAAAAATAAATAAATCTTTCTTTAGGCAAATGCAGATACTTCATAGAGAATGTAATTTTATAAAGTCATTTTAAACTGTATGTGACCACAAAGACATGCAAATCGTCTTTTATAACATATCAACCGGCATAAAAATATGTATGACAGAAGATGTAGAAATTCATGGTAAACATTTAGAGGGGCAGAGTTCAAAAGTATTAGTGTAAATTATAAAGGAGCCTTTCTACTAAACTGCAGTAATTTGTGCACTTACTGCACAGGTAGCTTAAAAATTGATGTATGTTACATGTAAAGGTTGCACTGTAAATGCAGGGGGCGTGGCCACATCTGCTTTGCATTTACCACACAGGGCAGACAGTTACCGTAAAGGTTCCATGTAACATACTGTGGTACAGGCCAGTAGCATAATAAATACATATGAAACACTCAGCCATGGTGGCACTCCCACTATATAACAGCATTTAGTTGAACCAAGTTTTCTGCAGGCAAGCCCAAACAGGATCCTGAGGGATTAATCTGCTAGCTGCAGGTCCAAGTCTGCTTCTTCCCCAGACAGGCAGAGATCACCCCTGCATTGGGGAGCTCTGGAGCACTGATAGCTGCAAAAAATACGGAAAATAATAAAGAAATATACAGAGCAGATTTTACAGAAGGAAAAACTGAAGGGGGCAGCAGAGCCCTGTGGAGAAGGGGTTGAAACCTGAAACGTGTTGCTAGAGGATGTGGTAAGAGCAGTTAATGTAGCTGGTTTTAAAAAAGGTTTGGACAAGTTCCTGGAGAAAAAGTCCATAGTCTGCTGTTGAGACAGACATAGGAGGTAGCAAGGAATTCTGTTACTATTTGGGTTTTTGCCAGGTACTTGTGACTTGGATTGGCCTCCACAAAGATGGGATACTGGGCTAGATGGACCATTGGTCTGACCTAGTAAAGCTATTCTTATGCTCTTATGTTCTTAATTGCTCACGAGCATGGGGAGAATACCCTACTTTCTCTCAGAGTTTCTGCAGCTGGCATCATGCTTGTTGCAGGTTTCCGGGTCTCGCTATGTCTTGTCAGGTAGAAAACAATGTTTTTAGCCATCATGTTGTGGCTTTCTTCAGGGTTTATTGTGAGGTCTGCAGTTTGTCTTTATCTAGTTGGTCCTCAAACCCAATTGGTTGGGGCTAGAGGTGAATGAAGCAAGAAAGTCCATTGCTCAAATGAAGAAAGCCACAGCAATGATGGCTGAAATGTTACTGTAACTAATAATGCAACAGACAGTGGGAGTTGCAACAAGGAGGAATTAGCATCTGCTAGGAACGCAAAAGGGTGAATCGCAGTAAATATGCCTAGAGCGCTAAGAAAATGATGGATAAAGTACAGAGAATGAGAATAATCAGGAAACGTGTGAATCAAGGATGAACAAAGTACATGATACAGACACCATGTGAATATATAAATAGGATTTAAAATGAGCATAAAATATAATATTAGTATTAGATGTATATCTACAGAGGCAGAATGTACTATGGTATAAATACATAGATGAATGTATATATAGGGTGAATATACAGTAGTATTCCCTAGTGTACAGTATATATAGGGAAAGATATTGTGCCTAAAGTATATACTAAACCATCAGTGAGTACCATCTATTGTATTTCCATATATTATAACACCATTACAGAAGCTCATGTAAACCACTCTGAATTAACTCCCCAGTCATTAGTAGCAATATAGAACCTTTCAATAAACAATAAAAAAAAACATGTAACAAGCAAAATACCCTACTGTCCAGAATGACAAACTTATCTACTAGAAAAGATATTAGCAAGGTAAGAACCTAATCTCTTTTTCTGATAACTTGATGTTTGGGTACTATTTGTTTCATGCAAACAAAACTTTTAGGAGTAAATAGACCCCTTACAAATGGTTAAACTAAGTATTTTCCTCTGCAAACTTCATTTTGCATATAAACCACACACAAAATAAAAATCATTTGAAAATCTTAGGGCTAGGCCTTGAGTAATGATGTCAGAGAGACAGTATTCTGATACAGGACTCATGTTATCATGGCTGAGGTCCAGGGAGAGTAAATTTTGACTGGCAGCTCGAACCAGTGATCAGAGCATTGGCGAGAGGACGTGTTTGACTCATGATCACAGCGATTGACAAGTAATCAGTTTTGTTAGTTTAATTGGGGTGAGGGAGGAGAAAGGTTAAATGTGTAGGATCTTTTGCACTTATGAGATACATCAGGGTCTCCCAGAATCAGCTTCTGCATGAGTATAGTGCTTCATTCTTGAGTGACTATGCTGGGAGTGCACTAGGACTTTTTATATTAGCTGGTATTTTTATTTTATATTATTGCATTTGGAAACTACTGTGAATAATGAAGGCTAGTTTGGCAGAATGTACACATTGATAGTTATAGCCAGATTGGAATGAGATGCATAAGAACAGTGATTTATTGTTTTTATTGTCTGGTTTAATGTATTATTTGAATGTTTTAATTGCACTGGTTTGGAGTTTAATTTTGATATGTAAATTTTTAATAAAGAAGTAGAATCTGATGTTCTTTGTTTTTTGTTTTTTTTTTGCACTTTAGCTTTAATATAGCTGGAGGTTTGCTAAGTCTTGTAGCCCTCCAGCTTGCCGTGGAGAGGCTTCTTCTTACATGTGGATGTTTGGGGAGGGCTAGTAGCTAAGACCTTGAGTAATGATGTCACAGACAGTATTCTGACACAGGACTCATGTTGCCATGGCTGAGGCCATATTTTGACCTGCAGTTTATACCGGTGATGAGAGCCTTGCTGAGAATAAATATTTGGCTCATGATCACGAATGAGAGGTAATCAGTTTTGCTAGACTATTGGGGGATGGGGGTTAACTGTGCATAGTAACATAGCAATATAGTAGATGACGGCAGATAAAGACCCGAATGGTCCATCCAGTCTGCCCAACCTGATTCAATCTAAATCTTTTTTTTTTCTTAGTTATTTCTGGGCAAGAATCCAAAGCTCTGCCCTGTACTGTGCTTAGGTTCCAACTACTGAAGTCTCCATTAAAACTCATTTTAGCCCAGACATGGACAAACTACAGCCCGCAGGCCATATCCGGCCCGTTTAGTTTTTTAATCCAGCCTACCAATCATCCAAACCCCGCCGACTGCGAGCCCTACATACCTCCCTCCAGAGCAGCTACGGGCCGACAGCACTCTAAACAGACTGCTTCATGGCCTTTTCTCATCAGGGAATTCCCTCTGCCGCATCACTGATGATGTCATCAGTAACACGGCACACAGAAGGCCCCGACGAGAGAAGGCCGCGAAGCAGCCTGTTTCGAGTGCTGCCGGCCCGATGCTGCTCTGGAGGGCGGTATGTAGGGCTCACGGTCTGCGGGGCTTGGATGGGAGGGAAGAATGGAGGGTCAGCACGGGTTCGGCTGCGTGGCAAGGGCAGGTGCTCAAGGGTTCTGCTGTACAAGGAATGGGAGAGAGGGAAGGATGGAAGCTGGGCAAGGGATCTGCTGCACGAGGGATGGGAGGGAGGGAAGGAAGGATAGAAGCTGGGCAAAGGTTCTGCTGCACGAGGGGGGGAAGGGAGGGAAGGAAGGATAGAAGCTGGGCAAGGATTCTGCTGCATGAGGGAGGGAAGGATAGAAGCTGGGCAAGGGTTCTGCAGCACAGGGGGATGGGAGGGATGGAGGGATAGAAAGATGATCTTGGTCCGGCCCCTCTGTTAAATTTAAGAACCCATTGTGGCCCATGAGTCTAAAAGTTTACCCACCCCTGGTATAGTGCTTCATTCTTGAGTTACAATATGCTGAGAGTGCACTAGGACTTTATATGTTAGCTGGTATGATTATTTTATATTATTAGCTTTGTAAACTACTGTGAATAATGAAGGCTAGTTTGGCAGAATGTATACTAGGGGTAAGGAACTCCGGTCCTCGAGAGTCATATTCCAGTCGGGTTTTCAGGATTTCCCCAATGAATATGCCTGAGATCTATTTGCATGCACTGCTTTCAATGCATATTCATTGGGGAAATTCTGAAAACCCAACTGGAAAACGGCTCTCGAGGACCGGAGTTCCCTACCCCTGATCTATACTTTAATAGTTATAGCTAGGAAATCTGGTATCCCCTACTCCCACCACTCACTCACTCAGTACCCATCGTCCAATCCTCCTCCTTTTGTCCCCCCATGACCCCAATCCCTGACTGAATATTCATCACCCCCCCCACCCCCCGAGGCAACACCCCAGCCCTCCAACTCAGACCAAGTCCCACTCAAGCACCCCAGTCCTCCATTACAAATTCAGAACCCTCCACGCTCCTAGCAACCGTTCCTAACCCACCCAACCCTGTCTAATCCATTCTTCTGCACATCTGTAAAACAGCTCATAGCTATCCATTTTCTAGGGCCGTTTTTATCAGGTCTTAGGACAGATATTAACTGTGAAAAGAAATGCTTAATTTTCAAATGTTCTGAGTTCCATTACTTTTTTTTTTTTTTTCCTCTGGTACAATTTCCTGCATTAGGTGTGTGTGTGGGGGGGGGGGGGATCATATTAATATCTATTCTTGTATGTAAACATCCATTAGAAGATGTTCATTCTTTTATATTAGAGTATGATCTATTAGATGGAAGGACGAAAGGTATGCTTGACTGATAAATTCCTTTTGTTTTTATGGAAGAATGACTCTTGACCAGTTGGCAGATGAGATAGTAATTATCTTGTTAGCGTGATGTCAAGCCCACTAGTTTTGACTAGGCTTTGAAACGAAACATAATTTAATATCTCTAAGGATAACAAACACTTTATTACTTAGGTATGTTCTATCTTGATCTATTTTATATGGATCAGTATGGAAAGGAATATTCACTTAGACGCTGCACACATTCTCAATGCAGTAGATAAGCCTGGTGGAAAAATAATTAAGCTTAGCTATGTAAAATTATTTCCAAGGGTCAGACATGACTGAATGGGCACTTGAGCTGGTTCTTGAGTAGCTGTCCCACTGGCAAGTCACTTTTCCTGGCCAATATACAGTGGTACCTCAGAATCCAAATGCCCCAGACCTCGAACAACATGGAATCCAAACTTCTTTTTTTTAAATTAAATTTTGCCCCGGAATCTGAAAGCTGCTTTGGAATCTGAATGTACGGGAATTGCAAGTGTTGCTCAGCCCATAGCTTCCCCTCTGACGCAGCTTCCTGTTTCTGCCTGGGAGGGAAGCTTTGGGTTGAGCACCACTTGCAGTTGCCGTTGCCGATCTTGCTGTCTCTGCCAGGGGAACCCGATCTTGCTGTCAGTGCTGATATTCAGTGGTATTTGGCCAGAACTCTAGCTGGATAATGGCTGTTCTAAAGTTATCTGGATAATTTTTCTGGATATATTCAGAGGAACATTTATTTGAATAAGTTCTGTTGGATATCCAGATGCAGTTATTGAGATACATTCCCCACTAAGCCTCTTTATGAATATGGACCTCTAAGATTACTTGGACTTAGACTTAGGTGCACCCATGCCATTAGGCACATCGGATAGCAAGTTTTTGTCAAAGGGTTTGGCCAGCAGCAATGTCTATGGCTTCTGAGAGAAGGAAGAAGACGGAAAGAAGGTAAAGCATGGGAGCTCTGGAAGAATCCCTGTAAGTCCTGACATTATTAAACCAGGTGAAGTGGGATAGGGAAAAAGACAAAGATCACTTTTCTCTTTACAGAAAAACTGCCCTCACCCCCTGCAACTGACATCTACCTTATCTATCTCTGCAGCTGATAGAAACAGTAGATTAACTGTGGAAAGATATTTCACATCATTGACTAAAGAGTATGCAAAGATGGGGAAATGCGCTGTTTTTAAGTTCAATTAGCCACTGTAGCAGTAGAACTAGAGAAAAAGCAACAGGTCCTGAGGCTGTGGGTTTGCTGTGGTTTTACACCAAGGCCCGCCCAGCCAGATACCATGAAGAGATAAACAGACCATGGTCCGAAGACAGAATTCTCAGAAGATAGAATTCACAAGAAATATCATCTAATAGCAAGTGAAAGAGATATTTGCAGTTGGGAGGGGGGTCTTGTGCTCGGAAATGCTAATATGGTTCGGAAACAGGCATTTTGGGGAAAAGGTTAAGTCTTACGGGAAACAGAGTGAACATATAACATGACGCAGGTCAACCAGCCAATAAAGGAATGTAACTAGGCAGTAATGCAAAGGAAAGTAGCCAATAAGAAACATAGAAACATAGAAGATGACGGCAGAAAAGGGCTACAGCCCATCAAGTCTGCCCACTCTGCTTACCCACCCCCTGTCTATGCCCTAATGACCCAATTTCCTTATCTTGACCCTCGTAGGGATCCCACATGGGTATCCCATTTATTCTTAAAGTCTGGCACGCTGTCTGCCTCGATCACCTGCACTGGAAGCTTGTTCCAATGATCAACCACTCTCTCTGTGAAGAAATACTTTCTGGTGTCGCCATGAAATTTTCCACCCCTGAGTTTGAGCGGGTGCCCTCTTGTGGCCGAGGGTCCCTTGAGAAAGAAAATATCATCTTCCACTTCGACACGTCCCGTGAGGTACTTAAATGTTTCGATCATGTCTCCCCTCTCCCTACGTTCCTCAAGAGTGTAGAGCTGCAATTTGTTCAGTCTCTCTTCGTACGAGAGACCCTTGAGCCCCGAGATCATCCTGGTGGCCGTCTGTTGAACCGATTCAATTCTGCGCACATCTTTACTGTAATGTGGCCTCCAGAATTGCACACAGTACTCCAGATGAGGTCTCACCATGGCCCTGTACAACGGCATTATGACTTCAGGCTTTCGGCTGACGAAACTTCTATTGATACAACCCAATATCTGCCTTGCCTTAGATAAAGCCTTCTCCACTTGATTGGCAGTTTTCATGTCTGCACTGATGATTACTCCTAAATCTCATTCTGCTGAAGTCCTAGTTAAAGTTTCTCCGTTCAAGAAGTACGTCCTGCATGGATTTCCGCTTCCGAGGTGCATGACCTTACATTTCTTAGCATTGAAGCCTAGCTGCCAGGTTGAGGACCAACTTTCCAATGTAAGCAGGTCCTGCGCCATATAATTCTGTAAACTGCATTCACTTACTATATTACATAGTTTGGCGTCATCGGCGAATAGTGTTATTTTACCTTGAAGCCCTTGAGTCAGATCCCCTTTGAATATGTTGAAAAGGAGTGGACCCAGGACCGAGCCCTGGGGCACTCCACTGGTCACCTCCGATGTTTTAGAGAGGGTACCATTAACCACCACCCTCTGAAGTCTGCCACTCAGCCAATCATTGACCCATGCAGTTAGTGTCTCTCCTAACCCCATCGATTCCATCTTGCTTAGCAGCCTGCGGTGTGGGACACTGTCAAAAGCTTTCCTGAAGTCCAGGTACACGACGTCCAAAGACTCTCCCAAGTCCAACTTTCTTGTTACCCAGTCAAAGAAGCTGATGAGATTGGATTGGCAGGACCTACCCTTGGTGAATCCATGCTGACTGAGATCCCGAAGATTCCCTTCATTCAAGATCGTGTCCAATTTGCTTTTAATTAGTGTTTCCATGAGTTTGCACACTATTGATGTGAGACTCACCGGTCTATAATTCGCAGCCTCTGCCCTGCAACCCTTTTTATCCAGAGGAACGACATTAGCTAATTTCCAGTCCAGGGGAACTTTCCTCTTACTTAGGGAGAGATTGAATAGCTCAGCCAACGGTTTCGCCAGGACATCGCTCAATTCTCTGAGCATTCTTGGCCACCAAGAAATGTATAAAATCAGGCCTCTGGGAGAGAGAGGGTAGAACAGACATCAGAGGATCTCTAGGCCTGGAGATCACCTTCTGTTACGCTATATGCTGAATGATTTATTCCTGTAAGCTGTTATTGATTGACAAAATAAATATATACTTATTGAAACCAGTATATAGCGTGCGAGGTCTCATTACCGAGGTAGGCCTGGACAGCTGCCTACATCACTTCTTCCCATGTAATGCCAACATAGTAAAAATCTTCTCTGAAAGTATGCCACTATGCCATCATGCTACCAAGTCTTCCTTGGCTTTCCTTTCTTTTGCCCTTAGATACTGTCCATTGAATTGCGACCTTTGAAATTCTTTGGTCTGAAAACTAAAGGATAGGGGCTAAGTAAGTCATCCTGCACCTTGTTACAATGTCTTATACTAGGGTTACCATTTTTTCTAAGTCAAAAAAGAGGATGCTAGACCCTACCCCACCTGTGCCCCATCCACAGTGATCTGCCCCAATCCACCCCTCCCTCCTGCTAGACTCCCCATAAGCTTCTCTCCCCCCCCCCAGCAAGCCTCTCTCTCTCTCTCTCTACAGCCCCCTGCCTGGGCCACCCCAGAGTCAGATCTGACTCTCGTGAATCTCCCCTGTCCCTAGAACTTTCTCTGGTGCTACTGCAATTTAAAAACTTTGGGCAGCTAGCAACATGATCCTTCTACCGTTGGCCTGCCCCAAAAGTCTTCACGCTGCATCACCCCACCTATGAGGGAACTGGAAGTGCTGCACAATGAAAGTTTCCAGGGCAGGCTGACGTCAGAAGGACTCATCACTAAAGCTGTAGGCTGCCTGAAGTTTTTAAACTGCAGCACCAGAGAAGGTACTAGGGACAAAGCCAGAACTGACTCTGGGGTGGGGGCTGGACTGGAAAGAGTGAGTCCAAAACCCAGACAAATGCTCTCCAGTCCAGAAAACTTTCCGGACACCCGGACAGTCCTCTAAAAAGAGGACATGTCTGGGTAAATCCGGACATCTGGTAGCCCTATCATATATACTATGTTGCTCATTATTGAAGCAGATGAACGTTCGTCTCAAATAGGCCCCCCAAAAAGTCCTTCTGCTAACAATGTCCAAATCACAATTTTTGAAAGCAGAATTTAGATGTTTTCCAAATAGCAAGGGGACATGTTGGAGGTGTGGTTTGGGTGAGACTAAGGCAGGCCCAAAATTAGGACATTTTTCAGCGATAACAAAATAGGAAGAAATATCCAAGGCAAAAAAGAAGGACTTTTAACTAGACCTGTTTCAATCATAAGAACATAAAAATTGCTATACTGGGACAGACCAAAGGTCCATCAAGCTCAGTATCCTGTTTCCAACCCAGTTTCCAAGTACCTAGCTAGATCTCAAATAGTAAAACAAATTTTATGCTGCGTATCCTAGGAATACGCAGTGGATTTCCCCAAGCCATCTCAATAATGGCCTATGGACTTCTCTTTTAGGAAATTATCCATACCTTTTTTTTAAACCCTGCTAAGATAACTTCACCACATTCTCTGGCAACGAATTCCAGAGTTTAATTACACATTGTGTGAAGAAATATTTTCTCTGGTTTGTTTTAAATCATGTCCAGAGTACAAAATGTTACCCTAATTGAGCAGCTGACTGCTGAGGGGATGAATGTTTTATAACCCACTCTCACCCCACCCCACCCCAAAAAAGTGGACATGATAGTGTTCCAGGATTTATGACAGCTTCAGGTATTATGGCAATTCCTAATAAAGCAGCAAGCAGTGTACATTTCAACAGATTTTTTGTTAATAGTGATTGGAATGTCTGGTTTATTTGTTGATTTGAATTACTTTTGTCTTTTCAACATTTATTATTAATCCAAATTTGTTGGCATTATCTTTCAGATTAGTCATCGGTTTTTGCAGTTCAAGTTTTTTTTCCTGCTTTTACCAAAGGTGTAAACCACGCCTACTTTGACCTTAGACGACATAAGGCACCTCTGTAGATGCAATCATGATGTCCTTTTATTGTAGGCGCTTATATTTTTTTAGAATTACTTTTTAATTGGTTTTAAATGATGCAGTCAATTGCTGTGCCAATGAACACCAATTAAAACAGTTAAGTTAGGTGACAGTATGGTGCCTTCTGCCACCTAACTTATGGCGCCATTACTAGAACCAGGCCCTATAGGGTAATCATAGATATTAAACATTTTATATGAAAAAAAACCCCACTCTTCGACTGGTATCATATACTTCATTAGAATGGGGTAGAAAAAGCATCAGAATAAGGGGTCATTCAGCTTTTCAGGCCAAAAACACACTTCAGTCATCGGCATAGAAACCTCCCTCAGTCCTCTATCCACACTGAATGTCAATAGTAGTAACCACTTTGCAGAACCAATACAGAGACACTTGTTTTCAGTTAGGTAATCCAGTGCATCATCTGTCGTTAGCAGTGATCTGGGAAAGTCTTCTTGTTCATAGCTCTGTATTCTATGTACATCTGGATTGGTCAATCCTCCTTCCTTGCTACTATTATAGGTGAATCCAACAATGAGGCAAAAAATGGTCAAAAGGTTCCATGAGTGATTGCAGAACAGCAAAACCACCAATATACAAAGGAATATGTATACTAAAATAATAATAAGAGTGTGACAATGTAAGGTACCCTCAGTGCGCAGGATAAGCGACGGGAGAAAAACTCCAACGCTTCAAGTGAAGAGGTAGAGGCTAGAAAGCCCCCACCTACACACCATCATGGGGTACCTATAGTGTGTTTTGAAATTAAATAGCACAATCCCAAACAAGTGCACAATGAACACAAATAAAAAAATGGATTCACAAACTGCAATCACTCAGGGAATCCCCCAGCCAACTCCCAGCAAAAAATCAAAAAAGCAACTTAGCTTGAAGAGTCTTCATTCAACGTCCAGGGGTGCGGGAACAACGTAGATGAAACACCGCAAAACCAGGTTCAACCAAGCCTGGTTTCGGGGACAAAATCCCTTCCTCAGGAACCCATGAATCAAGTATCCAAACGGACTTCAAGGCAGGCTGGAAAGAAAGAGAGGTGAGGCATATAGGTGAGGCATAGGGACTCCTGGACTCTGAAATAATTCTGGCATCCAGCAATTTTTGAAGGACTTTCTATGATCTTCTATTTCCACAGGTGTCAGCCTCTCACAGAATAGGCATGGGTCATGAAAGGGTAGGGAATGGCCAGGCCCATGTCCCTGTTATTGGATCGAAAACACTTTTCACTTGACTAGAGAAATGTTGTATCAGTCTTCAGTTGATAGGAACTGGTGAATCTTTCTCAACTGGTGCCACTTGTGCCTATAGTGATATTACAGATGTACAGAATGTATTCTGTTTTTATGCTTCAGGCAAGGGGATTGCCTTCATGGTTCCATTTCGCATTCAGACGTGCACCTTGTTGCTCTTCAGTGCACAGACTGATAGTACACCCCCTCCACCACCAAAGACTGCTTTCTCATTTTTGATGCAGCTCTTTATAGTTATTTCAGACAAAAACCTGAAAGGCGTCTGGGAGGCATATCACATTAGTCCCAAACCTTCATCTATGGCTTGGAATTGGTGGTGTATTGTTTTTATATTGGCTTATTGCACAGAGGATGAAAGGATAAGACACTGGTCATTATTGGTCAACTGTTCAAACAAACTAGCATTGGTTCAAGTACAGTTTTCATGATATCTACCCTGAATATGCACAAGAAGCATTTGCAAGCAATGAAGTCCATGTGAGTATTTTGCCTATTTAACATGGGTATTTTGAAAACCTAACTGACATTTGGAATTTCAGTTCCAAAGTTCCCTTAGTCCCGCTTTTACTAAGCTACAGTAGAGGTTTCTACTTCGGCCTGGGCTGCTAAATGCTCCGACACTCATAGGAATTCTACCATGGCTTAGTAAAAAGAGGGTAGGGTAGGGTGTTAGTCTACAGTGTTATGAGACCAAATAATTGACCTAGAGAAGAGAATTTTTGATGGTAGTCACTTTAGCCTAAGATGTCAACCAGCTCTAGTAATTAGTGACTTATCTACTCTGTATAATTTTGCAACTTCGTAATAAATAGGTTGATTGTTCCTGAGTAAAAAAATGACAATGGAAGCCATCAATAGCCTCCCTGAAGGAAAGAGCAAACACAGGGATGGTGTGTTTAGATTCAAACTGATGAGTTGTGTCCTCTAATCCTTCCCCCACCTCTTTCCTGTCACCAGGTTTCACCACAGTAATGCTACTGCACCCTCTGGAAACTGCGCACCATCAAACGTTACTTCGACCACCAAGCCTTCCGACTACTCGTTCAATCTCTGGTGCTAAGCATATTAGACTACTGCAACATTATTTACCTCGGAACCTATAAAAACACCATCAAACGTCTAAGAATAGTCCAAAATGCAGCCGTCCGCCTCATTTACGATCTCAAAAAATATGACCACGTCAGCCCCTACTACACCAAACTCCACTGGCTCCCAGTTGAGGCAAGGATCATCTTTAAGTTCGCCTGCCTTTGTTTCAAAACTCTAACTGGCTCCTCCCCAATCTACCTGTCTGAGCATCTTGAAATAGCAGGCCCCTCTCGCACACGAAACACTCATTTATTCACCTTTCCCTCCCTAAAAGGCTGCCTCTATAAGAGATTCATTGATAGAACCCTAGCATTCCAAGCGGGCAAATGGAACAATTGCCTAACTGACCTCATCTCCAACTCCCCGCCTTATCACCTGTTCAGGAAGTCACTAAAAACCTTCCTCTTCGACAAATTCCGCTAACTCTGCCTTCCCTCCTTCCCTGCTCCCTCCCTACCTCGATATGACCCTCTTACCCAATCTCAGTTTTGATCTAAAGGCCCCTCAGGCCTCCATAGCATATGCCTTTTCACGGCCTTATATTCAACAACGCTGTAAATGTAACACCGTTATAATTTGTAACATCGCTGTAAATGTACAGCCTCTTCTTAGCACATGCCTTTTCACTGCCATATATGCAACATCGCTGTAATTGTAAAAACGCTGTAATATGTAACTTCACTGTAAATGTATGTAACTTCGCTGTTAATTTTCACTGCCATTTATGTAACATCGCTGTAAATGTAACAACGCTGTAAATGTAACTTCGCTGTAAATGTACAGTCTCTTCTATTGTTAACCGCATAGAACTTCCATGGTATTGCGGTATACAAGAATAAAGTTATTATTATTATTATTATTATTACTATGGTTTATTTCTGCATTTAATCATCAGGCAAACCTAACTCTACCAGGAATGCTACTGTATGATATACAGGGAAGAGGAAGAAATGCAAATGGCAGTAACTCATTTTGTACAGCAAGATTGCCTCATGTAGAACTCACTATGCATTAGTCTCTCTTTCTCTCTCCCTGACTTTTGTTATACTAGTTCATATGGTATGTAGAAGCACCACCGCTTCTGAAAGTGGATGCCATGTATCCCTTAAGGTGAAAACTATTAAAAAAAACAGATGAATGAATTATTCTATATAGGCTGCTCAATATTTCAAACTGTTGTCTGGTGATTTATTTCCTGTGGATTCCTTGTCAACCTCGCTGCTCAATTCATTTTATACAAACCCTCAAGAGGCTGGTGAAGCCTCTGAACTGAGCTCTCATCTCAAGCGATCAGCATTATTTAGGAGCTGATTAACTAAAGTACAGCAACCTAGTAGGGTTACCACAAGCAACTCATCAAAATTATTGCTCCCTAGGAAAAAGGCTGACATTGTGCTACAAACTAACTTAATGAGATGTAATATCATACTTCCCATGCAATTACACTTTCTTGCATGGGAGAAAAGTGGGATATTTGGCGCACGAGAGACCTGTATTATATGACCACAAATATTACAGCTCTAGAAAACAATAAGGCATTTATGGTCCCTCAGTGTCAGTGCTACTGGAAACCTCCAAACTGAGCATGGAGGACAGGTTTATATTTAGAGAGAGATGAAGAAGAGTAGAGTAGGATCTGATAGGTGCCATTGACTCGTGTTTGAATCCTAGCAACTTGATGGAACATCGTCAAATTGTCAAGGCAGAATACAGAAGTAGATTGATGGGCCTTTCTTCTGCGCAGTATAAATTCGATGTTGTTGCCGTTGTCGCTTGTTTGGAGCAATAGTGAGTTATGTTGTCTATTTGGAACAGGAACTGGCCTGGAAACAGCTGCTGAGCTGATGACACCATGCACTTTTAAAGTATTGTGATGTATGTGGTCCCGTTGATCATTCTATTGATGATGTGCAGATGTCTGATGCCTTTGGTAGCCATGCAGCCCCAGACCATGACCTTCAAAGGATGCTTCACAGTGAGGTTGAGGCACTTAGGCTTGAACTTCTCTCCAGGAAACCTTCATGCAGATGTGGGCCTGGTTACCAAACAGACAGTGGGTGCTTTCATCACTGAAAAACACAATTTCCCACATTTCTCATGTCCAGTTTGAGTGCTTCCATGCCCACTCAATCTGATTGTGCCTTTGGATGTCAGTCATCAGTGGCTTGTTGCATCACTTCCTGGACCCGCACCTAGGAAGTGATGTCAGAGAAAGAGCCGACATTGGTGCAAGCAGCAGGATGGGGTTGCTGCTCAGTCCGGGAATGTTAAAGAGGTACAGGGAAGGGGTACACATAGCAAGTCGGGGGAGGGGGGGGAAGGAGCGGATGGGGTGGGGGAAGAGAAGAGGGTGGGGGAGGGGAGCCATCACTTAGCACTCAACCCATTGCTTGAATGGAAGACACTTCACTGAAATAGAGAGTAGGTTATCTTTTAGCATTATAACTATTGAAGATGATATGTTATTTAGAGCTGTTGCCAAACCTGTGAGGTTTCATTTTTCCTCAGTTTATACGACAAGACAGTGACTATTTAAACAAGAAATGGTCACCAGAAGCCTTTACACTGTGACTAAGCAGACTATCCACTATTCACCAAAGGGGAAATTCTAAAACTGGCACCCAAACTTAGGTGCCAATAGGCACTCTACCAATGCCTAAGTTAATTGAAGAACGCCATTAGAAGTGGCAAAAAATGGTGAGGTAGAAGTGCCTGGCAGAGCCTAAATAAAGAGGGCCGGAATGGTGCCTAAGTAGGTGGCTTTAGGTTGCCAAACCCCAAAGTAGGCGTAGTCAATGCTGTAAGTGGCATTAGGTGTTTTAAAGCGCTTATGTAGTCGCAATTCACATACAGATAGGTGCCGGAAAGGTAGGCCCACAAAACCCTAGCCTACATTTCTGGCGCCTATCTTTCCTGTAGGTGCGATTCTGAAACTGGCACCGATGCGTGATTGACATGTGATCAGCGGCTGCTTTTAAGACGGCTGCCAATATTGGTGCCAGTTACAGAATCCAATCCTAAGTGCTAATATTCAATAGCCAACATGTGCTGAATATCGGCACTTAGCCGGCTTAATGCTATTTAATCGGCAGGAGCCATTCCTTGCTGGTTAAATAGCATTGAGTAGTGGTTGGTATGTGTCTACTGAACAGGAGCACCTTTAACGTTCCTGGCACGAGCAGCAACCCTAAACTGCTGCTCGCACAAGCATCAGCTCTTCCTCTAACATCACTTCCTGGACCTGTGAGGTACGGGGGAAGGGGCATGCGCATGTAAGGAGCGGATGGGGGTGTGGAAAATGTTAGGAGGTTAGCACTGATTTTCGGCAGCAGGCTCATAAATCTAGACAAATGAATGGCAGAGATTATTTTGTAGGAGAACTATTTTCTACAATTTAAAGATGTGTAACAATTTAAAAGTCAATATTTTGAGGAATAAGGAAGACTGACAACAATTATGTTGCTGTGCACCTCCTAGTAGTGAAAGTAGCTTTTAAACCTAGGTTGCACCTGTGAAGGTCCAACAGCAGAAAATATAATAGAAAATAGAGAAAAAAAATTTTACAGTCTGTTAGTCGTGGCATGGTCTGTTGCCAGGGATCATAAAAAGTAATGTTAAAAAAATCATAGAAAAAACTAAAATCAGTAAAATTAAGAAAAAAATGTCAATCCAAATAAGTAAGTTTCTAAAGAGGCTCTAAATTTTAAGTATGTAGGCTTGGGGAGATTATTGTGGGCATAGGTCTGACAACAGTGAGTGGGAGTTAAGAGTTGAAAGCAGTTTCAAAAACGTGGGCTTTTAGGTTAGATTTGAACACTGCCAGGGATGGAGCATGACGCATTGATTCAGGCAGCTTGTTCCACTGGTGTCGGCATAAGTACATAAGGGCCAAGAAAATCCTGACTTTATACCAACACCTAAGGTATACACACCTATTGGCACCTAAGTCGATTTAGGCGCCAACAGGTGTGATTCTACAAACAGCATCTAACTTTGATTGACATGCGGTAGGTGTTGCTTTTCCAGGCGCCTACTGAGTTAGGCTCTGTTTGTAGAATCTGGCCCTAAATACCTACTTTTTTGGGGGGTTTCTTATAAACTTCTTCCATTTATTTTTAATATACAAACAATACTGTATAACCTTATTAGCAATACAGAATGGTATCCACAAAATTAAACTACATATCAAAAACAGTTATGTTTCACTCCCATAAAGTAAACTGTCTGGCCTCTTATCAGCTGGTGTGTTCTTTTTTTTTTTTTAATCTTTATTCATTTTAAAAACTAACATCAAGTGCAACATATTATCAAACAATGTACAAATAAACAGCACTTAATTCCATCAAATAATATAATGATATAATAAATCAATATCCCTTCCCCCCACCCTTTCATACAGCATAAAGACAATCAATGATCAAGACAAACAAAAGTGTGATCAAATAATAAATGAAAGGTATATCCCCCCCCCCTCCCACCCACCCATACTGGACGTATATAATCAAAGAGCTAAAACTAAATCTTTACATAATTTTGTCAATGGGTCCCATACCTCCTTGAATTTCTTATAATGTCCCAATTGTATTGCATTCATACGTTCAAATTTATAAGGATTCCCACCAAAAATTGTAGTTTAACCTGTCCCAATTTTTCCAATTTTTTAAAATAAGCTGTATGACATCTCCCATCATGATGAACAGTAGTCTATTATTACATGAAGTTATTGGACTCTTGTCCCTCAATAACGTGCCAAACAGCACTGTATCATATGTCAATGCCACTGGAACTTCCAGTATTCTATTGATTTAACTCCAAATGGATTTCCAAAATTTAACTATCAAGGGACAAAAGAAGAGCAGATGATCCAGTGTCCCTATATCGAGATGACAGTGCCAGCATCTATTTGACTTAGAACTATCTAATTTTTGCAATCTAACAGGGATCCAAAAACTTCTATGCAACAAAAAAAAACTATGTTTATCTCATAGATGCTGACACTGTACATCTCATCCTCCAAGTCCAAATTCGTGGCCATTGAGTAGCAATGGGGAAATTAATTGACTTGCCTAGGGTCACAAGAAGCAGTGTAGATATGAACCCACAACCTCAAGTTGCTGAGACTATAACTTTAACCACGGTGCGACTCTCTTCTGAGTGTGAGACAGAGACTGTCTTGAATGTTTTAATGTACAGTGCTGTGTATGTCTAGCTATGCTATTTAAATGAACAGTATTTATTTATTTAAAAAATTTGTATTCTAGGCAGATTACAGCATTTACTTACATTATTCCAATTATTACTACATCATTACATCACAAACATACAATTCTTTGCAAATATGCAATCATAAATGACAGGGAAAAATAGAAAAGTTTTATACCTTAAGACTTATACCCAACGCATTCCAAAGTATTGAGGCAAATACATAAAATATTGAGAACCTGTATTCTTCAGGGTGGTTCAGTTTACTACTGAAATTACTTTTTGTGGCTAATTGTAGCGCAACTTTTATGCTAATTTTCATAAAATAGGGAAGTAGTTCATTCTCTTTGTAAACCAGTGTAAAGCACATGTGGCAAGAGTATCTCCATGCTTTGTACCTGGTCTTGTAAACAGTGTTCGTGCCTTTGAAATGCAGTCTGCATGAATGTTTTCTCCTCTGACCTAAACCTGAATCTCAGAATGTCTCCTTGAAGTCCAATAAAAATATGTGAGCTATGAAAAGCCATGTTTACATTTAGCACCCAGAAAACTATTTAACTCAGCTAAATAGCTTTGAAAATGACCCTCATAAAATTTGAGGGCATCTTCAAACCAGTTAATTGGCATGACATTAATGAATGCTAAAGTTGCATAACAGAGCATTAGGGGCATGAATCCTCTCCTTCCCCCCACCCCCATTTTCATTTTGTTTATTTTTCTGTTTCATTTACAGGAATTTTTATTTCTTTTAGGTTTTTAAAAACTTTTTTTATTTCAGGAAAAATATCATTATTGCTGCGTGCTTTTTTGGAAAGAGTACTATATACGCTTCTGAAAGAGGGTAGACTATTTTCCATTAGTCCATACTGACTGAAAATGCTGCATATTCTGTCTGTTGGGAGAGTATGCGTGATTTATGATACAAGAAAAAAACCCAACACATTTCAGGATTTTTTCTGTTTCAAGCAAAAATTGCCATGAAATATTATGGAAAATTTTATAACCTACGATTAGCCAGAAGCACCAAATCCTAGTTTCATGTACACATACTGATAATTCATTTCTGCCCTAACTAATAGACGTTTCCATTGTGAGTATCCAGTAGTCGATACTGGAACATTCAGCAAACCCAATGGGCTACGCTGCACTTGGCAGGTTGTACTAGCTGTAGCATTACTGCAAGAAAAACAATCCAGGCAAAGGGATGCTTTTAACGTTAAAATGATGAATTGGAGTTTTAAACTATCTTTTTTTTTTTTTTTTTTTAAGTTCAATCATCTTTATTGCCCACTATCTTTTAATTTCTCCTCGGTGTGACTTATTGCAGTGGCAGGAAGTGCTCTTGCAAAAACCCAGCCAATAGATTTCTTAATCTTTAAACAGCATACATTCTTTCTCGCACTATGACAAATATCAGCTTTGCTGACAGATAAATGCTGAGCTCTTTTGTACCTGTGACAGATATTGAATAGAGGATTTAACAGCATTACTAGACAGATTGCCCCAGGAATGACTTTAAAAAAAATCATGAGTAATAGAGTATCTTACCTTGTTTAAATCTGAAGATTTTTAGATAACATGTTGAGTCCAATATTTTAAAGACCTCTGCAGTCAGCCACAGGTTATGCACTTAAATTACAAGAAGGCAGGGCAAGGAGCAGGCCAGAGACTGGCCAAAAAGCTGTATGGAAGGCCAATCTAATCTAGGCATTAAAATAGTGACATTTTGATGGCTGAACATGAAAATAAAGTGCCACCAGCCTTCCACTGGCACTTAATCCAGCAGCCACAGATGCCTCATATCAGGTCTATTGTTTCTGAAATTCAGTGACTGGTCCCAGTGAGTGGCGCTTATCTAGACAGGAGCCACTCTTACCTGGATTAATGCTGCTAAATATCAACTTCTGTGTTTCTAAACACTCTGGGCCTGATATTCCAAGGACTTGTGCTCCTTATTTTGTGCTCTTTCTATAAGCTGCGACTAATCAGATCCTTAACAAAAATGTTAGAACCAGATGCTCTCAACATTCTAATTCACTCCTTAATTATCTCTAGGTTGGATTACTGTAACACATTGAGAAGATTGCAAATAATACAAAATATGGCAATAAAAATGATCACCAAGTCAAAAAAAATATGATCATGTGACACCACTTCTGAAAAAAAGCACATTGGTTACCAATCTCTTATAGAATCACATACAAAATTGCATTACTAAACTTTCAAATGTACCAATATTTCTTGCCCATCTTCTTATACCTCTTACTCCATTTAGGACATTAAGATCAACAGAGCAGCATCTTTTTGACTATTCCTTCCCTAAAAGTTATTAGCACAAGGAGGTCTACTGTTTTTTCATTCATAGCCCCTCAGCTTTAGAATACTTTACCAAGTTATTTGCGTGGAGAAACATCATTAGAAAAATTCAAAGGCTCTCTAAAAAGTTTTCTGTATAAGGATGCCTTCGAGATAAAGACAAGACGACCAGTCTATGTTTAAAAAAAAATTATATTTTATGTTCTAACATCCAATTTCTAATCAGTCCTCATTTGCAGGACTTAATTTTTTATCTTTCTTCCTTTTTCATTTCTTTTCACTCCCCCCCACCCCCGATGTGCTACCCATATATGTTCTCTTTTTTCCTTTAATTATTGTAGCTTATCCCCCCTTTCCTTTTGTACCTGTATTGAATTTTTTATGTATATATTTGTATTAATCTACCATGGTGTTTTTCCCCCATTTTTAAATTTGTAATACGCTTTGAAATATTTGACAATGCGTGCACATCAAATTTTAATAAAAACTTGAAAGCCACAGTAGCAATTCTCCGCAGAAATGCATTACAGTCCATTCAGTTGCTATGGGCTTCGGTGCACTCACTGCAGAGGAATCACTACCAAAGCTTTGTAAAAGGGGCCTTTGAGAGTTAGGCCCTAAATTGGGTTTTATGGAAGATTTACTAGAGCTGCGAGCCAAAATTTATACTTAATATTTCACTAAACTTCTAAATTTAGGAGCAGAAATAGCAGGTGGCAACCAGAGCCCCTTTTACAAAGCTACGATAGCGATTCCTGCTTGCCAAATTTGATGCAGCCCATTCAATTCCTATGGACTGCATTACATTTGCTGCGCCGGTACTCGCTACGGTGACTTTATAAAGGGGCCAATAGGGCGGGGAAAATGTTAGGAGGTTAGCACTGATTTTCAGCAGCAGGCTCATAAATCTAGACAAATGAATGGCTGAGACTATTTTGTAGGAGAACTATTTTCTACAATTTAAAGATGTGTAACAATTTAAAAGTCAATATTTTGAGGAATAAGGAAGACTGACAACAATTATGTTGCTGTGCACCTCCTAGTAGTGAAAGTAGCTTTTAAACCTAGGTTGCACCTGTGAAGGTCCAACAGCAGAAAATATAATAGAAAATAGAGAAAAAAAATTTAACAGTCTATTAGTCGCGGCATGGTCTGTTGCCAGGGATCATAAAAAGTAATGTTAAAAAATCATAGAAAAAACTAAAATCAGTAATATTAAGAAAAAAATGTAAATCCAACTAAGTGAGTTTCTAAAGAGGCTCTAAATTTTAAGTATGTAGGCTTGCAATGTAATTCATTTAGCAGGGAATTCCATAAATGTGGAACTGATACAAAAAAGGCTGAATTACGAATGAACTTTAGTCTAGTCTAACTAGATGAATATGTGATAAAGCTAATCTGTTTAAAGTTGTTGAACGCAACATACTGATGGTTTATATCAGTGGTCTCAAACTCGCGGCCCGGGGACTACATGCGGCCCGCCAGGTACTGTTTTGAGGCCCTCAGTATGTTTATCATAATCACAAAAGTAAAATAAAACAGTTTCTTGATCATATGTCTCTTTAGCTATAAATTACAATATTATTATTAAGACTTAGCCAAAAGGGAAGATTTATAAACTATAAAGAGTTTTACCTCATGCAAAATTGTCATTTCTTTAATAAGGCATTAACTATTTTTCTGGGGCCCTCCAAGTACCTACAAATCCAAAATGTGGCCCTGCAAAGGGTTTGAGTTTGAGACCACTGGTTTATACGGAACAAGCAATTTTGCAAGGTAATCAGGCAGCTTACTGTTTAGTACTTTAAATGCCAAAGTTAAAGCTTTGTGCATCAACCTATATTTACAACTAGTTTTTTAGCCCGTTACATTAACGGGTACTAGAATAGATGTGTAGACTTAAGCATTTATTTATTTATTTATTTATTTATTTATTTATTTATTTCTTTCTTTCTTTCTTTCTTTCTTTCTTTCTTTCTTTTTCCCCCCTGTCTATCTGTCTTTTTTTCTCTCTGCCCCCTGTCTGTCTTCCCTTCTCCCTTACTTTTACATCCCCCATGTCCAGCAGCACCCCTTCCCTACTCCCCCTGTCCAGCAGTAGCCCTTCTCCATTCCCTTCACCCCTTCTCTGCTCCCCCTGTCCAGCAGTTGCCTTCTCCTTTTCTTTTACTTCCCACCTGTCCAGTAGTACCCCTTCTCCCTTACCTGCTCACTGTCCAGCATCTGCTAGGCTGGGCAGCCTCGGGGCTTTTGCTAGGCCGTCCCGCTTCGCATTATCGAAGTGGGCTGGCCTAGCAAATGCCCCGCGGCTGCTGCCGCTGCTGGTCTAGAGGTGAGAAGGAGAGGTGTCATCAGAAGTCTGCCGGCATCGGAGATCAGGGCAGGAACATTGCTGGGGAAACCGCCGCACACGTCGCAAACCGCCGAAGCCTCCTACTGCACATGCGGCGACACAGAGCCATGGATCAGGGATCAAGGCCGAATGAAGTTTCAACTGCGCATGCGCGCTAAGTGTTTTATTATAGCAGATTATTGTGCTCACTAATCTGTATTAATGTTTGTAGTTAGCCAATTCATCTGTCTGGATGGGTTTTTTTTTTTGCCTATGACATTGGTGAGTAGAGCTGCAGTATAGCATAGCTCACTCGTAATCTGAGGCTTTTTCCTCCGTTCAGATTAAAGCGTTATAATAGTACTAGGGTTGTGTATGTGGTTTAATGGAACTTTTTTTTTTTTTTTGTATATATATTGCTATTGCATATGCTCCACTCCTGCTTGTATAGTATAGCTAATCTGGTCTGCAGCTCTCCCTATTTTCCCTACAGACAAATGCATATTGATAATGTGCCGACTTTTTCCCATAGGAGATGGAAGAGGGTGTAATTTACAAGCAGGTCTTCTTTGCACTCTTATTTACCCTGTGGACTCCCTTTAAAAATTACTCATGACATCTATTAAAAGCAGCACCATTTCTGTTGCTGCTATCATTCTCACAAGCACTATTTATGTCTGCTTGGCAGAATCAGTATCTTGCTCTATAAGACAATTAAACACATTTATCATGCTTCTCTGGGAGGACCTCTGCTGGGAAGCTCTTCCACTCTCATCTACCGCCCCTCCTCTAAAAAAAGGCTTACTTATGTTATTCATTATCCTATCCTCGGAGTCTCATAACGGCACTTTTCAGACTATCTACTCTGAGACCAAGTTTGTAGGTATTTTTACCCATGGAATTTCTACCAAATTTTCAATAACAAAGCAGGGACTTACTTCCATTTTGAAACTAGTAGTTGGAATAAAACATCTAAGGACTTTTGCATTTGCTTTTTCTGTAGCGAGGTTTTCTACATAAATTAAAATAATAATGCAGATGCACCTGATCTCACCCATAATCTCTTACCAGGAAATACTCTCCTAAATTTAGATAAAAGTGCATATTGTACGCTTTTACAGTCATTTTCGTGCACAAGTGGCCATGTATGCATATCAATGGCCTCTTATAAAATACCAACCAATAAAATCTGAGGTAGAAAAATCAATGGAAGAAAGCTGACAATAACAAGTCAGTGACAAAGATGTAAGGAAATGAGGAAGCATGCAAGAGAGAAAAGAAGGGGCAGATGATCTGAAGGCCCTGGAAAGAGTTAATAGAAGGTTCGGTACTTGGGCCTGTTCTTTTTAACATTTTTGTAAGTGATATCACTGAAGGGCTGTCAGGTAAGATTTGCTTCTTTGCAGATGATACCAAAATCTACAATAGAATAGACACCCCTGATAATGTAAATAACATGAGGAAGGACTTAGCGAAGCTTGAAGAATGGTCTGAGATTTGGCAGCTAAGAAATGTAAGGTCATGCATTTGGGCTGCCAAAACCTGAGGGAATGGTACGGTTTAGGGGATGAACAACTTATGTGCACAAAAGAGGAGCAGGTCTTGGGAGTGATGGTATGTGACGATCTTAAAATGGCTGAACAGGTTGAAAAGTTGACGGCGAAAGCTAGAAGGATGCTAGGGCGCAAGGGGAGAGGTTAGGCCAGTATGAAAAATGAGGTATTGATGCCTCTGTATAAGACTCTGGTGAGACCTCATTTAGAATATTGTCATCAGTTCTGGAGACCGTACCTTCAAAAAGATATAAACAATATAAACAGGATGGAGGTGGTCCAGAGGAAGGTTACTAAAATGGTCAGTAGTTTTCATCATAAGGTGTATAGGGACAGACTTAAAGGTCTCAATATATATGCTTTGGAGATTTGATAGAGACATTTAAATACAATCAGCAAAAAATTGTTATTCGCCTAGTGGTGGAGATACCCCATGAAAGTGCATTTATAATAGGTGGAGAAAAAGCCTCAACTTATCAACAATATACGGACGGCAACCCAATGAGTTCTTAAGCCAGTCCTGCTCTGTATCATAGGCAAAGAACTTCACACGTTTCAAAATGTAATTTTTCAAAACGGGACCAAAGCCACCACTGTGCACAGGGAGCGGCAGTTGGATTGCCATGAGAGACTTAAGTGGGCAGGAGCCTGCCCACTTAAATTGCTTCGACTATCAGCCCATTTATTTTCAATGATATGATTGGAATATGTCAGTTTTTGGCATTTGTTTGTATAGGGTTACCAGATGTCTGGATTATCCCGGACATGTCCTCCTTTTAAGGACATGTCTGGGGGTCCGGATGGCTTTTCAAAACCCGGCACTTTGTCCGAGTTTTGAAAAGCCTCCTCAAATCGCGTCAGGCAGAGAGGAAGTCTGTGCATGCAGGGATGTCACATGATGAAGTCACGCGCAACATCATTGTGTGACATTCGCAGGCTTCCTTCTTACCTGACGCGATTTGCGGACAAGAGCGGGCAGTGGAGGACAGGGTTAGGGCGGGACTTGGTGGGTCTGGGGGGCTGGCCTAGGGGGTCCGGGTTTTCTGATTGGAAAATCTGGCAACCCTATGTATGTACTACCTTTACATTTTGCACAGTAGAGGGGAATGTATCTCTTTCTACTTACCTGGGGCTGCATTGCATGCAGTCTGGCTTCTTGAGGTTTCAATGTAATTTTTATCTACATGGTTTTTATTTTTGGTTTCTCTTCACTTATTCTGTACTTGATGAGAGGCTGTGTTCTGAGTTTCAAGTTTATTCAAGTTTATTAGGTGTTTTATATACCGCCTATCAAGGTTACCTAAATCAGTGTTCTTCAACCACCGGTCCATGGACCAATGCCGGTCCACAGAAATTTCCTGCCGGTCCACAGGGCCGGCATATGCATCAGGCCCAAAACAGTGTTCTTCAATCGCCGGTACTTGGTGAGACTGATGCGGTGTTATCTTCGGCCCGGCTCCCTCTTCCTCATTGACTCAGTGCACAAAGCCACGGGCATCGGCTCCTACACACGTCCTGCGCCTGAACTGGAAGCCTTCTCTCTGATGTCGCAACATCAGAGGGACGGCTTCCAAATGGCCCATGACTTAGCTCAGTGTTCTTCAATCGCCAGTCTGAAGACCAATGCCGGTCCACAAAATAATTATTTTATTTCTGCCGGTCCGTAGGTGTAAAAAGGTTGAAGAACACTGATCTAAGTGGTTTTACAATCAGGTATTCAAGCATTTTCCCACTCTGTCCCGGTGGGCTCACAATCTATCTAGTGTACCTGGGGCTATGGAGGACAGAGTGACTTGCCCAGGGTTACAAGGAGCAGCGTGGGGTTTGAACCCACAACCCCAGGGTGCTGAGGCTGTAGATCCAACCACTGAGCCACACACTCCTCCCCTGAAAGTGTGACCGAAGTGAAATGCTCTGCTAATGTGGAATTTCTACTTTGGGATCTGTACTGTAGCAATCCGACTTGTTCAGGGTTCCTGAAAGCTGAACGGATATTCTAGAATTCACTGCTACTCTTTTCTAGGTAGGCTCCTTGTTTTGTGAGTTTTGGAAGTTGCTGCCGATATGTGTGGTAGAACTGAGTGATCTGTGTCGGGTTTTTTGTCAATTAATTATATGTCCTGGTTTGGAGAGGTTTTATGTTGCTTCATTATTAACCGGGTCCCAGTTTGCCCGTGAGTAAAATGCCCATAGGTTCCTCTAGGAAAGTTCCTTTTTCGTGGCCAGGCTGCCTTTCTCATTCTCCTCCCTTCTCGTGTCAGCTGGGAGGTCTTAAAATTCCCTCAAGCGTAATTCCAAGGGAGAACCTCAAAACATGGAACAGAACTGGCTGGGTTTGGTTCTGGCAGTGCTTCCCAAGCATACTGTTTTGGGGCTAGTCAGCGTTTCCTCTCTTCTTAGTTCATTCCTGCTTCTTCTTCCCCTAGATGCAGTCCTGTTTCAACTGGGTCAGACGGTGTCAGGTCAAAAGCGCGCCGGGACAAAGGCGCGCCCAGACAATTTGTTTTTAGGGCTCTGACGGGGGGCGTGGGGGAGAACCCCCCACTTTACTTAATAGACATCGCGCCGCGTTGTGGGGGCGTTGTGGGGGGTTTGGGGGGTTGTAACCCCCCCCCCCCCATTTTACTGAAAACTTCACTTTTTCCCTGTTTTTAGGGAAAAAGTTAAGTTTACAGTAAAATGTGGAGGGTTACAACCCCCCAAACCGCCCATAACGCCGGCGCGATGTCTATTAAGTAAAGTGGGGGGGTTCCCCCCCCCCACACCCCTGTCAGAGCCCTAAAAACAGTAATTTAGAGCGGCGCGCACCTCCGCGCTGTGTTCAATTGTCCGGGCGCACCTTTGTCTTTCGCGCCTTTGTCTATGAATCGGGTCAGACTCTGCAATATGGGAAACTAAGGCCCTCTTTTAGAAAGGCGCGCTAAGCGTTTTAGTGCAGATTTAGCGTGCGCTAAATCAATGTGTGCGCTAACCGCTAACGTGTGCATAGGATATCATGCACGTGTTAGCGTTTAGCGGGTGTTTAGTGCATGCTGATATTTAGCGCGCAATAAAAAGCTTAGCGCACCTTTCTAAAAGAGGGGGTAAGTTTTTCAGCCCGTCTTCTTGAGGGATATGGGGAGGAGATCTCTATGCTATCCTTATCCTACTGAGGGTTTCCTTTAAAGCAACAGGTGCTGTTTTGGAGTTTGTTTTACATAATAACATAGTCAATGACGGCAGATAAAGACCCCAAGTGGTCCATCCAGTCTGCCCAACCGTACAAGCTCCATAAATTAATTTAGTTTAAATGGTCCTTTTTCTTAGATATTACTGGGCCAGAAACCCAGAGCCCTGCCTAGTAGTGTGCTTAGGTTCCATCTACTGGAGTCTCCATCAAAGCTCACTCCAGTCCATCTTAACCATCCCAGCCATCGAAACCATCCCCAGCCTGTCCTCAACTGAATGTCCATATACGGGACACAGGCTGTGCAAGCCTTCCCAGTACTGGCCTTAGTTCCTTCAATATATACCCATTATTTTCTGATTAGAGATCCTGTCCCGTATGCTGAGGCAGTATTCTGTAAGAAAGCGTGTAACTTTTCAGAACATACAAAAAGGGAGAACCAACAAAAATCTGCAGTGAAGCATGCGAAACCAAAACAAGGAAAACTGCAGAAACACATACAATGATGCAGGCTAAATTTATTATATCAAAAGATAGGATGCGGTTAACAATACCACCTTAAAAACAAACCAAGGCACGGGTCCGTGTTTCGGTTAACACGCCTTCATCATGGGTCCCAGGTCGAAAGGGAATCAGATAAAACCGCAAACAAAAAACTGCATCATTGTATGTGTTTCTGCAGTTTTCCTTGTTTTGGTTTTTAATTTTCAGAACCTGCCTGATACAATCATGCCTCTTCCCCATCCAGGTCCCCATATGAGTCGCACGCTATTAGAGTTAGACATCATGATTTATAAAATAGCACACAGCCAGAAAACCTGGATGAAAATCTTATAAAATTGCCATCCAAGCTACCGTCCCCTGACATTACTTGGGGGCCTCCTTGATAAGACAGGATTGGTCCCATCCCAGCACTGCCTTGGTTGAAAATAGCACCAGTGACCCCTAGTGGTAATTTTGCAATGCAGTAGCACTCCTAAGGGTTATTCTTCCATTTAGGATGCGGAATATTCCTCTGAAGCAGTGTTCACAAACTCAAACCCTTTGCAGGGCCACATTTTGGATTGGTAGGTACTTGGAGGGCCTCAGAAAAACAGTTAATGTCTTATTAAAGAAATGACAATTTTGCATGAGGTAAAACTCTTTATAAGTTTAAAAACTCTTTATAAGTTTATAAATCTTTCCTTTTGGCTAAGTCTTAATAATAATATTGTCATTTATAGCTAAAAAGATCAAGAAACTGTTTTATTTTATTTTTGTGATTATGACAAACATACCGAGGGCCTCAAAATAGTACCCCGGGCCGCGAGTTTGAGACCACTGCTCTAAAGCGAGACAGCTAAATAAAGCCAGTCATTTTACCTGCTTAACATCTTACTGAATATTTACACTGTTTTGCTTCTAATATGAATTAAACAGCAAGTTCATTCCCCCAAGGACTGAATTGGATCACTACACTTGAAAAGCAAGTTTCCCTTGGGCTTCCTCTGTCTCCTTTTCTCCAACTTCCTCAGAATCTCCCTTTAAACTAACTGACTGCGTTCCCTAAACCTTCCTGTCAGTTGTTTGGTAAAGCTAAGATTGTGTTAAAGGCTTCTCTGCACCTGCAATAAATGAAGTGCAACAGACCTGACTTTTTCAAATGGATCTGCTGTGTTACCTGTTTTTTGACCTACAGCAAGCTGTAGAATTATAAGGATCACACACTGCTGTTCATTGCCTGTCTGACAGCTAGAACAGTCACAGCTTGGACCAAAGAAGCACTCTATGAGACGCGGAGGACTGTGCGTTCTTGAACGTTGAAAATAAAAAAATAAAAAAGTGAAAAAGATTAATGTGCTGTTCTATATACACCAAGAAACAGAAGTAGATATTTTACTTAGTATCCTGAAAGGATGGAACAAAGAGCAAAGAATGAAAAGTAAAAGGGGAAAGAAAGCAATTTAATCAAGCAATGGGTACGATTTACGACAGCGATCATGAATAATGAATCAAAGAATGGTTCCTCCGTGGCAGCAGTTAATGTGTAAGTGCAGTTATGAAGTCATTGCGCCGTACACAAATATATCAATACACATTTCAATTAGTAAAGTACTTGAGCATGAAATGAAATTGAATAGAAACAAAACAGTGACATTTGAAAGCATAAACTTAAATCAATTAGTAAAAATAGGAGTACATGATAGGAAGAAAATCACCACGGCCATAAAACTAATTAGAAATGGCAAAAGCTCAATGAAAGCTGAAATTGATAGATTCAACCAACATGTCAAAATGGAGACGGTAGATTAATGAAGACATAAAGACAGAGTATGACATAAACAGACAAGATGCTAAATAAGCTTGCGGACCAAAAGAAATTAATCCGAGTAGAACGCACAATAAGCACAGTTAGAAGCAAAAGAGAAACTAACGGGCTCAGGAATGGATGTACTGTAGATGAAGCAGAATGAATTCATTTCAGGCAGTGTGATAGCCGAACCGATTAGCAAAATGGCAGCATTGTCACAAAACAGAATAGGGAAGGGGGGAGGGGGAAGCAAAAGGAAACCTGGAGTGCTTCAGTTCTGCCATGGGAACCCTCCTCAAGTGTCTGTTTTCTTATTTAGCAGAGGATAGAAATGATTAGTAGTAGTAATAGCAGAAGAGGAGAAAATCTATGAGCCAGAGTAAAATCCCTCCAATGATTAGAAAAGGCAAATAAAAGTGTTAAGAGTTTATGAAGTGATAAAAGCAAACTAATTTGAAAAGAGCGTTAAAAATAGTAAAAAGAGGGGTTGAAAATTCTGGTCCTCAAGGATCACCAGCTACACAAGTTTCAGATATCACTAATGAATATGTATGAGGCATAGTTGCATGCATGCAGTCTCAGTAGTACACAAATCTGTCTCATGCATATCTATCAGAAATATCCTGATATCCTGAGACGTTAGTATCTACAGGCCAGAGATGCTACTACTAGTATTTATTATTTCAATAGCGCTACCAGATGCACACAGCACTGTACACTTCTCCCTCCGTATTCGTGGTTTCCGTATCTGTGGTTTTGCTTATTTGTAATTTTTCGGCCGCTGACCCCCACCCCCCAAAAAACATCATCACTAAAGTTTTTTCCTTTTACTGTACAGCACCGATAAAAAAGTTTATCACTTACCATTACTGTATTGTAACTCTGAAAATTGCTGCTTCCATGCTTTCTCCCACAAATTTTGTTGCATCCATGTTTCCCAATGTGCACTAAGAAAAATGCTGTTTCCCAGCATCCCTAGAGAGAAAGGCTTCTTCACAGCATGCATGAAATCGCTGGTTGGCTGCCCTGAAATCGCTAGTTGCCTCTCCTTCAGGAATAGATCAGATCAGATCTCCCACCCACTTATTTCAATAGTAGTAATTTCAAAAACCGCAAATAACAGTTGAAATGTTTTTCACGGTTTCAATAGTAAAAACAGTGGCGCTTTCCCCAAACCACAAATAACATATAAAAAAAGTTATTTGCGGTTTTTCCATACTCGTGCCTATTGGCAGCCCGCATCCACCGCGAATATGGAGGGAGAAGTGTACATTAAACATTCAAGAGACGATTCTTGCATGACAGAGCGTATAATCTAATTATGACAGACATACAGGGCATAGGGTGGATCAATATATGCTGCTTATAAAGAGAAATACAAAGGGATGAAGAAGCAGAGAGGGCTACAGAGGGAATGAAAAACCGATATAGAGAGAAATTCTATAAACAGCCCTACTGGCGTCTAAGTTACAGAAATGCCATTTTGAAACACCAATTAACATTAATTTTAAAGTGCCCACCGGTTCCTAAACAAAAGGCACTGGAATCGCACCTCCAGAGGCGCCAACCCTAACAATATTTCTTTTAACTTTATATTAAAGAAGGGGGAAACACTGAAGAACAATGCCAGTGCCAAAGGTCCTTTTATAAACAGGAGAAAAGTTTATTTTGTCCCATGCATAAATGATTTATTGAGATTAAAGCGTTTAAAATCTACTTTCAAAATCTTTGCATTTAAAATAATCTGCTTATCTGGTGAAAACAATAACTTCAGGTAATGACGGTTTAGGATTAAGCTAGGATAAAAATGTTTTTGAGCCTCTGACTGCAGAACAAGCCCATTGGTTTTGCAGACAGGTAATTTCTCTATATGATACGCGTCCTTGGACAGGTTTAGACTGTATGAATTCTGGAACTGAAGAATTTGGCACTGTTCCTGAGACGCAGTTTAAGACTCTGAGGTGATGATGTCATTTGATAGCTTGTGTTTGCAAGCATATCCGTTATAATACAACACAGCACCATGAAGCAGAAGATGCTCTTAAGACAGGGGTGAACAAATCTATATCCAGTGAGATGTCTGACTGTGCTATCCATAGTTCAAAGTGGTGCTGGGCATTCATTACCACACATTTAAAAAATGTAATGCTCGCTAAATTGATTTAAGAAGTAGTAACCTATAAATTAATATGCATTAAGTTGATTAGCACATGTTAAAAAGCTCTAACACATAAAAAAAAATGTAATTAAAATGAAAGTGTGAACCAGGGAAAAGCCCTGAATTAAGGACAAAAGTCCATATCAAACTGAAACGCTGTGCCCTGTACACATCCATTGTTAAATATACCATAAAGAAGCTAGTCCATAGGTACACTCGAAACATTCTCCCCTCCCCCTTTTACTAAGCCATGGTAGAGGTTTCTACTGCAGCCCGACACGCTAAATACTCCGTCGCTGCTCCGACACTCATAGAATTCCTTTACTGTGGCTAAGTAAAAGTGTGTGGGGGGAGAGGGGAGCAATTGTTAGTTCAGTTTGTGTTTGGATGAACTGGCCTTGACAGGTCACTTTTGGATTCTAAAAACTTAATTTCCTTTGTTTCAATGGGATCCATTAAAGTCAATGGGGCAAAAAATTATGCACATTGACAATGAGTTTTTCTATTGAAACTTGTATAAAACTTGTTGGTAGGCATGCACAACACAGGCGACAGCACTAGAAAACATGTAAAGAGACAGGAAGACCACCACAGCATCAAAAGAAGAACAAGGGGCATTAATAGTGGCCCTCCAAGAAAATCAGAGTTACAACTGTCTGGTCGATATACACAGTAGTTTTAGTAGATGACTGCCTGCCCTTCTATCTACCCTGTCTGTGCTCTTTAGTTACCTTTTCTCTCTGACGTGATTATATCATCTTTATGACTTATGTAGTTTCCAACTGGAGCTATAAAGCTTGAGGGACTTTTAAAATTTGATTTTCTCTGACAGTGAGATAGAAATAATGCTGCTTGTCTTTCTCTTATAGCCCTATCTCAAATCCTTCTCCCTGACTAAGCAGTCTGGAGCCACAGAATTTGAGAGATATGTAAAACTCACTTTTCCCTGCCACCAAAAGAGAAACAGTGCTGCTGTCTCTCTCACATAGCTTTTTCTGTGCTCTTAAGATAATTAGATATTTATTTTCTAGTGACTTCAATCACATAAATTGCATGTTTTGTCTTTGAATTCAGGAGAGAAAATTATGGATTGCGCTTGATTTCTATTTTCTGCAAAGCTGCTGACACCATCACCTGCAGGATTTAGGAGAAGTGAGGTAGGACTAGGCTTATCTGACTGCTTATCACAGAGCTTCAAGGTGACTAATGAGCTGAGCCCTGCTTCTTCATCCTCTTTCTTTCAAAGCAACTCCACTGTATCTAGCCCCGTTGACCACAGTGATACCAAAACCAAATGGCACAAGTCAGCTTTTGGACTTGTATTCTGGCCATATGGGCATTTGGTCCCTTTAAAGAGATATCCAGGTAAGCTCCCAGAAGAAATCGAATATCGTGGAACATTGATAATCTCACTTGTTTTTGATCAAGATTTGAATGCCTTAATGAAAGCTTACTTTTGATCTTCACAATATTTATTTTTGGGACAAAGAATTTGGATTTATCCCGATCTAACAAAATCTACTCAGGATCGTAGAAAGATGTTTTTAGCTATGTAAGATGAAGTATTAAAAATGGGAGCTTTTTTTAATCTTTTTATTAAGTTACCCCTGCAAATGTCTCCTGAGGTACGCTGGGACTAAATATGTATTTTTTGCTCTGGATCAGCTTTGACACTTTTTGGACACAAAAAATGTTTAATTTTAATTAAAGGATAAGAGCTGTAAGAGAAATTTGGCCGGTAACACACTACGCCTTTTCTGTAATGATATTAGTTAAAATAGAAATCTCCTTGTCTCATTAATTTACTTGTTTCCCATGGGGTGTCATGGTGGTTTAAGGAGGAGTTTAAAAAGATATGTAAGTAAATGAAAATGGGCTTTTTTCTTTTTTTTTTTTTTTTTCTTCTAAAATGTGATTGCAGTTTTTCCTTTGATTATTGTTTATATTAATGCTCCGATTTACGGTCACAAGATAATTCTTGTAAATTTGGTTTAAAATGCATAAATAAATAAATATATTTAAAAAAGAGATATCCAGATAAACAAAAAATGTTCTCTATTGTATTTTACCATTATTTTTTAAATGAATTCACATTCATAACATATGTGATTCTCATAGAAGGTAAAGTAGAACTGATTAACATTATAATCACCTCTTCCTTCATCTATGTTTTCATAGCCAAGAAGGAATTTTTATCAACTCCTACAATCTCATTTAAAAAAGATGGCACACCAAAGAGTAATGTAAAGCATTGTCTCTTTTATTGTGAACCGCTTAGAACTATTATGGTATTGTGGAATACAAAAATAAAATTATTATTTTTATTATAACATAATAGCAAATAGTGATCATTCCTTTTGTACAGACCTATAAGAAACCATTGTTTTGACTACTTTTTAACTGTGGGCATGTACAGGCTGCAGCTTAGTATATAAAACAAATCATTTAATATAGTGAATAAGGTTAATATTCATAAGAACAAAAGAATTTCCATACTGGGATGGACCAAAGGTCCATCAAGCCCAGCATCTTGCTTCCAGCAGTGGCCAACCCAGTTCCCAAATTCCTAGCTAGATTCCAAGTAGCAAAACAAATTTTATGCTGCTTATCCTAAGAATAAGCAGTGGATTTCACCAAGCCATCTCGATAATGGCCTATGGACTTCTCTTTTAGGAAATGATCCAAACCTTTTTTTTAAACCCTGCTAAGCTAAGTTCTACAATCACCAGTTCTCATACCTACAGTCCTCAGGACCTCTACCAGTCACACATTGAAGTTCTTATAAATTGCTAAACAGATAATAGCTCACAAGTGTCTGGGCCTCTTTGATTTCAGTTCAGGTACAGTATCCCTGGTCCCTGGTACTGATTTCTTCAGTGTGGAACCCTGTCAATTCAGTATGATTAAAGTTCTGAGAAGAAATGTACTCTTTTTTTCAGGGTCAATGGAAAGAAAAATTCATAAATCTCATGGCCCTTATTTAAGCCCCATGCCTTCTGAATCCTTAAGGCCCACAAATAGTTTGGGTCTCCAGGTTATGTGTGGGACAGATTTACCTACAATGGTGGTAGTGTGTAAGCAGATCATGAACACTGGCCAATTTGTAGTCGTAGTAATTGGGAAGCAAAGCCAGAGCCAAGAAGATTTTTACGGTTTATGCCTTGATCATGGCTGGACAGTTCTGGATGGTTTGGGGTGGGGCTTTGATAGCAGCTCCAATAGTTGGAGAACAAGGCCAAAGCCAGGTACATTTCTACGGTCTCTGCCCTACAATTGGCAAGGACAAATCAAGATCAAGTATGCATATGTAATATTGCATCATACCATATGCTAAGAGTTTGTCTTGTTGGGCAGACTGGATCTGCCGTCATCTACTATGCTACTGGGTTAGTCCTTGAGGACTGCTCATGAATATCACCTGGCTTATTCCTCCAATTTGCTAATTTCTAAGGCTAACAACGGATAGCGCTGTGGCATGTCGTAAGCAGGATAATCACTAGCCATTTGTCCATTTTTTTGCAGTCTTAAGAATTCTGCCCTACTGTCCTCTAATGATCCTTGTACCCCTTCTGACCAGCTGGCAGCCCTTCTGATCAGTTAGCTCTATAATGGACCAGTAACTTCTCATATATACTCTAAAATAGTGAACATTTTTAAATGTATCTAGGTGCACTATGAGGTTGCTCTGTTGGATGGACAAATTTTCTCATACTGCACCTCTTTTGAAGAAGTGCCATTGGCTCCCAGTTGAACAGAGAATCTCTTTCAAGGGATTTCTTTCTAATTTTCAAAGCACTTTGGTTAGCCATGTCACTATACCTGCATAATCTTACTATTTCCTTACTATTTCCTTATGAGGGGCCACTGAAAAGTTCTCAGGCCAACCAACGAAGTTGGGGCAGTTTCCATCGAGGGTTATACACTTAGTCGAGTGATTTTCTACTTTTTTTCTTTCTGTCGGGAAAATACGGAATGAAAAATGTGGAATATTGTTGAACTAAATGTAAAGCCCTCGATAGAGACTGCCCCAACTTTGCTGGTTGGACTGAGAACTTTTAAATGACACCTTGTACGTACACTCTAGTCTATCAATGATCACCTATTGGTGGTGCCTTCTCCTTGCTTTGCATGCCTGGAATCAACATATCAGTCTGCATTTTCTTTACTGCCCCAATTTTGTGGAACTATCTCCCTCTTGCTATTCAGGAAGAAAGATCTTTTAAAAAAAGTTTAGATCTGCAATAAAAACTTGGTTATTTGAACAGGATTCTTCCCATTAAAATGATGGAACTCCTCACTCTTCCTGCCAATATTTCCTATACTTATGTTCATACGTTTGTTTTATAACTATTCATGTATGATTGCTGATTGTTGTTTTCCTGTTCACAGTATTGTACTTCTTTTAGTTTAATCTGCTTATTGAAAATTTAACAATAACAAACATGAACGTCATAGGACGAATAAAGTTCAGTAAGTCATTAAGGATAGTAACATATATCAGGAAAGTTGTCAATGCAAATTGTGTAATATGATAGTTATTTAAACATTAGCCAAATAAATGTCAATGGGCTTCCATAAATTGTGATTGGGACCATTTGAATTAAGAAATAGTTTGTCTGTACCATACTGTTCATATCGTTTATATAGACAAAGGGAATTAATAATTATAATTTAATAATAATAATTTATTTTTATATACCGCCTAACCAGCAGTTCATAGCGGTTTACACAATAGGTACTCAGCATACAATATAATAATAACATCATACATAATAAAATTCTAAGTAACTAATACAAGCATTAAAACTAATGAATTTAAAAAAAACACAATATAAACTAAAATAAGTAAAGATTAAAAGTACATTATAACTCCACCCAAAAGTCTAATTGAGTAGAGAAGCAGATTTCCAATTTTGTAAGATTTGCTGAATTCCAACGGATATCATAATGTCAATTAGTTTCGGATCACAGGAAGAGGTTTCAAAACAAGGGTAAAGATAACTCAATATAATGATATCAAATGATAGTTGAACAATTCGTAATAGAACTTGTAGTTGACCACATCTGTGTCCAAAAGGGTTGAATCCTGGAACATTCAAATAGCATGTGTGATATCGAGCCCTGTGATTGTAAACAATGCCAGCAACGGTCTTCTGATGTTAGTTTGGCTTTTTTCATTTTGTATGGTGTCCAAATGGCCCTCCACATAAGAAAAAACAAAGACTGTGAAAGACTTGCTGACAAAAGGGGTCTGTTGATTTTAGACCAATATCGATTCCAGTCTGTTGGAGTAAGTTCCACATTAAGCTCACGAGACCATTTACAATTTATTTCTGCAGATGGCAGAAAATGAGTCTCGAAATTGTTTGTAGAAATGGTTTTACCTTTGGAAGCAACTATATTACTCCAGTGCCAGAGACATGGTACAGTAGACAAATGCAATTTAAAAATTAAAGATGTCAGAATAAACCATTGATTGTACTGTAGTTCTATTTCTTAATGTGTATCTCATTTTTAGATTATACACTGCCTTACTCTGTGTTATAGTTAAAGGTGGTATAGCAAATCTCCTAAAAAAACACACACAAAAAACATATTTTGCACTGTTTATGGAAATACCTATTAAAAGTGCCATACTATTTCTGCTTCTGTATCCTACCATTCCCATGGGAAATATTCACTACAGATCCCTAGCAACTGTGCTTTTCTAAACAAGATAATTAAACCTATTTATTGTTTTCCTATTTCAACACTTCTGATACAATTGATGCCAAAGAAAGGAGAAACCAGGTGAAAAATTTGCTGTGGTATTAATAAAGGTAGGGATGGGAGTGGTGGCCAATTGGGGTAAGCAAGCTGAGAGTGAAAGGTCCGGAAAGGAAGGAGAGGTAAGGCTTTTAGTTCACAGAAAAGATTGAGAGCCATGACTGATGGGGGGGGGGGGGGGATAGTGAGAATGGACACTCAGTAAAGGAATATTGATGAGAATAGAGGTCTAAAATCTTTTCAGAAACTTGGAGAAGAATATGTTTATTCATATATACACACACACACCCTTATACAAAACCGTAGCACATTTTTTTAGCACCAGCCGTGGTGGTAACAGCTCCAACACTCATAGAATTCCTATGAGCGTCGGAGTTCTTACCATCGTGGCTGGCGCTAAAAACCACGCTATGGTTTTGTAAAAGGGGTGGGGGGGGATAATTAGTAAATTATATTTTAGCTCCATTTTTTCCTGACAGTGAATTTTGTAATCTCTGTATATGGCTTACGTTGCCGGTCATCTACCACTTTTCTGGCATTCCTCTTAAATCCTTTCAGAGAGCAGAGATCTGCATTCAGTTTCCATTTTCACTTATCTCCATAAAGAGTATGTGCTAAGTTTATTTTTCCATACATAAATCCTCTAAATTAGTGTGTGAAGGTGTTGTTTGCATACGTGAAGCAACCAAAGGTTGCTGTTTCTTTGCTTTACATTTTTATATCATACCTTCATTATTCTTCTCCTGTACAAAGCTGTACTAGCATTTTTAGCACCGGCCACCACGGTAACAGCTCCGACGCTCATAGAATGCCTATGAGCATCCAAGCTGTTACTGCCAAGGCCGGTGCTAAAAATGGTAGTTTGGCTTTGTAAATGAGGGTGTATGTTTGTTGTTAATAAGGATGTTTTATGTAACAGAATAGATAATTTTGTCTTACTTTTAAATTATAATTGTTTTATTGCACATTTAAAAAATATATACAGTGGTACCTCGGTTTACGAGTGCACCAGTTTGCGAGTGTTTTGCAAGACGAGCAAAACATTCGTAAACTTGGTGCCTCGTAAACCGAGCTTGCCTCGCTGTATGAGCGCCCCCCCCCCCACGATCCGGCATCCCCCCCAGCGATCCGGCATCCCCCCCCCCCTCGCGTTGCCCCCCCCCCTCCACCGCGATCCTACTTCCCCCCCTCCCGAGCAGTCAATGACACCCTTTACCCGACTTGGCACCAGTGCCGGTGCCCGAAGATCCTCCCTCTTCTGGCGTGGCTGGGCGGTGCATCGGAAATCCTCCTTCTTCTGGGCTGGGCTGGACTGGCTTTGAGCATTTGCTCATGCTCAAAGCCTTCTGGTCTCGCTCTCTCCGAGATTGAGAGCGAGACCAGAAGGCTTTGAGCATGTGAAAATGCTCAAAGCCAGTCCAGCCCAGCCCTGACCAGTAGAAGGAGGATCTCCGACGCACCGCCCAGCCACGCCAGAAGAGGGAGGATCTTCGGGCACCGGCACTGGTGCCAAGTCGGGTAAAGGGTGTCATTGACTGCTCGGGAGGGGGGAAGTAGGATCACGGTGGAGGGGGGGCAATGCGAGCAGGGGGGATGCTGGTTCACAGGGGGGGGAAGCTGGATCACGGGGAGGGGTTTGGAACAGCGTCAGATTCCTCAAGGGGGGAGAATGGAGCAGCGCCAGTAGCCTCGTGGGGGGGGGGGGAGGAGGTGGAACCAATCAAAGCAGTTTCCCTTACTTCCTATGGGGAAACTTGCTTTGATATACGAGCAATTTGGTTTATGAGCATGCTTCTGGAACGAATTATGCTCGTAAACCAAGGTTCCACTGTATGTTTTTATTACAGACCTCTGATGCAGGCATACAGCTAAAACACTGGCCTGTGTTGCATAGGCAGCAGAATGTTTTTTTGTGGGGGGGGAGGCAAAATCTCCGCCCAAGCTCCATCCTAGATCCCATCCCATAATAGTACTAATTGTAATACCATTTTTCCATTCATTTTTCATATATACACATAATATAATCTTATTAACACATAATGGTTAACCACAAAATTAAACTACACAAAGCACACTGTATGCTTCTCAACATTCATTCCTACCAGAACACCTGACCTTGGTCATGCATGCAGAACACAGATAACCCCTATGCAAATACAGGACCACAAACTAAAATATATACAGATTAAATCCTAAAATGCAATACTCTGCAAGCAATACAACCCCAGAGAAATAGAAACAAATGCATTTCTTCCTGAACAGTGCAAAATATAGACAGCAGATGTAAATTCTCAAAACTGACACATTTCAAACATTAAATTGAAAATAAAATAATTTCCCCTAACTTTGTTGTCTAGTGATTTTATTTTTATAACCATCTTTTCCCAGTCTCTGGCTGCACTTCCTTCAGTCTGTGCTCTTAACTGTGTATCCAGGACCACCTTATCCATTTGCTGTTTTTCTCTCCTTCACTTTTTGCCCTATATCCATCTTTATCATTAACTTTTAACATTAAACTTTCTTCCATTTTCTTCTTTCTTCTCAAAATCTATCTTTTCCATTCCTTCACTTCCCATCCCACCCATGTGTACCATCTCCTCTCTCTTTCTTTTCCCCTATTCCCATTTATCCATAAGAAGCACACCCATTGATGTGCACTATCTCCTCCTTCTGTTTCCCCTTCCCCTCCTTCCCTGTACACTACTTAATCCCTCTCTCCCATTGTCAGACATCTCTGTCGTCCCCCTTTCTCCCTCCTATGGTTTGGCATCTTTCTCCTCTTCTTCCCATAGCCTGGAATCTCCCTCGTCTCCCATGATCTGGCATCTCTCTCTCCTTCCCTCCCTCTTCCTGTAGTCTAACATCTCTCTCCTCTCCTTTCCACAGTCTGGCATCTCTCCTCTCTCCTTCCCTTCCATTCCCTGGTCTGGCATTTCTCTCTCCTTCACATTCCAGTGGTCTGACATCCCTCCTTCCATCACCCTTCTCCAGAATCTGACATCTCCCTCTTCAAGTCATCTCTCCTCCCTCTCAGTGTAACATTTCTCCCTCCCTCTTCTCCACCACTATCACATCCAAGAATATCCCTCTTTTGTCCTTTCCCAAAGTATACCATCTCTTTCCCTCCCACTTCACACACCTACTGTATGTCCAACAATTCTTTTTCTCTTCCCTCACTGGCAGCATCTTCCTTTCCCTCCTTCCCTTCCCACCACCACACCCATGTATCTCTCTTTCCCTCCTTTCCTAGCCCCCAGCTCATGCATTTGTTGTTTCTAACCCCCTCCCAGCCCATGAAGCATCTGTCCTTCCATGCCTTCCCAAAGCCCTTCCAGTCCATGCAATATCTGTCCTTCCCTCATACCCCAACCTCAACACCTCCCCGCACAATCTGGATCCTGTGGTATGACCTCTCCCCAGTTCCCGACCTCCCCACCGCTGTAATTTAAAATCTTCGGGCAGCTGGTGGCACAATGAAGCGAGTCTCCTGTTGTCAGCCTGCCTCGGAAGTGCTGTTCTTTCTGCAGTACTTCCTCTTCCCACATTGGAAGGACGATGCAGAAAGAACACTTCCGGGGCAGGCCGACAGCGAGGGGCTTGCTTTGTTGGGCCACTATCTGCCCAAAGATTTTAAATTAAAGTTGCAGGAAGGTGGTAGGTGGGGGAGTCTGGATAGCCATACTTCCGATTGCCAAGTTTTGAGGAGGCCATGGACCCTGTGTCCTCCCCTGTTCCAAAGCCTATGCTGTGTCGGATCTTTATATTAAAGGTGTTTGTCTTTGTACCAATTCTTAAGGCCCTCTGCGCTGTTTTCTTTGTTGTTTACATATGTGAAAACATTTTAATTCACATCTTAATTTCTGAAGCAAACCAAAATACAAAAAGTGGCCTAAAAAAGTGAAAATGATCTAAAAACAAGCCAAAAATGTTTCATGTGCCCATCCCTAGAAACTCTGAGCCTCCTGCTTAGCTTGCTGGTTCATGTGATGTTAAGATTATTATTTTATTCATTTTAGCAATAAGTGAATTATTCTAGGGTTAATTTATTTAGCATTAGGTATTCCATTAACCCCGACCCCCACCCATTTTTATCAAGACACGCTGCCGAGTAGTGGGAGCTAAATGCCGAGCTGTCCATTCTAATCTTATGGGCAGCTTGGCATTTAGCTTGTGCTGCTTAGCAGTGCAGCTTCATAAAAGTGTGTGTGTGGGGGGGGGGGGGGAAATAATGTTTGTGATGCATATATTCAGAGAGAGGCCTAGAATCATTAAGCATGCTGGAGAACGAATGAGGACAGCGTAATGTATATAAAGTTGCTATGAGTGTGATTTTTTTTCATTCTTTTTTTAAATGTAATTTTATTATTTTCAATTGTGCATTCACAAATCAAAACAAGAAAGAAAATAGCCCACATAAATGGGGAGACAGAAAGATAATTTAAGAAAAAATATCAAGAAATCAAGATAGTCTATCCATATACAGATCTAACTACCTTTAGGCCTAAATACCACCTTTTTCTTTTTCCCTTTCTCACAGAAAAATTTCCATTTGAGGTGGGTCAAAGAAAACATACTTTTTTTTCCATTATATATAATTAAACATCTGCAAGGAAACCTAAGAAAGACCGATACCCCTGGAGCTAAAACATGTAATTTATATTTCAGAAAATGCTTTCTCATTAGTTGGATGGCTGTGGTGACATTGGGAAAAATGCAGATCCTTTACCCACAAAAATTCTCACATTTCTTAGAAAAATAAGATTTCAGTGTCCTTATTTTGTCTTGATCAGAGCTCAGGGCTATAAGGAGAGTTGTTCCCTATTAATAATATCCTGAGAGGTTTCTAGAAATTCAATTAAATTTAAAGACTCCAACTCTCCTTCTTTCTTCAAAAAAATACTATGTGCTAACGTGGTACAGTTAATGCCACAAACAGGTGTAGTTAATTGCAAGACCATTCCGAGCCAGAAATGTGCCCCATGTGAAACACCCCCCGGAGCTCCTATTCCTCCCACTGCATCACAGCCAAGCAGGAAAGGCAATAGATAGGACACAGTTGTGGAGTCCTTACCTCCCTTGCACTCTGTGCAGCTGCGCTGCCCATACAAAGCTCATAAGAACATAAAAATAGCCTTACTGGGTCAGACTAATGGTCCATCAAGCCTAGTAGCCTGTTCTCACGGTGGCCAATCCAGGTCACTAGTACCTGGCCAAAACCCAAGGAGTAGCAATATTTCATGCTACCGATCCAGGGCAAGCAGAAGCTTCCCTCATGTCTTTCTCAATAACAGACTATGGACTTTTCCTCCAGGAAACTGTTCAAACCTTTCTTAAAACCAGCTATAGTATCCGCTCTTACCACAACCTTTGGCAATGCGTTCCAGAGCTTAACTATTCTCTGAGTGAAAAAACATTTTCTCCTATAGGTTTTAAAAGTATTTCCCTGTAACTTCATCGAGTGTCCCCTAGTCTTTGTAATTTTTAACAGAGTGAAAAATCGATCTACTTGTACCCGTTCTACTCAGGATTTTGTAGACTTCAATTATATTTCCCCTCATCCATCTCTTTTCCAAGCTGAAGAGCCCTAACCTTTTTAGTCTCACTATGTCCCCTGTTAATTATATTGAATAGCAGCAAATATGTGCCTAAGCATTATTCTATAAACACGTGTATCAGTGATAATGTATAGTTTGAGGGTAGAGAATGACACGGTGGCGGTTTACCCGCGGCCACCGCATTTTAGCCGCGGGTCACCGCCGAAAACGGGGAAGAAAACTAGCAGTCGCTGCGGCGACGGGGACAAGGCCATTCACCGCCGCGGGGCGGTGAATGGGTCTTGTCCCCGCAGTGAGGCATGAAGGATCGCGCGGTCCCCGCAGCTCACACCCGCCTGCCCAATCGATTCTAGTGTTTAGCCAGCTCTCTCCCTTCTCCTCACCTTAGTTTGTAGATTTTCTTTTTCGGCGACCCGCACGCTATCAAAGAGCCGCTGCTGCTCAGTTTCGATCTTCTGCTCTGACGCAACCGGAAACAGGAAGTTGCAGCAGAGCAGAAGATTGAACACTGAGCAGCCGCGCGTGTGCGGCTCTTTGGGAAAGCGTGCAGGTCGCTGAAAAAGAAAGCCTGCAAATTAAGGTGAGGAGAAGGGAGAGAACTGGCTAAACACTAGGATCGATTGGGCAGGCGGGTGGGGGCTGCGAGGACCGTGCGATCACCCGTGTTCCCGGCTCAGACTGTAAGGAGGGAGTGAAAGGGAAAAGGATTCTGGGCCAAGGTGATGAAAACGGAAAGAAAAACCCACAGCAGGAAAGAAAGGGAAGGACAGGCAGGTGAGCCAGATGCTAGAAGCAGGTGAGCCAGATGCTAGAAGCAGGAAGAAAGAGGGAAAAAAGCTAGATGGGGTTGAAAAGAAGAGACACACTGGTATGGAAGAGGAAGATAGGGGAAATCTGGACACAGGAAGGTAACAGAAAGAGGGGAAATTATGTGCATGGGGCATAGGGACAGAGACAAAAAGGGGACATGCCATGGGGATGGTATATGGACACAGGGGGGGGCAATGGCAGATACATAGGGGAGATATTAGAAAAGTATATAAAATCGTACCCGTTTGAGGCTTTTATGTATGCAGCGGTGACGGTGACGGGGCGGTGAATGGGGTTGCAGTGGCGGTGACGGGGCGGTGAATGGGGTGGCAGTGGCGGTGACGGGGCGGTGAAGGGAATGACGGTGACGGGGCGGTGCAGAGGATGGTGAGACGGGGACGGGGCGGTGACGGGGACCAATTTTTTCACCGTGTCATTCTCTATTTGAGGGTGAGGGCATAGTTTAAATAGGCAGAGTCCACATGGAAAATGAGCGGAGTGCAAAGTTATCATACCTGGGGCTGGATTCAGTAAATGGTTCCAGTGTTAGGTGCTGAAAAGCTCCACAGTAAGCCAGTATTCTGCAAAAGACGCTCACCCTTTTCAGAATACTAGCTTAATGCTGATCTTGCGACTAAAATTATTCACTGGATTTACAATAGCTGAGATATGGTATAAAGCTTAGGCGCAGATGTGACATTATTCTCCAACAGGGATTCTCAATCTGGTCCTCAGGACACACCAAGCCAGTCAGGTTTTCAGGATACCTACAATGAACATGAATGAGATAAATTTTCATCTGCTACCTCCACTGTATTCAAATCTATTTCATGCATAGTCACTGTGGTGTCCTGAAAATCTGACTGACTAAGTATGTCTTAAGGACTGTGTTGAGAGCTCCTATTGTCTAACATTGCACCTAACATCTGGAAACACCTCATCCGCTCATATTTCTCCCATAGCTAGCCTCTCAAGTTGTGCAATATCTGCTCTATATTTAGGACTAGATTTTATAATTGGTGCCTAAAAACACAGGTGCCTAAAGTTAGATGCCTATTGCATGCCAATCAAACATAGGCACCCATCACAAAATCGCACTTAGCGGTGCCTAATTTAAAACTGATCAATAATATCAACAAATGACTTCGAACCTTCACTTAGAGTGTTTCAACAATCATTCAAAAAGAATACTCTAAGCAACAATCATTCAAAAAGCCTTAAAGGACCCAATCTGCTAGGGATACAGGTCCTTTAAGGCTTTTATGTGGATAACTTATTTTTATGTGGATGAATTTATTTCATATGGATGATTTCAGTGTACCTTTGGAACTTTGACACTTTCAAATAAAGTCCATTTAGGAACATCATCATTCCACAGAGGGGTGTTTTTTTTTTTTCCTCTGGATTTTCTTCTCTGTGAATATTTTGGGGTCAATTTCTTTTGTTTTTTGCTCCTGTAATGAAGGACAGGGCTTTAAAGGCCTCCATTATAGGCGCCTAAGTCTAGCAGTGCATACTTCTCCGCTCCTAAACACTCCTACTTTGGCGTTAGGTGCAAGCAATATCTCCCAGTTAAATTTTATTTTTTCAATAATGAGCTTGTTAGAGCTCATAATTGAAGCAATTTACTAATTAAGTTAGGCACCTATTTATTTTGGCACCTAACTTTAGGTGCCTCTTATAGAATTTCCCCATAGTGTAAAGTCGGGTCCCGTGTTTGTAGGATTAGGGAGTATGTGTATTCCTCTGGAACGTGATGCAGACACTTATGCCACCCACATGGCTGGTGTAAGTGCTCACACCTGTGTATCTCACCTTTTACTCTAGTATTCTATAAAAGAAAATAGTTGCCCACTTTCCTTTATAGAATAGACTCCTGTGGAGTGGGGCTTCATGGGCCTTTGGATGGGCTTTTGTCTGCTGGGGGGATGGTGTTGATCTGTGACAGCTTGAGCGAAGGTGGTTCTTTTATGCTGTTTCTGTTCGGTTGTATTGTAACTTTATGTATCATTTATTCTTACTTTGTATGTGTTTTCTGTTCCCCGCTTAGATTTGTGGATAGGTAGATTAGAAATAATTTTAGTTAAAAAAAATAAATAAAGATCAGAATAAGGAAGGGGTGGGGGAGGGGGGCTGTGGCTCATTGGTTAACGGGAAAGTCTGTGGTTCACTGGCTGAGCCGCTATCTCTGTACCCAGAGGTTCTGAGATCAAATCCTGGTGCTGCTCTTTTTGATCCTGGGCAAGTCACTTAATCCTCCAGCGCCCACTGATTTGAATGTCAGCTTTGAAATGCCAAAGCAACAAAAAGGCAGCATATAAGTCTCGATTCCCTTTCCCTTATTGCTACCAAGTAAGGAATCAAAGGCTTGTGGATGAGATTGCTGGGGCAGTTGGGTGGTAGATCTGGCCTCAGCCTTTACACCTACCCGTCCAGCAGGCACACCACCCTCTCTTGTGCAACTCCCTCTCCTTGCCCCAGCCATGCCCCTTTGCCAGCTACTGTAGATGTGGTGTGGATCCCCAAGTTTCAATGTCAGTTTTCTAAAGTCACTTTTACATGTCTTTATAAAACATGGAGGCAAGCCAGCAGAAAGAGGAGGTAGACAGAAGCAGGTATAAATATGTCCACATTCTACCCAAACTTCACCTCAGAACATGCCAATTGGGTTACAGAAAAGATTGTGCCTTCGTTTTTCACCACCTCCTAATTTTAAGCATGTTTCCTCTGGGACAATTTTATTGATACCCCTTTAACACACATTAAGCAGGATTTTCTTTGAGGAAAAGTTTCTTAAATTGCTCTCTGTATGCAGGAATGAATTGGGAGTTGGGAGTTCTGATCGACAAGTCTGCACAATGCGCTGTGGCAGCAAAAAGGGCAAACAGAATGCTAGGAATGATAAAGAAGGGGATCACAAACAGGTCAGAGAAGGTTATCATGCCGCTGTACCAGGCCATGGTGCGCCCTCACCTGGAATACTGCATCCAGCACTGGTCGCCAAACATGAAGAAGGACACGGTACTACTCGAAAGGGTCCAGAGAAGAGCAACTAAGATGGTTAAGGGGATGGAAGAGTTGTCGTACAGCAAAAGATTAGAGAAACTGGGCCTGTACTCCCTTGAAAAGAGGAGACTGAGAGGGGTCATGATCGAAACATTCAAAATACTGAAGGGAATAGACTTAGTAGATAAAGACAGACCGTTCACACTCTCCAAGGTAGGGAGAACGAGAGGGCACTCTCTAAAGTTGAAAGGGGATAGATTCTGTACAAACGTAAGGAAGTTCTTCACCCAGAGAGTGGTGGAGAGCTGGAACGCTCTTCCGGAATCTGTTGTAGGGGAAAACACCCTCCAGGGTTTCAAGACTAAGCTGGACAAGTTCCTGCTAAACTGGGACGTTCGCAGGTGAGGCTGGACTCATTTAGAGCACTGGTCTTTTGCCACGCAGGAACTGCTAGCACACCTTTGTGTGGAGAGGGGGGAGGGGTAAATTAGGTGCAGATCTCCCTTATTTTATAACAGCCTGCATATTACTCCTTTCTATCAAAAACTGCACCGGCTGCCGGTGGAATCTAGAGTTAGGTTTAAGTTTTCCTGTATTTGTTACAAAGTAGTTTTTGGTATGTCACCAGGCTACTTGCTCCCTCATTTTTCTTTGAGTCCCTTTAACGAGAATACACGGAGAGTACATCTGTTTACATACCCTTCCATAAAATCTTGTCACTACAAGAGGTTCCTCGAGAGAACGTTTTCATTTTAGGCCGCCAAATTGAATACATGGCTCGGCAAAATGATGTTAGAAGCCTCTTCAAGTTTCAAGTTTATTAGGATTTTATATACCGCCTATCAAGGTTATCTAAGCGGTTTTACAATCAGGTACTCAAGCATTTTCCCTATCTGTCCTGGCGGGCTCACAATCTATCTAATGTACCTGGGGCTATGGAGAATTAAGTGACTTGCCCAGGGTCACAAGGAGCAGCTAAAATTGCTAAAGACACAACTATTCAACAGGTTGGTATCTTAACGTTCTTTGCTTTTTTAACATATCTTTCCAATTTTATTCACATGTTTATTTTATCTTGATGTATTTATTAGAATTGTATGTATTGTTTTCCTGTTGTTAGCTGCTTAGAACCTTCCCGGTATGGTGGCATATAAATAAATTATTATTATTAAATCACAGGAATGCCCCTGATCTGCCTACGACCCTCTCATGGCCACACCCCCTTTTTGGATATCTATAAAATTCATATGAGGATTTGGGCACATAAATATGAGCACATAACTTATAATTGATTGTCAGAGCCCAATTATTGGTCCTAATTGGCTCATTATTGAATTATATTGCACACACAGTTTGCACATGGAAGTTTAAGTGCCATTATAGAATTCAGTGCATCATGTTCTTCTTTGCTAGGAATGCACGTTTGTTAGCACACATTCAGTTTACTAAGGGCTCCTTTTACGAAGCCGTGTTAGCGGTTTAATGCGAGTAACAGCGCACGCTAATTTGCCGGCCACACTAGCTGCTATCGCCTCCTCTTGAGCAGGTGGTAGTTTTACGGCTAGCGCGGGGATTAGCACGCGCTAAAAATGTACGTGCGATAAAGCCGCTAATGTGGCTTCGTAAAAGGAGCCCTAAATGTTCCTTGTGCATGCTAAGTTGATTTTAAAAATGTTGACATGAAAAGTTAATGCGTGTTAATTCAAATAATACACATTAGAAAGTTCCAATGATTGTTAAAAAAAACGTCTTGTATGAGAACAAATGTGTAATATAATCTGAATAAAATGCCCAAAATACAGGGGTGGGGGAGGGGAAAGCTTTAATAAACTAAAATTAAAACCAAAAATGTTTGCCCTGTGCACATCCTTATCCCCTGCCTTCTTATAATGTTGGTGAATTGGTTTTCCTTCTGGACCTCTGCTTGTATTCAGAAATTAGAACTTCCAGGCCTTTTTCCTCTATGTGAGTGCAATATTCAGGTGTAGTCTTCTGTCAGGATGTGAGAATTTTCTAGCATTCTACAATTGTTTTTTTCTTCCTGGGTGAGCTTGAGTTACCCCCTCTTCTACAAAGCCGCGTTTATGGCTGCCGCACGGCAACAGCCCCAAAGCCCTTTTAATCTCTATGGGCTTCGGGGCCCTTACCGCAGCGGCCCGCGCTAAACGGCTTCGTAAAAGAGGCCCTTAGGGTTTGGATTGAAAAAAATTCTGATTCATCCACCTCTGTCCCTAATTGCATAAATTATTGCTTTCGGTTCGATTATATCCTCATCTTTTATTTTCTTCCACCAGTTTTCTCCGCAGTACTACAGCATTTTCTGAAGGCTGAATCACTGCAGTGACCTCCCCTGTGGTTCATGGCCCTTTATTAGAACTAATGTGAATGTCCCGGACTGAATACAACTGACTGATCAATTCTCCTATGGTTCACTCATTTCTTGCATTTTCACTAATGCTTGTCTGAGTATAAAATATTGTTTTTTAACACCTTAGATTTGAACCACCTTAGATTTGAACCACGTTTCCTGTTCATTGAGTCGGAATAGCTCGCAGCAGATTACTATGCTAAAGGTAGAATTAGGATGAAACGGACTGGCAGACTTGTGCCATTAGCAGTATGCTTTTACAGATGAAAGATATGTGGGTTAGATCAATGAAAAGCAATGCATGTATCTGAATGTGTCATTCTCATGCTTGCTTTTTCTGACCTGTCTCTGCTTCTACCCCTCCCCCTTAACCCTAACCCTGCCAACCTTTTCCTACAGAGGGTGCAGAGCAGTATACGAAAAAAGTTTTTACAGCAGAAATCCATTTGAATGTCCTAATATTGTATACAGATAATCTGTCATAGCAAGGATGATTTTTAATAGTTAATCTTTCTATTTTTAAAAAAACCATATGAAGAATGATCAGATTCATAATTTCCATGTAAAACAAAGCATTATAGATTGAAATATTTAGAGCCTGTACTGTATAGTATATAACTAGAGTGATAACTATAGCAGTATTGAATTACCAGAGAGCATGCTGGAACTTTGAGTAACTTAGGGACTGTAGTATATTTGTGTAGGTACATTTCAAATGTAGGCCAAGCTCTCAGCAGGCAAGTTATTGAAGAAATCTTTCAGACATTTTGAAGTTTCCTGGAAGTGGATACCTAACAGAAGCAGAAAATTAGAGATTCTTAAATGTATCTGGTGAAATCTGTTATATAAGACTCAGTAGGGTTCATGCAGGTACACAAGTATAGATTGTATGCCTTGGGCTCCCAGATGTCAGGTCAGGAACAATATTTTTTGAAAATATAATGCAATTTAAGTACAAAATTAATGACACCCTCAGAAAAGGGATGATTACTGACAAATATTGCAGCAGCTCTGCCTTTCTATAGATACACTGAAGGAGATAAAAAAGATAATGCCTCTATTATGTGGCCTTTGCAAATGTTGTTCTTGCTGCGGGATAACATTAGAGGCAGAAGAAAAAGGGTGTCTGATACAACATTAGTAATAACACTGAAAGTTTTGGAAATGTGAAATGCAAAGGAAGTGAGAGTGTTGTATTCTGCAAACATAAAGCATCATGTTATATAAAAAAAACACACCACTTAATTAATGTTGTGTGTCACACTAACAACTTGTATAAATGCGCTGTCTCACAAATATATATCCTTGCATAGGTATTCTAGAGAAAAACAGGGGTCTCAAGTGCTCCCGGCCAGAGGCTTGAGGTATACTTCAAAGCCACTGACTGATACTGTGAGCTATCATCGGTCCTGTTTATGTTCTCTATACCAATGACTAATAGTTTTTATATTTACATTCTCTTCTTACGTTTTTACGTTCTTTTTTATTTTTTTTAAATGTATTTTACTAAATCAGTTCTTTTGCCAGTCTGTACAATTCAAAATTACTTAGCTTTTTTTTCTTCCTCATAAACTCTTTATTCTCCCTCTCATTAACTCTACGGAAGATCTCCGTTTCGCACCCGTTCATTAACAAGGGGCTTCTTCAGGAAAACGCTAAGGGCCGCTCATAGTATCCCCCGCGTAGTACTACTACTTTTCTATTGCAAAATGGAATCTCCTTCCTCATAGGATTCCCACAGCATAAAGAGCGGAGAATGAGATTCCATTTTGCAATAGAAAAGTAGTAGTACTACGCGGGGGATACTATGAGCGGCCCTTAGCGTTTTCCTGAAGAAGCCCCTTGTTAATGAACGGGTGCGAAACGGAGATCTTCCGTAGAGTTAATGAGAGGGAGAATAAAGAGTTTATGAGGAAGAAAAAAAAGCTAAGTAATTTTGAATTGTACAGACTGGCAAAAGAACTGATTTAGTAAAATACTTTTTAAAAAAATAAAAAAGAACGTAAAAACGTAAGAAGAGAATGTAAATATAAAAACTATTAGTCATTGGTATAGAGAACATAAACGGGACCGATGATAGCTCACAGTATCAGTCAGTGGCTTTGAAGTATACCTCAAGCCTCTGGCCGGGAGCACTTGAGACCCCTGTTTTTCTCTAGAATACCTATGCAAGGATATATATTTGTGAGACAGCGCATTTATACAAGTTGTTAATATAAAAAAAAACAACAAATGCCCATCTCCAGTCCTCCTTTATTTTTAGTCTCTGTTGGAGGAAACAACCGGATGATGTTCAAAATGTCCAGCTGCCTAACATTAAGAAATGATTTTGAAATGTTTTAGCTCTGAACACCTATATTTACAAGCTTTAAATCATAAGGGTCCCTTTTACTAAACCACATGAAACACCCCCTCCCCTTTTACGAAACTGTGTTAGGTTTTTTTACTGCTGGCCGTGGCAGTATTAGCTCCGACATTCATAGAATTCCTACGAGCGTCGGAGTCAATATTGCCACGGCTAATGATAAAAAAGCCTAACACAGTTTCATACAAGAGAGCCCTAACTGTTAATGAGTGTTTAGTGAGGGAAGACTGACTAGCACAGGACACATTAAAGAGTTATGCATTAATTTTGGCAATAGTGCAAAGTAATCACATTCTTGTTTTGGGTGGAGCGTGTCATAGGTGGAGAATGGGAAGGGAATGGGCATGGAAGTGTAACCACGTAGCGTACCGACATTGCTGCATGCTAACCGGTATGTGCATGCTTAACTCAGTTGTCCCTAGCGAATAACCTGAAAAAATGGAAAAATAGCCATTTTAAGGCTGTAGTACGCTGTTTCCCTGAAAAAAGACCTATCCCAAAAATAAGCCCTAGCATGATTTTAAAGATGCTCCTAATATAAGCCCTACTCCCAAAAATAAGCCCTAGTTAAGATTGACCCATGAAGCCCTCCTCCCCCCCCCAACCCACGAATGTCCCTGACACTCTCTGACTCCATCCTTGACACTAGTGCTGCCTGATTTGCTGAAAAAATCGGACTTGTCAATTCAGCAACCCCCCATCCCTGCTGCTTTAGAAGGCCTCATAGCGGAGGTATGTCAGTCTCACGGTGGGAGGGTCGGTGGGGTTCTGCTGCACAGGGGGATGGGAGGGAAGGAGAGATAGCAAGATGCTGCACAAAAGGATGGGTGAGAGGGGAGGAAAGATGCTGCACAGGGGTGGGGGGGAGAAAGAAAAGAGGAAGAATTGGGATGGAGGAGAGGAAGGGCGAGATGATTGCTGTACATGAAAAAAAATGAGACATCCCCGAAAGTAAGCCTTAGTGCGTTTTTTGGACCCAAAATTAATATAAGACACTGTCTTATTTTTGGGGAAACACGGTATTCAAATCTAGGCTAAAACCCAACCTTTTCAGGTCATTTTTAACTCCCAGCTCCTATTCAGTTGTTCAGTATTCATTAACTCCCTGCTTTTATAAAATCATAGCGTAGTTTGTAGCATCGACCACGGCAGTAATGGCTCCAATGCTCATAGAATTCCTATGAGCGTCGGAGCTGTTACCATTGCAGCTGGCACTAAAAACCGCACTATGGTTATGTAAAAGACGGGTGGGGGGGGGGGGCGTAAAAGACATGAGTTAAAACTAGAGAATGGCATGGGGGACAAATTTTTTCTCGTCCCCGCAGGAACTCAATTTCTCCATTCTGTCCCTGCGAGTTGTGTTGTTGTCTCTGCCCATTTCTGTAAACTTTGCCTCGAACACTTATGATTTTAGAGTAAAATTTGTTTTATTGGACACACATCACAACCATACATGCAAGAAACGGTGAAGCACAAATGAGCAGGTTCCCATTTTATAACAGCAGTCAACTAACTCTGAAAATCCAACCTCCCCCCCCCCACACACACACAAAAAAAAAAATGTTTCTGGGGGAGGTACAGTGGAGGGTTTAGAGGGGAATGGGAGGGAGTTGGGGGGTATAATGGTTTCATGGGTGGGATGGGGGGTTATCAGGTTCATAAGAGGGTTCTTGCAGGGCTAGGGAGATGTGTGGATGGGGCTAGCTCTTTTGGTGCAGTTCTGGATCCTCTTGTGGTTTTTTTAGGTTTCCTTAACTGGTAGTCATTTCTTCGGAGTCATTTGGTTGGATATGCTCATTGCTTTGTTCAGCGGGTAGGAGATTTCACGGGTTTTGCATCTCTGTTTATTATTTTAAAGTGTTTGAGGCATGTACAGATGAGGATGGAGCTTGCAGGAATGGGGCAAGGACAGGAAAAGAACTCACAGGGATGGAATGGGAAAATGAGTTCCCGAGGGGACGGGGGAAAATTTGTCCCCATGTCATTCTCTAGTTAAAACAATCATTTCCACCACAAGTAATTACCTAATCCCTTATTTGTCCCACTTGTCTGTTTTGATTAGATTGTAAGCTCTGTCGAGCAGGGACTGCCTCAAATGTGTTTCGTATACAGCTCCGGATTGTTCTACTTGCTCTATAGAAATGATTAATATTCATGGTTAGCCACAGACAAGTGATTTAAACAGCCAGGGGCATCTCCGAGCCATTTAAATCTCTTTGAATAATAAGCAGTACATGTTAAGTGTCATTACTTGCATGAGCCAATGCTGAATTATACAAATGAAGATATCAAGGAATAGCCAATTAAGGATTTAGGTTTGAAAATGCTCACTTTGTTTTTAAACACCAAAAATTTAAGTCTCTTGCAAACTCCAGGCCCAAAGTTAAAAAAAAATTTAACTGACTCTTAAACATACTTGGAGCACATATAAATTCCAGCATCTAGATTTAATGTGGGCTTTGCTGTTGTAATCATAAAAACATAAGAATTGCCATACTGGGATAGGCAGAAGATCCATCAAGCCCAGTATTCTGTTTCCAAAAATGTCCAACCCAGGTCCCAAGTACCTAGCTCCTGTGGATCCCAAGTAGTAAAACAGAGTTTATGCTGCTTATCCAAGGAATAAGCAGTGGATTTCCTCAAGCCATCTCAATAATGGCCTATGGACAGGTGCATACTTCTCAGGTCCACACAAACGGTGCCCTGAACCTGAATCTTTAAAAGCTGTGTGCATTGCAGACATACGGAACTATGTAGTACTAAGATTACCAGATTTCTGTAAATGAAAATCCGGACAAATAGCCCTGTCCCCAAGCCCGCCCTTTCTGCCCGAGTAATGCCCCATTCTGCTCCCAACCCTGCTCCCCCGACGTCGCTCATTGTTAGAAGCTTTTCAAAACCCAAAGTGCCAAGTTCTGAAAAGCCGTCCGTACTCCTAGACATGTCCTCGAAAAGGAGGACATGTCCGGGGAAATCCGGATGTCTGGTAACCCTATTAGCGTTGACTAGCCTTGTTTGGCGAAATGCATCGGGCATGGTTCTTGGGAGCACCTTGAATAAACCTGATTTGAATCTCCTTATTTTCTGCCAATCTTCTTTTGTTTCATGATGGTTTCTTTGGTGGACTGCTTGCCTTGCTCTTTCGTTGCAAGTTAACATACATGGAGTGGAACATACTAGAGGAGTTACAGATTTGGTTGTGTTTATACATACATATGGGTTACAGTTGGTTGATGTAGAATGAGGCAGTTGAGAGGCGCTGTAAACTTGGTTATAAATATAGACATATTTCTGATAGTATTACTGCTTTACAATATATTTGAACACTTTTATATATGCATGGAAAGTGTTCAGAGTTAAAGTCCTGGGTAAGTAGGTGGGAAGGGAAGGAAGGGGGATTTGTTCAGAGATGTTTGGGGGGTTGCATAGAAGAAAAACTGTGCACTGGTATGCTAATCTTTGTTTGTTTTGAAATAAAAAAAGAAAAATACAAGTGGAAATAAAGAAGTAAAGAGGAAAATAGATGAATGGGGGCGGGGCATGGGCAGGGTATGGACGGGGCAGGGCCGGGGGTCCCAGTGTACTTGTGTACCTAGGGGCCCTCGAAGAATTAATCCTGCCATATATGTGTGGATCATTTATAGCTGACCCACACAACATGCTTACTGGACCTAACAACCAAAATTTGAGAAGTGGTAGACTCTTGGGTGCATCGAGCCTTTCTACTTTTAGTGAGTGATTTGGGGAGAGGGAGGGCCTGGGCGGAGACAAACTGCTAATATTCTCATATGGAATACAAGTATGAGTGAACCAGGGCAGTCTAGCAGGTCACACTTTTGACTGACTGTTGCAGTCTTCAGTTTATTTTTCATGCTCCAGGAAGTAGCTGTTGTTTCTCGCAATGTCACCATTACAGCTGCCGGTATTGTTTTTCTTCCAAACACTCCCCATAGGCCCTTTTGCAATGGCACTAGCCATCTCACAAGAAACACAAAAGCTTATTTTTAGGTAAAGAAAATGTTGTAGGCCCAGTGGACCACTGGTTTGTAGATTTATGGCGGATGAAAACAGCTGCTGCAATTTTTAGCAAGGTATTCAGCTTCCTGTTTGTTTGTTTTTTGTTTTTTTTAGTTCAAATATTCTTTATTAAAGAAGTTTTCAAAAATCAAAACAAAACATAAAACAATAGAACAAACATGATACAAACAAAACAGCGCAGTACTCGGAATATAACAGTTATCTCCAAAAAAGCCACGCATTCACTTTAAAAATGAGTAGAGAAGTTTGTATGTCCTTGAACCAATGGGATAATAAATAAGAATATAAGGTCCCCAGGATACTGAGCAAGATTGTTCTGACTCGGTATGGCTATTCTTATGTTCTTAAGTTAAAAAGAGAAAAATAAAAATCTATATACAGTGGTGCCTCACACAACGAACTTAATTGGTTCCAGGAGCAAGTTTGTTATGTGAAACGTTCGTTATGTGAAACGCGTTTTCCCATAGGAATACATGTAAAAAAAAATAATTCGTTCTGCAGCATAAAATATGCTAAGATGACATAAAAAAGATAAATTTTTTGTTATTATTTTTATTTAGATACATCTAAAAACATACATCTCCCTGTCCTTTTACTTCCACTATCTTCCTATCCCATCTCTATTCCCTTTTTTCCCTCTCCCCATGATCAATCATCTCACCACCTCTCTCTTCCCTCACCCTCAGGGTTCAAGATTGCTTCCACTCTTTTTCCTGTTGTTCTCTCTGCCTGTCACCCTATGATTTAGCATCCCTTCTGCCCTTGTCCAATATTTCCCCTTCTCTCCCTCCCTCTCATCCCCTGCTCCAACATGTGCTTTCAGCGGCCTTCTCCCCCCTTAAGCGTCTTTTCTTCTCCACTCCACCTTTCCTCCCTCCCTGCCTCCACCTTTGTGGCGCTTTTGCACCCGACCGACAACAGAACAGGCCCGGTCGGACAAATCTCCCTGTCCTGTAGCCGCGAATCTAAATTACCTTCTTACAGCAGCTGGATTATTGAAGCTGCTGTAAGAGGTAATTTAGATTCGCGGCTACAGGGCAGGGAGGTTTGTCGGCCGGGCCTGTTGTCGGTCGATCGGGGGACCTGACCAGCTGTGCACATTCTTCGGGGCGGACCGCCCCCTCCCCCCTCTTTCGTTCGCCATTGCCTTCTTCCTACCTGCCCTGCCGCAGCCGCACACAGCCGAACGGAAGTCTTCCTGATGTCAGCGCTGACGTCGGAGAAAGGGAGGGCTTTGCTTAAGCCCTCCCTCCGACGTCAGCGCTGACATCAGGAAGATTTCCGTTCGGCTGTGTGCAGCGACAGGGCAGGTAAGGAGAAGGAGACTACCCTCGCGGCTCGACCAACCCCGCTGCGATCCAACCCCGCAGGAACCCCGGACTTCGTTGTGTGAAACGAAGTCCGTTGTACGAATCAAGACATAAAGTTCGTTGTGCGCAGCGTTCGCTGTGCGAGGCGTTCGCTGTGCGAGGCACCACTGTATATAAAATCGGAGGTATGTATGTGTGTATGTGTGTATGTGCCGCGATCACGCAAAAACGGCTTGACCGATTTGAACGAAACTTGGTATGCAGATCCCTCACTACCTGGTGTGATATGTTCTGGGGGTCTCGCGGCCCACCTGCACACGTGGGCGGAGCTACAAACAGAAATTCACATTTCACCCATTCATGTCAATGGAAAAAATGTAAAAAGCTGCCATTCTCACAGTAATTCAAAAACGACTTGACCGATTTGAACGTAACTTGGTATGCAGATCCCTCACTACCTGGGGTGATATGTTCTGGGGGTCTTGCGGCCCACCTGCACACGTGGGCGGAGTTACAAACAGAAAATCTTATTTCACCCGTTCATGTCAATGGAAAAAATGTAAAAAGCTGCCATTCTCACTGTAATTCAAAAACGGCTTGACCGATTTGAACAAAACTTGGTATGCAGATCCCTCACTACCTGGGGTGATATGTTCTGGGGGTCTCGCGGGCCACCTGCACACGTGGGCGGAGCTACAAACAGAAAATCAGATTTCACCCATTCATGTCAATGGAAAAAATGTAAACAGCTGCCATTCTCATAGTAATTCCAACTATAAAACACTTTCTATGACACTATAACCACTAGGGACATCGTTTCTATTCTACCACGGACACCATACATATAGAGTTTGTATGTTCTAACTGTGTTTGTAACTGTTTCCTTCATGCACCCCAGTTCATAATGTACATGAGTACTCACATATCCTGAACTAGGAACACAGGTTCCATTCTGAACCGGGAACAAACTGCATGGAGTTTCTTTTCAACCTGAGTTTCCACATATTGAGTTGTTTAAATCAATACTGAAACTTTTGGATGCCACTTATTCCAACAGATCTTCCTTTTCAGTTTAAGAGATTGCAAATTCCAGTGAGACTTGCATTCTCTATCACAATCAACAAATCACAGGGACAGACTATTACATACTGTGGAGTGGATTTAAGATCCCCCTGTTTTTCCCATGGACAACTCTATGTTGCTTGCTCAAGGGTGGGTTCACCCAAGAATTTATATGTTCTTGCTCCTGGAGGTGAAACTAAAAATGTTGTTTATAATCACGTTTTGCGTTAGTTGTATTGTATTCATTTTGTCAAATATTTCACATTATAATTTGATTATTGTACTTTTTATAAAGCTGTAAAAAAATAATTTCATTCACCACTATAAAGTATCTTTATTTCAATCCATTTACTGTGTTATTGCTATAATTAAATACCCGTGCAACGCCGGGGCATCAGCTAGTTACTTATATATCGCCTATCAATAGAGGATGTCTAAGTGGTTTACATTCAGGTACTCAAGCATTATTTTCTGTCTATCCCGGCAGGCTCACAGACTATCTAACATACCTGGGGGCAATGGAAGTTTAAGGGCTCCTTTTACTAAACTGTGATAGTGGTTTTAATACGTGTGCTAGACGCTAACACCAGCTTTGAGCTGGCATTAGTTCTAGCCACGTAGCGCAGGTTTAGCGCGCTTATGCACGCATTAAAAACGCTATCGTAGCACAGTAAAAGGAGCCCTAAGTGACTTGCTGTGTGGGACTTGAAACCACAACCTTTAAGCTTTATCAATTTTATAAAGAGAGTTTTGCACATATGACTTAGTAGAGAAAGAGAGATTGTTCACCCTCTCCAAGGTGAAGAGAACGAAAGGGCACTCGCTAAAGTAAGAAGGGGAAAGATTCCGTACAAACGTAAGGAAGTTCTTCACCCAAAGAGTGGTAGAAATCTGGAACGCTCTTCCGGAGGCTGTTATAGGGGAAAGCACCCTTCAGGGATTCAAGAAAAGGTTAGATAAGTTCCTTCTGGAACAGAACATACGCAGGTAAAGCTAGACTCCAATAGGATCATTGACCTAAGGGCCGCCGTGTGAGCAGACTGCTGGCCATGATGGACCACTGGTCTGACCCAGCAGTGGCAAATCTTATTTTTTATGTTCTTAATATATAAGCATAGAGGAGTATATTCAGTGAATGTTGCTCAAATTTAGTTGTCAAAAATGATCTGGATGGAGTGCTTGGCAGGATCTAGAATTTATACCAATTGAAACCTGGTGTAAATCCTGGCATGTAAGTCAGGTGCGGATCCTACAAATTCAATAATATTGCGCACATCTTTAGTGAAAGCCCTTGGCTGGCCCGTGCCCCTTGCATAGCCACACTTCCTTTTTAGGTACACGCTATGGAGCTCATTAAAAAAAAAAAAAAAAGACGTTCATAAAACGGCATAAAATGGCACTTGGTCGTTTTAATTGTCAAAACGTCCACATGACGATTTGCAAAATAGACATTTTTGATGTATTGCAGGTCATTTTCCTTCCAGTATGTCTAAATCTTAAGGGGGCATGTTAGAGACATACATAGGGTGGCCTTAGGATTTGGACGTCTTGTAAGAATAATGAAAACTTTTTGAAGACGTCTAGAGCGTCATTTAGACATTCGGAGTTAGACCTGTTTTAAAAGCGCATAAGGAACAAAAATTGACCAGATGACCTTTGAATGCTGACCCCCTCACATCCCCCAAAGATGTGAAAGAAACAATAAATTCCAGCCTCTATGGCAGCTGCAGATATTAGGGGAAATCCTAGTAGAGCAGCAAGCAGGTGTCTGGAGTAGCCTGGTGGGTGGTGTAGTGAACCATAGAGAGGGGGATTCAGGCCCATACCTGACCCTATCTACTACATTTATGATGGAAAATATGAGGACACCAAAACTCCCCCCAAACCTTCTGTACTGCCATATAGGCGACACCTGTAACCATAAAGGCTATTGGGGTGGCAGACAGATGATTAAAATATGTTTGGGGGCAGTTTTGGAGGGCTTATCATCCATTATAAGGGGGTTATAGTAAAATGTGTACCTCACCCTTTATGTGAATTTCACAGCAGTGCCCCCCTAAGGTGCTCAGCTTTTCCCTTGGCATGTCTGTGTGGCCAGTCCATTAAAATGCTGATCCAAAAGGGCTTGTTTCGAACGATTTGCATTTAGACATTTTGATTTTTGAAAATGGCCAAAAAAGATATATCTGATCTCACTGTGAGGTGAAATTCTGTTAGCTGCAGGTGTGGCTGAAACCATTCAAATGTTTTGTGGCTCCTCATGAAGGCCTCTATGCCAAAACAGTGCATCATATTGAGTCATTCTTCTGAATATACACCTATGAATTTGTCTCCTGGATAATTATCCACTTGGAACCCAGTATTGGCCCTTCTAGGCCCTTTGTGCCAATATATTTTTGTTGCTCTTCACACCTAAGTATCTTCTTTCAATTTTAGGCTGCTGTAGTTTGGGGTACATGGGCTTGTCATGTCACTGGGGCTTGTGCACATCTGTGAAGCTGAAAGCTATGCTATTGGTAGCTTCACTACCAGCAGGGCCTCCCAAGGCGGTTCATAGACAACGGCACGAAAGACAAAAGCGCACACCGACAATTGAGCGCAGCGTGTGCCGCCGCACCGCTCTAAATTACAGTTTTTAGGGGCTCCGACGGGGGGTTTTGTTGGGGAACCCCCCAGTTTACTTAATAGACATCGCGCCGGCATTATGGGGGGTTTGGGGGGTTGTAACCCTCCACATTTTACTGTAAACTGAACTTTTTCCCTAAAAACAGGGAAAAAGTTCAATTTTCAGTAAAATGTGGGGGGTTACAACCCCCCACACCCCCACAACACCCCCACAACGCGGCGCAATGTCTATTAAGTAAAGTGGGGGGTTCCCCCCCCACACACACCCCCGTCGGAGCGCTAAAAATAGTAATTTAGAGCGGCGCGGCGGCTTTTGACCTGACACCCCCAAGGCAGACAGATTTCAGTAGCGATTTCAGACTAATGATGTACCACACATCTGGCAGCAGCAGGTGAGCAGTGTTGGAAGTGGAGGATCACGTTTCAGGTGACAACAGCAACAACATCAAATTTTTACTGCGCAGAGGAAAGGCCCAGCAATCTACAGTACTTCTGTATTCTGGCTCAAAAACTTGATGATGTTCATCAAGTCACTAGGATTCGAACACGAGTCAATGACACCTAACTTAGGGTTCCTTTTACAAAGGCGCGCTAGCAGGGTTAACGCGTGTGACTTTTCATCACGCGCTAACCCCCGCGCTGGCCAAAAACTACCGCCTGCTCAAGAGGAGGCGGTAGCGGCTAGCGCGTCTGGCAGTTTAGCACGCCTTTGTAAAAGGAGCCCTTAGTTTTGGGTGCAGTACAGTAAAGAATTATCTGAGTGGTTAGAACAGGACTTTAAGAACCTGGGAAGCCAGCATTCAAATTGGCCTTCTTCCAATAATGTTGTGCAAACTACTTATCCTTCTTTTGCCTCAAATACAACCTGTAGGGCATAAGGAATTTCACACAGGATTCAAATATTGCTAGTTAGTCAATCCCAGTGTAAATTTGGTCTTGTGTTGTAGGACCAAGGCTGGTAAGTACAAGCAAAATAGTCCTATACTCCCAATATTTTTTAAAACAAGACAAAGCCTCCTTTACCCAAAATCTTCCACCCCTGATCTCTTTAAAAATGAAGCAGCTGCCCATCTGATTCCCTTTCAAAAATAAAGGACTCTAGTGCGCCCTTCCGTGGGTTTTTCCTGCATGCTAAGACTGTTTTTTGGGTAGATGGAAAATGGCTTATTTTCTATTTTCACAGATGATGGCAGAGGAGTTTTAAATGTCTTTGTAGTGGGAAAGAAAGCCCAGATCTCTGTTAAGTCCTGTCTGGAAGGTGTCAAAATAGTTTATCATTTTGATTTCAAAGGTTTTACGTTCTTTGATTGTCTTAAAGTTCCCTTTTAGTATTCTTACCATAAAATCATTGGTGCAGTGGTCAGTTTCTCCAAAAGTGTTGTCCGTCAGAGGTGACATCCTTGTTGGTATTGCAATTCTTAATATGATATCTATGTAGGTTGATTCTGGTCTTTAGCATATGGTATCTTTGTATTTTTTTTGCACTGAATGATGTATACCACATTAGAAGATGAACATGTGAAGGATCTCTTTATGCTGGATGTTTTTCTCATATGAGTGATCATGGGTCCTTTGAGATGTGCTTGCACAGTTTGCAGTTTGTCACACCACAAGGATGTGTGTCATTTTCATCTTCATGGGTTTGTGTGGGGAGCTTGCTTTTGACCAATTTTTGTTTCAAATTAGGTGGTTGGCGAAAGGCCAGCACAGGTGCAGCTGGGAATATTTATTTTAGTAATTCATCTTCCTGGAGTAGTGGTTGTAGATCTCCTATAATTTTTCTTAGTTTTTCTAGCTCTGGATTGTATGTCACAACCAAGGGAGTTCTGTCTGTGGTTTTCTTGTCCTTGTAGTGTAGTAAGTTTTCTCTGGGTATTTTAAGGGATGAAGCAATATAAAGGGATTAAAGCAGTGGTCTCAAACTAACCCCTTTGCAGGGCCACATTTTGGATTTGTAGGTACTTGGTAGGCCTCAGAATAAAATAGTTAATGTCTTATTAAAGAAATGACAAACCCTTTATAGTTTATAAATCTTTCCTTTTGGCTAAGTCTTAATAATAATATTGTAATTTATAGCTAAAGAGCCATATGATCAAAAAACTATTTTATTTTACTTTTGTAATTATGATAAACATACCGAGGGCCTCAAAATAGTACCTGGTAGGCTGCATATGGCTCCCAGACCACGAGTTTGAGACCGGATTAAAGGGACAAAATGGAGCTGCAGCTGGAGCTGGCTCTGTTCACATCGGGCTCACATCCTGTGTTCACATCCTATAACTCAAATTAAACACCACACTTTTTGTTTATTTACAACTTAAACTTTTATAGGCTTTTGTTCAGTCTGTCTCAAGGCACCAATCTTCAGTTTTATTTCAAACTTCTTCCATTTATTTTATCTGGGGAAAAGAAAAAATTATCTTCTCTTCATATTACAAACAATTCTTCTCATGTCCTGTGATTTGTGTTAGATCTGTATTTACATCTCACCCTCCTCCTGAACAACAAAAGAAGAGCCTAAAGCAACCTGCCTCAACTAGACCATCAAAAAATATCAGAACCAGAAACTATAAAGAGCATAACTGCTATCTGTGAGTTGAGATTTATTTTAACTACATAACTATTTTAAGATTCTATTCAATGAAGCTAAAATCTGCTATCAACCCCCTCAGCATCAAGTCCCCATAGGGAAATTCACACATAAGTGTAAAGTACAGACAATTGTTACTCAATTGCATAGAAGGTTTTGATCTTCCAAGCCTGGGCAGAATTTACAACTGTAAAGATCTGTTTCTCAAACTTGCTTAAAGCAGTCAATACTTTAGTGCCAACTGAACTGAAACAGATAACTAACTATTCCTTCCATTCAACACCTGACCTGCTGCACAGTCTTACCCTCCTCACTACCTGCATCATCACCACCAGGATGAACTAGTCTCAGGAAGTTGGCTGTAAGGCATTAAGCCCCACCTATGGTAACATACTTTGGAAGAAATACTTAGAGTACCTGAAAGTAAACTGCTTTGAATAGAAGCAGTATATAAGAAATGTAAATAAAATAAGTACTGGATGCTTTTTCTTCTTAAAGGACTAAGAGAGGTAACTGTTCTTCAGGGCAGCTCCAGTCCATCCCAAACAGGACCATGAGGCAGGAGAGAAGCATGGGAGGTAAAGCTCCACTCCTCTGCTGACATCACCAGTACTGCCGGAATCTCCAATTAAGTTCCTCAGGGCAACTCTGGTCCACCTGGGAGAAGCCCCAACAGGACCATGAGGCAGAAGGGAGACTTGGTAGTTGAAGCTCTGACCCCTGGCAACAACACCAGAGCCACCATCCCAATGGGACCACAAGGCAGGAGATAGGTGTGGATCTGAAACTCTGCCCTCTTCCCAACATCACAAGAACTGCTAGAATCTCCAATTATCCAGGAATAGACTGGAACCTAGGCACCTCCGGCTTCGGTAGGGAGACGAAACTCCTGGATGCTATAGGCGATTGCTTCCTGGAACAATTTGTCAAGGAAAATGCGAGTGGAAATGCAATTCTGGACTTAATTCTAAATGGACTGAGTTCCAGCGCAAGGTGTAGAAGTAGAAGGGACGCTGGGAAGCAGTGATCACAACATGATCTGCTTCAACCTGGACACAGGGGCAAAACATCGATCTAGAACGTCGGCCACAGCACTGAACTTCCGAAAAAGGGTTTACGAAGGAATGAGACTCATGGTGGGGAAGAAGATTATGAAGAGGATAAGCACTGTAAAAATGCCAGAGCAAGCATGGTCCCTTTTTAAGGACACAGTCACCGAGGCACAAAATCTATATATACCACGTATCAACAAGGGATACAAGAGGAAAAAGAACAAGGAACCGGCGTGGCTCACTGTAGCGGTGAAGGAAGCGATCAGAGACAAGAAGACTTCGTTTAAGGAATGGAAAAGGTAAAAAACAGAGAAAAACTGGAAAAAGCACAAACAACATCAAAGCAGGTGCCACAAGGCGGTAAGAGGGGCCAAAAGAGACTATGAGGAAAAACTAGCCAAGGAGGCAAAAAACTTCAAGCCGTTCTTGGTGAAAAGACCCGCAAAGGAAGCGGTGGGGGCCATTGGATGACCATGGAATAAAGGGAGTGGTAATGGAGGACAAAGCCATCGCCAACAAACTGAACACATTTTTTGCATCTGTATTTACTGAAGAGGATATACACAACATACCGGAAGCTGACAGGTTATACACAGGAAACGAAGACAGGAAACTGACAGGGTTGACGGTCAGTCTAGAAGAGGTATGCAGGCAGATTAATAGGCTTAAAAATGATAATTCCCCGGGTCCGGGTGGCATCCATCCGAGGGTAATCAAGGAACTGAAAGAGGCTAAAGCTGAACTGCTTCAACTAATAGCCAATCTGTCAATCAAATCAGGAAGGCTGAAAGTGGCGAATGTTACACTGATCTTCAAGAGAGGTTCGAGGGGTGATCCGGGAAACTACAGACCGGTGAATCTGACTTCAGTACTGGGAAAGATGGTAGAGGCACTGATAAAGGACCGCATCATTGATCACCTTGATGGACACATTCTGATGAGGACTAGCCAGCATGGCTTCAGCAAGGGAAAATCTTGTTTGACGAACTTGCTGCACTTCTTCGAGGGAGTAAACAGGCAGGTATACAAGGGCGAGTCGGTCAACATTATATATCTGGATTTTCAGAAGACATTCGACAAGGTTCCGCATGAATGACTAAATTGAAAAATTGCGAGCCATGGAATCGAGGGTGAAATACTCATGTGGATTAAAAACTGTTTGGCGAATAGGAAACAGAGAGTGTGGGTAAATGGACAATACTCAGACTGGAAAAGCATCACAAGTGGAGTGCCGCAAGGTTCGGTGCTTGGACCCGTGCTCTCCAACATATTTATAAACAACCTGGAAATTGGTACGATAAGCGAGGTGATTAAATTTGTGGACGATACGAAGTTATTTAGAGTAGTGAAGACGCAGAAGGATTGTGAAGACCTGCAACGTGACATAAACATGCTCGAGAAATGGGCCGCGACAATGTAAATGAGGTTTAACGTGGATAAGTGTAAGGTGATGCATGTCGGTAACAAAAATCTTATACACAAATACAGGATGTCCGGTGCAGTACTCAGAGAGACACCCCCCCCAGGAAAGGGTCTTGAGAGTACTGGTCGACAAGTCAATTAAGCTGCCGCTCAATGCACGGCGGTTGTGAAAAGGGAGAATAGAATGTTAGGAATGATTAAGAAGGGGATCACAAATAGATCAGAGAAGGTTATCATGCCGCTGTACCAGGCCATGGTAAGCCCCACCTGGAATATTGCGTGCAGCACTGGTCGCTGTACATGAAGAAGGACATGGTACTACTTGAAAGGGTCCATAGAAGAGTGACTAAAATGGTTAAGGGGCTGGAGGAGTTGCCGTAAAGTAAGTGATTGGAAAAGCTGGGCCTCTTCTCCCTTGGAAAGAGGAGATTGAGAGGGGATATGATTGAAACATTCAAGATATTGAAGGGAATAGACTTAGTAGATAAAGACAGGTTGTTCACCCTCTCCAAGGTAGAGAGAACAAGAGGGCACTCTCTAAAGTTAAAAGGGGATAGATTCTGTACAAACGTAAGGAAGTTCTTCTTCTCTCAGAGAGTGGTAGAAAACTGGAACGCTCTTCCAGTAGCTGTTATAGGGGTAAACACCCTCCAGGGATTCAAGACAAAGTTAGACAAGTTCCTGCTGAACCAGAGCGTACGCAGGTAAGGCTAATCTTAGTTAGGATGCTGGTCTTTGACCTAAGGGCTGCCATGGGAGTGGACTGCTGGGCACGATGGACCACTGGTCTGACCCTGCAGCGCCAATTCTTATGTTCTTCAGGGTAGCTCTGGTCCACCCGAGAGCTACCCCAATGGAACCACGAGGTAGAAAATAGGCATGGATGCTGAAGCTCTGCCCTCTACCAATGTCACTAGGGCCACCTATTTGGGCAGTGCAAGCCAAAGGCACGCTTAACACACTTCTATACACAGCGAATTGTGCAGCCACAGTGAGCTTCCAAACAAGACCTTCAGACACTGCATAACCTGCTGAAAACCCCATTTAATAAGAACCAAACACCCAGCAAAAACAGAACAGCCAAAGGTTTGTTACAGCTACATTACCTATTGTATATACAATACCCCCTACCTACTTCTACCTCATACAATACTCAGAATGCTAAGAAACATAGCTAGAATGTGGATAAGATTAGATTTACTTATAATACTAGTAATCAACTAACAGAAAGCACACTATCATCATGACCAATAGAATCCAGATAAAGCAGAAGGTAAACATCTTATACTCAATCAAAGTCTCAAAAATCCACAACCCAATAACAAGGAAAACTGAGGTAGTCAAAGGCAATAGACCCCAGGAAAATATTACACAAGAAACCAGGCCACAGTAGATCGATCAACAACCTTATGATTCAAAAGGTTAAACATAACTCCTTCCCAAACAACTCCTCACTCACAATCCCTGGCTACTGTATTAATGCCAAATCCGTGATTAACAAAACAGAGGGACTGGCTAATGCAAGAACAACCAAGTTTATTACTAGTAACTGAAATTGCAATTGCAGGATGACCCAGTCTTAAGAGACCTTCTTCCAGCCAGTTATAAAATACTACATCTATGTAGATAGAAAACAAAGAGGAGGAGGGGTAGCACAGTTACATAAGAATACAATAACTTGTTAGTGAATGGATACCACATGAGTCCTTGCTACCTACAAAATGGGTGGCCTTAAGGACTCATGTGGTAAATATTCTTTATGCTCTATCACTGATCACCTTAAATAGATAATAATAAATATTTTTGGGGGTAAATCTTTATTACATTTCCAAACTACCATAGTGCAAACAAACAATTTCAATATACATAAGTTTACATGAAATGCACATTAAACTTATAGACATTAATGTATAACTATTCTCCCCCCATCAAATAATCAGAAAAATTATATACCTACAGGACTGAGCGTTCACTTAATAGCACTTTTTGAAGCCAGTTTGATAGTGTAATTTTATTATGCATATTATATTTATTATTATCTATTTAAGGTAATCAGTGCTAGAGCTGTTAGTTTATCACCATTGGGTAATTTGAATTTCCCTAGTATATAGTGTAAATATTCTTTATGACCATACGCTAATGATAACATTAGTGCATGGCTATTAATAGAAAGAAAAAAGCAGGCCATTTTTTATGACTGCGGTAAAAATATTATTAATGCATGGGAAAAACCTGCATAAAGGCACGCTAAGGCCACTTTTTACCACAACTTAGTAAAAGGGCCCCTTTTTTAAAAAATTACTTCCTTCTCTGAAGAATATTATGGTTCGGAGACTGCAACTCGCTACCAAGCACAGAGCTAAAACTGTCCACCACTGGCATAAAGATAGAGAATACATTAATACTGGCATAAAGATAGAGAATACATCCAAAGTCCTGGGAATTACATTAGACTTGCAATTAACCTTCAGCACACACATTACCACTCTAGTGAAAAAAAACCTCTTCATTATGATGAGACAACTGAGGACAATAAGACCAGTCTTGACCGAAACCAGCTTCAGGAAAGTTGCACAATCTGTCCTAATACTGGACTATTGCAACTCGATGGTAACATTGCAGAAAAGTAACGCAAGAGACTTCAACACCTACAAAGCACAGCTGCAAGACTAATTCTAAAAAGGAACTGATATGAGAAGGCAAGTTCATTTTTAGAGCAACTACACTGGCTGCCAATGAAAAATAGAATCTAATTCAAGATAACCTGCATGGTCTACAAAGTGATCTATGGTGAGAACTCAGAGGGACTAACTTCTAGTATTAAAGTCCCACATTCGTTCTTCAACTCATGCAATATGCGATGCTACAAACTATCCTTTCTATTTCCTCAGCAAGTATAGTGAAATAAAATATTCAAAACTACAGAAGCTTTGTACCTGGAGGTACGTTCGGGCTATCTTCATCAGAGAGAGCTGCTGGAGACTTCGAGCTGGAGGTTTCTCTCTCCCCTCCAGGAACTTTTCCTCCGCCACTACCTGCTGTAGTTGCGGCCCTGCCGGGAGGCCCCTATGTAGAAGAAGAACCAGGGGAAACACCAGATCAGGGGGCTGGGCTTGCGATAAATCCAGCAAGCCAGGAAAAACAGAGAGCTGGTTTGGAAACTGGCTTGCTAACATCAAAACCGGCGGTGATTACCCTCGAGAGTATTTGGGAAACTCTCGAGAGGCTGAATTCCTCAATGACCAGATCTTCACAGAAGATTGCGACTCTTGTAAGTACTGTGGATGTTCTTGGAAAGTCCTTTCAAAATACTAAAGAAGAATTTTCTAATGAAATTCAACAAATTAAAATAACCATGACAGACGTTCAGGCTGTTACTAATGACTTGATTAAAGAAAGAAACTTTTTGCTTAGATAAACTGAACAGTTGGAAAATTACAATCGTAGACTAAATATTCGTATACTGAATTTTCCTAAAGCATTTGGTGTGGCACCATTAGATATGTTTAAAAGATTCTTGATTAAAATATTAAAAATTTCCTCAGACCATATACCACCAATTAATCGAATTTATTATTTGCCAACTAAAAAAGTTACTGGAGCAATCCTGATTCACAGATTCAGCAAGATACTTCTCTAAATATTACCGAACTGTTGGAAACTACTTTATCAGAAAATACTGAGAGGGCCACTAGAGAATGACACGGGGAAAAAATCTGTCCCCGTCACCGCCCCGTCCCCGGCCCACCATCCTCTGCACCGCCCCGTCACCGCCGTTCCCTTCACCGCTCCGTCACCGTCACCTCCATCCCTTTCACCGCCCCGTCACCGCCACTGCCATCCCATTCACCGCCCCGTCACCGTTCCCGCTGCATCCATATAAGCCTTAGTACTGCAATATTTAGCTTATTCCTTTCTTATAAATCAAAGTTCCTGCTGCTGAACTAGAGAAAGAGATGTTCAGCTGGCAGGGCTTTGTTTATAAATTTTTATCAACACAACTAATATACTACTTTATCCTAAAGCAAAAAATAAATAAATAAATAAAAATAATTTTTTTTTCTACCTTTGTTGTCTGGTTTCTGCTTTCCATATCTTCTCATTCAATTCCTTCCATCCACTGTGTGTCTTCTCTCTGCGTCTTCCATTTGCTGTTACTGTGCCTCTCCCTTCACCCCTCACCCCCCCAATTGGTCTAGCACCCATCTTCTTCCCTCCGCTCCCCCATAGTCTGGCATCTGTCTTCTTCCCACTCTGTCTTCCACATTTCCCTTCAGGGTCTGTTCCTCTCCACCCTCCTTCAATGTCTTTCCTATTCCTTTCCATCACCACCCTTCCCTCCCTCCTTTACCATCTGTTCCTTTCTACCACCCTTCAGCTCCTCTCATGTGGCCTATCTATCTACCTTCCTCCCTCTTATTTTCATGGCACGTTACAATGTAATTTGTGCAAGCCACTGGAGCCTGCGAGCTCGGTCCCTGTCCCATCCCCACAAACCATCTCGCTTCTGTGCTCCTATTTTCCCCATTTCTAATATCTCCCCTATGTATCTGTCATTGCCCCCCCCCTGTGTCCATATACCATCCCCATGGCATGTCCCCTTTATGTCTCTGTCCCTATGCCCCATGCACATAATTTCCCCTCTTTCTGTAACCTTCCTGTGTCCAGATTTCCCCTATCTTCCTCTTCCATACCAGTGTGTCTCTTCTTTTCAACCCCATCTAGCTTTTTTCTCTCTTTCTTCCCCCACCCCTGCTTCTAGCATCTGGCTCACCTGCCTATCCTTCCCTTTCTTTCCTGCTGTGGGTTTTTCTTTCTGTCTTCATCTCCTTGGCCCAGAATCCTTTTCCCTTTCACTGCTTCCAGTTTTCACTCCTTCCAGTTTGAGCCGGGAACACGCGCGATGGCACAGTCCCCGCAGCCCCCACCCGCCTGCCCAATCGATCCTAGTGTTTAGCCAGCTCTCTCCCTTCTCCTCACCTTAGTTTGCAGGCTTTCTTTTTCGGCGACCTGCACACTTTCCCAAAGTGTTCAATCTTCTGCTCTGCTGCAACTTCCTGTTTCCGGTTGCGTCAGAGCAGAAGATCGAAACAGAGCAGCAGCGGGTGTGCGGCTCTCTGATAGCGTGCGGGTCGCCAAAAAAGAAAACCTACAAACTAAGGTGAGGAGAAGGGAGAGAGCTGGCTAAACACTAGGATCGATTGGGCAGGCGGGTGTGGGCTGCGGGGACCGCGCGATCCTTCATGCCTCACTGCGGGGCCTTGTCCCCATCGCCGTAGCAACTGCTAGTTTTCGTTCCCCGTTTCGGCGGGTCACCCGTGGCTAAACGCGGTGGCCGCGGGTAAACTGCCACCATGTCATTCTCTAAGGGCCACCCTATTGGTTTCATTTGTTTTCGACCAGGACCTGAATGCTATCATGAAATTATATTTTCGGAATTCACAAACTATGTTTCATGGAAAAAAAGTTTGGATCTTCCCAGATGTCACCAGATCTACGCAGGAGCGCAGGAAACTGTTTCTTGCAATGAGAAAGGAGACATTAGCTCTTGGTGGGACATTTCTATTAACGTACCCTTGCAAGTGTTTAATAACATACCTGGGAGTCAAATATGTCTTCTTTGTACCGGAACAATTATGATCCCTTTTGGATCTGAAGACTCTGGCGAAAGGGGGAATATCAGGAACTGTAGAACAGTAGTTATAATATGGTGTTATAGCTGTTAAGCCTATTTCCAGATTATTGATTTGTTTTTTTTCCTTTTTAGTCTCTCTACTTTATGGAATTCTCCTCCTCCAAGTAGTGGTCTGAGAAAGATTGAATATATTTTGTTTGTTAATTAATATTTTAATTAATATTAGTGATGTCATTTCTTTTATATGTTTTCTTTCTTGTACAAGAGGATTCTTGTGAAGTAATTGAAATTTCAATGAAAAAAAAAAAAACCAACTACAGAAGCTTTGAATACCAAGGGCCTCTCATTTGAAATAAACTATCAATACACCTAAGAGAACCCATGATCTACCTTGAATTCCGGAAGAAACTTAAGATAGACCTCTTTTCACTGTAGTCACTTTTTATTTTTTTTTTTATCTTTATTAAATTTTCAAGGCTAATACAAAGTGCATAAAATGATACATACAGTAATACTCAGAATCAGCACTTACAACCAGTCAATAACAATACAAAATGAATTACCCCCTCCCTTCCAGTACATTCAGTAAAGGAATAAAACAAAAAGAAATAACCCCCCACCCCCACCCTTCCCTGGATGTGCGTATAAATCTAAAGGAAATTAAAGGTATAGACAACTACAGTGCTCCCCCACAAATTCCCAGTCAGCAGTTCGCGGTCCCGGTCATTCATGGTATTTTCCAACCGCAAATGACCGGGCAGGAGAGAGCAGCTGGAGCACCGGTGAGTGAAGGAAATCACTCACTGTATGCTCCGACCACCTCTTCCTGTACTAAAGTCGGGCCTTACCAATTAGGAGCTGCGTGTCAAAGCTGCCCTCTCCTGTCTCCCCTGCCTAAAACCCGTATTCGTGGTTTTTTTAAATTTGCAGGGGTTCCTGGAACGTAACCCCCGTGATTTTCGGGGGAGTACTGTATACCAAAGTAACAAAAGTTGTTAATGGACCCCAAACTAATCTGAATAAATTATTTTGCCCCAACATGTCAGTGTTCATTTTCTCATACTTATAACATAAACATAAATTTGCCCACCAAAAGATAAAATTAAGCTGATCACAATTTTTCCAATTATGAGTAAACATTTTCATGGCAATCCTGGTCACTTTCTTATCCTTCATCCCTCCTTCCTAAACCAATGCTCTTACAAATAATATAATTTCAGAACGTGATCTAAATCATAAGGTAAGTCATATAGATTCCTCACAGAAAATTGTGGTATATAAGACACTATGGGCTTATTTTCCTAAGCTGCGATAGTGGTTTTAGCGCGCACTGAATTGCCATGCATGCTAGACCTTAATGCCAGAATTGAGCTGGCGTTGGTTCTAGCCATTTAGTGTGGGTTTAGCGCGCGCTAAAATCCTATGTGCGCTAAAAACGCTATCGCAGCTTAGTAAAAGGAACCCTGTATTATATTGTGTTTATAACATTTTTTTCTGGAATCCCAGTGCAGTTTTTCCTTCCTTATCCATTAGAAAACCCTTATATAACTCCTGAGTCTTCCTCCTCTCAGCCTCACACCTTAATGCCCGGGGAGGATCCTCTCTGCTGAAAAATGCTTGCTTTTTGTACTTTAGTTATGCATCTGGGTTATTTTGAAAGTTTTTATGTTATCCTTTCTTCCCGTCTTTGTAAGTCTCATCTTGTAAGTATTTTGATTTTACATCAGTTCATTTTGATACAGATCGTTTTCTTTCTAGACACAATTTTCCAGATATAGTCTCCTTGGTGAATGACACAAAAACATCACAACCTTTTGTTTCTGCAGTTTATACATTTTCTTCTATATCCAATTCTCTTTAATATCCTTCAGTTTATCCTTAGATAAACCATGTTGTGGCTGGATTGTACTTAGATTCGATCACAGTGGGATATAATTTGTTTGAAAAATTCTGCATAAAACCACTTTCTTTTCTTAGCATTCCTTTTCCTCTCATTCCTTTGTACACTTCAATCAAATTTCTCCTTAATCTCCTTTCCTAAAGTCATTATACAATACACTCCAAGCTTCTGCTAAGCTTTCTGCATAGGCATTGCTCTTTAAATCCTCTGTTCATTGGCATTGCCTAGTACCACACCTTTGCCAGCTTTGCAATGTCCTTCTCATTGTCCTTTGTGTGTGTTTGTGAAAGGACCAAGTCGTTCCTTCCTTCAGCAGAGTTTTTGTTTTATTTATTTTTTGTTGTTATTTTCGTTCTTATAGAAATATACTTATAAATAAAGAAAACCATGTAGAGGAAAAAAGTGATCAGCCGTGATACAAAATAAATTGCTTAATCTAACTAAGAAATATACCCCCCTCTCCCCTTTTACAAACCCATAGCCCAATTTTTAGTGCAGCAAAAGCAGGTTTTAGTGCTGTGAAAGCGTTTTTTTTTTAGTGCCTGCTGGCACACTGAATGCTCTGCACTGCTCCGGACGCTCATAGAATTCCTATGAGCATTGGGAGCAGCGCAGAGCATTCAGCACACCGGCCTGCGCTAAAAACTTTCCTCAGTTTTCTAAAGGCGCACTTTATAGAATCAGCCTTTTAGGGTGCTTACATTAGTCTTGTATCTTTAAAAATAGAGCTAGATGGTCAACATAAAGAATAATGTTTTTCTCCTGAAGCAGTCTTGTATATTTTAGAGAAGGACTTTAGAAAGAGTTCAACACCAATGGCCAAATTCTATACAGATCCCTGATTCTATATAGTCTGCCTAAAATCAGGCTCCTACATCAATGGATGTAGGTAAAGAATTCAAGAGCAGTGACACCAGCAATGCTACAATGAGAGGACAGAAGTTGCATGATGTCATTGTACATTAGAGTCCGTGGCCACCGAAGGCTGACATGTCTTCTGAAACAGTGGTGACAAAGAGAAGGCAAACTGTGTCCAGTTGCTCACTTGGCAAGAACAACTGAACACAGAGAAAGGTCAGATGAGCCTTGTGTAACAAACTGATCCAATTAGACACAAGATCACTACAGGCTTCCGTAAATGGAAGCAGGAAAGCAATGAGTGTTGGGTCATAAAGTGAAGGAAAGATACAAACCTTAGTGAGGGAAGAAAAGTTTTGTTGAGTTTCTTGTGTTTGCTGGGAGCACTGAAAACAACGCTCTCTTAGGCTTCCACGGCTGGCATCATGATTGTTGTAGTTGTCCGGGACTTGCCGCATCTGAGTAGGTAGAACTGATCTTTCAGATATGCTGTGGCTTTCTTCAGGATGTGCTGTGAGGTCTGCAATCTGTCTTTATATATACTGGGCCCTCAAATCTTATTGGCTGGGGCATGAGGTGATTAAGGCAGGAAAGTCTGTTGGTCATGAATTTGAATTTTGGCAGGAAAGTCCATTGGTCACAACTTTAAATTCTGATGGGAAAGAGGTTGGAAATTAATTGGGACAGTTCTGACTCTGGAGGGGGGGGAGGATTTTCTGAGATAATATTCTAAAACTTTGAGAGAGGGAAGAAGGCGGTTGTACTCAGCCTTTGTCCTATTTGCGCTCAATTTCTTTTGGATGAGTGGTTGTCATGCTTTGTTTAGGAGGAGCCCTTTGTCTCCACTGAAGTTATTTGGGTATCTTGCTATCTCTATTACCTCTCTGATTCTTCTCGGCCACCAACAATCTTCTTTCTCCAAGACTTTTGTGTCCTCAAATCTATTCGTATAACCAGTTGCCTTGGCATGAAGGGCAACAGCTGATTTTTCCTTGCTGCATAGCTTGTGGTGTCTCTTGTGCTCTTGCAACCTTTCCTCTATAGTATGTCCAGTTTCACCAATGCACAATAGTAAAGTAACCCTAGAAAATCTCTGGAACTCATTGCTGGATGATCTATTAAAAGCAGTTAGTGTATCTGGGTTTAAAAAAAAGGTTTGGATAAATTGCTGGAGGAAAAGTCCATAATTTACTATTCGGAAAGACTGCTTGCCCTGGGATTGGTAGCATGGAATGTTGCTACTATTTGGGTTTCTGTCAGGTAACTGTGACCCGCATTGTCCACTGTTGGGAACAGAATATGGGGCTAGATGGACAATTGGTCTGACCCAGTATGGATATTCTTATGTTCTTATTTAAAAAGCTGAGTTATTTTACTGTGATTTTTGGGTCCCAATGTAACCTGTGGCGTATTGCCACAAGCCACATTAGGGTATTTGCATAGTAATGAGATGCAAAACATATGTTTACATATTGTGCATCTTATTACTACCCAACCTTCAGCAACTTAAATATCGAAACAAGCAGTGTTAGGCTGTATAAGTTGAATTAAGACCCCAATAAAATGACTTAAAGCCCTAACGCTGCTTGATAATTTCCCCCTGAATATATTGTTAGTCCAAAAAAGTCTCATTTTCTTTTCTGGTTTATTTTTATTTATCTCTTCTTTGTGAAATTAAGATTTTTGGCCACTTCAGTTTACAGTTCTACTTTATAAGTGCATCCTTATAAGGTTTATTTTACATAGAACATAGAGATCAAAATCGAGATGCTTAGTTTGAGAGTCTTGGGACATGCTTAATTCCAGTGGTATTTTAGAAAAGGATCTGCTGCCCCAAAGCATTTTCTAAAATACCTGCAGGAATGCACATGTTTTTGAAAGCACACACAGCAGAAACATAGAAACATAGAAATAGATGGCAGATAAGGGCCACGGCCCATCTAGTCTGCCCACCCTAATGACCCTCCCCTTCCTTTGCCTAGCGAATAGATCCCATGTGTCGATCCCATTTGGCCTTAAAATCAGGCACGCTGCTGGCCTCAATCACCTGCAGTGGAAGACTATTCCAACGATCAACCACTTACATGCGGAAGTGATGATGTGGCAGTTTCTGTGTGCCAATGCATCCACATGTAGCTGCCCCATTTTATAAGTTCTTAATATCTCATAAGAACATAAGAATTGCCTCTGCTGGGTCAGACCAGTGGTCCATCATGCCCAGCAGTCCGCTCACGCGGCAGCCCTCTGGTCAAAGACCAGTGCCCTGAGGCTAGCCCTACCTGCGTACATTCTGGTTCAGCAGGAACTTGTCTAACTTTTTCTTGAATCACTGGAGAGTGTTTTCCCCTATGACAGACTCTGGAAGAGCGTTCCAGTTTTCTACCACTCTCTGGGTGAAGAAGAACTTCCTTGCGTTCATATGGAATCTATCCCCTTTCAATTTTAGAGAGTGTCCTCTCGTTCTCCCTACCTTGGAGAGGGTGAACAACCTGTCCTTATCTACTAAGTGTATTCCCTTCAGTACCTTGAATGTTTCAATATTGTCCCCTCTCAATCTCCTCTGTTCGAAGGAGAAAAGGCCCAGTTTCTCTAATCTTTCACTGTACGGCAACTCCTCCAGCCCCTTAACCATTTTAGTCACTCTTCTCTGGACCCTTTTGAGTAGTACCGTGTCCTTCTTCATGTACGGTGACCAGTGCTGGACGCAGTACTCCAGGTGAGGGCGCACCATGGCCTGGTACAGCGGCATGATAACCTTCTCCGATCTGTTTGTGATCCCCTTCTTTATCATTCCTAGAATTCTGTTCACCCTTTTCACTGCCGCCGCACATTGTACGGACAGCTTCATCAACTTGTCAATCAGAACTCCCAAGTCTCTTTCCTGGGAGGTCTCTCCAAGTACCGCCCCAGACATCCTGTATTCGTGCATGAGATTTTTGTTACCGACATGCATCACTTTACACTTATCCACGTTGAACCTCATTTGCCATGTCGATGCCCATTTCTCCCAATGGCATGCCAAGGGGGGGGGGAGGTCCACCCCGGGTGCATGCCCCAAGGGGGTGCACAGCTGGCCACCCACCGGGGAATAGGCTGCCACCGGGGAAAGGCTGCCACTGCCGCCATCGGGAACAGGCTGGCGCCGAGTACTCCCTCCCTGGTTTTCTTCCCCGCAGGGCCGACCAACTCTCGCCACCCGACGTAGGCCGGCAAGATTAAGGTGACCATAGGTCCCATTTTCAGACCTCCTGTCCTGTTGTCCCCACACACAGCCTTGACCTCTTTGAAAACCCGCGGAATATAAATGATAATTAATATTTTCTCTGCGTACAGTGTGCTTTGTGTTTTTTAAATTTTATTGTTGGTAGATCATTTTGACTTGGCCACGAAGGTAAGGGGGAGGGAGGGAGGGGAGCTGCTGAAAGACTTCTAGTAATCCTTGCAGGCTTGACTGTGCAGGGAATTATTTTTGTAAAATCATGTTTAGTTATGTGACTGGCATTATTTAGACTTTAATTTCTATGAATGACTAGAATGAAAATGATAAAAAATTACTTCCTTGTTTTTATGTGCATGCGCTCAAGGAAAGTGGAGAGAGAGTGGGCTGAGGACGCTGAAGGGAAATGGGGAAGAGAGAGAGTGGAGAAGTGGAGCTGATTTATAAATTGACAATTGTACAGAATATTGTTTCTTTTTATACTTTAATATAATAAGTTCAATATAAAGCAATTCAAGGCTTGTGTGGATGGAATCAGGTGGTTTGCGGGGATGGGGACTGAGCTTACGGGTATTAGTCCAATAAAATGATATTTTCTTATTTCCCATTATTTGTTTTATTTTTATTTGTTAATTTGTAAAGTGGTGATTGTTATGTATCAGTTTTTTCAAATTTACATCTACTGTCTTTATATTTTGCACAGTATTAGAGGACATGTATTACTGTTTTTGTGGTGTTGTGGTGTTGCATTGTATGCAGAGTCTGGTTTCTTGGCAGTTCAGTTTAACTTTTGTCTACATATTTCTATTTTTAGTTTGTGATTATTCCATATTGGGCGAGGGTGTATCTGTGTGTATGAAAGGGACATGGCTTTCTGATAGCATCGACTGTACAGGATCAATTGACTGTGCAGGATCTGGCTTGTTTAGTTTTACAATGTATATGTTGGTGTTCTAGTGCTCACTGCAGTGTTTAAGATGCTGCCTTTTCCTAGGTACACTCTTGTTGTGTGATATGTGGATTGTTACTAAAAATCATATTTTTCATATAGATGGGAGGGTGTCAAAAAATGATGGGCCCCGGGTGTCATATATGCTAGGTGCGCCACTGATTTCTCCTTTTATTTGTTTGCTTATTTCATTAATTTGAATCCACAAAGTTCTAGATTCAGTAAAAGGCGTCCACATTTGGATACCAAAAAAAAAAAAAAATCCACATGGAGCACTATTCTATAAAGAGCACTCCAAGTTGCTTGCCATATATAGCATAGCATATATGCTGAGATGCATTTCCAACTTTGGGCTAGATTCAATAAGCAAACAGATCGTGTACCGATCGGTTTGCGACCCCTTTGCCACCCGATTTCCCTCCGACCCAATTACCTAACCTCATGGTCGATCACCTCTGATCTGATTCCGATCCGCACATACAAATGAGGGGAAATGGCATGCAAAGTAGGAAGAGCTGCGATTCACTAACAAAAAGCAGGCACACCGACTGGGATGGCCGATCCAAAAACAAGCGACTGCTCAGGACCAGTCGCTTGTGTAAAAATCCTGCTCTCTGCCCCGATCTGCTGCTCTGGCTGCCCTGCTCTCGCCCCGAATCTCTCCTGCCTTTTGCCATGCTCTCACCCTAAATCTCTCCTGCCACCCCGATTCTATTGCCCTTCCCCGCACTGCGAGCCTATGGTTTTAACCCACAGGTTTAAAGCAGGTTAAAACCACGGGCTCGCGAAAAAGTTTTTTTTAAAAAAAGCTTTTGTGCTGCTCTGCCGGGCACAGAGGGCCAGCACATGCGCAGACCATCTACAGATGGTCTGCGCATGCGTCAGGATCACTAGAGAGCGATCCCAGCAGTCAGTTGGGGGTCACCCTCATTTGCATGAGGGTGATTCGTGAATCAGCCCCCCCAGACACAGATCGGATCCCTCACGGATCGGATCCAATCCATGCCTTTAGTGAATGTAGCCCTTTCGGGGCAAGGATTTACACGAACTGAGACCTGGTGCAAATCTGGTGTGTAAGTTAGGCACAGATCCCCTAAATTCTATAATGCTGCATGCATCTTTAGTGAATGTTCCTGACCCACCTGTGCCCCTCCTATAGTCATGCCCCCTTTTTCAGTTGCGTGGATCTTAGAACTGCAAGGTACAGGCGGAATAGAAGTCAGTAATGTAATGTAATGTAATATAGAATAGCGCTTACCAAAATGCATGTGCAAATCCTAATTGAAACCAATTAACTGCAATAATAGGTTGTTAGTGCCCAGTTATTGCTAGTTCTCAGCTTGTTACTCAAAATGCTCGAGGAGCTCAGATGCAGTTTTGAACACTATATATAGAATCCAAGGGAAGCTATAGTACAATTTATTTAGGGAGTCTTTTAAATAAAGATAAGTGCGTGTTATTTGTCGTGACGTCAGAGAGGCTTCCGACGCAGGTGCGTCTCGTGAGAGGAGCCGCAGCGGCATCTTTGAACTTAAAAATAACTTCGGCAAGGGTAAGGGAGCCGGCCAGACGGTGGGCCGCAGAACAGTATCTGGGGGGGCCACGAGTTTGACACCGCTGTTAGATGGAGTGAGGGCGGGAGGGGGAAGTCGCCTCCGTGCATCCCTGCTTCACATGCCTCCGCATGCGCAGAAGAAACCACCGCTCCTTCTACTGCGCATGTGAAGCCACGGAGCTACAGACACACGGAGCCACCAGGTTTGAAGTGCGCATGCGCGCTAAGGGAATTATTATAACAGATATTACAGCTCTTTTTCAAATTCTATATAACTCCTCAGATTAGTAAATTATGCACTTCTCAACAAGAAGTTCAAGAAGGCTGTCCACAGGTCAACAGATATATTAATTTTCATATCTCCACCTCCCTGGACTAGAGCGATTAAAGCATATTATTGCACAATAATATCAATAGTTTTATAAGTTTTTATTGGTGTAATTAGACAGTATTTTATGCAATCCTTGTTTGCTACATGGTAATAGAATAAGATAGTCTGGAACCGCTAATAAATTTCACTCTTGTGTAGGTTAGCACATGGCACAGAAATGAACATGGTTTCTACTACTACTACTACTACTACTACTATTAATAATTTCTATAGCACTACCAGACGTATGAGGTGCTGTACAGAGTCAGAAAGAAGAAGACAGTCCCTGCTTAAAAGAGCTTACAACCTAAACAGGCAAGACAGACAAACAGGATGTCATGGATACAGTTAAGGTGAGCAGTTAATCAGCGGGCTGGGTTGGAGGGCAGAGGAATAGGGTTAAGGATTGAAAGCTATATCAAAAAGGTGGGTTTTCAGTCTGCTTTTAAACAAGGGAAGGGGCTTGATGGACAAACTTAGGTTTCAAGTTTCAAGTTTAATTAAAATTTCTTATACCACCTAATCAGCCTTCTAGGCGGTGTACAAAATCATAAAAGAAAACAGTAGTTAAAATACAAATTTAAAAAAAGACAGGGGGCGACAGACTTTTGGAGACATAAAACCATAACAGGTGGAAACAAGAGGATAATAGGCAAGAACTACAATTTCAAAGATAAAAGATAACAATTTAAGGGAAAAACAATAGGAGGGTAATTTATTCCAAGCATAGGGGGCAGCTAGATAAAAGGAACTAAGTCTGGAATTGGCAGTGGAGGAGAAGGGTAATGATAAGAGTGACTTAACAGAGGAAGAGAGAAGCAAGGAGAGATATTGAGGGGCAGCAGAATGAACACACTTGTAGGTCAGCAATAAGATCTTGGAACTGTATGCGATGGCAGATAGGGAGCCAGTGAAGTGACTTGAGTGTAGCAAGGTTGGTAGAAGATGAGTCATGCGGCAGAGTTTTGCAAAGATTGCAAAGAGGAGAGGCGACACCTTGGCATACCAGTTAGGAGTAGATTGCAGTAATCTAAGCGTGAGGTTACGAGAGCTTGGACAAGGGTCCGGGTAGTGTGCTCAGAGAGGAAGGGGCAAATTTTGGTGATATTGAAGAGATAGAAGTGACAGGTCTTAGCATCAATTTGTTTTACCATTTCCTGTACGCTCTATGTAAGTGGAGACTCAAAAATTTGACTCGCTTTTCATTTAGATACAAAGACATTTGTTAGCCACCTTGAAGCAATATGGCATATAGCAAAGGGGGACAATTTCAACTAGTTATAGTTTAAAATATGAAGTGTTTGTCTTTTCTTTTTCAGCTGTAGGCTTACAAACTGATTTGATCTGCAAAAGATTGTCCTCCTTGCAGAGAAGTTCAGGCAAGAATGTTTTCTTTATCACTGCTCTTCCAGCATCATTAATTGTGCGCTTGTTAACATATTACCGGTATTTACTGTGGCAAATCTGCTTAATGAAAACAAGAGGGAAAAGGGAAGAGATTGGATGAGGAATCGCAGCAGGAGATGGTTCAACTGTTAGATTCATTAGATGTGTCTGCATTGTTGAAAGTACATTACTGATTACCTTGGCAATGGTATTGGATGAGAAATGGTTACTTGGGGCAATTCTTTAACTGGGTTCCCCCTTTTAGGTGCCCTGATGACAAGCAATGAGCGCTTTTTTTATATGACATCTAGGCACACATATTCTATTACAGAATACTAGCATAACTGAGTAGTATGTTCCCAAGTTAACACCAGACACAGACCTGCATAAATATTGCAAGTACATGTATCACTTACAGCATTCGGCAAGTCCCACTCCTTAATATTCTGGGCATATTATTAACCTTCGAGTGGCCTAGTAAGAAACATAGAAACATGATGGCGGATAAAGGCCAAATGGCCCATCCAGTCTGCCCATCCACAGTAACTATTATCTCTTCCTCTTTCTATGAGATCCAACGTGCCTATCCCACAACTTCTTGAATTCAGACATAGTCTCTGTCTCTACCATGTCTTCTGGGAGACTGTTCCACACATCTACCACCCTTTCTGTAAAAAAAGTATTTCCTTAGATTACTCCAGAGCCTATCACCTCTTAACTTCATCCTATACCCTCTCATTCCAGAGCTTCCATTCAAATGAAAGAGACTCGACTCATGCACATTTACGCTATTTAATGTCTCTATCATAGCTTCCCTCTCCTGCCTTTCCTCTAAAGTATACATATTGAGATCTTTAAGTCTGTCCCCATATGCCTTATGTCGAAGATCATACACCATTTTAAAAGCCTTCCTCTTGACCGACTGCATCCTTTTTATATCTTTTTGAAGATGCAGTCTCCAGAATTCTACACAATATTCTAAATGAGGCCTCACCAGTCTTATACAGGGACATCAATCCCTTCTTTTTCCTACTGGCCATACCTCTTCCTATGCACCCTAGCATCCTTCTAGCTTTCACCGTCACCTTTTTAACCAGTTTGACCACCTTAAAATCATCACATACAATCACAGCCAAGTCCCGCTCTTCTGTCATGCACCCCCTCGGGTTTTTGTAGCCCAAATGCATGGCCTTGCATTTCGTAGCATTAAATTTTAGCTGCCAAATTTCAGTCCATTCTTCAAGCTTCACTAGGTCTTTCTTCATGTTATTCACACCATCCGGCATGTCTACTCTATTGAAGATTTTGGTATCATCCGCAAAGAGGCAAATTTTACCCAACAACCCTTCAACAATATCATGAAAAAAATGTTAAAAAGAAAAGGCCCAAAAACAGAACCTTGAGGTACTCTACTGGTAACATCTCCATTGATCACTACCCTCTGTTGCCTTCCACTCAACCAGTTCCTGACCCAGCCTGTCACTTTGGGACCCATTCCGAGAGCACTCAGTTTATTTATTAGACACTGTCAAAGGCTTTGCTAAAATGTAAATAGTGTACAACCTCTATCCAATTCTCTGGTCACCCAGTCAAAGAAATTGATCAGATTTGTCTGACAAAACCTACCTCTAGTGAATCCATGTTGCCTCCGGTCCTGTAATACACAGGATTCCAGAAACTTGACCATTCTCTGTTTTAAAAGTGTTTCCATTAATTTGCTTATCATAAAAGTGAGACTTACCAGCCTGTAATTCCCTATTTCTTCCTTACTTTTACTTTTGTGTAGAGGGACCACATCCGTCCTTCTCCAGTCCTCCCGTACCACTCCTCACTCTAGAGACTCATTGAAAAGGTCAGTCAGCAGAGCCACCAGAACTTCCCTAAGTTCCTTCCGCACCCTCGGGTCATAGGTAATATTGGGACTCACAAAAGACACTTATGCAGGTCCCCGCAGAATATCAGCAGGGACCCAAATAAGCATAATGTGCATGTCCTTCTTCCACCCTCAATAAATCCTCTAACCCCCCTCCCACCCAACCCAGGCAAATCTTCTGATCCCAGCACCTCCTCTAAGCCCCTTCCCACCAAACTAAGAACATCCTCCTAGCCCCCTCCTACAATCCTCTCAGCTCCCTTCACTCCTAATCTGAACAGGACCCCTGGTCCTAGACCCTGAAGTTATGCTGGTATCCATATAACCCTCAGCTCTATCCCCATTACTGCCTCTGACTTGCCCACTTTCACCCCCATCAGCCCTGACAATGCATCATCTAAAGCCCAACCCCTACCCACTGACACCCTTGACAGCCAAAGCCCCCCCTTCCCCCACACACTTACTGAGAGTTTTCAAGGTGACTGAGTAATCTATATGAATGGAATGATTAAGAAGGGGATCACAAACAGATCGGAGAAGGTTATCATGCTGCTGTACTGGGCCATGGTACGCCAGCACTTGGAATACTGCATCCAGCACTGGTCGCCATACTTGAAGAAGGACACAGTACTACTCGAAAGGGTCCAGAGAAGAGCAACTAAAATGGTTAAGGGCCTGGAGGAGTTGTCGTACAGTGAGAGATTAGAGAAACTGGGCCTCTTCTCCCTTGAAAAGAGGAGCTGAGAAGGAACATGATCGAAACGTTCAAAATAATTAAGGGAATAGACTTAGTAGATAGAGACAGGTTGTTAACCCTCTCCAAGGTAGGGAGAACGAGAGGGCACTCTCTAAAGTTAAAAAGAGATAGATTCCATACAAATGTAAGGAAGTTCTTCTTCACCCAGAGAGTGGTAGAAAACTGGAACGCTCTTCTGGAGGCTGTTATAGGGGAAAACACCCTCCAGGGATTCAAGACAAGTTAGACAACTTCCTGCTGAACCAGAATGTACGCAGGTAAGGCTATTTTCAATTAGGGCACTGGTCTTTGACCTAAGGGCCGTTGCATGAGCAGACTGCTGGGCACGATGGACCACTGGTCTGACCCAGCAGCGGCAATTCTTATCTTCTTACTCCTGCCTCATTGGCTGCCAGATTCAAACTGGTGCCATTTGACCCCTAGTTGTAGTCTTATGGTACTGCTGCTAAGGGCTGCATAACAACCTAGTTTTCAATTAAATTTATGCAAATATATCTGAAGACTGGCTTATTTTGTACATGTCTTTCTCAACAACAGACTATGGAATTTTCCTCCAGAACTTGTTTCTACCAGACACAAAGCATTTTCAAATGTTGGCCCTGCTCTCTGGAATTAATTATGTTCCATTCAAGATGATGTCTTATTTTGCTTTTAGGAAGCTAATTAATACATTTTTAGTTCAATGATATAATGGATCTACTTGTATGGACCACTTATAATTGTTTATTTAAACTTATATACTGCTATTAATGACTGGAATAGTCAAATCTGAGCGGTTTACATTAGCTTTCCAATGGTATCACAAAGCATGGGCTTCTGTAGTAGTGTAACAAAACAGAGCTAATTACATGGGCTGTTGACATGGTGTTACAATGCATCATCCTCTCTTATTACATTCACCCTATGCCTATCCATACAGCCCCTCTCATACCATATATAAACCAAACCAAACTCTTAACTATAAATATAGAATATAAACATAAGATATAAAATATAAATAATTATATAAATATAAAATACGCCACCAAAATAAAAGCTAACACAACATATCAAATTAAGCCAAAAGGTGGATTTATGAAATGGTCTATAGCTTGATCTGTTAATTTGTATAATTTTCTATTATCATATATCTTTTGGTATATTGTAATTGTATATTGTATTGTACACCACTTAATACATGTTTTTTATTGGAAACTGTTTAGGTGTAGATGGTATATAAATTTTATAATAAAATAAATAAATATATAAAAACAATAAATCCAATCCAGGTCCCATCCAATTCCTCACAGTGTACTTGGCTTTAGCCACATGATTTATTTTAGTGCCTGTGCAGATCTGATTACCCCACTCACTGTACCCTTTCTCCAGATTATTAATGTATAAATTAGTCTGCCACTACGTGCGCTCACCTATTCACCTCTACATTTGGAAAATTGACCATATAAAAATTCATTTTCAAATAATGCTCTGTTCTACAACTAGGTCTGTGTAAAAAGGAGCCAGGTTGGTCTAACCTCTATTTTTTTTACTCATCTTCTTCGTGATAATCTTGTATCACTTTTTGCTGTTCAGGAAAGGAATTACCTTTCCTAGGGATAGCAAAGTCCCACTTTTCATCTTGTCTAAAGTTTGCCCAAGGGTAACCAGTTCTGTGGGTTTACCAGTATAACATAGGTATTAAAATTGAGCTCTCGACATTAAGACTAATGAGGTAATAATTTTACTCTGATTGCGCCTGAAAGTTCTTCATCAGTGTTCTCCACAAACCCAATCAGCTGAATAATTTTAAACCTCAATCTATTAGTTAAAGCCTCATTTTGTTGATGCAGAGGAGGATTTTGTTTAATTAAAGCAGTTGTTTCAGCCTTATTTGATATAGCTTGATGAGAAAATTTAAATGGATGTTTTTCCTCTTACTAATTAGCTTTTTAGCTTCATACCCATCTCCCGAGTCTGATTTCATCTCAGTGTCTGAAGGGACACGTATCAGAACTTTAGTAAGTGTCCTTAGGCATATGTTGTTTAAAGATGCAAAGGTAGGCCCTGTTTATCTTTCCCTTCCTTGAAGAGAATACAAGGACAGATAATGTTTAAACAGAGATAATGTGAAGTGAATTCAATTGTTTTGTTAAGCCGTATTTACAGACAGCTTTAGTTAAGAAGCTCTGCTGGTCAAGGCTTTTTCTTACCTTTTGGACTTCAATCTCTAGATAGGAAAAATGCTGATGTGTTTAAAGTTTCATGTGACCTGTATCCATATATGGTTTGCATTTACGTCACATGCTGACACATGCTGGCAAACCTGATTCGTATAAAAGATGTGAAACTCATAATAAAAGACGGACATATTTGAAAGATGGTTTCTGGTCTTTAAGATGTGTCCCCAGGTACCTGACTTGCAAATGACAGAGACAGAGAAAGTATGGGGCAGGAATTGGGACCTGAATCCTTTTCAGTTGGGGGCTTGTCCGCGATGGGCAGATGATATCACCGGTATTTTGTGAGTATTTCTGAATTTTTTCTGTTCTTTAATACTCACTGGGTAGTGGTGACCTGTACCCAACCCTTTATTTTAAGTTCAAGCTTTGGGTTCTATTATGGAGTTTTTTTGGGGAAAAATCTCGGGGTACTTTCGGTAAGCACCCCTCATATATATAAGCAGCTGCCATTCTTTCGGAAAGAATGTAATTATTTATAGAACCCCCCTGCCCACTCTGTCATTTGTAAGGTTTTTTATAGAGTATAAGATATTATTGTCTCTTATTACTGTACCTCGCTTATAAGGTAAGATAAGCGAATATTTTTGCATTGTTATATGGGTTTTGTAATGAGTCATAAAGGCACTTACTCCTAGACAAATGAGACTTGTACGGCTGTGTGTGTGTATGACATTTTTCCTTCAGCTCCCATCTTTCTGTGTCACCAATGTTTACTACTGAGGTAGGACATGCTGTTATGTGGAATGAATTGAATGCGCTGTTTGAATCAGTCTAAGATCTTTCCCTTGTAGTTTGTACACAAGCCCTAATTTTGTGCGTTTTTTCTATGGCTGCTTTCTTTGTGTTCTGTGCTGGATCATAAAAAAAAAAAAAAAAAAAAAGGAAAAAGAAAAAATTCCGTTTTAAAGGTTTTCTTTCTTGTGCAGAGCAAAGCTAATCTGTTCTTTGCTTTCATTATCAGGGTCTGTGCATGAATGTTTTTGTCCCTTCCCCCAGACTTCACTGTTTGGGCTTCCACTGACCCCCTATAGTGCTTCTTTGAAGTTACTCATTCTTGGTTTTATAAAGCAGTAAGGTGAGATTCCACTGCTTGTCTCTTGACTTTTCTCCGGCATTATCAAAACCACCATCTCTTCTTATAATACGCCCATCGCTCTTGTTGCCAAAGCTGATGGCATTCCCTGTTTCGTCCTAGATTTTCGGGCTGTTAATGTTTTGGTAATTCTCATTGCACTTATGTTTCTTCCACCATTCCACCGGCAGCCAATGATTTTTTTCTGTCATTTTCCTAAAGAATGTTTTATTTTTAGTCCCTGTTGGTGAAGCTTTTCAGCCCTTTTTTTTGCCTTCACCTTTAAACAACAGTATACCCAGTGTGGAATGTCCTTCGGGCTATTCTACAAAGTCATGCACTGCCCCTCATGGTCCTATTCTTATTTTGTACAACTTTTTGTGTTCCATAATTCAGGAGACCTGTCAGGCTGATAGTTTGTATCTTTTATAATGGTTGTCTGTGTGTGGTCACAAGGTGTCATGAAATAAACTGCACTGGTGTACATCTGAAGTGAAATACCTGGGTTTTGTCCTGTCTCATGGTCAGAGGAAAATCTGCACTTTCTGCACTGCTGCTATTCTGTGTCTGCCCCGCCCAGCTACCAAGAAAGACATGCTTACTTTTCTTGCTATGATTGGTCACTGCCGCCAATGGATCTCTGCTTGTTCCTTCTATGACCAGATTTTGAGACAGACCCTGGTTTCTGAAATGACTGCTCTTATCAGATGGACTTATGAAATGTTGGACATTTAAGATGTGCTTTGGTTTCTAGCTCAAGTTTGGGTTTCCCTGCTTATGCCCACATGTTTTATCTCTTTGTTTGGGACTATTGTAACACCATGAAGGGAGAACATGGCGGTAAATTACGCTCTGTTGCCTTTTTTTATAGTCACTCCTGTTCAAGAAAGCCCTGGCTGCTTGTGCTATTGTGGTAGAGATGGTTACTTCTCTGATCCTAGGTCACCCCATTACCCTTCATACTTTTCACGATGTCCAAGCCCTTCTTTTAAATAGGCTTCTGGGTCTCAAGGGTGAACAGGATTCTCTTCCTCTCTTTTTTCACAGCTTCAGTCCTTTGTTACCACCCCCTCCTCTGAATTTGATGCCTGGTATTTGGCAGGTGCCCAAAGCCGCCCTTCTGGACGGACTTTGGTGCAAAGAGGGGAAACCCTGGATACCAGCTGCTAGCTCTCCCTTATTCATTGCCCAATATCATGGTATTGGTTATCGTAGTGCTCGCTCGACATTTTAACTTCTTGCTAGTGATATTTTCATTCTTGACCTTTTGCTCCTTGATACAGAGATATATAGCTCAATAATTACAGCTGGCACGGTTGTGAATTGAAAATAAATTGGAAAATACAATTCCTTTCTATTGTTTTAGCTGAAATTAGGATGTTGCTAATTTAAAATGTTTTTTCCGGATTTATACATAGCCATCCCAGATCCATTTTGGCACAGATATTTCTAATGTTTTCCACGGGTCCTCTTTATCACTGCAGAGATAGAGACGCTCCAAAGAGACATTAGCTTTATGCCTTTTTTCAAATATGAGATGGTTATGATATACATTATTTGTTGTTTTGGTTTTTTTATATCAATGTGTTTATTTGCAGAATTAAATTCAGCCCTGCACACTTGACAGATGGAGAAATAGCTCCACGTTTAAAAACTTTATGTTTTGTCTGTGTCATGTCTACTTGTCTTAGTTTAGTGGGTACCCTAGGATACATAATATTGGCCATTTTTAGAGCTCTTTTTCCACTTCTTACTAGCCTAACTGCGCAATGTTCTTTTACTTTTAGCTTTTATATTCTGAATATAGTTTAGTTAAGGGTTATATGTTTAAGAAAAAAGTTTTACTTTATACAGCATTTATTTCGTGGTGTTCCCTACATATGATCCATTCAATATACATTTCTGAATACATTCAGTACATCAGTATGGTCTCTCTGAGGTGCATAATAGTTATATGCAGCACGAAAAAACATATCTTTTTGGATTGTTCAATTAAGAACCTTAAGTAACTGAGTATTGTCTCTCTTTTGCCATAGCTATGTCAAGTACATGAATTGGTATTGTTGCATGTTGCCACATTCAGTACAGGCAACATGGTTTCTCTTGTTTTCTATCTCTTATTTGGATCACATTGGAGTACAGCTGCTGAATGATATTTGGAATGCTTTCCAAGCATTTCTTTTCAAGTATCTCTTTCTGTATGCACAGACATCTGGCTGCTCTCCCTTTGAGATTCTCACGGGATGACCTTTCCCCGCCCCATGGGTAGATTTTCCCTTGATACAGGAGGAATACGTCCAAAAGCTAATTGAAATATTAGGGCTTGTTCAAAGAAACGTGTCTTGCACTTCTCCTTTCTCTCCACAGATTCCTACCCATTTTTTCCAGCCTGGTGATTATCCAGCAGCTTTCCAAGGATCGGAAGCAGACAGATTTCCCCTTTGGCCTTCCCACTACTGTGATCGCTGTGACCAGGCCCGCTGCACTCACTGAGGAGTTTCCTGTTTGGATCCACGCAAGTCGCTTGAAGAGGGTTAACCTAAAACCCCAGAAGCAAGTCTTCCCTGCGCAGATTTCACCTCCTCCAGTGGAACAACATGATGATCTCATTGCAGCATTCTACCAACTTTATCATTCTCTTACTGGCACTGCTGCTGCTAGTTTTTCTCCCTGTATGAATCCTTTTCACTGGGTCTACAGGGATGATGTGTTCTGGGTCCACGACACTTTCTGCCCATACCCATCTGTAAATGACACTCCTGCTGTAAACAGCACCCCCGACACCTCTTTGCGAACACGACGTCAAGCTGGACTACTCCCTCGCAAAGGCTGTCCTTCAATCGGAATCCAGAAAAGACCGATGCTACCCTTTGGTATAATTCCAGCAGTGTACAAGTTGCCACCTTCTCCTTTGAGTATTGTGACATTGTGGACTGTTTATCAATTGATATCCCAAGGCTGTGCCATTGGTCCTCAGAGATTCCTAAAACTAAGGACATATATATATATATATGTTACTGACTTACGTTGGGGGGATAAGTGTGCATTCTGGGGAGTGGTAGGGTGGAATATTAATACTGACTGGGCTTATAAACTAGAAAATACCCTGAAAAACAGTGGACCAAAATGGTAAATCACTGCTTACTTGTATGACCCTTCATAAGGTTGGACACTGTTATAGGAAAAGTGTTCCTGCACAAATTATTAAGCTTTCTCTTACTATTGACAACCCTAGACCTACTGATGAAGGTATGTACATTATGGACATGTGGTTTAAGGGTGGGTCTAGCTATCATCAGTTTTCTTATGGGATCTATCTACCTCCACTCATCCTCTCCCACCATTTTGTGGGGGCCCCAGAAAATACTAACTCACTGGCCCCTACATTCAATAAACTTACTGACATGATGGCTATTGCCAATCCCACTTTTGAAGATATTGTGGCTGTTGAGGTAGGGTTTTCAGAACGTAACCTTTGGTTAGAATGGATGAAATTCACTGCTGATCAACATAATAAGAGTAATTGTTACATATGTGCTCAAGCTAGACCCCATCTAGGAACCGTACATCTGGACCTCCCTCCTGGTATCCAACCATGCCTTTTTGGGTTATTTACCTATCCCCTTTGTGCACTGTAGTGTTCTAAATACCCTTTGTTGCCAGGACAACAAAAGCTTGATATTGCCGTTATCATCTATAAGGGCAATTACACATGTCATGTTTCTAATCTGACACAGAGTAGTTTTGTAGGTAATTTACCCCCAGGTTATTGTTCTGTCTTGGCTCATAGGTATGCCCCATTGTTGCTGCATCAGATTTGATATTTACTGGCTTTATGGAGACTTTTGGCTCCCTGTTAAGCTACCCAACCAGTGGATAGGCTAGTGCACTTTAGTTAAGGTTACTATGCTCCTGCATATTCTTTCTGAAAGGCATCCTTCCTATTCACATGGTTTTTCCTTTTATTTGTCTTGATATAAATCTGATCACATGTATACATAGATGCTATAGGGGTCCCAAGAGGGGTCCCAGATGAATTTAAGGCCCGAGCTCAGGTTAAGGCTGGGTTTGAGTTCCTTATTCCCTTTATTACTATTAATAAGAATGTTGATCGGATTAGTTAAAATTATTATAATCAGCAACGCTTTGTGAACTATTCTAGGGACGCCTTGCAAAGTATTACTGATCAATTAGGCTCCACTTCTCAGATGGTTCTCAAAATCGTATGGCCCTAGCTAGGATTCTAGCTGAAAAATTCTCCTCAGTACTTTATGCTGTTGTACTTTTCTTTCTGACAATATAGGTCCTCCTATGGACATTCAGAAATTAGCAGACCTCTTTGCTGAGTTCAAATGTAACTCTGATTTATCTAATTTTTGGGATCAGCACTTTAGTTGAATGCATAATCTCTTATTATTTGCACTCTTGTCTTGACTGCTCATGTACTGTGTTATTCGTATTACAGCTCCTAAAAAGACCCCTCCTTGAGAGACATACCTAGAGTATCACTCCCTTCCAGCTCATGCTGTGTATTTGTGACGTCATTTACATGTCGTAAGAGGGGATTTGAAGGGACACGTATCAGAACTTTAGTAAGTGTCCTTAGGCATATGTTGTTTAAAGATGCAAAGGTAGGCCCTGTTTATCTTTCCCTTCTTTGAAGAGAATACAAGGACAGATAATGTTTAAACAGAGATAATGTGAAGTGAATTCAATTGTTTTGTTAAGCCGTATTTACAGACAGCTTTAGTTAAGAAGCTCTGCTGGTCAAGGCTTTTTCTTACCTTTTGGACTTCAATCTCTAGATAGGAAAAATGCTGATGTGTTTAAAGTTTCATGTGACCTGTATCCATATATGGTTTGCATTTACGTCACATGCTGACACATGCTGGCAAACCTGATTCGTATAAAAGATGTGAAACTCATAATAAAAGACGGACATATTTGAAAGATGGTTTCTGGTCTTTAAGATGTGTCCCCAGGTACCTGACTTGCAAATGACAGAGACAGAGAAAGTATGGGGCAGGAATTGGGACCTGAATCCTTTTCAGTGTCCATTACATCAAAATGTTTATTAACTTATATTTCACATATTTGAAAAGAAGATTATGGCGGTAATAAGTTTCCCTTCCCTTTCATAGATTACTCACTGAGACTTAGGAGCTTATTTTTGAAGCATGCAGACTTCTCAAAATGGGGATCTGAACCTGAATCATTTGGTTTAAATCCCATGGCACTAGTCACTAGGCTGCCTCCCTGCTCTGATGAAATTACGACTGTCTTATTTTGGTCACACCATCAGAAGAGAGAGATCACTGGAGAAGGACATCATGTTTGGGAAGATCGAAGGAACCTGATGAAGAGGGCGACCTGCAATCAAATGGCTGAACACACTGAAAACAACCATGGGGATGAATCTGGAGGACCTTTCTGGAATAGCACAAAACCGATGTATTTTTAGATCCGCAATTCATCAAGTCGCTAGGATTCGAGCACGAGTCGATGGCACATAACAACAACAACAACAATCTTTAATAGTGTTTCTCAAGCTGCCCCTAGCCAGTCTGGTTTTCTGGATATGCATTGGCTCCATCGCACACAGGTCTGTCTCATGCCTATTCATAGTGGATATCCTGAAAATCAGACTGGCTAGGGGCAGCCTGAGAAACACTGGCCTAGAACAAGAGACAACATTTAGCTTTCTTATATGTGATCATGAATAAGACTGAATTAATTAAATAAGTAATTTATGCATTGTTAAAACATTTCTAACTTACCAAACCACTCCATGCCTTGAATACTAATAAAATATAATTAGGGACATAATCAAAACATTAAAACATCCCCAAAATACACCTAAGTTGGCACTCGGACACCCTAATCGCAGGGACATCCAAATGTTTTTCTGGATGTCTAGTGAGACGTTTCACCCTCTGTGAGTCCAGAGTTCCAGGGGGCATGTTGGGAGTCATGTTATGGGACAGGCTTTGGGCAGGCTTAACTTGGAAATCTTGCAGCGATAATCAAACCTTTTCCAAGGTGTCCTGCACGGAACTTGTACATTTGGAGCTACACCTGTTTTAGAAGCATTTATGTGCCAAAAAAGTACCCAAACTCACCAGATGACCACTGGATACATTAAGGTATGACCTTTCCACACTCTCTCACTATTCACTAACCCTCTCCCACCCATCCACTACCCCCAAATTTCTAAATGAAAGAGTACATACCTATCTCTAGAACAGCAGCATTTGGTATGAGAAAGCCTAGTAGAGCATCACACAGGTGTCTTAAGTAACCTGGTGGATGGGTTAGTGAGCCATAGAGAGGATGATCCAGGCTCATAAAGCACTCTAACCACAACATTTATGGTGTTAAGTATGAGCCCACCAAAACCCAACTATACTACCATATAGGTACTACCTGTAGCCATAAGGGCTATTGGAGTGGTAGACGTATGAGTATAGTAGGTTTGGGGGAGTTTTGGAGGTTCACCATAAATTATAAGGGGTATATGGTGAGATGTATACCTGGCACCGTCTAAGGTGCCCCACTGCTCTGTTGGCATGTCTATGTGGCCAGTCCATTAGAATGCCGGCCCCTCCCACGTCTAAATGGTGCTGATATGGGCATTTCTATCTTGGACGTTTTTGTGGTTGAAAATGGTGAATAAAGTTAGATTCCTGGTGGTCTGGATATTTTGGCGGCCAAGATATCCAAGTAGGCGATAAATAAAAAAAAAAAAAAAGCTTTAGTGTCTCTTCAAAAGCCAATTGCGGAGGGCAGGGAAAATTTTCCCAACTTTTATAGGTATCATCAGGCCTATATAATGCGCCAGGGAATGTATTGGATCCTCCCCGAGCTCATGGAGCATCTTCCAGACTGGCTATATCTAGAATGGAAAATTATGTCCCCAATGCGACTATCTCATGTATTAAGTATCAGGCTACCCAGGTATGCTAAGCACAACATAATTTTGTTGGATACATGGAAAACAATTAAATTTATTGATAAACTAACAAATATTCCTATAATGAAATCTACTTTGCAGTCCTTATGGTTAAATTCCAAGATTCGAGTAGGCAGTGCTGGGATCGCCTGAAAGAATTGGATGCAGGTAGGTTTTCGGACATTGGATGATGTTATATCTAATGAGAAACTGCTGGATTTTACACGGCTGCAACAATCATTTGGTATTTTAAAATCTCAACATTATAGGTGGTTGCAGTTGAAGCAGGCTATTCAGAGTGGGTTCCCTGAATGGAAAAATTCAAAAACTTATTACAGCTTGCAGATCCTCTGCTACCAGACAGATCTAGTTGGGCATCAGGCCTCCCAGTGGTACAAATTGATTTCTGAATTTTTAAATTAAGAAAAAAAAATAGTCTTAGAGACATTTGGAGCATCAAGATAAAGCAGTATATTTCCGTGTCTCGATGGCCACAAATTTGGACTTGGAGGCTAAGATGTACAGCATCAGCATCTATGAGACAAACATGGTTATTTTTATTGCATATGATTTTTTGGACCCCAGTTCTTTTACAAAAAATAGATAGTTCTAAATCTAATAGATGCTAGCATTGTCATATTAACATAAGGACTCTGAACCATCTGTTATATTTTTGTCCATTGATACTTGGTTTCTGGAAGTCAGTTTGGGGACAAATTAATCTCATTCTTGAGTCATCCATCCCCTTGTCGTAGAGGCGATAATTTGTGGTACACTGCTTCATGTTAAACCTACTTTAGATAAGTATAAAAGTCGCCTTTTCATGATCCTAACAGGAATAGGGGTTCAACTCTAGCCTCATGGCTAAGATGGGTGAACTGGAAGTCATGGCCAAGGGGGAGGACCTGGATATAATAGGAATTACAGAAACCTGGTGGACAGAGGAAAATCAATGGGATGTGGCGCTGCCAGGGTACAAGCTCTACAGGAGGGACAGGACCCACAAGAAGGGGGGAGGCATAGCGCTGTATATAAAGGACTATATCTACTCGATTGGGATCGATACGGCAACAAAGGCAGAGGAGCTAGAATCGCTATGGGTCAAATTGCCGGGAAAGAAGAGTGCAGACATAAAGCTGGGGCTGTATTATCGCCCGCCTGGTGCGTCAGAAACAATAGGACAAGACTTGGAAGCAGAACTGAGACAGGAATGCAGGACTGGAAGTGTAACAGTGATGGGGGACTTCAACTACCCGGGGATAGACTGGAGTACGGGACACTCCAACTCCACGAGGGAAGCAGGATTCGTAGAAGCTGTGAGGGACTGCTTCATGGAGCAACTAGTCAAGGAACCGACGCGAGGGGATGCTACTCTTGACCTCATCCTTAACGGATTAGGGGGGCCTGAAAGAGGGGTAGAAGTGGGAGGAACACTAGGCAACAGTGATCACAACGTGATCAGATTCACATTAGAAAGGGGGTCACCCATAGTGGGGAGGACCGCAACGACTGCGCTCAACTTCAGGAAAGGGAACTATGTTGCTATGAGGAAAATGGTGGGGAGGAAGCTCAGGAACGGATTTAGGATGGAGACTGTAGGGAGCGCCTGGACCCTTCTCAGGGACACACTGCAGGAAGCGCAAAAACTGTACATCCCCAGTTTCAGGAAAGGCCGCAAGAACAAGCGGTCAAAAGACCCGGTTTGGATGACACCTGAAGTAAAGAGGGTAATCAGTGACAAGAAAGTGTCCTTCCGGAAATGGAAAAGGGATCCAACGGAGGAAAATCACCAGGAGCACAGGAAATGCCAAAAGGAATGCCACCGAGAGATTAGAAAAGCAAAAGGGAAATACGAGGAGGGGCTGGCCAGGGAGGCGAAAAACTTCAAGGCATTCTTCAGTTACGTAAAGGGGAAGCAACCAGTGAGAGAGGAGGTGGGGCCATTGGACGATGGGGATAGGAAGGGAGTGATTAAGGAGAATAAAGAGGTAGCTGAGAGGTTGAACACGTTCTTCTCGTCGGTCTTCACGAGCGAGGACACGTCCAATATACCGGACTCAGAGGAGCTCACGAGTGGGGAGCAGGCCAAAAGATTGGGGCATATAGAGGTAAGTCGGGAGGATGTCCTCAAGCAGATTGACAGACTGAAAAGCGGCAAATCACCGGGACCGGACGGGATCCACCCAAGGGTTCTAAAGGAACTAAGTCAGGAAATAGCGGGCGCAATCCAGCATGTTTGCAACTTATCCTTGAAAACTGGAGAGGTACCAGAGGACTGGAAACTGGCGAATGTCACACCTATCTTTAAGAAGGGATCGAGAGGTGACCCCGGGAACTACAGGCCGGTGAGCCTGACTTCAGTTATAGGGAAGATGGTGGAAGCAATGATCAAGGACAGCATTTGCGAGCACATCGAGAAAAATGGCCTACTGCGGACAAGCCAGCACGGATTCTGTAAGGGAAGGTCGTGCCTGACAAACCTTCTGTACTTCTTTGAGGGAATAAGTAGTCAGGTGGACAAAGGGGAACCCATAGACATCATTTACCTCGATTTTCAAAAGGCCTTTGACAAGGTGCCACATGAAAGGCTGCTTAGGAAGCTGTGGAACCACGGGGTGGGCGGGGATGTACACAGATGGATCAAGCACTGGCTGTCAGGTAGACTACAGAGGGTCGGAGTAAAGGGCCAATATTCTGACTGGCGGGGAGTCACGAGCGGTGTGCCGCAGGGATCGGTGCTGGGGCCGCTACTCTTCAACATATTTATCAATGACCTGGAAACGGAGGCAAAGTGTGAGGTTATAAAATTTGCAGACGATACCAAGCTCTGCGCCAGAGTTAGGACCAGGGAGGAGTGTGAGGAACTGCAAAGGGACCTCGATAAGCTGGAGGACTGGGCAAACAAATGGCAAATGCGCTTTAACGTAGATAAATGCAAGGTCATGCACATAGGGAAAAAGAACCCGTTGTTCGAGTATAAAATGGGGGGGAGATTGCTGGAAGACACCGGACTTGAGAGAGACTTGGGTGTGCTAGTGGATCCATCCATGAAACCATCCGCACAGTGTGCAGCAGCCTCGAAGAAAGCCAACAGGATGCTGGGCATCATCAAGAGGGGCATATCAACCAGGACGCGGGAAGTCATCATGCCGCTGTATCGAGCGATGGTGCGCCCACATCTGGAATACTGCGTTCAATATTGGTCGCCGCACCTCAAGAAGGACATGGCAGTTCTTGAGAGAGTCCAAAGGAGGGCAACGAAACTGGTAAGAGGGCTGGAAAACTTCCCATATGCTGAGAGGCTGGATAAACTGGGGCTCTTCTCTCTGGAAAAAAGGAGGCTCAGGGGGGATATGATAGAGACCTTCAAAATACTTAGGGGCATAGAGAGGGTGGACAGGGACAGGTTCTTCAGACTAAAAGGGACGACAGGTACAAGGGGGCACTCAGAGAAACTGAAGGGAGATAGGTTCAAATCAAATGCAAGGAAGTTTTTCTTCACCCAAAGGGTCGTGGACAAATGGAATGCGCTCCCGGAGGAAGTGATCCGGCAGAGTACAGTACAGGGATTCAAACAGGGATTGGACAGATTCCTGAGGGAAAAGGGGATCGTGGGGTACTGAGGGAGGTGCTGGGGTGTTGCATAAGTATAGACAGCTCACCAGGTCGTGCAGGTGCAAGGCCGGAGGGTTAGGACATTGATGGGAAGATAGGACTTCGATGAGAAACCTAGGGGGCAAGGGGGCCCCTTCTGGTGATTAAGGCAGGTCATGGCCTGTTGGGCCGCCGCGGGGGCGGACTGCTGGGCGGGATGGACCTCTGGTCTGACCCGGCAGAGGCACTACTTATGTTCTTATGTTCTTAACTGATTAATCATAATTGGAAATATCATGATAGGATTAACTTTACTTTTTGGTGGGTAACTGTGTGTACCACGTATAAATATGAAAGGATGACGGTGAAACGTTTGGGGAATAATAAGTCCTTTAATGATGTATGGAGTCCATTGACTAATTTTATGGCATTATAATTAGGGTTATGTTTCTTCCTTTTTTCATTAGATTCCTTACACATCCAGGGAGGGTAGGTGGGTGGGGGAGGGAAATGTATTTTGAGGAGTTAATTATTTTATTATAATTTTGAAACCATATCATATGTACTATTGTTTTAATAATTAAGATAAGGAGAGGAGAAAATGATTGTTTAATGTAATAATTGTATAGTTAATAGTGAGTTTTGTGCAGTTTTTCTGATTTACCATTTGTATTGCACTATCAAATTTTGAAAATTAATAAAGATTTACAAAAAAAAACCCCAAAAACAGGGACATCTAGCAGTTTGGCTTTCGAAAATGGGCATTTTTGTGCTTCTGATTTTGGATATTTAGTGGGAAATGTCTAAATCAGACTTAGAAGTTTTTTTCAAAATTGGTCCTCAATATACAATCTATAAAAAACAGCTACAACACAATTACATACTGACTGTTATAAAGGTGTGCTTTAGTTTAAATTCTGTTGCTGAATTTCTATACTTGCTCAAAAGGACTGTCTTTAAGGGTGGGACTACATCCTGGGGAGCAGGAAATCACTGGGAAATCAAGCTTTGGTATTCAATTTGAAACAGTGCACAAGGGAGAGGTAAGCCTCTTTGGCTTTAGATTAGATCTTAAGCTATTTTCCTACCTGTGCCTTCCTTCTCATTCTGGTTTACAAGAGCGATTGCTGACCTTGCCCAGATCTATATCATACACTAAAGTAAACCATAAAAAGAACCCTTTCCATCCACTGACTTAGCTGCTATTTATTCCTGCTTCTCTTTATTTAAATATCTGGTGGTGACCTTAGACCAGGGGTGGGCAACTCCGGTCCTCGAGGGCTGGAATCCAGTCGTGTTTTCAGGATTTCCCCAATGAATATGCATGAGATATATTTGCATGCACTGCTTTCAATGCATATCCATTGGGGAAATCCTGAAAACCTGACAGGATTCCGGCCCTCGAGGACCGAAGTTGCCCACTCCTGCCTTAGACTCTGCACTCTTTTTTGGGCTGCATATTTATTGCTAGATTTAGATTTTCTACATTATGCCAGTGGTGTATGGAGGGTGAGAGGCGCCCGGGGCGGTGGTGCCCCTCCACCGCCCTCATCTCTTCTCCCCCACTCCTTCCCCAACCCCCCTTCCCTTCCCTGTACCTCTAGTTGTTCACCACCACAATCAACAACTTCAACGTGCTCCTCGCGACTGTGTTCTCTCCCTCTGATGTCACTTCCTATGGGCAGCACCCGGAAATGACATCAGCAGGAGTCTACAGGTTGCGAGGAGCACGTTGAAGTTGTCACACGCGGTGAACGGGGGAAGAGGAGGTGGTGCACCTGTGGCAGAGGGAGGAGTGGAAAGAGGTGAAGGTGGAGAAGAGGAAGGGTGCTGGTACCCCCACCATGATGGTGCCCAGGGCAGACCACCCCACCCCCTTTACTACGCCACTGCTTTTTACCAACTGTATGTGATCCATGGATGCGTATTTTAGTACTGAAACCATGCATGCATTGCTTCATGTGTTCCTTACCTCTAGATGGGATTATTATTTGTGCTGGCATTCTTGCTTATCACTTGAAGCAATTTCCAAAATATGAAAGTGTGTTTCATAGGTAGAACCTGTAAGTTTGATCATGCCCATCCCTTATGGGTTGGTTATGCTTAACGTGACCATACATCCCGTTTTGAATGGGACCATCCCATTTTTAGGTAGTCTGTCCCATTGTCCCCAAGCAGAGCTTCGGGATGCCAAAATGTCCCGTTTTCAAGGGCCCACTGAAAAAACAAGTACTGAGTATCCCCCCCCCCTCATACCTTTTTTTTAATCCTGGCGGCTGCCTCCTGTCCTGATGTCTTCCGGCAGCGGCAGAGCGGCACACTTGCCTGGTTCCGTGCCGCTCACCGAATGGCTGCCATCAGTTCTCGCAAGACGGTAGCCATTCAGTGAGTGGCATGGGACCAGGTAAGCAGATACGTGAAAAGCTTGCACCTGCCTTGTGCGCTGCTTTGCCGCTGCCGGAAGACATCAGGACAGGAGGCAGCCGCCGGGTTTAAAAAAGGTACCGGGGGGGGGGGGGGGGAAGTCCAGGGTCTAGGGGGGGTCCAGGGTGGAGTCCTGTCCCGTTTTGAGGAAAAAAATAAATGGTCACATTAGTTATGCTGGTTGCCAGTGTCCTTTCGATTCCAGTTTAAAATACTTGTATTGACTTTTAGGGCCCTGTGTGAACATTCTTCTGGTTATTTGGCTTCCTTGGTGATACCATCTATACTGTCTTGTGCACTACATTCACACAGTAATCCACAGTTGTTTCTAACTTCTCCTGCTGCAGCTAGACTTGAAATTACAAGACATAGGACCAGATTCTATAAACAGCACCCTTCCCCTCTAATGCCAACTCCAAACTCCATCCCTTATATCTTGCTGCACTGTTTGCCTGGAACAGACTGCCTGAGTACGTCAAGCTCCTTCTCTAGCAGTATTCAAATCTACGGTAGGCTGAAAGTCCAGGAAGTGACATCAATAGGAGAGCTGAGGCCTGCGGAAACAGCAGCTAGGAGATGCTGCTCACTGCCGCCAAATATTTTGAAGAGGTGATTGGATGGAGAGGCACCCCTGCCAAGACAGCACCTGGGGCGGTCTGCCCCCCCCCCTCACAATGCCACTTATACAAAATCATTGGCTTCCAATATCATACTGCGTTCAGCATAAGATCCTGACTCTTACTCTTAAAACTCTTGCTACCAGAACACCATCATATTTGCCTACTGTGATAATACCGTATGCTCCCCCAAGACGTCTTAGGTCACTGAACCACCAATACTTACATATTCCCTCCCTGTCATCTGGTAGATTAAGAGTGAACATCACAATCAGCCTTCGATTTTATTTGCTCCGACCTTATGGAATTTGTTATCATCTGCACTACAATTGGCGCTCTCATTCCCCAAATTCAAGGCAACTCTTAAGACCCATTTATCTAAATCTACATTTGGAGATGCTTATTGAATGCTGTCTGGTTTGGGCAGCTGTGGACTGTGCTCTCTTCTATCTAGGAATGACTGGTCTATTTTAATTAGTTGTATTTTGTTTTCTTAATAGTATGAATGTTGTTATGTTATTCCTCTGTCCTATCTGAATCTGGAGATCTTTTTTTTTTTAATTTTAATTATTTTAATTGTTAGCAACTTAGGGGTCCTTTTACTAAGGTCCTCTTTTACGAAGGTGTGCTATGCGTTTTAGCTCGCATTTGGCGCACGCTAAATCAACGCATGCGCTAACGCGTCCATAGAATAACATACACGCATTAGCGTTTAGCGCATGTTTAGCATGTGCTAATACTTACCATGCGCTAAAAAGCATATTGCACCTTAGTAAAAGAGGGGGTAAGGTTCGCTAGCCGATTTAGAACATGCTAAATGTTAGCTTGCCCATTATATTCTGTGGACGCGTTAGCATTTAACGCATGCTAATATTTAGCTAAATCGGCTAGCACGCCTTAGTAAAAGAGGGGGTTAGCTAGCACCACTGGCCGTACTCGTGGAACTTGTTTACTTACCCAACCCTGAAGGGCTGTATCCATAAGAGATTTCTAGACAGGACCTTATCCTTTCAAGCTGGCAAATGGAACAAAAGTCTGAGTAACTTTATTGTGAAAGCTTTTTCTTATCAAACTTTTAGACGATTAGTTAAGACCTATCTATTTGATAAATTTGTTTAACTTTACATTTTTGATTATGTATTCATTAGAATGTCCGATGTAATCTCACTGTTTGTATGCAGTCTCTCTTTGCTGTAAAACTGTGAACTGTTAAGGTATTGCGATATATAAAATAAAGTTATTATTATTATTATGCTGTTTTATTATGAATAGTGGTATATCAAATAAATGTTCAATACTTTTATTCCATCCTCTAGCCATATAGGTGTCTTCTGTGTTTATCCCATACTTTTTTAAAATTCTGCCACTATTTTTGTCCCCATCATCTCCCACAAGAGCATTCCAGGCATCCACTATCCTTTCCGTGAAAAAAAGAATGTCATGACGTTGCTTTTCCATTCCACCAACCCCCCTCCCCCTTGTAGCTTCATTTCATATCAATATTGCCACACATGAGATTGTTAGGGGGTTCATCTAGATCAGGGGTGTCCAACCTGCGGTCCAAGGGCCGCATGCGGCCCAGTGAAGTATTTTGTGCAGCCCCGGTCGAGGGCGATGCAGTGTTTTCCTCTGCTGCCCCTTGGTGTTTACCGTCTTGCCGGTTCCCTCCTCTGTTTTGTTGCAGCGTTTGCACGTTTGAGCGGCCCCAGAAACATATTTTTTTGGCCAAAGCAGCCCAGGGAAGCCAAAAGGTTGGACACCCCTGATCTAGATGCTCTCCTTACAATGCAGGAACATATATTACAAGTCATCAAAGGAGATTTCTTTCAATTAAGGATTCTTTCTAGAGTAAAACCAAAGCAGTATTCGATTTTCGGACAGTGATGCAGAGCCTGGCAATTTCTAAATTTGATTTTGCAGTGCATTGTTAGGCATTGCTAAATCTAAAGTGCAGGCTCATATAACGCAAAATACGACAGCTAGAACAGTCGCTGGGGTAACGCGCTATGAACAGATTTCTCCTGTGTTAAAACTACACTGGTTGTCAGTTATTTACCAAACTGAATATAAAATGTTGACAATTATCCGTCAAGTACTTTACCGTGAAGCGCCCTGGTATTTGAGTCAAATTTTGAAGAAATATTTGCCAAGTCAATCTTTGCGATCGCTCTCATCAATGTGATGATCAATTGAATCGGTGAATGAGGTGCATTACGTGAAAACATGGGCTACAGCTATTTTGGTGGCTGTTCCACTGTTATGGAAAGCTCTAGAATGAGTAGCTTCTGCGTCAGATTCTCTAAATTGTATATTTGTCCTTTGGGCTCTGTTTCTTTAAGCAGCACCTGCCACAGCAACAGTAGCGTGGTAAGGGTGAGTGGTGCCTCCCCTCCCCCCCCCCCCCCGCCGCACATATGTCCCCCTTCCCTTTCACTGTACCTGTTAAACTTCTCCAGCATGAGCAAAATGCCAACGTTGGTGTCGGCTCACCCTCTGAACACACTTCCTAGGCACAGGTCTCGGAAATGATGTCGGAGAGAGTGCAGATGCCGACGTGGGCAGCAACCTCGCACCGGGAAAGTAAAAAAGGTAGGGGGAAAGGCAAGGGGTGCACGCACGCAGCAAGGAGAGTGGGGGGTGGAGAGGAGGAGGGGTGTCATGCCCTTGGGAAGACCACGCCCGGGGCGGACCACCCCACCCCCACACTCCCCTTACTACGCCACTGCACGGCAGGTGCCTACAAAAGAAGCGCCTGCCATGTGTCAATCGTCAACAGGTGCCACAGAATGACACCTCCTAAGGAGCCTGGGCACTGGAAATGTAGGCCAGGGTTTTACAGGCCTACATTTCTGGCACCTAGGGTCCTTGCTGAATCGTGGCAAGTGTCGCCTAGTGACACTGAAGCCCGCAGCTTCCCCTAAACATGTCCATTTCTGGGCTTCAATATCCATAGGCAACTCTAGGCACCATGGACCAAGGCAAAAGTCCCGAACTGTGGCGTAGCGGGGGTAAGTGGCGCCCGAGGCGGGAGCACCCCTCTTCTCTGTCCCCCATTCCTTCCTGAACCTCCCTGCCGTGCGCATGCCCCTCTTCCTTTCCCCCGTACCTTTTTTAATTTCCAGGCAAGAGCAATAGCACAAACCTGCTGCACGCATCGTGTCGGCTTTCCCTCTGATGTCACTTCCTAGGTGAGGGGCTCAGAATTGACATCAGAGAGAGAGAACACCGATGCGGTCAGCAAGTTCGTAATGCTGCTTGCGCAGGAAAAATTAAAGCGGTACGAGGGAAAGGAAGGGGCACACTCGCGTGGCAGGGTGGTCAGGAAGGAGGGGGTGGAGAGGAGAATGGATGCCTTTGCCCTTTACAAACACCATGCCTGGGGAGGGAAACCCCCCCCCCCCCCGGCCTCCTTACTATGCCAGTGGTCCCGAAAGCCACCTTGCATTGCCTAACTTTTTTTATTAGGTTTTAATTGGTTTTTAATGGTGCAACCAATTATCACGCCATTTAGAACCAATTAAAACCCTTAAGTTAGTCGCCGGTAGGCGTGACCTAGGCAACTGCTGATGCTGGTGTTTACTAGATGTTCTGGCAGCTAATAGTTTTGTTATGGTGTTATGTATTGATGACTTTCGATATTTTAAGTTATGTATGTTTTATTGTAATCCGCTTAGGTTTAAGCGGAATAAAATGTTTTAAAATAAAAAAATATCTTCTAGTTCTATTTCCACCATTTTTTGAAAGATTGTTCATTAATACCTTTCAAATATAATCAATATCATATCTCCCTTGGCCCTCTTCTTCTTAAGATACATATTCAGGACTTTGATTCTCTTCTATTGATGAAGGATGAGCTCAGGGGTTTTACAGCCATGGCCTAATGTGACCATTAATTTTTTTCCTGAAAACAGGACAGGACCTCCCCGCCCCCCTGGGATCCCATCCCCCAGACTCGCCCACCCCGGTACCATTTTTTTAATCCCAGCAGCTGCTCCTATCTCAATGTCTTCCAGCAGCGGCAGAGCGGCACACAAGACAGGTGCGAGCTTTTCGCATGCCTGCCTAGTCACGAACCGCTTACTGAATGGCTGCCATCAGATCTCGCAGGACTCGTGAGAACTGACGGCAGCCATTCAGTGAGCGGCGTGGGACCAGGCAGGCAAACCACTCTGTCACTGCCGGAAGACATCAGGACAGGAGGCAGCCGCCAGAATTTTTAAAAGGGTAAGGCGGGGGGGGGGAGGGGCTGTATTTGCTATGGTACTTGTTTCTTCAGAGGGCTCCTGAAAACGGCATTTCGGCATTCCGAAGCTGTGCTTGGGGACAACAGGACAGGCTACCTAAAAACAGGATGGTCCTGTTCAAAATGGGACATATGGTCACGTTATACCTGGGTCACTGTTGTAAGTTAAACTAGTTTTTCCTGGATGGACCAGAATAATCCGAGACCTCACTCTGGCAATGGCATACAACAGGCTCAGCTTTTAAGCCTCACAATGGAAATGGAAAGGAAATGGAAACACTTGCAGAGAAATTCATCAGGGATTACCTTGTGCTAATTAAAATGGGATTGAAGAAGGAGATTTGTGAGGTGTAGAAAGTAAATCAGTTTAATCTTGCAGAAACTAAAATCAGTGTTTGTTATCTTATTGGCACAACATTTTTCTGTTTTATTAGATATTTGCATACAGATTCTTGAAAAGGTCTCTTGGGAGCACAGCAATAGACCTGATTTACTAAAGTCTTTTGCTTGCTATTCTATGGGCATTGGGGGGAGGCCAGGAAATCATAACAGAGTTCTATCCTGGGATCAGCGCCTCTAAACCAGGGGTCTCAAAGTCCCTCCTTGAGGGCCGCAATCCAGTCGGGTTTTCGGGATTTCCCCAATGAATATGCATGAGATCTATGTGCACGCACTGCTTTCAATGCATGTTCATTGGGGAAATCCTGAAAACCCGACTGGATCGCGGCCCTCAAGGAGGGACTTTGAGACCCCTGCTCTAAACATATTAATAGATGATCTGGAAAAGGGAACAATGAGTCAGGTAATAAAGGGGCTCATTTCTAAAACAGAAAACATCCAAAAAGTGGCACAAAGTGGAAAACGGATGTTTTGTCACCCAAATGTCCAAATTGCTCTTTTCAAAACTCATTTTTAAGACGCTCGATGGGCTTATGATTTGGACATATTTCTACAATAATGGAACTTTATAAAAATGTCCAGGGCAAAAAAATAGGCCATTTGGGGCTAGACCTGCGTCAGTAATGAATGCCAAAAAGATGCCCAAATTGACCAGATGACCCTTGAAGGGATTTAGGCATGATCCCCCCTTACTGCCCCAGTGGTCATTGACCACCTCCCATATACCCACACACCCCCAAAAAAAATGTGAAAGCAACGTTGTACATGAAGAATGACACAGTACTACTAGAAAGGGTCCAGAGAAGAGAGACTAAAATGGTTAAGGGGCTGGAGGAGATTAGAAAAACTGGGCCTCTTCTCCCTTGAAAAGAGGAGACTGAGAAGGGACGTGATCGAAATATTCAAGATAATGAAAGGAATAGACTTAGGGGTCCTTTTATCAAGCTGCGGTAGGGGTTTAACGCACGTAATACAGCGCGTTAAACCACCTGCCGCGCTAGCCGCTAATGCCTGCATTGAGCAGGCGTTAGTTTTTTAGCCGGCCGCGGGGGTTAGCACGTGATGAAATGTCCGACGCGCTAACTCTGCTAGCGCGGCTTGATAAAAGGAGACCTTAGTAGATAAAGACAGGTTGTTCACCCTCTCCAAGTTAGGGAGAACGAGAGGGCACTCTCTAAAATCAAAAGGGGATAGATTCCGTACAAACGTAAGGAAGTTCTTCTTCACCCAAAGAGTGATAGAAAACTGAAACGCTCTTCCGGAGGCTGTTATAGGGGAAAACACCCTCCAGGAATTCAAGCCAAAGTTAGTCAACTTCCTGCTGAACCAGAACGTACGCAGGTAAGGCTAGACTCAGTTAGGGCTCTGGTCTTTGACCTAAGGGCCGTCGCGTGAGCGAACTGCTGGGCACGATGGACCACTGGTCTGACCCAGCAGCAGCAATTCTTATGTTCTTACATACCAGTCTATATGAGTTTCAAATGTTATGGCCATTCCTATTAGAGCAGCAAGCAGGTCTCCGGAGCAGCCTAGTGATCGGTGCAGTGAAATATAGAGATGGGATCCCGCTCTAACTAGTACAGTTGTGGTGGAAAATGTGAGCCCTCCAAACCCCACCAAAACTCTACTGCACCTACATATAGGTTACACCTAGGGTTACCAGATTTTATGTCAGTAAAATCTGGACCCCGAGACCTGTCCCCAGCCCCACTCCCCCACTGCCTGTTCGTTGGGCAGAAAGGCATCTGCGCATGTGCGGATGCGACATGATGATGTCATATGCATGCATGCATGTGACCTCACAAGAGTGACATGATTTGAAAGAGGCGAAGACAGTGCAAAGGAGAGGGGTAGGAACAGGAGAGAGTGTTATGGATGAAAGGGGTACAAGGATGGAAGGAGGAAGAAAGTGAAAAAGGGCGGGGAGAGCTATGTTCCCTCTAAGCGGAACACGTGAGCAATTGCTCATACATTTTAGGAGTGTTGCTCACAGATTTTATGTGGTCACTCACAAAATACTTGCAAATCTGGTTTTTAGAACTTGTTGCTCAGTTGAAAATTTTTTTTAGAACTTATCGCTTGCAGGAAAAAAAAATTTGCACATGGCTGGCCAGTCCTTAGATGAAGTTTTGGGAGAGAAAGCCAGAGCAAAGAGAGTGTAAGGGGAAAGTGATAATGGAAGGTTGAAAGGAAAGTATGCCTACATACCAAGAGCTATAAACACACATCATCAATAATAATAAAACCCTAGCCGCGCATGCGCACTCTGAACTGCATGCTTCCATGATCTGTAGGTCTGTGGCCGCAGGAGTGCGCATGCGCGCTACTGTTAGCTAGCACGGACTTCCCTGCTCTCCAGCTCCTCCAGGCATCGAGCGGCAGTCCTCCATCCAGTCCACCAAAGGGCTCTTCTGTCTGCAAAAGCCTACTGAGAATCGCGGCCAGCTGTAGCGAACCTTGCTGGCCGCTCTGCACCTCAGTAGCATGTTCCCTCTGACGCACCGGATAACGTCAGAGGGAACGTGCTACCGAGGTGCTTAGCGCCTGCGATGTTTGCTACAGCCGGGCGCGATCCTCAGTAGGCTTTTTTGATTGCAGATTGCTCTCTCTCTCTCTTTATTCGGGGCAGACCAGGAAGAGCAGGTAAAGGGTCGGGTACTCGGCTACCGGGCTGTAACCCAGGGTGGGCCCGGGGGACGGGTTGAGAGCAGCAGCTCCCGTGCTATAGTTCATGTGACCCCACTCCTCCCGGGAAGCGCTATAGGGGGAGAGCCAGGTCGGGGATACCGAGGCGGGGGTCCAAGTCCAGGCTGTGGTAGCCTCCGTAGTCAGGGTACTGGGTGGCACTGGGGTAGCTCTGCAGGGAGGGGTGGGGGCGCACGGAGCCCGGGTACATGCCGATGTCCGTATGCTTCACCCCCTTATAAAAGGAAAGGGTGCGAGTGTTGGGGAGAGCTGGACAGAAAGGGATGCTGCAGGCACCATGGAAACGGGAGGGAGAGGAGAGGGCCCAGGGATCTAGATGATAGGGGGAGAGAAAGTTGAGGGTGGTGTGGGCACCCGGGTGCAGGTGCTGCAGAAACTTGGGCAGAGGGTGCAGTTACTGCTGCACTGGGATAGGGGGCTCAAATGAAGCGGCAAAGATGATCACTGGGAGCAGTACTGCTGAAGGAACTGAGAAGGGGGAAAGGGGCACTTCCAGTTGCAGCAAGTGGACTTTCTTTTTACAGCTGATACTACTGCTGCTCTGTCACTGAACTTGAATTGTTGTAAAAGGATGACACTGGATGTTGGAAAGGGGAAACAGAGACAAAGGGAGCCATGTTGGATGAGGGGGAAGGGATACAAGGGATTGACAAATAAGTTGGTGATGGATGAGGGAAGAAATATATAGAGAAAGATGGGGTGATTCTTGATGGAGTGGGAAGACAGAGACAGCAGCATGCTGGATGGGATAGCAGAGAGAGAGAGAGAAGATGGAATGATGCTGGATGGGGAGAAAAAGGTGGAAATAGGGACGGTAAAAGGGGAAATGGGAGCCTGAATATGGGTAGGTAAAAGGAAGGAAGAGTGGTTACTGCTGGACAGGGGGAGCAGGGAAGGGGTACTACTGGAGAGGGGGGAGGTAAAAGGAAGGGAGAAGGGCTACTACTGGACAGGGGGAGCAGGGAAAGGGTACTACTAGACAGGGGGGAGGTAAAAGGAAGGGAGAAGGGCTACTGCTGGACAGGGGGAGCAGGGAAGAGGTACTGCTGGATATGGGAGGTAAAGGAAGGGAGAAGGAAGGAAGGAGAAACAGAAAGAAAGACAGACAGACAGAAAGGGGGCAGGGAGAAAGAAAGACAGACAGAAGGAAAGAAACGCCTCAGCGCCCCATTGTGCTAAAAGTCTACACATCTATTCCAGCACTCGTTAATGTAACGGGCTTAAACACTAGTTGTGTAATAAACACAGAACATAGTTTCCACCCTCACACATCCCCACTTTCAGCAAATATACCAAAGCAGCATACAGAGTATTGCATATTTAATATTCAAACACGGCAATGCATAAATAATAATGCACCATAACTAACACTCTATCCACATGCACACACTCATACGAACTCCCAGATTCTATATATGGCGCATAAAATTGTCTTCTTATCTTAGAAGTTTAAAACAGAGCAAAGAACGTTGTAACGATAGATCTGTTCCCTTCCATTTTAGCTGAGAAATGAGGCCCCTCTCTAAATTTTCATTAGCCATCATAAGTTCAAGTTTTATTTAGTCAAATGCCAGTAAAAGTTTATTTCCTCAGCTAACTTACAATGGGGAAAGACTATGCCAGAGATAATTAACCTATGGTTGAGATGGTATATGGCATGGTTTTGAAGATTTCTGTGGGAAAAAAAGCTTCTCAATTGTTCTTTACTGCTGAAATGTATTAGAAGTGACTTTACCAGACGAACTCATCTTTCTGGTCTAGTAGGCCCGTTAAGGCATTCACATATATAATTTCCAGTTGACATAATTGTTAGCACTACCTCTCAAAGTGGCTTGCAGCTATAACAATTTAGTATTTGTGCTTCATTTGGGGAAAATGGTTTAGCTTTGAAGAGAGGAGTCAGTGGTCTCTGATGTCAGTGTGTGCAGAGAAGGAGAGGGAAATACACTTAAAATGCATAAGGGACACAAATAACTTTTTTAATACACCTTATTAAATTCACTGAGATCTCATTCAAGAAGAATGAATGAAGATGAAAATTCAGATGCATATCTAATCAAGAATGCTTATCTGCTGAAGAACTGAGTTTGTAATTCAATGAAATAACATCCGTCCTTTGCTGTATGTTTTTAGCTTTATTTCCAAAGGGAGGAAGGTGTATAGATTGCCATGTGCCTCAGGGGTTATCAAAAGAAATATGTCTCCACAGAAAGTGTGGTGGAAGTATGGAATGGCCTCCAAGTGAGGATGGTAGAGACAAAGGGCTAGATTCACTAAGCAAACCGATCGTATACCGATCGGTTTGCAACCCCTTTGTGACCAAATTTCCCTCCGGCCCAATTCACTAACCTCTCCTGCGATCCGCTTCAAATCCGTGCATGCAAATAAGGGGAAACACATGCAAAGTAGGTAGGGGCGCGATTCACCAAACAAATTTGGGACACATATTGGGCTGATCAATCATGAGAAGAAGCGGCTGCTGGGGACCAGTCGCACACGTCTCTGCCGACTCTCCTGCTCCATTGCCGCCCTGCACACTACCCCAATCTTCCACTGCCGCCCTGCACTCTGTCCCGATCTTCAGTCTTGGGGGTTTTATTCCTGCAAGTCACAATGGAAGCCTTCCAGCCCTACTAGCCCTGGATCTCTGCCACCTTCTCTGCAGTGCGAGCCCGCAGGTTTAAAATGGGGCTGCACACCGCAGTGCAGCCCCGCTTAAATCCGCAGGCTCGCACTGCAGGGAAGGCGGCAGAGAGCAGGGCATGATCAGCTGACAGTGGGAAGAGGCTGCTGCCGGGGAGTGGAGAGCAGGAGAATGGGGGCCCCCCCCAAAAAAAGAAGCTTAAGGTTCAGCCCTGAAAAACTCTACTCTCTGCCGCCCTGCCTGCCTCCTGTGTTCAAGCAGCAAACCTGCTGAGTCTGGGGAAAAATGCCACCCCGACTCTCCTGCTCCCTGCCGCCCTTCCCCACAGTGCAAGCCTGTGGTTTTAAAGCGGGGCTGCACTGCGAGGATGGACGGCAGAGAGCAGGAGAGTCTGGGTGGCAAGTGCAGGGCTTGGCTGGAAGGGGAGAGCAGGAGAGTCAGTGCGCGTAAAAAAAACCCAACAAACTAGCAATTTTTTTTAAAACCCAGACACAAAATGCATGCATAGACCATCTGCAGGGAAAGCAGATGGTCTACGCATGTGTCAGGATCGCACACTCGCGATCTGTGCGGTCGGAGGGGGGCGTTCCTCCAATCACCCTAATTTGAATTTGTTCATGTTGTGAATTTGTCGGGCTTGCTGAAATCAGCCACGGATCGCCCCTGGAAAAAAGGTTAGTGAATCTAGCCTAAAGATTGTATTTGAATTCATAAAAATCATGGGAAAAGCATAGAGAATCTCTAATAGAGAATAAGAGATAGTAGAGACTAGTAGATGGAATGGATGGACAGATTAGCTAGTTCATATGAGCCTTGATTCTATAAACTGTGCCTAGGCTAGGCGCCACTAGGTGACTAGATCGGCAGCACCTAGCTGAGTTTCACGTAGAACTCAAAATTCTTTTGTTGGCTTAATTGGCATGGTAATTGTATCTTTGAGAATACTGGTCACTCTTGTTCAGTTGTCCTCGAATTTCGTTATCTTGGCGTTGTTCTGGATTCACATCTAATATTTAGGCAGCATGTGTCAAGTTTGATCAAAAGGGTGCACTTCAAAATGTACTTAGTAAGTAAGCTGTGTCATGGGGGGGATTTCAAAAGTATACTCCAGGCGCTAGCGTTGTCTGTATTTGATTACTGTAATGTGGTACTGATAGGTGTTCCGGGGGTGGTGTTGAAAGCTTTACAAAGATAGCACAAAACTCCGTTATCAGGGTGTTATTCCGACTCCAGAAAAATGAACATGTAACAAATTATTATATCAAACTTTATTGGCTGAAAATTGAGTTCAGAATTAAGTATAAACTATTACTACTGGTTTACCTGAGCATACAAGGGTGTGGCCCGCGATATCTGATGGACAGTGTATTTCCTTACATTGGGTTGCAAAAGCTGCACTTGGCAACACAACATGACCTGGCGATTCCATCAAGAAAAGAGCTGAATGGAATAGACTCCCGCCTTACATTAAACATCAAAAAAATTTGGATGCCTTTAAAAAATTGTTGAAAAGATATCTGTTTTGTTGTATGAAATATACAGTATGAGATGTTGGTTGTTGAAAACCTGAGTTGTATTAGGTTGCTTGAGATTGATTTTTGGTGTAGGACAGGGGTAGGCAATTCCGGTCCTCGAGAGCCGGAGCCAGGTCAGGTTTTCAGGATATCCACAATGAATATGTATGAGATGGATTTGCATGCACTGCCTCCTTGAGATGCAAATCTATCTTGTGCATATTTATTGTGCATATTTATCCTGAAAACCTGACCTGGCTCCGGCTCTCATGGACCGGAATTGTCTACCCCTGGTATAGGAGAAGTGATTGGTGCTGCTATTTTTGATCAGGCTGGTATTTTATTTTGATTTTATGTTGAATACGATGTATATTTTTATTTTTTAGTAAGATGTCTGAAATGTTTGTGAAGTACTATTATATGTGTGTTGTACATCACCTTGTAAAAGGCAGATTATAAATAAACAAACCATAAACCATAATTGAAAGCGCAATTAAAAGCCAATTAAAATTTTTTTCTAATGATTAAGTTCTGTGTGAAACTCGGCGAGGCACCTACCTGTGCCTACCTGAAAAGTAGATGTGGTTAGGGTTGGAGAATGGGCATGGAAGGACTTAGGGAGATATCCTTCCAACCAAGCAAAATCTTTATTCTTTAAAAAAACACAGTCCCAACAAGGATCTAAGTTTCAGCATATCTAAATGCCTTCCTCAGGGGACATTTTAATAAGTTCGTCAAATGCATTCAAATGAGGGCTGATTGAAAAATAATTATTGTAAGAATTTTCTCTAATATGTCATTGATGCTTAAGGACCAGAAGTTCTAAGGAGAACTAAGGGGAACATTTGTACGTACATTATAGGACCTTTTTTAAAGGGACCATTTTTTTCTAATGCCATTGCTAAGGATGCATTCCAGATATCAACCTGTTTTGACATTATCTTTTCATTCACAATGGGGTAGGACAAGACATCTAGGAAATTATCAGCAGTCAGATTTCTTATGTCTTGAATTTCCTTCCAAACTTTGGTTGATTCATCTGTTTTATGTAGTCCTTAAAAGAAAATTTGATTAGTAAATGATCAGTCCATGATATGGGTGTTATCTCAATGCCACCATCCTTGTTTTCTAGCAAATGGCCTTTTTCATTTGTTGGAGATTTGATCATCTAATGAATCCATGAGCTGCCATTGTATCAAAGAAGGCAGCTGTGAAAGTGTCTGGAGATAAAGTCTTCTTCAATCAATAACCTAGGGTAGCTCAGGATTACTTCAGTCATTACATTACATTTCTAGACTGCAAAACCTCGCAGATCAATGCAGTTCACAAAAATAGAAAATTGGACATTCCCAGTGAACAACAGAGTAAACATCAATCAATACAACTCTCTAAAAATTTTACAAACAAGAATGATTTCAGTAACTTTCTGTAATGTAAATAAGAGCAAGACCTTCTAAATAGAGAACTTAACTCCTTATCCCAGTTAGCTGTCTGGAAAGCAAATAGGCGTTGCTGGAACTTCATATACATGCAACCTCGAGCTGAGGGGAAACAAATGAAGCAGTATTACATAGCGCATGGTTCGATGTGAATAAAGTAAGTAATTCTAACAGGTGTCAGGCGCTTGACGGTATACGGTTTTATAACAGTGTTCCTATTTAAACATGGAAGCCAATTGAGCTCCCTGTAATAAAACATGATATGATCTGATTTTTGTAAGTCAAAGATCAAACATACTGCGGCATTCTGTATTCTTCGTAATCTAAGTACATTTGTACAATGTCTGGCAACGTGAACTGAATTGCAGTAGTCCAATGTACTAAGTATCAAAGACTGAACAAGCAATCTAAATTCCATAGGTTCAAAATATGATTTGATGGTCCGAAGTTTCCACAAAATAAAGAAACATTTTTTCACCCACACGAGGTAAATGCTTTCGTAGTTAGATTTCTATCCAAATGTACTCCCATGATTTTAATTTTGGATTCAATAGGATAAGTAATCGTGCACAGATGATCTGTTGTTGCATGGAGTTCTATAGACCATGAACAGCCACATTGGTTTCTTACAGTGGCGTAGCTAGGGAGGTTGCTGCCCGGGGCAGTGGTGCCAGGCATCACTGCACCTTGAGCTCCCTGCTCTTCCCTACTGCTTGAGCACCTGTCTGTTGCTTGAATGCCCACCCCTGCCCCCTGAATACCTCATGAAATGTTCACCAGCACAAGCAGCATCTTCCATCTGCTGCTTGCACCAGTCTCAGCTCTCTTCTGATGTCACGTCCTGATCTCGGGGGAGGGGGGACAGAGAGGAGGAGAGGTGTTGGCACCCCTATAAAAATGGCAACTGGCGTGGTCCACTCCCTGCATTTTTACTACTCCACTGGTTCCTTATTTTTCAGATGGATTAGGAGGCATTCTGACTCAGACAGCTGGGGTATGCAGATTCTGTGAAGTTTGATTGTCTCTCAGATCAGGACTGTTTCCCCTCCACTCCGCTTTCTTTGTCATGGTTGGTACAAGATAGTGAATCCTGTGCTCTTGTGCTTTTATCCAGCCAGGTCTCAGTTATTCCGAAGATGTCTAGGTGGTATTCACTGATAACATCATAGATCATAGGAAATTTTATATTGACTGATCTGGCATTATTAGGCCCATATTTTAAAGTAGTTGGGCCTCCTATTTGGATACTTTGCCCCCTATGATAAAAAGCCAAGTGATTAATAGATTGCGGAAGCCAGTGGTTCTTTTTTTGCCAGTGGGTTGAGGTGGGATTTTGGGGGGTGGGGGATGGTGGTGGTAGGGGGGTGTCAGGGTTGGGGGAGGGTGGATGTGGTTCTCTTTTGGGGTGAGGAATGGCTGTATCCGGGCTATAAGAAACAGGCCCGGACTCTATCTGTCTTCCTGGTTTTCCTTGTTGGTTGTTTGGTACTGGTTATGTATTGAAAAATTGTGATCTCTGCTTATTGCGTGTATTTTGTCTCTTGAATAAACAGTTATACAAAAAAAAAAAAAAAAAGTAGTTGTCTGTTAGTTGTAGTTCTGGTTGTAGTTGTATTTTGTGGGGATTACTTGATGGTGGTAGGCAGGTGTTTGTGTGGGTTTAGTTAGATAAGTGTTTTGTCTCTTAAGTTTGTGTCCTCTAGATGGCTGGGGGAGTCTTTTGAAGATCTTTGATTTACTAGGCCAAAGCACATTCTTTTGTTTATAGTTAAGATTACAGAGCTAATCAATATAATACAAGTCAGTTTGTCTGTGGCAGAAATTAACAGTGGAGTCTTAATTAGGCAGATAGTGCTTGATGAGAGTCTGAGTACCTTTGAAGTGTCTGCTTCCTAGGAAGTTGAGATTCTGTGGAAATCTCTAGAATGACCTCCATAATAAATGTTGACGCACAGTATCAGACACCAAGAAAGAGGGAGTCAGCAGCATAACAAACAAAGCACATCAAAAGAAATGCAATGGGCCCAATGAAGGGATGCAGGAGGCAGTTTTTATTTAATTAAGGACCTTAATAAAGTCGGCTTGTCATACCACATCGTTTGACTTGAAACACAATATCAGGAAATTCTTATTCATGGAGAGAATATTTATTTATTTTTTCTATACTGTTCTTCTAAGGGAGCTCAGAACAATTTATATGAATTTTCTTCAGGTACTCAATAATTTTTCCATGTCTGTTCCAGCAGGCTCATAATGTATCCAGTATACCATGGGCAATGGGGGGATTAAGGCCCAAATTCTATAACCAGCGCCTAAAGTTAGGCACCTATTTTTGAGGTGCCCAACTGGATAGGCGCCTATCTAAATTGAACAACAAGCTCAAGTAAGCTTTTTAATTAGCACTGATTGAAACATAGGCGCCTATCAAGAAAGCACAATTCTGTAACAAGGCGCCTCTAAAAAATTAAGTGGCTTTAAAAAAAATAGGTGCTATGCATGTTAGACATGGGCGTGGCTACATGGTAGGCGCCTTGTTGCGGAATCACTGCTCTTAAGCGCTCAGCTAGACGCCTACCGTTTAGTTGTGCCTAGAGCTGGCCTATTTCTTGGGCGCCTCCAAAATAGGTTCTGCTCAGTGTGATTCATTAAACAGCACCCAATTTTACTTGAATCGCGCTGAACAGTGCCTAATTAGGCGCGTTAACGATTGGGCGCTTCTTATAGAATTTGCCCTTAAGTGACTTCCCAGGGTCACAAGAAGCAACGTGGGTTTAAGTCTACAACCGCAGGGTGCTGAGGTTGTAGCTTTAACCACTGTGCCATAGTGAATAGTGGATGCCTGGAATGCTCTTCTGCAGGAGGTGATGGGGACAAATACAGGAAAAGAATTCAAAATAGCCTGGAATAAGGATCAAGGTAGGCGCAAAACTAACCAGTTTGAAGAAATTGCCCTCAAGAGAATGGAATAAATATAGGAATTTCTACTCAAAGCAAATGACTTTCAAAGTTTAAAAAATGGCATAGAAGGCAGTAGCCTGCCCTGAGTGGCAATTATGACCCTATACACGAAATGAAAGGTTAACCTGCACAGACTAACAGAGGGGGTGGGCAACCTCAGTCTTCAAGGGTGGGGTTCCAGGATTTTCACAATGAACATGCATGATATTTATTATTTGCATGCACTACCTCCATGGTATGCAAATATATCTAAGCATATTCATTAAGGAAATCTCGAAAAACTGCCTCCCCAAGTTTCAAGTTCCCAGGTGTACTCAGGGATTTAATTTTTTGCCTATAATAAAAATGTCTAAGCAGCTTACAGGCTAAGTATTAGAGGGGAGTTGATCTGCTCGTCTAGACAGTAACAGTGGGGGAAGGGAACAGAACTACAAAATTTGAAAGCACTGATGGGGCGGGCACAGCGAGAGGGTTGATGCTGCTTCCAGGCAACTCGCGTAATTCCTAAACGCAGCTAAAAGTGGGAAAAAGAAGTCAAGCATATGCATAAGAGAAAAGAAACATCCCTGGATAAGCAGGTACAACACTGGATACCTTTCTGGGCAGATTGGATGGGCCATACTAGTCTATCTGTTATCATTTGCTATGTTACTGTTTTAAGAGAGAGCTGGGTTTCAGTGTCATGCACTGTATATATTTATATAATATATTAACGTTGTCTAGGAGCCAGTGCTGTGATATCATAAACACTGTCAGGTCTAGGATATTATGCAAGGTACTATATGTGCCATATGGGACACATTCATTTGCATGTAATTTTGGTAAGCTATCTGCAGGGTGATTTTTCCTTCATCACATTTGTTAGATCTTTCCTTATTCAAGATTACAAAGTGCACTTCAGAGACTAAACATCCAAGTCACCCATTAAAAAAAATAAATAAATAAAATGCAAATGTTATCACCTGCATGCCCTAATTACCATATTTTTCTGAGACTTGACTTTATATAGACCATAAAGCATGTGCTCTTAACTTTGGGTAGCTATAACATTCAAGAGTCGTAGTATGTGAATTCTTTAAAATTCCAAAGCTTGCTAATGGCTAGCTGTATTCTATGAACATTTAAAAATTATATCTTTAATTAAAACCCAATCCATTATCATTGCTCCATACATAGACCCACGTTTAAATGTACAGTTTATCAAAGTCAGTCATGTTAAACTGTTTGACGCCTTTTCCAATATGCAGGGAGTGGTTATTAAGGTTATTAAGTGCTTTGCCACACTTTACTGCAGTCCCTAAATAACACAGCTCACATGCAAACCAGGAGCATCGATTGCTAAGCGATGGCCTCATGTTCATAGGCCACATCTTGAAGTGGCTGGACAGTAGTTTTCCCTCCTAACCTTGGTGCTTTTTCTGGCAAGCACATCCCTATCACATCTTTCCTCAAAGCCACCTCCATCACCCTGCTCTCCAAAGCCCCCCTCCAACCCTCATATAAGTCCCCCTCTTCTGGCACTGGCTTCATGATGGTACTTCAGCTAGTGGTCAAGAGTGCTACATATATATATATCACAAACTGGATTATTCCATTTACATAGCAATGAGGGGGTAATATTCAGCCAGTGGTAGTCAGCATTTTATAAATGTTGACCAGGGCTGGCTAAATTAGCCCCAGCTATTCAGTACCGGGCTATATATTCCTGACTACTAAAACCTGGCACTTTGTCCAGGTTTTGAAAAGCGTTGAAATTGGGGCCACGTCTGGAGGGTATTTATACATATGTGGATTCGACATGGTGATGTCACACACTTGCGCACATGTGTTTGATATCACCGTGTTGCATCTGTGTATGCACAGATGCCCTGCAGGTGTGGCCCTGAAGAGACATGGTTTGTATGGGGCCGAGGTTGTGGGTGGAATGGGGCAGGGCTGGGGAACAGAACAGGGGAGAATGGGGTGTGGCTACATGTCCTCCTTTTTCAAGGCAAAATTTGGTAAGCCTATACATATTTATTGTGGATAAGAAAACCTGATTAGGTAGTGTGCTGGACTAAGGGCTCCTTTTACGAAGCCGCAGTAGTGGCTTTAACGCACGTGACTTTTAATCACGCGCTACCCCCGCACTAGCCGAAAAACTACCGCCTGCTCAAGAGAAGGGGGTAGCGGCTAGCGCGTCCGGCGGTTTAGCGCGCGCTATTACGCACGTTAATGTAATGTAATGTAATGTAATGTAATTTATTTCTTATATACCGCTACATCCGTTAGGTTCTAAGCGGTTTACAGAAAATATACATTAAGATTAGAAATAAGAAAGGTACTTGAAAAATTCCCTTACTGTCCCGAAGGCTCACAATCTAACTAAAGTACCTGGAGGGTAATAGAGAAGTGAAAAGTAGAGTTAGAGGAAAAATAAAAATAAAATAAACATTTTAACAAGATAGCATTGATCTAAATACTTTGGAAGGTAGAAGAGAGGAGAGAAAGGAATAGAAGCAGAAGGGGGAGCCGTTGAACAGTAGAATTCTGGAGAAATTTAAATGATAGAAATAGAACAAAACAAAGACAAAAGGCAAAACAATAGATAAGATTAAAGATAAATCATAAGCTGGAAAGAAAAATAAAATAAAACTTTGTCTTCAATCCACGGTTTCAGCGTCAGTGATGAAGTGGAGCAAGTAAGTTTAGGAGGAGCGATTGACGTTTCCAGAAAGGGCTTCTTCAGGGAAGAGACTTGGCAGACAGTCCCAGGATGCCTATGTCTTTTCCCCCGCGATGTTCTCCCATCCATGCATTCCCTCCCAGACACACTGCCCGTGCCCCAGCCGCTCCAAGGAGGCTGCCCCAGATGAGGCCCACGGTGAATGCAGGATTCTCTCCTCTGCGGGAAAGCCGCCCGGAGCCGACACAGCTTCGTAAAAGGAGCCCTAAGTGTATAGCCCTTGATGGAGACTTGACCCAACTTTGTTGGTTGGGCTGAGAACTTTTCAGCGGCCCCCCTCGTAAAAGTTGGCTTAAAAAAGTGAGGCCGGCAATGAAGGCACACTAAGCCCCGTTGAGCTCTTTCTTCTCCCTTTCTTATATTTATCTGATGATGAAGTAGGAGCAGTTGTTCACCACTATATGAACTGTGATGTTGTAAAATGGCCACACAGCTATCCGGTTCATAGTGGCGCGCAAGATGCCAGCACGCCGATAATCCAGCGCCGGCAATACGGCGCAAGACAGAAGCGCACGGGGGAAAAAGTAATTTTTAAAGAGCTCCGACGGGGGGTTTGGGGTGGCAACCCACCCCCCCCACACTTTATTGGTTAGTGTTTGCGCTGCTGTTGGAGGGGGGCGCGGGGGGTTGGAAACCTCCATTATAGAGAAAACTGAACTTTTTCTGATTTTGGGGGGAAAAGTTCTGTTTTCTCTATAATGTGGGGCGTTTCACCCCCCACACACCCCCCTGCAATGGCAGCACGAACACTAACCAATAAAGTGGGGAGGGGGTTGCCACCCCAAACCCCCAGTCGGAGCTCTTTAAAAATTACTTTTTCCCCCATGCGCTTCTCTCTTGCGCCGAATTGTCGGCGCTGGATTGTCGGCGCGCTGGCGTCTGGCGCACAATTATCCCGTCACCCAGCTATCCATATGAAGGAGTAACCGAATGGTTAGAACAGTGTGTTGCATGCTAGAGGCCGCTGGTTCAAGTCCACGTGTAGTCTTTTTTTAAAAAAATTGTGAGCACTTCAGGGTCAGGAAAATATCTACTCTGACTTCCCTTACTCCATTAAGTGGAGAACTTCTCAATGAAAAACACCTTTCTGTAACGTAGATGTGCCAAGTACTAAGGGCTCCTTTTACGAAGCCGCGTTAGCGGTTTAATGCGCGTAATAGCGTGCGCTAACTTGCCGGCCCCGCTAGCCGCTACCGCCTCCTCTTGAGCAGGCGGTAGTTTTTTGGCTAGCGCGGGGGTTAGCATGCGCTAAAAAGTTGCATGCGATAAAGCCGCTAACACGGCTTCGTAAAAGCCCTAAATCTTTTTTTTCTTTAACTTTATTTAATTTTCAAAATTACAGTTGTGCACAATAATTAATACACTTATATAGAATAATTAAGATTATAGAGTAATAACTTACAGGATTTGATGACAGAAAATTATCTCCCCCCCCACCCCTCCCTCAGTTAATCAAAGAATAAATAAATATCTATAAACAACCTAATAGACCCCCAAGTCATTCTAAATAATACCCCCCTCCCTAGATGTGTATGATTTACCCATCAAAAAATATCAATCTTTACAATATTTAGTTAATGGTTCCCAAACATCCATGAATTTTTTATAGTTTCCCATCAGAATGGCCATAAACCTTTCCATTTTAAAGACATAACATAGGGACTCCCACCAGACTGAATAATTTAATCTGTCCCATGGCAACCCCCATCATAATAAAAAGAAGTTTGTTATTTCTCACCGATATTTGACTCTTTGCCCTCATAAGAGTTCCAAATAAAATGGTATCATATGATAACGCCACTGGATTCTCTAATAAATTAACTGGATCCCAAGTACTAAGGGCTCCTTTGATCAAGCCGCGCTAGCAGGGTTAGCGCGCGTGACTTTTAATCAGGCGCTAATCCCCGCGCTGGCCAAGGCAGGCGTTAGCGGCTAGCGCGGCCGGCGGTTTAATGCGCGCTACTATAAAAGGAACCCTAAGTTTAAATACAGACATCCATCTTTTTGAACATGGGCATCCCCTACCCTTTTGCGATTAGAGCTGGATGTCCATCGTTTGGCCCCTCCCATAACACTTATCCAGACCACTTCTCCTTGCTATATGGATGTAGAGCAGTTTTGGATGTCCATATTCTGGTTTATATAATCAGTATTTGGATGTCTCTGCTATACGGATGTTTAAGTCAGAGATCCAAAACATGAACAGAGATCCTACTATAAGCACCACAGCAGGGGAGTTGTTCCAGAAACATGCAGGTCTGTAAAGGACAGCAATTGCATTTCTTACCCTCCTGTTTTCCCACAGAATCAGTTCTTTAAGAAGAAAGCAATTTGCAGAGTGATATAATATTATGCTTCAGTATCATGGCAGATTACTTTTCTCTTCAGAAGCCTAATGTTGACCAAACATGCACTTTTCTTTGTTGTACTGATGAGTTTTTAATGAGCGTATGCGCCTTCGCAGTCTGTCAGGAGACTGCAAAATGTGTACAAGTAGCTCAGCAAGCATCAGAGTCCTTGAGCACCGTGCATTTCCCAATTAGACAAGCTGCACATGTCAGCTCTTGTGCTGATAATCGTGCAATTAGAACAGTGTTCTTTTTGGTGAACTGGGGAAAAGCAGAAGATAGCGTAGGGATGCCAAATGCCAGGGACAAACAGCAATATGAATATAGTACATAGGGATATGCATTCATTAGCATGCATTTTGTTTGTTGAAGTACTTTTAAAAAGTGCATGCAAAATTATGCCACCTTTCATGTCAAATTTGCGGGAGCCATTCAGAAAGCCGTTTTAGCACTGAGCAGCGGTGGCAGTGCCAAAGCACGCTCCTGCTCAGAACCGCTGAGCGGATGAAGCTGGAACTCACGACAGTGAGCGACTGACCGGATTAGCAACAGGGCAGGAGCATGGAAAGCTCGCTCCTGCCCGCTACACCTCTGGACCACCATAAGAATATAAGAACATAAGCAATGCCTCCGCTGGGTCAGACCTGAAGTCCATCGTGCCCAGCAGTCTGCTCACGCGGCGGCCCAACAGGTCCAGGACCTATGCAGTAATCCTCTATCTATACCCCTCTATCCCTTTTTCCAGCAGGAAATTGTCCAATCCTTTCTTGAACCCCAGTACTGTACTCTGCCCTATTACACCCTCTGGAAGCGCATTCCAGGTGTCCACCACACGTTGAGTAAAGAAAAACTTCCTAGCATTCGTTTTGAATCTGTCCCATTTCAACTTTTCCGAATGCCCTCTTGTTCTCTTATTTTTCGAAAGTTTGAAGAATCTGTCCCTCTCTACTCTCTCTATGCCCTTCATGATCTTGTAAGTCTCTATCATATCCCCTCTAAGTCTCCTCTTCTCCAGGGAAAAGAGTCCCAGTTTCTCCAATCTCTCAGCATATGAAAGGTTTTCCATCCCTTTTATCAGACGTGTCGCTCTCCTCTGAACCCTCTCGAGTAACGCCACATCCTTCTTAAGGTACTGCGACCAATATTGGACGCAGTACTCTAGATGCGGACTCACCATCGCCCGATACAACGGCAGGATAACTTCTTTCGTTCTGGTAGTAATACCCTTCTTGATTATACCTAGCATTCTATTCGCTCTCTTAGTGGCAGCTGCGCACTGTAACATCGGCTTCATTGTCATGTCCACCATTACCCCCAAGTAATGGGGTACTCTCCTTCAATAACATCCCTCCCATCGTATAGCTGTACCTCGGGTTTCTGTTTCCCACATGTAGTACTTTACATTTCTCAATGTTGAACTTCATCTGCCATCTCGTTGCCCATTCCCCTGGTTTGATCAAGTCCCTTTGCAATTCTTCGCAATCCTCTTTAGTCCGAGCTCCACTAAATAGTTTGGTGTTGTACGCAAATTTTATTATCTCACACTTTGTCCCTGTTTCTAGATCATTTATAAATATATTAAATATTAAATAGCAGTGGCCCAAGCACCGAGCCCTGCGGGACACCACTCGTGACCCTCCTCTGGTCCGAGTAGTAGCCCTTCAATCCTTTCCTCTGTTTCCTATCCGCCAACCAGTTTCTGATCCATCTATGTACGTCTCCTTCCACCCCATGGTTCTTCAGTTTCCAAAGTAGTCATTCATGGGGTACCTTGTCAAAGGCTTTTTGGAAATCTAGATATATGATGTCTATGGGGTCTCCTCTGTCCATCCATTTGTTAATTCCTTCGAAGAAGTGCAATAAATTAATTAGGCACGATCTCCCCTTGTAGAAACTATGTTGACTGGTTATCAGAAGTTTGTTTCTTTCAAAATGTTCTCAATGTTGTTTTTTATCAGTGCTTCCGCCATTTTCCCCGGAACGGAGATCAGACTCACCGTCTGTAGTTTCCCGGGTCACCTCTTGATCCCTTTTTAAAGATGGACGTAACTTTGGCTATCTTCCAATCCTCCGGGATCACGCCTGTTTTCAGGGATAGATTGCAAATTTGCTGCAGTAGTTCCACTATCTCCTCCTTTAGTTCCTTCAGAACCCTTGGATGGATTCCGTCCGCACCCGGGGATTTGTCAGTTTTTAATTTTTCTAGCTGTCTGCATACGTCTTCAAGGCTCACTTCCATGGATGTTAATTTTTCTGCTTGATTTCCATTGAAGATTTGCTCGGGTTCCGATATGTTTGATGTGTCTTCATTTGTAAATACAGACGAAAAGAACACGTTAAGTCTTTCTGCTACTTCTTTCTCCTCCTTCACCACTCCCTTCCTGGCTCCGTCGTCCAGCGGTCTTGAGATAAGACCAGGCATGTTCTACCGTTTGCCATTTTTTGGAAGTGTTCCTAAGTTTCTTCCTTACTATTTCCCTCTTTGCTTCGTAGTTTCCTTTCCTGAAGTTGAAAGTTGTCGCTATGGTTCTCTTTCCTTTCGGTATTCCTACTTCAACCTTGAACTTGATCATATTATGATCGCTGTTTCCCAACGGTCCCACTACTTCCACTTCCTTTGCAGGTCCCCTTAACCTATTTAGGATTAGATCCAGAATGGCATTTCCTCTCGCTGGTTCTCTAACAAGCTGATCCATGAAGCAATCTTGTGTAGCCTCCAGGAATTCTATCTCCCTAGCGCATTTTGAGTTTCCAAGACTCCAGTCTATCCCGTAATAACCGGCAGAGGAGGTACGATGGGCAGGGAGGGGGGACAGGGTGCAGAGAATGGCGACCCGGCAGAGGCCTGCAATAAGTTTGGGAGGGGATTGTGTGGGCACTGGGCCCTGGCCCGAATATAAACTGGGACCCCCATTTTGGGCCCCCAAATCCTGGTTTATATTCCAGTATATACGGTAAGCTAATTTAAAAAAAAGTTGTGCACAGATCCCAAAGTTAGACATCGCTAGGCCATCCACGATTGCGGCACGGTTTATAAAATCTGACCCTGAGTGTATAGAACCTGAACTCTTTTATTAATGCTCAGGGACCATGAGTCATTTTTATCAAGCAATGGAATAGGTTCCGGCACTCAGTACCCCTTAGTATTCCCTCAATAAAAACCCTGGGTAAAGGACATATAAAACTGTAATACATTGTCATGTCAGAGCTACTTCACAGTAGAGACTTCTGAAGAGTGAAAGAACCGGTGCTTACTTCTGGTTTGAAAATTATCCCAGGAAAACTACACACATACATTTACCTTGTTTCCCCAAAAATAAAACACTTTCTTATATTAATTTGGGGCCCAAAAAAGGCACTAGGTCTTATTTTCAGGGATGTCTTATTTTTTTCATGTAATGATCATCTCTCCCTTCCTTTCCTCCACCCAAATTTGTCCTATTTCCTTTCTCTCCCCCACATGTGCAGCATCTTTCCTCCACTCTCACCCATCCCTTTGTGCAGCAGAACCTTTGCAGCTTGTATCCCTCCCTCCCATCCTCCTATGTAGCATCTTTCTATCCCCCACCGCCCGCCACCACGGCAGCAATCTACACAGGCTGCTTCGCGGCCTTCTATCTCCCAGGCGTTCCTCTGCCATATTACTAAATACAGACGAAAAGAACACGTTAAGTCTTTCTGCTACTTCTTTCTCCTCCTTCACCACTCCCTTCCTGGCTCCGTCGTCCAGCGGTCTTGAAATAAGACCAAGCATGTTCTACCACTTGCCATTTTTTGGAAGTGTTCCTAAGTTTCTTCCTTACTATTTCCCTCATTGCTTCATAGTTTCCTTTCCTGAAGTTGAAAGTTGTTGCTATGGTTCTCTTTCCTTTCGGTATTCCTACTTCAACCTTGAACTTGATCATATTATGATCGCTGTTTCCCAACGGTCCCACTACTTCCACTTCCTTTGCAGGTCCCCTTATCAGCAGAGGAACACCCAGGAGATAGAAGGCCGCGAAGCAGCCTGTGTAGATTGCTGCTGATGCTGTTATAAGATATTCCTGTCTCACGGTTTGGATGGGAGGGAGAGATGGGGCAGTGTGTGTGTGTGTGTGGGGGGGGTAATTGTGCTGCTGCTGCCGGCAACTAGGGCTTATTTTCGGAGGTAGGGCTTATATTAAGACCTACCCCACAAATCATGCTTATTTTCGGGATAGGCCTTATTTTCGGGGAAACATGGTATACCTGCTAACTAGTGTTCACTGTTTTCCAAGAACAGACATACAGTAATGCCTTGCTCACTGTGGGTCAGTGGCTTAGTAAGGGAGGGGGGGGCAGTCCGCCCCAGGTGCCAACTCAATTGGGGCTCACCGGCACCCCTCCCCCTCTCTGCTCCTCCTTCCCGCTCCTCCACTGCCACGCATGCTCCCCTTCCCTTCCCCTGTACTTTTTAAAACTGTGGCGTGCGCAGCCGCCAACTTACTGCCCGTGTCAGCTTCAGCGCACTCTCTGACGTCATTCCCGGGGACCCGCACCTAGGAAAGGACGTCAGAGAGAGTGCCGAAGCAGTCACGGGCAGTAAGTCAGTGGCTGCTCGTGCCAAAGTTAAAAAGGTACGGGGAAGGAGCACAAATGTGCGGCAGGACGGAGAGCGGCATCACTGCCCCGGGCACTGCTCACCCTCGCTGCACCCCTGCTGTGGGTAAAAGTGTGCGCACACAACCTGTACGTGCATAATTTTACTCACATATCAGGTGCACAGTTTTACCTACTACCACCGCTACTTGTCCTGCAGGATTTGCATTGTAATTTATCCACCCTGTAAATGGGAAAAGAAAGTAGGGGTACCTTTCCACACCCTTTTTCTTGTAGGAAAACAGCAAATTAAACAGAATAATCTACTTCACTGAACAGGCTTCAGTTATCCACAGCTTAATACCAGAACAACGCTAATCTGTATTAAAAAAAAATCTGGCAAGGAATCATATTGAAACAATGCTTAAGTTACAATCAGCAACTCTTGTAACAAGAGCCTGCTGTGGTACAGCCATGGAATGCACAGCATAATCGCATTCCACAGAAGCAAGCAGCTTTCTAAAAAGCAATAATACAAAAAATAAGAAGAAAGAAATAGCACAATGCACTGGTGACCAACACACTGATATTAGTTTGCAATTTTCCTTTCTGGTGGGCAAAGTTTTGCTCCAGTTATAGATTTGAAAGGATGAACACTGATAGTTTGGGGCAGGGTAATATATTTAAATTGGTATGGGGCCCATTGACATCTTTAATTTACCTCACTATAATAAGTTTTTTGATTGTGAGTCAGTTTTTGTTTATTTTGGTACACATTCAGGGAAGGGTGGGGGGGGTAATTTCTGTCATAATTTAATTTTTAAATATTTACATTTGGGATGGGTGGGAGGATGGAAGGATAAGGCTAATAGGGTAAAGTTATTGGGGAAATCTTTGGGCTCCTTTTACGAAGCCGCATTAGCGGCTTTAGCGCGTGCGGCTTTTAATCACACGTTAACTCACGTGCTAGCCAAAAACTATCGCCTGCTCAAGAGGAGGTGGTAGCGGCTAGCACGGCCAGTGGTTTAGCGCGCGCTATTACACGCGTTAAACCTCTAACTTGGCTTCGTAAAAGGAGCCCTATGTTTCTGTGTTTTATTAAATTATCATTAGGTGTGTGGGTAGGGGGAGAAATTGGATGGTTATGTATAATTGAAAGCTAAATGTGCTTATATTGACTTATTATATATGATATATTTATGTATTGCACTATTGAAGATTGGAAAATCAATAAAGATTACAAAAAAAAAAAAAGAAGAAGAAAGAAATAGCACAATGCACTGGTGTCCAACACACTGATATTAGTTTGCAATTTTAAAATGTTATTCCAAAGCGCAGTACTCAATTAAACTTTTATTTAAAACAATTTACATCACTTTACTCTTTATTCATCTTTTTCATTTATCTTTTTTTGGGGGGGCAATAACAGTGTGGCTGGAAAAAATGTGTGTTTCTCCACAGATATCCAATATGAATCTGCCGTCATTTACTATGTTACATTACTATGAATCAGCCACCAAGTCACTGAATTTGTGCCCTATTTTCAGGCAAACATAGGGGGTCCTTTTACTAAGGTGTGCTAACAGATTTAACATCTCCTAAATGCCATGCAGCTCATTATCTTTCTATAGGCTGCATGGCATATAGCACATGCTAATTGTTAGCGCATGCTAAATTCATTAGCCCACTTTAGTAAAAGGTGGGGTGGCGGCGGGAGGGATTGGGCATCTCTCCTGCCATGGACAGTGTTGGGTGGGGGTTCATGGTTGGCAGTGGGAGAGAGTGGGTATCTCTCTTGCCAGCTGACTTCACGAGGGGTAGGTTCCCTGCTGCGGCCACTCAACTGATCGCAGCATGGAGATTTCCTCATGGCGATCAGCTCAGCAGCCGCATCTATTTGAAATGTAGACCAGTTTTTTTGTTGGCCTACATTTCAAGCATCTTTCGCAGCCCTAGGCAAACGCCTAGGACCGCTTAAGCTCCTTAAGCTACAGAATACCCAAGCCCAATCAGCCATGTGACAGTCAAACAGTTAGTCGTTCTATGAATTTCTGTATCATTTCTATATGACATTGTAGCCCAGAAATTCTTTCACATATGTCTAATGTCAGGTTTACTTATTTTCACACATTTAATCTACATCCATACCATAATGATAGCATTATTACCTGTTTAGTGCAAAATTATCAACTGATTTTAAGGGGAAAAAAATTGATTTTGGTGGTGCTTATATTCATTGGTTTTGAGCAACCCTATGATGGGCCTAAAAAAATTTAACAAAAAATATTTTGTGACTAAGCACTTAAAAATTCAAGGGAAAAACTTCAATTGGTAAAGTTTCTTCAACTTTAGGTTTTTCTGGAAAACCCTACTGTGCACAAGGTTAGGTCAATCCAAGGCAGCTTTCTAACATGTGACCCCAAAGGTCAGCTTGAAAAAAACTGGGTTTTCAGCTAGGATTTAAATCTCAGATGTGGCAGTTCAGATCTTACATAATGGGGTAGGTCATTCTAGAGCTTTGGGGTGAGGAAAATGAAATCTGAGTGTCTCACAGATTTGTACTGAGATGCATAAGTCATACCTATTACTAGATTGAAAAATAACGTGTATTAAAACTTGTAATGGTGAATATAGGTCTGTTGATGCAAAAAAAAGTTAATTACACCTTTGAAAGTTATAATTGTTTGCAATTATGCCTATGTTAATGTACTAACTTTCATTGCTAGTAAATTAACATAAACTTCATGTACATGCAATTTGGATTTTAAATTGAATTATTCAGCTTCCAAACAGGGTGAGTTATACTCTAGTTCAAGAAGATATTTTCCTGCTCCACAGAACCTACTATCTCATTTATTAAGGTATACTAGCATAAATCAATGCACATTAAATAGCTCAATTTATTTATTCAGTTTTCTATACTGTTCTCCCAAAGGAGCTCAGAGTGGTTTACGAGGTCTGTTCAAAACGTTCCAGGACAGTTTGAATTGCGTATCAATGGGACGTTCTTTTCAGAAGTGCTAAGTGGTATTGAGTCGCTTGAAACTTCACAAGTAGCCTCCTTTTTTCTGTTTCTTGATATCCATTTTCGTTTCTGAGCTACAGCAGTTTTTGTGAAAGTGTGTTTTGGTGACTGGCTATTTTTCATAATGAAGTCCTGTTTTAAATTGGGTAAGACCGCCACAGAAACTTATGAAATGTTGAAAATGGCTTATGGTGAATATGTCATGAGTCGTGGAAGGTGTTTTGAATGGTATTCATGCTTCAAAAGTGGTCATAAACCAGTGGAAGACGATTTGCAAACTGGAAGACCATCAGTGTCAACCGATGAGGGTTCTCATGCATGCTAATTGGTGATTAACTGTTAGAGGAATGCAACATTTCCATTGGTTCATTCCACAACATTCTAACAGAGAAGCTGGGGGTGTCTCACATTGCAACAAAGTTTGCTCCACTTTTGAGGACTGACAACCAGAAGCACAACCGCACATTTTGTGTAAAAAAAACATGATGGCTGTTCTTCCTCAGCCACCTTAATCTCCTGACTTGGCCTCTGCCGACTTCTTCTTGTTTCCTACACTTAAATCCACCCTGAAAGGAAAGCGATTTGACACTATTGAAGACATAAAGCAAAATTTGATGCAGCAACTTTTGGCGATTCCTGAATATGCATTTCAGGACTGTTTCCAGAAGTGGAAACGACATTGGGAAAAGTATACACGCACAGAAGGGAAGTACTTTGAAGGGGACCCTATGGAATAAGTTGTAAGATCATGTAGTAAATTTTTATAAAGTCGGTCCTAGAACTTTTTGAACAGACCTTGTACGTGCCAGTATTTTACCACCCGATTATCAAAACGGCTCACCATGGGGTTTTTTTTTCGAGCTTCCTTGCAGCCTCCGACTTTGCCATGCAAATGTAGTGCAATGAAATCATTGCTATTAAAAGGGAAGTAAAATGGGCTCGTTAATATTTAAACGAGCACTCTGGGCAATTCTCTATCATTGCCGGATGATTCTCCAAACAAATCGCTAGCTTTTAATGACCAAAAATTTCCATCTGATCCGGGGATGCCAGTACTATGATATGAAAAAGCATATCTCAGGCACATGTTTCTGGCTATGGCTCATGATAAAAAATTAATAAAAGCACACTATTCAAATAAATTATAGTAATACTAGTCTTATAGCCCATTACATTAACGGGTGCTAGAATATATGTGTGTGTGTCTGTCTTTTTTATTTTTTCTCTCTCCTTAGCCGCTTTCTGTATTTCTATCTGTCTATTTTTTTTTTTTCCTTGGCTGTCCACTACCACCCCTTGCCTGCTCCCCCTGTCCATTCTCCCTTCATTTTACCTCCCGTGTCCTCCACCACTCCATCACTGCTCACCTTATCCAGCAGAAGCCCTTCTCCCTTTGTTTTACCTCCCCCTGTCCATCATCACCTCCTTCCTGCTCCCCCTGTCCAGCAGTAGGCCTGTCTTCATTTTTTTGCCCCCCTCCCTGTTCATCAGCACCTCTTCCCCTGTCCATCAACCCCTTTTCTGCCCCTCCATTTCCGTGTGTTGCAGCATTTCCCTCCCACCCCACTTCCCTGTGCAGTATTTTCCTCCCCCCCATACATTCCTCCTGAACTCCATGCCCTACGTATGTCGACATCCGCCTCGGGCCGCCGCGCCTAGCTACAGCTCACGGAAAACGGACGCACGCATAGGAACTGCGCATGCGCGGCTTACCATTTTATTATATTAAGAAGATAGTGATAGGGAAAAGAATCTCTAAAGCATACGTCTCGACTGCATGTATTAGAGGTGTATATTAAAGGTGTGTCTTATACATGCTTGTTGAAGCCGACAATTGCATCTCCCCTCCCTTCCCCTCCATCTAATAGTGCTGGCACGCCTATATGATTGACAGAACAGCATAGCGTTGCTGGTAGTTCTAGCCACCCATGCCTCTTTCCGTGGAATATACTGCGCATGTACCAATCGCTACCACCAGTGATTGATCTCATGTAAACCCTCTGTGAACCTCATTTGCATGCGTAATTCTTCAAGAATGACTCGTCTTTTTTTTTTTTTTTAATCGCTACTTTTACAGCCACTACAGAATCTAACCTTCAGTACGAGTAGAGAATGACACGGGGACAAATTTTTCCCCGTCCCCCGCGGGAACTCATTTTCCCATCATGTCCCGTCCCCATGAGTTCTTTTCCTGTCCCTGTCCCCCATTCCTGCAAGCTCTGTCCTCATCTGCACAAGCCACAAATACTTTAAAATCTTAAGTGTTCGAGGCTTGTGCTGTTAAGGCAGAGTTTACTGGAATGGGGCAGAGACAGGGACAGCAACAAAACTCACGGGGGACGGAGAAATTTGAGTTCCTGCAGGGATGGGGACAAATTTGTCCCCTTGCCATTCTCTAGGTGCGAGCTACTTCTCCGCTCCCATAAAGTGGGCTAATTAATGTTTGCTAATGCCTAATGTTAATGCACCAAAGTGCATAGACCTCTCCCTGTGCCTATCTCTTTTCTGATGTCTTTGCACACTGAGTGATGTTAAGGGTGAGCGTGTGGAAAGTGCAGAGAATCTCACTGCCCATGTTAGTCACATTAGGAAAAACAAGGGCCACACAAAGAAATGATACCCACTCAAACAACAACAATAAACAAATACAAAGAAGTCAATTGCTGTGCCGAATTGGAACTCTCAGCCCAGAAAAGCTTAGCGTTATCTCTGTTTAGAGATATGTTGCATTCCATTTAATGATTGGAACTAGACCCTTGTCACAACTTAATTTCTCTGAGTAACATTAGGATAAAATGCCTTTGCCGATTTCCTGTACTTTATTTATTCTGCACATAAATTTCCAGCGGTTGCCCAATAAACCCACTGCCTCTTTCTTTGAAGAATTACAATATCTGGTGTGTGTGTGTGAGAGCAGATTCCTCCCTGCATTAATACACTGTTTCCTTTGAAGGATTTATTTGCTAGAGCTGAACTTTTGGAACTCTGTGCACCTTATCACACTTTCACATGCCTTCATGCTGGATAAATTTTTTTTAAAAGCCTGTCAGGGCTTGTGCCAGTTAAATCCAAGCTTTCATAAGATTTGTTTTACTTCTGGCGTCAGAAGAGATGTTCAAACCAAGTGTTTTTGGGGGGAGGGAGGGGGAAAGGGGGCTGCTGTGAAAATCTGGAGAACTCTTAACAAGGCTAATCCCACAGCAGCTTATTCCAACCAGTCATTGCTGCCTTTCATAGCCCCCTAGCTCAGAGTGGGGTGAGTGACTTGTTCAGTGGGCGGTCAGGAGTAATTTATTGGCTAAAATGACCAGAGGCAAAGCAATGTGGACAGCAAAAAGTGCCACAGACCATCCCGACCAGCAGCCAAGTCCTGCACACAGGTAAAACTTTCCATTTTCAACTGCAGTTAGAACCGAATCTTTGCAGGCAAGTCACAACCAAGTAATGAGGGAGCATTAGGCTTCATCAGTGTAACACCATTTGGCCATGTCTTGCTACGGACGTTAGAAGTGAGTGTGTCAGTGTTTAAGGGCAGCTAATGGAAGTAGAGGAGGATGTACTTGAAGTTTTATTTTGCATCAAGTAGTAGTCAAGGCACTGTAACACGCACGGGACTTATTTCCTGTGTAAATTAGCAGATTATTTATTTAAAAGTGTTATGTCACCAATCACTTTTCTGATGCTTTTTTTTTTTGTTAAGGCATTGCTGTCACCTGCTTCTGATAGACCAGATTGCTTTCATTTCTGCAGTGGAATTAGTGTAGCTATTTAGGGGAGTAATTTTATAAGCCTATAATTGGTGATTATAAAATTATTCAGAATATACACACACATATGCTGTTGATACATTGGTTTACTTGTAAGTAATATGTATGTATGCTGGGGATGTGTGTACATTTTAAAATATAGGTGTATCCACACACAAACTTAGGCCCCCTTTTATCAAGCCGTGTTAGGGGTTGGTTTTTTAAAAAAATCTTTATTAAATTTTCAATGCTATTACAAAGTGCATAAAATTATATATACATTAATAATCAGAATCAGCACTTACAATCGATCAATAACAATTCAAAATGAATTCCCCCCCACCCACCCCCGTCCAATACATCCAATCAAGGAATAAATAAAAGAGATATCCCCCTGCTCCCCCCTCCCACTCTTCCTTGGATGTGTTAAAGGTAAGAGACAACTATACAGAAGTAACAAAAGTCGTTAATGGACCCCAAACTAAATTATTACGCCCCCAACATATCTGAGTTCATTTTCTCAAATCTATAAAATAAACATAAATTGGAGCTTTTACCGGAGAGGCCAGCAATAAAAAAAAACCTAACAAGGCTTGATAAAAGGGGCTTTAGGTAGAAAGTTACACCAGCTTTGAAGCAAGTATAATTTTGAGGAGAAACTTTTGAGGAGTAATTCTATAAAGACATGTGGCATCATATGTTGCCCTTACAAACCAGACACAGCATACACATCTATAAAATTACTCTCACTGCTTTATTTATTTGTTTGGATTTTGCTCACACCTTTTCTCGTAGTAGCTTGAGGTGAGTTAGCCTCTGGGGGACAGGGGAATACCTAGTGAAAGATTAGAGAAACTGGGCCTTTTCTCCATCGAACAGAGGAGATTGAGAGGGGACATGATCGAAACATTCAAGGTACTGAAGGGAATAGACTTAGTAGATAAGGACAGGTTGTTCACCCTCTCTAAGGTAGGGAGAACAAGAGGGCACTCTCTAAAAGTTGAAAGGGGATAGATTCCGTACGAACGTAAGGAAGTTCTTCACCCAGAGATTGGTAGATATCTGGAACGCTCTTCCGGAGGTTGTTATAGGGGAAAACACCCTCCAGGGATTCAAGATGAAGTTAGACAAGTCCCTGCTGAACCAGAACATACGCAGGTAGGGCTAGTCTCAGTTAGGGCACTGGTCTTTGACCAGAAGGCCACCGCGTGAGCGGACTGCTGAGCACAATGGACCACTGGTCTGACCCAGCAGTGGCAATTCTTTTGTTTTTATAACCCCAGGGGCCTTTTTACAAAACTGTGGTAAGCATTAACGTGTGCTTACTGCAGCAAAACATGGTGTACCGCAGGGTGCGCTGAGGTGTTCCATGGTAATTTTACCATGTACGTTTGCTACCCAGTTGCTAAATATATGTTTTATATTTTTGGCACAGGAGATGTGTCTGGGACAGAGAGTGGGCATGTTCTACAGTAATTGGTTAGCACAGTTGTGTTGTCTTGTGCTTACTGATTAACACAGGTTTAGCGTTTGAGACCCTACCGTCTACTAAATAGGTGGTGGTAAGGGCTCATGCACTATTTGCCTTGGGCTACTGTGAACATTAGTGTGAGGACATTATTGAAAAATACAGAAAACCGGTCATCTCACTCCAGCAGTAAAAATGGCCTTAGTATGCTGAATAACGTGAGTAAGGGCATGCTAAGGCCGCTTTTTAAATGCTGTTTGATAAAATGGCCCCTAACTTGTACCTGAGGTAATGGAGGGTTATGTGACTTCTACAGGGAGTAGCACTGGGATTTGAACAGAGCACCTGTTAAGCCCACTGCTTGGGGCACTAGGCTACTCCACTTCCACCCCCCCCCCTCCCCCGCCCAAGCCCTCCAGGCAGGATCTTCAGAGAATTCCCTAGTGCAGTGAGCTACAGCTGAATGATTTGGTTTGGTTTGGTTGTTTTTGCTCTGAAATCTAAGTGGCAGCGACTTATGAGGGAAGATGAAATGTAGCAACTAGATATGTGAGTGTGTCTGTCCTGAGAAGCTACGGCATCTTTAATAAGGAGCTTTTGAAGGAAATGTCTATTCTCTAGACATAAAACTAGATCTCCGTTTTGATCTTTTTTTTTTGTTTTTTCAGGCTCTTAACACTCAGGTTGTTAATATGCAGAAACAGTCTTGATATTTGAGTGCTTTTATTTATATGTTCAATTTTCTATACCGTTCTCCCATGCACACATACTGAGATCTGTGGTTAAGCTAAGAAGGCTCGCAGATTGCCGTGGGTGCTAAAACGAGACTGATAGACAATGGTGCCAGTAGTGTGGTGGGTTCAACACACCTAACAAACATGTGTATGCATTCTGAAAAGCATTCAACTGCTCCATATCAGGGCCATAAAGCAGCATTTCTTAATCTGTTCTCCTTCTTATTGATGACTGCACAATCCACATTAGGGTAGGGTAGATGTCTGGGGAAACCCGGACATGCCCTCTTTTTAGAGGACTGTCCAGGTTAGGGTTATCAGACATCTGGATTTCCCTGAATGGCTTTTCAAAACCCAGCACTTTGTCCAGGTTTTGAAAAGCTTCCACTAAATCGTGTCAGGCAGAGCTGGAGACAGAACAGGGCGGAGCTGGGACAGGGTAGGGGTCCTCTTCTTTTCAAGAGGAAATCTGGCAACCTTACATTAGGGTTTAATATGGAACAAATGCATAAGGTATATATGTCAGACATCTGGATGGTAATTCTCTTAACAGTGCACCTGTATTTAGGTACCTAGAAGACACTTATGTGGTGCTGTAACGGAAAACGGGTACTTGCTTTATAGAATACTAATGTAACCAGTAAAATACGGGCCTATAATTTAGGCACAAACACTTATGCAAGCCATAGAGCTAGTGGAAATTGCTAGAACTCACATGTAAACGAGAACATTCTGTCATTTACACACATAACTGTGCATCTCGACCGTGTTCTGCTCAGACTGTGCCCGTGTGTGCACTCACCTTCAAACTATGCACTTTTAGGCACCTTTTCATAGAATAGCATAGGATTGAGCAACCTTGGTCCCTGAGGGCTACAACTCAGTCAGACTTTCAGGATTTCCCCAATTAATATGTATTAGATCTATTTGCATACAATGTAGATGGTGCATGCAAATATATCCATATTCCATTTAAAACATTTAAAATAAAATGTTTTTCTTCTACCTTTGTTGACTGGATGTTTTATTTTTCCATCATGTTGGTTCCAGTTTATTTTTTTTTGTTTTCCTGTCGTCTGCTAATTCTTCTTCAAGTCTTTGTTCAACATTTTCTGTGTTTTCACCATTTGTTGATGTTTTATAAGAAGACTATTACAAAATAGATTCTTAACAAAGGCTATTTATCTGAAACACTGTTAGGGTCGAGTCTACATTCGCATACAGTCTTTTGGTTGATCTGGACTTTGGCTGTGGACATCTCTGCCTTACGACTCTTTTGTTTGCTTTGCTTTATTCCCTCACTACACCTTCCTCAGACATATTGATCATTCCTTTTTAGCTCATTTCTGCCTCTTTCTTACCCTTTTCCTCTTTTTAACTTTTCAGCTACTTATGAAATTTCCATCTTCTCTCCCATTCCCCATCTCTCCATTCCCTTTCAGCTTCAGTGTACCTCCATTACCATATTTCTTCCCTTTGTTATATCTATCCTCTCATCCGTTTCCTTGCCTCCCTCTCCTGGTTCTACCATTCTCAACATCTTCCTTCCTCTACCCTTATAGCCCAGCATCTGTTCTCTCTCCCTTCCCTCCCTATCCTCGTAGCCTGACATCTCCCTATCTCTTCCCTGCTGTACTCTGCTCCATGGTCCAGCATTTCTCACACTCTCTTCTCTCACTTCCATTTCCAGGCATCTTTCCATCACTCCATTCTACTCCTGGATCCAACATTTCTCTCCTTCTTTCCCTCCCCCTCCTATGTATTTCTCTCTCCCTCTCATCTAATCCCCATGTCCAACACCTCTCTTTCTCCCTTCCTTGTGCCCTGTATCATATCTCTCTATTCCTCTCTATGCACCATCTCTCCATTCCTCCCCTCCATTATGTGCAATTTCATCCTCTCCCCTCACCAGGCATGTCTTCCTCTCCTCCCCCTGTGGCACCATCTTTCCTTCCTCTCATCCTCCCCTCGCCTCCCCCTCTGCCACCATTTCTTCTTCTCACCCCTTTCCTCCCCCTTTGCCACCAACTTTCCTTCCTCTCCTCCCCTATACTCCAAGGCTTGCTTCTTCGGGTCATGCTACCTGCTGATAACGTGGAAGTCTCTCCTCTGCTGCGAAGAGACTTATGGGTCAGCGCCAGGCAGCATGTGGTAATTGCTGCCAATACCGCGACCCAAAGATGATGACACAGCAAGATTTGATGCTGATATGGCCCTGTGTGGGAAAATGGAATTCTGTGTGATTGTGCAATTCTGTAGAAATTCTGCATTCATGCGCAGTCATGCAGAATTCTACCAGGAGTAAGCATATGGGCAGATCATGCATGTAGGGAGCAGAAACAATGAGAATGACCAAATAGATGAACCTGGATGACTACTAAAAGACCTTTATAGGAAACAGAGATGGGCATGCATAATAGACGCAACATAGGCCGTACTTTGGCTATAAAGCCTACTTCTAGAGTCCTCATGAATAAGAAACAAAGACTTTTACTTTATAGCTGAAACATGGCCTGTGTTGGTTCTGTTATGCACGCAGCTCTCTGTTTGGATCCTGTTTGAATATTCAGTGCTGGGCTCTATCCAAGAACCAACACTGAAAATCCTGGTCATTGGCAGTGCATAGAAGTTATTTGGATATGGCCAATGTTCAGTGTCATTCCTGAGCAGCTAACCAGGCAGACCTATGACTGCTATTTATGCCACCCTATTTATACTGTTAGCTAAGTGGACACTAGCACTAAATATTCTTGTGTTCACATTGCTCCCAGTCGCTGTTCCCTGTGAATGGAGTCCTCCATCTTCAGTCCTGCCAGTGGGGGTGGAGTGGTGGGAGGGGGCAATGCTATTTCACTTTTATATTTTCAATAGTTAGGGCCAGACAAACTCCGTCAGGTTCCAGAAAACCTAACTATCCCTAGTGATTGAAGACACAATATTGAAGCATCATCCCCTACTGGTAGCAATGTGATTGGAGTTTAAGTTTTAAGTTTAAGTTTTTAAGCTAAGTTTAAGTTTTATTAATATTTGATATAATCGCCTATTCCTAGGTTTCTAGGCAAAATGCAAAAGTAAAAATTATACAATGTTAAAATCCATAAACATAGTTAGGGGGTTTGCTTGACGTATTGGGACATTGGGGTAAGCAGGGAGGAACTACATATGTGAAAGTAAATCGTGCCAAACGAACCTGATTGAATTTTTTGATTGGGTGACCAGAGAGCTGGATCGAGGACATATGCTAGATGTAATTTACTTGGATTTCAGCAAAGCCTTTGATACAGTTCCTCATAGGAGGCTGTTGAACAAACTTGAAGGGCTGAAGTTAGGACCCAAAGTGGTGAACTGGGTCAGAAACTGGCTGTCGGACAGATGCCAGAGGGTGGTGGTTAATGGAAGTCGCTCGAAGGAAGGAAAGATGACTAGTGGAGTCCCTCAGGGTTCGGTGCTGGGGCCAATCCTGTTCAATATGTATGTAAGTGACATTGCTGAAGGGTTAGAAGGAAAAGTGTGCCTTTTTGCAGATGATACCAAGATTTGTAACAGAGTAGACACCGAAGAGGGAGTGGAAAATATGAAAAAGGATCTGCAAAAGTTAGAGGAATGGTCTAATGCCTGGCAACTAAAATTCAATGCAAAGAAATGCAGAGTAATGCATTTGGGGATTAATAATAGGAAGGAACCGTATATGCTGGGAGGAGAGAAGCTGATATGCACGGACGGGGAGAGGGACCTTGGGGTGATAGTGTCCGAAGATCTAAAGGCGAAAAAACAATGTGACAAGGCAGTGGCTGCTGCCAGAAGGATTCTGGGCTGTATAAAGAGAGGCGTAGTCAGTAGAAGGAAGAAGGTGTTGATGCCCCTGTACAGGTCATTGGTGAGGCCCCACTTGGAGTATTGTGTTCAGTTTTGGAGACCGTATCTGGCGAAAGATGTAAGAAGACTTGAGGCGGTCCAGAGGAGGGTGACGAAAATGATAGGAGGCATGCGCCAGAAGACGTATGAGGAGAGACTGGAAGCCCTGAATATGTATACCCTAGAGGAAAGGAGAGACAGGGGAGATATGATTCAGACGTTCAAATACTTAAAGGGTATTAACATAGAACAAAATATTTTCCAGAGAAAGGAAAATGGTAAAACCAGAGGACATAATTTGAGGTTGAGGGGTGGTAGATTCAGGGGCAATGTTAGGAAATTCTACTTTACGGAGAGGGTGGTGGATGCCTGGAATGCGCTCCCAAGAGAGGTGGTGGAGAGTAAAACTGTGACTGAGTTCAAAGAAGCGTGGGATGAACACAGAAGATTTAGAATCAGAAAATAATATTAAAGATTGAACTAGGCCAGTTACTGGGCAGACTTGCACGGTCTGTGTCTGTGTATGGCCGTTTGGTGAAGGATGGGCAGGGGAGGGCTTCAATGGCTGGGAGGGTGTAGATGGGCTGGAGTAAGTCTTAACAGAGATTTCGGTAGTTGGAACCCAAGCATAGTACCGGGTAAAGCTTTGGATTCTTGCCCAGAAATAGCTAAGAAGAAAAAAAAAAAATTTAAATTGAATCAGGTTGGGCAGACTGGATGGACCATTCGGGTCTTTATCTGCCGTCATCTACTATGTTACTATGTTACTATGAAAAGAAAAGAAAACATTCAAGGTAAAAAACAAAAGGGGGGTTAAGGTTAACTGAGAATAGCTTTAGTCGCTTGCAGAGATTAATGGTCAGGTACGAAGTTATATTAGGAAGGCATCTTTCAAGAGATGGCTTTTAAGTTTCCCTTTGAAATGGTCTAGTATTTTTTCTTCTCTTAGTTCGGGTGGCAGGGCATTCCACAGTTGAGGACAAGTGACAGAGAAGATTTCCCAAGCGTCTAGGACGCCCACTCAGCTTAGAGGGAACAGTTCCATCCGTAATCTACCCCAGACTAGGGTTACCAGACGTCTGGGTGCCCGGATGGACTTTCCCAAACCCTGCAGTTTGTCTGGGTTTTAGAAAGCCCTACCGCATCTGAAGGACCTCTGAGCATGTGCGGACAGTTTGTCTGGGTTTTGGAAAGCCCTGCCGCATCTGAAGGGCCTCTAAGCATGCGTGCATGACATCACATGCAACCGTGTATGCTCAGACGCCCCCCAGACTCAGCAAGAAAGAAGAGATGAGGCTGTAGAGGGTGGGGCTGGGGCTGGGGTGGAACAGAGCAGGGTTTGAGGCAGAATGGGACAGAGCTGGAGGCAGAATGGGCATGGCCATACGTCTGGGATTTTACCATTTGAAATATGGTAACCCTACCCCAGACAGTCCTGGCACTAACCGGTGGCGGCTACAACAGTCAGAAGCAATATTAAGTGACATTGGCTAGTTCAGTGCCACTGAGTAGCCCCTCCCAATCTGCTCAGCATGATTTAAAGACAAAGCCTCTCCTGCCAAGTTAAATTGTTTTGACTATCAGGCCCTAAGCACTTTTCATATAGTGAAGTGCTTCTTAACCTAGTCCTTAGAACACACCCTTGCCAGTCAGGTTTTCAAGATGTCCACAATAAATATACATGAGATAGATTTGCATACCAATGAGGCAGTACATGCAAATCTACGTATCAGGTAACTTCTACAGGATCATTTTTTTTAAGGGACTTGAATAGATGTACCAGCTCAAAAGTGCATGGGGGAACTAAGATGTGATCCGAGAAGATAATCTTGAAATCAAAGAGAGGGCAGAGTATCAATATCAAGGTGGATTAGCACTAAGTAAAGGTCCCTTGCTTTATTATGAAGAGGTCGCTAGAGGTAGCTCCAAGTAATGTAGAGGGCAGAAGCCCAATTAGAATGATGTAGAATGGCTTGAGGTGCAAGAAAGCAAGCCAATGGAGGTAAAGGGTGTATTCAAGAGGTTTGGATGCTGCAACTACTGCTGTTCATCAATTCCTTAGCACTACTAGAAGTAAGGGCAGGGAATGTTGTCTTGTTTGGAGGGGGGGGGCAAGGTGCTCTGCCCTAGCCCTGGCGAAATCGTGCAGCAGCTTCAATTTTAAATGATTGGGCAGCTGCCAGTCAGTATCAAGAAGAAGGCCTGCCCCCGGAAGTCTTCATTCTACTTCCGGGGGCAGGCCTGCTCCTTGAAGCTGTGTGGCAACGGCTGCCCGATCATTGCAAGTTAAACCCTGGGAATCAGGAGGGCGGGTTGGCACCAGTTTTTAGGGAGGCCATGGCCCCTGTGGCCTCCCCTGTTCTGACACCTATGACTAGAAGTACGCAGTGTTAGGAGATGGAAATTGGATGACAGCAGTGTAGGCAAGGTCAGTGAAGATTTGTGAGGAGTGGCCTGACTCCTGCTTTCTGAAGACAGCGATAAGGGTTGCAGTACAAAGTGACAGACTGAGCAATAAAGAAATTTTTATTCTTGTATTGTGCCTTTCTTTTTCACAGTCAAATTTTTTGATTTTTAAATTCCCATAGACTCTGGAACTATTTATTGACTTGAAACACGGATTTAAATTGCTTTATATTTGCAGTGCATCAAATAAACTAAGGGGTCCTTTTACTAAGGGGCGCTAGCCGTTTTAGCGCACGCTAAACACTTACATTTCCATTATAGTCTATGGATGCATTAGCGTTTAGCGCACATTAATATTTAGCATGCGTAAAATGGCTAGCGCACCTTAGTAAAAGGACCCCCAAATTGAACTGAACTTGCCCCTATGCTTTTTAGCGCGTGTTAAATATTAGCGCATGCTAATCATGCGCTAAACACTAACACTAGTAAGTTATCCTATGGATGCGTTAGCGGTTAGCACACGTGTTGGTTTAGCGTGTGCTAAACGTGCACTAAAACGCTTAGCGCACCTTTGTAAAAGAGGGCCTTAATGCCGTTCCTCATTATAATGTCTTTAAGATTAAAGATGAGAAGACCAAGTACATTCATGAGCTGTATTGCTACACTTGGTTGCTTTCCATCATTTTACTTCTCCCTGATGGATTCAATGCCTTTGCAACATGGTTATGTAAGATATGTGCTTATGAAAAAGGTACAGCATGTACAAAAAAATCTATCAGAGGAGAAAGCTTCTTACTAGAGTAAAACCAATATTAATAAATAACGAGCCCACTAATGTTTTGCAGTCAGTTATCAAGAACAACTTTTACAAAGTATTAACAGACCTCAGAGTTCCACAGAGATGCAAACATACAAGAGAGGGTCACTCTCTCAAAGGAGTCCCAAATTTTCTAATCGGCCAAAACCCAGAAAGAGAACTGAGAAGAAGAAACTCCCACTAGGAAGAAAAAATTCCCAGTCAAAAAAAAACGTCTGTTAAAATACACAAAAAAAATTCCAAATTTCACAGTCACTAAGCACAAAACCAAAAATTTTAAATTAGTATACTCAAAAACTGGAAGAGAAAAATATCATTCAAACTTATCAGATATTCAGCTGTCTTCCTTCCACAACCACTTCCTCATGCGTCAGACAAGGATTGTAATCCACAAAACACTGGAATGTTCGGTCAGTACAAACTTCTGCATCGGAATCCCACAAGGCACAAAAGCTCTTCACTTCTTGACAAGGGACCTTGTTTCGCTAGCTTCTGCGTCAGGAGAAGAGTAATCTGAATCACACCAGCTCTGCAATAACAAAATGGCCTCGTATTCATCAAAGACACCAATACTGACGTCACATCAATCAGCTGATCAAAGAAAGCTAATCAATGAAAAAGGTAGCATATCTTCAGTCAGCTGCAAAATCCTGACAGTGCTAGCAACTGAACCTTGCTATTTAATAAATTATTTTTTTTTCAGTAACTATGGGCTCCTTTTACTAAGCTGCGCTTAGAGCGCACTAAATTGTTGCACGCTAGACACTAACGCCTTGAGCATGTAGCATGTAGCATGGGGCATTTGGCATGTAGCAAGGGGTTAGCTTGCACAGCAATGCAGCCACGCTAAAAACGCTAGCACACCTTAGTAAAAGGAGCCCTATGTTCTAGATCAGGGGTGTCCAATGTCGGTCCTCGAGGGCCGCAATCCAGTCGGATTTTCAGGATTTCCCCAATGAATATGCATTGAAAGCAGTGCATGCACATAGATCTCATGCATATTCATTGGGGAAATCCTGAAAACCCGACTGAATTGCGGCCCTCGAGGACTGACATTGGACACCCCTGTTCTAGATAGAAAATTTTTTTTCTTTTTAGAGCTCCTTGCCCTACTCATACACAAAATAATATAGCAATAGAATTCAGAAACTCACCAGTCAATCGTCTGTAGCGGTAGTCTGTATGCTTTTAAATGCTGACTATCACTGACTAAGTTACACCCAGATAGTCAATGCTAGGCCATGTCTAGGTACCAGCATTGAATATCTGGGTCTGACCGAATTGCTGCTGGCCAACTGATCTTATGAAGGTTCTGACCGAAATTCAGTCAAAACCCTCAAAAGTGTCTGTTAAATTTTTCTCTTGATTTCTCCAAATCACCCTTGCGACCAGACCCCTCCTATGAAGACCTCCCCAAGCAAGCCCACCTCCCTGAATAAGATCTCTGAGACAAGACCTGCTCCCGAAAAAGTCCAGCCCCACCCCCAAGCAAGAGCCTCCCTCAGGCAAGACTCACCCCTGAGCAAGACCATCCTTGAAACCAGCCCCCTACCATAGAACCTTCTTATATCCCTAGTGGAGCAGAGGGTGTTATCCAAGGCAGGAGTGATCCCTTCTCACTCCTGTCTCTAGAAGCTGCCTGAATTAAAATGGCTCTAGAGGTAGTCTCAAGGTACTACTACTAGAGGTTAGCTTTCCATATACAGGTACAAGTAGTCTCCGGGTTAAGAACAAGTTCCATTTTTAAAGCCATTCTTAAGTTGAATTTGTATGTAACTCAGATCTTGTTGCTCTTCACAAAGCCAAGGGCAGCGTTTCCTATACGCTGCCCGCAGCTGACCCAGAAGCCTTCCCTCTGAGCACAGAGTAGAGGAAACCTTTATGTTTCCCTCCCAAAGTCTGATCCTAGTATTCTTCCCATCTTCTCCACCTCCTTGAGGCCCCTCTTCTATCTCTTTCCATCTGTCCCACTGTTTCCTTTCCACCACCACATCCAACATTTCTCCCACTCATCTCTCTCTTCCCCATGCATCTGTACCTCACTCCTCTTCCACCACCATGTCCAATAAGTCTCCCTCCTTATGCCCGAGTCTCCTCTTTCTTCATTTCTCCATGTGCACCATCTCTTTCCCTCTCACTCATAACAATTCTCCCTTTCTATTCCCTCCCCTTCAGCATCTCTTTCCCTCACTCCCTCCATTCTTGAGATACCCACTCTATCCCGCTGCCAAGCGAACCCCCCCCCCCAGCAGCAGGAGAGATGCCCATTCTGTCAGAAAAATACAGACAGAAAAAAGTGGAAAATCATTGGACTAAGGGCTACTTTTACAAAGGTGCGTTAGGGCCTTAACACGCAGAATAGCGCGCGCTATAATGTCGCGCACCAGCCGCTACCTTTTAAGCAGGCGGTAATTTTTCAGCTAGCGCACATTATAGCACGCGCTAATCTTGTGCATGCGTTAAAAACGCTAGCGCACCTTAGTAAAAGGAGCCCTAAGTGTATAGCCCTCGATGGAGACTGCCCCCAACTTTGTTGGTTAGACCGAGAACTTTGCAGTGGCCCCCTTGTACTCCTAAATAACTAGAATCTCATTATTTTCCCTTCTGCTTCGCTGCCTGGAACAAACTGCCTGACTCGGCACGTCAAGCTCCGTCTCTGGCAATATTCAAATCTGTGCTAAAAGCCCACTTTTTGGAAGCCGCTTCTAAGTTCTAACTCCAGCCCACTTGTAAAGTACCTATATCTGCTTTGTCTTTCACTCTGTAATTCCCTACCTGAGCAGCATGTATAGATTCGCCCTTTTTTGTTCTGTTTGTCCGTCACAATCAGGGTCTGTCTCTTGTGTGTTAATGGACAGCGCTACATTCATCTGACAATGCTATAGAAACGATAAGTATTTGCTGGGGTTACCAGACGCCCGGATTTACCCGGACATGTCCTCTTCTTAGAAGATATGTCCAGGCGTCCGGATGGCTTTTCAAAACCCAGCACTTTGTTTGGGTTTTGGAATAGTTTCCACCTCAGGACCGCGTCGGAAAGGAATCGGCGCATGCATGTGTGGATGCAACGTGTGGTTACGTCACACACATGCGCGCATTGCATGTGAGGTGACGGTGTTGTATCCGTGCATGCGCTGATGCCTTCCCGATGCAGTCCCGAGGATGAGAACAGGTTGAGGGGGTGAGGCTGCGGCAGAATGGAGGTAACTGTGGCAAAATGGAGTGGGGCTGGGTAGAACTGGGCGAGCCTAAGGGCAGGAGTAATATCTGGTAACCCTACTATTTGCACAAGGGAGGTGGCTAATTTTTGATGGACCCGGGGCCTGGGATCCTTGTGTGTTCAGTACAGAAAGAAGTGCATATCTGTGTTTATTTCTCCAGTGTTGTAATACTTACTGAGTATAATTTCGTGGGGTTCCCAGTTCAGTTTCCATTTGTGATCTCTTGTTCTGTATTTGGTAAAGGTCTGTCTGTGTTTTGTGTATAAAGAAGTCATTTAAAGTTGTTTTATTTGTGGTAGTAATGGGAGGTGGGGATATCAGGGGCAGGGTGCAGGAATAAGAGGGGATCAGGGGCCCCCTCCTTAATTTCTGCCCTGGGCCCCAGAATGTCTAAAACCAGACCTGGGGGGGCAGAGCAGGGCGGAGAGTAAGCATGTTCTGTGCTAATCTGTTATGGTGCGGGAATGACACGTGTAAACAAACACAAGCTAAGGCCACTTTGGCCCCGATTCACTAAAGTCAGTGATCATCGCTAAACCTGTTTTCACAGGTTTAGCAATGATTGCTGCCAACCGACCCGATTCACAAAACGGCCCACTGCGTATTTTTCCACTCAATCACCCATTTTCCGATCCGGCCATGCAAATTAGTAAAACCCCATACAAAATAGCCAATTGATTCACTTAAGTTTGCTTGGCTATTTTGTGTCGGGTTTTATGATCCTAAAACCCGACTGCTGTAGACCTGTCGGTAACTGTGTTACCAACAGGTCTGCCTGGTTTTTTTTTTCCATGGCACAGATATTTTGTGTGTATTACACATGCAACATATCTGCCCCATAAAAAAAAAAAAAAAAGAAAAAAATTCCCCGCCACTCGCAAATGGCCAATCAGGGACTTCCTTAGGATCCTTCCTAATGAAGTCCCTGATTGGCTCAGGCCCCTCCCAAGGGAGGAACATGAGGCACCTGAGCCAATCAGGGCCTTAGGCCCCTCCCCATGCATCACATGAGGAGCAGGAGCAGGAGATCTTTGCAGTTCCTCCTGCTCCCAACACAAAAGGTATGGATGATGCGGGGAGGGGAGGGAGCATTGCAGTGGCAGGAGGGAGTGGGCATCCCTCCTGCCGTTTTTTGGGGGGAAGCGGGTGGGCCGGCGGGAGTTGTGGCTGGAAGGAGTGGGCATCTCTCCTGACGGTTTTTCAGGGGAGCGGGCAGGGAAATGGTCGCTTGGGGGGGAGTGATTGTCGGCTTTTTTAATGGGACAGATGGTGCACGTTTAAGTCACACAGAACATCTGTCCCATTAAAAGAAAGCAAAAGCCTTGACAGCAGTGACAGGAGGCTGTTTCTGAGCGATTGAGTCGGTCAGTTTACATGTAAATGATTTGCACCTCCATGCAAATCATTTGCATGCATACTTGATAGTGAATCAATCGCTGTTTGAAAATCGGCCAGAGAATTATATTTTGGTTGTAACTCACTTAGTAAATTATGGATAAGCGATTTATCAAAAACAAATAAACTTGAATTGGCCAACAGTGATTGACTCACTATCTTTAGTGAATCTGGGCCTTTGTAGCCTATATGAATAGTTTGGGATCATTCGGACATATTTTCAGCCTGATCCTATCAGTATAAGAGCTAAAATTTACAGTGAAGTCATTTTCACAATCTGTGGGTAAACATATGACTTGGAATATCAGCCTGGATATGATGTATTTCTCTTTTTCTAATATTTGGTTTCAAATTTCCTGGGCAAATGAGGTTTATACTTTTTTTTTCTTTTCCAGGCCCAGAAGTCATGGATCGAGAGAGCATTTCACAAGAGAGAATGCGTTCATATCATACCAAGTACCAAAGACCCCCATAGGTAATTGTATTGTTAGAAGCTGTGCACAAAGAAATGAATAGAATTGAAGGACTATGAAGACAAGGTTGTTTATCAATATTTGTGAATCTTCTAGAAATATTTTCAGGATACAAGGTTCATAATTTCCACCCAGATCCAGAGCTGAGAGCCATGGATCTTCTGTACAGGTTCTCACAACCAGGCTTAATTTGCAGATTAAAAGGAAATAGAACTGTGGAGCTGGAAAAGTATTGGGTGGCAAGGCAAAGAGTGGATATGTCTTAATAAGATTGGTGAACACTATTGCACAAAAATCCTTTATTCATCAAATAACTGAACAGTTCAAACTCAATGACTCGACTTAGACTGAAGCTTAACTCAGAAAAAAACAAAGTTTTTTGTAGCTTCACCGCGCTTGTTTGATATTAAAACATCATTGTGTATAACTAAATTCAGCTATCCTATTCAATCTACCATTAAGGTTTTGGGAATAATATTGGACCAGGGCTTGACTATGAAGAACCAGATGGACTTTTTGGTCAGAAAGGGTTTCTTCACTCTTTGGAAGCTTCGATCTGTTAAGAGCGTATTTTGATATTTCATCATTTAGAGTTTTGGTGCAGTCTCTTATACTAAGCCAGCTTGATTACTTCAATATTGCCCATTTGGCAATTTCCCAGAAGAATATGCAACGATTGTGAATAGTACAAAATGCGGCAGTCAGGCTGATTTTTAGGTTGAAGAAATATGATCACGTAACACTCTCCTATCGGGTACTGCATTGGCTGCCAATGTAGGCGCGGGTGAAGTTTAAGTTTGATTGCTTCTGTTTTAAGGCTTTGTTTGGTTTAGCTCCCAAATATATATTTGAGCTTTTCTCTTTTGCAACCAACAGACATAAGAGAAACTCACATCTGAATTTTGTTTTTCCACCTTGTTAGAGGATGTAAACTTTAAAAACATCATCAAAATCTTTTTTCATATCAAGCAGCGTTATGGGGTAAGAATTTAGAACAATTGCTATTGCTTACTGACACTTATGGGAAATTTAGGAGACATCTAAAAACATATCTGTTTTCAAAGTATTTAGGCAGCTAATTTGTAAACATTTTATTATGCAGTATTTTGATCATTTTAGTGTCTGTAATTATTGGCTTTTAACTTTTTTAGTTCTATTCAACTTCTTTTATTTATTTTTTTTTAACTACTGTAAACCGCATAGAACTTTACGGCCTTGCGGTATATAAACTGATTATTATTATTATTCTACAAAACATAGGTGTAAAACAATTAACAAAGGAACAATATAAAAGAAAACAACTAAAACCAATATGTAAACGTCCATATATCACAAAAATACCATTGTAGTACAACAAAAAAATACACAATCAATGAACTCCATACCTAAACGAACATTAAACATGTATCAAATACAAATAACATCCATATTTGTGTGTTCATAGCAAATTTATGTATAAAATATATATACATATAATTGATCATAGAAGGCGTTCAAGATATGCAAAGGCAACTATTGGAAATAAATGATGCCACGCTGCGGACATTACGAAACATAAAATACAAGCATGGCATAGCATGAGTAAGCCAAATTCAAGTACGCAGACTAAAAGAATTAAATAAACAGATATAATTGGCAAAAACATATATCAAGGTGAACTATCAGTTAAGACTCACAGAAATATACATATAAGGGTATATATTGGGTGGGCCAGGAGCAGGAGCAACAGGAGAAGAAGGGACGGATTAGGGATTACAGTAGCTGTTTTCTGCTTTGCTCCAGTCTCACAACCTACCCTCCTCTTCCTTGTAGGCTGCTTAGAAGAAAGGGAGTAGGGTAGAATGCCCTTATTTCTCTGGAGTCTGAAAATAAGTGGTGGAATTGCGTTCCAGGCAGAATTTATTGTGACAAATATAAATTTATAAAAACCTTTTTACCAAACAAGGGACCCGACACGGTCCGTGTTTCAGACAAACCTTCGTCGGGGGTCCAATATGCCAAAAAGGTTTGAAAAATATGCCACAAAAAATATAGGATAAAAAATCAGTTGGCGATTCTCGGCGTATTGGACCTTTTGGTTTATGATTTTTTTATCCTATATTTTTTGTGGCATATTTTTCAAACCTTTTTGCATATTGGACCCCCGACGAAGGTTTGTCCGAAACACGGACCGTATCGGGTCCCTTGTTTGGTAAAAAGGTTTTTATAAATTTATATTTGTCATAATAAATTCTGCCTGCATCTTGTACACATCTGCAGTTTGTTTTTGTTTGTTCCTGGTTGGTTTTTTCTGCAGACAAGGTTGGACCCCTCCTTCCTTTTTTTCTTGCTCGGAACTGCGTTCCAGGCCATACCCCCCCCCCCCCCCCACACACACACACAAATTAAGGGCTCCTTGTATTGAACGGCACTAAGGCCCTCTTTTACTAAGGTGCGCTAACCGGGGTCCAGAGAAGAGCGACTAAAATGGTTAAGGGGCTGGAGGAGTTGCCGTACAGTGAGAGATTAGAGAAACTGGGCCTCTTCTCCCTTGAAAAGAGGAGACTTGAGAGGGGACATGATCGAAACATTCAAGATAATGAAGGGAATAGACTTAGTAGAGAAAGACAGGTTGTTCACCCTCTCCAAGGTAGAGAGAACGAGAGGGCACTCTCTAAAGTTAAAGGGGGATAGATTACGTACAAACGTAAGGAAGTTCTTCACCCAGAGAGTGGTGGAAAACTGGAACACACTTCTGGAAGCTGTTCTAGGGGAAAACACCCTCCAGGGATTCAAGACAAAGTTAGACAAGTTCCTGCTGAACCAGAACGTATGCAGGTAAGGCTAGTCTCAGGGCGCTGGTCTTTGACCTAAGGGCCGCCGCGTGAAGGCACGATGGACCACGGGTCTGACCCGGCAGTGGCAATTGTTATGTTCTTATTAGCGCGCGCTAAATGCTAACATGTGCATGTTAGTCTATGGACACATTAGCGTTTAGCACACTCTAATTCGATTAGCGCACCTTAGTAAAAGAGGGGAGTAAATGGTTTTAGCGCGGGCTGACGAGGTAAATGCTCTGACGCTCATAGAATTCCTAAAAGCATCGGAGCATTTACCTCGCCGGCCCACGATAAAAAAAAAAACTCTAGCAACGTTTAGTAAAACCCACCATAAGCCTTGCTTACGGCCATTTACTTTTTGGCATTTTAGTACCTTCTTCTATAACAAAAAGTTTCAGAGGAAGAGGGAAATCTCCTCTATGCTCTCCAGAAACACCAATATTCCTATGAATAACCAGCTTATGACCCAGGACTTGCAAATTAATTTTCAAAGGGTTGTGTCCTATAAATTTTAAAAATTTGGGGCCAGCCAGCACCACGGTACCTGGAGGCTTTGCACCCAAGTTGGACTAGGTGTAAAGTCCCTATCAGAAATCCCAGTGCATTTTCTGTCAGCCTCACTCTTCCCTTTTTTTTTGTGGATATCAGATAAAAGCACCCAAGGAGTAGGACAGCAGTTTTTCAAATGATGGCTTTTACTTGCACCCGCCTAGTTATCAAGGTAAAATCAATTGAAAGTGGTTCTTTCTATTCTCTAACACGGACGCACCTCTGCTTTAGCAACAGCTTCTAAAGCAAGGACATTTTGAAACAGTTCAGAGCTTTTAACGTCACCTTTACACGTTGTTTACCCCATAACATCACACCTGCATGCATGTTTATAATTGCAGTGACATAGGAAAAGCATGACTGTAAACTGTCATTTGTCCTCTCATAAGTAATATTCTTCTGTAATCTATTGGGTAATACATGCAAATTACTCAGGGTTAGTTATTTTGAATAAAATACTGTGTGGTTGCCATGTGAGCAAAGTTGAATGCAGGGAAATGAAGGTCCATAAGTAAAAAATGTATAATGTGATACCATTTTAATGGGCTAAATACCTATCTTGACTTGGTTTTGGACATTATACACCCTTCATCAGGACAAACTCTACAGAGCTATCATCATATAATGTTATTATTCTTTGTTCACTTTTATCTCTATTAAATTTCTTTTAAAAGTCACTTAAGGGAATTCTTCATCAGCTAAACGATAATAAATTCATTTAGAGATCCTTTTACTAAGGTGCGCTAAATGCTAAACACCCATTATATTACTGTGGACGTCTTAGCATTTAGCCCACTCTAATCTTTAATGTGCACTAAATCAGTTAGCACTCCTTAGTAATAGAACTTCTTAATATGCACCTGAGACCTGCCTGATCATACTGAACTCCTTTTATATGTATCATTTTTTTCATTATTGTACACAGTGTATAGACATATGATAATATTGCACATGCAAGTCATACTTTCTAATCCCCAGAAGTTCTAATTTTTCAATATCCACATGGAGGGCAATTTTATAAGTTTGTCTTGTTTGGGAGACCAAGTAGGCACCTCTTTTGAGCCTTTTTTATAAAAAATACTTAGGCTCATTTTACTAAGATACACTAAAGAACGTAGCATAGAAACATAGAAATATAGAGTATGACAGCAGAAGAGGGCCGGCGGCCCAACAAGTCTGCCCACTTAAGAACCCTCCCTCCCTGGTGCCCCTCTTTCATGCATAACTTTGTAGCCCTCCCACCTGTTGGTCCCATCGACTTTTGAAGTCAGGTACACTACTGGCCCAGACCACCTGGCGTGGAAGTTTATTCCATCGATCAATCACCCATTCGGTGAAGAAGTATTTCCTAGTGTCACTATGAAATCTTCCCCCCTTAAGTTTTAGCGGATGCCCTCTTGTCACCTTGGGACCTGTAAGAAAAAAGATTTCTTCCTCCACCTCAATGCGGCCCGTGATGTATTTGAATGTTTCTATCATGTCCCCCCTTTCTCTGCGCTCCTCGAGAGAATATAAGCACAGTCTGGTCAGACGTTCTTCACATGGGATGTCTTTAAGTCCTGAGACCATCCTAGTGGCCATTCTCTGGATCGACTCCATTCTCTTCACATCCTTTTGATAATGTGGCCTCCAAAACTAGACACAGTACTCCAGGTGAGGTCTCACCATGGATCTGTACAATGGTAATATGACTTCAGGCTTTCGGCTTAGAGAATGACACGGTGACAAAATTCATCACCGTTTCCGTCCCCGCGGATAACCATGGTAAACCATCTTCATATCATTCTTTAAGGAGAGAGGGAAGAATCAGAGTATGAATGGCCACAACCTGGGAGTGATGGTGGACACAACATTGAAGGCGTCGGCGCAGCGCGCCACAGCCTCAAGGAAAGTGAACAAAATGTTTGGTATCATTAAGAAAGGTATCACGACCAGGACGAAGGAAGTCATCCTGCCACTGTATCGTGCAATGGTGCGCCCGCACCTGGAGTACTGTGTCCAGTACTGGTCGCCGTACCTCAAAAAAGACATGGCGATACTTGAGAGAGTCCAGAGAAGAGCAACTAAGCTGATAAAGGGTATGGGGGACCTCTCATATACTGACAGACTGAAAAAGCTGGGGCTTTTCTCCCTGGAAAAGCGAAGACTCAGGGGAGACATGATAGAAACCTTCAAGATCATGAAGGGCATAGAAAAAGTGGACAGGGACAGATTTTTCAAACTAAGGGGAACCACAAGTACAAGGGGGCACTCAGAGAAATTGAAAGGGGAAAGGTTCAGAACAAACGCCAGAAAGTTCTTTTTCACCCAGAGGGTGGTGGATACATGGAACGCGCTGCCGGAGGATATGATAGGCAGAAGCACGCTACAGAGCTTCAAAGAGGGTCTGGACAGGTACCTGGAGGACAAAGGGATTGAGGGGTACAGGTAGGAGTAGAGGTAAGGTTATAGGGACAGGATTAGAGGTAAATTATAAAATTAGTCAGAGACCACTGTTCAGGCAGTGGGACTGATGGGCCGCCGCGGGAGCGGACCGCTGGGCAAGATGGACCTCTGATCTGCCTCAGCGGAGGCAACTTCTTATGTTCTTAACCACTGATCCTCAAGCTTTGCTTTGAAGAATGCCGGTGTAGAAGGACTGAGGTTGAAATAGACACTACAGAATGACAGTCTCTGGTATCCAGAGCAGATATTGTGATGTCATAATGCCTCATTCCATCAGTTCCTAAGAGCCAATCACATCAGTGATGTCACAATGGCTTCATTATCCTTGGCTCACAGAAGAATCAGAGTATGAATGGCCACAACCACTGACCCGCAAGCTTTGCTTTGAATAATACTGGTGTAGAAAGTCCGAGGTTGAAATAGACACTAAGAAATGAAATGGGATTATTTCCCGTGTTATCCGCGGTGAAGGGAACGGTGATGAATTTTGTCACCGTGCCATTCTCTATTTCGGCTGATAAAGCTCCTTCTGATGCAACCCAGCATTTGTCTTGCCTTTGCTAAAGCTTTCTCCACCTGATTGGCAGCTTTCATATCTAAATATTAAGGAGCCCATTTTATTCCTGTGGGCTTCTTAGCATTTACAGGGAAATTATATAACCAGCGCCTAAACTTAGGTGTCGGTAATTGAAAAATGCCACCAGAAACCGCAAAAAAATGGCAGTGTTGAAGCGTCTACCGATGACTAAATAAAAGGCGGCTAGGTAGCTGCTTTAGGCTGTGGCTAATGCCGGAAGTGGCATTAGGCGGGCTAAAGCAGTTACCTAGCTGCAATTCACAGCAAGGTAGGTGGCTGAAATGTAAGTCCAGAAAACCCTGACCACCTGTCTATGTCACTGCAAGATCCTAAAGCCATCCTACATTGGCCATAAGCTGATTACAGCAGGGGAAGTTACCCCTGATCATTTATGCCGGCAATGCTCCCTGAAGCCGCAGCTTCGGGTAGTCCTTCCAGTTCAGCTAATCAGGGGGGTGGGGGTAATACCCCTGCCGCAATCAGCTGTGTGGTTGCAGCAGGGGACCCCTCCCGACATCGGCAGGAGGGATGCCCACTCTCTCCTGCCAGAACCCCTGAACCCCCCTTCGAAGTCCCATGGTAGGAGCGATGCCAACCTCTCCCATAGGAGGGGCCTTAGGCACCTGGGATAATCATGGCCTTAGACCCCACATTGGGAGGGGCCAATGGGAGTCCTAAGCGCCTCCTTGTGTATCTCAGAATGCACCAGGAATAAAGTCTAAGGCCCTGATTGACCTGGGTGCCTAAGGCCCCTCCTATGGATGACCATTTCTACTACTACTACTACTAATGATTATTATTATTATTTCTATAGTGCTACCAGACACACAGTGCTGTACAGTACATCTCCGCGAATTCACGGTCAGTGATTCGTGGACTCAGTCATTCGCTGTATTTTCTGACCACCTCTTCTGGTCAGAAAATATCACAAACGACTGACCAAATGAAAAGGTCTCTGTCACAACGCAGTGAGAGGGGAAAGCAGAACTACAAATTCCCTCCTCCCACCACCAACATGAAGATCACGTCACTCCCAACATCAGCGTCTGCACACTCGCAAAAACCTGCACTAGGTAACGCCCCTTCTTGCAGAAACCTGGAGCGCGCTTCCCATATGGGATTGTGCAGGAGGAGGAGTGCACAGGAACTGGCAACGGAGAAGCTGAGTTTCCCGAGGCAGTGAACCAGTGGGTTTGAGCAGAAAGAACTGGGTGACTAGGTAAGCGGCACAGCTCAGGCTAGAGCAAGAGCGGAAGAGGAGGAGTGCCAATTACAGTACTCTTCCGATATTCACAGTTTTTCAACATTCGCGGTCACTCCATGAACGTAACCCCCGCAAATTTCGGGGGAGTACTGTACATTATATTAACCATGAAGAGTCAATTCCTACTCAACAGAGCTTACAATCTAATCACCACCATGGCTTCCTTTCAGTTGGGGGTAGAAGTGATGTAGGGGATAGAAAAGAGTTTTACAGGACAAGATGGAGAGAAAACATCAAGCTTTTCCCCTTCTTTTACTGAAAAGTTTTGAAGAAAACACAACACAAACAAAAAATATAATATAATACAATAAATAAAGTCAAAGGGTGTCATAACATACAATACAAATTCAATACAATAACAATGTATTAATCCTACTGAGCATTGGTAACATACCCCTGATCTAGCCATATGATGAAGCAAAATGTGAAAATGTTGAGTGTTTATGTATAAATTATTTTTGAAGGTTGTACTGTATATAATAAACCTTTTTGCAGTTTTAATTTTATTTAGAGTTGTGATCCCTTGATCTGTTGTTTGGCTTTTTCAGATCCTTTAGCCCCTCATGGTTCTTTAGTCCAGTAACATGGCCACAACCCTTGCCAAAAAATTTCCTAACCCCTTCTACCATTCCCCCCCCCCATGACATCTATCTCCCCACCTCAACACTCCCTCAGTCCAAATCTTTGACCCCTCCCACCAATCCCCTGACCACATTCCTTAACCTCCTCCTCCTCCCAATATCATTACCCTATGACGGAAAGGCCTATTGAGTTTTGCTGTTTGGGGGAAGGAAGAGGCGTTTTGGAGAGTATGCTATGAAGGTTCAGGAATGTGATAGTGGGGAAGGACATTCAGGGACTTTGATTAGAAGAGTTGTGGGGTGGGAAGGGTTTCTGTACTATGATTATGTCTGAATCCTGATTGGCTTTAATGGAGAATTTGAGATGCCAGAAATTGAATGAATCTTAACTTTTTATTTAACTTACCCTCCTTTTATGAAGTTGCACTGCCAAGCAGCACAAGCTCAATACCGAGCCACCCATTTTATTCCTATGGGTGACTCGGCATTTAGCTCTCACTGCTCAGCAGCATAGCGTGATAAAAGGGGTGGTTAAATTGTGTCAAGTTTTTGTGTTTTTTTTTGTTAAACTGTTTATTCAAAAGACAAAATACACGCAAGAAGCAGAAATCACATTTTCCAATACAAAACTAGTATGAATGATGACAGACTTCCTTACAGGAGAAAAGAACCATTGGAGAGACTGTTGCTGTTCATGCAAAGAACAGTAGACCAAGGTCATATGAAGGAATTTTCATCCAGGAGAACGACATAGCTGCAAGAGAGCAAGTAATAGGCCTAGACCCTAGAGGAAGCAATAAACTTGGTGAGAGTGGGGAGTGAAGGAATGTCAAAATTAGACCAGGAGGAAGACAGGGAGGGAAAGAAATTAGACTCAGGAACAGAAAAGGCACAGGTTGGTGAAAAGCAGGGGGAATATAGAGGGACTGCTGTTATGGCAGGGAATGAATATTATAAGGACAAAATTGTAGTGGAGAAATAAGCAGTATTACTCTTCTTTACATCCATTATCACTGACTTCCTGTGCCTTATCGCATGCAACATAAAATCCTCACCTTTGCAAAACTTTACACAAAGGTATCCCTTTCTATTTGTCCTCTGCCATTATCAAATATGTTCCACCCAGACTTCTACAGTCAATCGCTGATTACCACTTGCACATCCCATTAGTGTTTTCCGAAAGACTAGACGCAACAAGGCCATCTACATCTTACTGTATGGCCCCTGTGTAATAGAACACACTGCCAGCAACCCTTTACCTTGAGCTTTCTTTTCCTAAATTTAAGGCTGCACTGAAATTATTTAGACTTGATTATGGGGAAGGTTGAAGTATGTGATGGGCTCTGAATGACTGGCTGACAACTTTGGAACTTGTTGGCTTCACTGGTGGATTGTACCCATCTGTATGATTTCTTGCTGTTCTTGTTTCTCTTCTCTGATATTGGAGTTCCTGATATTGGCTGGATTTTCAGTCTGTACACAACCTTGTTATGCTTTCAGGAAAGACAGTACAGTGTTCCCCCGCAAATTGGCGATTCGCGGACTCAGTTATTCGTGGTATTTTCTGACCGTCTCTTCCGGTCAGAAAATATAGGGAATGCACAGCCGATTCCTCCTCCTTTTCCCCCCTGGTCAGCCAATCAGCCTTCTGCACAGCCGATTCCTCCTCCTCTCCCTCCTTGGTCAGCCAATCAGACTTCTGCACAGCTGATTCCTCCTCCTCTCCCCCCGGTCAGCTAATCAGCCTTCTACACAGACGATTCCTCCTCCTCTCCCCCACGGAGCATACCGTGTATGATTTACTGCACCCGCTGGCACCCCAGCTGCCCTCTCCTGCCTTTTTACAGACTCAAAACCACATTTGCAGTTTTTCAAAATTCATGGGTGTTCCTAGAACGGAACCAATGCAAATTTTGGGGGAGTAATAATAATAATAATAACTTTATTCTTCTATACCGCCACAATCTTGCGACTTCTAGGCGATTTACAATCAAGAGAGCTGGACATTCAGCGAATTACAATATGCAGAGAGTCAGAGGAAATACAGAGTGCAGAGACTTTAAGAAAGCAAAATTATAGAAAAACAATTTGCTGTGCAAGAGTATAAGATATACAGTTTGGTAAGTAATGTCTGAGAGGACCTGTTTGGAATAGGCCACACATTTCAAAAAAATACAGCGAAAAATTATGATAAGATAAAGATAACAATTTATATGTATCTCAGTACCGTGAAATTCTATGCGGGCTTAAGAGGGTATAGAGGAAAAGGGTAGGAGGTCAGGAGGACCGTTATTGAGGAGAAAGAGAGGAGAGCGGGTCAGTTATTTAGGTATTTCAGGAACAGATATGTTTTTAGGCGCTTCCTAAATTCCCCGTAAGTAGTGGGCGAAAGCAGTTGATCTAGGTCTTTACCCCATAAGGCTGCTTGGTGAGAGAGAAGGTGCTCATGGTATTTTTTCAGTTTGAAACCTCTAACTGAAGGGGAAATGAATTTTGAATGTGTGTTTCTCTTGCGTTTGTTGGTGGAAAAGGAGAAAAGGTCCGTTATGTATTTGGGGCAAGTCCATATAGTGCTTTGAAGCAGAGGCAGGCGAATTTAAACCTTACGCGTGCTTCCATCGGCAGCCAGTGCAACTGCCAGTAATAAGGTGTCACGTGATCGAATTTCTTCAGCCCGAAGATTAGTCTGACCACAGCATTTTGCATTATTTGAAGACGTCTCATATTCTTTTGGGAGATTGCTAAATAGACGATGTTGCAGTAATCAAGTTGACATAGTACAAGGGATTGCACTAGGATTCTGAATGCTAACGTATCAAAATATGATTTAATGGATCTGAGTTTCCAGAGAGTCAGAAAACCCTTTCTGAATAGGGAGTCCACCTGGTCTTTCATAGTTAGGCATTGATCTAGAGTTACACCTAGTATCTTCATGGTGGGCTGGATAGGGTAGTTAAGTTTATTGATGCATAGTGGGATTTTATTGTCAAGAGGGTGAGGAGAGGCAACAAAGAGTACTATATATCAAATACAACAAACCGTAATAGGAAGCACAAAGATTATGGGGATAGAGCTTATAGGACTGACTGCGGAAATGGAAAAGGGTTACAGTCAAAGTGTATTATTTTGTACCTGGGGGCAGAATAGAGAAAAGCCAAAGCACAGAAGTACTGTATCCCCTATTTCTCTATCCAAATACATCACCATGCATTTTCTTAACACTGCCTTACTTTGCCAAGGCAGGATTAAACTTTTAATGGGCCTTCTACATATGGGGGTCCCCTGTGTTTCTATGAGTACAGTTTTCCAAAAGAGGAAGCAATAGGTAAAAAGTATTGTTCACCAATGTTCCTTTTTCATGTCACAACTCCAACTGAGTATATTTGTCTTGGAATGTTTATTATTTGTTGTTTGTTCCCTATTTATATTTAAAATTTGTAATGTACAACGCTTTGTATTCCAGGAGAAGCGTTTTATCAAATTTTGAATAAAGTATAAACTAAACTATATACCATGTGTAGGCAATGGTGACTCTGATCTTTCTCTGCACCTATCCCCTCCCTCCCCCCCCCCCCCCCCCCCCTTGCTGCACACTTCTCTCCGGCAGCAACTAACTTACCAAAACAAAAGCTTGCCTTGGGGGCCATTGAGCTAGCACATCTAAGAGGGCCTCCTCCTAAACATTTAGGCCGAAGACATATGCCTAGTTTGCCTAGGCCTTAATCCTGCCCTCTTTATACCATTCCTCAAGCTTCACTTGATCACTTGTCATGTTTTTCACACCTTCTAGAAAATATTTGTCTATATGTTGCATTGTATGCTACTATGACATGTTTGATGTAGCAGAGTGTGTGGGGCAGTAGTTAGAGCTATAGCCTCAGCACCTTGAGGCTGTGGGTTCAAATCTCATGCTGCTCCTTGTGACCCTGGGCAAGTCACTTAATCTCTCATTGCCCCAGGTACGTTAGATAGGGTGTGAGCCTACCAGGATAGATAGAGGAAAAATGCTTGAGTACCTGAATGTAAAGCACATGGATTTTGAAGTATGTCACAAAGTTTTGGAGTCAATGGAAAAGTATAAGGAAGTCATCAAGAGACAAAAATTGAAAAAACTATCTAGAGATGAACAGGACTATTCCTCTATCACAGTGTCTTGCAAACTTTTTCGAGCCGGAGCACACTAAACCTAGTGTCCCTGGCTCGAGACACCCACCGACATCAGCGCATGCACAAAGGTCCTTCCAATGGGTCTTGCACCGAGAGGAGATAAGGACTGGCAGAGAGAAGGCGAGAAAAGCTGGTGAGAAGAGAGAAGAGCTGGAGAGAAGGGCCAGCAAAGAGAATAGATGCTGGCGTCGGGAGATTGCTTACAGGACATGCCTCTCTTCGTGAGAGACACGTCCTGTAGACAGTCAGCTGGCACCAGCATCTCTCCTCTTCCCCAGTGTACCGCGGCACACCAGAAATCTCAGGAGGCACACAGTTTGCGATACACTGCTCTAACAGAGTGTACCCTTGGGTTTATAATAAGACACCTAACAATACAGGAGCCAGAGGATCAGGCACGTGTAGTGGTTCCACCACCCAAACTTCATCCAGTGACAGTGATAGCTCAGCAGATTTTTTAGCCACAAGAAGATAGCTATCTCCTGCTGAATATCTGACTCACCAGCTAGCACGGTGACCATCTAAGTCTGCGGCAGCAAACTCTGTCCTGGATATTCAATGCCAGTAGCCGGATATGGCTCCAGCATTGAATATCTATGATTGCTGTAGCCTACGGGCGGTATCCAAGCTGCCTCCTGCAGGCTTGGTATTGCACTCCATATAGCCTATTCAGTCTCCCCATCCATGCCATCTGCTATCCCTTCCTCTCCCTTAGAAATATAGGCACAGAGAAAATGAAGACAGATAAAAGACTATATGCCCTATCCAGTCTGCCTATCCATGCTTTCATAAGAACATAACAATTGCCTCTGCTGGGTCAGACAAGTGGTCCATCATGCCCAGCAGCACGCTCACATGGCGGCCCTCTGGTCAAAGACCAGTGCCCTAACCACGACTAGCCCTACCAGCGCACGTTCTTGTTCAGCAGGAACATGTCTAACTTTGTCTTGAATCCTTGGAGGGTGTTTTCCCCTATAACATCCTCCGAAAGAGCGTTCCAGCTTTCTACCACTCTCTGGGTGAAGAAGAACTTCCTTACGTTTGTACGGAATCTATCCCCTTTCAACTTTAGAGAGTGCCCTCTTGTTCTCCCTACCTTGGAGAGGGTGAACAACCTGTCCTTATCTACTAAGTCTATCCCCTTCAGTACCTTGAATGTTTCGATCATGTCCCCTCTCAATCTCCTCTCCATTTTTGTCAATTGTATGCTTTCTTTTATGTATAGGGCTATTCCACCTTCTTTCTGTCCTGACCTGTACTGGCGATAGAGCTTGTACCCCGGCAGTGCTGTATCCCATTTGTTTTCTTCATTCCACCACGTTTCAGAGACTCCAATAATGTCTATGTCCTCTGCATTGGCCATGGATTCTAATTCCCCCATTTTGTTTCTTAGGCTCCTTGCATTAGTATATATGCGATTTAGATCCTGGTATTTTCTTGTCTTCATTTCCAGACCGAAGCACAGGGAAAGTAAATGAAGACAAGAAAATACTAGGATCTAAATTGCATATATACTAATGCAAGGAGCCTAAGAAATAAAATGGGGGAATTAGAAGCCATGGCCAATGCAGAGGACATCATTGAAGTCTCTGAAACGTCTTGGAATGAAGAAAACAAATGGCATACATCACTGCCGGGGTAGAAGCTCTAGCGCCAGGACAGGTCAGGACAGAAAGGAGGTGGAATAGCCCTATACATAAGGTGACCATTTATTTTTTTCATCAAAAGGGGACATCTATTAATTCTCAGTCCTGCCCCCAATCCCACCCTAGCCTCGCCCCAATCCTACCCTAGCCCTGCCCAACCCTGCCCTAGCCCTCAACCAATCCCGCCCCCAATTTCTTCCATTCATTTTTCATGTACACATAATATCTTCATATTAATTCATAATGGTAACCTTAAAATTAAAAAAAACCTACAAAGCACACTATGCGCAGAGAAAATGTTAATTATCATTTATATTTGGGGGGGTTTCAAAGATGTCAAGGCAAATGACTTTAAAATATGCAATGTCACCTCAGTAACTATAGAAAAATAGATAAATATAGTGCAAAATATAGACAGCAGATTTAAATTCTCAAAACTGACACATTTTGATCACTAAATTAAAAATAAAATCATTTTTCCTATCTTTGCTATCTGGTGATTTCATGAGTCTCTGGTTGTGTTTCCTTCTGACTGTGTATCCTTTCTTTCATTTCTTTCTTTCTGCACTCAGGCCCAACAATTGTCCCTCTCTATTCTCTCCCTCCTTCCTTCCTATGTCCTTAGTGCCCCCAGTGCCTCCTTCCCATGTCCATAGTGCCCCAGTGCCTGTCCTGTGTCCCTAGTGCCCCAGTGCCTCTGTCCTGTGTCCCTAGTGCCTCTGTCCTGTGTCCCTAGTGCCCCCAATGCCTCCTTCCCATGTCCATAGTGCCCCCAGTGCCTGTCCAGTGTCCTTAGTGCCCCCAGTGCCTGTCCTGTGTCCCTAGTGCCCCCAGTGCCTGTCCTGTGTCACTAGTGCCCCCAGTGCCTCCTTCCCATGTCCATAATGCCCCCAGTGCCTCTGTACTGTGTCCTTAGTGCCCCCAGTGCCTCCTTCCCATCTCCATAGTGCCCCAGTGCCTCTTTCCCATGTCCCTAGTGCCCCCAGAGCCTCTTTCCTGTGTCCCTAGTGCCCCCAGTGCCTCCTTCCCATGTCCATAGTATCCCCAGTGCCTGTCCTATGTCCTTAGTGCCCCCAGTGCCTCCTTCCCATGTCCATAGTGCCCCAGTGCCTCCTTCCCATGTCCATAGCGCCCCAGTGCCTCCTTCCCATGTCCCTAGTGCCCCCAATGCCTGTCCTGTGTCCCTAGTGCCCCCAGTGCCTCCTTCCCATGTCCCTAGTGCCCCCAGTACCTGTCCTGTGTCCCTAGTGCCCCCAGTGCCTCCTTCCCATGTCCATAGTTCTCCCAGTGCCTCCTTCCTATGTCTTCCCTTGCCTTTGTCCCTCCCCCCGAAGCCAGCCTACCTGCCTACCTCCTTCCCTCCATCCAGTGCCTGATTTAACCCACCCCCACGGATTCAACCCCCTCCCCCCCCGTGATTCAACCCCCCCCCCACGGATTCATACCGCCCGTCCGTCTGCCTGTGTACCACCGCTGCCTGTCTGCCTCTCTGCCGTGCCGATTCAAACCCTGAGCTGCCACCGCCACTGCTTCCTCCCTTCTTCCCGATGTCAATTTTGACGTCAGAGAGGAAGTTCGGGCCAGCCAGGCAGTGAATGGCTGGCCCGGAACGTCCTCTACGACGTCAAAATTGATGTCAGGAAGAAGGGAAGAAGCAGCAGTGGCGGGCGGCCCAGGGTTAGAATCGGCGCGGCAGGGAGGGAAAGTGATCACCCGTCCTGGTGTCCCCACGCACAGCTTCGGGACACTGTCCCTGAAAACGGGACATTTCAGTGTCCCGAAGCAGTGGGTCGGGACAACGGGACGGTCGGTCTGAAAACAGGACTGTCCCATTGAAAACGGAACGTATGGTCACCTTGCCTATACATTAAAGAAAGCATATAATTGACAAAAATGTACACAGCAGAGACGACCAACCAGCTGGAATCGCTATGGGTTAAAATATCGGGAAGGAAAGGACAAACCGGAGATATCAGTGAAGAAATGGAAGCCAAGATGAAGCGAAAATGCAAAAGCGGTAAGACGGTTATTATGGGAGACTTCAACTACCCTGGAATAGAATGGAGTCTTGGAAGCACAAAATACGCTAGGGAGACAGAATTCCTGGAGGCTATACAAGATTGTTTCATGGAGCAGCTTGTTAGAGAGCCAACGAGAGGAAATGCCACTCTGGATCTAATCCTAAATAGGTTAAGGGGACCTGGAAAGGAAGTAGAGGTAGTGGGACCGCTGGGAAACAGCGATTATAACATGATCAAGTTCAAGGTTGAGGTAGGAATACCGAAAGGAAAGAGAACCATAACGACAACTTTCAACTTCAGGAAAGGAAACTACGAAGCAATGAGGGAAATGGTAAGGAAGAAACTTAGGAACACTTCCCAAAAAATGGCAAATGGTAGAACATGCCTGGTCTGTTCTCAAGAACACAGTGAGCGAGGCGCAAAATCTGTATATCCCCAGATTCAGAAAGAGGTGCTAAAAGAGTCGAACAAAAGACCCGGCGTGGATAACTAAAATAGTGAAGGAAGTATAGGCAATGAGAAAAATTCATTCAGGAAATGGAAAAAGGACAAAACTGAGGGGAACTGGAAAGAGCACAGGAAATATCAAAAAGAATGTCACCGAGTGGGTCAAAAAGCCAAAAGAGAATATGAAGAGAGGCTAGCCAGGGAAGCACAAAATTTCAAACCGTTTTTTAGAGATGTTAAAGGGAAGCAACCAGCTAGGGAGGAGGTGGGACCGCTGGACAACGGAGACAGGAAGGGAGTGTTGAAGGAGGAGAAAGAGTGGCAGAAAGACTTAACATGTTCTTTTCGTCTGTATTTACAAACGAAGACACATCCAACATACTGGAACCTGAGCAATTCTTCAATGGAAATCAAGCAGAAAAATTAACATCCATGGAAGTGAGCCTTGAAGATGTACGCAGGCAGATAGAAAAACTAAAAACTGACAAATCCCTGGGTCCGGACGGAATCCATCCAAGGGTTCTGAAGGAATTAAAGGAGGAGATAGCGGAACTACTGCAGCAAATTTGTAATCTATCCCTGAAAACAGGCATGATCCCGGAGGACTGGAAGATAGCCAACATTACGCCCATCTTTAAAAAGGGATCAAGAGGTGACCCGGGAAACTACAGACCAGTGAGTCTGACCTCGGTTCCGGGGAAAATGGCAGAAGCACTGATAAAAGAAAACATCAATGAATATTTTGAAAGAAACGAACTTCTGATAACCAGCCAACATGGTTTCTGCAAGGGGAGATCATGCCAATGAACTTATCACACTTCCTCGAAGGAATTAACAAATGGATGGACAAAGGAGACCCCATAGACATCATATATCTAGATTTACAAAAAGTCTTTAACAAGGTGCCCCATGAACGCCTACTTTGGAAACTGAAGAACCATGGGGTGGAATGTGACGTACAAAGATGGATCAGAAACTGGCTGGTGGGTAGGAAACAAAGGGTAGGAGTGAAGGGCCACTACTCGGTGCTCGGGCCACTGCTATTTAATATATTCATAAATGATCTAGAAACAGGGACGAAGTGTGAGATAATAAAATTTGCGGACGGTGCCAAACTATTTAGTGGAGCTCGGATTAAAGAGGACTGCGAAGAATTGCAAAGGGACTTGAACAAACTAGGGGAATGGGCGACAAGATGGCAGATGAAGTTCAATGTTGAGAAATGTAAAGTATTACATATGGGAAACAGAATCCCGAGGTACAACTATACGATGGGAGGGATGTTATTGAATGAGAGTACCCAAGAAAGGGACTTGGGGTTAATGATGGACATGACAATGAACCCGACGGCACAGTGCACAACGGCCGCTAAGAGAGCGAATAGAATGCTAGGTATAATCAATAAGGGTATTACAACCAGAATGAAAGAAGTTATCCTGTCGTTGTATCGGGCGATGGTGCGTCCACATCTGGAGTGCTGCATCCAATATTGGTTGCCGTACCTTAAGAAGGATTTGGCGATACTCGAGAGGGTTCAGAGGAGAGCGACACGTCTGATAAAAGGTTTGGAAAATCTTTCATACGCTGAGAGATTGGAAAAACTGGGACTCTTTCCCCTGGAGAAGAGGAGACTTAGAAAGGATATGATAGAGACTTACAAGATCATGAAGGGCATAGAGAGAGTAGAGAGGGACAGATTCTTCAAACTTTCAAAAAATAAAAGAACAAGAGAGCATTCGGAAAAGTTGAAAGGGGACAGATTCAAAACGAATGCTAGGAAGTTCTTTTTTTACCCAACGTGTGGTGGACACCTGAAATGCGCTTCCAGAGTGCGTAATAAAGCAGAGTACAGTACTGGGGTTCAAGAAAGGATTGGACAATTTCTGCTGGAAAAGGGGATAGAGGGGTATAGATAGAAGATTACTGCACAGGTCCTGGACCTATTGGGCCGCCGTGTGAGCGGACTGCTGGGCACGATGGACCTCAGGTCTGACCCAGCAGAGGCATTTCTTATGTTCTTATGTTCGAGGGAGAAGAGGCCTAGTTTCTCTAATCTTTCGCTGTATGGCAGCTCCTCCAACCCCTTAACCATCTTAGTCGCTCTTCTCTGGACCCTTTCAAGTAGTACTGTGTCTTTCATGTACGGCGACCAGTGCTGGACGTAGTACTCCAGGTGAAGGCGCACCATGTCCCGGTACAGCGGCATGATAACCTTCTCTGATCTGTTCGTGATCCCCTTCTTTATCATTCCTAGCATTTGTTTGCCCTTTTTGCTGCCGCCTTCTTCTCTCTCTTTCACACCCTTAGAAAACCTACAGTATGTACTTGTCCCAAGCTTTCTTAAATTCAGATACAGTTTTTATCTCCACCATCTGCACTGAGGGGGGGGGAGCACTCTATGCATCCACCACCCTTTCCATAAAGATTACTCCTGAGACTTCCCTTTCACTTTCATCATATGCCTCCTCATTCCATAGTTTCCTTTCAGTCGAAAGAGGCTTTTCTTCTGTGCCTTTATACCACAGAGGTATATAAATATCTCTGTCATATCTCTCCTTTACTTCCTTTCTTCCAAAGCATATATTCTGGGATATTTAAGTCTGTCCTGACTCCCTGTACACTTTATGACAAAGACCACTGATCATTTTAGTAGCCCCCTCTGGTCATTAAAAGTAGGGCATGGCCTCACAAGATCGTAAAGTCTTCTATAGCAATAACAATGAAAAAGTATGCTTATAATGTGTGCCCTGTATTTTAATACTTAGTCCTGTAGAAAGCAGGGTATTTTGCACATACAGTAAACTGAGACCTTTATAGCATGCCTAGTGGATTTTCTAAAATCTGCTATGTCTCTTTCATGTCGGTTTTGCTTGATATTTTTAGGTGCTGCTGTGGGCGTCTCGTAGGTCAGCATGTGGGACCGACTCCGAGTATCACCATTATACAAAATGAGAAAAATGACGGCAGGTTCACACGAAATGATGTGCAATCGGAGAAGTGGTCTGTAAGCAAGCACACTCAGCTCAGCCCCACTGATGCTTTTGGAACCATCGAGTTCCAGGGAGGGGGCCATTCCAATAAAGCCATGGTAACCAATTTACAGCTTTTTTTTTTCTTATCTTTCTATTTATGCAGCATGGGGATAATTTTATAGCTGTGCCAACAGATAAATAACATATGCAATCCTTTCTCTGTGCAAATTAATTGGAACTACAGAGCATAGAAAGTATATATTTTGGCTCTAAAAATTACCTTGAAAAACTATGTGATTACATTAATAAAGTGCACAAATATTCTGAGATGTTTTGTGTAGGCACTTGAATTTTCACAAGCATGAATGTAAGCAAAAATCCTGCCCTTATACCACTCCCAGGAATGATTGGGCATACAGTCTATATATATTCATTCACTTCTCCAGCAGGCACATACTTTGGACATTTCAGATGGGCAATTTCTTCAGGTAAAGCCTTACCCCCTCTTCTACGAAATTGTGCTAGCAGTTTTTAGCACGGTGAGCCTCGCTGAATGACCCACGCTGCTCCCGACACTTATAGAGTTCCTATGAGTGTCGGTAGCAGCGCGGCTCTCTGCGCTACAAACTGCTAACACAGTTTAATAGAACAAGGGTTTGGTTTTTACTCCCAGTCCTCGAGGGCAACCAACCGGGCCAGGTTTTCAGGATATCCCTTATGAACAGGCGTTTTTTTAAAGGGGTACTGAGTACAGGCACCTTTTCAATTGCTTAATCACAATGATCCACGGTCCCCAAGTATTAGTAAAAGAGCTCAAGTGCTGCCCACTCATGGTATCTGTGGTTGGTTGCAGGGGGCCTGCCTACTGTGGGTCGGGTCCCTCAGTGATCACCCCACTCCTGAAGAATAGCCTGGTATTTGAGTACAACACCTTTGTTGCTAGAAAAAAATGCACCCCCTTGAAGCGTGCACCCGGGGCGGACCGGCCTCCTCCCCCTCCTTGGTACGCCACTGACTAGACGTGACCACCACTAATATAAAGCATTGTTTAAGTATGGAAATTTTGGGGAAATTAAATTCCCCATTCCCCAAATTTGCAAAACTAGCTAGCTGTCTTGAACAACTTCTTTCTGTTAAGTTTTGTGCCTTTTGATAGACGTTTGCTTGCTTGCCTATTTTCTATATAACCAAATGAGTAACACGGGGAGTTCAGGCTAAAACAACATTTTTTAATTTTTCTTTTTTTTAAATCTTTATTGATTTTCAAACTTTGATAGTGCAATACAATTAATTGAACATAAAATACTGCATAAAATGCACTAACTATACAAGTAATACATAAAACAATCATTTTCTCCCACACTCCTCCCAATTATTAATACAAGACATATGATGTGATTACAATATTATAATTAAGTAATTTTAATCCTCAAAATACATTTCCCTCCCCCCACCCACCCACCCTGGATGTGTAAGGAAATCTAAGAAAAAGAGAGATATATGACCTTATTGTGAGGTAACGAATGTAGTCAATGGGCTCCACACTTTATTAAATGAACTACTAAACCCCATACATTCCGCATTCATTCTCTCATATTTATATGTGGTACACACATTTGCCCACCAAAACATGTAATTTATTCTGTCATGGCACTTCCAGTTATGTGTGACCATTTGGATGGCCATTCCCGTCATGATCAAGAAAAGACAGCTTTTATATTTATCCAAAGTAGGCTTAACATGTAGTAATGTACCACAAATTGTGTTTTGTTTTGTTTCATGTTTACAGGATTCTCCTCTGTTTTTTAAGGTTTTTTTTCATAATTTTCTATTTCAGAGGACATTGTCCTTGGTAGTACATACCATTGCTCAGTAGCCAAGATCTGGATTAGTGTTATTGCTGTCTTTTTAGGGCTGCTTCACAACTCTGCAGCATTTGGTTCTGTGAATCACTCTTTTGGGCGCTAGACCATTTGGGTTGTTTTTTTTTTTTACTTATACTTTATTCATATTTGTTACAATAACAAAACTTCAGGAAAATAAACAGTATTCACAGTAAATAATTTCAAAGTACTTTTTACCTTATTCCAGTCCACATTAATGGAGCCGAATAATACTGTGCTTAAACAATAAAAACAAAGTAAAAAGGGCATCTTTTGTCATTTCGGGAACTGTGCTGGACTGGTTTAGGTGTTTTCTAGAGGGCGGGAAACAGAAGTTTCTAGTTCCAATGCTTTAGGAGGGAATTCTATAAATGAGGCCTAAAGCTAGACACCCCAAAACTGAGTGCAACACTAATATTCTACAATAACCGAGTTTATTTATTTATTTATTTGGATTTATTAACCGCCTTTATGAAGAGATTCACTCAAGGTGGTGTACAGCAAGTACAATTCAACCTACAACTTACAATTTTGTTAACTGCATAACTGTAATTAAAAAAAGACTAAGGCCCTCTTTTGCTAAGGTGAGCTAAGCATTTTAGCATGCAATTAACGCGCGCTAAATCAATGTTTGTGCTAACCGCTAATGCGTCCATAGGATAACATGCACACGTTAGTGTTTAGCGCATGCTAATATTTACCGGGCGCTAAAAGCATAGTGCATCTTAGTAAAAGAGGGGTAAATATAAACAAATACAATGAGTGAGGTAAACTCAAAATCAGCAAATTGAAACTTGATAATAGGACTACCATGAAACAGTTTCAAAAATATACTTATAACAGCACTGAAATTCAAATAAGAGAGATACGAGGGGGTGCTGAAAAGTTCTCATCCCAACCAAGAAGAGAATGACGTGGATATGGTTCAATCAATGATCTGAAATGACGTCAAAGAATGTCATTTCTGCAAATTGGCACTTAACGAAATAACATAACACCCTTTTTAGCTACTGGCATAATAATGCTCGGATTTTAAGAAGTTGGCTGGTTGGGCTTAGAACTTTTCAGCACACCCTCGTATAATAAAATGTCAACATAATACTGATATACCAATAAATAAGTACACATCAGAATATTCAAAATAACATAAATATGAGGGTTCATAGATGAAAGTGTATGCGGGACAATTGCGCGCAGACAAATGAGCAGAGACAAATGCGCGCAGGGCGTTAGTGCGCCGGATTAAAAGTTAAATTTAAAGCATTTTGAGGGGGGTTGGGGGAACACCCCTCCCCCCCAGTTTACGTAGAAGTGTTGGTGCTGCCATTGGGGCGTTTGGGGGTTTAACACCCCCCCCCATTACAGATGAAAGTATAATTTTTCCCTTTTTAGGGAAAAATTACAGTTTCCTCTGTAAGTGGGGGGCGGGGTTTTTCTCCCCATCCACCCCCAACGTCAGCGCCAACACTTCTAAGTAAACTGGGGAGGTTCCCCCCCCCACACACACACACCCCTCAGAGCACTTTAAATTAAGTTTTAATCCAGTACGCTGACGTCCTGCATGCATTTGTCTGTGCTCATTTGTACGCGCGCAATTGTCCTGCGCACTTTGGTCCCGTCACCGATACTAGGGGTGCCATTTATAAAATCTGGTCCTTTGTGCCTAACTGTAAAAGTTACATTCCTAAATGCTAGTAGCCTAGAATTTATACATGAAATTGGCTCAGAACTTTAGGTGACCTGTTATGGAATGATAAGCAGATGTTGATTTTTCAATTCTTTTCTTTCTGTAGTACGTGCGTGTCTCTTTTGACACAAAGCCTGACCTCCTTCTGCACCTTATGACCAAGGAATGGCAACTTGAGCTTCCCAAGCTGCTGATCTCTGTCCATGGAGGCCTGCAAAACTTTGAACTTCAGCCAAAACTCAAACAAGTCTTTGGAAAGGGCTTAATTAAAGCTGCCATGACAACAGGTGCATGGATATTCACTGGAGGAGTTAATACAGGTATGCAAGAACGTTTGGAAATTAGAGGGTCAGTGTTTTGCTGTGGAAAAGAAGACATTAGCCAATTAAATGTAGTTTGACATTTAGCCTCACTTAACAGACGTGAAATCCCATATTTGCAGAGTGTACGTATCTTCATAGCTATTATCTCCTGAATTCTATGTACAGCACTTTGAGTTTCGAGCGCAAATTTGGGCACACATCCAATTTATGTGCACAACTTAATTGAATAACAAGCCAATTAGAGTTGATAATTGGATTCTTAGCAAGCAATTATCAGCATTAATTGGATTTAATTTAAATTTATGTGCATAAATTTAGGTTCAGTTCACGAGCATAAGAGCTATTCTATAAACCATGCATAATGTTAAGCAATATTTATAAAGTAGCATTTAAATGGGTCTTTTTCCTCTATGATGGCCCATTTTTATATATGTCACCTAAAAAATCAGCATCAATTAGTGCTTCACTAAGCAAAATTCTATAAAAGTTAGGTGCCCATTATACTGCATTTAGGTAGCATTAAGGTCCTGTTTCTGTAAGCTATACCTGCCTTGTGTCAATCACCTCATGTGCCACTTCCAGAATCATGGCTCCCAAGGACCCTAGATGCTAAAAATGTAGGCCAGGGTTTACTGGCCTACATTTCCGGCACCTAGAGTCCTTCTGGAATCATGGTAAGTGGCACATAGTGATGCCAAAGTCCAGTGCCACCCCTAAATAGGCCCACCCTGATTATGGCACATCATCCTCCCATCTGTCAGATCTTTAAACAGTCTATGGAACTTCAGGAAGGCCTTGAAAACCTTCCTCTTTACAAACCCAGTTTGTTAGATTACATCTGCATCCCTGACTGACCCTTACGGTGGTCCACCAACCTACAAAGCTATTTTACCTTATGTTAGGCTATGTCCGTACGGAAAATGATGTAATTTAAACCAGCATAGGCTATGTCTTTTCAGAAAATGCAGCAATTTTAAAACACCCTATGTCCACTAATTGTCTTAGACTCAAGCTATTTGGGATAACTTCTTGTTCCTTTTTATTGTCTACTTTTCTTCCTGTCACTTTATTGGTCAATTCACTTTTCAATCTTTCAATGTATTGTTTATGCGTTCCATCATTGCTATTAATTTATGACCTGCCTCTTTGTAGGTACTTTATAATTTTACAGAAACTTGTGGTATGCTATAGAAATAGGAAGTATCTTAGAGTAACTTTGAATCTTTCCATGAGATCATCGATATTAATGTGCCTTTTATCCACCTTTTAGGAGTTATTCGGCATGTGGGAGATGCACTTAAAGATCATGCCTCAAAATCTCGAGGGAAGATCTGCACCATAGGTATTGCCCCATGGGGGATTGTAGAAAACCAAGAGGACTTAATTGGCAAAGATGTAAGTTACCTATTTGACTTAGATGTTTACTCTGGTTAGATGTTTGCAGCTAATCTAATTTTCTTCACAGAGCAGGTTGATCATGCATAAAGTAATTCCAGTCAGCTATTATCTACAGCAGTGGTTCTTAAACCCTCCTGGGGGATCCCCAACCAGTCGGGTTTTCAAGATAACTCTAATGAATATGGATAAGGCAGATTTGCATATAATGTAGGTGACAGGAATGCAAATCCACCTCAAGCATATTCATTAGGGATATCTTGAAAACCCAACTGGCTGGAGGAACCACTGATCTCCACAAAAGCTGGGATTATTTTCATTTCATATCTAAACTTTGTTCTCTGTATATATAGATATAGATATCTGTCTGTCTGCCTATCTAACTTCATCTATCTGTAAATAGTCATAGCTTTAGATATAGATATATGTATGTATGTATCCATTTGAACTAAAGTTTCCAAATAACCTACCCCCCACACACACACACACACACCCACACAAACAAATTTTATAATAAGTAAAACTGTACCTCAATAGACTTCTCAACAGTGTGGAACCCTTTTTACAAAGCTGAAGCAAAAAGTGGCCTTAGTGTACCCTTATGTGGCAGGCCTTTCCCACTCGCTAAAGCCGTTATTATCACAGGGGTAAAATGGCCACTTTTCAGATTTATACAATTATGGACATGCACTAATTTTCCCATTAGCTTGTGGCCATCTATTTTGTAGGCAGTAGAGACTCAAGCACTAAACTTGCGCTAATCAGTTAGTGCGTTGGAATGTCGTGTTTACCAATTTGCATAAATAAGCTCACTCTCTGCCCACAAACATGAATGCAGCGTCAAAGTTATTATTTTTTTTTTTTTTAGTACATGGCTAGCATGTGCAGATAATTGATGCAGGATGCTTCAATGCATTCCACAGTACGAGTACGCTATGTTATGCTGCAGTAAGCATGCATTGGCACTTTCCAAAGCTTTGTAAAAGGGCTCCTGTGTAATAAAAATGTCTAATGAAAACAAATTAGTCATATGCACGTAAATGAAATAATTTTGAGCAGAAGAAGCCCATCAGTTAAACCTCTTGTTTTATATGTAATCTCTGTTGCTAATGTTTGTGGGGTTTGAGAGAACTGGGTTTAGCCCTATACAACTTAGAATGTTATAATACCTTTATATTGCTCCATGGTTCAACTGCACCTCAAATACTATGTACAATTCTGGTCACCGCGTCTCAAGAAAAGATATAGTGGAATTAAAAAGGTATAGAGAAGAGTGGTGAAAATGATTAAAGGGATGGGACAGCATCCCTTTGAGGAAAAGCTAAAGCAGCTAGGGCTCTTCAACTAAGAAAAGAGGCAGCTGAAGGGTGATATAGTAGAGGTTTTTAAAATACTGAGTGGAGTAGAATGGTAGATGTGAATCACTTGTTTACTCTTTCCAAAAATACAAGGATAAGGGGTATGCAATGAAGCTTCTGATTAATAAATTTAAAATAAAACATAGAAAATATTTCTTCACTCAACATGTAATTAAACTCTGGAATAGAGAATGACACGGGGAAAAAATCTGTCCCCGTCACCGCCCCCTCCCCGGCCCACCATCCTCTGCACCGCCCCGTCACCGCCGTTCCCTTCACCGCCCCGTCACCGTCACCGCCACTGCCATCCCATTCACCGCCCCGTCACCGTCCTCGCTGCATCCATATAAGCCTTAGTACTGTAATATTTAGCTTATTCCTTTCTTATAAATCAAAGTTCCTGCTGCTGAACTAGAGAAAGAGATGTTCAGCTGGCAGGGCTTTTTATAAATTTTTATCAACACAACTAATATACTACTTTATCCTAAAGCAAAAAATAAATAAATAAATAAATAGAATTTTTTTTTTTCTACCTTTGTTGTCTGGTTTCTGCTTTCCACATCTTCTCATTCAATTCCTTCCATCCACTGTGTGTCTTCTCTCTGCGTCTTCCATTTGCTGTTACTGTGCCTCTCCCTTCACCCCCCCCCCCCCCCAATTGGTCTAGCACCCATCTTCTTCCCTCCGCTCCCCCATAGTCTGGCATCTGTCTTCTTCCCACTCTGTCTTCCACATTTCCCTTCAGGGTCTGTTCCTCTCCACCCACCTTCAATGTCTGTCCTATTCCTTTCCACCACCACCCTTCCCTCCCTCCTTTACTATCTGTTCCTTTCTACCACCCTTCAGCTCCTCTCGCGTGGCCTATCTATCTATCTTCCTCCCTCTTATTTTCATGGCACGTTACAATGTAATTTGTGCAAGCCACTGGAGCCTGCAAGCTCGGTCCCTGTCCCATCCCCACAAACCATCTCGCTTCTGTGCTCCTATTTTCCCCATTTCTAATATCTCCCCTATATATCTGCCATTGCCCCCCCCCCTGTGTCCATATACCATCCCCATGGCATGTCCCCTTTATGTCTCTGTCCCTATGCCCCATGCACATAACTTCCCCTCTTTCTGTTACCTTCCTGTGTCCAGATTTCCCCTATCTTCCTCTTCCATACCAGTGTGTCTCTTCTTTTCAACCCCATCTAGCTTTTTTCCCTCTTTCTTCCCCCCCCCCTGCTTCAAGCATCTGGCTCACCTGCCTGTCCTTCCCTTTTTTTCCTGCTGTGGGTTTTTCTTTCCGTCTTCATCCCCTTGGCCCAGAATTCTTTTCCCTTTCACTCCCTCCTTCCAGTTTGAGCCGGGAACACGGGCGATCGCATGGTCCCCGCAGCCCCCACCCGCCTGCCCAATCAATCCTAGTGTTTAGCCAGCTCTCTCCCTTCTCCTCACCTTAGTTTGCAGGCTTTCTTTTTCAGCGACCTGCACGCTTTCCCAAAGAGCCGCGCACACACGGCTGCTCAGTGTTCAATCTTCTGCTCTGCTGCAACTTCCTGTTTCCGGTTGCGTCAGAGCAGAAGATCAAAACTGAGCAGCAGCGGGTGCGCGGCTCTTTGATAGCGTGCGGGTTGCTGAAAAAGAAAACCTACAAACTAAGGTGAGGAGAAGGGAGAGAGCTGGCTAATCACTAGGATCGGTTGTGCAGGCGGGTGTGGGCTACGGGGACCGCACGATCCTTCATGCCTCACTTCGGGGGCAAGACCATTCACCGCTCCACGGGGCGGTGAATGGCCTTGTCCCCGTCCCCGCAGCGACTGCTAGTTTTCATTCCCCGTTTCGGCGGGTTACCCGCGGCTAAACGCGGTGACGGCGGGTAAACCGCCACCGTGTCATTCTCTACTCTGGAATTCATTGCCAGAGAGTGTGGTAATATCAATTAGCACAGCAAGGTTCAAAAAAGGTTTGGACAAGTTCCTAAAAAGAAAAGTCCATAAGCCATTATTAAGATGGACTTGGGAAAATCCACGGTTTATTTCTGCTTTTCTCTTTTGGGATCTTTCCAGGTACTTGTGACCTAAATTGGTCACTGTTGGAAACAGAATACTGGGTCTGTCTCAGAATGGCAATGTTTATGTTCTTAGCATGAGAATAAGATGCCTATGGGGTCAGCAAAGCCCTATTTCAACACTGCATCAAGGACCAGTGTCTGACACTATAGAGCAGGGGTGCCCACACTTTTTGGGCTTGCGAGCTACTTTTAAAATGACCAAGTCAAAATGACCTACCAACAATAAAATTTTTTAAAACCACAAAGTACTCTGTACGCAGAGAAAATGTTAATTATCATTTATATTCCGCGGGTTTTCAAAGAGGTCAAGACAGATGACTTTATGCAATGTCACCTCAGGAACAAAAATAGACAAATATACCCCCTCCCTTTTTACTAAACTGCGATAACGGTTTTTAGCACAGAGAGCTGCGCTGAATGCCCTGTGCTTCTCTCAATGCTCATAGGCTCCCTCGCTAAAAACTGCTATTGCAGTTTAGTAAAAGGGGGCCATAGTGCAAAATATAGACAGCAGATATAAATTCTTAAAATGGACACATTTTGATCACTAAATTGAAAATAAAATCATTTTTCCTACCTTTGTTGTCTGGTGATTTCATGAGTCTCTGGTTGCATTTTATTCTTCTGACTGTGCATCCAATATTTCTTCCCTTCTTTCAGCCTGCTGTATTCTTCCAGACCTCATTCCCTCTGCCAACTTTTTCTTCCTCTCTCCCTGCCCTCCTCCCCTTTCTTTCTTTCTTTCTTTCTTTCTTTCTGTCTCCCTGCCCCCCCTTTTTTGTCTGTCTTTCTCTCTCCATGCCCCCTTTCTTTCTGTCTTCATGTCCCCCTTTCTTTCTTTCTGTCTCCCTGCCCCTCTTTCTTTCTGTCTTTCTCTCTCCATGCCCCCTTTCTTTCTTTCTGTCTCCCTGCTCCCCCTTCTTTATGTCTCCCTGCCTGCTCCTAAGCCACTGCCGCCACCATAGGGGAACAGGCATCCAAACCACCACCGCTGCCATCGGGAAACAGGCCTCCAAACAACCACCGTCCCTAGCTCTCCCTGCTTCCCCACACAGAAGCGTTGGGCCGACCTAATTTCTTCTCCCCCACGTCATTTCTGAAGTCGGAGAGGAAGTTCCGGGCCAGCCAGGCAGCAATTGGCTGGCCCGGAACTTCCTCTCCGACATCAAAATTGATGTCGGGTGGGGGAAGTTGGTCGTCTCAGCACTTCTGAGTCAGGAAGCAAGTAGAACGCGAAGGCAACGCGATCGACTCGCGTTGCCTTCGCGATTTACCAGGTGATCGCAATTGACCTTTTGGGCACCCCTGCTATAGAGAATATTGGCTTTCCCACAGAAATAGTGATCTCTCAATGACCAGGATGTTAACCATTAGGTCCTTGAATTATCCTTCAAATATAGGGCTGGATTCTATAAATGGCACTCAGAAATGGGCACTGGTAAAGATTAGGTGCATGCACTGGCTTAGTGAGGGTAGGAGGTGTCTGAGGTGGTGGCACCCCCCTCAACCTCTTCTCCCCTGATCCTTCCCCTCCCCCATGCCATGTAAGTGCTCTTTCCCTTCCCCTACACCTGCTTAGCATCCTCAGTGCGAGCAGCATCTCCAACTTGCTGCCCGCTCCAGCATCAACTTTCCCTCTGATGTCACTTCCTAGTCACGGGACCTGGAAGTAACATCAGAAGGGAGCAGAGAGGCTGGCACAAGCAACAGGTTGGAGCTGCTGCTCGCAATGGGGAAGAGCTAGAGGTACTGTGGGAGGGAAGTGAAGGAGCCCATGCGATGGGAGAAGAGTGGGAAGGAGCAGGAAGGAGGAGAGGTGCCGGAGCCCTTACCAATATGGCACCCGGGACGGTCCGCCCTCCCCTCCCCACACTTCCTCCTTATTATGCCTTTTATAGAATTGTACTCAGTGCTGATTTCCATGTCCTAACTTTGGCTCCTGACTTCCGCTTGCTGAAACCTGGTGTCAAAGTTGGCATCCGAGTCGGGTGCACTGACCCAGTATTCTGTAACAATGCACGTTCTTTTTCAGAATGCCCTAACATGCTCATGTTCCTCCCACTGTCACACTCCTTTTGAGTTGTGCACTATGAGATTTGGAGGAGCGATTTAGATATGATGTCTACGTCAGTGTGGATGTTTTGCGAAGTACGTCCAAAACTCAGGGATAGAAAATGGTCATTTTCAAAACCATAAAGCATCTCTCTCCTTTTTTTTTTGGTTTGTTTTCAAAAATTACCTTTCTAGACGTGTTCGCTCTTAGTGCATCTATCTTTTTTTGACCATTTTCCTAAATGGAAAAATCTAACTAATCAGCATAACTTGCCAGTCTTATGTTTTCAGGTGGACTTCCTGGGATACCAGGCTGCTCAATGGTATAAATTAATATATGGATTTTTGAATAAGAAACCAAAGATTGGTCTGCGTGACATTTGGAGCATTGAGATAAAGCATCAAATTACTGCGTCTCAATGGCCACGAATTTGGGCTTGGAGAATGAGATGTACGGCATTGGCATCTATGAGACAAACTTGCCTTTTTTTGTTACATAGAGCAGTTTGGACCCGTTTGTTTACATAAATTAGATAGCTCTAAGTAATAGATGCTGGCACTGTCATCTTGAAGTTAGGACATTACATCATTTACTATTCTATTGTCCACTGATACTTAGTTTTTGGAAATCCATTTGGGGCCAAGTGAATAATCTACTGGAAAATCCGGTGGCATTATCATATGACACTGTATTATTTGGTATTTCTATGAGAGCCAAGAGTCAAAGCTCTTCTAATAATAATAAACTTTTGCTCATCATGACTGGGATTGCCATACAGCAAATCATGAAAAATTGGGATCAGTTGAATTATAATTTTTGGTGGAATTCGTTATGCCAAATCTTTAAAATGGAACGGGTAATTGCTATGCAGCAGGGGCATTGTAAGAAATTTAGGGATGTTTGGGAGCCATTAACAAAATATTATACAGAATGAATATTATTTTCTCCCTTTGTTCATACACGTCCAGGGTGGGGAGGGGAGAGGGAAAATTATATGATTTCTTATGCTTAAGAACAATTATTGGGTATAAGGGAGAGTGATATTTGATGTGAGTTAGAATTTGATGGTATATTAAGTGAAGATAAAGTATAAAATGATTGTATCTTATGTTACACTTGTTGAAAGTTTTAAAAATGAATAAAGAGTTAAAAAAAAAAAAAGAAAACGTTCATACGAAAAATGCACTAAACAAGCCATTGAGATGTAGGAGAGCCTAGCATTTCTAGTAGACTGGTCACATATACATCCCAACAGAGCAGTGGGGCACCTTAGGGACACTGCAGTGAACTTCACATCAGAGATCACAGGTACACATCACCCCCCCCCCCCTTTATGGTATATGAGGAGCCCTCCGAAACCTTTTGGACCCAGCTGTACACCACATCAATAGCCCTTATGCCAGTAGGTTTCACCTATATATAGATACAGTGAGATTTGGGTGGGTTTTGGAAGGCTCACATATGCCACCATAAGTGTAGTAGATAGAGTAGGATACTGGGCTGGGTCCCCATCTCTAGAGTCCATTGCACTACCCACTAGTTTACTCAAGAGGCCCGCTAGCTACTCTCATAGAACTCACACTGTATCATTCACATCTTTGGGGGATGGGAGGAGGTCAGTGGCCCCTGGGGGAGTCTGGTGATTCAAACTTCCATCTCTCCAGTGATCATTTGGTCAGTTTGGGTACCTTTTGGCACTTATTCGTTATTAAACCAGGTCTAGCCTCAAACGTCAAAATTGTGCCCTTGACATTTTTCTAAAATGTTTATTTATGGCAGAGAAACATCCAAGTTATAAGCCTGCCCTAGTCCCACAAACACACCTTTAACATGCCTCCTTGAGGTTTAGATGAACTGCAGATTAATAGCCTAGAAATCTGTCTAGAAAATAACTATTTGGACAGTTTGGCAAGGAAAGCATCCATCATGCACTTTATGCCACTTTTTGGACAGGAAAGGCAGGAGAGGGGAGATATGATAGAGACGTTTAAAAACCTACGTATTGTAAATGTGTGTGAGTCAAATCTCTTTCAAAAGGAAAGGAAACTCTGCAATGAGAGGGCATAGGATAAAGTTAAGAGGTGATAGTAATCTTTTTCTTTTTTAACTTTATTGATTTTGCAAATATTGACAGTGCAATTAACAAGTATAGAAACATATAATAAAATAATAAAAGCACATTCTTCTTACAGACATATATGATTTTAACCCACCCACCCACCCATTGACTAGTCAATAACAGCACAAATACATATATTCATACAATAACCTCCCCTTATGTAAAATGATAATGCAATCCCATCCACCCCCCCCCCATCCTAAATGTATATATTCAAAGGTATAGACCTAAGATAAATAGAAATAGTCCCGTCCCCCACCCACTCCCCGGTGATAGTAATCTAAGGAAATACATTTTTACGGAAAGGGTGGTAGATGCATGGAACAGTCTCCCAGAAGAGGTGGCGGAAACAGAGACTGTGTCTGAATTCAAGAGGGCCTGGGATAGGCACGTGGTATCTCTCGGAGAGAGAAAGAGATAATGGTTACTGCGGATGGGCAGACTAGATGGGCCATTTGGCCTTTATCTGCCATCATGTTTCTATGATAGTAAAATCCTCTCCCTCAACGGTTACCAGAATCTGGTAGAAGAAAAACATTCCTAAAAACATTCAATATCTGCCCCGTTAAAATATCTCAAATGAGTATCTGATACAGTGAAATAACGTATATCTGGTTGCTCTCTTGTCCAGCATTTGTTCCAAATGCTTTCAGTATCATAACATTTTAAATCAGATGTTTCAAACTGCAAACCTGGAGGGCAGCAAACCAGTCAAGTGTTTAAGAAACCTTTAATGAATATTCATTAATCATTTACATACACTGCCTCCATTATAGGCAAATATATCTCATGCATACTGTATTTTCTTGTTTATACCTTGCACTCGTATATAACCCATGGGTAAGCACACCTATAGTTTGTAAATTATTGTATAGCCCGCACCTTTATAGTACGTTGAAGATTTAAAAATATGTTGACCAGTGTCATGAGGACAAATACATTTTGTTTCTTTTCCTTTGTACTTTTGATATTGTTGAATTGTGATTGCAGAAATAAAATGACTTTAAACATTTAAAAATGCATGCCAAGCTGTTTGCTGTTTAAAATCATCATTCGAGACCACTAGAATCTCTCCCTTATGTCTGACTCGAACAGCAGCGAAACGCTAAATACAACTAAAGTATATAATAGAATATATAAATGGCTTCTTTTACAAAGGTGCGTTAGGACTTTAATGCACAGAATAGAGCGTGCTGAATTGCCGAGCGCGCTAGTCCTTAACGCCAGCATTGAGCTGGCATTAGTTCTAGAAGTGTAGCACGGGTTTAGCACGCGCTAAAATCCTGCGTGCGCTAAAAACGCTAGCGCACCTTAGTAAAAGAAGCCCATAGTGTGGGAGGGCCCTCAGTTTTCACAACTCGTATCTGGAAAAGAGTACAAAGCTCTTATAGTAGAGTTATCATTCAATAAACCCAAATGGGGTAAATATTGTGAAACATCTGTGGACCCTTCCCGTGAATACTGTGAATTACATGAGATTTTAGTATTCACAGGAAGGGTCTGGGGATGTTTCACAATATTTACCCTTTTGGGTTTATTGAGTGACAACTCTGCTATAAGGGCTTTGTGCTCTTTTCCAGATACGAGTTGTGAAAACTGAGGGCCCTCCCCCACTATATATATTCTATTATATACTTTTTTTGTATTTAGCATTTCGCCGCTGTTCGAATCAGACACAAGGGAGAGATTCTAGTGGTATCTGTCAATCATCTTTTCCTATTAATAAAATCATCATTCTGCATGTAAAAGCTTGTATTGCCCATCCATGCACTCAAGTATAACCCTTCAAAATGTATTCAGTATAACTGTGGGGTATATACAAGAAAATACAGTAATCATTAAGTGCATCCTGAAAACTTGACTGGTTTTATGGGCCTTCCAGTTTTACGCTTTAACATTCCTCTTGTAAAGGATATCCTTGGGGATGTGCACAACACGGTCTTGACTTCGAGTTGCACTGTCAATATCAGCCCTACAAATTTCTGCAGTAGCAGAAACGTGTTTTTTATTCAAATGACCATACTGGTTCTAGTTATGCAACACTATTAATGATTCATTTTCATAATGAAATAGTTAGAACTACAGTTCTTGGCTGGCTTCCCACAGTGTGTGTGAATTGATTGCTTTCACCCTAATTGTCACCCTAATACATGACCGGCATGCCTGAGGTACTGAAGCATTTAACAATTTAATTTCTCTATTTGAAGCAGAACCAAGAGCGAACCATTAGTAACTATAAAACCCTGTTTCCAGAAAAAAGACTGATCGGTTAAGTGGGCCAACTACATTTTTTAAAAATGTCAAGACATGCTAAGAAAACAGGAATAGCAGATGAAGAGCCTCTGAAATGGATAATATGGGTTTTTTTTAAATCTAGTAAGTTTAATTGAGATAAACTACAGTGTGCCAAGCACAGAAATGAAACTTTTAGGGTTTTTTTTTAGTTTTATTTAATATTTGATTAATCGCTTTATCTTGCGTCTAAGCAATGTACAAAAAATAAAAAGTTTAAAAACAGTCAGGGTAGTACAATATATGAGGCATGGACTTAACATATCAATACTTACATTGCCAATGGGGAAGGGAGGTGAAAAATACAATAGGAAATAGGAAAAAAACAAATAAGGGAAAAACATAAGGTAGGGACTGAGATAGGAAAAGGAGAGAAAAATAAAAAGAGGGTTATGAAATAGAGATCAAATCAGAAAGGAGCTTATCCTAGTTTAAAGAGTCAGAGATCGAAGGCTTCCTTAAAAACGAAACATTTAAAATTGCTCTTGAATCTATCGAGAAGACATTCCTCTCTTAAATAAGTAGGAAGAGAATTCCATGTTAACATAGTAACATAGTAGATGACGTCAGATTAAGACCCGAATGGTCCATCCAGTCTGCCCAACCTGATTCAATTTAATTTTTTTTTTCTTCTTATTCGCTCTTTCTGGGGAAGAATCCAAAGCTCTGCCCGGTACTGTGCTTAGGGTCCAACTACTGAAGTCTCCATCAAAGCTCACTCCAGCCCATCTACACCAGCCCAGCCATCAAGTTCAAGTTTCAAGTTTCTTTATTTTTGATATACCGTTTATCAAAACACATGTCTAGATGGTGTACTTTATAAAAGATTATAGGAAGCAATTAAAATAGGTAAATAAAAACAATAATTTATCAAATATTAAAAATACTAGACAAATTCAGATTAACATACATGAAACGAAAGGAAAGTAGGGGAGGGAGAGGTTGTTTAAAATACATCGAAGTAAAATTAATTTGAAAAGGACGGTAAGTGGGGAGTGGTAAAGACATTAGGAGGGGAATCACTTCAAAAGAAGTATTAGATGTGTCAAAGCTACACATGAATCAGGGAATTAAGGGGCGGAGGCTGATGATAAAGAGTAAAAGCATCTTTAAAAAGGAAAGTTTTAAGTTTGGTTTTAAATTTTCTGAGTGAATTCTCTAACCGAATGTCTAGTGGAAGAGCATTCCACAGAGAGGGGAGCAGTAACTGGAAAGATGGATTTGCGAGTAGTATCGTAAAACAATTCCCCTATTGACGGTATAGAGAGTAAATTTTAATTATTTGATCAAAAGTTTATCTATGAACGCTGGTTGGTTAGTCTATCCTCAACCAAACGGCCATATACAGACACAGACCATGCCAGTCTGCTCAGTACTGGCCTTAGTTCTTCAGTATTTACTATTATTTTCTGATTCTAGTTCCTCTGTGTTCATCCCACGCTTTTTTGAACTCTTGTCACCATTTTCCTCTCCAACACCTCTCTCGGGAGTGCATTCCATGTTTGAGGTGATATAACTGAAAAAATATATTCTATTTTTTTTTCAGTGCAGTAACCTTAAAAAGGGTCAGTATTCAGCCATCACAGTCAGAACTTTTTAAAAAGGCTAGCCGGGCAGTTAGAAAAATCTAGATGTTCAACGTCCCTCCTCCAGAGAGTGAGCAAATATTTAGTCTCCAAACAGAGCGACAACTACTGGCATTTTCCAGATAGTGGCAACATTCTATCTGCAATCCAGAAAACCCATCTGAATAATTTAGGATTGCCTTTAGGATAATGGAATTTATGTGCCTATCTCCGCACAAAAGTGCTAAAAATTCCACCTAAGTGCAATCCTTAAAATATCTGCTTAAATTGCATAACACATATATGCAAAGAGGGCTTACGCATAAGCGCATTACTTACCAGACAACTTAATCCATTTTTTTTTCGATTTTGGAAGTCAAAGTCTTCTTTCTGAGATCATAGAAAACAAAGAAAAATAAAGGCAGATAATTACCATATGTCCTATCTGGTCTGCCTCACTATTCCATCTACTATCCCTCCCCTCTCTTAGAGATCCAATGTACTTGTCCTAAGCTTTCTTGACTTCAGAAACATTTTTGGTCTCCACCACCTCCATCAGGAGGCCTTTTCACACATTCACTACTCTTTCTGTAAAAAAGCATTTTCTGAGGTTACTTCCAAGTCCATCCCCTTTCACCTTCAACCTATGCCCCCTCCTCCTTGTTCTAGAGTTTCCTTTCAACTAAAAGACATTGGCCTCATGTGCATTTATGCCACTTAGATATTTAAATGCCTCTACCGTATCTCCCCTCTCCGAGCATTTTTTTTTTTGCACCAATTTTGTAGGCACCATATATAGAAAATATTTCTACACATAACGTGTAATTAAACTCTGGAATTTGTTGCCGGAGAGTGTGTTGAAATCAGTTAGCTTAGCAGGGTTTACAAAAAAGGTTTGGATAATTTCCTAAAAGAGAATTCCATAGGTCATTATTGCGATGGCTTGGGGAAATCCACAGCTTATTCCTAGGAGAAACAGCATAACATCTGTTTTACTACTTGGGATATAGCTAGGTGCTTGGGACCTGGGTTGGCCACTGTTGGAAACAGGATACTGGGCTTGATGGACCTTCGGTCTGTCCCAGTATGGCAATTCTTATGTTCTTATAGAATTTACCCCTAAATATAAGGCACATTGAAAATTATTCTTTGAACCCCTAAATATAAGGCACATTGAAAATTATTCTTTATTAAAAAACCACATGAGGAACCCTGGCCTTTTTATCTGCCAGGATATTCTAACTTCTCTTGAGTGATAAGTATTGTTTGAAGTGATTAGAATTCTTATTCCAATCTAGTTTCCAAGTTTCTTTATTTCAGTATTCTATCTAATGTGTAATATTGAAGTGACTTACAAACAGTGGTGTACTAAGAGGGTACGGGGTGGGGGGGGCAAACTGCCTTAGGCGCCTTCTTGGTGGAGGCACAGGCACCTCTCCTCCTCTCTGCCCTGCTCTCTGCTCCTTCCCTGCCCCTTCTCCGCTGCATGCACTTTCCTTCCCCCCCCCATATCTCTAACTTTGGCAGCACGAGCAGCACATCCAACCTGCTGCTAGCACCAGCCTCAGCTCTCCCTCGAAAGTCACATCCTGGTTATGGGACCAGGAAGTGATGTCAGAAGGAGAGCAGAGACCGGCGCAGGCAGCAGATTAGCGATGCTGCTCGTGCCAGTGATGTTAAAGAGGTACGGGGGAAGGTGTGGATGGCAGGGGAGGCAGAGAAGAGGGCATAGGGTGCCACCACCCCTGGGAATCACCCAACCTCACTACACCACTGCTTACAAATCAAACTTGGCAAAATTAAAACACACAGGAGCACATGACAATACAGATTAAGAGAAATATCCATACTGTGAATTGGAGGGATAGAGATGGACACCTTCACGAAGGAAGAGAGAGGAGGATAAGGGAAAGAGAGTATACTCTAAACTCAGCTCATTCCAGATCACATGGGTCCTACATAATATCACCAGAGAGCCCAAACAGCATTAGCAGGTATCAGATTTTAATGCGCAGTTGAAATAGGTAAAATTAGGCATGGTTTACTGAATAATGCTTATACTTGGGCAGTGGCATAGTAGGAGGGTGTTGGTGGGTGTGGTCCATCCTGGGCGTGGTCTTCCTAAGGGCACGGCACCCCTCCTCTTCCCCCGTGCCTTCCCCGCACCTTTTTTACTCCCCCGGAGCGAGGTTGCTGCCCGTGTCGGTATCGATGCTGTCTCACGCCTAGGAAGTGACATCAAAGGGCAAGCCAACACCAACGTGGGCATGCTTCTCACACTGGAAAATTTCATAAAAATGATTGGAAAAATATATATATACTAGCTTTATAGCCCGTTACATTAACGGGTGCTAGAATGTATGTTTGTGTCTGTCTATTTTTTTCTCTCTCTGTCTCCTTAGCCACTTTCTGTATTTCTGTCTTTCTTTGTTTTGGCTGTCCATCACCACCCCTTGCGTGCTCCCCCTGTCCATTCTCCCTTCCTTTTACCTCCCCTTATCCAGCAGCAACCCTTCTCCCTTGTTTACCTCCCCCCCTGTCCATCAGCACCTCTTCCTGCTCCCCCTGTCCAGCAGTACGCCTCCCTTCCTTTCTCCTCCCCATCCATCAGCACCTCTTCCTGCTCCCCCTGTCCAGCAGTAGGCCTCCTTTCCCCCCCATCCATCAGCACCTCTTCCTGCTCCCCCTACTCCCCCTGTCCAGCAGTAGGCCTCCCTTCCTTTTTCCTCCCTGTCCATCAGCACCTCTTCCTGATCCCCCTGTCCAGCAGTAGGCTTTCCTTCCTTTTTCCCCCTGTCCATTAGCACCTCTTCCTGCTCCCCTTGTGCAGCAGTAGGCCTCCCTTCCTTTCCCCAACCCCCACCAAAGCAGAATCTCCCCTCTGTCTATCCCCCCAACAGTCCAGCATCTCCCATCAATCCATCCTCACCTCTGTCTGCCGTTCGCCATGTGGTCGATCCGCTGCCGACAGGCGGGGTCCAGCTCCAGCGCATCGCTCGCACACAGCAGCGGGAGCAGCGCCACTAGCAGCAGTGCCGCCATCGGGAGCCCTTCTCGAGGGAGCGGGACAGGCTGCTGAGGAGCTTCGGGGGCTGCTGAGACGGCAGAGACGGAGCGGCCGAGCTGAACTGGCGTCCCCCACCCCTCCCCGGTGCCAGCGACGCTCTCCCTCTCAGCGAGCCGGGCTGTAAAAAAAGGAGACTGTGACGTATAAGCACGCATGCGCACTAGTGCCGTCGCGACGGAACAGGGAACACGAGGCGCGAGTTTGCATGCGCGCTTAACATTTTATTATTATTGATGCAATCAGTAACAACTATAGAAAAATAGACAAATATATAGCAAAATATAGACAGCAGATACAAATTCACAAAACTGACCCATTTTGATCACTAAATTGAAAATACAATTATTTTTCCTAAAAATAATTTTAAAAAAGGTACAGGGAAAGGAGTATGCATGCGGCAAGGGGAGCATGGAAGAGGGCAGGGGAGGGGCACCACCGCACTGGGTTTCCATGCCTAAGTTTAGGCGCATCCTTGCACTTAACAGCTGCAGATGCCCCTCTAGTTACGTAAGTTTGAGTAATATTCCTGCTCTGCCCATGATCCTCCCATGTCCATGCCCCCTTTTTGGTGGCGCATGTAAATATGAAGCGCGGATCCTGCACCTAAATTTACGCACATAAACTTTAAATGAAATCCAATTAGCACTAGCGCTAATTGGCTCCTTATTCAATTAAGTTGCACACCCAAATTTGTGCATACAACTCAAAGCACCATTTATAGATTTAAGGAGTTAATGCAGTGCCACATATTAACTCTTAATGGGGCAAATACTGCAGCACAGTTAATACCACCGGATTAGATGTAGCTATCTGCATCACATTATCTGCAGTGCAGTTCATGAGCAGTAATAGCATCTCCCCCAAGGACGGGGAAACTGCTGGGAACATCCCCAACAGTTAAGGCAGAGATTTTATTTATTTATTTTAGTATTTCTATACCACTTATAGCCTAAGTGGTTTACATTCAGGTACTCAAGCATTTTCCCTATCTGTCTTAATGTGCCTGGGGCAATGGGGGATTAAGTGACTTGCCCAGGGTCACACAAGGAGCAGTGTAGAATTTGAACCCACAACCTCAAGGTGCTGAGGCTGTAGCTCTAACCGCAGCACCACACATTAATTTTGACACATAGTGAGACTGATACAGAAAGCCACCACAAGCCTAACCAAGCAGTTACCGCTGGTTGTACGTTCATATTACTAGTCAAGCAGTGCAGAGAGGGGTTGGAGCATGTGTTAACTCGTGCAGAAGACATGGTTGCAAACTCTGATAACGATGGTATTGTATATAAGGTAACAGTGAGTTTTGATGTATCCATCCAAGTTTATTATATGCTTGATATACAGCACATTGAGAAGTCTCACAACATGGGGATTTTTTCATGAGCTCTGGGACAGCATAGAAATCTTTGTTCAGAAGAGTAGCTATCTAGTTCCACCCTCTCCCTCTCCCCAACCAGGTCCATCTGCCCCTGATAGCTTTCTGCATTGGCCCTTGGAATCTAGTGGCACCCCTTCTATCTTCCAACCCAACAACCCCTGCCCCAAAGAAATACCCTGGTGTTGAGTGGCAACCCCACTGTCCCCCTGATATGGCCATCCTCCCCTCCCCCCTCACCCAAGTCATGATTTAAAAAAAAAAAAGCCCTTGTCTCCAGTGGCACTTTTCCATCTCCCTCCCTTTACAAAAAAACAAACTTTCACTGGTGCCTAGTGGCACCCCAAACCCTCCGCTGGACACCCCAGACCAGTGGCATAGCCACAGGAGCACCCAAGCCTGCCCAATGTGGCTGGAAAGGATTCTTTAGCCCCACTCCTGGCATCTCTCCCTCCAGAAGATCAGGTGGTTCTTCACCAGCAGCAAGCAGCAAGCAGCAAAACACCCCCCCCCCCCCCCTGCTCGCATTGGCCTGAGCCTTCCTTCTGACACAACTTCCTGTTTGCAGAAACAAGTTGTGTCAGAGGGACGTTTTGGAGCCAACACGAGGAAGGGAAATGAGTTGCTGTTTGTTGACAGTGAAGACCTAAAGGATATAAAGGTACTGGGGGGGAGGAGGGGGGCGGCAGGAAACTGACATCGCCGGGGGTGGGGGGGTGGGATGGATTGCTAAGTACTGCTGAATATCTGGGGGTTTGTCATTTACACATCTACCCCCCCCCCCACCACCAGATTCTACAGTATATATTATGCTGAAAGCTGTGTGCCAGAATCTGGACACCTGCCCAAGATGCGCCTACAAATTAATTGATTAACATGCACTTAACCAGCAATAATTGGGTATTTAACTTGAAACATGGAACTTGGGACCTCATTTTACTAAGGTGTGCTAAGTGCTTTAGCACCCATTTAGCACATGCTAAATCAACACGTGTGATAACCGCTAATGCGTCCATAGGATAACATGCATGTAAATACTCAATTATAGCGTTTAACGCATGTTTAGCACAGGCTAATATTTAGCACGCGCTAAAAAGCATAGCGCACCTTAGTAAAAGAGGGGGTTGGTCAGACCCCTATCAGGGCATTCTAAAAAGTTGCATGCAGAATTACAGAATTTGGCCCAAGCGCGCCTTACTGGGGTGCTGGCATTTACACCTGGTTCCTTCAGACATTAGCACTCAAAAGCTAAGTCACAGGATCCGTGTCTATGCACTTTATAGACCAGCCCTCGTCACCAAATTATTTTGGTGCCTAAGTTTCCTTGAATGCTGCACCAAGCATGAAAGTATCCATGAAGGAAAGTGTTTGGACAGGGAATATGTCTATAGTATAAATATATTTTTTTAATTTCTACCGTATACATATTTTAGATGTTTAAAAAGTTTTGTTGATAAGCTGTTTAGCAGCATACAGCTGTCTTTCAGCAGCTGCAACCCGAATTTGCACAGCCATAGAAAGCATGCAACCCCCAGGACAATGACATTCTATGGAGCATTCTCCCTAGGTCACGACCCCAAACATGTACTCTATAGATTTTTAAAACTAGATTTGACTTCCCTTTGTGGCTATTAATTCCAACGTAAGTTTTATTATATGATGATAGAGACTCCTGCTGATGACTTATGAGTTTTCAGCAACTCTTTTCAACTAATGAACTGTTTTTATATCATATCTGCTGGCATGAGACCAATTCTTGGCCTATAAGTGAAAACACAGATGATGCAGGTGAAAGAAATTACAGAAAATATACTGGAACAATCAAAATGGCTAGAAGGTGATATAGTCTTCTGCTGCATGAAATCTCTAATTTGTATTTGCTAAACTGTCTTGTCTTAAATAGCAATATCAGAAGGCTTCTTCTGTACATTCTATTTTCTGTAGTAATTGCTACGAAAGACCTTATTTTATAGATTGTGTTTAATGACTCATTGTGCAGCATTTGGTTTAAAGTCATTAGTGGTGCAAAACACTTCATTTTTCTAAACATTTCATTTTGCATTTAGAAATGTAAGGGGCCCTGCAACAGAGTAGGGCAAGGTGCTCAGGAGAGGGTCTACATAGACACACACACACCACACTGTGATGTGTTCAGGAAAAGAACATATAATTAAACAGCCATACGGAGCCTGTTTCTTCACAGGTCTCCCTTGAGGGTTTATTTTTCAAAGAAACAGTTATACTTTCCATGTTTTCTATTAATCTCAGGACATATTTTCAGCATACAGCTTTAGTTAGCATTTGGATACAATTCTAGTCAGTTACTCTAGAGCAGGGGTGCCCAACACGTCGATCGCGATCGACCAGTAGCTCAGGAAGGCAACGTGAGTCGATCGCAGACTCGTGTTGCCGTCCTGATCTACGGGCGATCAGCCTTCCTCTGAGTGTTCTCCCTAGGGCCTTTTAGCTGGGCGGTCCACCCAGCTGTCATCTGCCGCTGCTGAACATTAAAAAAAAACCGGCTTGGAGATTCCAGCCTGTAGCGAACTTATGCTCCGGGCTCTAAAGTGTGCGTGCCGGCTTCTCTTCTCTTCCCTCCAAAACCGGAAGTTATGTCCGGGGGGGGGAGGGGAGAAGGGAAGCCGGCACGCACATGTTGAGAGCCCTGAAGCAAGCGTTCGCGACGGGCTAAGGCGGGAGACAAGTAAATGAAGCATTTCCTCTTCTTCCTGCCGGGTCCTGCCTACTTTCAGTTTCCGCGAAGGCAGGACCCGGCAGCATTTCCCCAATAGATTGATCACGATCTTGAGCTGATCAGCCTTCCTCTTCCTGACGGCAGAATTGACGTCGGGGAGAGGAATGCTGGTTGGCCGAAGCAGGGAGAGCTTGGGGCCTGTTATTGGTGGTGTTTGGGTCCTGGTCCCCGATGGCAGTGGCAGTGGCTTGGGGGAGGGCAGGGAGAAAGAAAGAAAGAAGAGAAACAGAAAAAAAAAAGAAAGGGAGGCAGAGAGAAAGAAAGGGCAGGGAAGAGGAAGGAAAAGTTGGGGGAAGGAATGAGGTCTGGAGGAGAGAGGAAGCATACAGGCTGAAAGAAGGGAAGAAAGATTTGATGTACAGTCAGAAGAAGAAAGTGCAACCAGAGACTCATGAAATCACCAGACAAGGTAGGAAAAATGATTTTATTTTAAATTTAGTGATCAAAATGTGTCTGAATTTATATCTGCTGCCTATATTTTACACTAAGGTCCCCTTTTACTAAACTGCAATAGAGGTTTTTAGCTCAGGGAGCCTATGAGTGTCGAGAGCAGCGCTGGGCATTCAGCGCAGCTCCCTGCGCTAAAAACTGCTATCGTGGTTTAGTAAAAAGGGAGGGGGTATATTTGTCTATTTTTGTATGGTTGTTACTGAGGTGATAGTGCATAGAGTCATCTGCTTTGACCTCTTTGAAAAACCCTGGAATAGGAATGATAATTAACATTTTCTATGCGTACAGTGTGCTTTGTGTTTTTTTTTTATTTTATTGTTGGTAGATCATTTTGACTTGGTCATTTAAAAAGTAGCTCGCAAGCCCAAAAAGTGTGGGCACCCCTGCTCTAGAGTAAAGGTAGAGTTTTCTATAGTAGAATCTTACTTCTTTCATACACTGTCATTAAAACAGATCAGCTCTTCTATTCAGCTCCCTATCTCCTTCTGGGATCTCTTTATCTCTATCTATCTCTCTCTCTCTGCCTTTTAAGTTCTTCAGAGTCACTTCCACATCCACCCCCCCCTCTCCCCCCCCCCCCTTCCAGAATAAATCTCTTTCTCAGTGCTGCTCTGGTTATGAGACAAATTGGCCAGAAGGGGGAGTGCAGCATTTTCCTTAGGGTTTGTCTGAATCTGTGAAGAAGTGTCATGCAGCTGAAGTGGCAATGTTTCATACCCTATGTCACAGTCCCTTTTACCAAACTATGGTAAAAGATGGCCTCAGTGCATCTGTGGGTCTTTCCCAGGTTCTGAGGCAATTTTTACCACGGCACTAAAATGGCCAAAAATCCTATTTTCTATATTAATGGCCACACGCTAAGTTTCACATTAGTGTATGACCATTATGCATGTGAACCCCTATTTTGTAGGTGCTAACCCTGCACTAATAATTTAGCAAGGGGCAATGTAGCTGCTCTAGCACAGAACACACATGCTCTCTACCCTCCAACCTGCTCCCTAGCGTTAAAAAATGAAGGCTTTTTTTAGTATGTGGGAAGCATGCATAGAGTGCAAAATTACTGCGAGGCACCAGAGCATGCTCTGCAGTAAGCACTTTATATTGTGGTAAACACGAGTTTGTGCTTAGCACATCTTAGTTTTAGGAGAAAACATGAAAAAAATAAGAGGGGGAGATAATTACACAACAATCATTATCCAGTAGACAGTGTATTAAGAGTATGCATGAAGCAAGAAAGAGAAAAATATATATATATCTTTAAAATTTAAATAAAAAATAAAATCCTAATGGCATCCAATTCATCAGCTAAAAGCTTGTTTAAAAAGCCATATTTAAGTTCTAGTGGAAAGTAATTCTACAATGAGGAATCTAACCAGAGCTTATTATGGTAGGGAACCACCATTTGGTTCTGGTGAAATGAACATAAAGCTCTAGAAGGTTGATAAGTGAGAAGAAGGGCATGTAGAAAGACCAGAACACCTATAGAAAATACTTTATGAGCTAACATTAAAATGTTAAAATTTAATCTAAATAAAATTGTAAGCCAGTGTTGCTCCCTCCTCAAGAGAGGCGTAGCATATGATCTTAAGTTTTACCCTGTCTTCTATTAAACTGCTCTAGCAGTTTCTAGCACGGGGAGCTGCGCTGAATGGCCTGCACTGCTCCCGACGCTCATAGAGTTCCTATGAGCATCGGGAGCAGCGCGGGCCATTCAACGCGGCTCTCTGCGCTAAAAACTGCTAGCGCAGTTTAATAGAAGAGGGGGTTGACATTCTATAATAGTCTTATTGTCAAGTATTAGATTATCTATAGACACTTTAGGTGATATTTTAGGCAACTTACAAATAAAGAATTGCAGTAGTCAATTCTACTTATTACTAATGAATGTAGGAGCAGGTTGACCATTTTTTGATTAAGAAAATGCTATAGTGAACAATTTTTTTTCAGGTAGTAAAAGGAACTTCTAATTATTATAAAGTGGGTACAAACATTTACATGCTGAATGTATACATAAATAATTTAAACAATGGTATATATATGCGTATATGCGCCACATATGTGAGTAAGTGCCAAAACTCCACTTTAATGCTATTCTTTAAATACAGTATCTCTCATAGTGTACATTTTACATGCAGGCATACATATAAACAGAGCAGAGAGTGGGCAAGGATCACACTTACACACACGTACTGACAGAATACTTTAAGTTACACAAGTATCTCCAGCTATCCTACTCCAGGGCGCCTCCAACAGATATTCCACTTTTCCACTTAAAATTCCCAGCCTGTAACAATATAAAGTCTACAGGCAAATCACCTTATCCATCCAATATCAATTAACAAAATGCTGGAACCAACTATTACCATCCTGTGACCATGTCCTCCATGCTATGTTTATCATGCATACTTGCCTTACCACTTTGCCAAGTCATGTCATATTATATTAACCATGCTTTGTAAAACTGTTTGCCATGTTGTTTTGCCAAACTGTAGTCACCATGCTGTCTCACCATTTCATGTTTTTCCATATTATGTTTTACCATGCTGTTAATTATGTGTGGCCATCTTGTCTAAGTTTACCGTGCTATCTGTTACCATACTATGTCTGAGAATGCAGCACCGTGATTGAAGTTATAGCCTAGGCACCCTAAGGTTGTGGGTGCAGGCCCACACTGCTCCTTGTGACCCTGGGCAGGTCACCCGCTCCCCCATTGCCCCAGGTACATTAGATAGACTGTGAGTCAGGGAATTATGCTTGAGTACCTGAATAAATTCATGTAAACCATTCTGAGCTCCCCTGGGAGAACGGTAAAGAAAATTGAAGAAATAATAAATATCTCAGGTTCAGAAAACTTTTAAAAGCATTTTTGTATCAAGACAGGGAGCCAATCCTGAAGTAACTAAAAGGGTAATTGTAAAAGCACATTATTAAACTGTCTAATGCAACCCCAGGACATAATGATGAGCCAACAATGACTTACTTGTACTTGTAACTATCCTCCTCTTTTAGTAAGTTACACTAACTGATTAGCGCACGGCAATCAAATTAGCATGTGCTAAACGCTAACACATACATGTTAGTCTATGGATGCATTAGCATTTAGCATGCGCTAAATCGATTAGCGCACCTTAGAAAAAGAGGGCCTGTGTATTTGTAGCTATGACCTAACTATTAATAGTTGTACTGATCTACCTGTACTAGCAACCCTATTCAATGTCCATATTAAAGTACATTACATTAGTGATTTCCATTCCACCATTACCTTGTGGTTCAAGACGGATTACATATGATATGTCAGGACATTGGAAGTACATACGATCATTGGAAGTACTTACAGACATTAGAAGTACATAAGGACATTAGAAGTACATACGGACATTAAAAGTACATTTGGTCATTAGAAACACATTAGAAATACATTATAACTTCTGGGTAACTGACCCAACCTCTTGTAATGTAATCTGACCTTGAACTGAATCGGTAAAGGCAGAATAGAAAACCTCATTAACATAACATAACATAACATTTAGGTGCGAGCATGTACACCAACTCTGTGGCTACCATAAATGCTTGATCCTAAATTATAGGCATGCATAAGGAAAGTAGACTCCTATTTTTCTTTACAGTACATAGGAGGGAATTAATCAGAGAGCACTAGCTATGGGGTCCTTTTATTAAGGCGCGCTAAATGCTAAGGTGCCTGTAGAATGTAATGAATGCCTTAACATTTAGCACGTGCTAATCTTTAGCGCGCACTAAATCAGTTAGCGCGCCTTAATACAAGGACCCCTATGTTAGCTCATGCTAATGATTAGCGTGCATTAAACGTTAAAGATGCCCATCATATTCTTATGGGCATCTTTAGCGTTTAGCAAGTGCTAACACAGTAGGGCCCATTGATGAGTTCCTCCCACAGTCACGCTCGTAGCCGGCACATAGTCACACTGCTATTGAACCATCCTCAATGAGTATAATGTTATCCATTCAATAGGCCCTCAACTATCAGCCTAACATACATGGATATCATTGTAGATTTTAAGCTTTGAGCCACATTTTCAGCGCTCCTACCTAAACATATAGCTCTGGTGATTATCAGCCATAAGGGTAAGTGGGTAATTCATCTACCTTTCTGTATGTGGCAGTTGACCTTTTCAATATTGTCCCTATTTTTATCAGTTTGAATGCATCAATCTCTCTTCCTTTCCAGGTAGTCCGACCTTATCAGACCATGTCCAACCCTATGAGTAAGCTGACAGTCCTGAACAGCATGCATTCACACTTTATTCTGGCCGACAACGGCACCACTGGCAAATATGGAGCAGAAGTGAAACTAAGGAGACAGCTGGAAAAGCATATCTCCCTACAGAAGATCAACACAAGTAAATAACAACTGCTTTCTATATTTTCAAGTAGTAACACTTTTTGGGGTCCTTTTACTAAGCTGAGTTAGATGCTGATGTGTGCATAATGCAGTAAAAAAATGGACTAACAGAAAGAACGGATCCAAAACCCCATGAGTAAATCACAAATCCAAAAGAGCGGGGATAAATCTTGAGACAATCAACCTAAAAATTACTGGATACAATACTCTGGACAAGGATACTTGAATCTTCAAATAGATCTTTATTGTAACACATCAATTAGACCCAACATTATACTTGTTTTGCCTCAGGGGTTCAAAAAACATATACAGTGGTACCTTGGTTTGCGAGTAACCTGGTTTGCAAGTGTTTTGCAAGACGAGCAAAACACTCAGCAAACTTTTGACTTGCAAACCGAGCACTGCCCTGATCAACGAGCACTTACAGTCCAGGAAGCGCCGCTTCGGGGGATCCCTCTTCCATCTTCCGGCCAGCCTTCTACATCGGGTGCCTTCTGCAGGTTGGAGGACCTCTGTCTGGGCCTGTGTGGCCGGGTGCTGTCCCACCTGTGCGTTGCATGTGACGCGCACAGCATCAATTATCGGCATTGTGCGTGTCATGCACGGCATGCAGGTGGGGCGGCGCTCGGCTGCGTGGGCTTGGGTGGGGGCTCTCCAGCATGCGGAGGGCACCCGACGTGGAGGGCTGGCCAGCGGATGGAGGAGGCATCCCTCTGAAGTGGCACTGCGAGGTTCTCTGGCAGCTGGCATCCCCCCCGAAGCGGCACTGTGAAGTTCTCCGGCGGCTGGCATGCCCCCCCCCCCCCCCGAAGTTGCACTGTGAGGTTCTCCGGCGGCTGGCATGCCCCCCCCCCCCCTCCCCGAAGCAGCACTATGGGGTTCTTCTTCAAATGACCGATGGAGGAGGCAGATGGAGGAGACGGCGTTGCAGCACCCGGCACCCGACAGGTATAGACCCCGGGTTCTAGAACGAATCGTTGCTGTTGCCACTATTTTCTATGGGGAACTTTGTTTTGATAAATGAGCATTTTGGATTACGAGCATGCTCCTGGAACGGATTATGCTCGTAATCCAAGATACCACTGTATAGATTTTTCAAGCAGCAAAGAAGATAAAGGGGCTCATAATAAAAATTTTAAAAAGTCCAAAAAGTGGCCTAAATCGGTACTTGTACGATCAAAAAGCCAGATTGTCCAAGTACCAATAATCAAAGCTGGTTTTAGACGTATCTAAAACCAGCTTAGGCCATTCCCCTGCCTCTAAACACCAAGAGCAAAAAGAGCCATTTTTAGAGGAGGGGAAAGGGCGGGAGGTAGGCCGACTTAGACTTAGTCGTACAGCAAGTATAACCAAAACCTTTAACAGGTTGCCTAGTTGGAACTTATACGTTTTGACTTAGACCAAGTCAAAACAGGTATAAGTTCCAAAAAGGGGCCGCTGAGCTGATCGCGGCTGCCACGATCAGCTCAGCAGCCCCGGAAACTTGCCCAACCACCACCACAACGATCGCAGCAGGAGAGATGCCTCATCTCCCCTGCTGTGATCACGATCCTCCCCCCTGAACTGCTGCTTGATGTATAAATACCAGCAGGACACATGGGCTGGGTTGGCCATAAGTCAAGGGGGGGGGTGGGAGCGTGATCAAGGGGTTCAGGCGGTGATCGGGGGTTGGGGGGCCGATCAGGGGTTCAGGGGGCGTTTGTGTGGGGGTGCCGTGGGCAGGAGGGGTTGGGCTCGCTCTTATCTGTATTTTAGGGGTGGGTGGGGCATCACCATGGGCAGGTGGGGTTGGGCTCCCTCCTGCCCGTATTTTAAGGGGGGTGGAGTGGGTCACGGGGCTTGCGCCTCAGCAATAGGGGTTGGGCTCCCTCCTGCCGGTATTGGTTTGGGGGTAGGGGGTGGATTGTGATTGCGGCAGGAGAGATTGGGCATCTCTCCTGCCATGGGTTGCGGCAGTTCAGGGGGGGGGGGCGATCACCGCAGGGAAGATGAGCCATCTCTCCTGCCGCGATCGTTGCAGGGGGAGGGTGGATTCTATAACCAGTGTTGTTTTTGACAGACGCCGGTTACAGAAATCAGCTTTTAAGTGAAGGTTGCCTAAAAGGTCTTGTTTTGTGTGTTTGGGACTTAGGCTAGTTTTTGGTTGATAATTTGTTCTAAGGTTAGACATAGTGGTGGTCTGGGCATTTAAACTGCTGAACGTGAGGTAGGCCATTCTCAAAAAAATCCTCATTTGGGACGTTTTTTTTTTTGAGAATGGACATTTTCCCTGCTGCTAATTTCAAAGTTTAGGGCCTTAGGCCAAAAGGGGACTTAGATGGTTTTTTTTATTATTGTTATGCCCCTCAAATTATCTGGCCTCATCAAGCAGCAAATTCTTTACCCCTAATCTTTGTTTAAAAAATTGTTTTCTGTCCTGCATTTTGGGGTTTTTTTTTTTGCAAAGATTAGGGGTAAAGAATTTGCTGCTGGATGAGGCCAAATAATTTATTTTCATTACTACTTGAAAGATTTATACATGTTTTGGGTCTAATTGATGTGTTACAATAAAGATCTATTTGAAGATTCAAAAAACCTTGTCCAGCATATTGTATCCAGTAATTTGGGGGTTGATTGATCCCATGATTTATCCCCGCTCTTTTGAACTTGCAAAAATTGGACTACCATGGAATGTGCTACAGTATCACGTGGTAGTTTTTGAATGTATGCGCTAACCACACCCTATATAATTTTAGTATTTTTCTGAAAACTTGGCTTTTCTCCAAAATGTAACTACTCCCTCCCTCTCCTTTATTCTAAGTCCCCTCTTTCTTTCCTGTTCACCAAGCCCTTCTTCTTCCAATTGGAGTTCCTTTCTTTTTTTAATTCCTGTAAACCGTGTCGAGCTCCATTTCCGTGGGGATGACGCGGTATATAAACTTAAGGTTTAATTTAGTTTAGTTTAGAGAGCATCAGGTCAAAGAGTGGGCATTCCCGCACTAATCAGTTAGCACATGAATAATGCAGCCAGTGGCATAGTAAGGGGAGGGCGGGGGGCCGGTACGCCCCGGGCGTCATGTAGGTGGTGACACTGGCACCCCTCCTCCCCGCCTCTTCCCACTCCTACCCATACACATGCTCCCCTTCCCCCATACTCTAGGTGTTCACCACCGCAGGCAACAATTTTAACATGCCCCTCGCGACCGCATCATCTCTCCCGCTGACATCACTTCCGGGTGCCACACCTAAGAAGTGGCATCAGCAGGAAAGATGACGGGGTTGCGAGGAGCACATTGAAGTTCTTGTTGCTCGTGGTGGTGAACAACTAGAGGTAGAGGGGAAAGGGGCTCGTGTGCGTCAGGGGGGATCGGGTGAGGAGTGGAGAGGCAGAGATGAGGGCGGGGAGGGGCGCCACCTCACTACACCACTGAATGCAGCAATCCTTACCACCTACAAAATAGATGGTGATAAGTACTGCTGCTGTAATTTTTAAAAAATGGCCACATGCTAACAGTCACAAAACAAGAATGGATAGAAACCTGAAAATAGTGAATAGCAAATGCACAAAAACAGGTTTCAACACACAACTATAGTTATGTAAACAAGAGGAAAAGAGCTCAGATGCCTGGGCCACGTAGAATAGAGATTCACAAGGTGGTCCAAAACAGGACAGGATCTCAATCATTGGTCAAAAACCTCTTGTACCTGATTGAAAAAACTATTTAAATCTAGTGCGTTATACACTTAATCACTTTTTACTACAATCAGCTTCTTAGATGCACTTATCTTAACTGTTGATAAGAGCCCGACAGGGCCTGTTTCGCCGGGATTTTGGCTTTGTCGGGGGACTTATTTTTGAAAAATGCATTCAGTTCATTTTTTGATATGCTATAACATCCCACCCACCTCCCGCCCTAACCACTCTGCAAAAATCGCTCCATTTCACTCTGGACACACAGCAGTAGTCAGAGGCCTAAAATGCCTCTAAATACATCTAAAAACCTGTTCTGAAATTATTGGCACTTGGATGACCTGCCTTTTAGGTTGTCCAAGTGCCGATTTGGGCGGGTTTTTAGATGTATTTCTGTTTCATTTATAAACCTCATAGTGTGTCAGTTAATAAGGAGTTTAACAAACGTAAAAGATTCAACCTCCAACAATAATCTATCTTCGGAATGCAAAGGCCATGAAGGATCATATTGACAAAACAATGAAATATAACCACTGAATATCTTATAAATAAGGTGTAACACTTTGAAATCTATTCTTGCAGGTTAATGCAGATTAAATCAAGTTAGGGAAAGGGATTGGGACTTGTATACTGCCTTTTTGTACTTTTACATACAGGTACTTCAAGCATTTTCCCTGTCTGTCCTGGTGGGCTCACAATCTATCTAGTGTACCTGGGGGCAGTGGATGATTAAGTGACTTGCCCGGGGTCACAGGAAGCAGTGCAGGGTTTGAACCCACAACCGCAGGGTGCTGACGCTGTAGCTCTAACCACTGCGCCATATTCTCCTAGGATGCCCTATATCTTTTAAGGCATACTAACAAGCCAAATGCAAACTAATGAATGCAATATCCTATTTTGTTCCATTGTGTCTGGCGGGCCCCATAGACTGCACTGATGCTGAGAACAAATGACATAAATGAGGATCCAGCTCTTTCCTCAGCCATGGTCAGTTATTTTGTTTAAAGTTACATGAGCCAAAATGACCTCATCCATCTCATTTTATCATTAGTTTAAAAAAAAAAAAAAAAACATATCACTGGTATTTACTATACAGTAATGCCCCTTCACTCAGGTTTGCTTGAATGTGCAAACTAATTTCATGGCTTTCTAACATTTAATCTGATCTAAATCATGGACTTATACAGCATACCGAGTCATCCCTGTAAAACAGAGCGCGACTCGGTTTACAATGATTAAAGAAGGATAAATTATATCATTAAAACTTATCGGCTAAAAAACGCTGAAACAAAGTAGTTTTCAAGATTTTTGGAAAAACTTGAGGTGATAAATAGATATAGGAGAGCTGCGCTGCACACCCAAGTTTATTTATTTATTTTAAAAAGCATATACAGCATAATCTCGTTATAACGGACTTCAAGGGACCTGGAAAAACAGTCTGTTATATCCAGAGTTGCATTTTTTAAAAACTTTATTTAGGTCAACTTGAGACAACGTTCAATCAATGAACAACAGTCACTGCATAAGCATATCAGCAATATCAAGAACAAAACTTAGCAAAACATTGGTATGGCACGAAATGATTGCAAAACCAGAACACTAAAAGAGATTCTAAAGCGGTGGTTCCCAACCCTGTCCTGGAGGTCCACCAGGCCAATCGGGTTTTCAGGCTAGCCCTAATGAAAATGCATGGAGCAGATTTGCATACCTCTCACTTCCATTATATGCAAATCTCTCTCATGCATATTCATTAGGGCTAGCCTGAAAACCCGATTGGCCTGGTGGTCCTCCAGGACAGGGTTAGGAACCACTGTTCTAAAGCATTATGTCATACCATACTGGAAAGAAAAATACTCTTGTCATTTTCTTCTGGGCTGCATTTCGATACTATATCACCGGCATGCCATGCGCCTTGTAGGCGGAGCCTGCATGTCCATTATAGCCGAAGAAAATTACAGCTAAAAATGGCTCTCGGGACCAAAATAGTTGCCTGTTATATCCAAAAGTCTGTAATATGCGAGTCCGCTTTATTTGATGATTTTCTGAATGTTTATAATGGCGCTCAGCCGGGACCAGCGAACCTCGTCTGCTATAGGCGAGGTTCCATTATAAGTGAGTCCATTATAACAAGATTATGCTGTACAGCCTAAAAAACTAGGCAGTTTACAATCAACATACAAAATAATTAAAAACAATAAATCATCTATCTAACAAAAGCTGCTGCTACCCACACTGCTGAACACAGTCATATTATTCACATAAACGCATCAACAAATAACTGTGTCTTCAAGAGTTTTGGGGTTTTTTTTTGTTTTTTTTAAAGATATCTCTGGTCTTACATAAGTGCGACTGACCTGGCAATGTTTTCCACATTTTCATCCCTGCAACTGAAAATATAGAATTCCTAATTCTTGCTTGCATTACATTCCTCTCCCTCTCTGTATATAATCTCATGTTTATATTTATTTTATTGAAAGCTTCTATACCGCTACTAATGACTGGGGAGTCAATTCAGAGCGGTTTACATGAGCTTCTGTAACGGTGTTATGATACATGCTTTAGTAATGGTGTTAATTTACAGAGTTTGAGTGTTTCTGTGTTAGTTATCCCTACATGAGCTTCAGATAGTGTTCTTTGGGATGTTTTGGTGCTTTTGGGTATCATGGTATGGTGCTTTTACATATCCTTTATTGAGTATACCGTATTTACATATTTACCATATATATACATTCATCCTACATATTTATACCATAATACATTCATTTTATGTATATACATTATAATTCTAGTTTTTGTGTTTCATTTATCATATACTCAGCTTTGTGTGTTTTCCTGTGTTCACTCTGTTGTGTTCCAAGTGAAGGAAGATAGTTCGTATATTAGCTGAAATAGGATGCTGAGCTCAGTTGATCTTATATATCCTATCCTATGTTCTTATGTGCATATGTACCATGTCTTACGTCTTAAAATATTACATTCAGCCCAATAGTTTTGCTCTTAGGGGCCTTTTATCAAATGGCATAAGCAGTCAATGTGAGAATTAGCATGCCTTGATAGCATGTAGCCATGATAACAGTTAACACAGCAGCTTGACACATGGAGAGCAATTTTATAACAGTGTTCCTATGTGGCATCTTTTAATAATTATATCGTTAGTTAATGTTTTATTGTGTTTGTCCTGTCAAAACATGTTTAGTACTTTCAATGTATATGCATGTAATTTTGTAAACCGCATAGTTTTTAAGCGGTATATAAATTTTTAAAGAAATTCTATAAAGAAATTAGATGCCTACTTTTCTTTATAGAATACTAGCATAACCAGATATACATCACATGCACCTGTGTGGTTGAATACGAGCACTTACACCAGCCATAAAGCTCAGTCACCACTTGTGTGTGTTCAACAGTACGAATTAAATAGATTCAGTAGATAGTATCATTGTATATACATATAGGTGGGCTACAGGGGTTAGCACGTCGGACATTTCATCATGCACTAACCCCCACAGCAAGCCAAAATACTAATGCCTCATCCACGGAGGCGTTAGCGGCTAGCGCGGCAGGCGATTTAACGCGCGGTATTCCGCGCATTAAACCCCTACCGTGCCTTGATAAAAGGACCCCATAGAGTTAAGCACAAGTGCTGACTTTCTACGGAGACTGCCTGAGGTCAATATTAGGCCTATGGAGTTTTGAGTGATGAACTTTCTATCGCAGCTTGAGAATTAGATAGGGAATTTGGACCTTTGCCACAATCATTACACTGCATTGTCAACCTCACTGCTCTCAGATCTTCTAATCTACAAGGGTTCAAATAGGCAGTGGCATACTTAGTATATGTGATACCCGGGGCCCATCATTTTTTGACCCCCCCCCCCCATCTGTATGAAAAACATGATTTTTAGTAACAATTCACATGTCACACATGAATATCTAGGAAAAGGCAGCATCTTACATAAACCCATTGTAAAACTAAACAAGCCAGACTAGTACAGATCAATCCTACACAGTCAATCCTAACAGAAAACCATGTCTTTTCGAACACACAGAACACAGAAAACACCTTTGCCCAATATGTAATCACACACTAACTCCTCCCCCTTTTACAAAACTGTAGTGTGGTTTTTAGCCACGGTGGTAACAGCTCAGATGCCAACGCTAAAAAAACACTCTACAGTTTTGTAAATGGGGAGATAGAATAAAAATACGTAAACAAAGGTTAAACTGAAGCATCAAGAAACTGGACTCTGCATACAATGCAGCATCACAAAAACAGCAATGCATCTCACCTAAAGCAAAAAATAAATAAATAAATAGAATTTTTTTTCTATCTTGTCTTCTCTGGTTTCTGCTTTCCTCATCTTTTTGTCACTCTCTTCCTTTCATCCACTGTCTACCCTCTCACTGTCCCTTCTATATAGCATCTTCTCTCTTTCTATTCCCGTTCCAGAAACTTTATGCATCCCCCTTCCATTTCTCCCTTCACCCCTATTAGTCTGCCATCCATCTTCCTCCCTTCCCTCCTCCAATGGTCTGGCATCTCTCCTTTCCTCTTCTTCCCTTCCCTCTCCCACACCCACATGGTCTGGCATTTCACTCTCTCCTCTCCCTTCCCCTCACTTCCATCAGCATCTGCCCCCTTTCTCTCCCTCCAACCCAATTACATGCAGTATCCTTCCCCCTTATGTCTCTTTCCCTGCAATTCCATCAGCATCTGCCCCTTTCTCTCCTTCCACCATGCTTCCATACCACCCTGACCCCCGTTCTCACACTTCACCATGATTCCATACCAGCCTGACCCCCCTTTCTCACCCTTCACTATGATTCCATACCACCCTGACCCCCCTTTGTCACCCTTTACCATGATTCCATACCACCCTGACCCCCCCCCTTTGTCACCATCCACACCCTTCCATACCACCCTGACCCCCTTCATCACCCTCCACACCCTTCCATACCACCCTGACCCCTTTCTCACCCTTCACCATGATTCCATACTACTCTGATCCCCCTTTTTCACCCTTCACACCCTTCCATATCACCCTGACCCCCCTTTGTCACCCTCCACACGCTTCCATACCACCCTGACTCCCTTTGTAACCCTTTACTATGATTCCATACCACCCTGACCCCCCCCTTTGTCACCCTACACCATGATTCCATACCACCCTGACTCCCTTTCTCACCCTCCACACCCTTCCATGCCACCCTGACCTCCTTTCACCACCCTACTATGCTCCTTTCTTTCTCCATCCCAAAGATCCCGCGATGACTGCTTCTGCTCCGGATGGAAGAGGTAAGTGACGTCGGAGGGGGCTGGGCCGGCAGATGCAGTTAGTTGCGGCAAGATCCCTCGATGACTGCTGCTGCCGATCCACACACACACACACACAAACCTGACGTCTTTTACCTCTTCCGGAACAGAGGCAGTAGATGGCGCAGTCATCGCGGGACCTTTGTTCACTTCAGCGCGGCTGCCGACTCTGCTCTAAGTATGGCAGCCACGCTGAGGTGCCGTTTGGAGCAGCGCGGGAGGTTCCGGTACCAGCTGGCTGTGCACCCCCTTGGAGCGTGCACCCGGGGCGGACTGCCCCCCCCCCCACCTTGGTACGCCACTGCACATAGGGTCAACCCTCCAGGAAACGCTAAGTAAATGCAGGTTTGTCCTTTGCTGTTCAAGTCCAACATGTCTTTAGGGATGTACTGTGAGAGTAGCACTCCATCCACAGACCGTGTAGTAAGAATCTATAGGGAGTGCTCCTGAGATGGAAAAATGCAGCAGATGTTGAAAAACAGAGCACAGCAACATGAAATAATATAAAGCCTTTGTTACCCTTGCTCAGAAGAAAATCTATAGATTTCTCCCAAAGGCAACAACGAAAATAGAAAAGTGAGAGAGACTGGCAGAAATCTAATAAAAAAAAAGTAATGGAAGGCAGCTCACATAGTCATCTGGGAAAAGATATCTCCATTATCATTTTTGGCATGTGTACTGTGCACCTTTACTCAGTGTCCAAACTCGGAACACTACTTGGTGATCAATGATACAAAAGCTTTGTAGTATGGACATAAGGTGGCCTGGTATTATATCACAGTATTTTTCAGCAAGCTGCTATTATTTATTTCTATGAGCTGAGAAGCTTTTCGTTATCAATAACTGTACCAACACAAATAGTATTATACATCAGATTCAAAGTAACACAACAGCAGATAGTAGGTGCTGTTTATATGTAACAACACGCCTACATGATCTGTTGCCCTTGGTTTTGTCTATCCCGGGATAGGCCATTCCGGTTCTCAAGAGCCGGAGCCAGGTCAGGTTTTCAGGATATCCACAATAAATATGCATGAGATAGATTTGCATCTCAAGGATGCAGTGCATGCAAATCCATCTCGCACATATTCATTGTGGATATCCTGAAAACCTGACCTGGCTCCCATTGTGGATATCCTGAAAACCTGACCTGGCTCCGGCTCTCGAGGACCAGAATTGGCTACCCCTGGTCTATCCCATGTGTCTGTGTAGTACAGTGGTTCCCAAACCCTGTCCTGGGGGACCCCCAGCCAGTCGGGTTTTCAAGATATCCCTAATGAATATGCATGAGACAGATTTGCATACCTGTCACTTCCATTATATGCAGATCTCTCTCATGCATATTCATTAGAGATATCTTGAAAACCCGATTGGCTGGGGGTCCCCCAGGACAGGGTTTGGGAACCACTGGTGTACTATGTCATTCTTGTTTTCTAATGGTAAGCAGTTACAGGCAGCCATAGCCATCTCAGTGAAGAAATATTTTCTTGGGTTCTACGTGGGAACCTTACTTTCACAGGATTCAGGGCACAGTGTAGACTGGTGCTTCTCGACCCAGTTTTTAGGGTACACCCAGCCACGGTGTGGCTCAAGGAAATCTGCTGCTTGAGGCGAGGGATGAGCTGCCCCCCCCCCCCCCACACACACACACACACACACGCAGACACCAAGCATCCAAAATGGGGGTGAGGCTATGGCTAACCCAACTATTAGGCAAGACTGTCCAGCTGCGTATGGCAGCAACTTCTTAGAGGGTAGTAGCTTCAGTAACACAGTAAATGACAGCAGAGCCTCATGCACCACTCCTTTTAGGCTCAGGTCACCCATATTTAAAGCAAAACAATAGACCCTTCCAGAAAAACTCAAAGAACCATGTTTCTCATCACACTTACTTTAAGAACATAAAAATAGCCTTGCTCGATCAGACCAGTGGTACATCTAACCCAGTATCCCATCTTCATGGAGGCCAGTATAAGTCACAAGTACCTGGCAAAAATCCAGATAGTAGCAGCATTCTATGTCACCGATCTAAGGCAAGCAATGGCTTCTCCAATGTCCAACAGCAGCCTGTCTCAACTATGGACTTTTCCTCCAGGAACTTGGCCAAACCTGTTTTAAAACCAGCTACATTAATTACTCTTACCACATCTTCTGGCAACGCATTCCAGAGCTTAACTATTCTCTGAGTGAAAAAAATATTTCCTCCTATTGGTTTTAATATAAGATTGGTCCATGTTGGTCTATGTGCCTAAGGCCCCGCCACAATGCACAAGGAAGGGGCAGGCCCACCATTCCGAGGAAGGCAGGCCGGACGGAGGGAGGGCCCGGCCAGCCATCGATTAAGGATAGTGGGGGGAAGGTCTGGCAGAGTGTGGAGGGGGGATCGGGGGCTCGGTGAGGGGAAGGGGGTTCGGGGAGGGAGGTTGTCCAGCAGGTGGGTTGGGCACCCTCCTGCCAGTGAGCAGTGCGGGAGTTCAGGATTTCTGTCTGGCAGGAGGGCTTGGGCTCCCTCTTGCTGGTGAGCAGTGCGGGGGTTTGGAGTTTCTGTCCGGTAGGAGTGCTTGGGCTCCCTCCTGCCGGCGAGTGGTGTGGGGGTTCTGGGTTTTTGTCCGGCAGGAAGGCTTAGGCATCTCTCCTGCCAGTGAGCGGTGCGGGATTTTGGGGGTTCAGGTTGGCAGGAGAGATTGGGCATCTCTCCTGCCCGGGAGGTTAGGATGGATTGCAGCAGGAGAGATTAGGCATCTCTCCTGCTGCAATTGGTGCAGGGGGTACCGGTTGCCTGGGCTGCTGAGCTGATCGCGGCAGTCACGATCAGCTCAGCGGTCCGATTCAGAACTTAAATCGTCAAAACATACAAGTTCTGTCTGGCAACCTGTCAAATCTTTTTGGTTATGGCTGCCAGATGACTAACCACTTTCTTTTACTAAGGTGCGCTATGCTTTTTAGCGTGCGGTAAATATTAGCACATGCTAAACGCTAATGCGTGCATGTTATCCTATGGTTAGTGCACGCATTGATTTTAGCACACACTAAATGCACGTTAAAACGCTTAGCACATCTTAGTAAAAGAGGGCCTAGGTCGGCCTACCTCCCGCCCTACCCACTCCTCCAAAAACGCCCCTTTTTGCTCTAGGTAATGGAAAGGTACAGTAACAGGGTAAAGGCCTAAGCTGTAGAGAATGACACGGTGACAAAATTCATCACCGTTCCCGTCCCCGCGGATAACCGCGGGAAATAATCCCATGTCATTTTCTAGTGTCTATTTCAACCTCAGTCCTTCTATACCAGCATTCTTCAAAGCAAAGCTTGTGGGTCAGTGGTTGTGGCCATTCATACTCTGATTCTTCCCTCTCTCCTTAAAGAATGACATGAAGCTGTTTTCCCACGGTTATCCGCGGGGACGGGAATGGTGATGAATATTGTCACTGTGTCATTCTCTACTAAGCTGCTTTTATCTACGTCTATAACTAGTTTTGATTATCAGTTCTTGGACGATCTGTCTTTTTGATCGTCCAAGTACTGACTTAGGCCACTTTTAGTACTTTTTTTATTATTATGAGCCCCTTATTTTTTACCTGGGACAACAGAGAGCTGAGTGACCTGCCCAGAATCATAAGGAGCTGCATCAGGAATTGAACACAGTTCTCCTGGTGTTGAGACCGCATCACTAACCATTAGGCCAGTCCTCCATTACCCTGCTAAGGGCTGCCATTGGTGAATATTAGTACATGGCCCCTAAATTTATTTACATTTAGAAAAACGTAAATGACAACTTTGGTTTGCAAACCACGGTACGCCTTTTAATTTGAATCCCTAGATCTGAAGAGTAGCAGCTGCTTTGGCTGTTCTGGCTTCCTCAGATATCTGGCTTCCTTGCTTTGTGAATGTCATAGCCATATGAGCAGAGCATATGTAACATCTGAGACTAGAGCTGATGTTTGGCAAGCATCAAGACATTCCGGGATTCCTGGATATTATTGCTGCTCTGTTGCTGTTCTCTTCCATTAGGGATAAATGCGCATTTCAATACAAGGTAATTGAGGGTTTTTTAATAATTAAAAAAAGCAAGTAAGCTTAAGTACCGCAGCATGTCATTAACATTGTAAGTAATCAGTCCATCTAAACCTGTTCTGAGTATTAAGATATTAGTAAATGTTTGTATTCCATTTCCCTTGAAAATGTTTTGTTTAATTTGTGCTTAGTGTGTGACAATTACAGGTACCATCATTGCTCTATAACCATGTTCTACTGATAACGTAAGGAAAACCTCATGAGATTTGTGTGAAAGGACTTGTATCCCTTAGAAACATAGAAACATAGAAATAGACGGCAGATAAGGGCCACGGCCCATCAAGTCTGCCCACTCTAATGACCCTCCCTATTTATCTTTGCGGATAGATCCCACATGTCTATCCCATCTGGCCTTAAAATCTGGCACGCTGCTGGCCTCAATAACCTGGAGTGGAAGACTATTCCAGCGATCAACTACCCTTTCAGTGAAGAAGAACTTCCTAGTGTCACCGTGCAGTTTCCCGCCCCTGATTTTCCACGGATGCCTCCTTGTTGTCGCGGGACCCTTGAAAAAGAAGATATCTTCCTCCACCTCGATGCGGCCCGTGAGATACTTGAATGTCTCGATCATATCTCCCCTCTCTCTTCGTTCCTCGAGTGAGTAGAGCTGCAACTTCCCTAACCGCTCCTCGTATGGGAGCTCCTTGAGTCCCGAGACCATCCTGGTGGCCATTCTCTGGACCGATTCCAGTCTCAGCACATCCTTGCGGTAATGCGGCCTCCAGAATTGCACACAGTACTCCAGGTGCGGTCTCACCATTGATCTATACAGTGGCATAATGACTTCCGGTTTGCATCTGACGAAACTCCTGCATATGCAACCTATGATTTGCCTTGCTTTGGATGAAGCTTGCTCCACTTGGTTTGCAGATTTCATGTCTTCCCTGACAATCACCCCTAAGTCTCTTTCCGCTTCAGTTCTTGTCAGGATCTCGCCATTTAGGGTGTAAACCTTGCATGGATTTCGGCTCCCCAGGTGCATGACTTTGCATTTTTTGGCATTGAAACTGAGTTGCCAGGACCTAGACCAGCGCTCCAGTAGAAGTAGGTCATGCATCATATCGTCTGTCATTGAATTTTTGTCTATTGTGCTTTTGCTCACTACATTGCTTAGTTTGGCATCATCAGCGAATAATGTTATTCTACCTCGGAGCCCTTCTATCAAGTCTCTTATATAGATGTTGAACAAGATCGGGCCCAGGACGGAGCCCTGTGGCACTCCACTTATCACCTCGGACATTTCGGAGGGGGTGCCATTCACCACTACCCTCTGAAGCCTACCTCCAAGCCAGTTCCCAACCCATTTGGTCAATGTGTCGCCCAATCCTAAAGAACTCTCTTGCTCAGCAACCTACGGTATGGTACGCTGTCAAATGCTTTGCTGAAATCCAGATAGACGATGTCCAGGGACTCACCCCCCACCCCCACCCCTCCCAAGCTACTCCATCCTTTGGTTATATGAGAGAGCAGCCGGAGCGCTGCGAGTACAGGAAATCACTCGCGGGTCGCTCCAACTACCTCTTGCTGCACGAAGTCGGGCCTTATCCAATCAGGAGCTGCTTTGACACGCAGCTCCTGATTGGATAAGGCCTGACTTTGTGCAGGAAGAGGTGGTCGGAGAGAACTGCAAGTGATTTCCTGCACTCATGGCACTTCGGCTGCTCTCCTGCTGCCCTCTCCCACTGCCCTCTTCAGGATCCCCCATGAAAAACAGTATTTGCGGTTTTTAGAGATTTGCAAGGGTTCCTGGAACGGAACCCCCGTGAATCTCGGGGAGCACTATATTACAGTAATCAAGTTGACTAGGTATTAGGGATTGTTCCAAAATTCTAAATGATGAAACATCAAAACATGCTCTAATGGACTGAAGCTTCCAGAGAGTAAAAAATCCCTTTCTAACCAGAGTCCACCTGGTCTCATTGTTAGGTCCTGGTCCAGTATTACACCCAAAACCTTCATAGTAGATTGGATAGGATAACTAAGTTTACTGATGCACAGTGATGTTTTAGTATCAAGCAGGTGTGATGAAGCTACAAAAAATTTTGTTTTTTTCTGAATTAAACTTCAGTCTAAATTCAGTCATCCATTGTTCTATCAAATTTAGTACTTCTGTTGCCTTAGGAGTAACTTCAGAGAGAGAGGTAGCAAATGGGATAATGATCATAAAGTCATCTGCGTAACTAAATAATTTTATCCCCAGCTGAGTCAATTGCGCACTGTCACACCCACGCTCTCTGCGAACACCCTGAGCCGTCGGGTAGTGACATGAAGCTTGTTACTGGCGTGGTCCCTTTAGAATTAGGGTCACCTTTCAAGTTGGTAGTCCCTGGCAAATGCCCAACTAAGCTTATTCTTCAAGGGTTTTGAAAAATCACACTTTGTCAGAATGGCCTTGGTGAAAACATAAGCTTTTATTCGGCCACCGGCCGTGGAATTACTGTGCCGCTCCAGGTTTTCCTGGTAGCATGAACATCATACAAAAACAACAGAAAAAGTTCATCTCACTCGTAGTCACCCAGTAATCAGCTCTGGACAGGGTTAATAAACCACATACAGTCATTAATATTCCAGGAGGTTAGGAGGTGAAACAGTTAGCACAAATAACTCTCCATTGTAGCTTTACAGGAGAGACATTCTTGTTCAGGATTGAGAAATATTCTGTGCTATCTTCCAGTGCTCTTACACTCTCCAGCTGGGCTGGACTTTCTCCCTAGTCCCGAGCAGGCTTTTCCCTGAGAGGGTTAATTTCCTTATCCCTATAAGGCAGGCAGACTAATTGAATTAGTTAGTTGCTAAGGCACTATCTTTACAGCTGGGCCCTTTCACGAGTGTGGAAGTCAGGAAATTCTGGGCTTTAAAACTAGCCAGCATTACACCCTGGCTTTTGGTTCAGCTGTGAACATAACCTGAAGAGGAGATTACTGTAGCCTTTCCAAACTCCAGCAAAACAGCATGTAAAATTGCAATACAGGATTATTTCCCTAGTAACTCCCACAGTCATTAGTTCACAGAGCAAGCAGAGAAATACAGCCAAGACAAAACCTCTGTTCACAGACCTTTCCCAGGATATTCAGCTCTCCATTTCCTCTGAACAGCTTTCCTGTATAGCCCCACTTTCTTCCCATACCATGGGCTCTGGGGAAAGGAATTCAGTGGCCAAATTACCAGCCTGTTCCTCCGTCATTTCCCAGTCAGTGCTGAGGAACTGCTCAGCCCCGTCCTGCCTCTGCTCTACTGCCAAGCCTCGTTCTGCTCTTCCTCCCTCTGCTCTCTAACGAGCCTGGCTTTAAGCTGAGGGGAAGAACCACTCCCCCTTGGCTTTGGATGGGGGAAGGGAATTCCTTCCTCAGCCCATGCCGTTTCTCTGAGGGGAAATTGCTTGTGAGCTTTCTGCCTTACAGGCAATGGCCAATAGCAAGGCAGCTTCTTCCTGCCTGGCTTTGGGACTGCTTCAGGTAAGTCTAAGCCTTCCTGTTCTATTTCCATTTCATTGTCACTCACCAGGTAGTCAGCTAATTTATTGTCCTGGGCACTGACCTGGTCAGCCCTTCTGCACTGGGGTTTATATACTTTCCTTAATTTCCCTGTGGCAAACCTTGGGAAAGACGTCCGTTTGTCACAGCACCTAATGATGACATGTAAACATTGAAAAGCAATGGGGATAATGGTGACCCCTGTGGAAAGCCAGATGGATTACTCCAGGTATCAGAGAGATTGTAATTAAAATGTACTTGATAGGTGCGGGACATAAGGAAACCTCGAAACCAGTCTAACACCTCTCCTCTGATACCAATTGCATCTAAACATTGTAACAATTTCCCATGGTCCACTAAGTCAAAGGCAGAACTCATATCAGATTGCATAATCAGGGCATTAATGCCACTACTTAACAAGAAACGAACAAGAAACGTAAATTATCCAAGATGGCCCCAATTACTGTCTCAGTGCTGAACAAAGGTCTAAAACCAGACTGAGTTTCATGTAAAAGAGAGAACTGGTCGTGATATCCCATCAATTGAGTATGTACCAATCCTAGCATACCAACAGGACTTCTACATATAATTGTCATCAATATATGTAAATCTATATGCTACTAAGCTCTCAGACGCCTGCGCTGATTGATCAAAGAGTTTTAAATCAGTTTTAGCAGGAATGTGGTATCTTTCATTGAGCTTTTTGCATGCTGCTTTTTTTTAATATTATAAAGTGCTAAATGCTTCGTGTAAAAAACATATATAAAGTGCCTAATGCTTAGTGCAAAAACTAAAATCACAGTGACCAGCACTTATTTGTTGCCGGTACATCTGCTATTTGAATGTACTGTATCTCTTTATAGCCCAACAGGCCTTTTGTGTATATGAATACCCTCTACTGTATGAGACCTTGGATAACTTAAATACTTTTGCTACAACTCCCTACTCTCTACGTACCACTTCATACTTCAATTCTTCCAAAAGGTCACTTTTTTTTTTGTCTCAAAGAATTTAACACATTTGAGAATAGAACCTCTCCATATTTAGGACTAGTTTCCCTCACACCTATCTCAAGACTCATTCCTGATTGGAACCCCAAACTCAAACTTCTGTTTCTTTCTCCAAAAACAAGGCAGGGAGAAGCTTCTTTATTTCATTCCCTAATATAGAAAAGCTTAGAACTACTTTTCCTCCTACATGTCTGCAGTACCACCTATTGACAGAACACCATTTACAATTGTTTTCTTGACTGCAGCACTTTCTGCACACATGAACGTAAATACTCTTCACTAGTGCAAATCACTTTATACATATTAAGGATCAGTGGCATAGTAAGGGAGGTTCATGGAGGCTGTCCGCCCCAGGCGTGGCCTTCCTCAGGGCGCTGGCACCCCTCCTGTTCTCTAACCCCCTTTCTCACTCCTCCCCCACTAGACCAGGCTTCCTCAGAGAACCCTCAGAGAGTTTCAAAATTATAGTGATCTAGTGTTCTTTCCTACTTGTTTTCTCTCACTAGATCACTATAATTTTGAAACTCCTTGTGTGTGGGTTCTCTGAGGAAGCCTGGTCTGGCAAAACGCATCAGAACCTGGAAGAATTAGACACCCAAGATGAGTGCACAACAATTTTTTGAATTGTTTAAAAATCTTTAAGTATTTGGAATCACAATCAGTTTAACAGTTAAAGTGCGATGATTGAATATTGAAGACACTCTGTTTCGGGGGTTCTACCTCATTGTGATCTTATATTACTATCTCATTGGTTCTGAGCACTTTTTAAACTGTTAACCCATTCATATAAAAGTATAGAGTGGGTGTTTTGTATTTGCATTAGTTCACGTTTTCACCTTCGTGGTTATATTCTATCCCATTTTGTGTTTGGGTAACAATGAACCAGCCTGCTGTGTGCAACTAGCACAAATGAATAAGGAGTGCCAATGCTCAACAAACTCAGTACTTTATTAGTAATTATTCAGAGATATTCCTTCAACTGACAGGAATAGACCTCCAGTTCCAGAGTATAGGGTTGTCCGAGGCAGAAAGCAGGCAAATTACAAAAGCCACAGGACGGGCCATACAGACTCCTGTGAGTATTAATAGAGAGAAGATTATCCAGGTAAGAACCTAATCTTTCACTCTGTTGCATAAACACAGGAGTCTGTATGTTAGGTGATGTACCAAAGCAATGACAGATGTCTAGGATGGGACAGATGAGCCTGCCGCTAAACCGAAGACCCAAGAGTGGCAATCTTTCAAGCCACCACTTCCACTCTGTAGAACCTTATAAAGGTATGGAGAGTAGACCAAGTAGCTACTCTATAGATATATTTTGGGTGGAATTGCCCAGGACTCCGCCCATGAAGATGCCACACTTCTGGTCAAATGAGCTTTGAGAAAAATAGGCTGCTGTTTGCAACAGCCAATGTATGTCAACAAAATTGCTATGCAAATCTGTCTGGCGATAGAAGCATTGGAGGCTGGACTGACTCGTCATGACTGACTGGTCATGACATGACAAAAAGATGGTCGGAAAGTTGAGAATCATTGGTCCTTTCCAGGTAGTGGAATAAAACTCTTCACACAGCTAGCCTCTGCAATATCTTATCTTGCTTAGCCACACATGTAGATTGAAAAGCGGGCAAACAAACCTCTTGGTTGAGTGAAAGGCTGACACAACCTTCGGTAGAATGAAAGGAACTGTACGCAGTGAAACCCCAGTCTCTGTGATCCTGAGGAAGAGTTCTCTGCAGGAAAGAGTCTGCAGTTCTGAGATCTATCTCATTGAAACTATTGCCACCAGAAATACTGTCTTTCACCATGAGATCCAGGAAGGATGCCTCTTGAAGAAGCTCATTTGGAGGCTTAGAAAGGCCCTTCAAGACAATATTAAGATTTCAGGTCAGAAAAGGTTGGCACAAGGGAGACCACAACCTGAGCTCCCTCCTCCTTCAAAAACTGGATCACATCCAGATGAGATGCCAGTGATAGCCTTCCTTCTTGAACTCGGAAGCATGAGAGGCCTGCCACCTGAACTTTGAGAGATGCCACCAGTATATCTTTTTCTAGTCCAGCTTGCAGAAATGTCATAATCACAGGAATTAGCTCCTCGAAAGGCTCTACCTTATCTTTGGTGCACCAGTGCTGGAAAGTCTTCCAGGTCTTAGCGTAAGCCACAAACATTGATGGCTTTTTTGAAGAAATGATGAAATGACTACCTCCGAATAACCCTTATAGATTAAAGCCATGTGCTTAAGAGTGAAGACCAAAGTGCTACGGGTTCTCCATTGGAATTGGTCCCTGATTGAGTAGCCCTATGTGAACTGGTAGTTTGATGCATCCGTCTCATTGGAGCTGCATTAGATCTGCATACCAAGGCCTGTGAGACCAGTTTGGGGTTACCAGGATCATAAGACTTGGGTGACTTGTGATTCTGAGGATGACCCGGCCCACCATGGACCACAGTGGAAACACATAAAGAAGCCTTTCTTTTGGCCAAGGCTGAACCAATGTGTCCAACCATATGCTTCCCGGCTTGTTTCTTCAACAATAGAAGCAATTTGCCTACATGTTCTTGGCCGAAGCTATCATATACATTGCTGGTCTTCCCCAACACTTAACAATGAAGTTTAACATTCTTTGGGACAGTGACCACTCACCTCAGTCTAGAGTCTGCCAGCTGAGAAAATTGGCCTGTACATTTTCCACTCCCACAAAGTGAGCTGCAGAGAGCACCTGAAGATGAGCTTCTGCCCACTTGAACAACATCTGGGCCTCCAGACATAATGAAGCACTTCTGGTGCCTCCCTGTCTATTCATATAAGCTATTGCATGGCATTGTCTTGCATGGCAGGTACTTCTCCTCAATGCTAGATGAATGACTAGTAGCTCCAGACAATTTGTGGACCACTTTCTCTTTGGGAGGGTCCATTGGCCTTGCACTAGATGATTGCTGAAATGAGCACCCCCCCCCCCCCAGCCAAATAGGCTGGTGTCAGTCATTAGAGTCACCCATGAGGAGATTCAAAGGGGCATGCCTTTCAACAAAGAGCCCTCTGAAGCCACCAACAGAAACTGTTCCTTGCTTCCCCTGTCCATGGAACCTGCAGCTCCAGAGAATGTTTCCATGGGGACCACCTGGAAAGCATGGCATCCTGGAGGGGGTGCATAAGCACCCTCATCCAGAGGAATGCTTCCAGGGAGGCCACCATCAAGCCTAGAAGGTAATGCCATGCCATGGAGCTCTGAAATTTGTTCACTGAGTTTCTGTTTGCATGGCTCAGGAAGAAAAATGCAGCCTTTCACTGTGTTGAAACAGACTCCCAGATACTCCAACCATTGGGTCAGCTCTAGATGATTCTTCTTGAAGTTTACTATCCAGCCCAGATCCTGTAGGAGATCCACAAAATGTTATATTGCCTGCTCGCCCTTCAGTCTTGATGGCACTCTGATCAGCCAGTCATTCAGGTATGGGTCTACTTGTATCCCCATCCTGCAGAGGTGAGCTGTGACCACAACCATCACTTTGGTTAAGGTACATGAGGCTGTTGCCAACCCAAAAGGCAGAGATACAAACTGGAAATGCCTCTGAAGGATATGAAATCTCGAAATATTTCCTGTGGTCTAGGAAAATGGGAATATGAAGGTACATCTCCATCAGATCTAGGGAGGCTAAAAATTTCTCCACCTCCCCCCAAGCCACTACTGGAATGACTGACCAAACCATCTCCATGCTGAAGCGTGGTATTCTTAGTGACGCATTTATGGACTTTTGGTCCGGGATTGGTCTCTAGTCTTCTCTGCATTTCTTGGGCACACTGAAGTAAATGAAGTATCTGCCAGAGCCTGATTCTTCTTTGGGAACTGGTGCTATAGCTTGAATGTCCAATAGCCTTTGCATCATCGCTTGGACCCTGGCCTCCTTTCCTGGCCTTCTGGCTAATGAGTCAATGAACAGATCTGAAGGAGGGTGATAGTACTTGATCCTATGTCCTTCTCTAATAAATTCTAGAACCCAGTTGTCTGAGAAAATTTGTTCACACTCCCTCCAGAATGCCAACAGCATCTCACCAATGTGCGGGTGCGCAGCTGCTGACTTGGCTTTATGATTTCTCAGAGGTTTTGCTGATGCAAGACCCTGAGAGTTGCTGGTGTGTAGAGTTGCCAATTCTCTGTCTGAATCCCTGATAAGATCTCTGAGCGGAGGAACCCACATAGTATTGGCAGGAATGTCATGAAGAATTAAATTTTTCTCTGCCTTCTCCCATGGATTGAAGAGGTCTGCTGTCTGGCAGAATTTCAGGTCAGCGATCCACCATGCCAGCCATAAGGTTGTCTAAATCTTTACCAAATAGCATATGCCCTTTGAAGGGCAGTCTGCTCAAAGTGGCTTTGGAAGTTCAATCATCCACCCATTGCCTGATCCAGAGCATCCTTGCTCATGACTATGATGATGTCATATAGAGCATCATAGACACAGAACCATGAAGACAGATAAAGACCAACTGGCCCATCTAGTCTGCCCATCCACAGCACCCACGATCTCCACCTCTCCCTAAGAGATCCCACGTGCCACTCTCACTCTTTTTTGAACTCAGACACAATCTGTCACATAATGTATCTCCAGCACCAGCTGGGGGCCTGCATCCTCCTCCTCAGCAGGAATCTGCCTTAGCTTGGTATGGCAGGCATGTGCCCCAACAAGCCTACCATTGCAGCTTTGATCCCTAAAGTCAGTGCTTCAAATAGTCTCCTAAAAACCATGTGATCTTGTATATCCTTTAACATCACTCCTCCCTCACCAGGGAGGAAGGTACATTTAGTCACTTGATCCACTGTGGAATCCACTTTCAACTGGCTAAACAGCTACTGAAACTCTGGAACCATAGGGTAAAGTTTGGACATAGATTTTGCCACCTTCATGGACCTTCCGTAGTCTCCCATTGCTCAGTGACCATCAAGGTGATGTCCAGATGTGCAGGAAAAAAGGTGTTCTGAGCACTTGTTCTGCTCATGATCATGCACTGTGAAGTGGATGGCTGATGGAGCTCCAATTTCAACACCCTGAGTGCATCTGTAATAACATGTGGGATGATAGTAGACTTAAAAAGCCACCGCACTTACAAAGCCCTGGTCAAGAGCAACTATCACCTCTTGACTCCTGGTTTCTGCCAGGAAATCAGCTGGGCCCTGGGACAATAAAGGCATGGAGTCTGACCTCCAGTCCTCCCAGTCCTGTTCTGCTTGATCACATAGGCTGGGAGCTGACTTTCTTCATGCCAAGGAAACCTCCAAAAGAGGGATCTCTCCCTGGTCCAATGCTGGTGTGCTCCGGACCTGTCAAATAAGCTTTCCACAGGAAATTCACAAACTCAGGGGTAGATCCTTGAACAGGTGGCCCCATAGACTCCTGCAGGACCCACAGACTGACTTCTCATGGGCTCTGCAGTATCCATGCACTTGAGTTTCACACCTTTGCTGTTTGAGGTCTCTGAAAGGGATTTTCTCCCCACCAGTCAGAATTAATCCACAACTGGAGATCTTCAGGATGCCAGTCAGATAGAAACCGAGTGAGGACTCCACCCTCACAGATCCTCATGGCATGATAGGAGGAGATTAAAATGTAGCCAGCTCCCTGAAACCCAAAGGGAATCACACAGGGGCCCCACAGCCTGTGCTGAAATCTCTAATTAATCAGAAGGTGAGCTGGCTTCCAGGAGAATGGACCTCGAGCTACAAAGAAACCCAAAGCAGCCTGGCTCATCAGGGACATCTGGGGGTTGCCCTGTGAGCAGCAGTCCACCCTTGCAGAGTCTGTGTCCTCTCCCAGGCAGAATAGCCCCAAAAATGGGGTCCTCGGGGCACTGAGGCTTTACAAGAAACAAACAAACAAAGAAAAACTACTTTAAATAATGAAACCGAACAGAGCAGATCAGAACACCTGTTCTCAGTTTGCTTCCAGGAAAAATTGAAGAAGCCACTCCACTCCACTGTTGAAGAAGGAAGAGCTGAAGATGTGATTGACACCCTTCTGCAAGCAGTTTGTGAGCACGGGATTGATCACCTAAAGTACAGACTCCTGTGTTTATGTAACAGAAAGTAGCCTTTTTATATTCTTTGCCTTGCCTTCATTATTTTACCTTACTCAACCTATTAAGGAAGGACAGTCCCTTCACAAAGCATCAGTTTTTCACCAGGCTGCAGCTTCAGCCCTCATGTCATCTGTTCTCATTTTTGATCATTAATTTTTGAAAAATGACTGTTCCCACTGGACATGCTGCAGAATAGACTCATACTTCTCCTGACCTTATAGGTATTTTTTAAAGGCTCTCATTTACCTCACACAGTTGAGTCATTTTCCGCATTCTTTTTTTTTTTTTTTTTTCTTTCTTTGAATCAGTACAGAGCTATAAAAAATGATTAAAAATTGCACTCAGGACTAACTACTGCAAAACACTGCAGCAAAGATTGATTTTTAAATGTAACAAGTATGACAAGGTTACTACTCTTTTGCGCAAGCTTCATTGGCTGCCACTAAATGCCAGAATTGCAAATCAAATTTCATGCCTAGTATATAAATCTCTGGGCAAGCTCCTATTCATCTCCATGAACTTTTGTATAGATTACTAACTAAGCATACTTACAGAGCAAATGATTGTTGTTTACTTTCTTTTCCTTTGGTAAAAGGCCTTTTATTTAAGAGAAACTTTATCACACATACACCCCACCCCACCCCCTCTTTAATTAAGCCATGGTAGAGGTTTTTACCACGGCCAAGAATGCTAAATGCTCTGCTGCTCATAAGAATTCTCTGAGCATCAAAGCAGCATGGGAGCATTCAGTGCTCCAGGCCACAGTAGAAACCTCTACCGTGGCATAGTAAAAGATGGGGGAGGAGGCGGCGGGTGTTAGATAGTTCTTTTTACTTCCAAGTTGCATCTATTTTGAATTCTTTACCCTTAGAGGTTAAGTTTGAAGTTTCTACAGGTTTTTTTTTTGTACAAAAAAAAAACCCAACCAAACAAACGAACTTAAAACCTTTCTTTCTAATAAGTTTCGATTGGAAGAATTGATGTAAGTTTGTTCAGATTTATTGTTTATTGAAAGCTTCCATACTGCCACTAATGACTATGATTTTGCTCAGGACAATTCGGAATTGGCAATCTAAAAATATCTGAATTAGATTAGATTAATCATGCAAATAAAACAGATTCTGTACGAGATTTAACAATTATACTCAAAGAAATAATCCTAAAGTGCCAAGCAAGTCTCAGGGGTCAAAGAACAAGAGACAAGTACTCCTTCACCTGCAGAGGTGGACAGGGGATTTCCCAGAGGGAAGAAGACCCAGAATTGGAATGGGAATGCTATTTCTTCATCTATGTTAGGGTGACCTAGAAAGAGACAGGTCAGTTTTCATATACAGTGGTGCCTCACACAATGAACTTAATTCGTTCCAGGAGCAAGTTTGTTATGCGAAAAGTTCGTTATGTGAAACGCGTTTTCCCATAACAATACATGTAAAAAAAAATAATTCGTTCTGTAGCATAAAATATGCTAAGATGACATAAAAAAAGATAAATTTACCTTGTTAGAGCTGTTAGCATGATATAGAGGGGATATATGTGAAGGGGAGGGGAGACAGGGGTTTTGTTGATCCTTGCTGTGTATTATAATCACCCCCCACATACTCCCCAGTACCTTTTTTAATTCCTCCCATCTTTCCCAGCCAGTGGCGTACAGGCCAGAAGCGCAGAGATCAGGAGCAATTCCTCTGCACGCCTGTGTGGGCCCATGCCGATCTCCGAATGGCTGCAGTTAGTTCTTGTGAGTCCCGCGAGAGCTGACTGCAGCCATTCAGAGATCAGCGCAGGCCCAGGCGGCGGGGGGGAGGTTTAAAACTATGCGGTGGCGGCGGGGGGAGGTTTAAAACTATGCGGTGGCGGCGGGGGGAGGTTTAAAACTATGCGGTGGCGGCGGGGGGAGGTTTAAAAATATGCGGTGGCGGGGGGAGGTTTAAAAATATGCGGTGGCGGCGGGGGGAGGTTTAAAAATATGCGGTGGCGGCGGGGGGAGGTTTAAAACTATGCGGTGGCGGCGGGGGGAGGTTTAAAACTATGCGGTGGCGGCGGGGGGAGGTTTGCGATGCAGCTCGGGCGACTTCGTTGTGTGAAACGAAGTCCGTTGTACGGATCAAGACAAGAAGTTCGTTGTGCGCAGCGTTCGCTGTGCGAGGCGGCCGTTATGCGAGGCACCACTGTATACAGTACAGATGGCCAAGGTATATACCTAGATTAGGCACATTTTCAGTGCATGGCGTGTACAGTGTGTGTTGCTGAAAATGCGTGCCTTATCTGTTTTTATACTTATATGCCTACTCTGGATCAGTGGTTCTCAACCTTTCTTCTGTTGTGACACACAATGTTTATGTACGTGAGACAATGAACATTAAAATTAACAACTGAACAAAGCACTCCTAAATATTTCATTGTTTAACTGTAAGTTTAGCATTAATTTGCCTATCCTATATTAAAAAGCTGTATGTAACACACCAGCCCCAGATTTCTCACTTGTCGTACAACAAAACAAACATGTAGTCAAATTTTAGCGTCACCTCAGTAACAGCAATGCAGAGTCCCTCCACTGCCAAATGCGGTGACGCAGTACAAAAAGCCTGCAAATCTGCTACTCAGAAACTAAACAGCAAAGAGAATCTAAGGCCAGCAGACCTGTAACATTTTCAGATGGGGCAGGAAGACCATAAGAATTGCCACTCACGCGGCGGCCCTCTGATCTAAGATCAGTGCCCTAACTGAGACTCGCCCTACCTGAGCACGTTCCGGTTCAGCAGGAGACAGAAGATTATTGGGAGTAATGAGGAAAAAGAAATAAAGACCAGTTACAGCAGGGATCTCAAAGTCCCTCCTTGAGGGCCGCAATCCAGTCGGGTTTTCAGGATTTCCCCAATGAATATGCATTGAAAGCAGTACATGCACATAGATCTCATGCATATTCATTGGGGAAATCCTGAAAACCCGACTGGATTGTGGCCCTCGAGGAGGGACTTTGAGACCCCTGAGTTACAGGGATGTCAAGAACCTGACTCTCAAGAGTGTTGTCCTTCCCAGCTCATAGGCACCAGTGGTTGCTAAGGAAACCCAGGCTTACTGTCTACACCAAAACAATTTTTGGGATGCACCTTCCACCTCTTGGGGACACACCAGTTGAGAATCACTGCTCTACATAGATGTAAGGGCACAAACATTGGGCACCTATACATCTCAATATCTGAATAGTGGGCCTCACCCCAAGACCCTCCCCCCCATTTCATACTCATTTTCAATAATTGTTGGAATTAATCCACAACTGGAGGTTTTTGGGGATGCCAGTCAAACAGACAGCGACTTAGGTCTCCACCCCTACAGATCCTCATGACACAATGAGGGGAGATTAAAATGCAGTCGGATCCCTGAAATCCAAGGGGAATCATACAGGGGCCCCACAGCCTGTGCTCAGTCCTCTAATAAATCAGAAGGTGAGCTGGCTCTCAAGGGAATGGACCCCAAGCCTCTGAAGAAACCCAAAGCAGGCTGGCTTATCAGGTACACCTGGGGGTTGCTCTGCGAGCTGCAGTCCACCCTTGCAGAGGCTGTGTCCTCTCCCAGGCAGAGTAGGCCCATAAATGGGGTCCTCTGGGCACCAAAGCCTCATGAAACCAAAGAAAAATACCCCAACCTTGTTTAAACTCTCCTGCATTGTACACCATGCATTAAGCACCAACTCACCGGAATAGATAGCCAATTTCTTCTCGTTTATCATTTATCGTTTATTGAACTCGATATACCGCCTTAGTTGCAGCACCATTCAAGATGGTTTAGAATACAATATATCAAATAAAATAAACACAAAAAATTAAAAAAAGGAACGCCTCAACCAAGATCAACAACACCCATCAGCTGATCATTGCCTCATCCAAAGGAGTGAAATACAAGCGGACATGCAACACACTTTTCACATACGTCACTTCAAGAACCTGGAACACCCTTCCAACATACATAAGAACAGAACTGAACTAGCTCACCTTCAGGAAAAGACTGAAAATGTACCTATTTGATAAATTCCTTTCAACTCAGTAACTCTGCCCTCCCTCCATGACAATGTAAATCCTCCTAAACATGATACAGTTCTCCATCCGTATTCGCTGTGATAGGAGATTAACAGACCCGCGAATACAGAAAAACCGCAAATAACTTTTTCCATATGTTATTCACTGTTTTCTATTAAAAACTATCGTGAGTATGGTGAAACCGCGAATAACATGGTAGGAGACCTGGCCTGTTCCTGAAGGAGAGGAAAACACGGTGAAGAAAGTGCTGGGAATCAGTGATTTTCTCTGTAAATGCTTGAAATCAGCGATTTCTCTATGCAAGCTGATATAATTTGGGGGGAGGAGCCAGCAAGCTAAAAACCATGAATAATCGAAACCGCAATTGCTGAAACCACGAATATGGAGACAGGGCATGATTAATTCATCAAGGGCCCCTAGGCACACAAGTACATTGGGCCCCCCTGCCCCGCCCCACCCCACCATGCGCCCAGGCAGAAACAGGAAGCTGCATCAGAGGGAAGCTTTGGGCAAGCAGCACCGCTTGCAAAATTACAGTTCCCGTTGCCATTCTTACCCGCGTTGCTTGCTTGTCTTAATTTCCGTCGATGGGGGGGCCACGTTACTGAACGGGGGGGCCCGTGTTGCTGATCGATGCTGGAGGGGTCCATCGCCGTTTGGAAAAAACAATGTTGATGCCCTCCTTCATCGGGCTCCCCTGACCATTTTGGGCCCTAGGCACTTGCCTACTTGGCCTATTGGTTAATCCTGCCCTGTACGGAGAGAGAAGTGTATAGCTTCTTCCACTCTTGCAACAATGTAACCCTCCTCTACAATGTGTTATAGCTTTTCCCCCTATTGGAACACTGTAACCTTCCTCTACGACACAACATAACCATTTCCCTGTGATACTGCATGGATCTCTTTTCTTGTAAATTGCCTTGACCCTGTACTGGATAAGTGTGATTAAGAAATCCTGATTAGATTAGAAAAATGCTCAAAACAATAAAACCCTAACAGAGCAGATCAGAACATGCCTTCTCAGTTTGCTTGAAGAAGAAAAAACTGAAGAAGGCAGTATACTCCACCGGTGAAAGAAGAGGAGCTGAAAGATGTGATTGACATCCTTCTGCAAATAGCTTGCAAGCACAGATTGATCACCTAATGCACAGGCTACTGTGTTTATGTAACAGAATTTGTTTTATGCTATATGTGATGTTCTAGATCAGGGGTAGGCAACTCTGGTCCTCGAGAGTCACAGGCAGGTCAGGTTTTCAGGATACCCACAATAAATATGCATGAGATAGATTTGCATCTCAAGGAGGCAGAGCATGCAAATTCATCTCATACATATTCATTAAGGATATCCTGAAAACCTGAGCTGCCTGTGGTTCTCGAGGACTGGAATTGCCTACCCCTGCTCTAGATGTACTGTAGTATTTTGATGGGTTTTTTTTGTACTCCACATAGAAGTTTCAGTTGTGGATTATGATGGGTCAATATTTAGCTGCCAAAGTTCAATGGGGTCTTTTAATGGCTTGCTGCAGCAGCCAAAAAAAACATCCAGCTATTCATCACTGCTATCCAGATAGTGATCAGTACCGAATATCCAGTTAAGGTGGTCAGTGCTGGAACTTCTCTAGATAAAGGCAGTATTCAACCTGTGATCTGGATACCTTATGGGGTGCCTTTGATCTCTCCTAAATTATCTGGATTGTAGACTCAATATTGCCACTGTCTGCCTAAGGGTTCCACCAACTCTATTTCCCAGTATTATCCACATAAAAGCAATTCTATAAATGTGTGCCCTATTAATAGGCACCAAATACCCATATACTGTATGTGATAGAATACTAGCGTATGCGGGGGGGGGGGGGGACAAAAGGCAAGCGGGGGATGGGACTTGATATAATGCTTTTCTGTGTGGCTTACACAATCAAAGTGCTTTACATAAGTGGCAGAGTGGAGAAGCAGCCTAATGGTTAGCCTAGTGGACTGAGAAACTGGGTTCAATTCCCACCATGGCCCCTTGTGATCCTGGTCATGTCACTTAAGTCTCCATTGTCCTGGGTTCAAGAACTTTGATTATGAGCCCACGAGCAACAGAGAAAGTATCTGCAAGCAAGATGATAAAGGGGATGGAACTCCTCTCGTATGAGGAAAGACTAAAGAGGTTAGGGCTCTTCAGCTTGGAAAAGAGACAGCTGAGGGGAGATATGATTGAAGTCTACAAAATTCTGAGTGGAGTAGAATGGATACAAGTGGATCAGTTTTTCACTCCATCAAAAATTAGAAAGACTAGGGGACACTCGAAGTTACAGAGAAACACTTTTAAAACCAATAGGAGGAAATATTTTTTCACTCAGAGAATAGTTAAGCTCTGGAACACGTTACCAGAGGTTGTGGTGAGAGCGGATAACGTAGCTGGTTTTAAGAAAGGTTTGGACAATTTCCTGGAGGAAAAGTCCACAGTCTGTTATTGAGAAAGACATGGGGGAAGCCACTGCTTGCCCTGAATCGGTAGCATGGAATGTTGCTACTCTTTGGGCTTTTGCCAGGTACCACTGACCTGGATTGACCACCGTGAGGACCATTTGTCTGATCTAGAAAGACTATTCTTATGTTCTTATGTTAAATTGCTCTGGCTCTGCCAGAGAAAGGCAGTATATGAAATCAAAGAAGTAATTTTGAATATTGACCTGCATAAATCTGACCCTGGACATCAGCCGTGGAAATTGCAGAGCTGCAGCGTATAACTGACTAGATCTTTGGAGACATGAAATGAGGTAGGCCAGTGTTTTATTCATGGTTCATTTGGGACTAGATTTAATTCTATAGATCAATACAATATAGTTAAGTTTCTGTCATCTTCTTGGCTAGTAGACAGTGTAATAATGGACCCACAGGACATAAAGAAGAAAGCGATGGATTAAAAACTCTCTTCTGCAAATTATTTAATGTTTATTTTATTGTTGCACTTTGCTTCAATATAGACAGAGCCTCCCTTATACTTCTGCTAGGAGATAAGCATTGAGTTACTTAATCTTCAGAGTTTAAAATTGATCATCTAGATCCTTGACTAATGAAGACAAACCCCTCAAGAGCAAACTGCAGATAGGAAGGTATTTCCTTCAGAAATTCTCTAACTGGTATAATTAAAATTAATTCGGAGATAAATAGTGTATCATTTTATTTCTGAGGACACTTAAATCAGTAAAGGTCCGTTTGCTACACCCATTAATTTGAATACTTAAATATTGGTTTGGGGTTTCTTGTGGGAGTTAGGGCTCCTTTTACCAAGCTGCGCTAGCGGTTTTAGAGCACGCTTAGTGCGCACTACAATGCCACACACGCTGGACGCTAACGCCTCCATAGAGCTGGCAGTTTTTATGCATAGCGGGGGGGGGGGTTAGCGCGCGCTAATCTTCAGCGCGTGCTAAAAATGCTACTGTAGCTTAGTTAAAGGAGCCCTTAGTGAACATTGCCGCTCTTCAAAGACCAACATATTTAAAACAATAAGCAAAGGATTTATTGCAAGAGGGAAGACCCTCTTCTTCCAGTGCTTGTGAAATTAAAAAGCTGACTATATTTATTATCCTTTTATAATAAAAATAAGGACCTATGAGTTACCATATTGGGACAGACCAAAGGTCCATCAAGTCCAGTATCCTGTTTCCAACAGTGGCCAACCCAGGTCACAAGTTCTTGGCAATATTCTAAGGAGTAAAACAGATTTTATGCTGCATATCCTAGGAATAAATAGTGGATTTCATCAATCCATATCAATAATGGCTTATGGATTTTTGTTTTAGGAACTAAACTAAACTAAACCTTAAGTTTATATACCGCATCATCTCCACGGAAGTAGAGCTCGGCACAGTTTACAAGAACTTAAAAAATGAGAAAGGAAAGGAAAAGGTTTACATAAGTTTATAACTCGAGTGGAAAAGTAAGGGAAAAAAGAAATTACAAGTTAGAGAAGAGCCAGGTTTTTAGTTGCTTGCGGAATAAATGGAGGGAGCTCAGGTTCAGCAGCGGGATAGTAAGGTCGTTCCAGAGACCTGTGATTTTGAATAGAAATTATCCAAACCTTTTTTAAACCATGGCAATGAACTTCAGAGTTTAATTACATGTTGAGTGAAGAAATATATTTTCCGTTTTTTGGTTGTTATTATTTTTTTTTTAAAAATCTACTACTTAGTAGCTTCATCGCATGCCTTCTAGTCCTAGTATTTTTGAAAAGACTAAACAAGTGACTCACATCTACTCTTTCTATTCTACTCAATATTTTATAGACCTCTATCATATCTCCCCTCAGCCATCTCTTCCGAAGGCTGAACAGCCCTAGACGCTTTAGCTTTTCCTCAAAGGGAAGTCATCCTATCCCTTTTATCATTTTCATCACCCTTCTCTGTCCCATTTCTAACTCCACTTTTGAGATATGGTGACCAGAATTGTGCACAGTATTCAAGGTGTGCTGGTACCATAGAGCAATAGAAAGGCGTTATAACATTTTCATTTTTGTTTCCCGTTCCTTTCATGATAATTCCTAACATTCTATTTGCTTTCTTAGACACTGCTGCACATTGAGCTGAAGTTTTCAATGTATCCTCAACAATCACACCTAGATCCTTGTCCTGGGCGGTGACTCCTAACATGGAACCCTGCATGTTACAGTTACAGTTAGGGTTCCTCTTTCTCACATTAAGTACCGTATATACTCGAATATAAACCAGGATTTTTGGGCCAAAATATTGGCCCAAAAATGGGGGTCCCGGTTTATATTCAGGTCATCCCCCAGTGACCACCCAAAACCCTCCCGGACTTCCTGCAGGCCTGCCTTAGGCTGGGACAGGAGGGATCCCTCCCGTCTCCTGCCCCAGCTGACACTAACAATTACCACCCTCCCTCCTTTCCTCCCTCACATACCTGTTGGTTCCCTGGTGGACCAGTGTGGTGCACAACTTGGCAGGGAGGTGGGCTAAGTGCAGAACCTTGCAGGGGAGGATGTGACGGAGGAGACACTGGGTGCAGATCCTGTCAGGGCATGGCATAGCGAGGGTGAGCGGCTCCAAGGGCAATGGCGTCCCTCCCCACCCTCTTCCACACACACCCTACCAAGTGCACACGCGCACTTTCCCCATACCTTTTTAACTTCAGCGGTGAGCAGCCACCAACTGCCCGCATTGGCTTCGGGCTCTCTCTGACATTACTTCCTAGATGCAGGTCCCGGAAGTGATGTCAGAGAAAGCACCGAAGTTGGTGGCTGCTTGTGCCAAAGTTTAAAAGGTTCGGGGGAAGGGTTAAGGCAGGAGGAGGGGGAGAAAGGGGCAGGGGAGGAGGAGGAAGGGGGAGCAGAGAGGAGGAAGGCTGCCGGCACCCCGAGCAAGATGGCACCCAGGGCGGACTGCCCCCATGCCCCCCTTATTAAGCCACTGGGCTGAACAGCAAATTTAGTGGCAAGATAAACCCATATAAGTTAGCCAGTCAGCTGATGAATATCAGCTTAACCGGCTATGTTTCTAGCAGACAATCCTACACACGCACACACACCACTTCTTGAGAAATCTCATTGGCTCCCGGTAGCACACTGAATAACCTATAAGATCTGTCTTTTAACTTTTAAGTCAATTTTACATAAAACCGGTTTGATTTGCACATCCAGGGAAGGGGGGAGGGAGAGGGATATTATATTAGGATTTGTTTATTAATTACATGTATGTACTGTTGTATGGTTTTATTGTAAACATTGGAATTAGGGTGGGTGGGAGGGGGAGAAAATGGTTTCCCATGAATTTATTGATGGATGTAAGTGTTGTTTTTCAAATTATTTGTATGTATTCCTTTATGCACTGTGTTTAGAATGAAAAATTAATAAAGATATATTTTTTAAAATATATATTTTACATAAAACACCAGCTTTTACTGAGCGCGTCTTAATACCGCACACTCTCGCTTGATCACTTAGATCTAATAACCAACACTAGTTGGTCATCCCTTTTCTGAAATTTATTAATACCCGGAGACAATATATTTTCTTTGTCATTGCTCCACAATTATGGAATTCCCTCCCAATATATTTAAGGGAAGAGCGTCTTATAGCCAAATTCAAAAGCAAGTTGAAATGCTTTTTTTTTAAAGATGCTTTTAACTGCTAATTTTTTATTTTTTTTTTGAGAACTCCATCCCTATTTTAATTAATTTTTACCAGGTTTTTAGCACTGTCTTTCCCTTCCTATCGTTTTTTTCCTTACTCATCTCCTTTACTGTCAAAATATTATATTTCTTCACTCATTTTCCCTTAGAGTCTGTTTTGTTTATTGGTTGGCCTATGTTAATGAGGTCGTCTCCCTGTAATGAGAAATGTACTACATGTTTTTAAACTTGTTCATCGTTTTTTATTATGATTAAGCGATCCATCAAATTTTATTAAAACTTGAAACTTGAACTTGACACAGAAATTCAATGCAGGTTGCCAAATATGGCATGACATTGAATTTCCAAGTTCAAGGCCAATTATAGGAGATAACTGGGCTACCTCCCGCAGTCTGAATATCTGGCCCAAAGTTTATGACTGTAAACATAGCAGACAACACGGCAATCAAATAAAAGTAGAACTTGAAAAAGTACCAGAATTCCTCTACCTAGGAAGGTCTGGTAACAGAAAACAACAACACTGAAAAAAAATGAAAATTAGAATTAGTTAAGTGGCATCAGTCTAATCTATTCTTTAGTCTTATATACCGGGTTATTCCCAGAGGGACTCGGTTAACAAAACATTATCTTAAGACCATAGACAAACAGTCAAAAAAGGAAGAATCAGTAAATATCAACAGAGAGTTGTCAGTTAGGAATTCTATCAATTATCAGTAAAATATTTTGTAAATAGATACATTTTCAAGGTTTTTCTAAAACAAGTCAGCGAAGAGAGAGTTCTAATAACTGACGGAAGTGAATGGCCATAGTGAATGGCAGAAAATGTGAAAGCCTACCTAAAGTTTGAATCCCATTAATGTTAGGAAACATTAATTTAAATATATGTATATTCCTTGTAGACTGAAAATGAAAGGAATTAAAAGAAAGAGGAAATAATGGGGAAAAGATCCCATTTAAACTCTTAAAGATCACATGGGCAGATTGGGTAAGATCTGGGACATTAAGAAGTTAGCAACTCAAATGAAAATGCATGTGTATAATAGTACTGTGATACCCAATGTCTTAAATGATTGAGAAACCTACGAGGGATCTTCACAAAGTTTTCACACTTTCATTTTTTTAAACACTATTTAGTAAATATCTCAAAAGCAAATTAAACCACTTATCCACATAAATCACCCTGTTATGTGACTGACTAGTCACATGACATTCTACGGCACGCCCTCTTTCCACCTCTCCCACCCCATCCATTTCCCTTAAAAATGTGAAAGTGCGGAAACTTTTTGAAAAACCCTCGTAGAAGCAGTCCTCAATTTTGATCAGACTATCTCTTGGTAGTTCAACACCTTTTACACTATTGACTTCAGGATTCATAAAGCTTCCTTCTAACAAAGTCTTGAGAGCACTGGTTACCAGTTTCCACCTCATAAGTACCGTGTTTCCCCCAAAATAAGAAAGTGTCTTATATTAATTTTGGGTTCAAAAAATGCATTAGGGCTTATTTTCGGGGGATGTTTTTTTTCATGTATAACAATCATCTCTCCCTTCCTCTCCTCCATCCCAATTCTTCCTCTTTCCTTTCTCCCCCCCCCCCATGTGCGGCATCTTTCCTCCTCTCTCACCCATCCCCTTGTGCAGCATCTTTCTATCCCTCCCTCCCTCCCTATCCCCTGTGCAACAGAACCCCACCGACCCTCCCACCATGAGACTGACATGCCATACCTCCGAGGCCTCCAAAAACAGCAGTGGCAAGGCAGAGGGAAGGCCCCGACGGGGAAGTCCGTGAAGCAGCCCGTTCAGAGCGCTGCCGCCGCTGCTGCTTTAAGAGGCCTCAGAGCGGAGGTATGTCAGGTCTCACTGAGGTGGAGGCTGCTGAATCGATAAGTCTAATTTTTTCAGCGAATCAGGCAAGGATGGAGTCAGGGAGTGTCGGGGAGCTTTGGGGGTTGATCTTAACTAGGGCTTATTTTTGAGGTAGGGCTTATTTTAGGAGCATCTTTAAAACTCATGTTAGGACTTATTTTCAGGATAGGTATTATTTTCGGGGAAACAGAGTGCCTCTCCCATTGCTCTGCCACGCTGAGCTAGTCCAAGATGCGTGCTTGCATTATCCAGAAACAGGTTACCAGGAGTGCCTTTAGTCAACTGGAATCCTGATATAGATTTTTAATCAGGGAATACAGTCTCTTGTGGTTTCACTGAAGCAGCTTCCATAGATAACTTTGTTCATGTGCAAATGCAAACTATCTAGATTTCTAAGGGGGGAGGGGGAGGGGCTAATCCTTCAACCTGACCCACAGCACATTTGAAAGAGGTAAGCTAATCCTATCAAGAATGCACCTGTGTTTGGTGATATACTTCTAATAGGTAATGGTGAAGATGTTCTTTGTTAAATAAGATAACAAAATAGTTTTGCAGTAGGCAGAAGGGTCTTTAACAATGTAACTGTATCTTTTTCATGTGACCCGTGGGCTTCCCTTTGTCATCCTATGCCTGAGAATATATGAAGGGGGCTGGGAAGGCAAAGGGACGTTCAATTGTCATCGCTGGCATCTTCTTTGATCATTACACCACCATCAAACGTGTCATTTGTACAAAGCTCATTCACACTGAATATTTCCATTATGTGTGATATTGATGTGTATTCATGGCTATTTATTCATTTAGGGCAGGCTAATTGTTGGAAAATTAGCAACTCAACTGAACCAAATTTGTCACTTCTTTTTAAGGAGCTCTTTTACTAAGCACTGTAGAAAATGACACAGGGACAAATTTGTTCCTGTCCTCGCGAGATCTATCTCCATCCCCGTGAGTTCTGTCCCTGTTCCATTCCTGCAAATTCTGTCCTCATCTGCACATGCATTGAACGTTTATGATTTTAAAGCATTCGAAGGCTTGTGCAGATGATGACAGAGCTTCCAGGGATGGGGCAAGGACAGGGACAGAACTCGCAAAGATGGGATGGGGGATGAAGAAAGATCCTGCGAGGATGGGGACAAATTTGTCCCTGTGTCATTCTCTAAAAATGGTGCTAGCCATGCACTAACTGCGGGCTTGGCATGCACCACCTATGCACTAAAAATAAATTTTATTCTTTAGCATAGTGGGCATATTTGGGGATGGAGAGTAGGTATGCCCTGTGCTAATTGGTTAGCATATGGTCTTTGGTGCACATAGACCAATTAGCATAGGATCAGTGCAAGACCCCTTACTGCCTACAAAATAGGTGTCAGCAAGGGCTCACACAATAGTGGCCGCATGCTAATTTTGAAATTAGTTGCATGGCCATTAATAGGGAATGCCAAAGTTTAGCCTTTTTAGAGCCATGCTAAAAAGTGGCCTCAGCGCAAGGGTAACCCACACGCTATAAACAGCTCCAGCCCCCTTTTTATCACAGCTTAGTAAAATGGCCCCTAAAACTTTTACACAGTGCTCTTTTTCAGGGCAGTTTACACAGAGAGTGCAATAATGTAAATAAACATCATAGAATGGTCAACTGCTTGGGGAAAAAAAAGTGTATAGAAGCAGAGAGAGAGAGAGAGAGATTCTGGATGGGGCTCCTTTAGTGGGAACTCATTCAGTAATAGAATCTTAATGGCTTTTTATTTTTACTCTTTTTAGTTATAGGGTGGGTTATCTCAAACCACCCCTGAAATACCTTCTAATAATAATTCTTCAAACCCTCTGAAATGCCACCAAATGTTCAATAAGATTTCATAACACTTGGCTTTATACATCCAAATCTTCATCGGGTCACTTTATATAAATCTTCATATAGATTAGATTAAATTAGGTAGGCGATAACTTTTTTTCAACTTGTTTTTCAACTTTTTAAAGAAAATATTAAAGGAATGTTTGCACTTAACTTAACTTAGGTGGTAGACAGCAAGGGACAAGTTCGCCAACATGTTTCACCCTTTCGGGGTTTCCTTAGGGCTACAATCCCTAAAACATAAAACCAACTTCAGTGATACTAAACTTCCGACTAGTAAAAGCACCCCTGTAAGTTTGATGGGGGAAATAATCAAAGTAAACCCCCTCCTCTCTGCGGAATTTTTGTATAGAGGGAAACTAGAGAGGAGCATTGGACATTATAAAGGATACATTATTATTAGAAGGTATTTCAGGGGTGGTTTGAGATAACCCACCCTATAACTAAAAAGATTTGGGATTATACCTTCTATCAGACTTCATAGTTTAAGCTTAGTATAAGAAGTTTTTATTTTTACTAGCATGGTAAATGCTAGCATATGCTTACCACAGCTTAAAATGGCATACCACTGGGCACAATGAAGTGTCCTGTGGTAATTTGCAAATGTGCATACACTACCCATGGGCTAGAATTATTATTATTATTTTTTTTTTTGCTGAGGGGATGAAGAGTGAGATTTCTGCACTAATAGCGCATCAGAATTGCCGCACACTAACTGATTAGAGCAGGATTAGCTCGTGAGCCCTTCCCACCTATAAAACAGGTGGCTTTAAGGGCTCACAGTCTAATTCATTTTAACCCTTTATTTGGCATTGTTGCTCGGAAGCAACATGTGTTTTTTATGGCTCTTATGGGAGATCTGCATCTCCAAATGCCTCTTACTTGGCACTGGCGCTTTCATTCAACATCAAGTTACGTAAAGCAGCCGTTTCACCATCTGTTAATTAAAGGGTTAATGGCTACAAGCTCAGGGCAAAATTAGCACATGGCCATTAATTCAGAAAATAGAAATTGGTCATTTTCCAAGTGCAGTAAAAATGACCTTAACGCACAGGAAAGACCCATTTATAATTATACTTTATTAATTTTCCAGCACACTGTTATGCTGTGGCACACAGTTTGCAATACAATGCTGTAGATTTATACACTATATGAATGTGAAAATTCAACTCATGCTATAGTTGCAAACACTCCTCCCTCCCCCTTTTACAAAACCGTAGCATGGTTTTTAGCACTGGCCGTGGCGGTAACAGCTCTGGCGCTCTTAGAATGAGAATTAGAGGACATGTCCAGGAGTCCGGATGGCTTTTCAAAACCCAGAACTTTGTCTGGGTTTGAAAAGCTTCCAGCTCGAGACTGCATTGGAAGAGCATCTCTGCGCATGCGCAAATACAATGCGGTGACATCACTCGCATGCATGCATGCATCATGCAAGCAGATGCCCTCCTGATGCAGCTCTGAGTACAAGAACAGGTTAAGGGGGCGGGGCTGGGGGTTTAAGGCTGGGGTGGATCGGGGCACGACTTGGGCAGAATGGGGCGGGGCGGAGTGGAACTTGGTGGGTCTGCACCAAGGGCCTTGGGGTGGACCTTGGGGCGGGCCTTGGGTCCAGATTTTACAATAGTAAAATCTGGTAACCCTATATATCCCAGCATTGACCCAAAAGGTCCACCAGATGTTCTCTTCTTGGTTCATTAGTTCATACTTCTGGATACAATTAAACTCTGTGAATTTCCAAAACATCAATTTAGGGTTTCACCTTCTTTCCTAGGGTAAAACACACATTCTGATAATTGCAGAGAAAAACACTTGATTAGACAGCTTGGGCAATATGCAAATCAAGCTCTTTCCAAGGCCCAGTCCTGAACAAACCAGCCTTCCCGTAACCGCTTCTAGCAAATTCTGTAGAGGTAATTCTCCTTGCAAAACCATTTATTTTCCAAACCGCAGTCTTGTGATACTGATCCCTTTTAATGAGAAACAGGAAACAGTCAAACAGCCACCACCCATTGTACAGAATAACACTCTTACAGCCCTTCCTTCCACCCCCAGCTGTTAGTCTTAAGGCTAGATTCACTAAGCAAACCAATCGTGTACGAATCGGTTTGCGACCCCAACCCGATTCACTAACCTCGTGGCCGATCCAATTCCGATCTACGCATGCAAATGAGGGTAAACAGCATGCAAAGTTGGAAGGATGCGATTCACTAAACTTTTCCAGGAACACCGACTGGGCTAGCCGATCCAAAAAGAAGCGACTGGTGGGGACCAGTCGCTCACGATCTTTCCTGCTCTCTGCCAACTTCTCCTGCCTTTCAGCCCCAACTTCTGCCTTGCCTCCTGACTTCTCCTGCCTTTCAGCCCCCACTTCTCTTGACTTGCCACCCAACTCAGGGAGTTGTGTGATGTCCTGGCGGAACCGCTATCCATACTCTTCAATCTCTCACTCAGTACGGGGAGAGTACCCATGGACTGGAAAACGGCTAACGTTGTTCCACTGCACAAAAAAGGTTGCAGAGCGGAGGCTGCGAATTACAGATCGGTGAGTCTAACATCAATAGTGTGTAAACTCATGGAAACACTAATCAAACGTAAAATAGACACGTTCCTGAATGAGGAGAATCTACGGGATCCCAGTCAACATGGATTCACCAAGGGTAGGTCCTGTCAATCAAGTTTCAAGTTTCAAGTTTATTAATTGATTTGTTCAATCGCTTAATCTGATTTCTAAGCGATGTACAATAAAATATGCATACATAAAGAGACAAAAACATTACATACACTTAATTAATTATAATATAAACAAAAGGAAAGAGGGGATGAAATCCATTTTTATAGTAAAGAAAGGACATACATGGTAAATACAAAAGGAAACTGGGAAGAGAAAAAAAGAAATAAAAAATAAAATAACACTTTATAATAAAATTTAATTAAGTAGCAAATGCATCTTTAAATAAAAAGGTTTTTAATTCGCTTTTAAATTTCCCAAATACCTTCTCCTCCCGTAAAAACATGGGAAGCGCATTCCAAATCTGGGGAGCTGTACATGAAAAGATAAATTGTCTTCTAGTACTAATAATTTTTAGTGAAGGAATTGATAAAAGGTTCCGTTCACTAGATCGTAAGGTTCTTTTAACTGAATATGGGATAAGCAACCTAAATAAAAATGCTGGAGTCTTATTTTCTAATGTTTTAAAAATAATTGTACATAATTTATGCGTAATTCTATGAATGACTGGGAGCCAATGAGCCTTTTTAAGGAGTGGTGTCACATGACCAAATTTTTTAGATTTTGTTATTAATTTAATAGAAGCATTATGAATAATTTGTAATCGTTTAATTTCTTGTAAAGCAATTCCTGTAAATAATGAATTGCAATAATCGATTTTAGACATCACCAGAGAGTGAATAAGAATATTAAGTGCTTTGGGACTGAGAAATTTAGAAATAGATCGAATTTTCCGCAACCTATAGAAGGTAGTTTTAACAATACTACTAATGTGATCATGATAATTAAGTTTATTATCAAAAATTACTCCTAGAATTTTAGTATTTTTAACAGATTGAAGAGGAATATTTTGAATCAAAATAGGAGTAACTAAAGAAAAACTTTCCTTCCAAGGAAAAAGCATGATATTTGTTTTTTTGATATTGAGGGCCAATCTGTTTTTGTCCAGCCAATGATGAATTTGTTCGAGTTTTTCATTAATTGTCAAAATTTCATTTATGTTGTTATTGTTTAGGGGGTGCAATAACTGTATATCATCAGCATAGGCAAAAACATGAAATCCTATAGATTGACATAGTGTCAGTAGGGGTGCCAAAAATATATTAAAAAGTAAAGGTGAAAGTATAGACCCTTGTGGAACCCCATGTGATATTTGTGAAGGTAGAGAAGAAGAATCATTAAAAATTACTGTAGATGTGCGATTACTGAAATAAGATGTAAACCATGCTAGAACATCATCTGTAACCCCGATAGATTGAAGTCTAGCAAGGAGTAATTGGTGATCAATCGTATCAAATGCTGCTGAAAGATCAAGAGATGTTAAAAGCACCGATTGATGATGATCCAAAAAATATTGAATTGAAGTTGTCATACCAATTAGTGAATGTTCTGTACTATGGTGTTGTCTAAAACCAGTTTGATTGGGATGTAACACATTTGTTTGCTCAACAAACTCTGAAATCTGGTTAAAGACAATTTTTTCTGTTAACTTTGCTAAAAATGGAATCTTGGATATTGGTCTATAATTAGACAAATCATCATGATTAGCATTTTTATCTTTAAGAATGGGTCGTATAAATGATTTTTTCCAATCTAGTGGCACTGTTTGTTGTTTTAAACTTTCTGTTACTAATACATGAATCCAAGGTCCAAAGATGTCAAAGTATTGTTTAAGAAGAAATGGTGGTATTTGATCTGCTTTTGAGCTTTTGATGTTCAGAGTTTTAAGAGTAATTTCAATCTCCTTAAGGCTAGGTATTTTAAATTTTGAACATTTTGAAAATAATACATCTTGGTTATTCTGATCTAATTCAGTTTGAGTGTTAGACTTTTTGAAGGATTTTCTTATCTTAGAAATTTTTTCAGTAAAATAGTCAGAAAGTTCCTGAGCAGTGGGAATTTTAATGTTTAAATCCAATTGTTTTTTTTTGTTTGGTGTGATATTATTGAGGATGGAATATAAAATAGAAGGGTTTTTTGCTTTAACTATTTTCTCAGAGTAATATTTCATTTTAGTTTGATTTATTTTCACTTTATAAAATTCTGAGTGTTCTTTGAAAGATGTAAGATTGGTTAGTGTTTTATTTTTCCTCCATCTTCGTTCGAGGGATCTTAATTGTTTTTTAAGAAGTGAAAGTTCAGCAGAGAACCATGGATTACAAAATTTTCGAGCAGAGATGGTTTTAGTTTGAGTCGGAGTCAAATTATCTAAGGTGGTTTGAATAGCCATATTCCACCTATTGGTTAGGTCATCTATTGAGCTAATAGAAGAATCGGAAAAATCAAGGTCCCATATGGTTTGTAGAGATTCAGACGATAGATCCTTAAAATCCCTATAACTAATTGTTTGACGTTTAATTTTCTGTTCAAAATTATGAGTATTATAAGTTAAAGAGATCAGAAAATGGTCTGACCATGGAACTGGAAGACAATGATTTAATGTGAAATTACTTTTTTCTGAAAGAGGGACTAATACCGAATCTAAAGTATGACCTGCTTGGTGAGTTGCCTGTTTTATTAATGAACATAAATCTAATTGATTTATATAGGAAAGGATAGTTTTAGAGAAGTTATTCATTTGATCATCAAAGTGAATATTAAAATCACCCAAAATTAGAGGATTTGAAGAAGAGCTACCAAATTCAAAAAGTAAAGATTGTAGATGAACAATATTCTCTGAATTTACTGGAGGAGGTAGATAAATTAGTAATACATCAATTTTGGGTTTTGATTGTATTCTAAGTTGGAGATATTCAATTGGAGCATGGCTTGTTGATTTATCAACCTGTGTTACTGAAGATTCCCTGAATATTACTGCCAGTCCTCCACCTCTTTTAACAGAACGATGGTTATATGAAAAAGAGAAACAATTAGGACAAGCATATGAAAGATATGCTTCTTCACCTTCTGCTAGCCAAGTTTCAGTTAAAAATAGTATGTCTAAAGAATGATGCAGAATGAGATCTCTAATAAGATGATATTTGGTTTTAATTGAACGTGTATTAATTAATCCAATGTTTAAAGTTTTATATCTGAGATTTGGAGATAATTTTAAATTATTAGAAAGGATATTTTCAGTAGAAATTAATTTTAGATTAGAATAATTGTTCTGTAAGTTTAGATTAGAATAATTGTTCTGTAAGTTAGCTGGCGTAGATTGATTGTTCTGTAGATGATTTGATCTAGATTCAAATATGGTAGGTCTATGACCCCAAAAAACTGGAATAGAAGAAAATGTTTCCTCCATTTTTACCAATTTAAAATTAGAAGTGTAAGGCACAAATCCAATCTCATTAGCTTCTTTGACTGGGTAACAAGAAAGCTGGACTTGGGAGAATCCCTAGACGTAGTGTACCTAGACTTCAGTAAAGCCTTCGATAGCGTCCCTCACCGTAGGCTATTGAGCAAGATGAAATCGATGGGGTTGGGAGAAACGCTAACTGCATGGGTCAAGGATTGGCTAAGTGGTAGACTTCAGAGGGTAGTGGTTAACGGTACCCTCTCTAAAACGTCAGAAGTGACAAGTGGAGTACCGCAGGGCTCAGTCTTGGGCCCGCTCCTTTTCAACTTATTCATAGGGGACCTGACTCAGGGGCTTCAAGGCAAAATAACACTATTTGCCGATGACGCCAAACTATGTAACATAGTGAGCGGCTCTGATTTACACGATAGTATGACGCATGACCTTTTTTTGTTGGAACGTTGGTCATCTACCTGGCAGCTGGGCTTCAACGCCAAGAAATGCAAGGTCATGCACCTCGGCAGTAGGAATCCGTGCAGAACTTACACCTTAAATGGTGAAACCTTAGCTAGGACTGTAACAGAACGAGATTTGGGAGTTATCATCAGTGCAGATATGAAAGCTGCCAATCAAGTGGAGAAGGGTTCATCTAAGGCAGGGGTGTCAAAGTCCCTCCTCGAGGGCCGGAATCCAGTCGGGTTTTCTGGATTTCCCCAATGAATATGCATTGAAAGCAGTGCATGCAAATAGATCTCATGCAGATTCATTGGGGAAATCCTGAAAACCCGACTGGATTCTGGCCCTCGAGGACCGACTTTGACACCTGTGATCTAAGGCAAGACAAATGTTAGGTTGTATCCGCAGAAGTTTCGTCAGCCGGAAGCCTGAGGTCATCATGCCGTTATACAGAACCATGGTGAGACCACATCTGGAATACTGTGTGCAATTCTGGAGGCCACATTACCGTAAAGATGTGCTAAGAGCAGAGTCAGTTCAGCGGATGGCCACCAGGATGGTCTCGGGGCTCAAGGATCTCTCATACGAAGAGAGGCTGAACAAGCTGCGGCTCTACTCTCTCGAGGAACGTAGGGAGAGGGGAGACATGATTGAGACATTTAAATATATCTCCGGACGTATCGAGGTGGAAGAAGATATTTTCCTCCTCCAGGAACCCTCAGCCACAAGGGGGCATCCGCTTAAACTCAGGGGTGGGAAATTTCATGGGGACACCAGAAAGTATTTCTTCACCGAAAGAGTGGTTGATCATTGGAACAAGCTTCCAATACAGGTAATCGAGGCCAACAGCGTGCCAGATTTTAAGGGTAAATGGGATGCCCATGTGGGATCCTTAAGAGGGTGGAGTTAAGGATGGGTCATTAGGAGAGGGATCTCCAGGAGAGCAGACTCAGGGGGGTGGGTCTGTGAAGTGGGCAGACTTGATGGGCTATGGCCTTTATCTGCCGTCATTTTTCTATGTTTCTATGACTTCTCTTGCTTTGCCGCCCTTCTCCGGCTCCGACTCTCCTCTCGCCACCCTGCGCCCCGAATCTCAAGTCTTGCTGCCCTGGCTTTCCTGCCCTCCCCCCGCAGCTCACAGCTCTGTAAGCATGCGCAGACCATCTACAGATGATCTGCGCGTGCTTCAGGATCACTCACTAGCGATCCGTGTGGTTGGTGAGGGGCGTTCCTCCGATTGCCCCCATTTGCTTGCTGGCCTTTAGTGAATTTGTCGGCCTGCCTGCAATCGCCCACGGATCGGACACGGATCGAAGGTTAGTGAATCCAGCCCTTAGTTCCAAAGAAAATGCTTCTAAACTCAAACAATTTGTTGTAGCTAATATCAAAGGTCAATGTCTCAGCTTTTTTTGTATCCGTTTTCTTAGGGCTTCAGACATGCCATTTGGTCTCCCGTTTTTTTCGGTGACACAAGTATCTTGATGGCTCAAAATAGTACCTGGCTGACCGCAAGTTTGAGACCACTGGTATAGACGGAGTGAAGTTGCCAAAGTTAAAGGGGCTTCATAATGATAATAATAATAATACAGCTTATATACCGCAATACCGTGAAGTTCTATGCGGTTTTACAAAGATTAAGCAAAGGTACAAATTGATTGACTTTAAGAGGGGAGGAAGAAAGAGGGTTAATAGGACAGGAAATCCATTTTTGAGGAGAGAGTGATCAATAGAACAAGTTAATCGCTATAGAGGGGAGAGAGAAGAGAGGATCAGTTGTCTAGATACTTTAGGAACAGGTGTGTTTTCAGACGTTTCCTAAATTCCTCATAAGTAGTGGGTGAAAGCAATTGTTCTAGGTCTTTACCCCATGATGCTGCTTGGTGCGAGAGAAGATGTTCATGGTGTTTTTTCAGTTTACAGCCTCTCACTGGGGGGAAAACAAAGTTGGAATGTGAGCTTCTCTTGTGTCTGTTGGCTGAGAAGATGAAAAGGTCAGCTATATATTTAGGGGCAAGTCCGTGTAGTGCTTTGAAGCAGAAGCAGGCAAATTTAAACTTTACGCGCGCCCCCATTGGCAGCCAATGCAGCTGCCGGTAGTAGGGTGTCACGTGGTCAAACTTTCTCAGCCCAAAGATCAGTTTGACCGCTGCATTTTGCATCAATTGTAAACGCTGCATGTTCTTTATTATCCAACGCTTTTATGTATTATGTACAAGATCTTAAATTTGATCCATGACTTAATCAGTAACCTGTGCAGATTGTGGTGTGACTTGATGTGGGAGTATCCAGGTTCACTAGCACTTAGATTAAGGGAGGAGTCAGTTGTGGGAGGGGATTTTGTGAGGCTATAAAGTCAGAAGCAAAATTCAACATTTTATCTTTTAATGTAGCCTTTCAGCCAGGACCCTTGTTTTTGAGGGAGGGTCCACATATCTTATGGCCTAGCCAGCTAGAAGTAATTTTTAATGATATGTACATCGCTTAGAATTCTGATTAAGCAATTAATCAAATCTTTATTAAACTTAAACTTAAGTAGCATTTTATTTAGCAGTGTTCTGTTAACCCATGATTACCTAAAACCTGCAGCAGTTAAGCACTAAAAGCCAAAGAGACCTCTGTCCTGCCTTGGGTATTTGGGAATCAGGGTGCCTCTCCATTCTCCTGCAAGACTGAAGGAGAAATAGATGATGAGCTGTTTCCACTGATACTACCAGCTGGACAAAAACTCAAAGACCCTAACCCCTACACAATTCTGAGGTTAAGAAGAGGAACCCTCACACCATTGCAGGTTCCCTGGATATCTTCAGTTCCAGAGGAGGTCCAGTTATCATTTGAGAGTGTGGTGCAGTGGTTAAAGCTGCAGCCTCAGCACCCTGGGGTTGTGGGTTCAAACCCACACTGCTCCTTGTGACCCTGGGCAAGTCACTTAATCCCCCATTGCCCCAGGTACATTAGATAGATTGTGATCCCACTGGGACAGGGAAAAATGCTCGAGTACCTGAATAAATTCATGTAAACTGTTCTGAGCTCCCCTGGAGAATGGTATAGAAAATTGAATAAATAAACAAATTTTCCAGAATCCTGGAGACTCAGATGTTGCGCCAAAGAGAGATCACCAAAGCAGCAAGTGTTCAAGTATCTCATCTTAAGCATTGCTGAACTTCAATTGGTAAATATGAGTAGTAGAAAACAGTATTCTCACTAAAGAATAAAATATTTTCTAGGAGAAGTTTGTAGACTGTGTAAATGCTGAACATAATTAGTTCTACCTCTGTTGACATATTGTTCCATCTGCATTGATTTTCTGAAATTGTCAAGTAAAGTGGGTGACTCAGAGCAACACATTGGTGTGTACTCTACATCATTTCTGGTAAGAGCTGAAGACCTGAAGTAGCTGGTAATTTTTCTGGCCTGGAATTTTCCCCAGTCCCAGACTATGCCCCTAAATAAAAAATATTATGTACAGGGCAGGATTAATTCTTCGAGGGCCCCTAGGCATACAAATACACTAGGCCCCTTGGCCCTGCCCATGCCCACAACTGAACTAGGAACCCCAAAACAAACTCAGCAAGTACTTCATTTTGTACTAAACACAATTGGTGGCATAACCATGAGAGGGGGCTTGGCCTCTCACTTTGAGCTGAAGCCCCCCTCAAAATGGACATCTCCCTTGCTGTAACTGGTGGGAATCTCCAAGCCTCTCCAGCTGATGACCAGCTCCTCAGGTCCAGAGACCAGAACTTTCTAAGTTCTGCAGCTTGCAACAGTATTTCAGAGCTGCTGCCTCCCCACTCCCTTGGCTTTCATGCATGCATGAAAGCAGTGGCAACTTGAGCATACAGCCACTAGCTGCAAAGCTTGGATATTTCTGGTTGCTAGACTGGAGGAGGAGATATTTAGTTGGCAGGGTTTGGGGATCCCCACCAGCTTAAGTATTTATATTTTGCATTCAGGTGGGGAGAAAATTTGGTGCCCATCCACCCATTTTGGGATCCAGCCTCCCTCCCTCCCCCCTCCCAATTAGTTGTGTGGCTATGCCATTGAATAGAATACAAGTATTGTATGTTTGTAATGCACAGGTCTCAAAGCCAACATATTCCAGTTAATAAATCCAAAATAAAACTGTTCTATCTTGTCTGGACATTTTGCTTTTCCATCATCTTGGTCCCAGTTTCTCATTATGCTTTTGTCTATCTTCTACTAATTCTCTTCCCAATGTCTTCTGTTCATTTTCTTCTCCTCTTCCCTCTTGCTCCATTCTCTCACTATACCTGTCTCCAATATATTGATTTTGCTCTTTCAGCTTTCCTCCCTTTATCCACTCAATCTCACTTTCTTTCTCACCCTTCTTTTTAAATTTTCAGCTACTTATCAATTTTCCACCTCCTCTCATTCTGTAGCTCTCCAATTTCCCCTCTCACTCCTTTCCCAGCTTCCTATTTCCTTCTAGCTACACCCATTACCACATTTCTACCACTGTATTCAGTGCTCTTTTCATCATATCATCTGCTTTTAGATCTCTTCTATGTGGATCACCATTTCCAGAATCGCCCTCTTTCTCCTTCCCTGTCCCTTTCTCTCTTTCCCCTAGCATCTTCTTATCCCACCTCTCTTCCCTCCTATGGGTCCATCTCTCATCCTCTCTCCCCATGGTCCAACATCTCTCCCTCTCTTTTCTGTTCTTCTCTCCCTCCTTGATGCTGAACAATAGGTGTGAGGGAAAAAAAGATGCTGCACCTCTTTCCATTCCACCCCCAGATCTAACATTTCTCTCTTGCTCCCTCCTTCCCCTCCTTCCATCCCCATGTCCAATTCTGTCCCTTTCTCTTCTCAACTGCCCTCCCATGCCAAATCTCTCCTTTTCCAACTATCCTACCCTTCTATTCTATATATCTCCCTCCATCAACACCACCACCAAGTCCACCATCTCTACCCTTCTCTTTCTAACTGTCTTCCCTTCAAGTATCTCATTCCCCTTTTCTTCACAGACCCCTTGACCAATTATTCTCCTTTTCGCTCCCTCCACAACATTGCCCACCATCTCTTTCACTAGCACCCTCTGTTTCTGGCCCTATAATTTCTTCCCCTTCACTCCCCACCTCCAGTCTGTCGTGTCTTTGAAAGCCATCCCCCATTCTACTAAAAAAAAAAAAAAACAGTCCAGGGGGCTTCCTGGCTCGGCACATCCTCCCCCTTCACCTCCACTTGCATCAATTTTTGTCACAGGGAAATGGCTGTGGCAGCGACTCTGAAACGCAGCCTCCCTCCGTGGTGCTTTCTTGTGCCATGGTCCACCCAGGCTAAAAATGGAAGTTGCATCATTAGGGGTGGACCACGGCATAAGGAAAGCACCACAGAGGGAGGCCGCGTTTCAGAGTCGTTGCTGCAGCCAGCATTCCCCTGTGACAAAAAAGGATGCGAGTGGAGGTGAAGGGGGAGGATGTGCCGAGCCAGGAAGCCCCCTGGACTGTTTTTTTTTTTTTTTTAATAGAATGGGGGATGGTTTTCAAAGGCAATGTCGGACCCATGCGCTTAAATGGGGGGGATATGGCAGTAGAAATAAATACTCAAGGATTAGGGTCCGAATATATCCCTTATTCACTCAAAAACAAGCCTCACATGGACAAACGATACACACATCCAGCAACACTACAAGGTCTTACTTACAACCCACAACATTCACACTCCCCAAAGAGAAAGGGAAAAAGAAAAGAAGTGGAGAAAAAAGGCCTCAGTTCAGCTTCATCTGGCCAAAAAAACTCCACTCCTACAAAAGCTGTTTATGTATAAATGCTGAAAAATAGTCCAAGAAAACAAAGCAACTAAAGTAGCCTGCCAGGTGTTATCAAACGGCACGCCTAAGACAGATGAAAGTCAGTGCCTGGCCTGGATTTGGAGGCCATTAGCAGCTAAGTTATTTTTTCTTGCTTTTGCTATGGATGTTATGAGCTACACTATACTGCCTTTTGTTACATTCACCCACTGACTTTCATCTGTATTAGGCGTGCCGTTTGATACCACCTGGCAGGCCTTGTTTTCTTGGACTATTTTTCAGCATTTACACATAAACAGCTTTTGTTTTTTTGGCCAGATGAAGCTGAACTGAGGCCTTTTTCTCCACTTCTTTTCTTTTTCCTTTTTCTCTTTCTCTTTGGGGAGTGTGAATGTTGTGGGTTGTAAGTAAGGCCTTGTAGTGTTGCTGGGTGTGTGTATCGTTTGTTCCGTGCGGGGCTTGTTTTTGAGTGAATAGGGGATATGCCAGCCCATGGAGGCCCTCTAGAGCCTTGGGCCCAGGGCAGCTGCCCTCTTTGCACTCCCCTAAAAATGGCCCCTAAAGCACTACCCCGGCGGGTCCCCCTGATGTTTTTGGGCTCGAGGCACGTGCCTAGTGTGCCTATCCTTTAAACCGGTCCTGATTATGTACCAGGCAATGCTTATCCTCTTGAATCCTAGTTGTTCCAGCTGCTTAGGTAAACACTAAGGGGTTTACCTAAACGCTAATGCACTAAACGCTAATGCGTCCGGAGTAATCTGAGGAAATACTTTTTTACGGAAAGGGTGGTAGATGCGTGGAACAGTCTCCTGGAAGAAGTGGTGGAAACAGAGACTGTGTCTGAATTCAAGAAAGACTGGGATAGGCACATGGAATCTCTTAGAGAAAGAAAGAGATAATGGTTACTGTGGATGGGCAGACTAGATGGGCCATCCTGTTTCTATGTTTTTATGTCCATTCTAGTCTATGGATGTGTTAGCATTTAGCGCATGCTAATATTTAGCATGTGCTAAAACGGCTAGCACGCCTTAGTAAAAGGACCCCTTAATTACCAGCCTGGACTATGTAATCTTAAAAAAAAAAAAAAAAAAAAACCACCTGAGAAATGGGAATGTTTCAGAAACACAAGATCAGTCTCCTTTCTGGGCATTAATTTTGTAAAGCATTGATTTACAATCTTGAGTCTTAGGAGCCACGAACAGCCCACCTTATCCCTTTGTGTGACTCTCAACCACTTTACAAATTAGATAATAAAAAATACAATTCAGTCTTTCTGCCTAGCCGCTCTCGTCTGCAACAGTCCGTGGAGGAACAGGAAACGCTGCCTTTCTGTGCTGGAGTCCATTCTAATCAAGTCCTGGTGCTCCAGAAGCTTTGTAACCTTGTTGGAACAAAGGGAGTGAGCCAGGGACACAGAGCATGCAGATGCTGAGAGCATTCATTAGAGTATGGGCTGTAACTTGTCTGTGCATGCATTCCAGCTCACTTTGACATCATTATTACATAATGGGAACCTCAAATGACGCACGATGAGAACGCAGCCTTCGTTTTTCAGAAATACATTTCCAAAGCCAAATTGATGATTTATATAATGCATCGATGCTTGATAGGGCTATAAGAATGTGAAGTTCACATGGTAGCCTCTGTAAGGTGTCCAAAGGCAGCCTTAATACTGTATAAGTGTGTGCCTGGAGTACAGAGTGACACAGGGACAAATTGTCTCCGTCCCCACAGGAACTCAATTTCTCCGTCCCATCCCTGCAAATTTTTTCACTGTCCCCGTCATTATCCATTCCTGTAAGCTCTGCCTTAACCACACAAGCCTCAAACACTTATGATTTTAAAATGTTTGTGACTTGTGCAGATGAGGACAGAGCTTGCAGGAATAAGGCAGGGACAGGAAAAGAACTCGCAGGGTGGGACAGGAAAATGAGTTCCCACAGAGACGGGGAAAAATTTGCCCCCGTGTCATTCTCTCGTCTGGAGAAAGGACATACCAAGTAGAACAGTTATATCATGTTGCTAAAGTACTCCTGTGAGGTTTCCACTCATCAGTTTTTACTTCAGAAGTGTATAAAGACAAGCGGCAGATATCACAATAATTTTCAAAGGAAAAGCACATACGAGCATTTTACTTTGAAAACTGACCTGCATACAGGGTGAGCAGTTTTCAGGAAGCCAATTAATATGAGTTAAACCTTTGTTACCTGCAAAAATTGCTTTGAAAATATCTTCATAAAGGGGTCTATGGATGGTAATCACTAGAGGAGTTTTCATATTTTGACTTTTTGATGTAAGCTGCCTTTCAGGCCTATCCCTACTATGCTGAGCCTGTCACTGGGGAAGATATTACAATTTTTCTCTCCTTTCAACAATTGGGGTAGGGGAGGGGGGATCTTCCTTTCAGAACAAAAAGTATACAATTTATTTTTATTTGATTTTAGTCATTTTCTATCCTGTTTTTCCCAAAGAGCTCAGAACGGGTTACAGGTTAATATGAGCAAAATCTCTTCTGCACTCACTGGATATAACTTTTACTCAAACTTTTATATCACCCTAAACCTGGAATTCTCAACACAGTCCTCGGGTCACATCCAGCCAGTCAGGTTTTCAGGATACCCACAATTAATGCATGGGAAAAATTTGCATGCACTGCCCCCATTGTATGCAAATCTACCGCATGCATATTAGAAACATAGAAACAAACATGATAGCAGATTAAGGCCAAATGGTCCATCCAATCTGCCCATCCACAGTAACCATTATCTCTTCCTCTCTCTAAGAGACCCCACGTGCCTACTCCAGGCTTTCTTGAATTGAGACACAGTCTCAGTCTCCACCATCTCTTCCAGGAAACTGTTCCATGCATCAACCACCCTTTCTGTAAAAAAGTATTTCCTTAGATTACTCCTGAGCCTATCACCTCTTAACTTCATCCTATACCCTCTCATTCCAGAGCTTCCTTTCAAATGAAAGAGACTTGACTCGTGCGCATTTATGCCACATAGGTATTTAAACATCTCTATCATATCTTCCCTCTCCCGCATTTCCTCCAAAGTATATATATTGAGATCTTTAAGTCTGTCTCCATACGCCTTATGATGAAGACCACTCACCATTTTAGTTGTCTTCCTCTGGACCGACTCCATCCTTTGTATATCTTTTGGTGGGAATCTCTGTGTCACGTTTTTAAAATGGAACGTATTATGGCTATACAACAGGGACATTACAAAAAGTTTCTGAAGATTTGGGAACCATTGACAAAATTTTGCAAAGAGTGATTGTTGATTTTGCCCTTTGGTCACGCATGTCCAGAATGGGTGGGTGGGTGGGAGGGAGGGTTGGAAAATATTTTTTAATTCTTTAATTTGAGTGCAATTTTTGAATATGAGTATGGGGGGTGATATATCTATTTGACATAGATTACAATTTGATTGATTTTAAGTACTTTTATAGTGTAACTAGTATTTTAGCCCGTTACATTAACGGGTGCTAGAATATATGTCTGTGTGTCTTTATTTCTGTCTCTCTCTCCCTCCCGCTGTCTGTCTCTCTCCCTGGCCCCTTTGTCTGTCTGTCTTTCTGTGTCTCTCCCTGCCCCTGTGTCTTTCTTCTTTTCTTTCTATCTATCTGTCTCTCTCCCTGCCTCCTATGCAGCAGCATTTCTCTCCCACCACTTCCCTGTGCAGCAGCCACAGCAGCATTCCTTCCCCCTCCATTTCCCTCCCCCCACACCACTTCCCTGTGCAGCAGCAGCGTTTCCCCTACCCCCCCCTTTCCCATCCCGCGGTCTGGCCGACTCCCTTAGTCCCTTCCCCCCCCTTTCCCTTCCCGCGGTCCCGACAAACCTTCCGATTCCAGCAGTGTCTGCAGCATTCTACACACGCTGCTTCAGGGCCTTCTACTGCCCAGCAAATCAGGGCAGTAGAAGGCCCCGAAGCAGCGTGTGTAGAGTGCTGCAGATGCTGCTTGAATCGGAAGGTTTTCAGGACCCGCAGCCCTTGCCAGACCCGAAGCAAGCTCTGGGAGTTTTGGGGTTTTTATCCTTCAGACGGCAAGAGCCGCCATGGCTGACAGGCTCTGCGCCACCATGGGCAAGCGCACTGCTACCTGCAGGTCCCTACAGCGCATGGAAAATGGGAGCACGCAGGTGGGAGTGCGCATGCGCGTTTAGGGCTTTATTATATTAGATATGACATATGATGTGATTACAATATTCTCTCTATCCCTTCCTCTGTATCTTAATTTCCCTTCTTATCCTTCAGTTCAGTCTTTTTTTTTTCTTTCTCTCTTATCCTCTGTATTGTCTCCCCCCACCCCCACCACCTTTCTTTCTGGCTCCCTGGCTTCTCCATCAGCTAGAGGGAGCAGTTTCCTCAGCAGTTGAGTTACTTGCCGAATCAGGCGCTTCTCTTTCCTCTTCTAGCCCTGTCCTCAGCCCATCCTTTCCCAGCACAGGCCGGAAACAGAGAGGTAGGGACAAGGTCACTGGAGACACTGTGGCTCGCTGCCACTTTCCTTCACGTCATCTTCCGCCGCAGCCTGAAGCTGCCGACAGCCACGGCTTGTAGCAGCCGACAGCCGCCGCGGCCGACATCTGCCTTAGGGGATTCTCACGCATGTGCACTCCTACCTGCAGTGCCTACAGTGCACGGAAAACGGGAGCACACAGGTGGGAGTGCGCATGCGCGCTTAGGGCTTTATTATATTAGATATGATTGTATAATATGTTGCACTTATGTATGGCTTAAAAATGAATAAAGATATTTTTTTTAAAAGAAGGTGCGGTCTTCAGAATTGTGCACAATATTCTAAATGAGGTCTCTCCAGAGTCTTATACAGGGGTATCAATACCTCCTTTTTCCTACTGGCCATATCTCTTCCTATGCACCCTAGTAATCTTCTAGCTTTTGCCATCACCTTTTCAACTTGTTTGGCCACCTTAACATCATCACATTCAATCACACCCAAGTCCTGCTATTCTTTCGTACACATAAGCTCTTAACCCCCTAAACTGTACCGTTGCTTTTGGGTTTTTGACCTTGCATTTCTTAGCATTAAATTTTAGCTGCCAAATTTCAGACCATTCTTTAAGCTTCACTAAGTCTTTCTTCGTGTTATTCACACCACCCGATGTGTCTACTTTATTGCAGATTTTGGTATCATCCGCAAAGAAGCAAATCTTACCTGACAGCCCTTCAGCAATATTGATTTTAAAAATGTTAAAAAGAACAGGCCCAAGAACAGAACCATGAGACACACTACTGGTAACAACCATTTCCTCAGAGCGATCTCCGTTAACCACTACCCTCTGTCGTCTTCAACTCAACCAGTTCCTGACCCAGCTCGTCACTTTGGAAGACATCCTGAGAGCACTCAGCTTATTTATTAGACACTTGTGTGGAACACTGTCAAAGGCTTTGCTAAAATCTAAATACACCACATCTAGCGCACTCCCTCTTACCAATTCTCTGGTCACCCAGTTAAAGAAATTGATCAGATTTGTCTGACAAGACCTACCTCTAGTGAATCCATGTTGCCTCTGATCCTGTAATCCACCAGATTCCAGAAACTTCACCATTCTCTGTTCTAAAAGTGTTTCCATTAATTTTCTTGCCACAAAAATCAGACTTACTGGCCTGTAATTCCATACTTCTTCCTTACTTCCACTTTTGTGGAGAGGGACCACATCCGCCCTTCTTCAATCCTCTGGTACCACTCTTGACTCTAGAGACTCATTGAAAAGATCAGTCAGCGGAGCTACCAGAACTTCCCTAAGCACTTTCGGATGTATACCATCCGGCCCCATCGCTTTGTATATCTTTAATTTAGCTAGCTCCTCATGAACAAATCCCTCTAAAAATCAATCAGGGCCACAACTACTCCATCCCTATTTGTATTTGTCTTCTGTAGTTCCACTCCTAGCACTGTAGTCTTGAACACAGAACAGAAATATTTGTTAAGCAGTCCAGCCTTTTCTTTATCAGCTTCTACATAGTTCTCCCTTTCACTTTTGAGTCTCACGATGCCACATTTGCACTTCTTCCTATCATTGATATATATAAAAAATATCCTGTCTCCCTGTTTTACCATGTCAGCTATTTTTTCTTCCATTTGTATCTTTGCTTTTCTGACTACTCGACCAGCCTCCCTTAATTTTTCCAGATATTTTACCTGTCTTCCTCTTTCTGCGATCTTTTCTTGTTTATGAAAGCTAACCTCTTATTCCTTATCTTTTCAGCTACTGTTTTTGAGAATCAAAGCAGCCTTCTTTTCCTCTTACTTTTACTTACTTGCCTTTTAAAAAAGGTTTGTCACCCTTACAATAATCCTTTCAGTTTTGTCCCCTGTATTTCTACTCCTTCCAGATATTCCCATCCAGGCAACAATTCCTTGAAGAAATCCCCCATCCGAACGAAGTTAGTTGTTTTTGTTTTTTTTAAGTCTTCCATCAGCACAGCCTCTTCTTCCCTACTGTTGGAAATCTTTTATGCCTCATGAACCATTTCATGTACCACTCATTCTCACAGATGCTTCTTAGTCTTGCCGCCTCCTCTTTCAGTTCCTTTTCTTCCTTCATGAGGGATTCAAGCTGCAAATGCATTTGCAGTTTGCAAATGGAACTACTCCCTCTGCCTGGGTAACATTTTTTGTCTACACAAAGACAGAAGCTGTAACCTGAGCAGCAGCTTTGGTAATACAATGTTTCCCAGCCATACTGTGGTTACAGAAGTATTTACACCTGGAAGAAAGAAGAAAGAGCAGAAACATCGTGCCAAAGCAATGCCCTGTTCCTGGTTGGCTGAAGAGCCATAAAAGCTCCACCAAGTGTCATTTGTGAAGTCTGATCTCTTAAGAAGGTCCTCAGAGTTCTGTCTCAAACTAAGAGGCTGAAACCAGCTAGAGGTCTCTTCTCAAGGAGCGCTTTTCAGTTAGGGTGAAAGGATTCACCCCCCCCCCCCCCCAAGAAGTATAGTGCACTTGGCCTGACTTAACAGTTTCCAGGCATCTCTCCCACTTACTACTCCCAAAAGTATCAAAAAGGTCCTAAACATATCCAAAGAAACCTTTTAGTCAACAGCTCTCTCCTCAAGCAAATATATGCAAATTATATATGCAGTTCACAGGTTGCTCTGAAAACTATCTTTAATGCTGAGCCTCTACAACCTCTCTATTAGAACCAGGCTTACTGAGCATTAGGCACTAGGCCAGCGTTCCTTCCTTCAAGGATCACCTGTGGAGCCTGATCTCTAAGAAACTTTATTGACTAGATGTGTTCCAAGGCCTAGGTTGATGACTCTTTCTCTAAACATTTGGAGGCTCATTTTCAAAACACTTAGAGCCAGATTCTCAAAACTAAAATCTGTCTTTAACGTGCTCGCTAAACCAGTTCCAGCTGGTTTAGCATGCATGTATTTTAGCGGCAGATTATCAAAATGGCTTACCGAGGTCTATTATGAGTTTTCTAGCAGCTTCCGATCTTGTCATGCAAATGTGCTACAACAAGGTCATTAATATTAAAATGATTACTCCGAGTGATACTATAACCTCATTGTGCCACATTTGCAGCCAAAATTTGCTGACAGGTCTGAACTGTCGTTGCCTTACAAACACACAAAAAAAATGGGTAAGAAAGATGTCCAATCCCACCAATCAACAGTTTTATTCTGTAAATATTATCCCAACAAGGATCCTAGTTTCGGCATATAAATATGCCTTCCTTAGGGGTCTTTGAATTCTGCTAAAATACACAACAATAAGGAGGTAGTTGATTCATCAGCCAGTAACACTAAAAGGTGGTCTAGCCACCAAGGCTAAATTTAAATTTTGATACCCAGTAAACACTCTCCGACATTCCCGTAATGAGAAGAAACTAGTGCAATGTAGGCGTTCAGAAGTGAGATTACAATATTGAAAAACACCTTTATATTGTTATTGGCTGACAATTCAAATACCTGTTGTGTATTTTGGCAAAATTCAGAGTCCCCTGAGGAAGGCATATTTATATGCCAAAACTAGGATTCTTGTTGGGACAATATTTACAGAATAAAACTGTTGATTGGTGGATTGGACATCTATCTTGCCTTTTGTGTGTGTGAAGTTTATATGTAATCGATAGAGAATTTGTATTTCCTCAAAAGGGAACAGCTGAAAAATCATTTTCTATATGATACTGACATAATTTTTGTGATAGATGTTCAACTATGTATTATATTTAGGAGTATTTTAAAGTTTAATGGAAAACTTAGGGTCAGAGTTATCAAGATGCTATAAAAGGCGGGCTTTTACTGCATCTTCATTTACCACAAGAGTCACCAATCACTGGTGTCACAGTACTGCAGATCGCTGACTTCCAAGATGAAAGAATGACACCTAGCAGAAATCTTGAGGTATTACCTCTAGGGATCTTGTTTTCGTATATGGGCACCTCTAGGGGAGGGAGGGGGGAAAGCTGCTGGCCAATAAAGGGGCCATTAAAGTTGGGAGACTTTGAACCACAGTTACTGACCCCTTTAACAGACAGTCCAGAAGCTTAGTTCCATGGCTTGGTGGCCTGAAACTACCAGGTGGTAAAATAGTCCCAATATATAGCTGGGGTTATCTTACTGGCTATACTGTGGCTTGCAGTATACGCTGATAAACACATCAAGCCATGATATAGTATTTATATAGACAAGGGAGGTGTCTTTTCAACCAATGATAAAGTCTTTATTTGGCAATCAATGATAAGTCTATGTTAAAAACAATAGTTCCGACAAGGATCCCAGGATCCCGGTTTCAGTGTCTTCTAAACGCCAAAACTGGGATTCTTGTTGAGACTATTGTTTTTAACATAGACTTTATCATTGATTGCCAAATAAAGACTTTATCATTGGTTGAAAAGACATCTCCCTTGCCTTTTCTTGTTGTACTGCTTATATTTCAAGGTGAGGTGTTCTTCTGTCTGTCTTATAGTATTTATATAGTAATATAACAGAAGGTCACATACCATATATTAGGGTTACCATATTTGTGGAGTCAACCCTCCTCCCACAGGTGCTTCTCACTCTTTCTCTCCCTCCCTCCCTCCAACCCCTCCTCCTGTGGATGTTTTGCTCTCTCTCTTCCCGCCTCCCCCTCCCCTATCCTCCAGCAGGATCCAGTGGTGTGGGCTTTTTCTCTCTCCAGCCCTGGCCCACTAAAGAAATGAGTGGCTCTCCCCTTCCCCCCCCCCCCCCCCCCCACCACACACACACCTACCTCCTCTACTGAAATTAAATCTACAGGCCAGCCAGCAACATCAGCAAGGTGAACCTGCTGCCATTGGCCTGCCCCAGAAGCCTTCATTCTGCATCTGTCCTGTCTGTGCAGGAAAAGGAAGTCACTGCAGAATGAAGCCTTCCGGCAGGCCAACAGCAGCAGGCTCACCTTGTTAATGCTACCGGCCAGCCCAAATATTTAATTTCAGCAAAATAAGTAGGTGGTGGACGGGGAGATGAAAACCCAGACAAATTCCTCACATTTTAGAAAGACATCCAGATACTTGGATTGTCCTCTAAAAAGAGGATATGGCTGGGTAAATCCAGACATTTGGTAACCTTACCATATATACTTGAATATAGATCAATATTTTTGGCGTGGCTCAAAAATGGGGATCTTGGTTTATATTTGAGACCTAACTCCCTCCCTGTGGCATAGCTAGGATAGGAGATACCCAAGATATTGGTGCCCTCTGAGCACCACACTCACACCCTCCCTTCCTCTAAAATTCTTTAAATCTTCTTCAGCGTGAGCAACTTCTCTAGCCTTCTGCTCATGCTGGCGTTGGCTTCCCCTCTGACGTCTCTTCCTGGCCCCATGAACCGGAAGTGATTTCAGAGGGGAGCCAGGCTGGCAAGCAGCAGGCTGGAGAAGTTGCTCATACTGGCAAAAATTTTCAGAGGTACAGGGGGAGGAAAAGGAAGGTGCAAGCAAGGCGTGAGGGCCTAGAGGGCCTGCACCCCCACCATCTCTACTCCCTCCCATTCCCATGATGTTTGACATTCAACCATTCCCTTTCTCTAAGTAGTGTCCCTCCTCCTCCTCTACCGCTGTCAGCTCCCTGAACTGGTAGAGCTTGCTCTCACACTGATCAATTGGACATGAGAGACGGGGATTACAATGAACCTCCACATGAATCATTTCCATGTAATCCTTTTGGTGTATCGATCGTTCTTTCACAATAAGTCAGAGGGTTGGCCAACATCAATCCAGTCAGTATTAGCGATTATGTTTAGTGCATCCAGGCCTTTGTGGCTCTGGGAGAGAAGGTGAAGCGGTCGGGTGCACAGGTGATGTTCTCATTGATCCTCCCTGTCGAGGGTAAAGGCCTTGGCAGAGAAGCTCGCATCCTAGAGATGAATGTGTGGCTGTGTGGATGGTGTTGTTGAGAGCGTTTTGGCTTCCTGACTCATGGGATGATTTTCCAAGGGCTGTTGAGCAGGGATGGTGTGCAAATATCTAAGAAGGGAAGAAATGTCTTCAGCAGTATATTGTCTAACCTACTGAAGAGGGCATTATACTAGAATTGTCAGGGAAGGGTGATCAAAAACTCCAGGTTGTTGTTTTATGTATTCTGTTTTAAATTATGCATGTTTGTTAGAATCTGTCTTGAAATGTTGATAATGTGGAATACAAATTTTTTTAAATAAGTACTTGTTGCAGATTTCCAGGTCTTGCTGCATCTTGTCAGGTAGAAACTGACGTTTCAGCCACCATGCTGTGGCTTTCTTCAGGGTATGCTGTGAGGTCTGCAGTTTGTCTTTGTAAATAGTGGGTCCACTGACCTGATTGAAAACAGGGTAGTCCATTGTTCACCAATTTGAATTTTGGTGGGAAAAATCAGTTGATCTCTTTATTTTCATAGAATGGAAAAATGTCTGGTGAGTTTAAAGATGTTCTCCCCTTGACAGATGAATGCTGCAGTTTGCCTGTCTGAAGCCCTGGCTTGTGGCAAAGCGGCAGATTGTAAAAATTCTAAAAAGTATCATTTGACAGTTGGTTGAGATTCTTGGAGAAGAAAGAATGCGTAATGCAGTTTTCCAGGTCTCCCCCATCTGGGTAGGTAGAACCAATGTTTCAGCCATCATGCTTGGCGTTTTTCAGAATGCGCCCTGAAGATGGCTGAGACATCAATTCCACCCACTTAGATGTGGCAAGACTCAGAAAACTGCAACAATCATGACGCCAGCCGGGAAGCCTAAGAGAACAAGAAAGAATGTTGTGTGAGCAATGAGTCTATATATAAGAATAATTTCAGAAATTACATCATTCAAAAAAATAGCTTAAAACATTTTTTTCCATCTAGTTTATGGGGGACACTATGGGGGAGTCTGTATATCTCTTAGTTTGGACAGATCAAGCTATTAAAGATCCCTCCAATATTCAGCGAGACCTAGTCAGCCGGGAACAGCTCCCAGCTGGCTATGTCCTATTTGGTTGGCTATCCACAGATATTCAGCGGGAGATAGTCAGCTGTCTCCCACCTAATATCTGGCTTGCCGACTGGCCTGGTGACTGGATATGTTGTGTGACATAGCCAGTTACCAATGATTTTCACCAGCTGGCTCTCTAACGCACATGGTCGCGTTAGAGGTTTATTTGGCTGTTCACCTTAGCCAGCCAGCCAGAAAATGAAAATCAGCTTGTCTGGCTAAGTAAGAGTTGCCAAACCTTGATCCTGGTGGCAAGATATGTTCCTGGCATTGAATATCTGGGATTGCCGCCTACCACAGGAGGTAGCCGGGCTGCCTCATATGGTTTCAATATCAGGCCTGATCTGTTATCATAGTTTGTGTTACAACTATATATGTTATGCTTGTTCTTCGCCAATAATGTTGTAAATAAAATAAATAAATAAATAAATCTGAAAAATTTTGAGTTATTGCCTGGAAAATATATTATGTTAATGTACTGACTGAGTGCTTATATAAGGAATTGATTGAGCAATCTGCACCAATATTTTGAGGGTTTTAGGTGAATGACTGAGGACAGAGTTTGCTTAGCAAGATTAGAGTAATTAATGTAATTGCCTGGCAGAGATAAAGGAAGAGTAGCTATGAAAAAATACATAAAAAGATCACCATTTACTTACATAATTGACAGTTTGTAAAGAAAATTACATTACTCAGTCTGTGGCAATGTGAACTAACTGAAGCTGTTCTTGGAATTTGACAGTTTTGAAGAACTAGTTTTTAAAAGTACGGTATCCATATATGGGAAGGATGTCATCTTTTTTGAAAATCAATTATTTTACCAAAGTTATTATTGAAAGCTTTCCAAAAGCAGGTGTTTCTTTAGCATGCTGTGCTCTGTGCTTGAGGAAAGTTTAATGCACTAAATCCAGTGAAGCGTATTAACTTTTAGATGCTGTGGTTAAGTTGTCTGGAGTCAGCTAGAGAAATAAAAAAAGCTGTGACAGACAATTTTAATAATTGTATTAAATACCTGTCTAAAGTTGAAATATCACAGCTGAAAAATTAGTCAGCTGTGGGAAAAATATTTTGATCATTTCTGAGGAACTTAAAAATGTCAGATAAGAAATGTCTAGAACTGTCTGAGGCTGTCAGAAGTTAATATTTTTATTTTATTTATTTTATTTAATGCAGAGTTTATATACCGCTAAATCGCCATGCAAAATAATTAGGGCTCCTTTTATCAAACCACAGTAGAGCTTTTTACCTTAGGCCAGTGAGGTAAATGCTCCAACAGTCATTGGAATTGAATGAGTGTTGGAGCATTTACCTTGCCAGCCCACGGTAAAAAGCTCTACCACAGTTTGATAAAAGGGGCCCTTTGTTTAATTAACCCCCTCTTTTACTAAAGTGAACTATGCTTTTTAGTGTGCGGTAAATATTAGCCCACGCTAAATACACGCTAAATGCTAACGCATGCATGTTATCCTATGGACACATTAGCACACGTGTTGATTTAGCATGAGCTAAATGCGTGCTAAAATGCTTAGCGCACCTTAGTAAAAGAGGGCCTAAAAGTTTATTAATTTGTAGTCTGCCTATATCTAGATGGATCATACTCAATATATACATAATCTTCTCACAAAAATAAAAACACAAAAATACACTTTACAAATAATCCTTGCATAAAATGAAATCTTTTCTGAATTCTAAGATTTCATATTGTGACCAAGCAGATGTAAGCCCGACCCAAGCTTTAGCTGAAATAAAAAACCCCAGGGTTAAACTAGAAACCCGGCAGAGAAAGTCCAGGATCTGGGAAGATGAAGGTGAGGAAGATAATAGGAATCACCACCAGGGGAGCCCTAGAGGTCCCTGGTCGTCAGCTGACACTGCTAGGTCAGGACACTCCCCAAGAGTAGAAAAGCCAACAGTGGCTTTCAAACAAAGCAACAGGTTAGGGAGGAAGTTTGTGCCTTGCCTCCCTAGGGTGCTTCCCAAGCCAAACAGGGTCAATGGTCCTGTCCCTATGGAATGGAGTGAAGTGGAGCCAGCAGAGGACTTGTCCAGGCTCAGGGAAGAGCCTATGGATTTTGAAGAAACCTGTGCTGCTGTGGAAGTTGATTACCCTGAAAGAATGCAGGTGGACTTAGCTTGTTGCCACAAACTGTGAGTGGAATTTACAGTGAAATGTTTGGGTAGTGTTTTGTTTTTTTTGCCATATAACACACGAGTGGAGAATTACTGTGAAAAGCTTGGAGAGGCGGGGAGAGGTTTGCTTCCAGCTGGGAGGGAATTTTGTAAAGCTGTTTTTTTGGCTTTCAATTGCAAACCTAGAGCTATCTCCTTCTTCCTGGCAGTTGTCTCAATCCTGCCAGAGGCTTGTTTTTTCTTTGTTTGAAGCACTGTTGTTTTGCAAAGCAGTGCACTGGACTGTGTGTTGTGCTGCTACCCAAATGACTAGAAAGTTTTGGACTGACAAAGAGAAGCTGAGTTTTCAGCCTGCGTTTGTTTTGAACTTTATTTTTCCTTGTTTTGGATATGTTTTGGGACTGTTAGTTTGGCCATTGCCATTGATATCACTACTGATGAACGACTTACCTGTATATTGATCCAGAGTAAAGCGGAAAGATATTTTCAACCATTTGATTAAGTATTTTTTTTTGTTGTTTTGTATTTGAACTCCAATCCAGCCTGCAGGGTGACTCCGGTTCGGGTCACACGCAAAAAGTACTGTGTTTGTAGTCACCGGTATCTTGGCCTTGCCTGTGTTAGGCTCAAGTGGTGACCACAATATGTAATCCACTTTTCCATAAGCCTTATAAAATAAATGGCCCTTCAGAAGTTTCTTAAATTTATTTGTGTATGTTATCAATCTAATCTTCTTAGGTAATGATTTCAAGCTAAAAGAGCGATTCCCGTGAAGTCCATAGGCTTTATCACATTTGCCAGGAAAATCGCTAGCACAGCTTTATAGAAGGAGCCTATCTATTGATTTTAAGTATTGATTTGGTAAAGTTAGATCAGCTCAAGTTAGCCAAGAGCATAAAATTATTCCCAGCACTTAAAACTCATTTGAATATGGATTCTAACTGTATTGTGCTAGGATCTCTTATAAAGCTTAACATGCCAGTAGGGTGTGCTCCAATTAAAACTGAGGAAAACAGAAAATTAAATTTGCATTGTATGCAAGCTGAATGAGTGGATGGGATAAGGTTTAAACAATTATTATTATTACATGGTAGATGGTAAACTAACAGAAAATACAATAATAAGGAAATGCATAGATATCCTCAAAGCAGAGCAGAGAGATTTTCGAAAGAAATCCCTCTACACCTTGAGACAACTAAGATTAATCAGACCATACTTTCACCAGCACCACTTCACCCTAATTGTACAACTGATGATACTACCACAACTGGACTACTGCAACTCCATCTATACAGGACTCAACACTGCTTTAATCTACAAAATGCAACTCATCCAAAACACAGCTGTCAGATTAATCTTCAACCTGAGAAAATACGACTCGATTACAGCCTTCACCAGGCAACTGCACTGGCTACCCATCCCATCATGAATAACCTTCAAAACTTCAAGCATCATTCACCGTATACTTTATGGAAACTCCGTGCCTCCTCTCGTCCAACTCTTCTCCAAAGTATGGTCTACCTCCCGCAGAACCCTCAGCAGAATACTTCTAAATCTCCCCTCCACAAAAAATCTTCAATACAAATGTGTTTTCCACTCCATGCTCACCTTTCTTGGTGTAAAAACTTGGAATGACCTTACTGAAGCGATCAGAATGGAACCTAACCACACCATATTCCGGAAGAAATTGAAAACTCTGCTCTTTGACACTTAATCACCTATATCCTCCCCTTCCCCCTCTCCCTCTCCCCTCCTACCCTCCTCTTCTCTTCTCCCTCCCCTTTGCCCCCTCCATCCTCATCCCTCTCTATAAGTCGCCTTGAGCCTACCTAGGTATGAGCGATGCAGAAGCTGAAGATTAGATTAGATTAATGTATTTGAAATTAGGCTAGTAGAGTCCAAAAGAAAGACACTGCTTACATACCTGAAAGAAGTCATTGCTAAAGATCCCTTGTTTCAAGAAGAAAATGGCTTGCACCCAACATCAACAAAGTCCTAGGAAAAAGCAAAGTGAATGAAAAATAAGAGATGGAGTAATTCAAATTGCATGTGCACACATAAAGAGAATATAAAAGGGAAGATTAGGTTTTTACCTTGATAATCTTCTTTCCAATATAAAGAGACGTGAGTCTTGGCAAGTGGATTGCTTCCCTTCACCTGCAAGGATTGCACAAGGCATCATGTACATTTTTCAACCTTGCCTTCTTGTGTCACTGGGCAGTGCCTCAGCAACTCAGTTCATACCAAAGCAATGGATAACTCCTAAGAAGGATAACAAGGAGGGTATGGGGAACTCCCTGACAAATCAAGACTTTTCTGCTCTTCAACAATAACATTGAATCAGACCAATAGATATATAGCATAAATAAGGTGGAACCAAACAAGCCCCCTACTTGAGTGTAATCAGAACTAAGGTTTATGCCTCTCCTATAGTCTCCCTGATAGGTTTGTCTATAGAGCTAATGACTAGTTCTTTGTACTTGTTGAACCAAAGAACAAATCATCTTCATATTCTTTTGGTAACTCACAGACCCACATCTGTAGACACATATACCTATATGTCTGAGACAGAAAGCAAGATAAATAACAATCTGACAGGGCGGGCTGTCAATATGCATGCCTCTTTATACTGGAAATAAGATCAATACTTATCAATGTAAGAACCTAATCTTCCCTTCCAGTGAGTGTTGACAAGTGTGCCGTACCAAAGCAGTCCTCTGAGTTCCTCTGAGTCTAGGGTGGGTCAGATGAGCCTGATGTGAGCACTGAGGACCCAAATGTGATGTTCATTTGTGTTGTCACGTACACTCTATAAAACATTGCATGATATGAAATGAAGCAAAAAGTGTGGAATAACTTGTATGCTTCATGGCTCCACATCATTCTCTTCTTGGTTGGGCTGAGAACTTTTCAGTGGTTCCCTCCTATTGCAAGCTTGTGTATTGCCGCTGTTGACTTTTTGTAATTCCTTGTATGTTAGTCTTCCTATGGTAACAATGAGAGCTTTGCAAATTGTGCAAAATATTTTATATTAGCTTGGCTGTTGCTGTGTTATAAGAAAAATGATCATATTTTACTTGTATGCCAGACTGACGTTGTTGTTTGCATATAAAAACTTTGGGCCTGGTGTTCCTGATGCTGAATTAACTTGACACCAGTCAGCCGATCAACTTTGTACAATCCAGGAAGCCCTTTCAGGTGTTCCTTCAATAGGGAAGATACTGAGAAGTTTGGGACACCTTTTCAATGATTGCTGCTACCTGTCTGGTGGCATGTTCTTCAAGTGCAACTGCAATCTGAAATGGATTTGGTGGATTTTGGAAAATATTTCAAAGTGAATCTTTTTGAAGGACACCTTTGATCTCAATGTGTGATTTTAGTATGCATTTTTGTGTTTGTGGTTGTATATAGAATAGGTTTCTGCAATTGCTATTGTTTATCAAGCTGCTAGCTGGGATGTGGATCCAGGGCTGCCTATAGGGCAGTACTACCAATCCTGCATTCAGGGGCCCAGAGCTGACAGGGGGCCCGGGCCAGTAGCGTACCTATGGGGGGAGGTGCGCCCCGGGTGCACGCCCCAAGGGGGTGCACAGGAGAGAGAGCTGAACGGGGACGATGGGGGACCCACACGGTTAAATATAACTCGAGCCGGGAGGCTCGTCTTCTACTTCAACTGCCCTGCCGCTCACACAGCCGATCGGAAGTCTTCCCCGACGTCAGCGCTGAAGTCGGGGAAGACTTCTGGTTGGCTATGTGTGCGCGGCGGGACAGGCAGGAAATAGAAGACAAGCCTACGCGGCTCAAGCTACATTTTGCTGAGAAAGTTGCTAAGATGGGCTGGGAGGCAAACGGGGAACACAAAAGGGGAAGGGAGTGCGTTTTGGACACAAGGCATGAACTTGGGAGAGAGGAAGAGAGAGAAAGAGATGGTGAGGTGGGGGATGGAATGGGTTTTTGTACACAGAAGGCATGTACTTGGGAGAGAGGAAGGGAGGGAAAGAGATGCTGAGGTGGGGGAGGGAATGGGTTTTTGGACACAGAAGGCATGGATTTGGGAGAGAGGAAGGGAGGGAAAGAGATGCTGAGGTGGGGGAGGGAATGGGTTTTTGGACACAGAAGGCATGGACTTGGGAGAGAGGAAGGGAGGGAAAGAGATGCTGAGGTGGGGCATGGAATGGGTTTTTGGACACAGAAGGCATGGACTTGGGAGAAAGGAAGGGAGGGAAAGAGATGCTGAAGTGGGGGAGGGAATGGGTTTTTGGACACAGAAGGCATGGACTTGGGAGAGAGGAAGGGAGGGAAAGAGATGCTGAGGTGGGGGAGGGAATGGGTTTTTGGACACAGAAGGCATGGACTTGGGAGAGAGGAAGGGAGGGAAAGAGATGCTGAGGTGGGGGAGGGAATGGGTTTTTGGACACAGAAGGCATGGACTTGGGAGAGAGGAAGGGAGGGAAATAGATGCTGAGGTGGGGGAGGGAATGAGTTTTTGGACACAGAAGGCATGGACTTGGGAGAGAGGAAGGGAGGGAATAAGATGCTGAGGTGGGGGAGGGAATGCATTTTTGGACACAGAAGGCATGAACTTGGGAGAGAGGAAGGGAGGGAAAGAGATGCTGAGGTGGGGGAGGGAATGGGTTTTTGGACACAGAAGGCATGGACTTTGGAGAGAGGAAGGGAGGGAAATAGATGCTGAGGTGAGGGAGGGAATGGGTTTTTGGACACAGAAGGCATGTACTTGGGAGAGAGGAAGGGAGGGAAAGAGATGCTGAGGTGGGGGAGGGAATGTGTTTTTGGACACAGAAGGCAAGGACTTGGGAGAGAGGAAGAGAGGGAAAGAGATGGTTGTGTACACGGGGAATAGAAGAAAGGGGAATTTTTGGTCATAGGGAGGGAGTGAGGTACAGACAGTGGCATACCAAGGTGGGGGTGGGGGCGGTCTGCCCCAGGTTTACGCCCCAAGGGGGTGCACAGCTGGCCACCCTCCAGTGTTCTCCCTAGGCTGGCACACTGCGTCTCTTTAGCCACTTGAGTGCCACCGCCGCCATTGGGAACAGGCCGGTGCCAAGTTCTCCCTGCTTTTCCCTGTGGGGCCGAGCAACTCTCGCCACCCACGTCAATTCTGATGTCGGAGAGGACGTTCTGGACCAGCCAATCGCTGCCTGGCTGGCCCAGAACGTCCTCTCCGACGTTAGAATTGACGTTGAGTGGCGAGAGTTGGTCGGCCCCGCGGGGAAGAGAAGCAGGGCGAACTCGGCGCCGGCCTGTTCCCGATAGCGGCAGTGGCAGCCTATTCCCCAGTGGCGGTGGCAGCATTTTCCCAATGGTGGAGGCATAGGGGAGGGCAAGGAGAAAGAAAGAAAGGAGGGGACAGGGAGCCAGAAAAAAAAAAGAAAGGGGGCTGGGTGAAACAAAGAAAAATGGGGCACGGAGTGAGAGAAAGACAGACATACAGAATGAAAGGGGGTATGGAGAGAGAGAAAAAGAAAGAAAGAAAATGTTTGGGGAGGGAATGAGGTCTGGAGGAGAGGAAGCATACAAGAGGCTAAAAGAAGGGAAGAAATATTGGATGCACAGTCAGAAGAATAAAGTGCAACCAGAGACTGATGAAATTACCAAAGGTAGGAAAATGATTTTATTTTCAATTTAGTGATCAAAATGTGTCCGTTTTGAGAATTTATATATGCTGTCTATATTTTGCACTATGGCCCCCCTTTTACTAAACCGCAATAGCGTTTTTTAGCGCAGGGAGCCTATGAGCTTCAAGAGCAGCGTGGGGCATTCAGCGCAGCTCCCTGTGCTAAAAACCGCTATCGCGTTTTAGTAAAAAGGGAGGGGGAATATTTGTCTATTTTTGTATAGTTGTTACTGAGGTGACATTGCATAAAGTCATCTGCCTTGACCTCTTTGAAAACCCGCGGAATATAAATGATAATTAACATTTTTCTCTGCGTATAGCGTGCTTTGTGTTTTTAAAATTATATTGTTGGTAGATCATTTTGACTTGGCCACAAAGGTAAGGGGGAGGGAGGGGAGCTGCTGAAAGAGTCTACCTTGACGTGGTTGCAGGCTTACAAATTTTTTGGTCAAATAGTGTGGCGACAGAGAAAAGTATGTGTGTATTCGGCCCATGGAAGAAGAGGGGGCCAGGGGGGGAAGGGGTGCGTGGGGGGCCCAATAGGATTGCTCAGTAAGGGGCCCAGAAATTTCTGATGGCGGCCCTGTGTGGATCTTCATAGTCTCTCTCCTTGTCTTACATGCATTTTAGGAAATTGTTGAAATCTAGTTTGTTTGTGAAGTTCCTGGAGAATTGATCTGTAAATCACTGATTGTTCAGTTTCTTTAGTTTGTTAAACCTCATAGAACTGAGGTTTTACGATAAACAAATATGATTTTTATGTTATGTTCTATTGTGTGCTTTTGATACAATTGTGCTGTGCTGTGCTGTATTACATGTTTTATGATATTATTTCTTATAATTGATTTATCAACTAGTCAGAATTATGGATGAGAGGGTTATAAATAAATGATTGCTCTTTTATTCCAATGTTAGAACCTTTAATATGTAAATAGTAGTAAAGATATAATATTAATATTTTGTTCTTGTTTTGCTGTCCCTTTTTATTTTATTTATTTTGCTTTTGCTCTGTCTGGGGTTTTTTTTTTCCTTATTTTTTTTCCTGCAGGAATTGGACAAGGAGTCCCAGTGGTGGCTCTCATTGTGGAAGGAGGACCAAATGTTATCTCAATTGTCTTAGAATACCTACGGGACAGTCCGCCAGTACCTGTTGTGGTTTGTGATGGCAGTGGACGTGCTTCTGACATCCTTGCCTTTGGTCATAAATATTCAGAGGAAGGAGGGTAGGTATACTAAAAGAAAAAAAGATTCTGTGTGTGCAGATTGTTCTCTTATGCATGAAATATTAAGCCTTAGCGTGACTTAGCAATATGAAATGTTCTGTGTCATTTACGTCACGGTAATACATGATAATAATGGAAGGCTTTCCAATGCAGGCCAGCACTGATTAGATCCTTCCTTTCCCCCTAAATTCCCATACAGCATACTATTAAATGTCAAAAGGCAGAAGGGATATTATAAAAAAATTATGGAAGTTTGGGGTGCATTAACTAAATATTGTAAAGATTGATTTATTTGTATAACTGAGGAAAAGATGCACATCCGGAGAAGGGGGAGGGGGGTATATTTGGCATTTGTTAAGAAGTATAGAAGGGTTGATTACAAATATTTTATGAGATGTTGGTTAATGGGAAGTGGGTGTGAGAAAATAAGTCTTGTTTTTATTCTATTGAGTATATTGTGCTGTAATGATAATATTTTATGTAAATGCATCGTCTTTCGTGCACAATTAAAGTTTTAAAAATGAATAAAGAATTTTAAAAAAATGTCAACAGGCAGGACAGTACCTAAACATCCAACTTACTTGACTTCCTGTAACAGTATTTCAGGCTATGAAGAGTTCACCCAGCTCCTCACCTCTATAAGAACATAAGAACATAAGCAGTGCCTCCGCCGGGTCAGACCATAGGTCCATCCTGCCCAGCAGTCCGCTCCCGCGGCGGCCCAGGTCACGACCTGTCTAAATCACCAGAAGGGGCCCCCATGCCACCTCGGTTTCCTAATTGAGTCCTATCTTCCCATCAACGTCCTAGCCCTCCGGTCTTGCACCTGCACGACCTGGTTGGGTTTCTACATTTATTTTCTGGTTAGCTTTCTCAGTATCCCATGATCCCTTTATCCCTCAGGAGCTAACTTCTCCTTACATCATGTATTTTTGCCTAACAAACACAGGTCAGAAAGTAAAAGTGCTAACTGGCATCGCCGTATCGAAAGGGCGACCTCCCTTCTGCTCACCCCTGTCCCCTAACCCCCCCCCCCCCCCCGCTTCTTCGTTGATTGGCCCTTCCTTATCCTCCCTTCCCCTCCCCCCTCCCATCCTTTCGCTCCGGCTTCGGCCGATTTGGCCGCGCTCCTCCCTAAACGGGATCGGAGCTTGTTCTTAACTGGCATTATCTGGTGGAATGCAAACATGCATGCTTCATATGTTGAAGCAACTAGAGTCAGATGATGTGTCATTTTCTTTGACATTTGTGCAGAATAGGAAATTTATGGATTGAAGCTACACACTTCACACCAGACTCTGTTTCCTTTCCATTCTTTTTCATCCATCCATTATTTAAAACAGAAGACGATAGAACAGACTTTGGTGTCCTTTTACCAAACTGTGGTTAAAAGTGGCCTTAGTGGTCATTCATGGGCCATTCGTGTGCACTAAGGCCATTTTTACTGCTGAGGTAAACTGGCAGGTTTTTCTATTTTCCACATTAATGGCAATGCATTAATTTTACCATACAACCATACAATTTAGTTTAGTGAAAAACACTCAAACAAAATTATTAAATTGTGTACAGTAAAAGGTCATACATGAGAGACTTACTTAACATAAAAAAAAGCATGGAGAAAAAAAGACTCGGACTAACATGACCATTCATATAGTACTATGCAGCTGTCATGAATACTATCATTAAAAAAGGAAACATTGGTAGTGTTTTATCCCTTCACTTCTTCAAAATGAGTGAAATCACTCCACACTCATACAAAAAGCGCTTCCTCTTCACACCAAAATAACTTTAAATATAGTTGTTCAAGACTATCTTTTCAATATCTCATGCGCTAGGGAGTTTTCTTAAACTTCAAAAACTAACACCAACCAGGAGAGCAATTCAGCGGTAGCAATTAAGAAGACCAACTCAGTCGTAAGAGACACTATTAAACGTGTGTACTGAGGAATCCCCCGAGGAAAATTTAAGCACACAAGGAATCCTGGTTTTTTCAAGTCCTTAAGCTTTATATTGTAGTAACTGCTCTCTGGGACTACACAAAACCAGGGTTTTGTTTTGTTTTACTAATCACAGTTTATGGATATCACCGTGCAGAAAATTTATCACTTAAAAATGTGAATTGGTTCAAAAAATCTTCTGTAGAATCATAAATCCTTCGATACCTCAGAAACTGGGAGCCAGGAAGACTATTTTTCAATTGTGTAGGGTGCATGCTTGAATAATGATGCATTGTATTTCAATCAAAGGGGTTATATGATGCACTGTTGTCACAAACTGTTGGTCCATCCTTGTTGCTTTCACATCTAAGAATTGTATTTTTAAAAAATCAAATGTTTACATTCCATAAGGTAAATTTTGAAAATAGGACTGTCAAGGAGGTTAGAGCTCAATGACCATAATACTCATGCAGGTTAATGGGTATGAGTTATCAGAAAGTAGTGGCTGCAATAATCTAATCTTTGATTTAAGCTATTGAGGGTAGATAAAAGTAGTGTTGTTGCACTGCGAGCCCTTCTAAAACCATATTGATAAGGATTTAATAGGTCAGCTTTTTTTGCCAAAAGTATTAGCTTGATTCAGAACCACTCTCTCAATGACCTTAGCAATTGCTCTAAGTATAGAAATAGGATGATAATTAGCAGGGTTTGCAGGATCTAATGGTGCCTTTTTAAGCAGAAATCAAACTATAGTTCTTAAGTGCTAAAACAAAGTCATTTTTAATGTAATTTTTCCAAGGCAAGTTACATCCATGTACAGTAGGTATTTTTCCTTTCCATAATGGGCTCATAGTAACATAGTAGATGACGGCAGATAAAGACCCGAATGGTCCATCTAGTCTGCCCAACCTAAGTCAATCTAAAAACCATAACCTAAGGGGGTAATTCTATAACTTGATACCTGAGAGGGTACATGAACAAAACATTCAAGATACTGAAGGGAATAGACTTAGTAGATAAAAACAGGTTGTTCACCCTCTCCAAGGTAGGGAGAGCGAGAGGGCACTCTCTAAAGTTGAAAGGGGATAGATTCCGTTCAAACGCAAGGAAGTTTTTCTTCACCCAGAGAGTGGTGGAAAACTGGAACGCTCTTCCGGAGGTGGTTATAGGGGAAAACACCCTCCAGGGATTCAAGACAAAGACAAGTTCCTGCTGAACCAGAATATATGCAGGTAGGGCTGGTCTCAGTTAGGACACTGGTCTTTGACCTAGGGGCCGCAGCGGGAGCTTACTGCTGGGCACAATGGACCACTGGTCTGACCCAGCAGTGGCAATTCTTATGTTCTTATGTTCACCCGCTGAGTGCTGATTCTATAAAGGAATCTGTAAGCCAAAAGGACACCCAAATTGGTGCAGCTAAATTTAAGTGCAACCATTTTTGCCAGGCCAATGGGTGCACTTAAGTGCACCATGCAAAGTGCATAATTTACAGTATTTTATAACTCATGCATATAAGAGGAGAAAAGTCCATAGTCCACCCATACTCTGCCCACAAATATGCCCCCTTGACATTGCATGCTATAGCACTTCATAGCAGTGATATAACGAGGGAAGTTGGGGCCCGTGGCGGTGGCACTCAATATCACCCCACAATTCTTCCCTGCCACTTGAGCACCTCTCCACCCCCACATACCTCTTGAAATGCTTGCCAGCATGAGCAGCATCTTCCACCTGCTGCTCATGATGGCCTAAGCTCCTTTCTGATGTTACATCCTGGTCCCGCAACCAGGAAATGACATCAGAAGGGAGCAGAGGCAGGCACAAGCAGCAAGTGGAAGATACTGCTTGTGACTGTGAACATTTAAAGAGGTACATGAGAGGATGGCATCAGCGCCGGCACCCCTCCCCCTGTGAAGATGGTGCCTGGGGAGGTCCGCCCCCCTCCCCCACTTACTAAGCCATTATTTAGGTATGACTTTATAGAATAGCACCCAGGGCCAGATTCAGTATATGGCACCCAAAAATAGGCGCTAGGAAAATTCCATGCTCAACACTATTCTATAAAGAGCACTCCGGGTTTAGCATTCTTTATAGAATAGAGCTTAGCATAGATTCCCATGCCCAACTTTGAGTGTGAGGACGTACATCAACTGAAATCAAGGCAGCTTGGGACAAGTACATTGGATCTCTTAGGGAGAGGAGAGGATAGTAGATGGTTTGGTTAGGCAGACTGGATAGGCCATATGGTCTTTATCTGCCTTCATTTATCTCTGTTTATAACTGAAACCTGTTGTAAATCCTGGCATGCAAGTCGGAGGTGCATCCCTCATATTCTATGATACTGCACCCAAACATGCAGAACACCACCCCTGTAAGGGCACGAGAAAACTAACAAGTAGTGCCTTGGGTGTTTGAGGTCTGGTAATAAAATCTACTTGACATGAGTTTGTTCTCCATTGCATTCAAGTTAGTTTATTGAACATCTCTGAATTTTTCCTTATTCAGTTGACTTGTCAATAAAGTTGGTTTTTTTGTGGGTTTATTTTTAAAAACCCACGCAGAACACCACTGACCCATCCATACCCCTTCCATGGCCATGCCACCTTTTGGGTAACATGCTATGATAGTTAGACGCCCAGCATTATAGAATAGCATGCAGGCAAATGCACACAGAAACCCTAATTGGTACCAATAAGCATCAATAACTGAAAGCTAATGGCTTGTTAACCCATTAAGTTGTGCGCGTATCTCTGGATCATGCCCAAATTTGGGTAACCTTTGCAGAATCTGGAGGCTAGAGTGCTTATATATAAGACTGCCAATTTTGGCTCCTCTAATGCACACAAGTGGGAAAAAAATAGACACCAGGTTATAGAATTGCCATTCAAATTTGTACCTCAGGCAGTGGAGGGTTAAGTGACTTAAACTAGGTCATATACATGGCTCCCAGTTGGCTATCTGGCAATATTAAATGGGAACATATGAGAAGGACAAGCACTACTGTTTCAAAGCTCAGAGACTTGTAACTCTGAAGAGGGGAAGATGATCCTCTCTTAGGAAAAGAGTTTTACATCCAATCATGGCTAGAAATGCAGTAAGAGCAAGTCCAACTCAAGAAGGCAACTGTTTGTAATGCTCGCAATACTAATGTGTAAGTTGGTTCGTTTTTTTGAAAAAAAGTAGGAGATTGCATTCAGGTTGTACAGAGAGTGTACTTATCTTGTAAGCATAAAGCTATATTCAGGGTCCCGACGCGGCCCCGTTTCGGCGTCTGCTTCAGGAGACCCCGCCACACACACAAAATACTTGCAAAAGAGTCACACTAATAAAGGTGTTCAAACTGCGGTCGGTCAAACAATAGAAAACTTCTGTGCAACCTATTGTTTGACCGACCGCAGTTTGAACACCTTTATTAGTGTGACTCTTTTGCAAGTATTTTGTGTGTGTGGCGGGGTCTCCTGAAGCAGACGCCGAAACGGGGCCGCGTCGGGACCCTGAATATAGCTTTATGCTTACAAGATAAGTACACTCTCTGTACAACCTGAATGCAATCTCCTACTTTTTTTCAAAAAAACGAACCAACTTACACATTAGTATTGCGAGCATTACAAACAGTTGCCTTCTTGAGTTGGACTTGCTCTTACTGCATTTCTAGCCATGATTGGATGTAAAACTCTTTTCCTAAGAGAGGATCATCTTCCCCTCTTCAGAGTTACAAGTCTCTGAGCTTTGAAACAGTAGTGCTTGTCCTTCTCATATGTTGGCTATACTGAGTGAGTCAGTCTTTATTCTGCCATTTAAAGTTTTTTCTGACTCTGGCTGATACATTGTCCCTGTTGTTGTGGAAAAATATTAAATGGGAGACAGCTGGCTAGCTCTTCATGAATATCTGATTTATGGATTGGCCAGTGACCAACTCTGTCATGTGACATAGCTGGGACCACTGCTATTCAATATATTTATTAATGACTTGGAAACAGGGACAACGTGTAAAGATATAAAATTCGCGGATGACAAAAAACTCTCCGGCAAGGTTGGATCTATAGAGGAATGTAAAGAACTTCAAAGAGACCTGAACAAACTGAGTGAGTGGGCAAACAAATGGCAGATGAGCTTCAATGTAGAGAAATGTAAAGTTATGCACATAGTGAAAGGGAACCCGATGTACAGTTACACAATGGGGAGGATAATATTGGAGGAAGGCAACCTAGAAAAGGACTTGGGGGTTTTGGTGGATAAAACAATGAAACCGGCGGCACAATGCGCAGCGGCCTCAAGAAAGGCGAACAGAATGTTGGGCATTATCAAAAAAGGTATCACTACCAGAACCAAGGAAGTTATCCTCCCACTGTATAGGACGATGGTGCAACCACATCTGGAATACTGCGTTCAGTATTGGTCGCCGTACCTTAAGAAGGATATGGCGATACTCGAGAGGGTCCAGATACTCGAGAGGGTCCAGAGAAGAGCTACAAAAATGATAAGGGGCATGGAAAACCTCTCATATGCTGAGAGGCTGGAGGAGCTGGGGCTCTTTTCCCTGGAAAAGCGGAGACTTAGAGGGGATATGATAGAAACTTATAAGATCATGAAGGGTATAGCGAAGGTAGAGAGGGACAGGTTCTTCAGACTGGCAGGGGCAACAAAAACTAGAGGGCACTCAAAAAAATTGAAGGGAGATAGGTTCAGAACATATGCTAGGAAGTTGTTCTTCACTCAGAGGGTGGTGGACACCTCGAACGCGCTTCCAGAGGAGGTGGTAAAGCAGAGTACGACTTTGGGTTTCAAAAAGGGATTGGATGAGTTCCTGAAGGAAAAGGGGATCCAGGGGTACAATTAGAGGGTTACTATACAGCACAAAATGCTTTAGAGTACTAGATCATTACAGGTCATTGACCTTGGGGGCCGCCGCGGGAGCGGACTGCTGGGCATGATGGACCTAAGGTCTGACTCGGCAGAGGCAATGCTTATGTGCTTATGTACTGCTAATGTTCAGCGGCTTGGCAGATAACTTTGACAGCCAGGTAGAGCCACCTAAAAGGGTAGTCTAGCTTTGGCTATTAAGACTTAGCCAACCAGCTGCTGAATATTATCCTAGCCAGCTATGTCAATCACTGGATAAGGAGCCGGCATTGAATTTCTGGTATCTCCATGAACTGCAGGAGATCGCTGGTGACCTCCCAGAGTCTGAATATCGGGGGGATTGTTGCTTAAATTTAAGCATATTTTGGCCACCTGAGCCTGTATTCTAAAGAGAACAGTGGGCATCTACTTTTCTTTATAGAATAGGTATCATAATCAACACCTTTTATAGTCGCCCTGTTATAGAATTATCCTTCTTATCCAGGATGTCTTACAAAGCCTTAGGGACATGCATAGACCAAAAAGTTGTGATTGTTTTTGGAATTTTTTAACCTTCCTATGTTTTGTGGTGTTTATTTCTTGTTCATTTCACACATTTAGGGCTTCTTATCATTTCTATAGCACTACTAAACATACGCAGTGCTGTACAGTATTCTCCCGCAAATTTGCGGTTCGCGGTTTCACTCATTCATGGTTTTCTCCGACCGCCTCTTCCTGTACTAAAGTCAGGCTACACCAATCAGGAGCTGCATGTCAAAGCAGCTCCTGCTTGGTGTACCCCGACTTTAGTACAGGAAGAGGCAGTCGGAGCATACCGCGAGTGATTTCCTTCACTCGCCGGCACTCCAACTGCCCTCTTCTGCCTCTCCAGATGAAAAACCAAGATTCATGGTTTTTCAATATTCACAGGGGTTCCTGTATATCAAAACAGAAGAGATTGCAATCTAGGCAAGACAGATAAACTGGACAAAAAGGTGCATCAATACACTATTCGGTTACAGTATACTAAAGTGAACTAATTTAATGTGGGCTAAAGTGAACTAATTTAATGTGGACAAATGCAAAGTGATGCGCATTGGGAAAATGACCCAAGTCACAGTTACCGGATGCTAGGGTCCACCTTGGGGGTTAGCGCCCAAGAAAAGGATCTGAGTATCATCGTAGACAATACGATTAAACCGTCCGTCCAATGTGCGGCAGTGGCCAAGAAGGCAAACAGGATGCTATGAATTATTTAAAAAGAGATGGTTAACAAGACTAAGAATGTTATAATGCCCCTGTATCGCTCCATGGTATGACCTCATCTGGAGTATTGCATTCAATTCTGGTCTCCTTATCTCAAGAAAGATATAGTGGCACTAGATAAGGTTCAAAGAAGAACGACCAAGATGGTAAAGGGGATGGAACTCCTCTCGTATGAGGAAAGACTAAAACGGTTAAGGTTCTTCAGCTTGGAAAAGAATCGGCTGAAGGGAGATATGATTGAAGTCTACAAAATCCTGAGTGGAGTAGAACGGGTACAAGTGGATCTATTTTTCACTAGGACACTTGAAGTTACAGGGAAATATTTTTAAAACGAATAAGAGGAAACATTTTTTCACTTGGAGAATAGTTAAGCTCTGGAATGCATTGCCAGAGGTTGTGGTAACAGCGGATAGTGTAGCTGGTTTAAGAAAGGTTTGGACAGTTTCCTGGAGGAAAAGCCCATAGTCTGTTATTGAGAAAAACATGGGGGAAGCCTTTGCTTGCCTTGGATCGGTAGCATGGAATGTTACTACTCCTTGGGTTTTGGCCAGGTACTAGGGACCTGGATTGGCCATCATGGCTCTGGGCTTGATGGACCATTGGTCTGACCCAGTAGGACTATTCTTATGCGTTCTTATGCACTAACAGATTTAGTGTGCACTATTGATTAGCATGCACTAAATGCCATACAATCCATTATATTCCTATGGGCTTCTTAGAATTTAGCATGTGATAGTTGTTAGCACATGCTAAATCCATTAGTTCACCTTAGAAAAAGGAACCCTTAGTTTAATTTTAACAATTAATACATGTAAGAACTTTTTTACACCTTACAAGGGATGTTAAATAATTTATCTCAGTAGGAAAGAAAAGAGTTGTTTTTGGGTTTTTTTTTTAAATGTTGTTTTATTTTTCATACAGTTCATCCACTTTTCCTGCAATGACTTTAACCCCTTTGAAAATAATTCTTCTGTTTGACCTTTAAACCCGGATGTCACAGCTTCCTTGACATCTTCTTCACTTGAAAACCGCTGTCCAAGGAGAGATTTCTTCAGCTATTTGGGAAACCTAAATTTGTCTGTCTGACAAAATTAAATCCTTGACTTCCACATTTCGGTAGCAATTGCTTCCACAGGACGTCCAGTGTAAGGGTCATCTACAATTGACCCTCTACCCCACTTAAACTGCTTGCTCCAAAATTTTACTTTGTAGGATGATGGGGCAGACTCACCATAAACTGCAGTCATGTATTCATGGATTGCGTTTGGCTTTTTCCCTTTTGTGAGAAATTTTATCACTGCTCCAAATCTAGCACTATCTTATTTGATTCGCACAAGGACTCTCCTGACATCTTGTCTCTTTGAATGTTAGACTCGCACTGTGCCACAACTGTGCATGAATAATCTTGAGATATGTCACAACATACACAGACTTGTTTCAACACACTTGCTACTTTTGTTCATACTCGGGTAGATAAATTATTGAACGCCCCTCATAAATTACCTCTGAAAGAGCAGTTCAGTTTCCTTCCAGCATCGCACAACCGAGTGAGTTTGAATTACATGCTGTCCAAACTCCACTGTTCACAAAGTCTCATAAGAACTGTGCAGTAATTTGTACATTGTCAGTTCAAACTCACTGAGTGGCAAGTGGTGCAGGTTAAAAAAAACACCCCAGCTATTCCAGAGGCAGCAATGGCAGCAAGCCAGCAAAGAAGGAAGGAGGACAATGTGTAAAGGTAGAGTTACCAGATTTTCCTTTTGGAAAATCCGGACTCCCATAGCCCCGCCACCAGGCCCGCCTAGTTCTGCCCTTCCCCGCCCATATTCCTCCCCCAAGCCTGCCCTAACCCTGCCCCCCACTGCGTGTCCCCACTTCGGTCACTGTGCTGTGGCCACTGCAGGGGAGACAACAGATTGTAAATGATTTTTGCAGCCCCCATCTTCCCTGCTCCCTATTCAGCTACACAGCCATCAGGACGTTTCTGTCCTCTTTCTCTGCCTCTAAGAGTAGCTACACATAAAAAAAAAATTCCAAGCTATTCTTTTTCTTTTTGAAGAGGAACACATCCTAAGTCCATGATTAAAATGCAATTATACTCGTGCACTCCTTAGTGTCTCTTCTTCTGCATAAATGGATGTTAAAATTGAAAAATGCACCCAACCTGAGCACTTTGTGAAAAAAGAAGCATTCCCTAATTGCTGTGAAACATTATGTAATTGGCATGCAATCATTATCCGATCTGGGTCACAAAAACTCCATGCTACCCAGTGCAGCGGTCTTCAATCCACTGAATACTTTGCTCTCAATATTGGCAAGTTGTTCATTCTGCCAGCCAAACATTCTCTTGTTGGCTCCCAGCACTGTGTCTGGATTTGGAATATGCAAACATACAAGGAACCAATCCTAACACTGAGATCATTACATCTTTCTGGTTGCCAAAAAGTGGCTGGTTTAATGAATACACAATCTGTTGTGTGCAAATATGAGAAGGAGATTTTGAAGACTACAGAAGGGAACTGTTAACCAACTATTAATGAAATACTTATATATCCGTATCTACCTATATCCATCTATCCATCTATCTATAGCAGTGTGTGCCACAGCAAAATGGTGTGCCACGAAAGATTCCTGAATTTTATTTTATTTTATTTTTATAAATTCCTTTCACACTCATAAGTATACACAAGAATAGATGGCATGTACGTCACATATGCAAGAGTCTTTCAATGTTATGAGCATCTATGTGCATAAGGATACAACCGCCCTGACAAGCATCATTCTTTGATGTGATTGGTCCTTGAAAACTAAAGGCAAGTAATTTTATTTTTTATGTTGCTTTGAGCTTGAGTAAATTTGCTACTCTGGGAAAGGAAAGTGGAAACTTGTTTAGTATTCAAACGTAATGCTCTGAAAGCAAAATTTTTTTTATTTATTTAATTTATTTATAATCTGTATAAAAAGCACGTGGCTCACAATAAAACATACATAATAATAAAAACAAACTCAATTATCAAAGTAAACAGAATCAGTGAAGTTGTCCTATCCAATTTGATCTTAATCTAGTCTCCAAAGGTCATATTTCATCATCATTACATTACATTAGTGATTTCTATTCCGCCATTACCTTGCGATTCAAGGCGGATTCCAACATTCAAGATTTATATATCAACCAAATGAATTTTGCAGCCTAAGGGCCACTGCGGAAGTGGACTGCTGGGCACGATGGACCACTGGTCTGACCCAGTAGCGGCAATTCATATGTTCTTTAACAATGAAATACATTTTAAGTAATTTCCTAAATTGTAACGCATTTTTGCACAATCTTATTATTCCTGATATCTCATTCTACAAGATTGGGCCGACAACAGAGAAAGAGGATTTTATAGTACTAATATACTTTACTTCATCTCTTTTTCGTACATCTAACAACATGCAGTCTTCTGATCTTAACGATCTACTTGGTCTATATAAGGCTAGGCATTTACTAATATAATCTGGTAGGATACCATACATTCCTTGTTGAACTATCTTCAGAATTTTAAATTGTACACAAAGATGTACCGGTGGCAGATGAAGTTTCTTTAGAATTGGAGTGATATGTTCAAAACGGGATTTCCCCGGCAAAATCCAAGTTGCTGAATTCTGTACAATCTACAGAGCTTTCTTACTGATAGCCGGTAGTCCCAGGAAAATACTATTACAGTAGTCAAGTTTTGATAGTACCATAGATTGTAAGACTTGTCTAAAGTCCCAGCCAGTCATGACATTTCTCAATTGGGATAGCTTCTCGTCACAAAATAAGCTAACTGTACTACTCTTGCCACTTGCAGTTTTAGAGACAATTTTGCATTTAATAGCACTTCCTGGGGCCATAGGTGCTCATATCGGTCACCTACAATCATTATTTCAGTCTTGTCAACATTCAGTTTAAACACACTGTCATGCATCCAATTATTGATTTTATCCAAAAGATGGACTGGCGTTAAACCTCAAGTATATTGAACTCTGGAAAGAATTTAACTGGTTAACCAAGGGGAACAAGAACCCCAGTGCCATGCTCTTCATTACCCTCATAACAATATTCATCTATAAGTTAGGTCTGTTCATATAATGCCAACTATATAGCTGGGACTAGATTCTTTATATGGCGCCAATATAATGAGCACTAAGATTCTATTCTGTAAACAGTATTCCAAGTCGGGCGCCATTTATAAAATTGCATTTGGCTCTGGAATCCACGCCGAATTTTGGGAGTGAGAATTTTCACCAACTGAAACCTGGTAAAAACCCTTGCACCTAAATTGGGTGTGGAACTGCCTTATTCTGTATTACCGTGCAAATTCCAGAAAGGACCCTGACCCACCCACTTCCCTCCCATGGTCTTCAAGTTTCAAGTTTCAAGTTTATTAGGATTTTATATACCGCCTATCAAGGTTATCTAAGCGGTTTTTTACAATCAGGTACTCAAGCATTTTCCCTCTCTGTCCCGGTGGGCTCACAATCTATCTAATGTCTTACCCCCCTTTTCAGATCCAAGCTTAAAATATTAAGATAGTGACTATAATGAGGCACACATAAATTCAAATTATTGCCAATTAGCGCCAATGATTGTTAGCACCCAGTAATTGGTACTAATTTCTTATCATGCAATTACATTGCGCACACAAATTGGGCACATGCCCAAATCAGCTCAGGCAATTTTGAGCGCCATATAAAGAATTGGGAAGTTGATGTGCTTTGGCCTAAGTGTCAAACAGATACATCTAACTTATAAGACACTATAAGTTAACAGTGTGCTCTGCAAATACTCAGCCCAGACTCCACCTCTGTGTATTCCAAACTGTAAAATAGGTATTAATTAGATACATTTGTATTTTTTTAAGTGTTTAGGTAGAATTTGGTCTTTACATACAGACATGAGTGTGTGCATATGCACATACCATACACTGGCATAGCGAGGGTGAGAGGCACCCTTGCCCTCTTCTCTGCTCGCGCCCCTGCTCCATCCCTGACCCCCACCCCCCCTCTCCTCCGCCAAGTCCACGTCTCTTCCCTGTTTAGTTTCCCTGGTGTGAGAAACATCTCCAACTTGCTGCCTGTGCCGGCGTCGGCTCTCCTTTTCATGTCACTTCCTAGTCATGTGACCTGGAAGTAATGTCGGAGGGAAACGCCGAGGCCAGTGTAAGCAGCAGGTTGGAGTTTCTCACACTGGCACAGAGCTAGAGGTACGGTGAGAAGGAAGTGAAGGCGCACATATGACCGGGGAGGAGTGGCTCGCAACCTTGGGATGATCTTTGACTCCTCTCTCTCCTCCTCTGCTCAGATCTAACAGGCTGCCAAATCCTGTCACTTCCTCCTCTATAACATTACCAAAATCCATCCTCTTCTCTCTGAACACACGACCAAAACCCTTGCCAACGCTCTCATCATCTCACGCTTAGACTACTGCAACGTAGTTCTCTCCGGCCTCCCACGCAACCTGTCTCTCACCTCTTTAATCAGTTCAAAATGCTGCTGTGCAACTCATATTCCGTGAGAGCCGCTATTCTCACATTACCCCTCTCCTCAAGTTGCTTCATTGGCACCCCATCCATTTCCGAATACATTTTAAACTCTTCTTGCTGAAATACAAGTGCATTTGCTCTGAAGCCCCCCAATATCTCTCCTCACTGATCTCTCCCTATGCTCCCCCCCCACCCGTGATCTCCGCTCATCGGGCAAGCCCCTCTTATCTATACTCTTCTTTTCCACTGCCAACTCCAGACTCCGTCCCTTCTTTCTCGCAGCACCGTATGCCTGGAGCAGGCTGCCTGAATCACGTCGTGCTCCGTCCCTGGCAGTGTTCAAATCCATGCTAAAGGCCCACTTTTTTGAAATTTTCAACTCTTAACTCCTTCTCACTGCTGTCAGATACCTATACCCACTGTATCATTTCCTCTACCATAATTTCCCCAACCCTGAAATGTCCTTTCTATATTAAATTGTAAGCCCTTCTGAGCAGGGACTGTCTATTGTATATTAAAATGTACAGCGCTGCGTACGCCTTTAAGTGCTATAGAAATAATAAATAGTAGTAGTGAAGAAGAGAGGTGCCGGCATCCCCACCAAGATGGCACCTGAGGTGGTCGCCTCCCACCTCCACCCTTAATATGCCACTGCATACATACCATTATTCTAATGAACTGTTTGTGTTATTTGCATGTAACATCTCATATTTTAGAGAATCACCATGATTATGTTTTTACAATATTGATGTTCAGTGGCATACCAAGGAGGGGCGGAGGGGGGGAGATCCGCCCCGGGTGCAGCCTTAGGGGGGGTGCACAGCTGGCCCGGTCCCTATCACATTCCCTCCCTCCTTACTGCCGCTCTCCTTACTGTCGCCGCTGAGTTGAATCAGCTTTCTTTCTCCCTCCCTGCCCCTTACCTCTGTGGCGCTTTCACACACCCCCTTACCTTCGTGGCACTTTCATCCCCCCCCAATAGGCCCGATCTGGCAAACCTCCCTGCCCTGTAGCCGGCGATGTCTAAACGGCCTTTGTCCAGCAGCCGGAGCATTGTATTTACATATGGCTGCCATAAAGGTCGTCTTTGATGCAACCGGAAGACGACCTTTACGGCAGCCATATGCAATTTCAACGCTCCGGCTGCTGGAAGAAGGCAGTTTAGACATCGCCGGCCACAGGGCAGGGAGGTTTGTTGGACCGGGCCTGTTGGGGGGGTTAAAGCACCACGAAGGTAAGGGGGGTGAAAACACCACGAAGGTAAGAGGCAGGGAGGGAGAAAGGGAGGAAAAGTGGGGTGCAGAGAAAAAGACGCTGAAGGGAAATAGGTAAAACGGAAGAGGGAGAAGGATGCTGAAAGCACATGGGGAAGACAGAGGGGGAGAAAGATGCTGAAAGCACATGGGAAAGACAGAGGGGGGAGAAGGATGCTAATAGGACATGGGAAAGGCAGAGAGGGGAGAATGATGCTGAAAGGACATGGGGAAGACAGAGGGGAAGAAGGATGCTCAAAGCACATGGGGAAGACAGAGGGGGGAGAAGGACGCTGAAAGCACATGAGGAAGACAGAGGGGGAGAAGGACACTGAAGGGAAATGGAGAAGAGAGAGTGGGGAGAAGACACTGAAGTGAAATGGGGATGACAGAGTGGGGAGAAGACGCTGAAGAGAAATGGGGAACAGAGAGTGGGGAGAAGATGCTGGAAGGGAAGAAGACAGAGATGCCAGACTATGGGGGGGGAGAGGAGGGAAGAAGATGGGTGCCAGAGCAATTTGGAAGGGGGAAGATAGGGAGAGGCACAGTAACAGAGCAAATGGAAGACTTAGAGAGAAGAGAGACAGTGGATGGAAGGAATTGAATGAGATGAGGAAAGCAGAAACCAGACAACAAAAGTAGAAAAAAAATTATTTTTCTTTTTTTTTTTTTTTTACTTCAGGATAAAGTAGTATATTAGTTGTGTTGATAAAAATTTATAAACAAAGCCCTGCCAGCTGAACATCTTTCTCCAGTTCAGCAGCCAGAACTTTGATTTATAAAGAAGGAATAAGCTAAATATTGCAGTACTGAGGCTTGTATGGATGCTGCGGGGACGATGACAGGGTGGTGAAGGGAATGGCTGTGATAGAGCAGTGAAGGGGACGGTGCAGTGATGGGGACAGATTTTTTCCTCGTGTCATTCTCTAGTGCTCACGTCAAAAGCTTCCCTCTGACTCACCTTCCTATTTCCACTTTTGACTGAACACCACGTTGCCGATCTAAAATTTTGTTGATGCTGGGGTAGAAGGAGGCCCGTTGCCGATCTTAAGTGTCATTGCGGGGGGGGGGGGGGGCGTTGCCGATCTTGTTGCCAAAATTGGAAAGGTGAGGAAGGGAGAAAGATGGGCCTTTGGTGGGTGGAGAGATTGAGAGAAGGGGGCAGATGATGGAAATGGGGAGAAAGGGGAGAGAGAAGAGGGCAGATGATGGAAGTGGGGAGAAGGGGCAGATGATGGAAGTGGGGAGAGAGAAAAGGGCATATGATGGAAGTGGGGGAAAAGAGAGAGAAGGGGCAGATGATGGAAGTGGGAGCAAAGAGAGAGAAGGAGCAGATGATGGAAGTGGAGAGAAGGGGGAGAGAGAAGAGGGCAGACGATGGAAGTAGGGAGAAGGGGAAGATGATGGAAGTGGGGAGAGAGAAGAGGGCAGATGATGTAAGTGGGGAGAAGGGAGAGCAAATGCTGAATGGAAGTGGAGAAAGAGAACACATACTGGATGGAAGGAGGGATAAAGAAAAAGGGCATATGCTGGATGGGGGAAGAAGATAGAGTTAGTGAGATAGTGGAGGGGTAAAGGAAAGGGGTGGCATGCTGTGGGTAGACATAGTGAAAAGAGGGAAACTGAGGACTGCAAAATAAGAAAGAATTTAATTTAGACGGAGGCAGAAAATAAAGAAGGAAGACCAGAGAAGGGAAGAGAGAGGAGATAGAGAGATGCCAGAGAACGGGGAAGAAGATGGATGCCAGACTAAAGGGGGGGAGTCTAGAGGAGAGATGGCAGGGGGAGACAGACAGTTTCTGGAAGGGGCAGACAGTGGATGGAACGGGCAGATGCTGGATTGAAGAGACAGGGCAGACGCTTGAAGGAAAAGAATAAAAAGAAGATAAAAGCAGAAACCAGAGACAACAAAAGGTAGAAAAAAATCATTTGATTTCTATTTTGTCATTAGAATATATCAGATTTGAAATATATATCCTGCTAGAGACATAACTGGAGATTGCAAAGCCCCTAGCAGTGCTTCTTTAGCTTCTAGCTGGCTTAGGGCTCTCTCGGACCAGGGGGCAGTTGCCCTAGTTGCACTCCCCTAACACTATTCCTGTCATGTGTGACTGCAGTATTCTGTTAGCATGATATTTCTGTGTAGCATTCTATAATAATTTGGCTTGTTCAGTTTTCTTGATACTAGAGAGGATATATGTGAAGGGGAGGGGACACAGGGGTTTTGTTGGTCCTTGCTCTGTATATTTATATTTATAAAATGACAATTGTACAGAATATTGTTTCTTTTTATACTTTAATAAAATCTGTTCAATATAAAATCATAGCTGAGACTTGTGCGGATGGGATCAGATGGTTTGCGGGGACTGAGCTTGCAGAGACGGGGCCAAAATGTGTTTTTTTCATTTCAGTCTTCGTAGTTTGCCGGTCCACAAATAATTCTTTTATTTCTGCCGGTCCACAGGTATAAAAAAGTTGAAAAACACTGCTCTAGAGCAGTCGGCAGCTATGCTGAGGTGCAGAAAGGTCCCCCGATGACTCGTCTGCTGGCTTTGCTCCGGAAGAAGTAAGTTATGTCAGAGGGACTGGACCCGGCAGACGTAGTCATCGCGGGTCCTTGCCGCAACTCCCTGCGTCTGCCGGGTCAACACCCTCTGACGTAACTTACTTCTTCTGGAGCAAAGCCTGGAGTCATCGCGGGACCTTCCAGCACGTGGCTGCCGACTCTGCTCCAGCTAGTACGTCGGAGTGGGGTGGACCGGCAGCCGGCAGCTACAGTCATCGCGAGAAAGGAGCAGGAGTGCTAGAATGAAAGAGTGGTGCAGGGAGATTAAGGGGGCAGGGTGGTATGGAAGGGTGGTGCTGATGTAATTGATGTATAGGGAAAGGGGACAGAGACATAAGGAGGAAGGATACTGGATGGAATTGAATCGGAGGGAAAGAAAAGGGGCAAATGTTGATCGAAGAGAGGGATGGAGAGAGAAAGGGCAGACATTGGATGGTAGTATGGTGGGTAGAGGGGGAGCCTATGCTGGATGGAAGTGCAGATGGGAGAGATAAGGGAGCAAATGCAGGAAGGAAATGGGAGGAGAGAAAGAGGGGAGCAGACGATGAAAGTGGACAGAGAGGAGAAGGTACTAGATGGAAGGGGTAGAGAGAGAGGAAGGAGGGGATAAATAAAAGGAGGGAACATGATGGGGGGAAAAGGATTGAGTTAGGGAAATACTGGAGGGGGTGAGGGAAAGAGGTGGTGAGCCGTAGGTAGACAGTAAAAAAGGAAATTGATGAGAGGGTAGTAAGAATGTAATCTAGATGGATGCAGAAAATAAATTGAAAAGGAAAATGAGGGAAGAAAGGGATTGCAGAAGAGAGGTGTGGGAGAGGGAAGGAGAGGAGAGAGATGCCAGACCAATGGGGGTGAAAGGAGAGATGGAAAGGGGAGGTATATAGTTTCTGGAAGGGGCATAGAAGGAGAGAAGAAACCATATAGGGGCAGAGAGATGGCAGACAGTGGATGGAAGGAAGAGAGTAACAAGAAGATGAGGAAAGCAGAAACCAGAGAAGACAAAGGTAGAACAAAAATTTTCAATTTATTTATTGCTTTAGGAGACATGTGTCACTGTTTCTGTGGTGGTGCATTGTATGCAGAGTCCAGCTTTCTGCTGGTTCAATTTAACCTTTGTCTATGTATTTCTATTTTATCCCCCCCTTTTACAAAACTGTGGAGCGCTTTTTAGCACCAGCCGTAGTGGTAGCAGCTCTGATGCTCAGAATTCCATGAGCGTCAGAGCTGTTACTACCGTGGCTAAAATCCACACTACAGTTTTGTAAAAGGGGGGTGGGGTTAGTTTGTGATGACATTCCATACTAGGCGAAGGTGTTTTCTGTGTTCTGTGTGTTCGAAAGACATGGTTTTCTGTTAGGATTGATGGTGTAGGATTGATCTGTACTAGTCTGGCTTGTTTAGTTTTACAATGGGTGTATTGATGTTGTACTGCTCACTGCAGTATGTAAGATGCTGCCTTTTCCTAGGTACTCATGTGTGACATGTGGCTTGTTACTAAAAATCATGTTTTTTGTACAGATAGGGGGGGTGCCAAATAATGATGGGCCCCAGGTGTCACATATGCTAAGTACGCCAATGTTGATGTTAAACATAAAGACTATGGACAAAAGCTAAAATACAATTAATAATGGAATATTGCATGGTCATAGTAGTTTTGTATGGCCATAGGAAAATCAATTAAAAGCACAAAGAGAAAAGCACAAAACCAGCCTCGATAAAGTCAACAACAAAGCACAAAAAAGAGGCAAGCAAGATATCTGAAAACAACCAAATGAGATACGTTTATTAGTCCAACATAGAGAAACACTCTCATCTGTTGTGGTCTTTTTGCTCCAGGACACAACACGCTGACAAGGCTATTTATGGACACTATATCAACAAGTATCTCACTAGTCCCCTGAGGAAGGCTTGTGCCGAAACTGGGATCCTAGTTGGGACCACTACAGATGAGAGTGTTTCTCTATGTTAGAACTAATAAACATCTCTCATTTGGTTGTTTTCAGACATCTCACGTACCTCTTTTTTGTGCTTTTTCATAGAAAATCAATTCACAGAACTAAGGGCTGCATCAGGCACATGAAGTACTCTTGAATCTCAGCTGATGGACCTCCAGGTATCTTGGGCAGCTGATAAACACCAGCCTCAGCTGATAGAGGAGAATGGCTTGCAGTCAGAGAGCCAGTTCTTTATAGAGAAAGACACAGGGACAAATTATTCCCCGTCCCCGCGGGAACTCATTTTCCCATCCCCGCAAGTTCTTTTCCTGTCCCTGCCCCATTCCTGCAAGCTCTGTCCTCATCTGCACATGCCTCATACACTTTAAAATCATAAGTGTCCGAGGCTTGTGCAGTTACAGGGATGAGGAAGGAACAGGGACGGGATGGGAAAATTGAGTTCCCACAGGTTATTCTCTAGTACTTTAGTTTTCAATGGCAGTTTATCTCTGCTTTCCCCTTTGGTCAGGCTCTGTCAGGCTCTGTCTCTACCAGCTCCAATTAGCAGCAGTCCCTGACAGCGTATTGCAACTGAAAGCATATCACAAATTTTGCATTTTATAGTGTGTTCCTTCTAACTTACAGCCTCATCAATGAGTCTTTGAGGGACCAGCTGCTAGTGACAATCCAGAAGACATTTAACTATACCCGTACCCAGGCCCAACACCTCTTCATGATCCTCATGGAGTGTATGAAGAAGAAAGAGCTGGTATGTGTTTAGTGTTCCAGATGCACCATTTTAAATCAAATATACCTTGCTGATGTTTTAAAATTTCTGAAAAAGATACATGTGTCTTATCATCAGCTGCACTGCCACCTTTCTCAGTGCACTTTTACTTGGATAGGGATGTGCACAGGGGAAAATGTTCAGTTGCATTATGCGTTTTCACATTTTTTTTCCTCGATTTTCAGACTTTTTTGTAGCTTGTTTTGCAAATCTGTGTTAAAAACATCTTTTAAGTGTTAGACATGTATTAAATTGATTTTGCATGCATTCATTTTGTAAGGCATGCTGATGAGTTACATGTATGCTAATGAATACACATTCTTACTTTTGGTGATAACCTTATCACCAAAAGTAAGAAAGTAAGAATGTCCCAGAACTCTGGAAGAAGTGAAGCTCTAGCTTTCAGGTCAATGTGTCCTTTTATTTTTGAGGCTTTGTAACTACTCGTTTTATTTTATATGGCATATAGCCAGTAAAATGTACGAGGGTGAATCAGAAATTAAACACAATTGTTAAATCACGTGATAACCAGAACAGAGCTAGCGAAATGCAACATATGCACTCATAATTGTCTGTTGAATAGTTCATACACACATAGTGTGGTGCTTGGCCTGTAGTCGTGTGGCAGCCATGAGGTCAGAAACATTAATATTTCATTGCAAGATTGCACCATCAAAGAGCCATGTGCAGTAGTGCACTTTCTTTGGGCAGAAGGAGTGAAATCTGTGGAAAATCACTGTTGGATATTGACTCAGTGTGGACATAATCAATGAAAGGTTTATGAGTGAATACAATGATTTAAAGCAGGAAGAACAGGTGTAAGTGACGAAGGTCGTGCTTGTCACCCATCAGCATCATGCACACAAGAGCACATTTACAGGGCGGATGCCTTGATTAGAGAAGACCGATGGATAACGATGTCTCAATTAGCTGAAAATGTGGATATCAGCTATGGATCTGCATTTGCCATAATGCATGATGACTTGTGATACAGGCAAGTCTGTGCTTGATGAGTTCCCAAAGCTTACCGATATGCACAAGCAACAGTGTGTGGAGGCTGCGACCCAGTTCCTGAGACGGTATGAAGAAGATCCGAGTATTCTGGAGAGAATCGTCACCAGTGACGAGACATGAGTGCTTCACTGTGACCCGGAGAGCAAAAGACAAAGCATGATAACATAATGGAAGCGGTGCTCACCTGGCTTCGGGAGCAGCCAAAAAAAACTTCTCTGTAGGAATGCAGAAGCTAGTTGAATAATACAACAAATGTGTCATCTTGCATGGGGACTATGTGGAAAAGTGATATGTTCAGTTACTCACAGTTACCTCTATTTAGGCCATTAAATGTATTTTGCCTTTACTTTTTGATATACCCTCATAATTGTACATGAAGGGCCCCATATTCAAATCAATTTAGCCAGCTGCTGACTGATTAAATCAATTGGTCAGGACTAGCTGCTACGTGCCCGCTGAACGTTTGAGGTCAGTTCTTGGCTGCTCAAGTGCTGATATTCAGACCTTAAACAACCAGGTTTACTGCATAAATGGGACCTCATAAAAGTCTATTCTATAAAGTGATGAATATCAACTTAAACATCTATGTCTTAACCGGCTTAAAAATAACTGTTTAATCACAGCCAACGACTGCACAGGTCCCTGCTTTGAATATCTGGAAATAACTCCGTCAGCAGTGGGTAAAACATTCATTGCTGCTTACGGAATATGAGACCCAAAGTATATTAGGAAATGAAGTGTAAGGCAGAAAGGGCCTAAAAATCAGCCCGAGGGAGGCAGCCCAACTATCTCCTGCAGACTGCAGAAATCTCAGATATTCAATGCTGGGGTCATATCCGGCCACTGACATTGAATATCCGGGTCAAAGTTCAGCGGTTCGCACTTAGCCAGCCCTGCTGATTTTCATTGACTGGGCCAGCTAAGGCAAAACGACCAAAGATAGACATGTGTTTTAGATGGATCTATCTGGCCACATACCTTAGCTCACCAGCTAAAGAAAATTGAAGTGAAGGGCCACCAGAAGTGAAAGTCTGCCAAGCACAGTTTGCTGCCTGCAACCGGGACAAGGAGCACAGCATCAGCACTGGTAAAGCCACATATCTTGTGCTAGGCTGGGCTTTCTGCTGCCACTCTCCCCTTTTCTTCCACGCCTACTTTCTTTTACAGAATATAGGTGTGAGTACTTAGGCCAGCTGTACAGCCAGTGTAAATGCTCATATCTGGATTTTGGAGATACATGTGTTTTTTACAGTGTTCTGAGTCAGTGTTTTTCAACCTTTTTATACCTATGGACGGCAGAAACGGAGGAATTGTTTTGCAGACTGGTGGTTGAGTAATGCTGGTGTGGACTCAGGTGCCGCTACTGGACTACCAAGGGAGACGGGAGAGAGTGACTTTTCCTATTAGGAGGCTTCTCCTCAGCCTACCTATGGGCTTGGGAAGTCGTGTCTCGCGCTCTGTCTTGCTGCAGCATGTTGCAGCAGCGGGATCTTCATTCCTTGTGGCCGGGTCTGGGAGCTGGGGGACCTTCCGCTCCTTCTGGGGAGGACTGAGAGGAGAGTGCAGGCCGGGGAGGCAGTGGCTTTCTGTGCATGCACAGAGGATGCCTTCGGACAGCACAGTCAGCGGACTCACCGTGTGGTGACCGCTTCGCGTGTCACCAGCTCTCCAGTGGCCTTTGACCCAGAGTTGCCCATCGGCCACTGCACCAGGCTCTTGCAAGCTCCCTGTTGGTGGCCCCGGCACTGGCTGGAGGTGTTGGAGGATGGCTGCACTGGTGTTTTTGCCTGGGTGGTCCACGAGGCATTTGCAGTGAGCCACCTTTTTAACTCGGTGATTGCGGAGGACGCTGGTCCTTCGCAGACCGGCGGGAGATTTTAGCAGACCGGCACCGGTCCACGGACTGGCAGTTGAAGAACACTTCTCTAAGTCACCATGGAATCTTGTCCAGTGTCCATGCTACACCCAAACTCCATTCATGGGTGCACCCACATGCAAAGTATACACAATTGGATTTAGACATTTTTTATAAGAACATACACTAATTGTTGCCATACTGTGATATACTGAAGGTCCATTGAACCCAACAGTGGCCAACCCAAGCCACAATTACCTGACAAGATCCCAAAAGAGTAAAACAGACCTTATGCTGCTTATCCTAGAAATAAGCAATGGATTTTCCCAAGCCCATCTTAATAATAGCTTATGAACTTTTCTTTTAGGAGTGTATCCAAGCCTTTTTTAAACCCTACTAAGCTAAATGTTTTCACTATACTCTTCTAGCAGCGAATTCTAGAGCTTATGCAATTACATGCTAGGTGAAGAAATATTTTATCTAGTTTGTTTTGAATTTATTACTTGATAGTTTAATTGCATGTCCCCCTGATCCTAGTATTTTTGGAAAGAGTAAACAAGCGATTCATGGCTATCCAAGTCCACCCAAAATAACACATAGCTTGAATATTGCTATTGATGTGAGTATATGCACTTATATGTCATTATTCTAGATATTTACATGCATTCCTGGGGTCCAGATATTAGTGTCCAGTTTATAACATTACCCTCTTGATGTACCCTCTTCCCCTTAGGGTGGCAGGAATATCTCTTGAGGAACTAAGTTATCTAAGACTCAGTTCCTCTTCTGTCTGTCTATAGGGGGCATCTGGGGAACCCTCCTGTCTTTCTTGTGTCTCCTGCTTTCCGCACTAGGAAACCTTCCTGGCACCTGCTAATCCAGTGATCAGGCCAGCATGGTAAATAAAGAGAGCATCTGTTGTAACTGCTTCCCCACTGAACAGGTATGAGGACTGGATCAATGTATCCAGTACAGAAGTAAGCAGCCACCATTCTCCTCCTTGACTTGTATAAAAAGAGCATTTCCCTATTCCAATCCAAAACTATAAGGTCAATATTCAAAGTAATTTAACAGGCAGAAGAGGTTCCTGCCTAGTTTAATCATTTGTTCAGAAATATCCAGTGTTATTCAGCGGTACTTAACTGGTTGATGCTGCAAAATACCAGCACTAACCGCTAAAGCCATAAATGGTACATCTACTCAGGAGTCCTAGGTTAGGTGATCAATCCATTGCTGTGAACTGGCTTTGCAGAAGTATGTCACTCACAGCTTTTAGCACCTCCCACATTCCCAGTGGAGTGGAGTGCCCCCTCCAGTTTTTCCTTATGCAAGTAAACTGTGCAGAGGTGTTTCTAATCTGCTCTGCTTAGTTTTTATTATTTTCAGTTGTAAGTTCGTTTTTTGGGGGGCTTCAGTGCTCTGAAACACCATATTTGGGATTTCTCTGCCTGGGAAAGGACGCAGGTTCCACCTCTGGGAGCCAGTTTGCCTTCTGAATTTTTCAGAGGCTTGAGCGTAAGCTGTGGGTGGCCTGAGTAAGAACCCTCAGGGTATCAGGGAGCCAGCTGTGTATTTGCCCCTCCCCCGTCACACTTCAAGGATCTTGGTCAGAGTTGGTCCAACTGGCAGCCCAAAGATTTCTTGGTTCAGAGCAGTTTCTTCAAAGTTCTGAGGCAGAAAGTCCATTCCATCCCCTCCAACTGCAAGGAAACCTGACCTTTACAGTACTGAAACTACAGCCCCATTATTTCCTATGGGAAAATCAGGGGGGGTGTCAAAAAAATTCATTTTTGAGGGTTTATGGGGTAAGGGTTCAGGTCCCCCACCTCCAAAACCCATATAAGTGTTTCTTGTTTTTCATAAAAGTCTCCATTTGGCATGATTTTTCTGGCAGCGGACATCTTGAATTTTATTCTGAAACTTCTATCTGCCTCAAAACCCCTTGTTTTTTGCAAAAATTGACAGGGATGGACTCGTCAGGGTGTGTTGGCACCCTTTCATGTCAAGTTTGTGCCGGATGGATGGTGGAGGAGTGTCCATGTAAGGTTTACATCATGATTATGGGAACCCTAATCATGATATAAACCTTACCCTAACAGGAAGGCCCTGATTTGCTGCTTGTCAAAGCAGCTCCTGATTGGTGAGGCCTGACTTTAGTACAGGGAAAGGCGGTTGGAGCATACCGCGAGTGATTTCCTTCACTCACCGGCGCTCTGGCTGCCCTCTCCTGTCTCCTCTGCTAAAAACCGTATTCACAGTTTTTCAACATTCGCGGGGGTTCCTGGAACGGAACCCCCGTGAATATCGGGGAAGTACTGTATTTATTTATTTAATTTTCAATCCCATCCTCCACAAAGAGCCCAGGACGGGTTATAGGTCAACATACACGTTATACAGTTAACAGGATACAATTTGTCCTGGTTACAGTACAAGATTTTTCAGGTACAAGTTTTTATCCTAATTCAACACATATACTAGGGATCTAATATCAATATCCATAATACACAGTTTACAGGTTAAATTTGACATAGTTACAGTGCAAGATTTTTCAATACAAGTTTTTATCCTAATATGACGCATACCGAGGATCTTATAACAATATACATTTCTTTGTAATCTATCAATCGTGGGCGGGGGAGTTAGGTGAACAGGTATGTTTTTATTGCTTTCCTAAAGTTGAGGAGTCCTTCAAGGGATCTAATCTGTGCCTCAGTAAGAAGTGGGAGGAGGAACGTCATTTGGCAGTATGAAGTTGAAGGGCATAATCAGGGGGTGTTTTGAGGCGAATTTCATCCTGGGAGTGGAGGGAAATGTTTGTCATGAATGGAGGAAGTTTGTTTGTCACATAGCCCAGCACCATGTCATGCAAGGATTTGAACGCTAGCATCAAGTCCTTGAAGACACAACATTTGGCTACAGGCAGCCAGTGAGCCGATGACAAAGCCTGGGAGATAGGGTCACGGGGATGGAAGATTTTTAAGAAGTCTGATTGCCACATTTTGTACACACTGGAGACATCGTATGTTCTTCACCGTGAGACCATTGAATAGCGCGTTGCAGTAATCCATACAGGAAAGGACTAAGGCATAGAGTAGCTGGGTGTAGTCAGACTCAGAAAATTATTTCCTTATTTTCTGGAATTGATGCAAGTAGCAAAATGAGAAAGGTACCACCTGAAAGATGTGGTTGGAAAGCAATATGTTAGAGTCAAGGAGAATTCCTGGGCTGAATGCTTGGTCTTTTGCAATTATGGTAGTTGAGTCCCAGTGTAGAGAAGGATGGATGTAATTGCAGTGATCTTTGCAGAGCAAAAGGAGTTCCATTTTGGAAGCATTTATTTGTAATTTGTTTACGGACGTCCAATTTTTTATTTCCAAAAGGCAGTTTAAGAGTTTCACGACCTGGGCGTCACAGATTTCTCCTAGCTGTAGGCATGGTTGGATGTCATCCGCAAAGAAATGAATCTGTATTTGGTATTTGCGGGCTATATCTAATGTATTTGCGGGCAGGTCTAATGTAGAGACTGAATAATAGAGGGGATAGTAGAGCCTTCTGCGGAACACCGTATTTGATCGGTTTTGGTTGCATCATTGAGCAGTACGCTTTGGGATCTATTATTCAGGAAGGAGGCGAAAAGTAAATAAAAACTGTTTAAACAAGTACAAAAAAATAATAATATTAAAATACCTCTAGACATCAGCTTATAGAATTGACTCGAACAAGATATCACCTTATCATTATTACTAAATGGCATTTATACTGGAATGACTGGAATACATGGTTAAATACAAATGAGTGGCATTTGTCTTCATCAGTGCAAATGCAACAAACCCTTAATAGAGCACATCAATAGAAGAAAATGTTCCCATTTTCTGCACTTAGGGCTCCTTTTACTAAGCTGCGATAGCGGTTTTAGCGCGTGCTAAATTGCCACGCATGCTAGACGCTAACGCCAGCTTTGAGCTGGCGTTAATTCTAGCTGCATAGCGCGGGTTTAGCGTGCACTAAAATTCTGCGCGCGCTAAAAACACTATTGCAGTTTGGCAAAAGGAGCCCTTAGTTTGAGTGTTTGAGAATAATATTTATCACGGGCTGGGACTTTTTCCCTTTATGTTGTCAAAATATAGCAGGCAAAGAGATCTGAGATAAGAAAAGAAAGAGTTGAGAACAGTGAAATGTCAATGTTTTATTCAAAAGCCTGGGAGATTGCACTCATTCTCAAGTCAACCTATTTATGTCATTTTTTAGTTATAAAGAAAATGGAACAGAAAGGCTTATTCTGTACATTGCTAGCATAGCAGACAGCTCTTGTTCTCTAATAGATATTCATTTTCTCTTCTGGAAAATGAAGCTGGTCATATTTATTTGGTATCAATGTCTTTGTCTCTCTGCTGTCACTATAACATAAAACTGGATTCCCCTACTTTATCAGGACATCATTGTGCTGTCCTTCACTTAGCATTCATTTCTGCCTCATATCATGCACTTCATCAGTGTATTTCTTAGAGATAAAATATATCACCAGTATTTGTAGGCATTGCAATTGCTTCTAGATAGTCGCTTTATTTGAAAAGGACACGTCGAAAAAGGAAGCCTAAAAGATAATTCTCACACTGTCACTGGAATTGTAATGTACCATTATGTAAAACACACTTGTTTACAGAACTATCCAGTTATGTAATATTTATAACCAATTTTAAAATGAAATGCACTTCTGTGAAATAAAATGTGAATTTTATTTCACAGAAGTTTAAAGAGGTGAATGAATTATACACATAACTACTGTACATTAGCCCATGCCACAGTGTTTTTAACGCGTTTAAAACAGAGTTGTCAGAAAATAAAGACATTATATACAAATTATTTGTAATGAATTTCTTTATTGTATTCTGACTCTGGTATATGCCCTTTCAAACAAAATAGATACATGGTGACAGCGCACCAGACTCCAAGCCAGAGAACTTCATCCAGACAAGGAAATCACATCCTTGCAATGACAGCCGATGGATTATTAAAGTGTTTCGGCATGGCAATGAAACATGATAGAAAAAAGATTAGTAATGAAGGATAAACATTACCAGGCATGACACCCTTCAACCATTCCTTATTTTCTCATACTTTCTTTCTCTTCCATCACCAGGCTTCTCTTTCTCCTACCTATCACTTTGTCCTTCTTACCCACCTTTTTAGCTTCTTCCTACTCATCTCTCTCTACTTCCTCAAAATTATTATTCTTTCGCTTGATTATTCAACTCTCCTTTATCCATCTTTTTTCTCCTTCTCTCATCCATCCTTCCTTCCCACTTGGCACCCATCTCTCTTACTCTTTCCCTGACTCTTTTATACTAAGCTCTTTAACTCATTCCTCTGGCACTGCTTTTTTTTTGTTGTTTTGTTGGTGAGGCCTTAGTAGTAATCCCACCATACCACAACACCATACCGATAGTCTGAAGCGAGATTTTATTTTTATCTGAGGACAAGCAGGCAGCATATTCTCACATGTAGGTGACATCATCCACAGAACCCAACACAGTCATAAACTGTACTGTCACTTTAAATCTTTAAAGACAGCTCATACTGCGTGTGTGCTGTTATCTTCCTGACCAACATCGGCTTGCAGGACTATCAGTTTTAAGTTTTCCATGGAGCTGAGAAGCTGTTTTTCAGAGTCTTTCTACAAAGCTACGGTAGCATCTACTGTGCAGCAAACACTCCAACATCCATTAAAGCCCTATAGGTATTGGAGCGATGCAACAGCAGCGGCTTTGTAAAAGTAGCCCTAAGTTTAAAATATACTACAGAAAAAAGGTACAGTTCAGCTATGGTCCCTTTCAGTTCCTTGATAATGTCACCGGCAGCCTCAGGGCAATAGGACCTGGGACACCGAGACAAGGAATACTCTTGTGTGTCACTGCGGGCAGCACAAGGAAGAAAAATAAAAGTTAAAGAAAAGGAAACACCAGCACACTAGGGAGGTAATTTTCAAGCAACTGACTGGTTTTATTACTTAAACAAAATAGACAAGTCATCCTGCTTATTTCCACATAAACCAGTTTAAAAAAACCAAACTAGTCAGGATTCTTAGATAGTAAACATAGTCCCAAAAAAATTCAGACAGTTCACTCAAACAATCTCTGGGATGAATGTGGTTTACATGTGGTTCTAAACCAAAAATACAAGCCTTTCCAAAAGCTGTTACTGGCTCCACATTTAACTAATAACTTCAGCTTGAAAAGTTTCAACAACAAAAAAAAAGAACAATGGTCCTTTTCTTTTGTGCTGATGATTTTAGCTTGTGCCAGTACTACGGTACTGGTCTTCCCAGCAGCTAACGTGCTGGCCAGGCAGTGTGCTCCACGTGGTAACAATGTTGCTAAATAATTAGGCCCTCTATCCCACCACTTTGAACGCGGGGCAAACCCCACTGCCTAGGCTTAGAAAAATTCAATTTCAAAAGAAAAAAAAACAACAAGATAAGTCTTTCTCAGTTCTTAAAGGAGCTCTCACAATACTCCAACTCTCCCAGGATTATCAAAGGACAACTTCAATACAGTTCAAATAGGTAAGGCTTCAATAACCTACCTAGGCAGTTTTCACTACTTGCTTTTTAGAACAGCAAACTTCCATCGGTTGGACTCCATTCTGAAGCTCAGCAGTGGGCTCTGGATCCAGCTCCATGTCTTGAGGAACTTCAGACCAGCAGGGAGACGGTTCTACTCCAGCCTCAGTTAGCTCCACACATTCAGGCTGTGGACTGCCATTCAGAGCTCTCAGCCCTGAGCGTTGCTGCCAGTTTTCTAACTGCAGCCGCTCCTGTCCCCTCTGTTTCTCCCTCTGCCTCTCTAACAGTTCAGTTTTCAGGTTTAGAAGTCTGCAGTCACGCCCCCTTCCCTCAGGTGCAGAGGATTTCCTATCAACTACCCTATGACTGTGCGTGGGAAGGGAAATATGCAGCTCTGCTCCCTGGCTCCCTCTACAGGGTAAGGAAGGAAAGTCAGGCAACTTGGCAGTTTGGGGTTTAAATGGACCAGAATGAGAAGTGTCTGCTTTTGACCTGTGCACTGCTCTGGGGACACTCCTAGCAGGCATAGGCTGCATACCACAATAACCCTCGGATGTATGCCATCCGGTCCCGGGGATTTATCACTCTTAAGCCTATCAATCTGCCTGCATACCTCTTCTAGATTGACCGTTAGCCCTGTCAGTTTCCCGTTTTCACTTCCAGCATATACCATTAATACACGGAGACAATATATTTTTTCAGTTGTTGCTCCCCACATTTAGGAAGGAATTTATCAAGAGGCACTAACTGCATTAGTATGCACTAACGATTAGCATGCACTAAACACTAAAGATGCCCGTTATATTTATATGGGCATCTTTAGCATTTAGCACACTCTTTTCATTAGTGTACACTAATGCAGTAGCACCTTTTCATGAATACCCCCCTTAATGCACTACCTGTAGGAGAGTCATATTTGCTGTAAAAAATCTTTTATGATCAGTTACTTTAACCTGTGGGGCTGTAGCATGAAATGGTTTTATAATTCTGATATGATCTTAAAATATGTAGCCTGAAGTGATTTTATAATTCTGCTTGGAGTTAAGATGGTTTTATAATTATTAATTTGATGGCTTTAAAAATGAATTTCTGATGTGGTCTTTGAGCCAGCACAGCCATCTGTTCAGAAAGGTGTTAAATGCCCCATTTAATACAGCACAAAAGAAAGGACTGAGCAATCACCTTCAAAAAGTGTTAAGTACACCTATTCAGATAGGACAAAAGACATGGCCAAGGTGGATACCAGAGTTAAACAGAACTTTAACAGGATGTAGATCAAACAGATGCCCTTCACACCAAATTCATCTCTGGATTACAAGATCAAACAGAAGCCCTTCACAACAAATTCATCTCTGGGCTACTCCAATCAGCAAGAGCAATAGAAGCTCATCACACCATTTTAAACCACTCAGACATAGATTCACACCACATTCAGCAAGGACAAGTAACAATACTCTGAATTGGGACACCATTGTAAGCCAGTGTAATTCATTCATGACATCACCTAAGGAATTGAAAGACTGTTCTATGATTGGATGCAATGCCCTGTCAGCCTCAGGGATAGGACAACTGCTATGCATCATAGGTCCAGAGACCTAGGATTCTATTTTTAGAACAGGTCTCAACATTATAAATATGAAATGGAATCCTTTCTAACCAGGGAAGATGCTCTCTCTCTCCCTCTGGAACCAGCCTGGATCAAGCTACAACTCTTCTTCTCCATGGATCACCATGCTGCTTCACTAGGCCATGTGGCTTCTGCTTCATTTTAAGGACTATTCACATTGTGAGTAACTTTTTGAACCCAGATAGATTAATCCTTCTGCTTTAGCAACAATTTGTCTTATGCAATCCTGTTGTCTTGGCTCAAAAGGTCCCATCTGTAACAGCTCTACCTGCTTGATTAATGAGTTTAAATAAATTTTCAATTTGTTTATAAATGTTCTGAGTCTTAGTTCTTGATATTTAATTAGCTAAGATTTAATCAAGCAAGCTAACTTTCCCCAAATTAATAGTTCTTTATAATATATATCTCTCTAAGCCAGAGAGGGATATATATTATTGGTAAAGTTCCCTTCATTTAATAATAATTTTTATAACAGGGCAAAAATGGCTACTAACTGGAGCATTATCTAAAATTTCAGATTACTGTATTCAGAATGGGATCAGAAGGTCACCAGGACATTGACCTGGCTATCTTGACGGCTCTACTGAAAGGTAAAGTTTCACTCACTAAGTGGATCACTTAAATGGATTAGCTTTAAATGTGATGTGATGTGATCTAATGTTTAGGAGGATATACAATATAGTACTTTGAGATTGAATTATGTGCTGTTATTTTAAAAAGCATCTGTGTAAAGAAGGTGCCTCCTTATAAAATTACTCTTCACATGGGTATTCCAAATATATTACATTTTTACCTTCCAGCATTTATGCCTGTGTAAAGAAGGTGCCTCCATATAAAATTACCCTTCATATGGGTATTCCAAATATATTGGGCTCCTTTTACTAATGTGCGCTAGCATTTTTAGCGCACGTAGGATTTTAGTATGCGCAAAACCCGTGCTACGCTTCTAGAACTAATGCCAGTTCAATGCTGGCGTTAAGGTCTAGCGTGTGTAGCAATTTAGCATGCGTTATTCCACTCTTTAAGGCCCTAATGTACCTTTGTAAAAGGAGCCCATAGATAGAGCTTTGAGGCATAATTCTAAACTATTATCCCAGATAAGCTAAACACATCCAAATAGTAGTAGATTCAGCTTATACAATAAAGTTCTAGCAAAAAGTCAATAAGTTCAAAGAAATCTTGGAACTTCAGAGGTGACACTCATTGGACCAGAATAGATAGTGAATGGATTTCCACCATTTATCATCACTAGTTCCATTTATATTATTCTTTTTCACTTATTTTTCCAAACCTTTCTTAAAACTACTATGCTATCCGCTCTTACCACAACCTCTGGCAATGCGTTCTAGAGCTTAACTATTGGTTTTAAAAGTATTTCCCTGTAACTTCATTGAATGTCCCCAAGCCTTAATAATTTTTGACAGAGTAAAAAATGGATCCATTTGTATCCATTCTACACCACTCAGGATTTGGTAGACTTCAATCATATCTCCCCTCAGCTGTCTCTTTTCCAAGCTGAAGAGCCCTAACCTTTTTAGTCTTTTCTCATACGAGAGCACTTCCATCCCATTTATCATCTTGGTCGCTCTTCTTTGAACTTTCTCCAGTTCCGCTATTAGAGAATGACATGGGGGAAAAATTTGTCCCCATCTCCACCCCATCCCTGTGATCTCGATCCCCATCCCCGCAAATCATCTGATCCCATCCACACAAGCCTTGAATAGTTTTATACTGAACTTATTTTCTTAAAATATAAAAAGAAACAATATTCTGTACAATTGTCATTTTATAAATCAAAGTTCTGGCTGCTGAACTAGAGAAAGAGAGGTTCAGTTGGCAGGGCTTTGTTTTTAAATTTTTATCAATACAACTAATATACTACTTTATCCTAAAGCAAAAAAAATATATATATATAATTTTTTTTCTACCTTTGTTGTCTGGTTTCTGCTTTCCACATCTTCTCCTCATTCAATTCCTTCCATCCACTGTCTGCCTTCTCTATGCCTCTTCCATTTGCTCTATTACTGTGCCTCTCCCACCCACCCCCACCCCCTCATTGGTCTGGCATCAATCTTCTTCCCTCCGCTCCCTCCATAGTCTGGCATCTCTGTCTTCTTCCCTTCCAGCATCTTCTCCCCTCTCTCTGTTCCCCATTTCCCTTCAGCGTCTTCACCCTACTCTCTGTTCCCCATTTCCCTTCAGTGTCTTCTCCCCTCTCTCTCTTCCCCATTTCCCTTCAGCGTCTTCTCCCCACTTTCTGTTCCCCATTTCCCTTCAGTGTCTGTTCCTTTATACCACCTCCTCCACCCCCATTCAGCGTCTTTTCCTTTCCATCCCTTCCCTCTCTCCACCCTCCTTCAGCACCCCTCATGTGGTCCATGCATCTTCCTCTCTTCCCCATACCTTCGTAGCACATTTTTATTTAATGTGTTCAAGCAGCCCGAACCTGAAATTGCGTGCATCTGTGAAAGCCTCTCCTCTGACGGAACCAGAAGTTGTGCCAGAGGAGAAGCTTCTGCAAACACACGCGACTTCAGGCTCGGGTTGCTTGAACAAATTAAATTAAAACATGCCATGAAGGTAAGGGGAAGGAAGGGAGGGAGATAGATGTGGCGGCAATCAGTAGGTATGAAGGATGGAGGAAGATTGATGAAGCAGTGATTGGTAGGTAGGAAGGAGGGAGGGGGCTGCATGCAATCGGTGACCATGCATGTTCCCTCCCTTAACTGCATAAACAAGGCCATTTACCGATCCACGGGTGAGCACTTTATTTTTCCCCACCGTTTTGGCAGGTTACCCACGGATACCAGCAGCTAGCCACCGTGGGTAACAGCCACCGTGTCATTCTCTAGCCGCTATATCTATCTTGAGATAAGGAGACCGGAACAAAACACAATACTCCAGGTGAGGTCGCACCATGGAATGATGCAGAAGCATTATAACATTCTTAATCTTGTTAACTATCCCTTTTTTTAATAATTCTTAGCATCTTGTTTGCTATGTTCTTCGCCGCCACCACACATTAGGTGGAAGGTTTCTTCGTATCTTCTACAATGACACCCAGTTCTTTTTCTTGGGCGTTAACCCCCAAGGTGGACCCTAGCATCGGGTAACTATGATTTGGATTATTTGTCCCAATGTGCATCACTTTGCATTTGTCCACATTAAATTTCATCTGTCACTTGGACGCCCAGTCTTCCAATTTCATAAGATCTGCCTGCAATTTTTCACAATTTTGCAACCTTTCAACAATATAGTATGAGTGAACATTGGTGTCATGTATTACACTGCTTAAAGAATTTTTAGGAAATAACATCAATAGCTCGAAAAATGGTGCAATACACGGCACCAGCGTTCACTCATACTATATTGTTAAAGGGGTGCACAATTAAATGTTTACACTGGTTGGATGGTTCACCTCATATTCAACCTGTATGTTTTTGCTTATCTTCAAGTTATATGGACTCCTGAGGAAGGCCTAGTGCCGAAACACAGAAATGTTGGATCTTATCTTTTATCTTCATTGTTACCATATTGTCTATTTGATAAATAAATGCCATTTTTATAAACACCATTTTTAATATTTGTTTACATCTTTTTGGATATTACTTTTCTTGTATCAATCCAGGTATACTTTTATTATTTTTTACTTTATATGGCCCTTTTTTTTTTTTTTTTTTTTTTTTAAACAATGTGAAAAATGTTGATATTTTATTACTTCTAACCCAAAATGACAGAAAAAAACCCTTAAATTCGGGAGGAGGTTTATTCTCATGTCATCAATAGCTGACACCGTCACTTGATAGACTACATTACTGATTAATGACATACAGTATTGATCATCAGACACACTCTTGAAGAAAAGGTAATAGATTTTTGGAATACTGCCTTTCTGTGGTACAATGTATGTCAAAAGTTGTGTCTAGATTATATTCTTTTTCACAATTCTCCAAAACCTGACGCCTCAGCCCCACCACTCCACCGCAATGTTTAATTCAAAAAAGCGGGAAGTTTGATGTGAGAACTTCATCATTGGCTATCGGGTTTATAATAGTTTTTACTTATTTGTTTTTTAATGTATTTTTCAATTCTGTTAAATTTTTAAGAACCTTTAAAGAATAAATAATATAAGACTCTTCAATTTTTAAGCGTCATAATATAAATTCTAAAAGTTATTTATATACTCATCTCTGCAACTCAGCTTAAACCCAGGGAGTCAGACCCGACATGTTTCACAAAAATGTGTTTTATCAAGGGTCTCCCGGTAGAACATAAAAGAGAAAGTCGTCATATACAATTGTATAACTTCCCCCCTCAAGCTATAATTAATTTATGGTTGATAATAATCTCACTTTGATCATAAATTAATTATAGCTTGAGGGGGGAAGTTATACAATTGTATATGACGACTTTCTCTTTTATGTTCTACAGGGAGACCCTTGATAAAACACATTTTTGTGAAACATGTCGGGTCTGACTCCCTGGGTTTAAGCTGAGTTGCAGAGATGAGTATATAAATAACTTTTAGAATTTATATTATGACGCTTAAAAATTGAAGAGTCTTATATTATTTATTCTTTAAAGGTTCTTAAAAATTTAACAGAATTGAAAAATACATTAAAAAACAAATAAGTAAAAACTATTATAAACCCGATAGCCAATGATGAAGTTCTCACATCAAACTTCCCGCTTTTTTGAATTAAACATTGCGGTGGAGTGGTGGGGCTGAGGCGTCAGGTTTTGGAGAATTGTGAAAAAGAATATAATCTAGACACAACTTTTGACATACATGATACTATCAGTTTAGATTACATCCAAAAATACTTTTTGCCACAAGTTTTGTTTCTGTGGTACAAAGCAGTTTACATTTTATTATACAAGATATGGGGAAACAATAATTGCACTGCCAACTTCTAAATAAGCATAAATGACCATATAAAAAACAATAATCATGACCTGATGAGAGCTAGTCAACACGGTTTCAGGAAGGGGAAGTCATGTTTGACAAATTTGCTTCAATTTTTTGAGAAGGTGAACCGACAAATTGATTGCGGAGAACCGGTGGATATCGTATACTTGGACTTCCAGAAAGCATTCAACAAGGTACCACATGCAAGGCTCATGAGGAAACTACAAAGCCATGGAATAGAAGGGGATATACTAAGATGGATAGGCAAATGGCTGGAGAACAGATTGCAGAGGGTGGGCATAAATGGGAAGTTCTCGGACTGGGAGAAGGTGACAAGCCACGTGCCCCAGGGCTCAGTTCTTGGGCCCATTTTATTCAATATCTTCATAAATGACCTAGAAGAGGAAACAACATGTAACAAAATCAAGTTTGCAGATGACACAAAATTATGTCGGGCAGTTGGGTCGAAAATGGACAGAGATGCACTTCAAAGAGATTTGAACCAACTGGAGAAATGGGCGGAAAAGTGGCAGATGAAATTTAATATAGAAAAATGCAAAGTGATGCACCTGGGCAGGCAAAACAAAGAACAAGAATATAAAATTTTAGGTGTAACATTGGGCAAGAGCGAACAAGAAAGGGACCTAGGTGTACTGATAGACAGGACCCTAAAGCCATCGGCTCAATGCGCAGCGGCGGCAAAGAAAGCAAACATGATGTTTGGCATGATAAAGAAGGGCATCATGAGTAGATCGGCGGACGTCATAATGCCGCTTTATAGAGCAATGGTCAGACCACACTTGGAATACTGTGTCCAACACTGGTCTCCCTACCTAAAAAAGGATATAACCCTGCTGGAGAGGGTGCAGAGACGAGCCACGAAACTAATAAAAGGTATGGAGAATTTGAGCTACAAAGAACGCCTCGAAAAACTGGGATTGTTCACCCTCCAGAAGAGAAGGCTGCGAGGGGATATGATAGAGACTTTTAAAATACTAAAAGGTTTCGACAAAATAGAGGAAGAAACTTCGTTATTCACATTGTCAAAAGTGACTCGAACAAGAGGTCATGGACTAAAACTGAGGGGCGGCAGACTAAGAACTAATGTCAGGAAGTTCTGTTTCACACAGCGAGTGGTGGACGTTTGGAATGCTCTCCCGGAGGAGGTGGTGACAGAGACCACCATTCTGGGATTCAAGGGCAAGTTGGATGCACACCTTCTTGCAAATCACGTTGAGGGATACGGGTGATCAAGGTGTCCATTTCGGAACACCTGGCATGGCCTCCGCGTGTGCGGGTCGCCGGACAGGATGGACCTTGGGTCTGATCCGGTGAAGGCATTTCTTATGTTCTTATGTTCTTAAAGCAAAAGAAGTGGCTAAATAGCTTTCTGTATCACTTATACACATTCACCTGCTTACAAACAGTGTTCAGAGTAGGTTTAAATTTGTCAGACCAAAACGCCGGAACTTGCCGAACACTTGAAAGGCTGAAATTCACTCTTCAATCATCGCATCTGCTATAAAATTTAGGTGCATATTTTATAGAAAAGGCTGAAGGGCAGATCCACGCATAAACCCAAATGAGTGCCAATAACACCACATATTGATTGTTAATGGCTCTTTAATTAGTTTGCATCCAGTTCTGGGATCCATGACCAAATTTTGGTGACCAATATAGAGTCCGATGATATAATTTACAGAATAAGGTCAGTTACATGCCAAAATTAATTATTTAATTAGATGCAAATTGTCTTTAACACCGATAATTGCAAATTATTCATGTTAATTGGCGCCAATTGCTTTTAGCTGGCAGTTAGTCATAGAACTAACCTTAGCCAATATTCTATAAACTGGGCAATTCCCATAGCGCACAATAAGAGGGTATTATGGACCTAAGAGGGGTAAGGTGGGTCAGGATCATGCCTAAAAGTCATAGGTACAGGTTACAGTTAGGTGTGGGCATTTACATCACTCTTTTGACTGGCATAGGTGCTCATGCCTATAAAGTTAGGCATGACTAATGCAAAAGTCACTCAAGAGATGTAGAGACAAAATTTAAGTCAAACTGTTTGTCAAATAGTGAATATAGTAGAACTCTGCTCAGAGACATGATGGCTGATCTCTCCGCCTCACCCACCAATCATTGCAGTGTTCAATAAAGCTTAACTCCAAAACTCTTGTTTATAATATATGTGATTCTCTAGCTTATCCAGCTATGCTGAGACTATTATCACAGTTATAAGGTAGAAAAAAATGTTGGTACTTAGCTTAAATAGCTAACTGGTTATTTAAGCTAAGTACCAACATTTTTTCTACCTTATAATTGTGATAATAGTCTCAGCATAGCTAGATAAGCTAGCAAATCACGTATATTATAAACAAGAGTTTTGGAGTGAAGCTTTAATGAACAATGCAATGATTGGTGGGTGAGGCGGAGAGATCAACCTTCATGTCTCTGAGCAGAGTTCTACTGTATTCACTATTTGACAAACAGTTTGACTTAAATTTTGTCTCTACATCTCTTGAGTGACTTTTGCATTAGTCATACCTACTTCTTTAGTTACTCAACAATCACACTATAGTTGAGTCAATTACCCCTGTAGTTTTTTTATAAAGTTAGGCAGGCAACGGCAGACTTTCACTAGTCTTCTATAATGGCAGCTCCATGCAGAACTGCCATTATAGAATTAATGCTTAGTACACGTCATCCAGGCACCTACATTTCTGCAGCGTTTTGAGAAACTACTCTTATAGGTAGAAAAGATGCAAATGTCAAATTTCATGCAGTTGTCATCTGTCAGCACCCAAGGGCATATTTAATATGTTTTCTAGACTGGCTGATATAGTTCCTCTCATCTTTTCATAAATAGGTGCCAATGCTTCTGCTCCGGACCAGCTGAGCCTCGCATTAGCCTGGAACAGAGTAGACATTGCTCGTAGCCAGATATTCATATATGGGCAACAGTGGCCGGTATAGTATGAAGTTTTTTTTTCTCAGTTACTTGATAAAAAATACAATTATGCAATAACAGGTCTAAAGCCCCAGATAAAATAAATGTATCTGCTGTAGCAAGGAAGCTTTGTACCCTATAATAACTTTTTTCAAACTTACGATATAATTAGTTTTGTTCGGCTCTGGCCGTGAATACTTTCTTGCCAAAACGTTTTCCAAGTTGCAAGCAGGTTGGCTCAACCTCTGAGTGAATAGGGTTCCCAAGTGTTTTGCTTTCAGGATTTGACGTTTATGTTCAGCTTGTCCAAATGCAATGCACTCAACCTAGTAATAATAATGACTCACAGATTATAGATAAAGGTTATCAGCCTCAAATGTGATGATCAAAGACATGTATTAAAATGTATAATACATATGAAAAGCAATTCTACAATTAGGTGCCTGTATGTATGTACAGTATGTGCCTCTTGTGAGCACAAAATTACAGAACACTACCAACAAGCAGTCACCAAAAGGAAAGTGTGGCATACTGGTTAGAGCTGCAGCCTCAGCACCCTGAGGCTGTGGGTTCAAACCCCGTACTGCTCCTCGTAACCCTGGGCAAGTCACTTAATCCTCCCCTACCCCATCTACATTAGATAGACTGTGAGCCCCCCAGGGACAGAAAGGGAAAATGCTTGAATACCTGATTGTAAACCGCTTAATACACCTTGTCCAAGCGGTATATCAAATCCCAATCCCCACTTTGGCCCAAATTCTATAAATGACGCCTAGATCAGCAAATCTAGGTGCCTAATGTAATTATTCACAAAATTTAATCTGTACTGATAATTGGCAATTAACTTGTAATTGATGTTACATTACATTACAGATTTCTATTCCGCCATTACCTTTCGGTTCAAAGCGGATTACAAAAAGAGTTATGGATGAAGGGTTACAACGTTAGATCAGAGAAGGTTTCCAAGAGAGGGAAAAGTAGGATCTGGGGTTAGGGAGGAGATGGTAAGATGTTAATTGCATTTAATTGGTTAATTGCCTCACTTGGTAGGCACCTACCACTTTCAGGTAAGCGCTTAGTCCAAAAATGTAATACTTCTTTCCCTCTATGGTATTTCATCTTTATACTAAGTTCCTCTAAACCTTCTTTATACTAAGTTCCTGTAACCCTTACCATGGAGTTCCTTCTTTATACCAGTTCCTGTAATCATGCCAAGCTCTACGATTGTGGACAAGATGCGGTATACAAACTTAAGGTTTAGTTTAGTTTAGAAAGTAGGCATGGTTATGAGTAGATTGTGGGTGAAAACCCTGGCATATAGTAACATATACATAGTAACATAGTACACGACGGCAGATAAAGTCCATCCAGTCTGCCCATAAGGTATATCCATTATAAAATACATGATTAGATGATTAGATTAACTTGTCTCTTCTTTGATATTTCTGGGTAGTAGACTGTAAAGTCTGGTATTGTCCTAGGTTTCAAATGCTGAAGTTGCCGTTCAAGCTCACTCCAGCCTATCTAACCATCCTGGTGTGCCTAAGGTTAGGATGCGTATTGATACCTAAGCCTGCTTTAGGCGCTGCTAGGTGCAATTCTATAAAGTGCCTTTTATAGAGTCATGCCTAAGTGCCACATTACTCGGCACCTATTTTAGACAGCATTTGTAGAATCGGGTCCTTTAAGTGCACATTTAACCTGGGAAAGCACTCATCTGTAAGGGCAAGCATAAGTGGCATAGTAAATAAATGCAAGGGGGCATATATATGGGTGAAGCTTGGGTGGGCTGCCAGTTACACATGCACTTACAACCTCTTGTAAGTTATGCACCTCCATGCCACTTTTATATGAGTACAGTCATACCATGTTAGGGTTACTATATGTCCAGATCTACCTAGACATGTCCTCTTTTCAGAGAACTCTCCGGGTGTCTAGGTTTAGGAACTTGGGTCCACGTCTGGAGGGCATCCTCACGTCATGTCTGTGCATGCTCAAAGGACATCCAGATGCGGCCCCGAGCTCAGGAAAGAAGAGTTTCTTATGGGGCGGGGCTAGGGCAGAATGAGGTGGGGCTGGGGGCGGAGCCACATGTCCTCTTTTTTTGCAGGAAGAAATATGGTAACCCTATGCCAAGTCTATAACTGGCATAACTGAGGACATGTAAATGTTAAGCACGTTGATACTGTGTTAGGCTAGTATACTATCGTGGAAATTGGGTGGCCAGTTTCTATTATAAAACAGGCTCTCACAGTGCAACATCAGGTGTCTAAATGGAGGTGCCTAGTTCTAGAATGTGCTAATAGTGCTTGAACGTATGAACGTTCTATTCCCCACTTCCATGGAGCAGGTATACCTCAGACATGCCAGAACACTGTATGTCATGGTTCCCCAAACATTTCAAAGAAAGGGGCACAGGGACCATTTCAAATCACCAAAATAGTTAGTCGGGGTGGGGGGTTCCTGTTAGAGTTTGCTGAGTTTGTGACCATGCAATAGTACCATCATTTTCTTCAGCTGGTGAAGTCTGGTAACCCTATCAGCCTTGCTGCCTTGACTGCTGTTACCATAGGGGAAAAAAGTCAAACTTCTTCCAGGCTCCAGATTCAGAAACAGTCAGGAAATGTGTGGTAGCCCAGACAAATCGGCTCCACTGGTCACATCTGGCTCAAGGGCCATGGTTTGGGGACCCCTGCTGTATTCCAACAAAACTATGAGGATAATACAATCTAAGGAATGAACTTTATAATGCTCTTTGGACTGCAATTCTCATGGTTTGCTCATTGGTAGTTGATGTACATGTCTGTTTATAATTACTGATGGGTAGAGAAACACTTTGAATGGACAATTTTTAAATTCTACCTACTCTGCAGTCTGGACCAATAATAAGTATAAGTTTATCCTTGAAAGGCTATGCGGTTCTTCACCTTACTTTGAAATTTTTTTTTAAATGCTCACCTTATTGTTTGGCTCTTCTGGCTTCCTTTCTGCAAATGCAGGATTAAAGATCAGGAAGTGGTCCATTCAAAAAACCTTCCTTTGCTGCTGTCTAGAGTTGAGCAGACTGTGGTTCTGACTTGCAGGTGGGGTCGCTTGAGCAAGCTATGCTGGATGCCCTGGTTTTGGACCGAGTAGATTTCGTCAAACTGCTCATAGAAAATGGAGTAAGCATGCACCGCTTCCTCACCATCTCCAGGCTAGAGGAATTGTACAATACGGTAGGGTCAAGTACAGGTATCTTTTCCATGTATACTTTGACAGTAAAAAAGACTACAATGTGAATCATAAATAAGGGACTCATGTAATTTATTTATTCAATTTTCTATACCGTTCTCCCAAGGGAGCTCAGAATGGTTTTACATCAGGAGTCTCAAAATCCTTCCTTGAGGGCCGCAATCCAGTCGGGTTGTCAGGATTTCCCCAATGAATATTCATGAGATCTATGTGCATGCACTGCTTTCAATGCATATTCATTGGGGAAATCCTGACAACCCGACTGGATTGCGGCCCTCAAGGAGGGACTTTGAGATCCCTGGTTTTACATGAATTTATTCAGGCACTCAAGCTGTCCTGGCAAGCTCACAATCTATCTAATGTACCTGGGGCAATGGGGTGATTAAGTAACTTGCTCAGGTTCACAAGGAGCAGCGTGGGTTTGAATCCACAACCCCAGAGTGTTGAGGCTGTAGCTTTAACCACTGCACCACACAGTTCAACATTATGGAGATTTTAGTGAAACACAGCTGCAAAAAGGTGCTTCAGATATGACCCTGATACCATGGCTGGCTCAACCTATGAAGCAAGCAACAGAAAGAAGCATTGGAGATGTCAAAACCAACTAATGGGCACAAGTCTTTTATTAAAAATCCAGACCCCTTAGACCCGCCCCCCAGCCCTGCCTAGTTCCACCCATCCCCGTCACATTATGTCCCGCCCCCAAACCTACCCTAGTCCCACATCAGCTCTGCCCCTCACTGCCTGAACTCATCAGGCAGGAGGAAATCCACGCATATGCGAATGCCATGCGATGATATCACGCGCAATCATCGTGTGGCATCCACACATGCGCGGATTTCCTCCTGCCCAACGCGATTTAGAGGAGGCTTTTCAAAACCCGGATAAAGTGCCCAAAATAAAAACATGGTGGTCTAGTAGACCCCCACCTTCCCACAGCCCCCCTGCATACCTTGAAGATAGTAGACAGGAGCAATACTCATATGTTCCTGTCTCCATGCCCCCATCTTGCAAAATAGTGCATCTGCCCATGTTCGTTGCACCCTGGACACACCATGCCAGGTCAGTCTGCCTTCTTTTTAGACTGATCCCACATGATTTAACCCAAGAGGCACCTTGCAGAGTCAAGCTTTGCCATTTTGCAAGATAGTGGGGCAGAGGCAGGAGCAAGTGGTCATCACTCCTTCCTACCATCTTCAAGGTGTGCAGGGAGGGGGCAATGGAGGGGGCCTGGGGTGCTCAAGAGTGGGAACCTGGGGTGTGAGGCCCAGAAGGGTTTAGGAATGTTTGAGTGTCAGGGGGCCTTTGGTGGAGATTGTTGTGGCACTTTATCTCAGATTACCATCTACTCTGAAGCCACAAAAATGTTGTAAGTTCTCTACACCCCTTCTGACTTGGCATTGAAGCTCAAATATGATGCTCAGCCTTCACACTTCTATGCACCTGTGCTGTTGCAATTGCTTTAAATATTGCATACTGATGTACTTTGCACAGGATTAGCTTGTGCGCACAAACCTTTTCTGTACTGTGCACCCTCAAAATTCTACGTTAAAGCTGAATAACTCTGCAAAGCTGGAGCACACTTTACTGCATGAGCCCCTCAACCAAGACTTCATCAAACAAAATTAATCAATTATGTAATCAGGCAAAAAATCTATAACCATCACTTTGTTCTGAACTGAATGGATAGTTAGTTGGATTACTATAATCCAATTTGCTTTGGCTTTTCGACCTCTTCAAATAAAGTGCTTCAGGTGATACAGAGAATGGTTGACTTTCCATTGATAGGGAAAACAGATATGAGCATATGCCGCCTGTATTGTATTTTGAGGTTCTAAGGTGTTTATAAATTATAAATTTTGGTGTTTATTTTCTACAAAATATGGGTTTTGTTAGCGTTTACACACTGCAGCGCCACTGCTTGGTACCTTTTTGCTGTGGAATCAAAACCTGAATGGAGGATACAAGACCAGTCACGGGAGGGATGACAGAGTACTAAAAAAAGGTGTTTTTTTTTAGTGCTTAGCCAATCAACACCTATTTTAGAGACCTTTTCTAAAGAGCACTAAGGGCTAGATTCACAAAGCAAACCAATCGTGTACCAATCGGTTTGCGACCCCTTTGCGACCAGATTTCCCTCCGGCCTGATTCACTAACCTCTGCTGCGATCTGCTTCCAATCTGTGCATGCAAATGAGGGGAAACACATGCAAAGTAGACAGGGATGCGATTCACCAATGGAATTTTTAAAATTGACTGGGCTGGCCGATCAACCCAAGAAGCGACTGCTGGGGACCAGTCGCAAATGGCTTTCCGACTCTCCTGCTCTCTGCACACCCTGCTCTCTGCTACCCCGAATCTCTCCTGCCTGCCACCCCGGTGCTCTTCCCCGGATCTCTCCTGCCTGCTCTGCCCCAAATCGCCACCCTGCTCGTCCCCAGATCCCTCCTGCCTGCCACCCCGAATCTCTCCTGCCCTTCCCCGCACTGCGAGCCCGTGGTTTTAACCCGCGGGTTTAAAGTGGGTTAAAACCACGGGCTTGCTGGGGTAAAAAGTTAAAAAAAGTTTAGTTTAAAAAAAAACAAAAGTCGTGGCTCGGACGGGACTTATACGCATGCATCTACAGATGGTCTGCGCATACGTCAGAATCGCACACCAACAATCTGTGCCGGCAGATGGTGGTATTCCTCCGATCGCCCCCATATTAGAGGTTGAAGAATCCATCGGACCTGCCCTGATCGGACACGGATTGGTCCTGATCGAGCAGGTTAGTGAATTTAGCCCTAAGCCCTTCATCTGGAGTTATTACATGAGAACAGCATTTTGTGGTATTTTGCCTATTAGCATGTGGGCCTGAGGTGAAAGGGGCATGGCAAAAAACAAAGAGAAAAAGCCCTACTTAATACTGCATTAAATCTGGGCCTAGCACATTTAAACCTGGGTCTTTCCCATGTGATAAGCCCAGATTTCACTGCACTTGAGTAAAAGGGAGCTTTAAATTTTGTTTGAATTAGGGGGTAGTTACAATGTAAAATCTGAAGTTCTAGTTGCATTAGTTGCTGGGACTGAGTGGTGTTTCTGTTTTAAAGTAATGCATTAAGGCTATCTATGCTTTTGCAACTAACAACAGCACTGCCATTTTACCAAATAACCTAATTATTGAGAGCACAAAATCAAGGGCAACTAGATGGGAACTACAGTGGTGTGCAAAAGTCCTGCATCGCATGGTGAAATTTGAATATTTAGTCATTTAAGACTCAGTTAACATAATTTAAACTATTAACTGAGTACAATTTTGTCTGAAAAGTATAATTCCATGTAATTTCATGCAATTTCTGGTACTTCCTTGATAACTGTGACTATTCAGCTACATCAGATTGATCAGAACGATTTTGATAACAGGAATAATAGTTTGTGTGAAAATTGAATCAAAATTCACCAATCAGCAGTGTAGCATTTGCAGCAAATCAGAAGTGATATTTTTGCAGCCAATCAGCATGGTGGGAAGTATAAATTTCTGGGATTCCTGAAACTGGTATCATTCAAACTGATTGACCAGCAACATCAATAGCAATGAAGTCCAAATGTCAGTTCTTGTTGGAGGAAAGCCAGGTTCGAATAGTGGTTCTTGGTGAATAGGGGTATTCCAGCAGGCAGATTGCACAGAGGGTGGGATGCAATCAAAGTACAGTGATCAGGGTGCTTCAGAAGAAGAAGGAGACAGGAGGAACTCAGGATAGACAGTGTTCCGGTTGACCAACCAAGAAAGACAAGTTACAGATAAGATCGAGTGTTGAGACTAAACTAAACTAAGCCTTAAGTTTATATACCGCATCATCTCCACGGAAGTGGAGCTCGACACGGTTTACAAAGTTTAAAAATATAGGAAGAGAGAGGAGAAAGATTTACAAGAGCATGTGAATAGAGGAGGATATGGACAGGGGAAGAGATGTTAGATGTTAGAGAAAAGCCAGGTTTTCAGTTGTTTTCGGAAAAGTTGGAGGGAGCCCAGGTTCCGCAGCGGGATAGTGAGATCATTCCAAAGGCCTGTGATTTTGGAGAGAAGGGATTATGGAGAGACACACATCTCTTGGCAATAGGAAGCAGGCGTCACCTCCGTTGCTGAGAGTGTGGTAGCACAGCCATGATTAGTACAAGCACAGTGAGGTGTTGGTGTCTGGAATTTGGTTTGAGAGGGTGTAAAGCTAGGAAAAAAACACTACTGACTGTGCAGCAACGAAAGCAAAGAATGCATGGGCTGTGCAATACGGCAAGTGGCAAAGGAAATGTCGAACAAGGTGTTATTTAGTGATGAGAGCAATTTCTGCATCTTGGGCAATCAGTGCAGGACGTATGTATGCAGATATCCAGGAGAATTCAAGCCTCAATGCCTTAACCAGTCAGTTAAGCATCCTACAAAGGTCATGGTATGGGGATGAATGGCGGCAAGTGGTGTTGGTCGGCGTCATATTGTAGAGGGCATGGTGAATGCAGTGAAGTATATTGAAATCCCGCAGATATGTAATGTAATGTAATGTAATTTATTTCTTATATATCGCTACATCCGTTAGGTTCTAAGCGGTTTACAGAAAATATACATTAAGATTAGAAATAAGAAAGGTACTTGAAAAATTCCCTTACTGTCCCGAAGGCTCACAATCCCGCAGATGTTGCCTTCAGCTGAGAACTTGTTTCCTGGTGATTACTTCTCTCAAGATGATAATGCACCATGTCATCGAGCAAAAACTGTACTCGAATGAATGAGAAAGAAGGGAGTGAAGACAATTGATTGGCCTGGTCAACCACCAGATCTCAATCCAATTGAGAACCTGTGGCACAAGCTGTCACTGGAAATATCAAAACAACAGCCAACAATGAAGCAAGAGCTGATTGTGTCATCGATTGAAGCTTAGAATTGGATTATCACCCACGAGCATCTGGTAAAGCTGGTCCACTCTATGCCCAAAAGGTGTTGGCTTGTCCACAAGAGCAAAGGCTGGCCAATCAAAAAGCAATAGACAGGACAAAACAGAAATAAAAGTAAAACTAATAGTAATATAACAGAATCTGTTACTACAATTTAATATCATGGCCATATGAGCCCAATACATTATCATTGCCAATGTTCAAAAACATTTCTCTGGACTGAAAATGTATTTAAATTTATTTAAAGGCACATCTTCATCAAATATACATGTACAGTAAGTGAACATATGATAGTAGAATGGAAAATTTAAAAAGATAGTACATAACAAATGGTTACATAGCTTAAACTGCATCAAACAAGTCAAGTGATGCAGGACTTTTGCATATCACTGTAGAGGTTATGAATCATGACAGCCATTTTGATGAAAAATAGTTTCACAAGTGAAAACGTACTGTTAATAAGTGTTAGGGAGAACCACAATCATTCAGACATGACTTCCAACACTGAAATCATAAGTACAAAAACAGTGGAGAAAAGCAGACCTCAATACAGTGACTGCTGGGCCACAAGATACTCAAAACAGTCTGTATCATCACTGGTTTGTGAAAAAAATTCCACACATGAAAATAATTAATCATGCATCTTCATAGCCCTTTAAATAAATTTGTACTTCAAATTTTTAATAAATGTACTTGACAGATGCTCTGGTTTGACTCCAACAAACTTGAGTAAAGTGGCTACAACTGGGTAAATTGTCGTAATCAAATCCAGAAACAAAGAAAACTGGCATGAAAACAAACATTCACTTATCTTGTATGGCCATAACAGTCTCAGGAACGTAGTCCTTAAGTTCTCAATATAAGCAATTCCCGACAGAGGGTACTCCTGTTTTGCAGCTCAAAGGCGCTAAATCAGGGGAAACTGAAAAAATAATAACAGAATTTTTGCGTACCAATAAAGAAAACTATGGCTCGAAAACTATGGCCATGTTTGCTAATCAAGCCATATGTTTTCATACGGGAAGTAGAGTGAACATCTAAATGACAATTTAGGAAAGAAACCGTTGAAGCAGACAAGGTTTGAAATTGAAACAAGAACTTTTTTAGTAGTTAAATTCACACACTCATTTTCTCAGTGGTCAATTATGAATGTGAAAGCTGAACACTATGGAAACAAGACAGAAAGAAGATTGACTCATTTGAATTTTTGTGCTAGAGAAGGATTATATGTGTGCCAGAAGAACTAACAAATTGATTCTGGAAGAGATTAAACCAGCTGTCACTTGAAGCCCAAATGTTGACGTTACAACTGTCTTATTTTGATCACACTGTCCAAAGAGAAAGATCATTGGAGAAGGACATTATGTTTGGGAAGATCGAAGGAATCAAGCAAAGAAAATGACCTGCAATCAGATGGTTGGACATATTGAAAACTGCCATGGAGATGACCCTGGTGGACCTTTCCAGACTAGCACAAAATCAATCTCTTTTTTTAGATCTGTAATTCATCAAGTCGCTAGGACTTGAGAGCAAGTTGGTGGCACCTACCTAACTAAATTAAAATAATACCTTACACAACTGTGTTTCACCCTGCATGGGCTGCTTCAGGGGCAAACTATACCTTCTTTTATATAACAACCATTTCACAAAAAGGCAGTACAGGACCTCCCGTTCCAAGGGGGTCTCTGCTCAGGCAGTATGGAGTAAATTCTCTATTACTGCGTTTAACTTAGGCATGCTTTGGACGTCCGATGTAAGTGAATAATTACGGAGTTAAGGGTCTTAATTAATATTAATTGGGAAATAAACGACACATAGACGTCCCTAAGAGGTAGTTGACGGACTGACGTCTACAGAAAGCATAGTCCCATCTCCAGCTCTGGACGTGGGCGTTCCGTGGGCGTTCCGTGGGCGTGCCAAATGGGGACGCTAGATAGGCGCTACCTGAGCGAACGCCTGCGTCTAAATATCGTGTATTATGTAGACGTAAGAAACCCTGGTCTAACTTGGATTTCAATGCCGTTTCAACTTTCGTAATTGCGGCTCTTTGTTAGACGCGAGGCAGACGTTCGCTGTGTTTTTCATCAATAATTCCAATAGTGAGTTTGAATAGGTAATTTTCATCTTTTCTCTGTCCTAATAAATATAATGTCAATGGAACACATTATATTGCATGGATAACAAACCACATTTCTGCCCGAACAATAATATAATTTACACATGGCTTTTACAACCCCCTTTTTTTTCTCAACAAACAGCACTGCAATCGGCTCTCTTTTGAAAGCAAAGAAAAAACAGCACACATTATCAGCACTTAAAAAGAGAATAAACAGATACACACCTTAACATTCAGCTTCCCTTATTGCAAAATGGAGGTCTTCAGTTGCACAAAACTGACCTCATTGTGACCTCATCAATCTGCACCTTCAAAGTAGTATGCCACAATTAAAAGATGTGCTGGGTGTAGAACTCACAACCTCTGGATGTTAGGAGCACAGGCTGGCTCCTAACACATAGAGCTACAGCTGCTTCTACTTAGGTCCATCTCACCACCCTTTCATATCATACTTGACTGAGCTGTCTATGCTCATTAGCTATCATATCAGGATGAACTCAAATAAGTTTAAGCAAAGGAATGCCTAAAGATTTGGAAGGTTTTCAAGTAGAAAACAAATATCAAATATGTATTAAAGAATTGCAGCACAAATGACGCTGATCGGTAAGGTAAAAAAAAAAACACCACTTTTACCGTGTTGAGCTAGAAATGCTTTCTTGTGCTTATAGCAGTTTGGATTTGCTTATACTGCTTCTTATAGGCTGTTAATTCTGCTAAGAGACAAAACACTGCAGTTGTATATTATTGTTTCTTCACCATTTCAGAAATGTATACTTTACCATGATAAAAACTAACAAAGTATGCCATGTTTAAAAGGAGAAATATAAGATGAGTTGAACTCAAATTCTTAGCATGGAAATGGGAAAAGTTTATTTTTCTGCTCCACAGCAAAGTTGTACAGTAATGTTATATTCAACTCCTATAAGAAGTGGAAAGCATCATCAAAGTGCACCTGGAAGGTAGATATGCCACAAGTAAAATACAGGCTGGGATTTGAACCCTCAAAACCCAGAAGATTGGTAGAGAGTGCCTTTCATCACTGAGCTACAGCAACTTTTGCTCCAATGTCTTTGGCTCCCTTGTCATATCATATCTTAGTGAAGTGCTAAGGGAAAAGGAGTTTAGCTATAATGTCATAGTAGGCTGAGACAAAAGAGTGGTAGCTCAATGGTTAAAAGCGCTGCTTTCACTGAGCCCCAAACCCATATTCCCAAGTGTGCTTGAATGCATGTGAGGTGAAGCTCTATTTTTCTCACACGCTAATCTTCATTCTAAGCACTGTACTAATGGATATATGACTGTAAGTAATCTGTTCCGTTTAGGCGTCATACCGGAAAAGTGGTGTTTTTTTTGCCCTTATCGATCAGCGTCAATTGTGCTGCAATTCTTTAATACATATTTGATATTTATTTTCTACTTGAAAACCTTCCAAATCTTTAGGCATTCCTTTGCTTAAACTTATTTGAGTTCATCCTGATATGATAGCTAATGAGCATAGACAGCTCAGTCAAGTATGATATGAAAGGGTGGTGAGATGGACCTAAGTAGAAGCAGCTGTAGCTCTATGTGTTAGGAGCCAGCCTGTGCTCCTAACATCCAGAGGTTGTGAGTTCTACACCCAGCACATCTTTTAATTGTGGCATACTACTTTGAAGGTGCAGAATGATGAGGTCACAATGAGGTCAGTTTTGTGCAACTGAAGACCTCCATTTTGCAATGAGGGAAGCTTGAATGTTAAGGTGTGTATCTGTTTATTCTCTTTTTAAGTGCTGATAATATGTGCTGTTTTTTCTTTGCTTTCAAAAGAGAGCCGATTGCAGTGCTATTTGTTGTTCACTTTTGTTTCCTTGCATCCTAACAGTTCTCAGAAGTGGTGAAATTTGCTGTTTCTCCTCAGCATTCTGCAGCCACAGGTGCATTAGATACTTTCATTTACTCCTAACTACAAGCCATTCTAGTAGGAATGTGTTTCTTTTGATGCAATATAGGCATTGGCCAACAGCTATGAGTTAAATCAAACTTCAGAGGGCTTGGACAGGTGTTGAAGAATGATCCAGTTAGGGGGGGATGTTTTTGGTGGGGGAGGGTGTTCAGCATGAGAGAGAACAGGTTGCATTAAATATTAGACAATGGGCTGCACATAATAAAAGCTTAAGCAAAATATTGATATGTAAAGGCAAGGCTAAAGAGTTACCAGGTGTCCTGGCTGAGAAATGAATATAACCTATTTGCTAACCTTACTCAAGACTTGAACCCCCTGATGTATGGAAGATGAAAAGCAATGCCTTAAGGCATAGAGCTATAGAGGTAACTTTGTTTAGAACATAGAGCTTCATATCAAAGCTTAGAGATGTGAAGGAAATGACTACAACGTCACTACAGCTGTATATTGCAAAACGACATCCAATGCACATCCAATTAGATTTGAATCCTAACGGTTCCTATGACGTCAGACGCTAATTAGGCGTGCTTTAGTATATAGAAAGCTTTGGCACAGCCATTTTTCCTATGTAAGACCCCCTCATGTGAGTTGGTGTTTGTGGTGTTCCGTTTCCTCAATGATGAAACTTTGTGCTATGACTTGCCTGTTCTCCTTTATACTCCCTTCTGCCTTTGACACTCCTCCCCACCCCCATTATCTGTATTTCTTTAGTTTATGGATTTTTCTGGGTGTTGGTGTGAGGGATTGTTGAGGACTTAGGTTTTGTGTTAAGTGTGGAGGGGAATAAATTGTTAGGGAAAAGAAGGGGCCAGGTCAGGTTACACACAGATGCCCACACCCACCACTCTCCCTGCTTTCATAATGTCATGGTCTGCCCCACCTCCATTTTCCATATTAGCAGAGTACACCAAAAAGAAAGAGCGGAGGGGGCCTACTACTTTCAATTAACTCCAAGTGGAATGGATGGGAACCTGTGTTTAAATATGGGAAATATGTCATCAACCAAGGCAGCTACTGCACCAGATGGGATACATATTAATGAGATTCTTAAGTTGAATGCAGGAGAATTGTCTAGATATGGCCAGACTTGGAGGAGGGGGGGATAGATATGCTGGATAGTAGTCTGGAATGAGAAAAGATAAAAGCAAGAGGTGGAGGATGTCATGGAGGCAAGGAGAGATTAGGGATGCAAGGGTATTTGCAAACAGAAAGGGTGAAAGGTTGACACTGGGGATGGAAGGAGATTAGGGAGAAACACTAGGTTTTGAGGTGGAATGGAGAGATGGCATGTAGGTTCCAGCCCTCTCCTCCCCTCCCCTGGTATGCATCAAGGAAAATAACAGAAAAGAGAGGGACAGATGTTGATGCATAGGGAGCTAGGTTGTGAAAGGTGGGATAAGAGGATTGTAAGGGATAGCCCTAATGAGCATGCATGAGAGACCTGCATCTAATGGAGGTGTCAGCCATCAAATCTACCACTATGCATATCCATTAGGGGTATCCTCAAACCCTAACTGGCCTAGTGGTCGTTCATGACACTGTTGGGACATACCTCTGTAAACCACATGATACAGCAATGTAGCTCCGTGAAGCACCTAACGAATACAATATAAGCTGAAACACAAACACACTGTCAGCTATATATGTTTCATTTATTTGATGGATTTTATTGTAAAACATAAATCCATTGACTTGCTGTTGTACATAATAGATGGAAATATGCATAATATAGGATGCAACCACAAAAAACAAAAGGGAACAAGCCTGAAGAAGTATTTAATACCTTATTTAACTCAGATGGTGCTCAGAATCCACGGATGGAATAGAAAAAACTCAGGATGGGGAACAAACCCCTAAAGAGATTGGTCATTGAAAGTGCTTCATTCTGTTTAGCATGTCCATAACATAGGTGAGTATTCAATGATTCAAAAAAATATAGTTTCAAAAAGTGCAAGCAAACTTAACTTCAAAGTCCATACAGCGATGGTCCGGTAGGGTTCTGACGCGTTTTGCCAAGGAGGCTTCTTCAGAGAACCCGCTGTGCTGTGTGCAATTCAAAATTAAATGCTTCCTGGTTCAAAGGAAGAAGTCTTTCATTTCCTGTGACAAAGATGAAGTCAGGCAAATGTCCAGGCTGCCAACAGATGGCACGGGTTGCACCTTAAGATGAAGTCAGGCAAATGTCCAGGCTGCCAACAGATGGCACGGGTTGCACCTTAAGATGAAGTCAGGCAAATGTCCAGGCTGCCAACAGATGGCACGGGTTTCACCTTAAGATGAAGTCAGGCAAATGTCCAGGCTGCCAACAGATGGCACGGGTTGCACCTTAAGATGAAGTTAGCAACATGGCTCCTGGAGAGCTACAGATTAGAGAATGACATGGGGAGCGATCCCCGCAGCGAACCGCTGCGTGGCTGCGGTTTGGCTGCGGGTTATGGTGACCTCATTAGCAAATCGCCGCAGACGCGGGGACAAATCCTTTCACCGCCCGCAAAAACGGTGAATAGATTTGTCCCCGCAGGCCAATGTCCCCCCTTCTAGGAACCGCTATTTACCTGTGTTTCACCTGCACGTTGCCGCATTGACTCCGCCCCCCAATATACTGGCTCCCCCCCCGACGATCGCCGGCAGGAAGGTGCTCAGCCCTTCATGCCGACAGAACCAGCCCTCCCCAACGATCGCGGCAGGAGGGTACCCATCCCCTCCTGCCTACCCCAACCCCCCCCCCCAACGGCCCTCCCGACGATCGCAGCAGGAGGATATCCAACCCCTCCTGCCAGCTCCCCAAAAGCCCCCCTATGATCACTGGTAGGAGGGTGCCCAACCCCTCCTGCCGGCCCCCCCAACGGCCCCCTATATCGCCAATAGGAGGGTGCCCAACCCCTCCTGCCGGACCCTCCCCCAACAAACCCCGCCATCCCGAAACACCACCCTTAGTCTTACTTTCCAAGTTGGACCGGACAGCTCCTCGCTCGTCTGGCCAGCAGGCCTGCCTCCGTCCAAATGAGGCGGGCCCGCCCCTCCCCTCCCCTGCCTAACCCACAGGATCCTAGGGCCTGATTGGCCCAAGCACCTAAGGCCCCTCCTATAGCGGGAGTGGCTTTAGGTGCCTAGACCAATCAGGCCCTAGGATCCTGTGGGTTGGGCAGGGTAGGGGCGGGCCCGCCTCATTTGGACGGAGGCAAGCCTGCTGGCCATAGGTGTGAGGAGCCGTCCGGTCCAACTTGGAAAGTAAGACTAAGGGGGTTCCGGGGTGGGAGGGTTCGTTGGGGGGGGTCCAGCAGGAGGGGTGGGTACCCTCCTGCCGGCGATCTTAGGGGAGGCCATTGGGAGGACCGGCAGGAGGGGTTGGGTACCCTTCTGCTGCGATTGTCGGGAGGGCCGTTGGGGGGGGTCTACAGGAGGGGTTGGGTGCCCTCCTGCCGTGATCGCTGGGGGGAGGGGAGACTTGCAGCCGTAGCCGCGGTCACTATGCTAATCACGATTAGCATAGTGACCGCGATTAGGTACACGATTTGGTACACGATTAGGTACACGATTTGCCGCGATTAGGTACAGCGGCCGCGTCTACTTACCATGTAGGCTAACATTGTAAGCATTAAAAGTACATGTCGTGTTTGTTTTTGTATAGTTATTAACTAATATTTAACTAAGTTTTAAAGTTTTAAAGAATGTTTCCTTTATACGTAAATAAAGAAAAGTATTTAAAATCGTACCCGTTTGAGGCTTTTATATATGCAGCGGTGACGGTGACGGGGCGGTGAGTGGGGTTGCAGTGGCGGTGACGGGGCGGTGAATGGGGTGGCAGTGGCGGTGACGGGGCGGTGAAGGGAATGGCGGTGACGGGGCGGTGCAGAGGATGGTGAGACGGGGACGGGGCGGTGACGGGGACCAATTTTTTCACCGTGTCATTCTCTACTACAGATCCTTGGAAAGGTGTAATAGTTATTATCCAACTATGATGCCCTCGATGGGAGTTGAAGCTGATGAAGATTGGCACTCAGGCCAGGAGGCTATCTGGATGAAAGATCTGCAGTGACTGAACCGTGATAAAGAGGCTGTGGCGTATACATGCAGAGGAGGTCCAGCGGATCCCCAGGGTCCATGCGGCATGACTGGCCTGGGAGTGTTCAGAGGACATAGTGGGTCCTAATGGGGGTCCTTTCCTTTTCCCTTTCCCCGGCCACGGCCTCGACTCCGGCCAAGGGTGGCCGGGGGGGAACCCTGCCTGGTGGGAGCCTGGCTGGAGGAGGTCTAGGAGGTGGATTGAGCTCCAGGATCCCCATGGGAGGCAGTCTGGGTGATGAGCTGGGGGAGAAGGTGTGAAAGAATGCCACACATGTTCTCCAGGGCCCGGCGAGTCCCTGCCTGCTCTTCCAGCATTGCAGCCTGCAGGGCACGTGTTGCAGACTGCTCGGCCACCAGGGAGGCCAGGTGCTGGTTCATGACATGTGTGGCTTCTTTTATCTCAGCCACCTCCCTGATGAGCAAAGTTTGCCTCTGGTGGATCTCATCAGGGGGGCCTCCAGCTCATCACCCTGATGGAAATCTTCCTCCCCCAGGGCTCCGACCTCATCCACCTCTTCTTCCCTCTCCAACTCTTCCCCCTCCTCTACTGCCCTGTTGTCATCGTGAGGATGAAGGGGGGGGGGGGCGCCGGTGCAGCTTGTGTATCACTGTTCTGAGGAGGAGAGGTGGCGTATGATGTGCCAGCCACTGCTTCCTCCTCCTCCTCCTCCTCATCCCCTTCATCCCTATCAGCAGCAGAAGGAGGATGGGACGCCTCTGCAAAAAGACAAGAAAATACACATTGGTATTAGTTGAAAGCGGTAACATCTGAGAACATCATTTGAATTGCATCACAGGTCACAATACTGTACATCTGGTCATTTACAAGATATTATGCAGGCTAACATATGGAACATTAGCAACTTATTCCACATGTTAGGCTTCCAAGAGTATCAAAACAGGCAATGGCTTTTATTATATTACTATGAATTGCATTTGTATAGTACTGTTGTAGTTTAGAAAGATATAAAATATGAGTTAAAACACCAACAAGTCAATGGCTTCTATGTAAAGTGATTTTACCTTGGTGCCCCAGGGAAGTATCAATGGCTCCCACAACAGGACCTATTCCAGGACCCACTATGTCCATCACCTCACTCTCCAGGACAGTCAGTTGGAGGTTGCCGCAAGGACCCTGCACATTAATCCGTTCCTGCTTCCGCCGGACCTCTCTCCGCAGGGCACGCCACAGTTTTTTCAGAGCCTCTATATCACGGCCCTGATGGTGTACAGCATCTATGTCACTGCAGATTCTTCTCCAGATAGCATGCTGGCCTTCTATCCCAATCCTATCAGCTTCCCTCCCAAAGAGGGAATCATAGTTGGCCCCGACTTGGGCCACAAGGATCTGCAACTCTCCATGCAAGAAATTCGATTTTCGCTTTGGAGCCATGTTGCAAGGTGTAGCCATCTTTTCAGGCTACTTGTAGAACACGTTCAAACACTCCCCCCATACAACACCCAATGAGGTGTGATGGGCGTGGTTAGGAAGCGGGCCAAGGAACCACACCCGAACGGCGCCCAATAGGCATAGAGAAAGTTTTCCCGCCATGCTGACGTCAGACGCTACATAGGCGTGCATGGGTATAAGAAGGTCCAGGTGAGCAGCGTTTCCTTTCTATTCTGTCCTATTGCTTATGCAGATGTTTGAGACTTTACTCTGTCTTAGTCTTTTACATTTTTTTTCCTATCTCTGCCTCCCATTTCTCTCTATTCCACAGAGCCATTAACAATATTCTAATATGTTGTTTTATCTTTTCTAGAAGCAGCTCAGATAGTAAGTCCAGGTGAGAATGATATTTTGTAAGCTACTTAGGTGTCCTTATCATAGAACTAAAGAAACCAACCAGCAAAAACTGACTTCTCTTTATGGGCTTTCATTGTGTGCTATTGTTTATAATAGTTATTTTATTTCTGATATCTCCTACTCTCCATTCCACAGGGCTGACAAAAATGACTGAGAAGACTGATAAAGACCATGCTGGGAGATATTTTGCTGGTAGAAAAATGGATATGTAAGTAAAATGGATGTGTTCATACATCTGAGAGGGTTTACTCATAGAGTTAAAGTTAATTCTTTGTAGAATCAAATTACAGGCAAGTTAAAATCAGGTGAGGAATGGTTCTGTGTACTAACTCATTGATAAGAATAGGTCGGGTGTGTTGGGGGGGGAGAAACACTGCCATTCAGTGGACATCCAATCAGTGTACATGGTTCAGGTGGAAAACTCCTAATGAGTGCCTAATGGCTGCCATTTTTAATAAGGAGTCTAAAGCTATGTTAGCACCTCTGTTACTTCTAGGTGTGTGTTCTGCCACAACTTCAGTGTTTAATTTTGGAGACATAGGTCTTTGTTAACAGTTTCTTTCTATTCTTCATTTCAGGTTAACTATGCTCATCACCTATGTGTTTGCCAGAGAGAGACCAGACGAGCAGCTCAGCACACCAGCTTGCACCTAGCCAAACAGTTGTAGGTGAGAATGATATATGGTAACCTTTATTTGCTTACTCTACTATTCTTCACTTGAGTCACTCTTCTGATGAGTGAAATAAATGTTCACAAAGCTAACATGTTTCACGCTTCTATTGTTCTCTTCACACAGGTATCCTTGATGACTTTCAGGAACAATAGTAAATTGATAATGTTGGCCTCATAGAACACCATGGCACGCATTCCTGCTGTTATATGCACACAAACTTTTTGTTTTCAGTTAGTCTATTCCCTCACATGAGTTCTAAACAGTAGCAGTGGAGGATTACAGGTGATATTAACCCACACCATCAGCGAGTTAAGGCTATTGCTTTAACAACTATACCACAGTGACATCTAAGCAGCTCAACATAAATGAGGTTAACACTTTTCTTCAGGGAAGGGAGGACAGATATGGACCTTGGGGGTTGAACCCCCTGTTTGTGAACCTTGTGTAAACCAGCTTCTCCTCTTTTCTGTTTTCAGGTGTCTTAGACAGGCAACTGCAGTATTGTCAGATGGAGTTTTGTATTACTGAGAGCAGTGCAGCTGTGAGCATCTTTGTGGTTTCCACACCTGCTTAACCAAAATAGTGCAGCTCAAGAACCAGGAGGATAGATTGAGGTATGTGGCCTTTACTTCCATCACCTTCCGTGAAAGGAAGAAAAACCCACATGTCTCATTTGGATTCTCCTGGTGTGGAGCCAACTCTTACTAGCAGTAACCCTATTCCTCAACAACAAATCTACCACAGTGACTTATATTCTCTTCCTTATGTAGCCATTTACTTTTGAACAGGGACTGGCTTACTTTGCACATCATAGCTGAGATGTCGTCATCTACCTACAGTTGCATATACCCTTGCATTCATTTGCTTCTTTCCTAGATTCTGCAATTATTTGACATCAGAGTGGCTAGCAGGTAATAGAATGAATGACAGACCCCAATAAAGATTGTCAAACTTTCTATATGTCACCTTGTTGTTATATTGAAAAGGGCCCATTCAGCAGTCCCTCCTGAACCCCTATCTACCTTGGACTCTGTCCACTAAACTGCTGATGCTACAAGGTTAAAACCACACAGGAAAGTTTAAACTATAAAAAAAATTTTTATTCAAATATAAAACTTTTTTTAAAATTTAAACTTTTGAACAAAATAACTATTTACATAACACATAACGCAGGGAAAGAGGGTGGGTGCCCCCCAAGAGCAGCTTGAGCTACCTCAGGTGAGGGGGGCGGAAGAGGTGCAGTTATTGAGAGGGTGTATGGCTGCTGGCACCATGCCCTCTTTCGGCTACCAGCGGCAAGAGGGCATGTTCCATCCTCTCAACACACCCTCTCAATACCTGCACCTCTTCCAAGAGGGCAGAGTAGGGCTCTATCTCCCTGACCACCCCCTCCTGAGGCTGGTCGGGCTGCTCCTGGGGGGGAACAGCAAGGAAAGGGGGTGGGATGGGAACAGGAAGGGCAGGAGAGTGAGGGGAAGGGCTATGGGTGGGGGAAGGGGAAGGTCCAACAGGGGATGGTGGTGGTGGTCCTGGAGGTAGTGGTGGGGCAGGCGGTGGGGGTCCAGGGGGCAGTGGTGGGGCAGGCAGTCCAGGGGGCAGTGGTGGGGCAGGCGGTGGAGGTCCAGGGGGCAGTGGTGGAGGTCCAGGGGGCAGTGTTGGGGCAGGTGGTGTGGGTGGTCCTGAGGGCTGCCAGGCCTCCTCCTCCTCCTCTTCCTCCTCCATCTCCTCTTCCTCCTCCTCCTCTGCCGAGGACCAGGGTGGGGCTCCCTCCATTAGTTGCGGGGCCTCCTGAGGGGGTGCCTGCGCTGCTGCTTGACAAGAGAGAAATAGGATACAGTCAGATATGTCCACAACACTTTTGAACATGACATTCTTTACTACGTTATTTTCTTCAAATGCTAATAACAGGATGCAAAGCACCTACTCCACTGTAAACATCAAAATGTAGCGTAAGTAAGTGAGGCAAGTAGAACACCATAACACCATTGTGACATGATATCACAATAGCAGCTTTACTGCAGATTTTATGATTAAGAATGGTTTACAGCTACTCAAGCATTTTCATCTATTTATTCTGGTAGGCTGATCACAAAGAAACACACGCTGGACTCATTACTCACCGGCTTCAGCGCGCAATTCCTCCCTCACCCCCTCAAGGAAGGCCCGCTCCTGGCGCCTCAGCAGCTGCCCCCTTTTCCTGAGATCCTCAACCTGGATAATAGAGAGAGAGAAAGAACAGAGAGGGAGGGATATGATGAGTGCCATCTAGCACTGTGGCATAACATGTTTACTTAAGTATTGACTTCTATAAGCACATAAAAATGGAGTACGCTGCCCTCCAAGAGCCCCTATCCGCTTTGCTGCCTGCCTCCACCCCCTTCTGCCACATGTTTTACATGAATGTATTCACGTACTCCAGCATTTTCCCCTTTCTGTGCTGGAGGCATCGCTATCTCTCTACTGTACCTGGGACAGTGGGGGGGGGGGTTAGGTGACATGGCCAGCATCACAAGGAGGAGTGTGGGATTGAACTCACAACCCCAGGGTGCTGAGGCTGTAGCCTATCAGCACTGCCCCACATTACAGCATGTCCTGGTGAGCTTACAATCATGCAGCAGGGGCAATAAAATAGTTTGGTCAGAAGGAGCAGGGTGGCTTGAAACCCCTGACGTCAGGGTACTGACGCTGTCACTTTAAACGTCATGCCACTATCTCCCTAGACCAGCAGATTGATACAGGAAAGTTGAAGGTATTTGAAATGACATAGCAGCACTTTAATATATTTGTTTTCCTTTGGCAAAGTTGATTTCAAGATGTTTCTATTACAAATGCGAAGCTTGTGACCCAAAAATTAGTTGTGTGCATGTTGTGAATGGAATAGATGCCTTCTAGGAGCTGAATTTGTCATTTGAAATCCTACTACTGCTCCTTTGGGTTGTGCTTTAATTTCAGTATTCAATGTAAAAGATTTATTATGCACAATTGTAGTTTTAAAAAGGAATCACAAAAAACATGACCGATTTGATCAAGACAGGTTTCCATCATAATTACTTTTTACATGATTAATTGTGAGGGCCTGACTTGGAATACTTACTTCCCTGGGACAGGAGGCTCTACGATTGTACCGCCGGGTCAGGCGGGTCCATGAGTCCCTGAATTGCAGGTATGACCTGCGATGGCCAGGCACTACAAAATAGTGGTGCTCCCGGGAGAGAAACAGCCTGGCCAGCAGCCTGGAGTCCTGAGTGGAAAAGTTTGGCTGTCTCCTGGCAGCCATTTTAGGAGAAATAACTGCGTATGAAGAACGAGCGATTCTATGACGTCACAATGCAAAAAAACACGATGACATGTTTGTGCCACTTGGGCGTGCTTGCAGCGGTCGTTCCGCGCTACATCAACACTGTTGATTACATCATAAACCACGCCGATATCGCTGTTATACAAAAAAGTACAGCAGAACGCTTAGAAGCTTACCGTGTAAACCTAATGAAACTTCACCTCCCCCAAACACAATGACAAATTATAAATGAAATAAATGAAGATTGGGAAGTAGGAGGTTCACATATTTTAGCTTAGCTATGCATGTTTGGGTGGGTGGAAAATAAAAAGAATATTGTCTTTGGTAACCTTAGTCAGGACTTGAACCCCTGCCCTTTGGAAGATACATACAGTGTTTTTAAGCACTTGAGCTATGTTGGGGATTTGGGAATGGGAATCTCCAGAAATGACTTTAGGTACAAGCTTAGAAGCTTACCATGTAAATCTAATGAAACTTCACCTCCCCCAAACACAATGACAAGTTATAAATTAAATAAATGAAGATTGGGAAGTGAGGTTCACATATTTTAGCTTAGCTATGCATGTTTGGGTGGGTGGAAAATAAAAACAATATTATGTCTTTGGTAACCTTAGTCAGGACTTGAACCCCTGCCCTTTGGAAGATACATGCAGTGTTTTTAAGCACTTGAGCTATGTTGGGGATTTGGGAATGGGAGTCTCCAGAAATGACTTTAGGTACAAGCTTAGAAGCTTACCATGTAAATCTAATGAAACTTCACCTCCCCCAAACACAATGACAAGTTATAAATTAAATAAATGAAGATTGGGAAGTGAGGTTCACATATTTTAGCTTAGCTATGCATGTTTGGGTGGGTGGAAAATAAAAAGAATATTATGTCTTTGGTAACCTTAATCAGGACTTCAACCCCTGACCTTTGGAAGATACATGCAGTGCTTTTAAGCACTGAGCTATGTTGGGGACTTGGGAATGGGAGTCTCCAGAAATGGCTTTAGGTACAAGCTTTGATAAGGGGTAATCATTGCAAGTATCTACAGGTGTATTTGATCTGAGAACACCCAATGAACGTCCAAAACGATTTCAAAATTCTAACGGCTTCTATGATGTCAGATGCTACTTTATGGTTAGGGTTAGGGCTACAGTTAAGTAGCTCGGTAGCTCAGTGAGTAAACGCGCTGTACCAATCATCCATAGGTTGTGAGTTCAACTCCTGGCTTGTGTTTTACTTGATTATAACTTTTACTTGATTATGCTGCAGGAGTGTGTTGTTGGGGTGTTGCAGGGGTGTCTAGGATGACAGAGAATAGTCACTTGCATTTTCAACAATGCATTTGAATTTCTTAAGATGAAACTTTAGTGAGCCGGGGGAGGAAGGTCACCGCAGCCTCGCGCCTCAGATGAAAAGGTTAATTTTTGAGGGACTGTGTAAGTGATCTGGGACAGTCTTCAGCGACTCGGAGCCCTCCTCCCGGCTGGGCAGAAGGAGGAGGCTTTGGCGGTGGTGGTTTTGGTGGTGAGTGAGGGCGGGAGGGGGGAGTCGCCTGGCTGCTGCATCTGCACTCCTGCTGGCCACAGACCTACTGATCACAGAGCAGAGATCACAGAAGCACGCAGGTATGTGCGCATGCGCGGCTAGGGTTTTATTATATAGGATATACACCTATCGCATCTCATTTTCATCACAAACACATTAGCGAGACTATACACAATACATTACAAAGTTGAGCTTGGGTTTGATAAAATAAACAGCATAATTTTGACTCTGTATTACATTTATTGAACCATACTTAAGAATATGGGTGTTGCATCCGTGACAACAGTGCTTTACACCATTGAGCTACCAGTCTTTTGCCTCAACTGACTGTGATATGATAGCTAAGTAGAGTATACTTTAGCACATCACTAAGGTATGCTATGACAGGGGAACCAGAGACACAGGTGTAGGTCAGTGAGTAAAAGCACTATATCGATCATCTGTAGGTTGTGAGTTCAACTCCCGGCTTGTCTTTTACTTGTGGCATATCTACCTTCCAGGTGCACCTTGATGATGTCACAATGAGATCAGCATTGTGCTGCTTGCTACTTCCTCTTCCTGTGAACTAGAAGCCACATTCAGGTCTAATCTGTGTTTTGATTCTGTTTCTAAGTTGGGCCAGTGTAAGTTATAGGATTTACCTTTGTTCTGAAGAATGAGCTGATTGTTGCAATGTTTTAAGACCAGGAGAGTGTTCTTTCGAGCAAGATATCACTTCTAAACTATCCTTTCTGAAATAATGTCTCTGGGAAATCGAGAGAAAGCTTATTGGATGACTTAGGGTGCCTTTCCTGCCAGTCTTTGTGGAACTTAAACAAAGTTTATATGGTGTTCAAAGTCCTATCCTTTCCACTTCTAATAGGAGGTGAGTATGACATTTCTCTACAGCTTTCTGTGTAGCATACATCTACCGGTTCCCACCTTCCATACTGATAATGTAAGTTCAACACCCACTCGGTATGTTTCATCTTCTCGTTCTCCTTTGAAACATAACATATTTTTTTTCCTTGTATTAATGGTAAACTGTACAATTCTGATATCCTAGAGGAAAAAGATACAACACAGCAGTGTTCTCTGTCTGCCATTCCCTACCTCACTGATATTGCTAGATCAACTAATATATAGTTTACAAAATGGTATACTGTGTTTTAGTTATCTTTTTCATCATCCTATACTTACAATGCTGAATGAGTGATAATAAAGAGTATAAATAAAGTATAATCTAAAAAAAAAAACCAACCGTACCCACGTCTATCACGGGTCCATTGGAGACGTCTTAATGACGTTTCAGAAACCTGCGTCTATTTTGCGCGAAGAGGTTGTAGGGACGTCTACCGCACGCCTAAGTACCGTTTGATTGACACTTGCGTTTGCCGGACGTCTAAAGCACGCCTATGTTAGACGTACTAATAGAGAATTTACCCCTATATGTTTGTTTCATCTTCCAACTATGTCTGCTTCAATGGTTTCTTTCCTTCTGGAACTAGTAGACCGCCTGCCTGTTTCCAATGGCAACATCTTAGGACATTTAAGGGGAAATTCTATAAGAGGTACCTAAAGATGCTTAGGCACCTAAATTAATTAGTAAATTGACTTCAGTTGAAAAAAAAAATGAATTGGGTGATAAGTGCCTATCTTCTTAGGCACGATTCTACAGAAGATAGGCGCCTATCGCATGGTGCCTAGCAGCACCTAACACCAAAGTAGGCGTGTTTAGGGATGGAGAAGGACTTAGGAGCCACTAGGTGTGATTTTTTTTTTAGAGGGCCTAGGTGCCTATGTAGGCCTTTAAAACCCTGGCCTACATTATAGGCGCCATTCTGTAATAGACACTTAAGTGTGATAGGTGCCTATCTTATTAGGAGCCATTTACAGAATTTCCCCCTGAATTTCCCCCTTATTGTTTGGACAAGGAAAGAAGGCTGGCCACCAAAAATGTTGCAAAACTTGCATAGAATCCGCATCATTATCTGGAAATTGAAGTAATTTAATTATCTAGATAACAAAATATCACTTTGAGAACCACAGTAACTTGGCAAACCAATTGAATACAAAAAGTCACTGTACCTGTTAAATAAGTCACCTGTTAAATATTCCTATTGCTCAGGAGGACTGAAGGGGAGGGGGTTTGATTTTGTTTGGTCATTCAGCTGCCACAAGCACCACACTTTCTAAGATATGTAGAGAAGCAATGTGCCAGGCAACGCTATCTAATGTTCTCCTTCCCTTCTGTTTCTGTTCCCAGAGACATGGGCCTTCAAACACACTGTATCATTTGGTCAGGGATGTGAAAAAGGTAAGAGCCAGCAGATAAGACGGCAGCTCACAGAGGTAAAGTAACCACCAGTGTTTGCGTGTTTTAGAGATAGCCTCTTTATTGCATGAGCTTCAAAAACTTCTTCTGCTCCCTTTTCTCCCATGCTTCCCCATTATTAACAGCTCCATTTTTTTGTAGAGAATATAATAGTTTTTTTTTCTTTTTTTTCACATATAGAGGGCAATTCTATAAAGAGGCACTATCTGGATCCTTTTCTATAAAGGGATGTAGCAAGTGCTTTCCGTTACAGAATATTAGTGAAACAGGTGAAATACATGGAGTTGATAACCAGCATGAAATGGCTCCTGACTGGTTAAATAGCCTGTTAGGGGCTAGCTGGTTATTTTCAGTGGCACTTAACCAATTAGTTAGTGCCAGAATGAAAACTGGCTATTTTGGAGGTGATCGGGGGCAGAGCCGGCACTAAGCTGGTTAAGTGCCAATATTCAGCACTTAACCAGCCACATCAGCCATATAAATAGGACCTCATAAAAGTCAGTAGTGTCTTTATGCGCTAACCCATTTGCCAGTTAAGTGCTGAATATCTATCGTACTTAAACCAGAAATTCAACGCCAGTTCCTAGACACAGCCAGGCACAGGATTTCTAGGTTTAGTGCCAGCGGTGGTCGGCAAATCACTTATCACCGCCGGCTGATCGGGCCCCCGTGTGTATAAACTAGGTGTAACCACTTACACCAGCTATAGAGTTGGCACATGTGCTTGCACCTAGATTGCTACCTGATGTGCATACATAATAGTAGGCTATAATTTGCATGCATAACCACGTGCCCCGCCACATTCCAACCAGACTCCGCCCATGTGCGTGCCCAACTTCAAACCACACACCATCACATTTAGGCACCATTTTACAGAATAGCGCTTTGCCACAATATTGGCATGTATGTACATATATGCCGGTATTCAGGTCATTTGCACCCAGTCTTGGTGCCTATATGTTGATGCCTTCTTTATAGAATTACCCTGAATGCGTAGTCAATGCCTTTCTAGGTTTCTTTTCTCGGTAGTGTTGTTTGCTTTAGATAAAGCGCTTTTTGCTTAAGGAAATGAAAGCTTTTTTGTTCATTTTTACTGTGGCGTAGATTTAGGCTGCTTCCTTGGCATTTTGTTGGGGTGGTGGAGGGAAATAAAGTTAGGGGACTGCAAGGACAGGAGCTTTAATGTTGATTTAAGAGTTTCTAGTCAGTCTGGTTAGACCTTCTTCCGATGAAGTGTTTTGAATTTGCTTTAGATGATTTTCCACAAAATACGGTCAAAATGGCCTTCACCCCATTCAGAAGACAAGTAGAAAAGCATTTTAGATCCTGAAGGCAGACCACTTTTTTAAATAAATTTTCTCATTACTCTATGCTGCTTGAATTTTTCATAAGCAGTTAAATCGATTAAATCATCAACATTTTCCATAAGCAGTTAAATCATCAAAGCCCTAAACACTTACCATACATGATATTCTGAGTGGTAATTTGGGCAGTGACTTCACAGTTTTATCTCTCTGCCCCTTTGTTTCCCTTACAAGTGTGAACAGCAGTGGTGCATGTTTCTCATGGTGAAAATCAGCATGTGTGGGCAGAAGTGCAGAGGCTCTGAGCTGGAACCGAGGGCAACAGCTACATCCAATGTCTAAAGGCCTGTTTTTTGTGTGTTTTTTTAGTTCAAAAATTTTTATTGACATTTTTTTTAACTTTATTTATTTTTTAATGCCAACAAAAAGTGCAATACAATTTATATATAAATAATGATAACCAACCAAGCACTTATAATCAATCAATATCTATACAAAAGATTAAAATTCCCTCCCCATCCATCATTGCCATCAGGAATAATACCAAAACAAAAGATATACCCCCCTTCCGCTCCCACCCCCCTGGATGTGTGGGTAAAAATCAACAGAAGATAAAGGACAACTATAGCAAATCTGCAAAAGATGTCAATGGACCCCAAACTAATTTGAATAACTTATTATGCCCCAGCATGTCAGCATTCATTTTCTCATATTTATAAGTTAAACATAAGTTTGCCCACCAAAAAGGAAAACTACGGTGATCCCAATTCTTCCAATTGCGAGTAATCATTTGCATGGCTATCACGGTCATAATAAGGAAAAGCCGGCATTTTTATTGAAATTTTGTATAATAACATACATTCAAACAGGAGAGAATATTATTCTGACAATCTTTTAACAAATTTTGTCATTACAAAGCAAAGGATATTTATGAAGTTGCTAAAATTAACTATCCCCAAACCACCCACCCCTCCCCATATGCAGAGAGTGAAATAATCATATCATCCCATTCACACACTGATACATCCATACATATCAATTTTCCAATACCATTTAACTATTATCCACATATGCCTGAATAGGAGACCAAAGTCTTTTGAATTTAGCCTTTTTGACTCTCTTTTCCATTACATTTGCCTCATATTTCCCAATTAAACATACTGAATTCCACCAAAATTGAAAAGACAACAAGGATGCACTTTTCCATGTTTTCAGGATGGTTTGAATAGCAACCGCAGCAAGTATTGCAATAACCCTTTATCATCGTTGGCCATATAAACTGACGCATCAAAGATATTGAAAATTATTCCAGCCTGTTAATAAGCACTTATGACAACAAAATCCTGGCTGAAATAGCCTTATATCAGATTCCACAACAATCCAATAGGCAGTTCTTACAACATTCCCCTATCAAAGGTTTTCCTTTTTGTTCTTTTGGTTTTGGGGGGTTTTTTCCCCACAAATGCTAAGCTGCGCTGGGGTGCGCTGACGCACAAAATATTACCTCGCAGCGCACAAGTTTCTCGTCACTGCGCACACAGTGTAGAGCACAGTTCTTCAACCGCCGGTCCGCAAACAAAATCTTGCCGGTCCGCGAAGGATTCGGTCCCCGCCGCAACGAAAGGCCGGCGTCAGCTGACTTGCAACTTCCTGTTGCAGTCGCTGTGCCGAGACTCCTGCCTTCGCCGGGACTCCTGCCTTCCACCGCGTTTGCCTCCTGCCTTGTCTCCGCACCTCCAGACCAGCAGCGGCAGCTGTGTATGCTTTTAACTTCGGCACAGAGCTGCCCCTAATCAATAGTTTAGCGCGGTTTCATAAGGCAGCCTCGGGGCCTTTGCTAGGCCGGCCCACATCGCATCATCGAAGCGGGCCGGCTATCAAAGGCCCCGAGGCTGCCTCATGAAACCGCGCTAAACTATTGATTAGGGGCAGCTCTGTGCCGAAGTTAAAAGCATACACAGCTGCCGCTGCTGGTCTGAACTCTTGGGCCGCTGAAGGAGGGCAAAAAGCAGCTGTCCTGGAGGTTTCCCTTCCTCTCGCCTTTACAGGTTCCTTTTTTCCACCTTTTTTTTTTTTCCTTCAAACGGCAACGGGCCCCAGCATCGACATCAATCAAGTAAGTTCCACTGTCAATCAAGCGGTTCTGCTCGGCCAAAGCTTCCCCTGTGACATGAGCCACCCTCAGGGGAAAGAAAGTGACCCACAAAGGTGAGGGGAAGGGGGGCAGATGATGGAAGTTGGGGGGGGGGAGAGAGAGAGAGAGAGAGAAGGGGCAGATGATGGAATGGAGGAGATGAGAGAGAGAGAGAAGGGGACAGATGATGGAAGTGAGAAGAAGGGAGAGAGAGCAGAAGGCAGATGGATGTCAGTTGAGAAGGGAGAGCAGATGCTGAATGGAAGTGGGGAAAGAACACATACTGGATGGAAGGAGGAGATAAATAAAGGGGGAAGAAAATAGTAAGATAATGGAGGGGTGAGGGAAAGGGGTGACAAGCTGTGTGTAGACACAGTGAAAAGAGGGAAACGGGACTAAATAGTAAGAAAGAATTTAATTTAGATGGAGGCAGAAAATAGAGAAGGAAGACCAGAGAAGAAAAGGGAAGAGAGAGCAGAGAATGATCAGATCTGAGTGGAGGAAATGAGAAGAGAGATATGCTAAAAACCACAGGGGGGAGGGAAGGATAGAGATGCCAGACCATGAGGGGAACAGAAGGAAGATGATGGATGCTAGACCAAATTGGGGGGTGGGGGGGGGGCAGGAGGAGAGATGGCAGGGAAAGACAGACAGTGAATGGAAGGGGCAGATGCTGGACTGAAGAGACAGAGAAGGTTATCATGCTGCTGTACCGGGCCATGGTACGCCCTCACCTGGAGTACTGCGTCCAGCACTGGTACTTTAAGAAGGACACGGTACTACTCGAAAGGATCCAGAGAAGAGCAACTAAAATGGTTAAGGGGCTGGAGGAGTTGCCGTACAGCGAAAGATTAGAGAAACTGGGCCTCTTCTCCCTTGAGCAGAGGAGATTGAGAGGGGACATGATAGAAACATTCAAGGTACTGAAGGGAATAGACTTAGTAGCTAAGGCAGGGAGAACGAGAGGGCACTCTCTAAAGTTGAAAGGGGATAGATTCCATACAAACGTAAGGAAGTTCTGTGGTAGAAAGCAACATATTTATTTGGCTCATAACTTGCTGGCGCCCGATATTTTTAGCTCACAGTGAAAAAAGTTTGCTCACAACACCCGCCCGCTTAGAGGGAACACTGCTAATACCACTTATAACGCCACAATGTCGTACGGACTGGCCTGCTCTTCGTACACAGAACAATAAGAACATAAGAATAGCCTTACTGGTTCAGACCAATGGTCCATCTAGCCCAGTATCCCATCTTCACAGAGGCCAATCCAGGTCACAAGTATCTGGCAAAAACCCATATAGTAGCAGCATTCCATGCCAACGATCCAGGGCAAGCAGTGGTTTCTCCCATGTTTGTCTCAACATTACCTATTTAGACCCTTTCTTACTAGAGAGAGTAATAAATCATACAACCTCTTTGTGGCATATGATTCCATTGACAGCTGGCTTCACTCCCAGACCAAATATATCCAGCTCCCGTAAGGGAGGAGAATAACCTTGTTCGTTTCAAAGGCCTACTGAAGAGCCATCTATTTAAAGAAGCATATACTTCTCCCTCCGTATTCGGTGCCGGTTTTAGAATCATGTCGATGTGAAAGATAGGCACCAGAAGTGTAGGCCAGGGTAATCAAGGAACTGAAAGGGACTATAGTTGAACTGCTTCAACTAATAGCCAATCTGTCAATCAAATCGGGAAGGATTCCGGAAGACTGGAAAGTGGTGAATGTTACGCTGATCTTCAAGAAAGGTTCGAGGGGTGATCCAGGAAACTACAGACCGGTGAGTTGACCTCGGTACCGGGAAAGAAGGTAGAGGTGCTGATAAATTACCACATTAATGATCACCTTGATGGACACAATCTGATGAGGACCAGCCAGCACGGCTTCAGCAAAGGAAGATCTTGCTTGACGAACTTGCTGCACTTCTTTGAGGGAGTAAGGCAGATAGACAAGGGCGAGCCAGTCAACATTGTATATCTGGATTTTCAGAAGGCATTCAACAAGGTCCCACATGAACGACTACTTTGAAAAATTGTGAGCCATGGAATCGAGGGTGAAATACTCATGTGGATAAAAACTGGTTGGCGGATAGGAAACAGAGCGTGGGGGTAAATGGACAATACTCGGACTGGAAAAGCGTCATAAGTGAGTGCCACAGGGTTTGGTGCTTGCACCAGTGCTCTTCAACATAATTATAAATGACCTGGAAATTGGTACGATGAGCAAGGTGATTAAATTTGCGGATGATACGAAGCTATTCAGAGTAGTGAAGACGCAGAAGGATTGCGAAGACCTACAATGGGACATAAACACGCTCGAGAAATGGGCCGCGACATGGCAAATGAGGTTTAACATGGATAAATGTAAGGTGATGCATGTTGGTAACAAAAATCTTATACATGAATACAGGATGTTTGGTGTGGTACTCGGAGAGACCCCCCCAGGAAAGAGACTTGGGAGTACTGGTCGACAAGCCGATGAAGCTGTCAGCGCAATGCATGGCAGCGGCGAAAAAGGTGAACAGAATGCTAGGAATGATTAAGAAGGGGATCACGAACAGATCGGAGAAGGTTATCATGCCGCTGTACCGGGCCATGGTACGCCCCCACCTGGAATACTGCATCCAGCACTGGTCGCCGTACATGAAGAAGGACACGGTACTACTCGAAAGGGTCCAGAGAAGAGTGACTAAAATGGTTAAGGGGCTGGAGAAGTTGCCATACTGCGAGAGGTTAGAGAAACTAGGCCTTCTCCCTTGAAAAGAGGAGGCTGAGAGGGGACATGATTGAAACATTCAAGATAATGAAGGGAATAGACTTAGTAGATAAAGACAGGTTGTTCACCCTCTCCAAGGTAGACAGAAAGAGAGGGTACTTTGTAAAGTTAAAAGGCGATAGATTCCGTACAAATGTAAGGAAGTTCTTCTTCTCCCAGAGAGTGGTGGAAAACTGGAACGCTCCTCCGGAGATATTGAGGAGCTGCAGAGTGAATGCATTTGTAACTCAGTAAGAGAAGTTTGAATTGTATGCGTACTTAATAAGGAGCCAATGGAGTGATTTGAGGAGAGGGGTGATATGGATATAGCGACTCTGGTGGAATATAAGTTGTGCAGCAGAATTTTGGACAGATTAAAGGGGAGAGAGGTTGTTAAGAGGAAGATCTGTGAGAAAAAAGTTGCAGTAGTTGAGACAAGAGGTGAAAAAGGTATGGATAAAGGGTTTGGTAGTGGGCTCCGAGAGGAAGGGTTGAATTTTGGTGATATTATAGAGAAAGAAGTGATAGATTTTGGCGGTCTGCTGGATTTGTGCAGAGTTGAGGGAGGAGTTAAAGATGACCCTGAGGTTGAGTTAATGAGACAGAGAGGATGAGAGCACCATCCACTGAAATAGAGAGTGGGAGGGCATGGTGCACAAAGATGGGGAAGGGAAGAGAGATGGAAGATGGGAATAGGGGAGAAGAAAGAGGGAGGGGATAGCATACATGGGTGGTGGGGAAGGGCAGAGAGAGGGAGGAAAGAGTGTGCATGGATAGATGGGAAGCGAAGACTTGGAAAAGTAGATTTGAGGAGGAAGCAGAAAAATGAAAGAAAGCTGAATGTTAAAAGTTAGTGCCAAAGATAAATGTAGACTTCAGTCCAATAAACATATCTCCAGGGAGTGGCACACTTCAAAAAGTAGGGAATAAAGTCCAAAGTCAAAACTATATCAAATAACCCCCTTACATATACTTGACAACTGTATTGTATTCTTGAATTATTAATATATGTAGTCTTTTACTTTGTACTCACAAACTGTAAATTTATTAGGAGGAACTGAAGTACAAAATACTTACAAATAAATATAAACTCCAGTGGACTAAGTATAATGCCTAAATGTTTCCAACACACAGCTTCACGTCGATAATGTTTAACAGTGTCCTGAAGAAACGGTTGTTCAGCTTGTGACACGATGGCCACCGTCGGCTGCATTGAGCACAGGCTGAAACAAGCATAGTGTGTCATGAAGCAATTAGAAAGCTGATCCTGAACGGGGCGCTATTCAGATAAGCGCTTTTCTATTTAGTTAATAGTTAGTGCAATTGCAATACACATTTGAAATCTGTAAAGGTTTTTTGTTTTTTTTGTCTTGGCCCATGATAGAAGTGTGTAGGGAGCTTGCACTTTTGACAGTTCTCCTACACAGCTCCGGGACAGCGTTCTTTCTCGCAGCTTCTGAGGCCATTTTTCCTCCTTAAAGGAAACATTTAGGGCTCCTTTTACTAAGCTGCGGTAGGGCATTAAAGCGCGGAATAGCGCACGCTACATTGCCCCCGCACACTAGATGCTAGTGTCAGGATTGAGCTGGCATTAGTTCTAGCCACGTAGCGCGCAGCAATACCCTGCATGCACTAAAAACGCTAGCGCACCTTAGGCATTATACTCAGTCCACTGGAATTTATATTTATCTGTATGAGTCTTTTTCTTTACCATATGCTCAGAGATATGAAGCTCCTGGGAAACTAGTCCCCATTAAGAAGCTCACCTCCCAATCATTGCATATGAGAACACAATAATTACACCCATACGTCTTTGTGACTTGTTAGACCAATGAAGGTCAAAATTTAACCACTTATTTTGAAGATGATTAGAGGGTTTCGACGCAGACCGCGTTTTATTGACTTCTTTAGGAAACCCAATCCAAAATATAGCATGCTTATCCAAGCTGAATTTGTAGATTTGATTCAAAGCACTTCAGCCAAAATCTAATGTTCACTGTGTGTTCTATGCAGTGCCCGGTAAGGTCTCTGTCAGAAAATTCTGAAATTCAACATGGGTTAAATGCTCTTCAGTCGCACGATGTTGAACATTGTTTTCCTAAACGTTATTAAAGAGAATTGACAAACTGATGGCAACACTAACAAGTTTAATGAGCAGAACGGAGAGATCGAGACGGAACATAAGGGACCAAATATTGGGATAAAAATACCAGAGAACCATTGCCACAACTCTTATACACTAAGGTCCCGGATTCTCTAACAGGCACCGTTGTCGTCAGTCGCCTTAAAAGCAGCTGTCAATCACTTGTCAATCACGCAAGGGTGCTGTTTAGATAATCGCGCCTCCGGCAAAAAGGTAGCCGCTGGAAATGTAGGCCAGGGGTTTCCAGATCGACATTTCCGGTGCCTACCTTTGACGTGAATCATGCCTCCGTAGGTACTTTACAGCACCTAACGCCACTTCCAGCATTAGCCATACTTACAGCGTTAGACACCGTAAAGCGCCTATGGAGGCATGATTCTGGTGCCAGCATTTTAGGCGCCATTAGGCGCTTTGAAAATCAGTTTCAAACGTTGCTTAAATGACATATTTCACTTAGCTTGGGCTCCTAAAAAAAAAAGGGGCATCGTTTCGAGAATCAGGGCCTAAAAGTAGAACCTTATACAAGTGTGAAGTTGGGCATGCAAATTTAGAGAGTGAGGATAGGGATCTCTGTGAAGTCCCAGCTTAGGTGAACTGTTATAAAGTTACCCTTTAGTTCATAGGCCCCTTTATCTTTATCCCTTTGCTCATAATGCCCTACTACTTAAGAACAGTCTGTAGAGAACTGGGCTTTAATTAATAAGCAGTGATTAAGCATCAATCATTAAATGTTGTCTGCATAATGCCAGAGAGGGAGAGTCATGAAATTTACAGTACACCAGATGTTCACATTCTTTCTTTATGAGCGATAAAAGAATAATATGCACGAATTAATTCTGAAGACAAGCTGATATTATATTGTCCATTTAAGTCAGTTTGACCATTATTTTATACCTGTAGACATATGCAGGTCGATATTCAGGCCACAAGAGGCAGCCCGCCTAAGTACTGCAGTTGGCGCTGAGCCCAGATATACAATGCCGGGCCATTTATGGTGACTGGCATTGAATATCTGGTTTCACCTTTGGCTATAGCAACTTAACAGTTAAACCAGTGTTCAGCACTAACCAACTAAGTGTTTAGCAGCCCAAGATAGGCTTGCTATTTAGACGGCCTATTTTGACCGCCAAACTTAGCTGGTTAGCGCTAAATATTCACGCTTAACCAGCTAAGTCATGTGACATAGCTGGTGATTGGCTAGCTGAAAAGTGCTAATCAGTAGCATAGTGAGGGTGAGAGGCACACGGTGTGGTGGTGCCCCCCGCCTCTTCTCTGCCCCCACCCCTACATGCTCCTACCCCGCCCTCCCCCCCTACTGCTGCGCTCACCACTTCCCTTCCAACATAACTCTGTAATGTTCATACCTACATGGGCTCTCCCTCTGATGTCGCTTCCTGGTCGCGGGTCCAGGAAGTGACATCAGAAGAAGAGCTGCTCGCGCCACAAACATTACAGAGGTATGTGGGAAGGGAAGCGGTGCATGCGTGTGGCAGTGGGAGGGCGGGGAAGGAGCGGGGAAGCAGAGAGGAGGATAGGTGCCATGCCCCTACCAAGATGGCGCCTGGGACGGACCGCCCCACCCCCACTACCTTACTATGCCACTGACACTAATTGCGTAGATAACTACCTATCTTGCATTGAATATTAGTGCTTATCTGGCTAAGTGCTGCTTAATTGGCCAGGAGCTATTTAACCGGTCTTAGGGATAGCATTTTTAATTTGAGATTGTGTTATTTACCCTTTGTTTGCCATTGTATTTTAAATTTAACTTTAATAGACCTGGAAATCAGTGCACATGACCTAAAAGAGAGACATATAATGAGAATTAATAAAACTGAAAATCTAAGATTCCTTGAGGTTGGAAGGCAGTAAGATCTCCTGTTTTGATAATATTTTAATGAGGGGTAGTTTTTTCTTTATTCTTGAAATGCCCAACTTGCCTGCTGTTTAGATGCATTTCTCAGAGTTTCTCTCTCTTAATCTTTGCCTCATTTAAGATATCATTGTCTCGCAAGGAGTAGCTCATTAAATTTTGGCTGTCAAAACTGCTGATCACAACACAGAGAAAGAGAGGAGCTAGGACCAGACTTTTCCTAAAGGGTGCAAGTCTGTGATGGACTGCCAGACATCTGATTAAACAGGAAGAAACCTGCAGAGATGTAGATAATACTGACAGCAACTTAATAGCTCAACTGTATAGTTTTTAATTGTGGTGATGAAGTAGTGACTTACTTTATATAGATGTATATTTCAATCCAGAAAAATGCTCGGGTGCATAGCGAGTGGAATGGCCAGTAAGAAAAAAGTGATAAAGTCATTGTTTAAATCTCTGGGAAGGACCCATTTGGAATACTGTGTGCAATTCTGGAGACCACTCCTTCAAAAAAGATATAAATAGGATGGAGTACATCCAGAGGGTGGCTACAAAATTGATCAGTGATCTCTGTCATAAAGCATATGGGGCCAGACTTTTAGACCTTCATATGTATACTCTGGAAGAAAGGCGGGAGAGAGGAGATATGATTGAAATGTTTAAATATCTCCATGGCATTAATGTACAGGAAGGGAGCCTTTTCCAAATGAAGGAAAACTCCAAAATAAGAGGGCATAGTAAGAAGTTAAGAAATTATAGGCTCAGGAGTAATCTAAGAAAATACTTTTTTATAGAAAGGGTGATAGATATCTGGACTAGTCTCCTGGTAGAGTTGGTAGAGACTAAAACTTTGTCTCCCTCGAACAGAGGAGATTGAGAGGGGACATAATCGAAACATTCAAGGTTCAGAAGGGAATAAACTTGGTAGATAAGGACAGGTTGTTCACCCTCTCCAAGGTAGGGAGAACGAGAGGACACTCTCTAAAGTTGAAAGGGGATAGATTCCATACAAACATAAGGAAGTTCTTCACCCAGAGAGTGGAAGAAAACTGGAACAATCTTCCAGAGTCTGTCATAGGGGAAAACACCCTCCAGGGATTCAAGACAAAGTTAGACAAATTCCTGCTGAACAGGACATACGCTGATAGGGCTAGTCTCGGCTATGGAGCTGGCCTTAGACCAGAGGGCCGCCGCGTGAGTGGACTGCTGGCATGATGGACCACTGGTCTTACCCAGCAGCGCAAATTCTTATATTCTTATGTTATGCGACTCTATTTATGCAGTTAACCTGGTCATTTAAATGTTGACTATCGGCCTTTAACCAACCAAGTGCCGATTCCACCCCCAGAATGCATATAAAATAGTCATTTTCAGTTCGGCGCTAACTAGCTATTTTCAAAAACACTAGCTGGTTAAGTGCCGCTGAAAATTAGCAGTTAGCTCAGAACTAGTAATTTAACTGACCAAGAGCCTTTTCTGGCTAGTTAAATCACTTTAAGCATCTACTCCTATGAGTTTAGTAATATTTTGAGTACAAATTTAGGCATTCAGTCCTAGTACATTTTCAAAAAACTAGCAAATTTAGGGGCATAACTCTCAAAGTTATGAGCATAAATCTTTTGAATATTGAGTCCATCTGGTTTCACTATGTTCTTGTTTATACTATATCAATAAAGTTTGTTAAAATTTGCTCAATGATATCAAAAGAGTAGGCGCAGTCTGGTCTTGTGCTTGTACAGCCAAGGTAGGTTCTCCATTCACTATATATTATAAAGTCTGACAGAGTTGTAAATGTCTGTAACTGTAATCTAGTTGCAATTACTGCTGGTTTATCCCTAGTATTTTATAAAGCACATAAGTACATATGTATCTTTTTAGAAAGACTCAAAGGGGTAAATTCTGTAAAGGACACCTAAAGTTAAGTATCCACAATGTGGACATCCAACCACTTAGGTCTCCAAATAAATTGAATAATAAGCCCAATTAACGACTTTAACAAGCAATAATTAGAAGTTAAACATATAAAGGCTGTACGCTATTCACAAAATAGGTGTCCAGAATTTCATAGACGCCCATCATAAAAAGATGCACCTAATGTGATAGGTGTGGGCATGGTTTTAACATGGATGTCCATTTATTGAATCGCATGCCGCTCAGCGATCTAATGCATCTACAATTGCATCTAAAATGTAGATGTTGCAAAACCAGGTCTACTTTTGGGTGTGAGTTGGGCGGTAGCTAGGTGCGAGTTAGGCATGGGTTAAGTGTGCTGGAGGCATCCAGATATAGTGATATGGGTGTGAGTAGGGTTTTTCTTCTTATTTTCTTAAACTTTGGGAATAAGGTTTAGTATGCATTACATTTGTTCATGTGCTTTGCTTGAGTAATGCATTATTAAATATCTTTTAACCTTAATATCAAACTGGAGTACTCTTTATACCAAAAAACAGAAGGTTTAGTATGCAGTATATATATATTTTTTTCATGTGCTTTGATTGAGGAACACAGAGGTAAAAGGAGATTTTTTGCAGAGAAACTGGGCAAGTGTTGATGGTACATGTGTGATATTTAGCCTAGAGAAATTACTGCTTGTGAATCAAGAGGATATAAGCTTGGTTTTAAATTGACACATGGCTTAATGGCTGAGTGTGTGGTACAGTGGCTAAAGCTACAGCCTTAGCACCCTGCAGTTGAGAGTTCAAATCCCTCACTGTTCCTTGTGAACCTGGACAAGTCACTTAATCTCTTTGCCCTAGTTACACTAGATAAGAGTTTGAGCCCACCAAGACAGAAAGGAAATATGATAAAGTAGCCAAATGTAAATATCACTTAGGATATAAGTGGTATATAGATAAATAAATATAATAGTGGTACCATTTTACTGCATACAATTTTAATGTAAAAAACATCATAAAAATGTCATAACACTAAAATGCGATAACGTTATAGACTTTGTCAAGATGTCTATGCAACACCTAAAAGGTGATTCTATAAAGGACATCTAACTATAAAGACATGCTTACATTCGCTGGACGCCACTGAGCATGATTCTCTATTGTGCTTCTATGCATAATAGAATTGTGCTGAGTGTTGTGTTCACCGACATCTAAACAACGCCTAACTTTTAGGTGTCCTTTATAGAATTTGCCTCAAAATAGATGCCATATCACCTAAACCAGTGGTTCCCAACCCTGTCCTGGAGGAACACCAGGCCAATTGGGTTTTCAGGCTAGCCCTAATGAATATGCATGAAGCAAATTTGCATGCCTATCACTTCCATCATATGCAAATCTCTCTCATGCATATTCATTAGGGCTAGCCTGAAAACCCGATTGGCCTGGTGTTCCTCCAGGACAGGGTTGGGAATCACTGACCTAAACAACCTATTATATTACCCTTTCAATGGATATCTTATCCAGAACAGGTACAGAAAGGTAAATAGCCAGGAACCCCTTTTGAGAAGTCAGACCCTTTAAGAAGTCAATGAGCCAATGGGTAAGGGGGTAAGACAAGCTCCTAACAAGGAAAGTTCCCCTGTTTCACCTTCAGGAAAAGCAGGCAAATACCAAGCCTGGTACACAGTACTGTTTGTTTTGTGAATCCAGATGGGACTATGGGCAAAAGGATTTTGTTATATTCTTGGAAATTGCTTGATATAGAGCAGTGGTTCTTAAGCCTGTACTGGAGGACCCTCAGCCAGTCGAGTTTTTAAGATATTCCTATTGAATATTCATGAGATAAATTTATATGCCCACTACCTACTTTATAGGCAAATCCTGCTCATGCATATTCATTAATGGCTCACAAGAATGGGAACATCAATTTAATACTAGCTTCCATTTACACTTAGAGCAATAACCTGAAGAAGCTATTCCATTATTTTTAATTCCAAATATACTGTTTATTTCATAAATTCATGCATAAAATCTATCAGTGAGATAACATTCCTTACTAACTAACCACATAAATACAAATATAGAAATACCTATTGTTGTTCAAATAACCATACAGTGACCAGTAAAGCACCGTTTTAAAAATTGTTCATCAACTCTCATATAATACCAATTTTTCCACGTTGATCTGTCCTTACAGTCCTTCTTCTTTTCATTCGATTCAAATCTCCAAACTTACGAATGATCTGAGTCTTCAATAGATAAATTCCATCTCAAACTCTTTCTTTCTTAGTTGAATGAATAACAATCTAGTCCGACACAGAGCTGTGTTTCGCTGTAAAGCGTCTTCAGGAGCTAAAAGGCTTAAGTGGATTTACATATGTATGCATATACTGATATTCTAATCATTTCCACATGTATGTGGCTTAGAATAGAATTGCCCTTGAGTTGAACTCATAGAGGCATTCCGATCGACTCTGAATATATTTGTTTTTAATGATTATTTTGCAAACATGATTAGACTCCCTCCACGCCTCCCCATAAGCCCTGGGATACTATTGGAGGGGTGGGAGCAGAGGAAGGGCCTTCCTAATGTGGTTTAGATTATTGGGGGGGGGTTGTTCTTCAGGAGGAAGGAGCCACATGGGGCTCCTTTTACAAAGCCGTGCTAGGTCCTTAACATGCGGAATAGCGTGTGCTAAATTGCTGCGTGGACTAGCCGCTACTGCCTCCTTATGAGCAGGCGGTAGATTTTCGGCTGGCGTGCACTAATCCGGTGTGTGCGCTAAAACCGCTGGCGCACCTTCGTAAAAGGAGCCCATAGTGTGCACTTGCAAACTTGGGGGGGGGGGAACTGATTTAATGTCAGGCTCTTTTTTGTTTCTTTGTTTTCCTCCCTTAATTGTGGTCTCTACAATATGTAACGTTTTACTTTATTCTTAGCATTAGAAAAGAAACTTTATACAGTCTGTTGCAAGAGTTTTTTCTTCTAATATTATTCATTGATCCTAAAATTATTTATTTTTTAAAGAGCTTTGCTTCCCTTCAGTGGCTTAATGCCTAATCTGAAATTTGTTAATTATATCCATTTGGTAGACAAAGAACTCCCCCTAGTGGATTTTCTTTAACATATTCTGTGCTTTCTTTTAACCTAAATCAGGACTCAGAGTCAGAATCTCCTTTTTCATGCGTAAGAAAATAAACTGAAAACTATAATGAACTAAATAATTTGATTTGCGATGTTTTGAAAAATACCTGCTGTTCAGGCCTGGGATCTGGAGTTCTTTAAAATTAGTTCATTGTTTGGATTTAGCATGCCTGGTGCAATTTTAACACTATTTAAACCACTTTTATGTAGTTTTAAATGTTTTAATAACATTGTTTGTGCAATAAATTACACTATTTGCATTTTCAGTGTACAGACAGAAGAGGACAGACATTTAATAGTAGACATTCACAATATAGCTGTAAAAGAGGAAGTATTATTAATAGGTAACGTGACCATTTATTTTTTCCTCAAAATGGGGCATCTACTAATTTTCAGTCCCACCCCCAATCCCAGCCCAGCCCCGCCCCCAATTCTTCCATTCATTTTTCATATACAGTATATACAATATCTTATTAATTAATAATGGTAACCATAAAAAAATTTAAAAACACAAAGCACGCTGTACGCAGAGAAAATGTTAATTATCATTTATATTTGGGGGGGTTTTCAAAGAGGTCAAGATAGATGACTTTAAAATATGGAATGTCACCTCAGTAGAACTATAGAAAAATAGACAAATATAGTGCAAAATATAGACAGCAGATATAGGGCTCCTTTTATTAAGCCGCACTAGCGGGGTTAATGCGCATGACGTTTCATCACACGTTGACCCCCGCGCTAGCCTAAAAACTACCGCCTGCTCAAGGGAGGCAGTAGTGGCTAGCGCAGCTGGTGGTTTAGCGTGCGGTATTACGCGCATTAAACCACTAGCGTGGCTTGATAAAAGGAGCCCATAAATTCTCAAAACTGACACATTTTGATCACTAAATTGAAAATAAAATCATTTTTCCTACCTTTTTGTTATCTGGTGAGTCTCTGGTTGCACTTCCTTCTGACTGTGCATCCATTCTTTCTGTCTTTCTTTCTCACTCCCTGCCCCCCTTTCTTTCTTTTTTCTTTCTTTCTCTCTTCCTGTCTCCTCTTTCTTTTTTTCTGTCTTTCTTTCTCCCTGCCCCCTTATTTCTTTCTTTCAAACTACAAATCTCTTCCCTGTTGCATCTTTAAAGAACGTTAAGCCCTGAGCAGGGCTGCCACTGGCATTCAGGGCCATCTTTCCTATTTGCAGCAGGCTTGGGCACCTCCCGCAGCTGGTTGGCGTCGAGCAGCAGCTCCTCCAGGCTGCAGCTGTAGCGGTAGATCTAGTTGCTCTCTTTCTGAAAACGGAACATTTCGGTGTCCCGAAGCTGTGCTTGGGGACAATGGGACAGTGTACCTAAAAACGGTACGTATGATCACATTACTATTAGGACATTTTAACATGTCAGATATTGATTGGGGTTTCCCTATTGTGGGGTCTTCTAGAAGTAGGAAGATCATGGATTTTGTACAAGGAGAACTATTCCAGCATTTGGTAATGGAACCCACATGGGATTTGGTCATACTGGACTTAGTGCTTATAAACAGGGAAAGTGCTTCTGATGATCATTTGGCATCCAGTGATCACTGCATGGTACGGTTTAATATTAAGATAGGTATAGAGAAGGCTCATTCAAAAGCAAAGGTTCTAGACTTAAATAAACTAACTGTTCAGATAGGGGATTATGTTATGGAATTGTCTGGATGGAAGCATCTGGAAGAAGTAGAAAAGCAGTGGGCAAAATTGAAAGGATCTATTATAAGGGCACTAAACCATTTTGTAAGGAAAGTAAGTAACAGTAAGAGGAAAAGAAGGCTGCTTTGGATCTCAAAAAAGGTAAGGAAAAGAGGTTAGCTTTCATAAACTATAAAAGATTACAGAAAGAGGAAGATAGGCTAACATATCTGGAAAGGCTAAGTGGTATGGTGGTTGTGTTAGTCCAATGTTCAAGGTAATATGTAATATGTAATATGTAAAGGAAAAAATATAATACCAATAAAAAAGGTACAGTATTATATTTTTTTTCCTTTATGTTTTTGTTTTATTTCTACATATTACTTAGAAAAGTTAAGAGAGGCTGGTCGAGTAGGCAGGAAAACAAAGATACAAATGGAAGAAAAAATAGCTGACACAGTAAAACGGGGGGACAAAGACATTTTTTTAGATATATTAGTGATAGGAAGAAGTGCAAAGGTGGCATTATGAGACTCAAAGGTGAAGGGGGTAAATATGTAGAAACTGATAAAGATAAGGCTGAATTGCTTAACAAATACTTCTGTTCTATATTCACAGCTGAAGCTCCAGGAGCAGGACCACAGAAGACAAATGCAAGTAGGGATAGAGATGAGGTAGACTCTGATTGATTTTCAGAGGATTGTGTTTGTGAGGAGCTAGCTAAACTAAAGGTGGACAAAGCAATGGGGTCAGATGGTGTACATCCGAGGGTACTGAAGGAACTTAGGGAAGTTCTGGCAGTTCCACTGGCTGACCTTTTCAATGTTTCTCTAGAATTGGGAGTGGTACAGGAGGATTGGAGAAGGGCGGATGTGGGCCCTCTCCATAAAATTGGAAGTAAAGAAGAAGTAGGGAACTACATGCTGGTAAGTCTGACTTCTGTGGTAAGTAAATTAATGGAAACACTTTTAAAACAGAGAATAGTGATGTTTCTGGAATCCTGTAGACTACAGGACACGAGACAAGATGGATTTACTAGAGGCAGGTCTTATCAGACAAACCTTATCAATTTCTTTGACTGAGTGATCAGAGAATTGGATAGAGGATGTGGTGTATTTAGATTTTAGCAACGCTTTTGATAGTATTCCACACAGAGACTGATAAATAAACGGAATGCCCCTTGGATGGTCCCCAAAGTTCCTAACTGGGTCAGGAACTGGTTGAGTGGAAGGCAACAGAGAATAGTGGTTAATGGAGATCTCTCTGAGGAAAGGGATGTTACCAGTGGTGTGCCTCAAGGTTTGGTTCTTGGGCCTGTTTTTTTTTTTACATTTTTGTAAACATTATTGCTGAAGGGCTCTTTGTGGATGATGTCAAAATCCGCAATAGAGTAGACACCCCTAATGGTGTGGATAATATGAGTAAGGATCTAGCAAAGCTTGAAGAATGGTCTGGTGACGGAGCAGTAAAATACCCCAGAAAGCTCTTTCTGGTTCTCTAAAGCTTTGGCTAGACCAGTGGTCTCAAATTCGTGGCCCGGGGGCCACATACGGCCCCCCAGGTACTATTTTGAGGCCCTCGGTATGTTTATCATAATCACAAAAGTAAAATAAAAGTTTCTTGCTCATATGTCTCTTTAGCTATAAATGACAATATTATTATTAATACTTAGTCAAAAGGAAAGATTTATAAACTATAAAGAGTTTTACCTCATGCAAAATTGTTAATTCTTTAATAAGACATTAACTTTTTTTTTTTTTTTTGCGGCCCTCCATGTACCTACAAATTCAAAATGTGGCCCTGCAAAGGGTTTGAGTTTGAGACCACTGGGCTAGACTATATGCACTGGCTCCTGATTTTCAGCAGTTTTTTGAGCAGCCCTAGTTAGATTCCACCGTGGCGCAGGTTACTCGGTTCACACCCCTCCCTAGTGATGGGGATGTAATGCTTAAAGACTCCCAGGATCACAGATTGGACATTTTCTTGAGAAAGCTTTTTGAGGTGGCTTCTTCAGGTATCAAGGCTGCGGCGGCAGCAACCTATGCAAGATTATTCATTTGAGCAAAAACTCAAGGGAACAGTACAGTTTAAGGGGTGAAGAACTTTTGTGCACAAAAGAGGACCAGGACTTCGGTGTGATAGTATGTGATGATCTAAAGATGGACACACAGGTTGAAAAGGTGATGGCAAAAGCTAGAAGGCTACTAGGGTGCATAGGGAAAGGTATGGCAAATAGGAAAAAGGAGGTACGATGCCCCTGTATAAGACTGGTGAGACCTCATTTAGAATATTGTGTACAATTTTGGAGGCCGCACCTTCAAAAAGATATAAACAGGATGGAGTCGGTCCAGAGAAAGGCTACTAAAATGATTGGTGGCTTCATCATAAGACATATGGGGGCAGACTTAAGATCTCAATTTATCTGCCTTCATGTTTCTATGTACATCTTTACACTGTAATCACAAAACTGAGAATCCTGTAATATTTTCTAGAAGAATATTAATTACACATGAGCTTATTTTCCTTTGGATTGGATCTAGTCCACCCAAATGTGCTTAATTTCTTTTGTCCATTTCCAACCTGAACAAAAGCTTTTGATCCTGAGGGATTACAGCCATTGATGACTACGAGGGGGTGCTGTAAGGTTCTCAACTCAATCAACCAACTTCCTAAATCCTGAGCGTTATTTTGCCACTGTAGCTGAAAAGAGTGTTATCTTTTCGTTAAGTGCTAATTTGCAGAAAGGAAATTCTCTGTTTTGACATTGTTTCAGATCGGTGATTGAACCATATCCACTTCCTGGTTGGGCTGAGAACTTTTCAGCTCCCCCTCTTACAAAGCACAGTGAATAACAGTTGAGGCCATTCCAACATGACTATAACAGAGAGGTGGCATGTTAGTGTGATGTTTTGAACTTTTGGGAGCTGCCAGCTGTACCATTGATTTCTATGGTAGTTGTGATTTTTCATGTCCTTCTACAAGTTGAATTTTATATTGAAATAGCATTGTCAGCTAATCTGTGAGGGGTTGGTCTTCCTGAGCAGATGAACTGGCTTTCTGTTTTCCTAGAATGGCTGTTAACTCCTTAGATTTCAGAACAGAGATGGGATCTCATTTGGTATGTACGGGCTCTGGTTCATAAAGGGCTAGTGACCATGAAGATTTCTGCAAGTATTTTGGGTACAAAGAACCTTTAGGCTATGTGTTTCTATTTTAAACCAGTCCATAAACTGCTGTTAAGGTAGATATAGGGAAAGCCACTACTTAGAGTGGACAACACTCCTGAGAAAAGATGGAAAAAGAAGCTAAAGCTGTACAACCTACTAATAATCAGAAAAGCTTCTTATATTGGCAATAAGTCTCTATATATGAGAGGAAAAAGGATCTCAGAAACCTGCTCAGAACATATAAAATCGAGGAAGCAACAGCTCAGACTGTGAGAGGCAGATGAAAGTCCGGGATCCCTGAAGTAACGGCTAAGACCCGTGAAGCATTGGCTTTACGCAGGACATCATAAAAGTCTAGTAACACAGTATACAACACTTTTGTTTAAAATCTCAGTCCCTAAAAGAACTTAAGTGGCATTGGGTCATTCTAAACCAGGAGTGTCAAAGTCCATCCTCGAGGGCCACAATCCAGTCGGGTTTTTAGGATTTCCCCCAATGAATATGCATGAGATCTATTTGCATGCACTGCTAATAGATCTCATGCATATTCATTGGGGGAAGTCCTGAAAACACAACTGGATTGTGGCCCCCGAGGAGGGACTTTGGCACCCCTGTTCTAAAAGGAAGTTTTTGGGAACCAATGATGTGGGCGGAGGTGGTTTAAGCTTTGAGCTCTACCAGATTAGACCTGAGGCTTTTTCTTCCGTTAGACTTGACCTTCAGCTAACAAAGTGAAGTATTTTAGAAAATTTTTGGCATGAATATATTTATACACAAGTTTCTAAACTTCTTGACATCGCATATGAATTAATACGTTTTTTTGTATGGATCTTCAGAACGCCGTCGGGAGATAAAGTGCTCCCAAGTGCTTAAGGGCTCCTATTACAAAGGTGCGTTTTTAGCACACGCACAGGATTAGCGCGTGCTATAGTGTACGTTAGCTGAAAAATTATCGCCTGCTTAAAAGGAGGTGGTAGCGGCTAGTGCATGCGGCATTTTAGCGTGTGCTAAGCACGCGCTAAAACCGCTAGTGCACCTTTGTAAAAGGAGCCCTAAGTTTCCATCGATCCAATTATTGATGTGCTATTAGTCACTGTTTTTCCATCTTTTGTACATATACTTTTATTTCTTAGTGCAAAAACATTTTATAAAACTTATCTTGTGCGGGGTTTTTTTTTTTTGTGCATTAAATCTTCAACTTGCCACCATGCAACTTGCCAACATGCATGTTTTCAAAGAAACTTTCTTCAGTGTCAAAGGGATCTAAGAACATAAGAATTGCCGCTGCTGCTGGGTCAGACCAGTGGTCCATCGTGCCCAGCAGTCCGCTCATGCGGCGGCCCTCTGGTCAAAGACCAGCGCCCTAACTGAGACTAGCCCTTCCTGTGTACGTTCTGGTTCAGCAGGAACTTGTCTAACTTTGTCTTGAACCCCTGGAGGGTGTTTTCCCCTATGACAATAAGAACAAAGATAAACCTTTTCCATACCTAGAGTTGAACCCGGGCCGCCTGGGTGAAAACCAGGAATCCTAACCACTAGACCATATGTGATGTCAAGAAGTTTAGAAACTCGTGTATAAATATATTCATGAACAGCTAGAAACATTGTCCAGCATTTAAGTATTGTTGAGCTAGTACCCTATATAAGTGGATTTACACAATCTATTTAACATTTATCAAGCTGTGCAGTGAGCGCTAAGTGCTGATTTGACTTTTGTTGCACAGCTTGATAAAAGTTAAATAGATTGTGTATACATATTTAAGTAGACATTTCAATCACATATTGAATATTAGTATCACTGTACATGTAATCTTCGAGAGAGAATTTATGTAGGATTGATGCTCGAAATCTGGAACTAATAAGAACATTAGCATCGCCTCTGCCGAGTCAGACCACAGGTCCATCATGCCCAGCAGTCCGCTCCCGTGGTGGCCCCCCAGGTTAGTGACCTGTAAGTTATCTATTATTTAAGACATTTTGCCTGTATAGTATCCCTCTAATTATACCTTTCAATCCCCTTTTCCTTCAAGAACTCGTCCAATCCCATTTTGAAACCCAAAATCATTCTCTGCTCTACCACCTCTTCTGGAAGCGAGTTCCAGGTGTTCACCACTCTCTGAGTGAAGAAGAACTTTCTAGCATTTGTTCTGAATCTGTCTCCCTTCAATTTTTTTGAGTGCCCTCTAGTTTTTGTTGCCCCCGCCAGTCTGAAGAATCTGTCCCTCTCTACCTTCTCTATACCCTTCATAATCTTGTAAGTTTCTATCATATTCCTTCTAAGTCTCCGCTTTTCTAGGGAAAAGAGCCCCAGCTTCTCCAGCCTCTCAGCATATGGAAGGTTCTCCATGCCCTTTATCATTTTTGTTGCTCTTCTCTGGACCCTCTCGAGTATCACCATATCCTTCTTAAGGTACGGTGACCAGTATTGAACGCAGTACTCCAGATGCGGTCGCACCATTGCCCTATACAGCGGGAGGATAACCTCCTTGGTTCTGATAGTGATACCTTTTTTGATAATGTCCAACATTCTGTTTGCCTTTTTTGAGGCCGCTGCACATTGTGCCACTGGTTTCATTGTTTTATCCACCAAAACCCCCAAGTCTTTTTCTAGGTTGCCTTCCCCCAATATCGTCCCCTCCATCATGTAGTTGTACATCGGGTTTCCTTTCCCTATGTGCATGACTTTACATTTCTCTACATTGAAGCTCATCTGCCATTAATTTGCCCGCTCACTCAGTTTGTTCAGGTCCCTTTGAAGTTCTTTACATTCCTCAACAGATCTAACTGTACCGAAGAGTTTTGTGTCATCTGTAAATTTTATAACTTCGCACTTTGTCCCTGTTTCCAAGTCATTAATGAATATATTGAACAGCAGTGGTCCCAGCACTGACCCTTGCGGGACGCCACTCGTGACTCCTTTCCAGTCTGAATAGTGTCCCTTTACTCCTACCCTCTGTTTCCTGTCCGCCAGCCAGTTTCTGATCCATCTGTGTATGTCCCCTTCTACCCCATGGTTCCACAGTTTCCTTAGTAGGCGCTCGTAAGGTACCTTGTCGAAGGCTTTCTGGAAGTCCAGGTATACTATGTCTATAGGGTCACCTTTGTCCAATTGTTCACTTATCCCCTCAAAGAAGTGCAGTAGGTTCGTTTGGCATGATCTTCCATTACAGAAACCATGCTGCCTTGCTCTCATCAGCTTATTTCTTTCTATATGCTCATTGATACTGTTCTTGATTAATGATTCGGCCATCTTCCCCAGAACTGAGGTTAAGCTGACCGGTCTATAATTCCCTGGGTCGCCTCTGGATCCTTTCTTGAAGATAGGTGTAACATTCGCTATCCTCCAGTCTTCCGAGATTACCCCTGTTTTCAAGAATAGGTTGCAAATCTGCTGTAGTAACTCTGCTATTTCATCTCTAAGCTCCTTTAGTATTCTCGGGTGGATTCCGCCTGGGCCCGGAGATTTTTCAGTTTTTAGTCTATCTATCTGTTTGAGTACATCTTCGAGGCTTACCTCCATGCAAGATAATTTCTCCTCTTGATCCCCCTTGAAGAATTTTTCCGGTTCTGGCACGTTGGATGTGTCATCTTTTTGTGATGACCGACGAGAAGAACGTATTTAATCTGTCCACCATCTCCTTTTCCTTCACTATCACTCCCTTCCTGTCTCCCTCATCCAGGGGTCCCACCTCCTCCCTTGCCTGTTGTTTTCCTTTCACGTATCAAAAGAATGGTTTAAAATTCCGTGCCTCCTTGGCAAGTCTCTCTTCATACTCTTTCTTTGCTGTTCGGACCACACGGTGACATTCTTTTTGATGCTTCCTGTGCTCTTTCCAATTTTCCTCGGTTTTATCCTTTTTCCACATCCTGAAAGATTTATTCTTGTCTCCTATCACTTTCTTTACTTCATTGGTTAACCATGCTGGGCCTTTTGCTCGATTCTTTCTGCACCCTTTTCGAAATCTGGGTATATACCGGTTTTGCACTTCGGTTACCGTGTCCTTGAATAAGATCCAGGCTTACTCCACCATCTGTGCCTTTCTGGAACTGTCCCTGAGTTTTCTCTTTACCATTTGTCTCAGGGCATCATAGTTTCCTTTCCTGAAATTGAACGTTGTTGCAATGGTTCTCCTCCCCTGTGGCATACCTATTTCCACTTTGAATTGGATCATGTTGTGATCGCTGTTTCCTAATGGTCCCACCACTTCCACTTCTTGGGCAGGTCCTCTCAGCCCATTGAGGATTAAATCCAGAATACCTGTCCCTCTCGTTGGTTCCTTGACAAGCTGTTCCAAGTAGCAGTCTCTTACAGCCTCTAGGAACTCCGATTCCTTTGAACACTTTGAAACTCCATGGCTCCAATCTATCCCAGGATAGTTGAAATCTCCCATAACTATGGTGTTTGCGTTTTTACATTCTCGCCTCAACTCGGCTCTCAGTTCTTCATCCTTTGCTTCTGTTTGTCCAGGTGGGCGGTAATATAGTCCCATCTTTATCTCGGTTCCCCTTCTTCCTGGTATTTTAACCCATATTGATTCCAGTTGGTCATTTGTCGTTGCTGCATCCACTCCGGTCGATTGAATGCTGTCCCTTACGTAGAGTGCTACTCCTCCTCCTTTCTGATGTGTCCTGTCTCTTCAGTAGAGCTTGTACCCAGGCAGTACTGTGTCCCATTTGTTTTCATCGTTCTACCATGTTTCCGTGATTGCTGTAATGTCTAGGTTCTCATCTTTGGCCATGATTTCTAGTTCCCCCATTTTGTTCTTCAGGCTTCTTGCGTTAGTGTACATGCAATTTAAGTCTCGATATTTTTGTTTTCTTGTTATTTTCCCTTGTGATTCATTATTCTTTCCATCCCCTTCTCCTTCTGCAGACTTTTGTTTATTGTCTCTCCTGTCTTCCCCTTGTGGTACGTGGTACTTTTCCTCTTTATGTTCATTCCCTTCCTCTTGTTCCTTTTTGTCTCAGAATATTTCAATTTCATAATTTTATATGTTCTGAGCAGGTTTCTGAGATCCTTTTTTTTCTCATATACAGTATAGAGGTTTATTGCCAATATAAGAAGCTTTTCTGATTATTAGTAGGTTGTAAAGCCACTACTTATCCCTGGAATCTTGCTATTCTTTGGAATTCTGCCAGATACTTGTGACCTGAATTGGTCACCATTGGAAGCAGGATACTGGGCTAGATTGACAATTGGTCTGGCCCAGGATAATGATTTTTATGTTCTTATCGTTGTTATATCTGGCAGTGTATTTTGATCTAGAGATTCTTCTGGCAGTGGTTGCCCAGAAAGTTACCATTGGGCTGTACAGTAAAACCTTGGTTTACAAGCATAATTTGTTCCAGAAACATACTTGTAATCTAAAGCACTCGTATATCAAAGCGAATTTCCCCATAAGAAATAATGAAAACTCAGACCATTCATTCCACAACCCAAAACTTTAATACAAAATACTGTACTGTATAAAGTAAAAATGTATACAGTAAAACAAATTAACCTACACTTGCAAGACCTCACTGGTATAGAACAGTCACTACACTCCCGCAGCAGCAGAGAGAGAAGAACCATCGGCTCAGATGTCATGCGCGTATACTGTACATACTCGTATTGCAAGACAACGCTCGTTTATCAAGTTAAAATTTAATAAAACGTTTTGCTCGCATACCACGTTACTCGCAATCCAAGGTTTTACTGTATACTATTTTTTTCCAGCTATTAAAAAAAGGTTCTATAGCATTGTATTTAGAAATAGTTTTTAATCCCCAAGCCAGGTGGTAATGATCAGAGTACAGACATCATTTTATTAAGTATACATCATGTCTCCTCTCCTTTCCTACTTTGGAACCTTGAGCAATTAGAGGGCCTTATATTCTTAAGGGTTTAACCAGGCAGGAGAAGCTCTGGCCTAGTTAAACCATACAGAGTGGGATGGGAGGGGATATTCAGCCGCCCTTAGGCAGTACAGCAGCAGCCTGGAGGAAGAAACCAGGTGGAGCCAGAATTTACCCAGTTAGTAGCAATATTCAGTCCACTAACCAGATAAGTAAGTGGATTGTCCTAACGTTATCCACTGAGCTACCTGAGCAGTAGTCTTAGTATCGGCCGGTGCCCAGGTAACTTACAAGAAGCCACAATGACCTGGATACTCAATGCAAGCGCTCAGACATGGCCCTGCATTGAATATCTAGGCTTAATTGAATATCGGGCCCTTAGACTTCCATGGTTTTCATCAAAGCTCATCCTGAAAAGAAGACATACCCCCTTTATTGTGCACCCCTCTGTGTTTAAATAAACAGACGTCCTTATTAGAAAGTCCTCTTCCCTGTGCCAGCATGTAGTTGTCTGACTCAATAAACATCATTAGCGATAAGAATGCATGAGGCTGTAATGCTATTTTTGAGTATCACCGCATCAAATAATAGATATGGCAGCATGTATGACAGCTTCAGTATAGCAGAAAATTATCCATATTTATTATTTTATTTATTTATTTTTAGTGTAAACACACCGCTTATACCTATGCAGTTTACATTCAGTCAATCAAGTATTTTTCCCTATCTGTCCCAGTGGGCAATGGAGTGATAAGTGGCTTTCCAGCGGTCACAAGGAACAATGCTGGACTTGAACCCGGATAGTTTTTCAAAGCCCGGTACTTAGGTAGCTTCTGAGACAGGGCGTCCCATACAGAATCAGGCCCGTAGGGCCCAAATCTTAAAACTTAGAAGTCAAATAAGGCGGCACTAAGTGCAATTCTTTAAATGTTAAGCGTACATTGTAGAAACCCCTTAGCGCCACCTAAGTGGCCTTAGGTGTCACTAGGCATCCTAATTTTTAGGCGCATCGTATTTATGCCAGGGATTTCTTGGCCTAAATGCATGCGCCTAAGTCCAAAACAGGCACCTGCATAGAAAACAGGCCCATGATCCACCCCATAACAGTGCCTACTTTGTGATAGGCGTCTACCTTAAAGTGGTATTGTATTGTATTTGAGATACCACTTAAGCATGAGTATTAAGCGGATTACAAAAATGAATACACATTGAACTACCCTCTCTGTCACAATCTAAACTAAAAGTGCCTAAAAGAAAACAACATTTGTATAATAAAAATAAAATGGAAAGGAAAAAAGAACATAGAGTGAACAAATGTAGAAATGTGCCCCCCCCAAATAAAAAGTAACATAACACATTAAAAACAAGCCTTACTAAAACAACACCAAAGGTAAAAAATAAATTACTTAATTAAAATATAATTAATTAATTAATTAAAATAAAATACTCCTGCAATTTATGTCAATTATAAGGTGCTAATTGCCAATTATCGGCACTGATTCAAATCTATTAAACAATTAAGTTAGGCATCTATGTCCGCTAGGAGCACCAACACAGGTGCCTAACTTTAGGCACCGTTTATAGAATTCCCCAGTTAGTGGGATGTAGCTAGAGCCTTGGAGATAGTATCCCAACCTCTTACCAACAAAATAGAAAAACTTGTTCTATAGCCCCATAGCTAATCAGGGGACTTTCAGGGAAACACGTCTGCCCACTCAAAAGAACCCTCCCCTTAAAAGAACACTCCCCCTAAGCAATTCCCGAAAGTGAACCCACATGTTTATCCCATCATTTCTCGAAGTCAAGCACGTTGCTGGCTTCAACTACCTGACGTGGAAGGCCATTTCAACGATCAACCACCCTTTCGGTGATGTCACCATGAAATCTCCCACCCTTGAGTTTGAGCGGATGCCCTCTTGTTGCCGTGGGACCCCTAAGAAAAAGGATATCTTCTTCCACCTCAGTACGGCCTGTAAGATATTTGAACGTCTCTATCATGTCTCCCCTCTCTCTGCGTTCTTCGAGAGAATATAACTGTAGCCTGCTTAGAAGTTCTTCATATGAGAGATCCTTGAGTCCTGAGACCATCTTAGTCTCCGATTCCATTCTCTTCACATCCTTTTGATAATACGGCCTCCAAAACTGAACACAGTACTCCAGATAAGGTCTCACCATGGTCCTGTACAATGGCATTATGACTTCAGGCTTACAGCTGTCAAAACTTCTTTGGATGCCACCCGGCAAAATAGCTCCGGGATGGGGACACAGCGGTAGGTACCTGAGATATATATTTTTAGGCTCCTCTGGACACTGGCTACACACAGGGCTCCTTTTACAAAGCCTTAATGCGCGGAATAGCTAAATTGCCGCACGGTAAATTGCCGCACGGGCTAGCTGCTACCGCCTCCTTTGGAGCAGGCAGTAGATTTCCGGCTAGCACACACTAATCCGGTGTGTGTTAAAACCGCTAGCGCGGCTTTGTAAAAGGAGCCCACAGTTTTTCGTGTATGTTCAATTCAGTTTCACTCAGTTAAAGTATATCACAGCTGTACTGCAAATTCTACCATAAATTGTGAGAGTTTCCTTCCCACTGGTTATTATCTGAGTGTCATTGTCTAACACCACAAAGGTCACAAGCTCATTATAAGCAAGGAGATGAATGGATTTTTCAAAGTTATTTTATGAGCTGTCCTGACAGACAGAAGATGCACAGGGAGATATAATAAGGTAAGCCAGAAAATAAGAACACCCTTGTTCTGTGAAAACCAGGAAGCCCCAAAAGGGAGGAAACGTTTGCTATTCAAAAGGGCTCTGTAAGATTCCAAATAAAAGTCGGGGTTATTTCACTTACATGAAGTCAACTAGTGAGGATATATAGGCTTATCTGAGAAACTATTATATCACATATTATATCGCTATAATGAAACTGGGCATCCAAGGTAGGCAAGAGAAGACTCCATATTAAACATTCCAAGCCAACATGACCTCGTAGAAAGAGATTGCAATGCAGAATCCGTACAAGACATAGAGCTAAGTGGGTAGGATGAAAACAAATACTTCAATTCTTTTTTTAAAAAAAAGATCCTCATGTAAGTGGCTTTGCTATGCAGTAGTGATTTTTTTTTTTCTAGTTGAAATGGCTTCCATTTTTGAAATTGAAATTGATAAAATCTATTACTGCACCTTCTTATTTAACTTATGTCTTCTCTCCAAGCGTGAATATCCAGGTTTCGGTTGGATCTATTTTAAGGTGAATTAATTAACCAGCCTAATATCCTAATGCGTTTCCTTGCATTTTGATTTCTTTGCTATTAAACAGACTCTTTTCATTTGCTGGCGTCGTGTTACACAGCGGTTTTATCCTTTCTGTTATTTTGTCTTCCTGTTTTGTCTGCCCGCCTTCTATTTAACAGGGGAACCTGCCTCCAGACTACAGGATCAGCTTGATTGACATCGGTCTTGTGATCGAGTACCTCATGGGGGGAGCTTACCGCTGTAACTATACGCGAAAACGGTTCCGAACTCTCTATCATAACTTGTTTGGACCAAAACGGGTGAGAATGTGGGTTTCTTTGGCTACTTAACTGCATTATAAGCAATGTAATGCGGGATTTGGACAGATCATTTTTTAAAATAAAGGTGTCTGATTATTGAAAACAAAAACAACACAGTTGGGGCATAGCAAATTATTTAACTTGGTTTGGGGCCCGTTGACATCCTTTGTTAATTCAACATAGTTATCTAGGTTTAAAAATCTTTTGTTTATTTTTATACATGTCCAGGACAGGGAGTGTGGGTGGGGGGATATCTTTTTGGATTATTTCTTGATTAAATTGATGGAGGGGAGGGGTTATTAATGGAATTTAAGTGCTTATATTGTTATTCGTATCTGTATAATTTATGGCATTGTGTTTTAGTTTTGAAAATCAGTAAGTTAAAAAAAAAAACAACACCACAGATATAGTGAAAATCCAATAGTATCAATAAATCACTCTTTCACAAGGAGAGTGCAAGGTAAAGAACAGTGCTTATACACAGGCCAGGACTAATATATCAGATGTGGAAAAAGCCTCAGACGACAGACCTTCCCACCATCCACAGATGGGATTTAAGGTGTTCAGGCTAAACCTCATAGGTATTAAAAAACCACCCCCGACATTGCAAAACTGGCTATGTGTGGTGCAAAAAAGAAAAGAGTTAAACCTTTGAAGATAGATGAAAAAATCAACTTATCTCACAAAACCGACCGGCATGCCAATGGTGGCCAACGTTCACATTACTTCTGCCTCGGAGTGTAACAGTTCCGATCGATAACTTTAGGACGGGACTCTTCAAAGTGCCTCCATGAAACCGCACAGAGCCAGTTTTGCAATGTCGGGGGTGGTTTTATAATGCCTATGAGTTTTAGCCTGAACACCTTACGTCTGTCATCTGAGGCTTTTTCCACCCCTGATATATTAGTCCTGGCCCGTGTATAAGCACTGTTCTTTACCTTGCACTCTCCTTGTGAAAGAGTGATTTATTGATAATTGAAAACAGCCTGTTTATCATGGCAACAGTACAGTAGTGAGTGTCCTTTGTTCAATGAGTAAAGCTGGTTTAAAATAATGATAGAAGACTAGACTTGTAGAAGGCACTATTCAAATAGATTTAGATGGCTAAATCAGGAATGAGCTGGCTCTATCAAAACAGTTGGAAAAATAAGCTAGCTTACTGGCTAGGGAGAAAAATTAGCAAAGTGGGCTACTATTAAGGGCTAGGTTCACTAAGCAAACCGATCGTGTACCGATCGGTTTGCGACCCCTTTGCAACCCAATTTCCCTCCGACCTGATTCATTAACCTCTCCTCCGATCCGTGTATGCAAATGAGGGTAAACGGCATGCGGCATGCAAAGTAGGCATGAACGTAGTTCACTAAAAAAAAAAAAAAAAGAGGGACACTGACTGGGCTGACCGATTCAAAAATAAGCGACTGCTGAGGACCAGTCGCTCATTTCCTTTCCAACTGCCCTGCCTTCTGCCCCGATCTCCTGCTCTCGCCCCGAATCTCTCCTGCCTATAGATGGTCTGCGCATGCCCATCTGAGATGCGACTTTTTTTTTTTAACTTAAAACTTTAGTTTTTAGCCTTACAAGCCTGTGGTTTTAACCCTCTTTAAACCCGTGGGTTAAAACCACGGGTTCGCAGGGCGGGGAAGGGCAGGAGAGCTTCTGGGAAGGGCAGGAGAACGGCAATGCGGCAGGAGAGATTCGGGGAAGATCGAGGCAGAGCAGGGCAGCATTCGGGGCGAGCAGGCAGGAGAGATTGCAGGGCAGAGAGCATGGCTTCCAGTTGGAAAGACGTTTTCGACTGGTCCCCAGCAGTCGCTTCTTCAGGTGATCGGCCAGCCCAGTCGGATCGGAAATTTGGTGTAGTGAATCGGGTCGCTGTCCAATTTGCATGCGTTTCACCTCATTTGCATGCAAGGATTCCAAGCGGATCGCAGGAGAGGTAAGTGAATCAGGCCAGATGGAAATTTGATAGTAAAGGGGTCGCAAACCGATCGGTACACGATCGGTTTGCTTTGTGAATCTAGCCCTATATGCAGTCAAACACATAACTGTTAATTAGCACAAAGTAGTGCCAATTAACTTCAACTATAGCCAATAATTGATTAACATCAATTAGCACCTAATTTAACAATAGGTTACACACATAACTGGCAGTAATGTATAACCCGTATGCATAATTTTGCATGCAGAAATGAGTGCTTGAGATTATAGCATTAGGGAAAACCAATAAAACTTTTGAACTGAAAAAAAACTATACCTATCCGGGTGGCTTTAACTGCATCACATTATCTGCCATGCGAATAGTTATCATGTATTAACTCCTTTTACAAAGGTGCGTTAGGGCCTTAATGCGCGGAATAGCGCACGCTAAAATGCCGCGTGCGCTAGCTGCTACCGCCTCCTTTTGAGCAGGCAGTAGTTTTTCGGGTAGCGCACGCGCTAAAAACGCTAGCGCACCTTTGTAAAAGGAGCCCTATAAGGTGGAACTCCTGCCCGTTCTCCACATCCTCCCCCTTTATGCATATTAGCAGTTAAAGCAGTGATTACCACATGTTAACAACTAAGGTGCAATATTAACAGCTAACACAACTTAGCAAATGGGCCCCAAAGAGCAGTGTTTCCCAAGTCGGTTCTGGAGTAGGGTTACCAGACGTCCAGGAAAACCTGGACATGTCCTCTTTTCAGAGGACTGTCCAGGTGTCTGGTTGGATTTTCAAAACCTGGCAGTTTGTCCGAGTTTTGGAAGGCTCTGTGCTCAGGGCCACATCTGGAGGGCCTCCGAGCATGCGCGGATGCAACGCAATGACATCTCACGCGTGTGTACGGTGTTATCACATCATCTCCGCGCATGCTCAGAAGCTCTCCAGACGTGGCCCGGATTCGGGAAAGGAGTACCCCCCCTTGCCAGTCAGGTTTGCAGGATATCCATAATGAATATGCATGAGATTTATTTGCATACATTGCCTCCATTATATGCAAATCCCATTCATAAATATTAATTGTGGATATCCTGAAAACCTGGCTGCTATAGAGCACTCTACACAACCTGAGATCTCAGTTAGGCCTCAAATGGGCAATTTAAGAACTTTTTTGCTTCTACTTTATGGCATGATTCAAGGGAGGAGTTCTGCAATACTTGTGCTTGCACTTGTTCTTTTAAGTAAATTTCAACATTCATTAAAGTGCAATTTTTTTGGACTTGACTCTCTCACAAAAAAAAATATAATAGCTAATAGTCATTTATGTTTTTTTAACAGCCAAAAGCTCTGAAACTGTTAGGAATGGAGGTAAGCGATTTATTTTTGTTAGACTGAGAATTTGCAGTTTCACTTCACTTTAAAGTAGAAATAGTAAAATACTAAAGAGTTCAATAATGTAGTATTGTTTCACTTTGGAACAGGGGCAACAAGTGGTATAGGTTCTGGAGGTTACCAAGCTGTGAATGATTAATAGGGGCTGCCATGTGTGTGACTAGTCTTTATCAGACAATTAGCAGGCTGTTTTTCTGCTTTGTGTTGTCAGGGATAGGAGACAGAGGATTGTGAGCATAAATAGAGGCAAATTTAGGACAGGGAAAAGAAGTTAGGAACCTAGCACTGATTTTCAGTATTGGGCTCATAAATTAAGCTTCTGAATCTAGGCCAGGGGTCGGCAACCTTTTTACAACAAAGAGCCAATTTATACAAAATGTTTGATCCAAAATTACAAAGAGCCGCAAGTTGCAGCTTCTCTCCCCTCCAACCCCTCACAGGTCTCTGCACCGCTCCATACCTCCCTCCCTTCCTCCCCTGATCCTCCCCCCAAACCATAGCCAAGGCACTCTCCCCTCTCCAGGCCCCGACCCTTTAAACTCCCTGCCAACCCCATGATCCCCCACCCCGGTCCTAACGAGGCACCTGGTGGTCCAGCGAGAGTCTTTGTGGCAGGAGTGCAGCCCTCTCATTCCTGCCTCCTTGCAGCTGCCTGCTAAAATGGCTGCTGCGTCCCCTTGCGGCAGCTGGCGGTACTACAGGAAATGCCATGAGCAGCTGCATAACCAAAATATTCAGTGTTCATGCCTGGACAAGGCCTAACATATTGCTACATTGAATTCTGTATAGAGTTAAACATGTTACAAAGAGAATTATACATGCTATAATAATGAATACTGTATACCTACCTTTGGCCCACCCTGTGTATAATTCTTTATAGCATGTATAATTCTTTGTAACCCACCTAGAAACTAGTTAATGAGGATATGGCAGGATATAAAATTGCATATAACATAACAATAATGCCAGCAGCGGCTAAAAAAACCCAAAAACACAACGCTTATCACTGCTAGCTGACTATCTACTCCTTCAACTGAAAAGTTATGCTTCTAAGTTAAGCAGAAAATCGAACACAAATTTAGGATCATATATTTAAGAGCTCAGCATTTTCTGAATATTGAGTCCTAAGTTGCTACTTTCATTTTGCAATTGGAAATGCTTGACCTACCAATGACTACCTAGCCGATATTCAAAGGGGCATATCCCAGTAGCATAGCCAGACTCGATATTTTGGGTGGGCCTTCCCAAACTAATCCCCCACCACATAATTTATCCTGCATCTTAATCTCTCTCCTTCTGCCCCTGGATCTGGCATTTGCCATCACCCACCCCTGCCTGAAGCCTAGCAACTGCCCCCCTCCTGGTGTACATCAGTTCTGTGCAGTGGTGTCAGAGATAGGCATCTATTATTTGCGCTAACCCCTACAGGCTTCCCTCTGCCATGTCCTGCCAGAGAGAAAACAGTAAATGACATCAGTGAGAGCAGGGTATGACAGAGGGAAGTTTGCGGGGGTCAGCGCAGGAAGCAAATATGCGTCATTGCTTCTGCCTGTAAAGGTGATAAGGTTAGGGAAGGAGAAGGATTAGAGAGAGGGGTGAGTTGCCAGGTTGTGAACTGGTGAGTAGGGGCAAATGCCAGATCCAGGTGAGGGAGAAAGGGAAGAAAGGCGGCCTATGCTGAATTGTCTTGGGTGGTCCTGAGCCAAGAATGGGTGGGCCTATAGGCCTTTGCCCACCCATGCCCACCTATAACTACGCCACCAGCATATCTAATTATTAGGTGTTTCTAGCCAAATAAGCGCCAACCAGTGAAATACTTAGCACCACTAACTAGACCATGGAGGGCAGTCTGGAAGTGAAGCTTAGATGAAGTGTGAGCAGAGTTGAAGTTATCCAGTTAACGGTGATACTCAAACTGTTAACCAGATAAAGTTAAGACGCCAAAAATGCACTGTAAAGATTCCGCCTGTCATTTGATGATTTACGTTAATGTCACATACGGTACTTCTGTGCTGATATGCCCATTGGCAAAAGCCAATTAGAATTTCTCAGCTCTTGATTTAAAGACATGAGGCCTACTATTCAGACCATGGGAGTTAGCTGGGTTGACTCCCATGGTTGGTACTGAGCCCGGATAGTCAATGCCGGGCCATTCCCGTTGACCGGCATTGAATATCTGGTCTAGTTTCGGGCCACTATAAAATTAGCCGGCTAAAGCAATATTAAGCTCTGGCCAGCTAAGTTTATAGTGGCCTAAGTTAGACTAGCTATTTAAGCGGCCCAATTTGGCCCGCTAAACTAATCTGGCTTGCGCTTTAAATTTTGCAGATAGTCAGCTAAGTCGGAAACATAGCCAGCTAGCAATTAAGCATTAATATTCAGCGGTCATCTCACACTGAATATTAGTACTTAGCTGGCTTAGTTCTATTTAACTGGCCAGGGGCCATTCATGCCTGTTAAATAGTACTGAATATTGGGCAGATGGGATAGACATTTAGCATGGTTTTACATGGGCAGTAGAGGTTCCTAGCCACGTAAAACACACTGTGCTGGTCGTCCACCAATATTCAACAGCACTTATCCAGGTAGTACCTCAGAATATCAGCTCTGACTGCTGCGGCAGCATTCATGGAAGTGCTAAGGTGGACTGGAGGTAAAGCGAAAGCAGTCACCAGAGATATTCATTGCCCACGTATCTAACCTGCCATTTGGGACCATGTAAATAGCAGTCCTAGCCAGGGCCAGCTCATGGGACTGTGGTGCTCTGAGCCATTTGCATTGGCATTCCCCCCACCCTGTCAATCTGGTATCTCTTTCCTCCCCCCGCCTTGTGATCCGGTATATCCCCTTCCCTCTCATGTCTCTCCCTCCTGCTGGACCAAGTGAGGCACTGGCTCAAGGCAGTAATGATAAAGAGTGCCGAAATCCAAAGTCCAGCATCTATCTCTCTAGTAATTTGAAGGTAGGCTGGACTGGAATTTTGACACCCTTTATCACCGGCACCCTGGGCCAGGGCCTCAGCTGGTTCATAGGTTGAGCCACCCCTGTTCCTAGTTACGTGGATGCAACACTGAATATTGACTATAGCGGTATAAATTTGGGGAATTGCTGCTCACCTGGAAATTTACTCCCTGTGGCCTGACATGTCCTGGTATTGAATATCCAGGTCTATTTTAGCTGGCAGAGGTCATTGTTTTAAAAACAACGTTCACCGCTGTGAGCTGAATATCAACCAGCATTGTAGCTATGCTAAAGAAACAGTTATTTGCCTCCATACCTGAAAATAGCTTTTCCCTGCTTGTGTGACAGGATGACATCCCCATACGAAGAGGAAGGAAGACAACTAAGAAAAGAGAAGAAGAAGTGGATATTGATTTAGACGATCCTGAGATTAACCACTTTCCTTTCCCTTTCCATGAACTGATGGTGTGGGCTGTTCTCATGAAGCGTCAGAAGATGGCGCTCTTTTTCTGGCAGCACGGAGAAGAAGCTATGGCCAAAGCCCTAGTGGCCTGTAAACTCTGCAAGGCCATGGCCCACGAGGCATCTGAGAATGACATGGTGGATGACATATCGCAGGAGCTGAATCACAACTCCAGGTTGATTTATTTTCAGACTCTGTAGAACATGCCACATTTTATAGACAGAATGGGTAGTAGGGGGGAAAAAGATGGCCAAATATAGAAAAGTGTAAATATATAGCTGAGTATTGTTCAAAATGCTGTCAATATTTCACATAAACCAAAACAAAAAAACAGCGTTTAATATTTTTTAAAAAATTTTCTTGAGTGTGAATTTTAGATTGTTTTAAAGTCTTCAGTTCATGCCAACCACCAGCCAAATTATTCTTAGGCTTATTTTTTCAATTGGCTTATGTCTCATCAGACTTAAATTATATTTTTCTTATAAAGTGCTCTGTGCAATTCATGTGCATATTTCATGTGTAAAAATCACTTCCAAACTTATAAATTAAAAATTTTGTACTTAGCTTCGGCAGTAGTTTTATCTGCTAAATCATTAAACATCGGGTAGGACTTATCAGCTCGACATGTTTCGCCCGAAGACTTTCTCAAGAACTAATCCCCCCTTTTGTTTTGCTCCGCTGCATCCCGACGGAGCAAAACAAAAGGGGGGACTCTTTCTTGAGAAAGCCTTCGGGCGAAATATGTCAAGCTGATAAGTCCTACCCGATGTTTAATAATTTAGCAGATAAAACTACTGCCGAAGCTAAGTACAAAGTTTTTAATTTATAAGTTTGGAAGTGATTTTTACACATGAAATATGCACATGAATTGCACAGAGCACTTTATAAGAAAAATATAATTTAAATCTGATGATGAGACATAAGCCAATTGAAAAAATAAGCCTAAGAATAATTTGGCTGGTGGTTGGCATGATCTGAAGACTTTAAAACAATATAAAATTCACATATAAGAAAATTTTTAAAAAAAATATTAAATGCTGTTATTTTGTTTTGGTTTATGTCAAATATGGAAAAGTACATAATTTGCTAATAATATATGGAGGCTATTAAAGATACAATATAACAAGGAGATTTTTAAAGATTGCATAGCTTTGAGAATAGAGCAGTGGTATATCTAGCATATTTAACACCTGTGGAGACTTTTGGTTTTAAACTTACATTCCAAAGCAGTGTGGGATTTATATTCCCTGATTCTACTCATTGAAATTAGTGTTTCAGATCCCATAATGCACCAGGATGAGGTTGGTAGAAATCCAGGGCTGACCTAAAATCTCCTTCCTGGAACTGGGTAACGTAGATCAACTCGTAATAGAATGAGGAGATGATGCTGGAAGAAAAGAGAATAGCATCCCAGAGGTTCTGCCTGCAGCAAGATTCTAGGAAAGGTCAGGAGGCATCAAAAAACTAGGGAGAGAGGCAGCTTGCAGGGATTATGGTGGCTGACTGGGCAGAGAGGCTGGTGGGAGCAGAGACTGATTAGGATAGAGTTAAGGGAGTATGTACATTAGGTGAAGAGAGTATGGGAGGGGCAAGATGGGATATCACTCTGAGTGCACCTATTCAGGTGGGCTGGTTACATCATTTGGGAGAGACCCCTAGCCCTTTATCATCCAGGGCTCAGAGCATCATCCAGTTTCTCCAGCACTGGTCCTGCCTCTTACATTGAAATCTTTTTACTAGCATAGACCCTTTTTACAAAAATAGTGAAGATGTGTCCAGTGCAGAATTCTGAAACTACAAAATAACTAGTAAAATTCAGTGTAGCTATATCAATTCAACATTTTACTGATTAGTAAATATTTAAAATGTGCTAAGCAGCTCTTTAGTGCAGGAAATATCAGGAGAATCAGAAATTCAATTGGTTCATTGTGACTGTGATGTCACAAATGACACACAAATACTCTCTCTCTCCACACACATTAAGTATGAACCAATCAATCAATTCTGTGCATCTCATTTTTCAATGGTTTTACACATGTAAAACCTTTTTTATGCATGGATAAAAGGCTTTTCTAAAATCATGTAGCATTAGATGCTCAAACACAATGGGCTCCTTTTACTAAGCTGCAATAGCGTTTTTAGCATGCGCTGAAATGCCACGCGCGCTAAACCCATGCTACGTGGCTAGAACTAACGCCAGCTCAATGCTGGCATTAGCGTCTGGCGTGCGTGGCAATTCAGCGCACGCTAAGCGCGCACTAAAACCACTATCGCAGCTTAGTAAAAGGAGCCCTATATGTTTATTATCACTAACATGCTTGTTTGTACATGTAAAGCATATAGGTATTTCCAGGAAGCGAGGAGAGTTGCAAAGTACGTGGCTACTTTATCAAATATGCATACACAAGCACAGAGTTCATTCACACATTTATGCCTATCATGGAGCAGGAGTAAATTTGTGTGTTTGCATTTGTATTTTTTCTGGGTGTTTATTTTATAAAGGTGCATAGGTACCTACTATAGGTTGAATTTTAGCACTAAACATACAGGGTCTGATATTCCAGCTTAACTGAATAGTGTTGCTAAATATTGGCACGGTATTCCAGAGGAAACGTTGGAGAGGAGTCCTAACTTTGCCAGTTAGATGCAAGTGCTGTCACTGAATATTAGCTCAATCAATTGCACTAGCTGAGATTTTTATTATAGATTTGCAATCAAACCAAGAATGCGTTGGCGGCTTGCTTTTCCTGGTGTTAGTTTGTTCAGAACCAGGACTGCAAAAAAAGATATGTTCATTCTGAGTTGAAATATTTATTATTATTTATTGATTAAACAAGATAAAAAGTATAAAATTACTAAATTATAAAAATCCTATAAAGTATTTTTGTGGTACAAGAGCCAATGAGGAAGCATTAGCGGCATTTTAGCCCCTTGAATGAATACTTGATGTATTTGGGGTGCCGCTTCTGATAACTCATGACACACCACTATAGAAACATTTTTGAAAATTTTTTATAACATACTGAATATTAGCTGGCACTTACATAACTAACCCGTTTGCAGCCTGAAGCTGGTCTCCCCTTCCTCTCCCTAACAAAGTCCAATCTCTTTCCTGACCCTCCCCCTAAGCTCAGCAGCCCCACCACCTTACCCGAGACTACCTTAATAGGTCTTTTGGTCTAGTGGTCATTGGACCAGGAGCAAAAATTAATTCCCATTCTTCATGTCCCCTGATTGAAAGTGACAATCACGATCGGTAGTACCATGAGACTACCAATAGAGGTCACTGCAGCCATTTTCAATCAATAACTATGAGGGACAGGAGTAAGTGGGGTTTGCTTCTGTTCCAAAGACCACTAGACCTGATAAGGCCGATTAGTGGCTTCAGGGAGTCCAAAATATATTACTTAAGATCTGACTTGAAAAGAGGCTGTTGAAGATACTTTTTTGTTCTTGCCTTCAGGGATCAGACATAGAGACGAATGGATGCTTGTGCCTATAGTTTTCTGTAAATCACAGAGTAGATGTCCTATTTTCTATGGATGTTCTTTTCTTTTGTTCTTTTTATTGTTTACTAGCTGATGACCCGGCATTGCACGGGTATTTAATTATAGCAATAACACAGTAAATGGATTCAAATAAAGATACTTTATAGTGGTGAATGAAATTATATTTTTACAGCGTTATAAAAAGTACAATATTCAAATTATAATGTGAAATATTTGACAAAATGAATACAATACAACAAACACAAAACTTGATTATAAACAACATTTTTAGTTTCACCTCCAGGAGCAAGAACATATAAATTCTTGGGTGAAGAGACCCCCAGAACATATCATCCCAGGTAGTGAGGGATCTGCATACCAAGTTTCGATCAAATCGATCAAGCCGTTTATTATTTACTGTGAGAATGGCAGCTGTGTACATTTTTTCCATTGACATGAATGGGTGAAATCTGATTTTCTATTTGTAGCTCCGCCCACGTGTGCAGGTGGGCCGCGAGACCCCCAGAACATATCACCCCAGGTAGTGAGGGATCTGCATACCAAGTTTCGTTCAAATCGGTCAAGCCGTTTTTGAAGTACTGTGAGAATGGCAGCTTTTTACTTTTTTTCCATTGACATGAATGGGTGAAATCTGATGTTCTGTATGTAGCTCCGCCCACGTGTGCAGGTGGGCCGAGAGACTCCCAGAACATATCACCCCAGGTAGTTGGAATAACTGTGAGAATGGCAGCTTTTTACATTTTTTCCATTGACATGAATGGGTGAAAGCTGATTTTCTGTTTGTAGCTCCGCCCACGTGCGCAGGTGGGCCGCGAGACCCCCAGAACATATCACCCCAGGTAGTGAGGGATCTGCATACCAAGTTTCGTTCAAATCGGTCAAGCCGTTTTTGAAGTACGGTGAGAATGGCAGCTTTTTACATTTTTTCCATTGACATGAATGGGTGATATCAGATTTTCTGTTTGTAGCTCCGCCCACGTGTGCAGGTGGGCCTAGAGACCCCCAGAACATATCACCCCAGGTAGTGAGGGATCTGCATATCAAGTTTCGTTCAAATCGGTCAAGCCGTTTTTGCGTGATCGCGGCACATACACACATACATACACACATACATACACACATACATACACACATACATACCTCCGATTTTATATATATAGATTCCAGTGTCTCTCAAACTTTTTTTTAGCTCCGGCACACTAAACGGAGCAAATGTTTTGCATGGCACAGTATAATTGAAATTTTCAATTTAGGGGGTCTTTTACTAAGGCGTGCTAGCCGATTTAGCGTGCGCTAAATGTTAATGCACCTATTATATTCTATGGACGCGTTAGCATTTAGCACGTGCTACTATTTAGCATCCGCTAAATCTGTAAAAGCTGAAAATCCAAGTTCGCAAAGATAAGAAGATCCAAATGGTAACAAAGCCTTGATTGCTTTGTTGTTCAGGTTAGGATAACTACTGCGTAAAAATATAATATAAAGCAGTAATGATTTGCCATCAATTCTTGTATGGAAACATACCAAAATTGTTTAAAAATAATATATTTAGCTATACACCAAACAGATCACTACGTTCTGGGAATTTAGCTCGACTGAAGACGAATAATAACCCATGGCTTGTTGAGACTGGCAAAATGACTTTATGCTGTGCAGGAGTTAAAATACGAAACTTTACTGAAAAGGGCATGTTTAGAAAATTACTCAAGATGCAATTATTTGTAGATGCCTTTTTTTAGCCTATAATTTTCCTCTCTGCACAGTTGATGAATTACTCATGATTTTCATTACATAAGCTATGGTATTAGTTTGTGGATATGATTTCTGATGATTGTTAGTTTGTCTGTTTTATCATGTTTTTACAAAATTATGTATGTAAATTATGTAAACCGTTTAGTTTTAAACAATATAGAAATTTTTTTAATAAATAAATACTTGCCATTGATTTTCAAAGATCAATCACGTCAAAGAATGATGTCTGTCTGGGCAGTTGTATCCTTAAGCATGGTAATTTGAATACCTTCAATTCACAATAAAATTCCTGGTGTTAGATTCTACGGCTTGTTCAAGCTAACCTCAATACTAAAAAAAACTTGTTGGAATATTGTCAATTTCTTGTTAGTTTGGATCAGGTTTTTTTTTAATTATTATTATTATTACAAGTTATTAAGAGCACTATTTATTGTTTTAAAACTTGCTTTCTCAATCTTTCATTTTTATTCGGGAGAAGCCCTTTTGAAAGGTCCCTGTCTTTTCCTCTCTATATTTGTATAAGCTGAACTCACATGAGTTCTTGTTGCTGGTTGTTCTTTGTATGTTGTTTAGTCAGAACAAGTAACTGTAATAAGCATGGTTCTAAAATTTACTTTTGTGCTATATATTTCAATAATGAACTCTATGGGTGCATTTTAATAGGGTGCGCTAAAGAAATTAGCTCACGCACGAAATTACCGTGTGCTAAACCCACACTACGCTTCTAGAACTAACGCCAGCTCAGTGCTGGCATTAAGGTCTAGCGCATGCGGCAATTCAGCATGCGCTATTCCGCACGTTAAAGCCCTAATGCACCTTTGTAAAAGGAGCCCTATCTTTTTAATATAATTGATCTCTATTTCAGAAATTGTAATGCAGTTCTTTCTGGTTCTGCAATCCATGCATCATCTTAATGTAAAAGTGATTTCTTGGAACATTCACGGTCTGAGACACCCTATAAAGAGAAAATAAATATTTCTGGCACTCAAAAAAAATGAATGCTAAAATTATATTATTACAAGAAACTCATCTTCTCAACCTTAACTCTTATAGACTCAGTGACTGAATCCCCAGCTCTATATTAAAAAAAAAAAAAAAAAATGGAGTTGCAATAGATTTTCATGTGAGGAAGGGGATTCCCATGTTCATTGCATCTTTCAAAGTGCAGTGAAGAGTACTATAGTTGGCCAGGTACTACATTCATAAAGACCTCAACATCCAGATTCCAAAATACTCTTCATGATTCTGAAGGAAAGTGGATTTTCAAAACTGAAATTTCAAAATTATACTTTTTTGTTACTAAATATATATGCTCCCACTGCAGATACTCCTCAATTTCTCTCTAATTTTTTTTTAATGAAAGACTGTAATACTGAATATGATTTTAGGGTATTATAGCATGCACAAGATTGTATGTCTAGCCAAATGTCAAGAGGCATATTAAAATCTCCTTCAATTAATGGGTCATTTTTACTTAGGGGGTCTTTTACTAAGGCACGCTAACTGATTTAGCGCATGCTAAATGCTAACGCGTCCATTATATTCAATGGGCGCACTAGCATTTAGTGTGTGCTAATATTTAGCATGCGCTAAATTGGCTAGCACGCCTTAGTAAAAGACCCCCCTAAGTAAAAATGACCCATTAATTGAAGGAGATTTTAATATGCCTTGACATTTGGCTAGACATACAACCTTGTGCATGCTATAATACCCTAAAATCATATTCAGTATTACAGTCTTTCATAAAAGAATTACATCTTATAGATCCGTGGTGACAACTCCACCCTGATAGTAGAGAGTATACACTTTTTTCTAACCTACACTATGGTATGTCTAGAATAGACAATTTTTTAAATTTCCAATACCTGAGAGAGGAGGTGGCAAGACTGAGAAGCATCCATGAGAATGAGAGATACATCGATGAAATAGTTCATGAAACGTCAAAGATTTCCAGCAGTGGGGAAGAAGAGGCTGTGCTGAGGGAAGACAGCTGGACTCAGATTACAGAACATTGCAAGATTGGTACTGTAACTCCCCTCACCCTTGAACTAAAGAAGCGATATGCTGTCCTGGAAGTGGAGGAGATGAGAGCATCCCAAGGAGAGGAAGAATCGGAGCTTGAAATCCCAAAAATTACTGGATCTGTGACCACTAGGGGGCGTAAGATAGTGGTAGTTGGCGATTCCCTTCTGAGGGGTACAGAAGCATCCATCTGAAGACCAGACATGATGTCACAAGAGGTAAGCTGTCTGCCTGGTGCCAAATTCCAGAGAGCTTGCCAAGACTCATCAAGCCCATCTCAATATTAAACCATACCATGCAGTGAACACTGGATGCCAGATGATCACCCACTGTAACATCAGAAACACTTTCCCTTTTGTAAGCACTAAGTCCAGTATGACTCCATCCCATGTGGGTTCCATTACCAACTGCTGGAACAGTTCTCTTTGTAGAGAATCTCCCTACTTCTAGAAGACCTTGCAATAGGGATACCCGAATCAACATCCGGCATGTTAAAATCACCTATTAGTAAAACTTCCCCTTTTTTAGATATATTCTGAATGTCTACTATTAAATCTCTGTCCATTTCTGTCTGTGAAGGAGGTCTCAAATAGCTGCACACTATTTTCATACAAAATGGTGAGTGAATAATTTGGAAAATCTTTAGAAAGTTTAAATTTCGCATCTGCTCAGGAATGCAATAAAAATCAAAGCAAAATGAGAGGGTGGGGTCTTAATAATTTGGTTGAATTATGTAACACAAAATCCTGTTGCTTAATTAGTTGTGGGTTCTGTCCGCCGGGATACCAATGGATGTCAGATGAATGCAACCATTAACCTTTATCACTGGTCATGTTTGGAGGCAGGCAGTATAATGATAAAGTACAGAGCTGTCAACTCATTCCAAGATATGCAGAACAATATAAATTAGTCTTCTTTTTATTCCCTTCTTTAAATATATTCATTGAGAAACACAGAAGAAATCTAAGGGCTCCTTTTACTAAGGTGCGCTAGCGTTTTTAGCGCACTCAGTATATTACCGCTCGCTATGTGGCTAGAACTAACGCCAGCTCAATGCTGGCGTTAGCGTCTAGCGCGCGTAGCAATGTAGCGCACACAATTCCACGCGTTAATGTCCTAACGCAGCTTCGTAAAAGGAGCCCTGAGTGTTTTGAGAAGCGGAAGATAAAGAATAAGGCTAGTTCAAAGATGGCAGCGCTGAAACAGGGAAAATTCCTTAGTATGTGTTTGTTGCAAATGTTACACAGTGCCTATGAAAATTCTGTAATATTTTTAAAGCCAAACTTTCCAGCTGAGCTAAAGGATTTCATTTCAGGACCAGGATGTTTCTGTGCAGACTTATTTTATCCTATCCTGTTTCACACTGTGGGGCTCATAATCAAAAGAGAAAAACGTCCAAAAACCAGTCTAAGTCGGCACTTGGACAATCATAAGTCAAAAACGTCCAAGTGCCGATAATAAAACTGGGTTTTGGACGTATTTAAAAACGACTTAGGCCTTCACAGTGCTGCTGAACGACCAAAGCTAAATGGGGCATTTCAGTAGGAGTGTCGAGGGCGGGAGTTGGGCGGGACGTGGGCCGGCTTAGACTTAGTCATATAGTATGTATAACCGAAAGTGTTACAACAGAGCCTAGACTGAACTTGGACGTTGTGACTTAGAGTCTTAGAACATGTAAAACATGATCTATGTCACAAAAACCCACCTAAAGTCATCAGATAAGCACTGCAAACACATAAAACAGACCCCCACACACTACCCCAGTGATCACCGAATCCCCCCCCCACCAACCCCAGAAAAATTGTAATCACACCTTTAAAATTCAGCCTCCAGATCATCATCACCTGGCAGCCTGGCATAGGAAAGCCTAGTCGTCCAGCACAGAAGCAGCTTAAGCTGACTTAGAGGTGGGTTAGGGACTCATGGAGAGGAGGACCCATGCCCATAAGCCCCTGTAATCACTGCATTGATACTTAAACATGTGCATTCCTCTATCCACCCCCAAAAACCTTTTTTACTTGCATATAAGTGGCTCCTGCAGCCATAAGGGCTATTAGGGTGGTAGATAAGTGGGTCTAGGGGATTCTGGAGGTGGTTTGGGGGGCTCACCATGACCTATATGGGAGCTGTAGTGAGATGATGACATGGCACCCTTTTTGTGAAGTTCACAGCAGTGCCCTGTAAGGTACCCCACTATTTAGGTGCCATGTCTGGGTGTTCCATCCATCACTTTGCAGACCCCTCCCACATCCAACAGGGGCTTGTTCTAGGCGTTTTTGACTTGGACGAAAAGTTGGATGAAAATGTGGTATAAAGATGGAAGATTTAGTGACTTGGACGATCAGATCAGCAGGGCAATGGTCAGACCACACTTGGAATACTGCGTCCAACATTGGTCTCCCTACCTAAAGAAGGATATAAAACTGCTGGAGAGGGTGCAGAGACGAGCAACAAAACTGGTGAAGGGTATGGAGAAACTTAGTTCCCTCTCTAAAAGGTTCTATCATTTGTTTAAACATCTTCATTATCTGTACGTGATAGGGTGGTATAGTATAACTACCTCCTTTCTTTTGAGTTTCTTTCCCTGTTTCATTATTGTGCTGTGACCTTTGTGGAGTATGTTGTGAAATGTCTGGTGCTTTGGTGCCATCTGGTGGTTGTTTAGGCTCACTGTAAACTGACCTTACCGGGCGTGGTTTAGAGTCAGAAGGTTCAGTGACGTCACAGGAATTTGAGATAGACCTTACAGGGCGTGGTTGCTGCACTGGGCGTGGTTGCTGCACTGGGCAGTCAGCTAGTGTCACTAATTTCTCAGGGCAGGGTTTGTTACTAGGCAACAAGTCATCTGCAGTAGAATCAGAACACTCCTGCGAATTCCTGTTCCCACCTCCCCCACTAGAGCTGTAAAAAGAACGAAAGACTGTTCTTGGAGCTGGTTTAGGAGAATGATGAGGTGACACAGGGAGAAAGGGAGCTTGAATATCCCTCTCACTACAAAAAGTAGCAACCTTGTCTTGCAAAACTTTCACATCAGTAGCTAACGCAGTTCTTTGGGAGGATATAGCTTGAACATTCTGGCGCAGAGCCAAATTATCGGCATCTGCCTGACATAACGAGTCAGTTAGCTGATTGACATGTGACTCACTTTCAGAAAGTCGGTTCTGAGACTCAACAAAGTCCGCTTGTAAGGCACATAATTGCCTGTCAGCACGGGCAGCCTTTTCATTAGACAGACGTTCGGTAGAGTCTAACTTTTCACCCAGACAAACATAAGCAGTAGTTACGTCTGCAAGTTCATTCTGCAATCTAGATAAAACCTCAGCATGATTTTTCTGACAAGTAGATAAAGAGACTTGTAACTCATCCTTCTGAGCCCGGACAGTATTAAGTTGCATCACTAAAGATGTACACTTAACACAAGAAATATCCACTGTACTTTTTTTCTGACTTTCAAGTTCAGCATTCAACTCAGAACATTGATGTCGTAACTCAGACATCCTCTGATCAAAGTCGGAATGTTGATCTTCACAATTAGAAGCTAACAGTTCAAGGGAATCATTACGAGTCCGTTCTGCCTGCAAAGAATTTTTACAATCCTCTAATTGCTCATATAAATCACTCTGAAGCTGACGTTGTTGAGATAAACTAGCAGAAACAGAAGTTTTAAAAGCAAACAACGCACAGATGAGCTCTGAATAATTTTCTCCTGTAGGTTTAGTACGAGCATGTAGGAGACGCTGCAATACTGAACAGTACGCCTGATTAGAGTCCTCTATATCTGCATGTAATAAACGTACAAGGTCAGAAAAATACACATCAGAATCTTGCTGTTTTAACACTTGCACAGCTAATTTCTGAAAAACATCCTTTTCAAGAGCATGCCACGAAATCTGAGTTTCAGTGTCAACAGACATAGCTACAGTCGTAAATTAGAAACCTAGATATCCCGGACGAGCCCCCAAAATCTGTAGAAGGATTTATGGTTCACTTAGCAGTAGTATAAACACGTTACGTCTCTGTTAAGTGGTCTAGAGAAAACCATAACCTCTTATTCAAGTCCAAATATCATGGTCTAATTATACGACACAAAACCCAGGCTAATGAGAAATATCTTTATTATGAAAATAGAAAAATATAATTCACAAGCCAGCTGCAGAATCTAAATATTGTTCAAAATATCTAATTACACAAATGAAACTCAGTACATGATTATCACAATCTAATGGTTAGACAATTAAGTAAAACTTCTTGTTAAACACACACTATTCCTTATAATAATAATCCCTGATTAACAAATGATTATATTATCACCCAGGTAACTTTTCAACCCTTTACCTATCACAAATGATTCCTATCTAATTCCCAAGCTAATAAAAGTAATTTCCGTATGCTCACCCTTAATTAGCCTCTCCGGCACAATTAGGTAGAAGAGAAAACTTTTTGTCAGCTGGAAGACGTCAGGAATCCCGTTGTAAAAGTTACACGTGTTGAAAATCCTTGATGAGGCTATAAATCATCAGCAATAAGTTCCGTTTATCTGTGCTAAATTCAGAACAGTTTTTAAATGTCCGAATTTCTATCTCTTAGGCAGAGAATCACACGAGGTAACTTACAGGTCTAATTATTGAAAGAAAAAGTTTACAATTAGAACATCTGTGAGCAGATCTGAGCTTCCCCGGACCTTATCACAGACTAACTAATTATTAATTAATTAGCACCTTTCTTTTCTTGAATCTCATCAGATGACTTCCTCGGACCAATCCAGAAACAGAACTTGATGAATAGCCTTTCTGTATAAAGTATCATATATGCTGGAAGACCCAGGGCCGTTAGACAGATAAGAACAGAATAATTTCTTCAAGATTCACACTGTCCCATTATTAAAGCACAGATGAATGCCCTTGAATAGCAACATTCGGGTACATCCCCATAATGCATCAGGCAGAAACTGTAAAGCAGTGTACTTCTTACTTCTTGCAAAATTCTTGAAAGTTGCTTGCAGAGAGAGATTCTTGAAACAATGGTTCAGGCTTGATGACATCATAGAGGCCTAACCTTCAGGTGTGAATACGGAAATATCCCTACAGACAGACTTATAACACTAGGATTGTTCTCCCTTGAGAAAAGGAGACTGCGTGGGGATATGATCGAGACCTTCAAAATACTGAAAGGAATCGACAAAATAGAGCAGAGAAGATTATTTACATTGTCCAATTTGACAGGGACTAGAGGACATGTAATGAAGCTAAGGGGGGACAGGTTCAGGACTAATGTCAGGAAGTTCTGCTTCACTCAGAGAGTGGTTGACACCTGGAATGCCCTCCCAGAGGAGATTATGACGGAATCGACCGTCCTAGGCTTCAAGAGCAAACTAGATGCATATCTCCTTAAGAGAGGCATATAAGGATATGGTGGACTATAAATTAAGCCAGGTGTACACCTGGCAGGGCCTCCGCGTGTGCGGATCGCCGGACTTGATGGACCGAAGGTCTGATCCGGAGAAAGCAGTTCTTATGTTCTTATGTTATGTTCTTATGTTCTTAGACGATTTTCGAAACAAAAAACATTTTTAATGTATTTTTCGAAAATGTGTCCTAGGCTGTTTTTTTTTTTTACTTTGGACAACTTGCAACTTAGACAAAAATGGACTTAGACATTCCTTTCGATTATGCCCCTCTGTGAGATTTGTGACCCAACATTTCCAATTCAAACCAAAGAACCGCTAACCAAAGACACAAATTATAGAAATCCATAACTAGAAAAAAAAATTTCCTAGGTCCTAGAGCCACACACCATGCAATAGAGCAGTGATTCTCAAACCTGAGGGACCACCAGCAGTTGGGTTTTCAGGATATTAATTAATATGCATAAGACAGATTTGCATGTCTTGTCAATTCTATTTTATGCAAGTCTCATTCATGTATATTCATTAGGGACATCCTGAAACTCCAACTGGCTGGTATTTTGATTGATATTGCTTGGAGCTTGCTCTTATAAATATTTCAGAACTCAACTGAAAACTTACCGGTCTCTCTTTTCAAAATACTTGGTCAAATAAATTCTTTTTGTCATTCTTAAATTGTTTTTAGTTTATAATCTTTTGTAAACCGTGTAGAACTCATGGTTACGCGGTTAAAAAGTATGATGTTATGTTATAATAGTACCCTGAACAGGTTAGAGAACCACATAAAGCACTTCTGAAGATATTCAGTTTGCCTCTAGGCTTTTGGACTTTGTAGTAAGCCTGAGTTTACAGATATACTCTAGGTATGACATAGCAGAAAATTGGAGAGTGCCGCTTTTTCAGACGTTATAATGTTGTACAGGAAATAATGAGAAATCTCCTGTGTTGCAGAGAATTTGGTCAGTTGGCAGTGGAGCTCTTGGACCAGTCATACAAGCAGGATGAGCAGCTGGCCATGAAGCTGCTGACCTATGAGCTGAAGAACTGGAGTAATGCCACATGCCTGCAGCTGGCTGTAGCCGCCAAGCACCGCGACTTCATTGCTCACACCTGCAGCCAAATGCTCTTGACAGACATGTGGATGGGCAGACTCAGGATGCGCAAAAATTCAGGTCTTAAGGTTAGTGCTACTTATATCAGTCAACAGTATCGTCCTCGTGTTGTCTTTTTTTATGTCAGTAATACAATTAAGAGTATTACATTTATACCATAGATCACTTTATACCAGTGTACATATACATACAATTTAGTGCCTCAAGGTTTTGTTTGTGTGTGAGCATTATCTCCTCCTTCTCTCTGCCCTTCCCCACCATCTGTGAGTGCCATCTCCTCCCTTTCTTCTCCCCTATTCTCATTCCATCTCTCTTCTCTTCCCCAATCCTCCCATCCCTATGCACCATGTCCTCCTCTCTCTCCCCTTCCCCTCCATCTCTATGTACCATCTCCTCCTCTTTCCCTCTACTATGGTCTGGAACTTTTATCCTCTCCTTCCTACAGTCTGGCATATCTCTCCCCTCCTTCCTTTTTCTCCTCCCCCTTTGTGGTCTGGCATCTCTCTGTCTTTCCCTTTCCCTTCTCCTCCCTCTACCTTAGTCTGGAATCCCTCCCTTCTCCTTCCTTTCCCCGCTCTGACATCTGTCTCCTTCCCTTTCTCCTTCCAGTGTTCTGGCATTTTTATCTGCCCCTTCCATTCCCTCCCTTGTTGGTCTGGATTCTTTCCTTCCCTTTTTTCCCCTTCCCCGTGGTCCAGCATGTCTCTTACCCCCCACCCCCACCCCCCATGCTATCCTTCTCCTTCCCTCCCCTGGGATCTGGTGCTTGTTCACACGGCACTGTTGTAACTCTTCGGGCCATTGGTAGCATGACTGAAATAAACATGCTGCCTTCAGCATCCTGAAAGCTTTCTTTCTGCTACTGCTTTCCACTTATGTGGGGACTGGAGGCAGTAGCAGAGGAGGAGCTTCCGGGTCGCCGAAGGCAGTGTTTACTTCAGTCATGCTGCCAATGGCCCAAAGAGTTACAGCAGTGCCGGGTGAGCAAGCACCAGATCCCACAGGAGCGGGGGGGGGGGGGGAAGGAGGACTCCAGATAATTGAGGAGGGGGGGATGGAGGACTCTAGATAGGTGTGCGAGCTGTTTAGGGGGCACTAGATGTCTGGTTTCCCCGGACAAAAGTTATAAAATTTAAAAAACACCCAGGCTCCCACCACAGTTCTCAAAAAGAAGACATATCGGGGAAACCTGGATATCTGGTAGTGTGTGAACTTTGCAGAAGGCAAGATTCCTTAAGAGCAACTGAATTGCAAGTTTATTTATTTCTTTGTTTTGAGTTTTGTAGTAAAGAAGATTTATTTAAGGAATTCAGAGTCCAGTCTAAATGTAATTTGGCTATAGATCCAATGAGTTTATACTAACAGGGATCCTGTGGGAGAGCCAATAATAGCCCTTTAATGCCACATTTTGGAGGACATTTCTCTGTTTTGGAAATGAGCTCCATGGAACATATTTTGAATTTATTTAGTTCATGTCTTTTTCAGTAGTAGGTTAAGGTGAATTACACTCAAGTTCACTAGATATTTTCTTGTACCTAGAGGGCTCACAATCTAATTTTGTACCTGAGGAAATGTGGAGAGTTAAGTGACTGGCCCAAAATCACAAAGAGCTGTAATGGGATTTGAACCTTACTGCTCTCACTGATAGGCTACCACTCTTATGTAATTTGCATAATTACAGTCTGAGTACACAGTAAGTCTCCTTTAAGGATCCGTTGAGTGGGATTTTTTTTTCCATACTTGGTCAGACCAATGGTCCATCTAGCCCAGTATCCAGTTTCCATAGTGGTCAATCCAAATCACTAGTACCTGGCAGAAACTCAAATAGTAACAACATACCATGCTACTGATCCAAGGCAAACAGTGGCTTCCCCCATGTCTGTCTCAATAGCAGACTATAGACTTTTCCTCCAGGAACCAGCTACATTAGCCACTCTTACCACAACCTCTGGCAATGCGTTCCAGAGTTTAACTGTTCTCTGAGTGGAAAAAAATTTCCTCCTATTGGTTTTATAAGTATTTCCCTGTAACTTCGTTGAGTGTCCCCCCAGTCTTTGTAATTTTGTATTGGGTATAAAATTGATTCACTTGTACCCATTCTATACTGTTCTATACAATATTCTATAATATAGGGCTCCTTTTACAAAGGCACATTAGCAGGTTTAACACGCATTAGCAGGTTTAACCCCCACGCTAGCAGAAAAACTACCGCTTAATCAAGAGGAGGCGGTAGCGGCTAGCGCGGCCGGCGGTTTAGCGTGCGCTATCACGCACGTTAAACCGCTAACGTGCCTTCGTAAAAGGAGCCCATAAGTAGCCTAACTTCTGGGAATGCCTCTGACCCGCCCAAGCCCCTCTCTTGGCCATGCCCCGTTTTGAGTTGCACACTTAGATATTTAGGCATGCATCTTATAGAATAAAGCACAGGGCAGATGCACGCCTTACTCCAAATGAGGGCCAATTAATGCTAATTATTGATTGTTAGCATCTGATTTAAAAATTAATTTGTGCATGGATCTGCGATTGGCACCCTAATTTGCATGCCCAACTTTGGGTGATCTATATAAAATTCATGGCACACTGCATGGTAAAATACTTTTTCTATGGTAGTAACTACATGAGAACATGCTGAGAACACTCCCAGCATTTGGGCTTCATATTCAATGGAACACTAATTTTTCCATTTAACATCCAGTAAATGCAGAACTTTATTGGTTAATAGGCCCCTTAATGTGACATGCATAGTTTCTAACCACTGCTGCAAGCATCTCCATACCCTCAACCCTTCTGACTCTGGCTAAAAGTGTGTGCATTGTCAAAGTATGTCTGTAATTTCAAGTGATTATAACGTCACATACAAACTCAGTCAATACCAGACATTACAGTCTACGGCCCAGAAATATCAAAGAAGAGACAAGTTAATTTCATCTTGTATTTTTTGTAATGGGTATAACTTATGAGCAGACTGGATGGACCGTTCAGGTCTTTATCTGCTGTCATTTACTATGTTACTATGTATGTATGGTAAAACTAGAGGGCATAAATTGAGGTTATGGGGTGATAGACTTAAGAGTAATGTTAGGAAATTCTTTTTCACGGAGAGGGTGGTGGATGCCTGGAATGCCCTCCCAAGAGAGGTGGTGGAGAACAAAATGGTGAAACAAACACTTTCACCAGTGCAATAGAATGTCACAAAAATCAGTACTGCTGCAGTTTCAATAGAGGGAGTTTCAAATGACTGGAGGAAAAAGCCTCAGATTGGAACCCTTCCACCACCACAATGGTGGTCCAAGGTGGTCAGGCGAACACCTCACTGGCAAAAAACCTCCAGACCGACTCCCAATAGTAGTAAACTTGAAGCAGGGCTGTTGTGCAGAAGATAGAGGAAAAATCCACTTATCTAAATTGTTGATCGGTACACCGACGATGGCCAGCGTTTCACATATCTGCTGCCTCAGGGTGTAGAGCAATCCGATCACACTTTAAGCTGGACGCAAACCGCATGGCCAGCGTTTCACATATCTGCTGCCTCAGGGTGTAGAGCAATCCGATCACACTTTAAGCTGGACGCAAACCGCATCTCAAGATCAATCTTGAGATGCGGTTTGCGTCCAGCTTAAAGTGTGATCGGATTGCTCTACACCCTGAGGCAGCAGATATGTGAAACGCTGGCCATCGTCGGTGTACCGATCAACAATTTAGATAAGTGGATTTTTCCTCTATCTTCTGCACAACAGCCCTGTTTCAAGTTTACTACTATTGGGAGTCGGTCTGGAGGTTTTTTGCCAGTGAGGTGTTCACCTGACCACCTTGGACCACCATTGTGGTGGTGGAAGGGTTCCAATCTGAGGCTTTTTCCTCCAGTCATTTGAAACTCCCTCTATTGAAACTGCAGCAGTATTGATTTTTGTGACATTCTATTGCACTGGTGAAAGTATTTGTTTCAACATTATTAGCTTTTCACATTTCCGAGTTGTTTTTGGAGAACAAAATGGTGACAGAATTTAAAAAAGTGTGGGTCAAACAGAAAGCGAAGGTATAAATTGAACAACTAGGGCCAGAACTGAGCAGGCTTGCATAATCAGTGTACGCCGTGGCATACCTAGCATATGTGACACCCGGGTCCCATCATTTTTTGACCCCCCCCCCATCTATATGAAAAATATGATTTTTAGTAACAATCCACATATCGCACAACAAGAGTGTACCTAGGAAAAGGTAGCATCTTAAACACTGCAGTGAGCACTAGAACACCAACACATACATTGTAAAACTAAACAAGCCAGATCCTGCATAGTCAATTGATCCTGTACAGTCAATGCTATCAGAAAGCCATGTCCCTTTCATACACACAGATACACCCTCGCCCAATATGGAATAATCACAAACTAAAAATAGAAATATGTAGACAAAAGTTAAACTGAACCGCCAAGAAACCAGACTCTGCATACAATGCAACACTACAACACCACAAAAACAGTAATACATGTCCTCTAATACTGTGCAAAATATAAAGACAGTAGATGTAAATTTTAAAAAACTGATACATAACAATCACCACTTTACAAATTAACAAATAAAAATAAAACAAATAATGAGAAGAAAATACCATTTTATTGGACTAATCCCCGTAAACTCGGTCCCCATCCCCGCAAACCACCTGATTTCATCCACATAAGCCTTTAATTGTTTTATATTGAACTTATTATATTAAAGTATAAAAAGAAACAATATTCTGTACAATTGTCAATTTATAAATCAACGTCTTCTCCCCAGTATCTCTTCCCCATTTCCCTTCAGTGTCTTCAACCCACTCTCTCCACTTTCCTTCAGCGCACGCACATAAAAACAAGCAAGTAATTTTATATCATTTTCATTCTATTCATTCATAGAAATTAAAGTCTAAATAATGCCAGTCACATAACAAAACATGATTTTACAAAAATAATTCCCTGCACAGTCAAGCCTGCTAGGATTACTAGATGTCTTTCAGCAGCTCTCCTCCCTCCCCCCCTTACCTTCGTGGCCAAGTCAAAATGATCTACCAACAATAAAATTTTAAGCACACTGTACGCAGAGAAAATGTTAATTATCATTTATATTCTGCGGGTTTTCAAAGAGATGACTTTATGCAATGTCACCACAGTAACAACTATGCAAAAATAGACAAATATACCACCTCCTTTTTTACTAAACCGCGATAGCGTTTTTTAGCGCAGGGAGCTGTGCTGAATGCCCCAAGCTGCTCTCAACGCTCATAGGCTCCCTGCGCTAAAAACCGTTATTGCGGTTTAGTAAAAGGGGGCCATAGTGCAAAATATAGACAGCATATATAAATTCTCAAAACGGACACATTTTGATCACTAAATTGAAAATAAAATCATTTTTTCCTACCTTTGTTTGGTAATTTCATCAGTCACTTTATTCTTCTGACTGTGCATCCAATATTTCTTCCCTTCTTTCAGCTTCCTGTATGCTTCCTCTCCTCCAGACCTCATTCCCTCTCTCAACTTTTTCTTTGTTTCATCCTGTCCCCTTCTTTCTTTCTCTCTCCATGCCCCCTTTCTTTCTGTATGTCTGTCTTTCTCTCTCTCTCTCCTTGCTCCATTTCTTTCTTTTTTTCACCCTGCCCCTTCTTTCTTTCTCTTTCCCTGCCCCCTTTCTTTCTCTATGTCTGTCTGTTTCTCCATGCCCCATTTCTTTCTTTCTTTCACCCTGCCCCCTTCTTTCTTTATCTCTCTCCATGCCCCCTTTCTTTCTCTATGTTTGTCTTTCTCTCTCTCTCTCTCTCCATGCCCCATTTCTTTCTTTCTTTCACCCTGCCCCCTTCTTTCTTTCTCTCTCCATGCCCCCTTTCTTTCTCTGTGTCTGTCTCTGTCTCTCCGTGCCCCATTTCTTTCTTTCTTTCACCCTGCCACCTTATTTCTTTCTCTCTCCCCATGCCCCCTTTCTTTCTCTATGTTTGTCTTTCTTTCTTTCTCTCTCCGTGCCCCATTTCTTTCTTTCATCCTGCCCCCTTCTTTCTCTCTCCATGCCCCCTTTCTTTCTCTGTCTGTCTTTCTCTCTCTCTCCGTGCCCCATTTCTTTCTTTCTTTCACCCTACCCCCTTCTTTCTTTCTCTCTCCATGCCCCCTTTCTTTCTCTATATCTGTCTTTCTCTCTCTCTCTCCCCATGCCCCATTTTTTTCTTTCTTTCTTTGTTTCACCCTGCCCCCTTTCTTTCTTTCTGGCTCCCTGTCTTCTTCCCCCCCTTTCTTTCTTTCTCCCTGCCCTCCCCCATGCCACCGCCATTGGGAAACATGCTGCCGCCGGGAAAAGGCTGCCACTGGCCATCGGGAACAGGCCAGTGCCGAGTTCGCCCTGCTTCTCTTCCCCGCGGGCTGACTAATTCTCGCCGCCTGATGTCAATTCTAATGTCAGAGAGGATATTCTGAGCCAGCCAAGCATCAATTGGCTGGCCCAGAACGTCCTCTCCGATGTCAGAATTGATGTCGGGCGGCTAGAGTTGGTCGGCCTGCGGGGAAGAGAAGCAGGGAGGGAGAACTCAGTGCCGGCTTGTTCCTGATGATGGCAGTGGCAGCCCTTCGCCGGCGGCAGCCTATTCCCCAGTGGGTGGCCAGCTGTGCACCCCCTTGGGCCGTGCACCCGAGGCGGACCGCCCCCCCTTGTACGCCACTGAGTGTACGTACCTTATATGACTGTATAATTGGGATGGGCTAGGGAGGGCTTCGACGGCAGCTACAATACTTTGAGATGGTTTAGAAAGGCTGGAGTGAGCTTGGACAGCAACTTCAGTCATTTGAACCTAATGACAGTACCTGGAAAACTTCTTTGACAAAAATGTCAAAGAAAAAAAAGACTGGATGGCCAGAGGGGTCTTTATCTGACATCATTAAGAGAAGAAAAAATACTAGATCATTTCAAAGGGAGACTAAAAAGCCATCTCTTCAAAGATGCCTTCTCGATGTAACTTTGTACCTGACCATTAATCTCCACAAGAGTCAAAAAAGTCATTCTCAGTTCATCTTAAACCAACCCTCCCTTTTGTTTTTGCATCTTGAATGTTTTCTTTTCTTTTAGCAAATGTAGTTCCTCCCCGCCTACCCCAGTGTCCCAGTGCATCAAATAAACCCCAAAAATATGTTTATGTATTTTAACATTGTATAAGTTTTATTTTTGTAATTCACATAGAAACATAGGAATTGGCAATTATGTCACATTTTAAGAAAACTATAAACTATAAAACTATGTAACTATGTAACTTCTCATATTAAGCCTTTGACATTTTACCCCTTTATATATTCTTTTGGCAACATGGACAAATCGTCATAACCAATGACATTTCTTGAATCTGAATCCATAATCGTTGCAGTTATGTCCTACGTCAGAAGGCGCTTAAGAACCTGGCTCCCAACAGATATGAACTTTGATGTGCACCTGAATAATCGCACTCTGACTGCTCTGTACTTTCAGGAGTTCTGTTGTTAGATAATTTGCTGTTATCATTATTATTGCTTTAGGTAATTCTAGGACTTCTACTTCCTCCTTCAATCCTCAGCCTAGAATTCAAGAACAAGGACGAGATGCCATACATGTCTCAGGCCAATGAGATGGACCTGCAGGAGAAGGAACCGGAGGACCCAGAGAAGCCTGTGAAGGAGAAAGAAGACGAGGACATGGAGCTGACAGTAAGATCAAATCATAGCATTTATTTATTTGGATTTCTTAACTGCCTATATATTAATCATTTCGATAGCACTATTAGACATATGCAGCGCTGTACACTTTATATGCAGGTAATATCTCTGTCTCTAGCAGGCACACAATCTAAGATTTGTACCTGGGGCAATGGAGTACCAAGGAGGCTACAGTGGGTACTTTATGGGGTAATGAGTTTAAAGCAACCTTGCCTAAGTGGCCTTTTAATTTGGTCTTGAACACTGCCAGGAATGGGGCTTGACGTTCCGACTCAGCAAGTACAATTCAGCATAAAGCTTACAATTTTGTTAACAAGTTTCAAGTTTATTAAAAAAAAATTTAAACCGCTTGATCAGTTTTCTAAGCGGTGTACAATATAAAATAACAACATAACAGTAGTAAAAAAAAAACAAAAAACTAACCTCCCCTCCTCCTTTACTAAATCGCTGAAAGCTCCGCGTTGCTCCCGACGGTGATAGAGTTTCTATGAGTATCGGGAGAAGCGCGGAGCATTCAGCGCAGCTCCCTGCTCTACTAACCTCTAGCGCGGTTTAGTAAAAGGAGAGGGGGGGAGGTCAATATAAAGAAATACAATGAATGAGATAAATTCAAAATCAACAAATTGAAACTTGATAATAGGACTACTATGAAACATTTTCATATAACAGCACTGAAATTCAAATAAGAGAGATATAATGCAATGTCAGCATAATACTTATGAAACACCAACTTCTACTTAATAGACTACAATCTATTGGAATTGCAGACCAAGTTCTCTCATGGTTTGTATCATATTTCACAGACCATCCTTCTACTGTTCTTTTTAATGACTCAATGTCTAAAACCTCACAGACCACGTATGGTGTACCTCAAGGATCTATTCTTTCTCCTTTGTTATTTAGTATTTTTCTTGCACCATTGATGACCTCATGCCAATCTGTAGGTTTCCATGTATTTGCCTATGCTGATGATATTCAGCTTTTAACTCTTCTGACATCTTAAAGATTAATGAGAAACTCGATCAAGTTTATCATTGGTTGGACACTAACAGATTGGCACTTAATATTAACAAAACTAATGTGATGCTTTTTCCATGGAAAGATAGTTCTAAACTTGTTTCCTCTATTTCTATAAAAAATGTTCCCCTACAATCAGTTAACAGCATTAATATTTTAGGGGTGATCTTTGATCATAAACTGACTTTCCATGACCACATTAGTAATATTGTTAAAACAACCTTTTACAGGCTGCGCCAAATTCGCTCACTTTCACAATTTTTATGTTCAAAATCTCTTAATATTCTCATTCATTTTCTGGTGATCTCTAAAATTGATTATTGTAATGCCCTTTTTAAGGGCATTTCTCAGAATGAAATAAAATGCTTACAAATTATTCAAAATGCTTCCATTAAACTTATAACTAAAACTAGGAAATTTGATCATGTAACACCTCTTTTTAGGAAAGCACATTGGCTTCCTATATCTCACCGGATAACATATAAATTATGTATACTTACTTTTAAATCCCTGTTTTATAAAACTCCAGCATTCATCTATAAATAGAACACTGAGATCCAATGAACAAAATCTATTGACGATCCCTTCTCTTAGGATTATTAATACAAGACGGCAATTTATTTTTTCTGTTTCTGCACCTCAAATTTGGAATTCTCTCCCTATTTATTTAAGGGAAGAACGCAATCTGGAGAAATTTAAGAGTAATTTTAAAACTTTTCTTTTTAAAGTTGCTTTTGATAATTAGTTAGCAGTCCGCTGGTCAAATTTTTATTTCCATTGTTTAATTTTATGACTATTGTCTTCCCTACCTTTTGTTTTACTCCCCGATTGTCTTACTTTTCTTTAATGATTTTGTATTTCATTCTCCTTTTCCCACGTGTCCATGGTTTGTAATGTCTGTTTTTTAGTCCGCTCGGATGTAAAATATTGTAAAGTGTTGTATTGTCCCCCAAATACTGTAATTTTAAAAATGTTCATTGCTTAGAAATATGATTGAGCGATTAATCAAAAATTTTATTAAACTTGAAACACCTAATAAGCGCACATCAGAACATTCAAATAACACAGATATGATGCTAATGCTTTTCTACAATACAGCTTATCTTACAGCTGAGGGGCCAAGTGCAGTTATTAGATGGAGATAAGATGTGTGGTACAACGCAGTAAGAAAAATAAAATAACCAGACAACAAAGGTAGAAAGAATTTTATTTTCTGTTTAGTGAATGGAATATGTCAGTTTTTGGAAATGTATAGAGTTGATGGGGTCCAGGCAGAAATTTGGGCCAGGACCCCCAAAACCTGATAACAGGCTGTGTCTACTTCAGCTTCAGGCAGGCTTTGGGGCCCTCTCTGGCCTGAGGGCCCAGAACATTTGCTCTGATTGCAACCCCCCCTTCATCCCCAAGCGCTTGCCCTGACATCTGCTATCTTTATATAGTCAAAGTAAAAAGGGGGCATATATTTCTTTGTTTGGTGTTGCAAGAGTCTGGTTTCCTGGGGTTTCGGATGAATTTTTACTAGGGCTCCTTTTATCAAGGTGAGCTACGGGGGATTAGTGCGTCGGACATGTCATCACGCGCTAACCCCCGTGGCAGCCTAAAATCCTAACGCCTTGTCAACGGAGGCGTTAGGTACTAGCGCGGCAGGCGGTTTAACACGCGGTATTCCGCGTGTTAAACCGCTACCGCGCCTTTGTAAAAGGACCCCTTACTTTATGATCAATGAGTTTGTATTTGGTGAGTGTCTCAATGTGTTCTAGTTGAGTGGCAGTGGCCAGTTATTCTGGTATGATGGAGTTTCTTTGTAAATATCTGTAGTAATCCAGCTTTGTTCAGTCTTTGCAACAGTTGTATTGATGTCCCATGTCTCACTGCATATTTATTGTGCTGCCTTTGCTAACGTATGGTCCTTGATATGTGAATTATGGAAATTATGGCAGAATGGTAATTTTTCTTCAGGTCCTGAGTAAATTTTTATACAGTTTTTTTTATTACTTTGCAATATGTCTGTACTGACAGAATTAATGTTGCTGTTACTGATATTGTATTAGAAGCAAATATTTTTTTGTTTAGAATGTCGTATGGGGAAATGCCCTAACTCTGCTCTGTGGTTGGGGGGGAGGCTAAGAAGTTCTATGATTGCAGAATATATGTTTGAATTTAATACCGTATGGAGAAAGCATATGTATGTTGAGGAACTATGGGGAGAGCTATGGCTCACTGGGGGTTAAAGAGAGCAACCTTTTTGTACTACTCCCTCCCAGCCCTCATTGTGGCCTGCAGGCGCTCAGTCCTATACTGCTGCCCTCACTGTTGGGAGTGAGACGGGATGCAGTAAGGGGCAGAATTGCGGTGGAGTAGGGCAGTGACGGGTGCCGAGTTTTTATGTTTCAAAAAGTTGGCAACTCTAGGTGTGCCATTCACATAGCTGGCGGGAATATCCAAGCCCCCACCAACTGAAGATATCTGCAGCCTGCCAACCCTCCCCCCCCCACCCCATCAAAAAACCTGTGGTGGGTTGGTCGTGCTGCTCCAAACTGCTGAGCACAGTCAATTCTTATGCCTGTTTTTAGTTCATGAGTGAGAACTGAGCATGCCTGCGGTGCTGGTGTCAGTGGCCCAGAGCACTGCCTTTGACTGCTGCAATTTCTAAACATGGGTTGGCGGGTTGTGATTGTCTTCAGCTAGTGGCACTGAGAATCTTTCTTAGCTAAGGTATTTCATTTTTAAAGTTTACAGGATAGGGGCAGAGAAGGGAAGAGGAAATGTATGCCCACCCAGCTTACCTACTAACCCACCCACAAATTGTCTTCTGGCTATGCCACGACCGTGAGATAGGAGGCGACATTCTATTGTAGATTGGGAAGTGGTTAAAAGATAGAATACAGAGAGTAGTGCTATGGTCAATTCTCTTCAAGTTTCAAGTTTATTAAGAAATTTTTTATACCGCTCAATCAAACTTCTAAGTGGTGTACAAATAAGTGCTATTAAGGATCCACAGACACAGGCTTACATAGGTAAAACTTGAGATAGGTTACGAGACCAATATTACATAGCATAAAAACGAATGGGCACAAGAGGAAAGAGGGAGGAACTACAATAATCAAGTAAAGTTAACATAAAAAGGTAGGTACGATAGGAAGGGGATTTTTTTTTTTTTTTAAATGATGATGATTAAAATTAAAACTTAAAACTGTTTGTCCTAATAAGGGCAGTTAGGTGTCAAAAGCATCTTGAAAGAGAAAAGTTTTTTGGTTATTTTTAAAACAGGGAAGAGAAACTTCTGTACGAAGATGGTTAGGGGTAGAATTCAAAAGTGAAGTGGCAGTTACCACAAAATTATTAGATCTAATGGTATTGATATGTTTTAAGGAAGGAATTGTTAGGAAATTTTGAGATGTAGAGCGAAGAACTTTAGAGGGCCAGTAAGGTATGATTCGATTATTAATGGAGGAAGGTGAATAACGGAGTAGCGCAAGGATCTGTACTGGGACTGGTGCTTTTTAAAATATTTATAAATGATCTAGAAATGGGAATGCTGAATGAGGTAATCAGATTTGCAGATAACATGAAACTATTTATAGATGCAAAATCACAGGCGGGTTCCATGAGATTGCAGGATGACCTTGAGAGGCTGGAAGACCGGGCATCCAAATGGAAATTAAATTTAATGAAGAAAAGTGCAAAATGATGCACATTGGGAAGAATAACTGAAAGTATACAAATATAAGAATAGCCATACCGGGTCCGACCAGTAGTCCATCTAGCCCAATCCACTTGGCAGAAACCCAAATACTAGCAACATTGCATAGCTACACATTGCTAGGTTCCACATTAGGAGTCACCATTGAAGAAAAGGATTTAGATATCATCATGGACAATATGTTGAAATTTTCTGCTCAGTGTGTGGCAAGAGCCAAAAAAAAGCAAACAAAATGTTAGGAATTATTAGGAAAGAAATAGAGAATAAAACAGAGTATCATAATGAAACAGAAAAATGAAGGCAGATAAAGAACCAATGGTCCATCAAGCCCAGTAGCCCATTCTCACTAGTACCTGCCCAAAACCCAAAGAGTAGCAACATTCCATGCTTCCCCCATGTCTTCCTCAATAACAGACTATGGACTTTTCCTCCAGGAACTTGTACAAACCTTTCTTAAAACCAGCTATGCTATCTGCTTTTACGACAACCTTTGGCAACACGTTCCAGAGCTTAACTAGTCTCAGAGTGAAAAAAAAAAAATTCCTCCTATTGGTTTTAAAAGTGTTTCCCTCTAACTTCATCGAGTGTCCCCTAGTCTTTGTAATTTTTTGACAGAGTGAAAAATCAATTCACTTGTACCCATAGGAAGTGGCGTAGTAAGAGGGCATGGGCATGGACCACCCCAGGCACTAACTTACTGGAGTCTACTGCACCTCTCCTCTTCACTCCCCTCTGTGTCCCTGTTGCCCTGACATTGCAGCACCCCTGTACCACTTTGCAGCTTTGCTGGCAGCAAGCAGGCTGTCCTACACACTTCTTGCGCCATCCTCATCCTTCCTTTGATATCACTTCCTGTGAATGGGCCAGGAAATGACATCAGAAGGAAGCCTCAGCTGGCGTGAGCAATGGCAAAGCCTGCTCACTGCCGGCAAAGAGGGGAAAGAGGTCTGAGGGGAGGATGCATTGCAGTAATTTCAGGACAGCGGGAAAGAGTTCATGGGGGGGGGGGGTCGCATGGGGTGGTGATGCAAGGCGCCTCTGCCCTGGGTGTCAACTTCCCTTGCTATGCCACTAGCCATATGGCCTATCCAGTTTGCCCATTCCTGCCAATGCAACTTCCTGTTTCCACCTGGGTGGATCGTGGCAGAGGGAAAGCTTCGGTACAGCCTCTGGCTGCTTATGTGAGTGTGTGCTGTGCTGGCACACCTCTGAAAAGGTAAAGTTTGAACTTCAAAGGTGATCATGAAGGTGTGGGGAAGGGAGGGAGCTGGTCCAATGAGGGAAAGATGCTTGAACTGCAGGGCCCCCTGGAACCGTGGGGCCAAGGGCAACTGCTCTGTTTGCCCTCCCCTAACTCTGGCCCTGGCTAATGCTTACATGAAGATTACTGATCACATGAACGGGTCGGGTTTTAACACACAAAGACATGTTATCATGGCTTAGTAAACAGCCCCTTAAATTGCTAGAAAAAATACTGTTTATTTAAACAGTGGCAACACGGAACCTACTATGTCCTGTGTGCCCCAACCTCTGCATACATGGGTTCATGTTAACAGAAAGCCCTTGCATACAGAGGGATTGAGGTACCACATGATTTGTCTTCATGATGTCTATTGAAGAGGGATTCAGCTTATAACAATCGTTCCCAAATCTGTCCTGGAGGACCCCCCAGCTAGTCAGTTTTTCAGGATAGCCACAATGAATACGAGTGGGAGAGATTTGTAAGCACTGTCTCCACTGCAGCAAATTTTTCTCATGCTGATTCATGAGTGGGTGTTTTCTTGGACTGTCTAATGCTCATGGAAATGTTTTGCTATAAAAGCATCAGCTTGTTCCTGTATAGCTATTTGGGAGGGTAATGAACTATCACGATTGGACACTCTAACTCTATTCTGGGAAATAAGAGAACAGAGAAGCTATAAACATGTGGTTCTAGGTCAGTAACCACCTGGACAATTCCCACCAGACAGTTACTTCCTGCAAAATTACCACCCAGGTCAATATCCTTCCGGACAGCTCCCACCCACTCATGATGAATAGTTCCATTCCATGACCAGACATATATCCAATAATTAAAAAAATAAACCCAAAACCACACCCATTCCACAAAAAAAACTTACCCTAACACTCAGGGGCTGAACATACTCAGGGTCTCCCCTTAACCCTAACACCTGGGGGCTGCACATACTCAGGGTCTCCCCTTAACACTTGGGGGCTGCACATACTCGGGATCTCCCCTTAACACTTGGGGGATGCACATACTCAGGCTATCCTCTAACCCTGACACTCAGTGGCTGCACATATTGAGGGTATCTCCCTAACACTTAGGGGCTGCACATACTTGGGATCTCCCCCTAACACTTGGGGGCTGCACACACTGCAGTCACGTCCAGAGCAGTACAGGAACAGTGTGGAGCAGAACATGAGGTTTTTGAAGATAATACTGGGAAGGAACTGTCTGGAGGGAACATGCTCAGGTGGGAATTGACCTAGATGATAATTGTCCAAGTGGAAACTGTTCTGGGTGCTTACTGGCCTGATACCAAACATGTCATAGGAGTGAGCTTTGTGGAAGCCAGGGGTGCTGTTCCCCCCCCCCCCCCCCAAATATCAAGCAGGCTCCTTCATTGTATCCAAAGACAGGTCATCTATATTTTGTTTGGCAAACCCAATCATTTTGAAATGTTGGTGCCTATGAAGGGTGTTAGCGAGATGTCATTTCCTTCTGGTATGACATTTTTGTTGCTGAGACAATTGCAGGCAGTGAGCATCAGAATCTTGTGTTCTTTCTTTTTTTAGGCAATGTTGGGCAGAGGAAATGGTGAATCATCAAGAAAGAAGGATGACGAGGATGCTCACTCCAGGCACAGGCTGATTCCAGTTGGGAGAAAGATCTATGAATTTTATAATGCACCCATTGTTAAATTCTGGTTCTACACTGTAAGTTATTTATTTACCTTACTAGTTATATACACAGAAGTAGGTGTTTGGCTATTTTTTTATTTATCTGGTTATAAACTGTACGTAAAATAACAAAAAAATTATATACTTGATATGGAAAGATTGACTATGAATGACACATCAAAGAAAAAGAGAAATGTAGAGGCACACATAAACAGAACAATGAAAGAAGAGATGTCAAAACCAACCTTCAGTTTTCTGTACGGAGACACCGACGTGTAACCGCGCAATTTTAGCAGAGCATCACAAGTCCTTTGTTGTCCCCTGAGGAAGGCGACACAGTCGCTGGAATTTGGGTCCGAGTTGGGACCACATTCATTTTGTATGTTAAGGACTTGATTTTGGACTTTGAAAAATTACCAATAAAAAGTATATGTAACTGAAGGTTGGTTTTCACATCTCCTGTGCCTCTTCTTTCGTTGTTCTGTTTTAACCTTAGGCTTGGTACCTTCTTTTCTGCTGAGGCTATATAAACCCCACATTTTCAGAAACCTCATTCCTCGATAAACCCTATCCAAGGAAACAAAGCATCAAGACATATTTCACACCCATTCCAGAATATTCACAAAATCAGAAAAGGTGTACAACAAGGCTGCATACTTTCCCCTTACCTTTTAAATCTCTATGCAGAACAAATCGTCAGAGACGCAAGACTGTATGAAGAAACCTGAGGTGTGAAAATCAGTAGAAGACTCATCAACAACCTTTTCTTTGTTGATGATACCACATTACTGGCTGAAAATGAAGATGATCTGTGGCATCTGATTATAAAGATTAAGGAGTACAGTTTCAAAATGGGCCTATACCTTAATGTGAAGAAGACAAGGATCCCGACAACTGGTAAAATCAATGATTTCATACTTGATGGATCAAAAATCAATAATGAAGCAACAAGAAGTCATAAAATCTAACAATGTTTGGCAAAACAGCTAAAAAGGTCCTAGACAAGATCTTCAAATGGAGAGATGTATCTCGGCATACAAAGATTCAACTTTTTCAAGCTATGGTATTTTCAATAATGCCATATAAATATTAAAGTTGGATAGTGAAAAAGCAAGATAAAAAGAAAAATGATGTCTTTTGAATTATGAATCTTGGAGAAGAACATTCAGCCCAATTTTCAGTTGGCAGAGGGTTCTAACTGCACTGTTTGCTGCCAGCACTAAGTCCCGGGCCATTTCCAGTAACCAACATTGACTATCTGGTTTCATTTATGGCTGCCACATAATAACCGGTTAAGCCGATATTTAGCACTAAAAGGCCATCAGCTAGCACATAAAAATAGGACAGCTATTTATATGGTCCTATTTATGTGTTAACCTTCCCTGGTTAGTGGTGAATATCAAGTCCTAAATGTGACTTGCCCTCAGAACAACCACAAATATTGAATTGGAATAACTGGTTATCTGCTGCTGAATATTCACAGATAGCCAGTGCAATTTAACCGGTTAGCAGCCTTTGTCAACCAGTTAAATCACTGTGGATATCAGGCCCTCTGTTTATTCCATGGACTGCCTGAAGTCACTATTGGAAGAGATTAGATCTAAGCTTTCATTGGAAGCTCAATGGCATGACTTCAGCTTTCATACTTTGCACGCATATGCATAGAGAAAGATCATTAGAAAAAGACATCATGCTTGGTAAGGTTGAAGGTCAGTGCAGAAGAGGAAGACCAGCAATGCGATGGATAACAGCAGCTAGGCGTGCTCTCTATCAACAATTAGTTGCATGACTGAAGACCAAAGACAGATCAGGGCAACTGTCCACAGGGTTGCCATGAGTTGAAAGCAACTGAATGGCACATTACAACAAGCTTGTATTAGCATGGATATAACAGAGTAACTTACAAATTCCCATTCATAAAGCACCAGATTATTTCAGCTAAATTTAGATCAACCAAGTGAGCAAAAATGCTAGAAATAAACTTCAGTGCCAAATATCTCCATATCATAACCTTTAACTATGTTATAGTAATACCAAAATCCTGTGGTCTCAATGTTGGCCCCAATAAACCTACAGAACACTCAGTAGCAACCTGTATGATATGCAGAATAAAATAAAATGACCAGCTCAATACCTCGAGGATGAAAAAGCAGCAGGAGAGGCCTGACCAAAAGGAAATGGGAATTCTGCGCTATTGTGCTAGGTGGGTGATCTCTACCCCTTTGCAGGGGGGGTTTGGGAGTTCCGGCAAGAGGGAGTAGGCATCCTTCCTGCTGATGCTGGGGGTCTCCTGCCACAGCCACTCAAATGACCGCAGTAGGGGTTTCCCCTCCCCCTCCCCACGATCAGCTTAGCCAGCAGGCCTCTCCGAAGCCACAGCTCAGCTGATCGGGGATTTATTAGTTCTATAGCGCTACCCAAAAACTTGGCACAGAAAATAAAAAGCACTATTCTATTAGCCATGTGGTTTTCTACGTAGACTAGCACTTATGCCCAGGAATCGCAACTAAATGTAGGTGCAGTCATTTACACCAATGAAAACTGGTACAAATGCCTCTTCCTAAATTTGGTTGCAACAGCCCTAATTCTGAAATTCTGTATGTAATTTAAAGTAACACCCCCTATCCGCTCATTTCTGTGCCCCCTTTTTTGACTCATGTAAAATTTAAGCATGGATCCTGTACCTAAATTTATGCATGTAACCCTGAATTGATTCGAATTAGCATCAATAATTGTTTGTGAAGTTTAAATTTGATTATTTTTGTTTCAAAGTTCTGTTTGGACTTTCTCCCACATACATGATTGACCTCTTTACTTTTGCAAATAAGAAACAGAGGAGAAATTTGCACCTTGTCTTCCCGTCTGTTAAATATTGCAAATTTAAAAAAACATCATTATCTTTTGTCATATCATGCAAGGATTTGGAAAATCTAATCATGTCTTTGAGTTCTTATGTGAAATTTAGAAGAAATTTAAAGATATACTTGTTTCTTAAATATTTGGGTAATTAATTTTCACGTTTATAGACATTATGGACTCTTTTTACAAAGGTGCGCGTGCGTTTTTAGCGCACGCACTGGATTAGCCTGCGCTATAGTGTGCGCTAGCTGAAAACCTACCGCCTGCTCAAGAGGAGGCGGTAGCAGCTAGCACACGCGGCATTTTAGCACGCATTAAGGCCCTAATGCACCTTTGTAAAAGGAGCCCTATACTTTAGTAATCTATTCTGTGAGTCTTTAACTTACATAATTTTCAATTTGTTCAATTGTGTACACCATTATAAACTTTTGTGAGCCGCATAGAACTTCACGGTCCTGCTGTATATAAGTTGATTGTTATGTTATGTTATGGTGCTAATTAGCTTGTTATTCAGTTAAATTGCATGCACAATTTGAGTATGCGACCAAAACTGTACATGCAATTTTTGGTGCTCTTTATAAAATTAGGGGGTGTGCTTTTTTCTTCACAATCCCAGCCTTTTGGAGGAGCCTTCCCCTAGAAACTCATTGTTGACTATCTTTGAGACATTGTACACCCCTCTTACAGTTATGTGCTATGCAATTTTGGCACCTAGAACAGTATCTAACACATGTCAATTATTGATGCATCTGATGCTTGTAAGTGCTATTATTATATAACATAGGATCACATAGACCCTCCCTCCTAATGAGAACAGGTTGAGGGGCGGGGCTTGGGCGGGGCATGGATGTAACTGGGCGGAGCTGGGCAGGCCTGGGGGCAGGGCTATGGGTCTGGATTTTAGTCAACTAAAGTCTAGTAACCCTAAGAATGAGGGTGATAGGACCTAATTATATAGGACATAAGCATAGTATTTCTAGGGCAAAAAATGGACAGATCCGTGGGATAGAGTTGTCAATAATGCATGTATTTGATAAAATGCTTAAACAGTGTTAATATTTGCATATGCATTTTTTCCATACAGATGGCCTATATTGGATACCTAATGTTGTTCAACTATATTGTATTAGTGAAGATGGAACGCTGGCCTTCTTCCCAGGAATGGATCGTAATCTCATATGTCTTTACTCTAGGAATAGAGAAAATGAGAGAGGTAATTGTTGCACTGTGAGAACCAGCAATATGAATTAAGTGTTCAGTAAGGAAATTGTTTTAAGCTGGGTGTTATTAATACATAAAACACATAAAACCTATCCAGCATGACCAATCCCAATCCAACATCTAACACTCTCCATACCCTTAATACACTCTAATACTCTTCTATTTACCAAACGTTATCTAAAACCCTTAATTCACCCTTTTCCTATCTCCTAAAAACTTCTACTTCCCGTTGATAACTATTTTTACCCGACATTGTTATTACCTTAAAATTTTATCTCATCGCTTATTCTATTCCTTCAAATTTTGAATATAATTCTTGTTTTAGTTTTGATGTAATCCACCTTGAACCGCAAGGTAATGGCGGAATAGAAATCACTAATGTAATGTAACGTAATATAATGTAATTAATGTAATAAAAATGGGCGCCATTGGGCACCATGAAAGATTTGAAGTCTATTTCCCAGGCCAAATAAATTTATGTTTGAATTGTGGTCAAAGGATTTCTAGGGAACAGTCTGTTATATGAGGTCAAGGCTATCCCCTAGGCCTCTGCCTAGTTAGGCTACTTAAAGAACCAAAAGGGAGACATGTATTAACTCACAATGGGGTCCTTTTACTAAGGCGCGCTAGCCGTTTTAGTGCACGATGAACGCTGACGCATCCGTTATAGTCTATGGATGCGTTAGCGCGTGCTAATATTTAGTGCACGCTAACATGGCTAGAGCGCCTTAATAAAAGGACCCCAATGGCAGGAGAAAGAAAAAAAAAAAAAAGGAAGTAGAAAACCCCCTACGAATGAACACTTCTCCCTCCGAATCCACGGTTTCAGCATCCGCGGATTTGGTTATTCGTGATTTGGGAGGGGGGGGCGAGTTTAATTTTATGGGCTATTTTTAAGCCTTACCTGGTGGTCTAGCAGGTTTTCGGGGCAGGAGCGATCTTCCTATGCTCTTGCCCTGTGCAGATCACTCATAGGAAATAGCTGCCATGAGCTCCTGTAGTCTCTCGAGACTACACGGGAACTCCCCGCAGCCATTTCCTATGAGTGATCTGCACGGGGCAGGAGCGTAGGAAGATCGCTCCTGCCTCGAAAGCTCGCTAGCCCACTAGGTAAGGTTCATGGTGGTTTGTTTGAGTGAGAGTTTGTATTTAAATCATGGGAAGGAGGCGGGGGTGGGTCAGAGCCGGCCGAGAAGTTATTTGTGGTTTTTCACGCTTCGCGGTCCGGCTCTGCACTTAACCCCCGTGGATACGGAAGGAGAAGTATATACAGATCTCAAGGAAACAAGTAGATAGGACCAATTAAATTCCAACAAAGTATAGAGTTGAATTAACATGCATAAAATTGCATTTATTAATAGACAAAAAAATAACCACAGCAAAATTTTCTAAAAACAATATAATACATAAAAAGATTGCCTGAATTTGCAATACACATTACAGTATGGCCAGACTTGAAAAAGATCTGTGTTTCAAGTTTCAAGTTTATTAAAAATTTGTTGTACATGCAATGTCAAGTACTTCAATGCATATGACAATTTAAAAATAGGAGACAAAAAATAAAACAATTTTATACAAATAAACGTACAGTATATACGTACAAATAATTACCGATATAAAAGGAGAGAGGGATGAACTACAATCTTTAAAGAAAATAAAGAAACATTTAGGGAAAAAACATCTGGAGGGTAACAAAGAATAATTATGAAAGCATGGCTAAGCCTAGAGGAGAAGGTAAAGAAGATTGTGACCTATACGTAAGGTCTAATTAAATGAGTAATGATAGACGAATTATCCTATCTATGTCTCAAATGCGTCCTTATACAAGAAACTTTTTAAAGAGCTTTTGAATTTTTCTACTGAGGATTCATCACGTAAGTAAATTGGTAAGTTGTTCCAGAGCTTCACTATTTGTTAACCCTTGAAGCACTTGAAGATTGTTCAGCAGATGACAATTCATTGAAAATATTTGCCTATACACAAGTCAGACATATTCTTGGCTAGATCTTGTGATTCCTGAGGCAGGCGTTTATCACCAAAACACAGATCTGTGTCATCTGGCAATGTTTTTGAGTATAGCAAATTCTTTTCTTTCATGTATGTAATTGAATCAGGCAATCTTTTATGTATTTTATTTATTTATTCATTTAATTTGTTTTCTTCCTGTCCTCCCCAAAGAGCTCTAGACGGGTTACAGATTAACATACATAAAATATAGTTAACAGATTATAATTTGCCATAATTACTAGTATTAGAAATTTTTTGCCATCATTACTTTTTTTCTCTACTAATAAATACAGTTTTATGTATATTAATTCACCTCTGTAGTTTATTGGAATATAATTGGTTCCCTTCTCCCCTACTCCTTTCCTTAAAACTCACAATGACCCCAACAATGAATCAGTATAGCAGGTCTAAAATAATGGATACTGCTGGCATAGTCAATATGCAATCTGTATGTTCAGTGCCATTTCCTATAAATTGTAGTAAGGGAGGATGGGGGGGGGGGCGGATGGAGGAGGCGGACCGCCCAGGACGCCATCTTGGTCCGTTCCCTGCTCCCCCGAACCTCTTTAAAATCTTCACCAGTGTGAGCAACTACTCTAACCTGCTGCTCACACCAGCCTGACTTCCTCTGTAATTACTTCCGGATCATGGAATCAGGAAGTTACATCAGAAGGAAAGCCAGTATGAGCAGCAGGCCGGAGAAGCTGTTCACATTGGCGAAGATTTAAAGAGGTATGGGGGTAAGAAAGGAAAGACACGAATGTGGTGTGGGGGCGTGGAAGGAACAGGGCCTCCACCGCCCCTGGCGCCTCCTACCCTCACTACACCACTGTGTATGGTTTAAATTAAACATCATAAAACAGCAATAAAAAGATGTTCAAAGCCCTATAAACACTAAAAGTAAGCAACATTATTTTGCTAGAGGCTCGAAGTTTCTTTCAGTTTTGGTGAAGGTTGTGTGTTGCCAGTGGTGTAGCAAGGGTAGGAGACGCCCGGCGTGTCATTTGCCATTGTAGCCAGTAGCAGAGGTGACAATAGCCGTGGGTGCAGTTGCCTTTGCAGCAGAAAGAACAGCCAAGGCAGAGAGACAACTGTAAGACAGTGGAATTAGAGCTGCTGCTGCCACAGGAACTCAGCTGCACAGCTTCTGTGGCAGTGTGGGCAGTGGCCGACATGGACAGTGGCTGACGAAATACTGTGAGGAGCTCAGATGGCAGCTCTGGCTAGGGTTACCATATGTGTGAAGACAAAAAAAGAGAACACATGGCCTCACCTCCAGCCACGCCCCCAGTTCCACATCAGCCCCTCCCCTAGGTGGTTGCCTGCTGTGTGCAGTCAGGACCGTAGCAAGCTATAATTGCACCCCATCCTTTCTTCCACTGCCCCCAACCTCTTCCCTATGATATATCAGACTTTCAGTTGTGAGTTTTGTACTTTATTCAAAATTTAAAATACAGTCCTTTTTTCTACTTTTCTAATCATGTTGATCTCAGTCTCTGCTTTCTGCTTTCCTCTGTTTTCTCTTAACTCTTGTCCCAGGGTTTTCTGTTCATTTATCATTTTTCTCTCTCCTCCTGTCTTCTTCATCTCCTCTACTACATCCATCTCTAAAATTGCTTTTTTTCCTCTGTGTTCTTCAGTTTATTTTTCTCCTTTTCTTCATTCATTCTTACTCTTCAGTTTCCCTCTTTACAGTGGCGTACCTAGGGTATGTGGCACCCGGGGCCCATCATTTTTTGACACCCCCCCCCCCCCCATTTAAAAATTTTTTTATTTTTTTTTTTTGCAATAACCATGAAATGGAATAAATGGGTCAGAATAGAAACAGGCAGTGAAAATTTTCTTTTATTGAACCTCATATATGTAACCATTATTCCAAACATAACATAACATAAATTATGTCTAAATTGTCATGACATTAGAAGCACATATGGAGTAGTTGCAGGTGATGCTTGGGACAGTTCTGATTGTGTTAGTTCGGTTTTATGTGTTTTTTGAATAGAAGGGTTTTTATTTCTTTTTGAAGGTTTTGCAGTCTGTGGTTGATATCAATTGGTTGTAGAGTTGGGGGTCGAGTGTTGCAGCTCGAATGGCTAGGAGGTTGTCGAACAGTTTTTTTCTTTTGACGTTTTTGGTTGGAGGGTGTGTGAATGGTGCACAAGTTCTCCTATGTCTGTTTGAAGTGGATTGAATTATTTAGCTGAAGAAATTAGTTACCCCCCATTCCACACACATTAATTCTCTTCCATTTTTGTTCCCATTATAAAAAAACACTGATAAGTTCCCAGAAAAAAAATACATTAAAATAAGAAGTGAAAACAAAGGCCCCTACAGATGAGAACATAACATAAGAATAGCCTAACTGGGTCAGACCAATGGTCCATCATGCCCAGTAGCCCATTCTCATGGTAGCCAATCCAGGACACTAATACCTGGTCAAAACCCAAAGAGTAGCAACATTCCATGCTACCGATCCAGGGCAAGCAGACACTTCCCCCATGTCTTAATAACAGATTATGGACTTTTCCTCCAGGAATTTGTCCAAATCTTTCTTAAAACCAGCTACACTATCTGCTTTTACCATAACTTCTGGCCACTTCATTTTTAAGTTTAGATCTTTCCTTTCAAACAGAGACCTTGCTAGATGTCAAATACAGCACAAGGTAACTTCACATGGACTTAGCTGTGCAGGAAATGTGAATCTCCTCATACACCCACCATATAGTGCAAAAATGTGCAAAGGTCTGTTTTTTTCTTTCGATCACTACATAGCCTAATGCCACACAAGCAGCGCTGTTACAAACATATTCTGTAGGTCAATGCTAAGGATAACAAAGTTTCCTTCCTTGGACCAGAAGGAGATAAACCACTGGAAGAGATCCCAAAACAACACCCAAAGACCCACTCAGTGTGTGAATCAGTTGAGTGGAGTGGACTAACTGGGGGGTGGAAATGGGCCCGGAGTTTGCTCATGCAGAATTTCCCCAGACCACCTCTTCCTCTCAACACATTGACACGCTGCCACCATCACCACTAGGAACACCTCACTGGGTAGGCCAGCTATGCTATAAACTTTATAAAACACATTATTATATTTTCTTATAAAGCACATATTTTAACTGACCTCTCTGACATCCTCAGCCTTTCCATTCACAAAAATAGAAGGAAAGAAAAGTTCCCATTCCTTGCTGTCTCATGTCCCCTGCCTATACAATATTTTTTTTCTGCAGACCCTTCAAAAGTCTGACCAAATCCTCGTTTCACTTGCATTATAAAGTACTGAGGATGCCATCTCTCCCCAATCCAGGTCCTAAAGTCTAAGACAGTAGCGCAAACTAATGCTGCCAGATACAGGAAAAAAAAATTTTGATTCGATTCAGCCCTATTGAATTGGTTTTTCCAATATCGATTTTCCTGCCCAGTGTGGGTGATTTTTTTCAAAACTCCTGGTGGGTTTTATAGCTTTTTCACCCCCTTTGGCTTCTCCTAACCACACTGGCGCTGTGGTGTAAATAAAATAAAGAAACAAAAAGGACTTTTCCTCTTTCTGTTAATATCCTAGCTCACGTTTGCAGTCCAACACCAGCTCTGGCAGGATACACATTTCAAATCTGTCATGTTATAATCACAAAACAGAAAATAAAATTAATTTTTCTACCTTTTGTTGTCTGGTTATATTTCAAATTCTTGTTGGTCCAGGCTCTGGTTTTCTTCTGATAACTTGCTTGCCAGGGTCTCCTTCTTTCTGCATGCTAAACCATCCATCTGCCAACTCCTGTCCTCCCTTTCCATTTCCCTTCCCTTCCCAGGAAGTCTGGTATCTTTCATTTTTTTCATCTCCCTCCACCTTTTCTTAAATACCCTTTCATTCGGCATCTCTCCCTCCTTCCCCACCAATCCCAGAGTTCCACCATCTCTCCGTTTCTTTCCTAATTACCCTCCTATCTCAGTATCTCTATCCCATCCTCCACACCATCCCTTGTGTCCAATTTCTCTCCATTTCTGTTCCTTCCTCCCTAAATCCATGGTCCATCATCTTCTCTCTCCTCTCCTCTATTTTCAGACCCATTATTTCTTCCCCCCCCCAAAGTTTGGCATATGCATGTCTCTTTGAACACCCCCTTCCCTCCGTGTACTTCTAAATCATGGTCCCCCCCCCAAATGGCCTGTCCCCCCTTAAGAGGTCTGCCTGTCCCACCTTGAAGGCCTGCACCCCCCTGGTGAAGGCCTGTCCCTTCCCCTTGTAGGCCTGCCCCCCCCTTGAAGGCCTGCCTGCCTGTCCCCCCCTTGAAGGTCTGCACCCCCCGAAGGCCTGCACCCCCCCGAAGGCCTGTCCCCCACTTGAAGGCCTGTCCCACCCCCTTGTAGCTTCTCCCCCCCCCTTGTAGGCCTGTCCCCCCTTGAAGGCCTGCCTGCCTGCCTTTCCCCCCTTGAAGGCCTGTCCCCCCTTGAAGGCCTGCACCCCCTTGAAGGCCTGCACCACCCCCCTCGAAGGCCTGCACTCCCTTGAAGGTCTGCACCCCCCCCGAAGGCCTGTCCCCCACTTGAAGGCTTGTACCACCCCCTTGTAGCTTCTCCCCCCCTTGTAGGCCTGTCCCCCCCTTGAAGGCCTGCCTGCCTGCCTTTCCCCCCCTTGAAGGCCTGCACCCCCTTGAAGGACTGCACCCCCCCCCGAAGGCCTGCACTCCCTTGAAGGTCTGTACCCCCCCGAAGGCCTGTCCCCCCCTTGAAGGCCTGTCCCCCCCCCCCTTGTAGGCCTGTCCTCCCCCTTGTAGGCCTGTCCCCCCCCTTGTAGGCCTGTCCCCCCCTTGAAGGCCTGCCTGCCTTTCCCCCCTTGAAGGCCTGTTCCCCCCCTTGAAGGCCTGCCTGCCTGCCTTTCCCCCCTTGAAGGCCTGTCCCCCCTTGAAGGCCTGCACCCCCTTGAAGGCCTGCACCACCCCCCTCGAAGGCCTGCACTCCCTTGAAGGTCTGCACCCCCCCCGAAGGCCTGTCCCCCACTTGAAGGCTTGTACCACCCCCTTGTAGCTTCTCCCCCCCTTGTAGGCCTGTCCCCCCCTTGAAGGCCTGCCTGCCTGCCTTTCCCCCCCTTGAAGGCCTGCACCCCCTTGAAGGTCTGCACCCCCCCAAAGGCCTACACCCCCCCCGAAGGCCTGCACCCCCCTGAAGGCCTGCCTGCCCACCTTGAAGGCCTGCACCCCTTGAAGGTCTGCACCCCCCCCGAAGGCCTGTCCCCCCTTGAAGGCCTGCCTGCCTGCCTGTCACCCCCCTCCCCCTTGAAAGCCTGCTTGCCTGCCCGCCCGCCCCACCCTGAAGGCCTGATGCCCCGACCCACCCCGAAGGACCGCTCGCCCCCCTGGCCTCCCCGCACCACCTATGAAGCAGCCGCAGCAGGATCGCGAAGTCAGCGTCAGCGATCCCTGCGCTGCTTCCTGCGCCACGGTCCCGCCCCTCCTCTGACGTCAGAGGAGGGGCGGGATCGCGGCGCAGGAAGCAGCGCAGGGATGCTGACGCTGACTTCGCGATCCTGCTGTGGGCTGCTTCACAGGTGGTGCAGGAAGGTCAGTGGGGCGAGCGGTCCTTCGGGGGTGGCGGGGGACTGAACGGCAAGGCCGGGAACACCCCCTTAGGGCTGGTACCCGGGGCGGCCCGGCCCCCCCCCGCCCCCCCCCTAGGTACGCCACTGCCTCTTTATACTGTCTACCTACAGCTTTCTAACACTTGTCTCTCACATCACACTTCTCAATTCCCTTTCTCTTATTTCCCAGTCTTTCACTAATCCTACTTCCATCCAGCAAGTCCTACTTTCTCTCCCCCCATTTCTCTAACTGGTACTCCAGAGTGATTTGTGTCAGTTAGAGAAATGGGCGGATAAATGGCAGATGAAGTTTAATGTGGAAAAGTGCAAAGTAATGAATTTAGGCAGTAAGAACAAGGAACACGAGTATAGAATGTCAGGTACAACGCTGGGTAAGAGCGAACAAGAAAAGGACCTGGGTGTACTGATAGATAGGACCCTGAAACCGTTGGCACAATGCGCGGTGGCGGCAAAGAAAGCAAATAGAATGTTAGGCATGATAAAGAAAGGAATCACGAGTAGATTGGAAAAAGTTATAATTCCGCTTTATAGAGCAATGGTCAGACCATATTTGGAATACTGTGTCCAACATTGGTCTCCCAACCTAAAGAAGGATATAAAACTGCTGGAAAGGGTGCAGAGATGAGCAACAAAGCTAATAAATGGTATGGAAAACATGGAATACAAGGAGCGACTTAAGAGACTGGGATTGTTCTCCCTTGAGAAGAGGAAACTGCGAGGGGATATGATTGAGACTTTCAAAATACTGAAAGGAATCGACAAAATAGAGCAGAAAAAAAATTATTTACAATGTCCAACGTAACACGGACAAGAGGACATGGACTGAAGCTAAGGGGGGACAAGTCCAGGACAAATATCAGGAAGTTCTGCTTCACGCAACGAGTGGTAGACACCTGGAATGCTCTCCCAGAGGAAGTTATCGCAGAATCCACCGTTCTAGGATTTAAAAGAAAATTAGATGCACATCTCCTTACGAGAGGCATAGAGGGATATGGGTGACTAAAATTACACCAGATGTACACCTGACTGGGCCTCAGCATGTGCGGATCACTGGACTCAATGGACCGTAGGTCTGATCCGGAGATGGCAGTTCTTATGTTCTTATGCCCTCACGCTTAGATTACTGCAACTCGCTACTCTCAGGTTTTCTGCTCGGCCATCTTTCTCCCCTTCAATCTCTCCAGAATTCAGCTGCACGATTCATATTCCGTGAGAGCCGCTATACTCACTTTAACTATCTCCTAAAGTTGCTTCATTGGCTTCCCATCCATTTCTGAATACAGTTAAAACTAATCTTACTGACTTACAAATGTATGCCCCTCACTATCACTCTTCTCTTATGTACGCCTATGTTATCCCCCCCCCCATGAGCTATGGTCAGCTGATAAGTCCCTCCTATCTATGCCCTTCTCCACTGCCAACTCCAGACTCCATCCCTTCTATCTTGCTGTGCCGTATGCCTAGAACAAAGTGCTCGAATCCCTACAGCATGCTCCATCGCTGGCAGTGTTCAAGTCCAAGTTAAAAGCTCACCTTTTCGAAATTGCTTTCAACTCCTAACTCCTCTCACCTTGGGTTCTTTGGGTTCTGCATCCACAACCACCACCACCACTACCCCCCTCCCTGTGCGGGCCCTCCATCCAACCCCTGAAGCAGCAATGGCAGCGGTCCTGACCAGACAACCCTCTTCTAGCCCTCCATACAGCTCCTGAAGCCGCAGCCAGTCAACAGAGGCATCGCTTTAAATAAGGTCTTTCATCTGCTGCATCACTTTCGACACAGCAGAGGAAAGGCCATGCTGGGGCTGGCCACAAGCAACCTATTTACAGCGCTGCCTCTGTTGACCGCCTGCCACTGCTGCTTTGGGTAGCTGAGGGGAGAGGCCAGGAGGCCAGATCCACATGGAGGGAGGGAGATACACCAGAAGTGTGTGTGGGGTGAGTGTCCAGCAGGTCAAGCATGGTAAAGAGCAGGGGAGGGGAGTTGAATGGATGCTGGACTCATGAGAGGGAGAGAAGGGAAGGGAGACAAAACAAAACTACTTTTAGAGTAACTCAGCAATCAGAAAACATGAATTTTAACAATTTAGCTTGGACTGCTATTACCTGCTATTCTCCTCTCCTCTGTGGCTCCCACTTCAAGCTAGTGCTGTCCGATTCAGGGAAATATTTTTCAAAGCGATTCAATTTGGCCTATTGAATTGATTTTTTCAATTCGCTTTTCCTGCCCAATTGGGCAATTTTATTTTTTTAATGGCCTGGCGGATTTATTTTTGTAGCCTCTTCACCCATTCCACCTCCCCCTGTGCCACCATCTTTCCTGTCTCTCACCCTCTCTTCCCCAAGTTTTATCAGTTTCCTTCTTGAAGTTCCTTTCACCCCTTCCCTCCCCCTGTGCCACCACCTTTCCTTCTTCTTACCTCCTCCCTTCCCCTGTGCCACCACCTTTCCTTCCTGAAGTTCCTTTTACCCCTTCCCACCCCCTGCTGCCAATACCCCTACACCTTAAGATCAGGCTGCTCCTGGCCTGCCCACCAAGGCTTCCCTCTGCTGCTTCATCAGTGATGTCGTCTATGACGCAGCAGAGGGAAGACCCCAGTGAGCAGGCCAGGAGCAGCCTGTTCACTGCTGCTTTTAGGAGGTCCAAAAATTGAGATCTCACAGAGGGAGGAGAGTCATTCGCCAGGTCGCAGCCTGCCACATAGCCACCCTTCATTGCTGTCGCTGCCACCCTCCATCACTGCCGCTACCACCCCCTAAACGTTGAAACCCGAACAAATGAGGGCAAATAGGAAAGCCGCCCGGACGCCTTGATAGACCGCCAAAAGGAGGACATGTCCAGGGAAATCAGGATATCTGGTAAACCTAGTCCTGGCAGCTATAAAACCATGGGAGAGTAGCAACTGCAGCCCAATGGGGAGATGAAGGAAGTTGGCATGCTATAGTGCTGAGAAAACTGACAGCAGGGAAAGTAGCAACAGCAAAGAGAAGGGAGCCCTGATGATCTGCAGTATTAAGGAAGAGCAGCGACCCAGTGGTTGTCTAAGAGTAAGAGCAGCTGCTGCCAAAGTGAGAAGTAGTACTGTGGCTGGGGCAAAAAAAAAGTAGGCCCTGATTGCTCCCAGTCCACAGCCAGCAGGAAAGAGCCCCAGACCCAGGAGGAAGAGAAAGAGAGTACAAAAGTTACTAGAGGACACCTTCAGAAAATGAAAAAAAAAAACTACTGCTCCAGCAGTGCCCAGAAAAGAGGGGTAAAGAAGGACCTATGAAGTGGGTCCAAATAAGAAAGGAGAGAGAGAGAGGAAGTCCAATGACAGACGCTCTCTCTCCCGGGCAGTGAGCCCTTGCCTTCCCCGTCCTGTGGCTTTTAGACTGATTACAGCATGCCGCAGGTATCAGTTCTTGGAATGATGAAAGCCAGCACCAACAGCTGTCAGTCCTTTGATTACCAGTGTTAAAGTTCCACTTTCTGTCTTGGAACAATCTCACTCTTTGTCTCTCTTTAGAGCAGCAAGGCACAAGAAGACTATTCCCTGGAACCTGGTTTTAGGGCAGCTCAGGAAGGCACATCAGTCTAAACATAGACTCTTCTCCAGACTGCCTTAGTCTCTTCACTCAAACTCCAATCTTCTCTCCAGCACCCAGTTTGTTGTTTCACCTCCAGCTCCTCAATAATTCTGTTCACTGACTGAAGACATTCTTTGTTCTTCTTTCTTCTTCACGTCACCGATGTCTCTGGCCAATCAGAGCATTCTCTGGTCACATACCAAACTCCTGAAGTCTCTGGCCAATGTAGCTTTCCCCAGCCTATGATTTTGTTATTAGTAGCACTTTGCACTTTATATTACATGTTATGTTAGATTTTAAATCTAGATGAAATAAATTTTGTTAGTTTTTAGGATATGAATTGAATTAAAGAAATCAATAAATTAAATATTTAATTAATTTTATGTTATGGTATTCTTGGTATAGCATTTTAATGAATTGAATATCAGTAATCGACTATATTTACCCTACTTTGTATAGCAATGTCAAATGTCAGCATAAATCGCCCTAGAGAGATAAGGGTGCTGAGCACTGGTTGTTACAGTTCTGAGATGGAGCCTTCCTTATCTCACATTCTTCTGGAAGTGAGGGGCCTCACTAGGTAAGCTGGCCTGGCTGACAGACAAGCAGCATGTAAAATTCCAGGGTGTGCTGGCAGGAGTGAAACTGATTATTTGTATTACTAGACACAAAAACCTAAGATGGTAGTGCAGGCATAGCCCTACAGGAGAGACTAAATGAATTATTTGCTTTAGTCTTCACCGAGGAAGATGTGGGAGAGTTACCGGTACCAGAAATGGTATTCAATTCTGATGAATCAGAAAAACTCAAACAAATCTCTGTAACATTGGAAGATGTAATGGGTTAATTTGACAAGCTGAACAGTAGCAAATCGCCTGGACCAGATGGTATACATCCCAAAGTGCTGATAGAATTGAAAAATGAACTTGTAGAGCTATTTTTCTTAAGATTCAGCATAGTACCAGAAGACTGAAGGATGGCCAATGTGATGCTAATTTTTAAAAAGAGTTCCAGAGGTGATCCTGGAAATTATACTCATATACTGGTGAGGTTGACGCTGGTGCCGTGCAAAATGGTAGAGACTATTATAAAGAGCAAAATAACAAAATATACATAAGAGTGGATTAATGAGAGAAAGCCAGCATGGATTTAGTCGAGGGAGATCTTGCCTCATAAATAAACTGCTTTTCTTTGAAGAGTTGAATGAATACATAGATAAAGGTGAGCCAGTTAATATTGTACATTTGGATTTTCAAAAGGCGCTTGACAAAGTACCTCATGAAATACTTTTGAGGAAATTAGAAAGTTATAGGATAAGAGATAAAGTCCTACTATGGATTAAGAACTGGTTGAAAGATAAAAAACAGAGTAGTTTTAAATGATCAATATTCTCAATAGCGAAGTGTAAATAGTGGGGTTCCCTAAGAGTCTATGCTGGGACTGCTACTTTTTAACAATGATCAAGAGATGGGAATAACTAGTGAGATAATTAAATTTTCTGATGTCACAAAGTTGTTCAGAGTTGTTAAATCGCAAGAGGATTGTGAAAAATTGCAAGAGGACCTTGTGAGACTGAGAGACTGGGCATTAAAATGGCAGACGACGTTTAATGTGAGCAAGTGCAAAGTGATGCATGTGGGAAAGAGGAACCCGTAATATAGCTGGGAGGAAAAAGAACCCAGCTGGGTTTTCAATATTTTCACAATGAATATGCAGGAATCTACTTGCATTGAATGGAAGCTGTTCATGCAGTCAATTTCATGGATATTTATTATGGAAATCTTGAAACCCCTGGATTGTGGCCCTTGAGGACCATGGTTTCTCACCCCTGCCCTAGATTCATTGTTAGGGACTCTGGTTTGTGTTACAAAGCTGGAGGTCTAGGATTTATACTGAGTCTCAGAGCTGCCAAGCTACCCAATTCCAACAGGGAGATTTTAAGACCATTTCTGGTTTCTGACAATCCTGTTCTAATGCATTATGGGATCTGCAGTATGGGTTTCTAAAGATAGAATTGGAAAAAATAACTCCCACACTGCCTTGTGGTATACATTCAAAACCAAGACTGGTGAAAAACTATGTAACTACCTAGTTTCTGGTCTGTCATATATGGAATCCAGATCTCAGATACAGAAGAATTTGTGAAATAATATTGTCATTGATACTAACTTATTAAAAGTATCTTTCATAGCTTATTTAAAGGTATAGGGGATAATTATAATGTATGAAAATGTAACTTTTGCTTCCCCCCCCCCCCCCTCTTTACCTGGCTTGCCTCCCTGTTGTCATCCCATATACCAGGGGTCCCCAAAGTCCCTCCTTGAAGGCCGAATCCAGTCAAGTTTTCAGGATTTCCCCAATGAATATGTAACATAGTAACATAGTAGATGACGGCAGATAAAGACCCGAATGGTCCATCCAGTCTGCCCAACCTGATTCAATTTAAAATTTATTTATTTTTTTTTTTTTCTTCTTAGCTATTTCTGGGCGAGAATCCAAAGCTTTACCCGGTACTGTGCTTGGGTTCCAACTGCCGAAATCTCTGTTAAGACTTACTCCAGCCCATCTACACCCTCCCAGCCATTGAAGCCCTCCCCTGCCCATCCTCCTCCAAACGGCCATACACAGACACAGACCGTACAAGTCTGCCCAGTAACTGGCCTAGTTCAATCTTTAATATTATTTTCTGATTCTAAATCTTCTGTGTTCATCCCACGCTTCTTTGAACTCAGTCACAGTTTTACTCTCCACCACCTCTCTCGGGAGCGCATTCCAGGCATCCACCACCCTCTCCGTAAAGTAGAATTTCCTAACATTGCCCCTGAATCTACCACCCCTCAACCTCAAATTATGTCCTCTGGTTTTACCATTTTCCTTTCTCTGGAAAAGATTTTGTTCTACGTTAATACCCTTTAAGTATTTGAACGTCTGAATCATATCTCCCCTGTCTCTCCTTTCCTCTAGAGTATACATATTCAGGGCTTCCAGTCTCTCCTCATATGTCTTCTGGTGCAAGCCTCCTATCATTTTCGTCGCCCTCCTCTGGACCGCCTCAAGTCTTCTTACGTCTTTCGCCAGATACGGTCTCCAAAACTGAACACAATACTCCAAGTGGGGCCTCACCAATGACCTGTACAGGGGCATCAACACCTTCTTTCTTCTACTGACTACGCCTCTCTTTATACAGCCCAGAATCCTTCTGGCAGCAGCCACTGCCTTGTCACACTGTTTTTTCGCCTTTAGATCTTCGGACACTATCACCCCAAGGTCCCTCTCCCCGTCCGTGCATATCAGCTTCTCTCCTCCCAGCATATACGGTTCCTTCCTATTATTAATCCCCAAATGCATTACTCTGCATTTCTTTGCATTGAATTTTAGTTGCCAGGCATTAGACCATTCCTCTAACTTTTGCAGATCCTTTTTCATATTTTCCACTCCCTCTTCGGTGTCTACTCTGTTACAAATCTTGGTATCATCTGCAAAAAGGCACACTTTTCCTTCTAACCCTTCAGCAATGTCACTTACATACATATTGAACAGGATTGGCCCCAGCACCGAACCCTGAGGGACTCCACTAGTCACCTTTCCTTCCTTCGAGCGACTTCCATTAACCACCACCCTCTGGCGTCTGTCCGACAGCCAGTTTCTGACCCAGTTCACCACTTTGGGTCCTAACTTCAGCCCTTCAAGTTTGTTCAACAGCCTCCTATGAGGAACTGTATCAAAGGCTTTGCTGAAATCCAAATAAATTACATCTAGCATATGTCCTCGATCCAGCTCTCTGGTCACCCAATCAAAAAATTCAATCAGGTTCGTTTGGCACGATTTACCTTTTGTAAAGCCATGTTGCCTCGGATCCTGTAACCCATTAGATTCAAGGAAATACACTATCCTTTCTTTCAGCAACACTTCCATTATTTTTCCAACAACTGAAGTGAGGCTCACCGGCCTGTAGTTTCCTGCTTCATCCCTGTGACCACTTTTATGAATAGGGACCACATCCGCTCTCCTCCAATCCCCAGGATCACTCCCGTCTCCAGAGATTTGTTGAACAAGTCTTTAATAGGACTCGCCAGAACCTCTCTGAGTTCCCTTAGTATCCTGGGATGGATCCCGTCTGGTCCCATCGCTTTGTCCACCTTCAGTTTTTCAAGTTGCTCATAAACACCCTCCTCCGTGAACGGCGCAGAATCTACTCCATTTTCTCGTGTAACTTTGCCGGACAATCTCGGTCCTTCTCCAGGATTTTCTTCTGTGAACACAGAACAGAAGTATTTGTTTAGCACATTTGCTTTCTCCTCATCACTCTCCACATATTTGTTCCCAGCATCTTTTAGCCTAGCAATTCCATTTTTTATCTTCCTCCTTTCACTAATATATCTGAAAAAATTTTTATCTCCCTTTTTTACATTTTTAGCCATTTGTTCTTCCGCCTGTGCCTTCGCCAAACGTATCTCTCTCTTGGCTTCTTTCAGTTTCACCCTGTAGTCTTTTCTGCTCTCCTCTTCTTGGGTTTTTTTATATTTCATGAACGCCAACTCTTTCGCCTTTATTTTCTCAGCCACTAGGTTGGAGAACCATATCGGCTTCCTTTTTCTTTTGTTTTTATTGATTTTCTTCACATAAAGGTCCGTAGCCATTTTTATCACTCCTTTCAGCTTAGACCACTGTCTTTCCACTTCTCTTATGTCCTCCCATCCTAACAGCTCTTTCTTCAGGTACTTTCCCATTGCATTAAAGTCCGTACGTTTGAAATCTAGGACTTTAAGTATCGTGCGGCCGCTCTCCACTTTAGCCGTTATATCAAACCAAACCATTTGATGATCGCTACTACCCAGGTGAGCACCCACTCGAACATTAGAGATACTCTCTCCATTTGTGAGGACCAGATCCAATATCGCTTTTTCCCTTGTGGGTTCCGTCACCATTTGTCTGAGCAGAGCCTCTTGAAAGGCATCCACAATCTCCCTACTTCTTTCCGATTCCGCAGACGGAACATTCCAGTCCGCATCCGGCAGGTTGAAATCTCCCAACAGCAGAACCTCCTCTTTCCTTCCAAACTTTTGGATATCCACAATCAGATCCTTATCAATTTGCTGCGATTGAGTCGGAGGTCTGTAGACTACACCCACGTAGATAGAAGTTCCATCTTCTCTTTTCAGAGCAATCCATATCGCTTCTTCCTCTCCCCAGGTCCCTTGCATTTCGGTCGCTTGGATATTGATCTTTACATAGAGAGCTACTCCTCCATCTTTATGACCATCTCTGTCCTTCCTAAAAAGATTATATCCCGGTATGTTTGCATCCCATCCATGTGATTCACTGAACCATGTCTCTGTGATAGCAACAATATCTAGATCTGCCTCTAATATCAGGGCTTGCAGATCATGAACTTTGTTGCTTAGACTGCGAGCATTTGTGGTCATCGCTTTCCAGCTATTTTTCAGCAATAATCTCCTTTTTCGTATGGATTTTTGTTTCGTTTCACTTTCCGTTGCAATACTAAGAAATGAGTTGCTGATATTGCTTATGTTGCAGCCTTTACTACTATCACATCTTTTCTTTTGCCGGGGGTGGTCTCTATAATTGTCCTTCGTACATACACCACCCCCACCTTCTAGTTTAAATGCCTGGAAAAATATTGTCTAAATTTCTCTGCAAGGTTTCTTTTTCCTGCTGTAGTAATATGTAGCCCATCAGTGCAATATAGCTTCTTGTCCTTCCATGTATTTCCCCATCCTCCTATGTACCTGAAGCCTTCTTGATGACACCAGGCTCTGAGCCATCTATTAAAGTCCTCTGTGTTTTTCATTCTTTGCTCTCCTTTTCCATATGCAGGCAGTATTTCAGAAAAAGCTAAAGTCTTTACAAAAGGTTTCACGCCCTCACCAAGCTCCCGAAAAGCTTTCTGTGCTGCAAGTGTGGAGTTGTTGGCCAGGTCATTTGTTCCCAGATGGATAACAACATCAGTGTTAAAATCCTTAGTTTCTTCCTTAATTATAGTCAGTATTTGCCTGGAACTCCTGGTAGCTGAGGATCCTGGAAGACATTTCACTATTTTGGACTCCTCGCCCTGTGTTCCAAGGTTAATGCCTCTGATGATGGAATCCCCCAACAGTAATAGTTTTCTGTTTTTGGCTTTTTTATTTGTACTTAGGGTGCTCTTGTTCTCTTGAGTTTCCTTCATTGGTTCCAGTCCCACCTCCCTTCTGTTTTCCTGAATATCGCAGTGCACTAGTGGAGCGAAGGAATTCTGTAGAGGTAATATTAGTGAAGGTGGATGTTTCTGTGTTACATGTCGCAGTCTTCCTGAGCCTACTGTGACCCATTTATTCCTGGGCTGTTTTATTCTTTGAGGTAGAGGTGGTAAGTTGGTATGATTTTGTGGAGTGATGGAAGCTGCTTTAATTGTATTCAATTCCTGTTTAAGTTTGCAGAGCTCCTCCTTAATACTGGCAAGTTGAAGACAGATGGGGCAAGCCTTAAGCCTCCAAATAGTATGTCTTGGAATTAAAGCACCACAGTGATTGCATAGAATAAAGGTCATCTTGATTGGTTGTGAAGTCCTGATTATATGGGTCTCTATATATGAATAGTGGTCCCTGGGGTTGGTGGGACTATAAGTAAGACTACTAGTAAGGCAGAAATATAGGCTCTATACCACCTAAAACACAGTATTTTAAACAAAACTGCAGGAAGAAGAAATAAGATTTAACAGAGGAAAGAGAAGGATTTTTTTGTGCTTTTTTATATTTTTTTTAGTAAGAAACAGGGAGGAGAAGAGAAATTAAGCAGATATAATGCTGAAAACCAGTGAAAAGAGCAGAATATGAAATGGTGAGTAACTTAGCTTTTAGAAGTTCACAGGGCAGCCTTGTTTCAGCAATCGTTCACAGGGCAGCCTTGTTTCAGCATGAGATCTATGTGCATGCACTGCTTTCAATGCATATTCATTGGGGAAATCCTGAAAACCCGACTTGATTTTGGGGACCCCTGCCATATACTGTATCTCTCCTCACTATACATCTTAAGTCTGGTTTTAATACCCAGTAAAGTGGTGAAAAGGTACATCACATAGCTACTTCTTTTTGTATATGCATCTTGGTTAGGAATTACTGATTTCTTCAGTCAGATAGGCAGAAGAGCCCCTCGCCTTGAGATACTAAGAGTACAAGAAGAAAAGGCAAGAGGGATGTCTTTTCAATCAAAAATAAAGTCTTTATTTGAAGCTAAATGGAAGGCGTTTCCCCCAGTATACACCTTGACTGCAACTTCTAGATAATCTGCTTGTTTGGGTGTCCCCTGAAGAAGGCGTCTTCTAAATGCCAAAACTGGAATCCTTGTGGGGACATTTTTGCTTCAAATAAAGACTTTCTTTATGGTTGAAAAGACATCCCCCTTGCCTTTTCTTGTTGTTCTGGTTTCTTCAGCCAACAGACCACCTATCCAGGTCCTAAGCAACTCTGCCTGCTTGACCAAGTCCTCTACAGAGGGTGTGACAAGAATATTTTTCAGAATGCTTTTCTTGACTGGGTGATACAATATAAATTAATAGCCACAAGAGGGCTCTGCAACACTACTATTTGGTATATTTTATAAATGCTCTGCAGAATCGTATTATATAAAATACTGTATATAGAGCTATATAAAGTTTTCCTTTTTTGCCTAGTGTTGGCTGTAAAGAGCAGGGGTTCCCAAATCCACATTGAGAACCACAAACCAATCTAGTTTTCAGGATTTCAGCAAGGAGTGTGCATGAGATCTATTTGCATGCAAATAGATATTACCCCTTTGTTTTTTTTTCAAGGGTACCCACTACTATCTCCTATAAAAGGCAAATGCTAGATCAAGAAGATCTTTGTTTAGTCATATCTGAAATAGAGACTATGGATCTCCAGGGCCCGCAGTTAATTGCTGTTAGAACCAGTCTTAGCTATTGGCCTACTTGCGGACTATCATTGATCCAACTACTTCTCTTTTTCTTAATTTATAAATTTTTTAAATGACTACTTTTTATTTTTGTTCTTTTTTTACTTGTTTTTTTTTATTTGCTATCGTTCTTTTTTACTTCATAATACTTAGCTCAGCTGTTGACAGAAGATCTCCATTTCGCTCTCGTATTGTATTGCAGCTCCTGATTGGTAAGGCCCGATTTTAGTGCAGGAAGAGGCAGTCGGAGCATATAGCGAGTGATTTCCTTCACTTGCCAGTGCTCCGGCTGCTCTCTCTTGCCTTTCTAGCTGTCCTCTCTAGTCTCCCCCATGAAAAACCATATTTGTGGTTTTTCAAGATTCGCAGGGGTTCCTGGAATGGAACCCCCGTGAATATCGGGGGAGTACTGTACTCCTGAACCTATCACCTCTTAAATTCATCCTATGCCCTCTCCTTCCAGATTTTTCCTTCATATCAAAATCTCACCTCCTCAGCAGCGAAAGAGATGCCCACTCTCTCCTGCTGCCATACAACCCCCCATCCCCCACGCCCGTGCCTTCGGGGTGTGTCAGGGTGTGTGTTGCTTGGTGGCAGGAAGGAGTGGGCATCTCTCCTGCTGCGGGGGAGGGATTGTTATTAGGATCAGCGACATAGCAAGAACGAGTGGGCATCTCTCCTGCCAAACTTCAATTTGGGTTCTTTTTTTAATTATTATTTTAATTTGCATGGGGGGGGGCTTAGCAGTGTCGGGTGTTTATGCAATGCGGCAGAAGAGAGTGGGCATCTTTCCTGCTGATCTTCAATTTGTTTAATTTTTTTGTTGCTTTTTATTATTACAGTGGTACCTTGGATTACGAGCATAATCCGTTCCAGGAGCATGCTCGTAATCCAAAATGCTCGTATATCAAAGCAAGTTTCCCCATAGGAAGTAAGGGAAACTTGCTTTGATATGTTCCCCCCCCCCCCCGAGGCCAGCAGCGCTGCTCCCCCCTCCCCCCCACGAGAACCGGCACTGCTCCCCCCAAAGCCCCCCCCGCGAACCGGCACCCTCCCCCCTGCGATCCGGCCCCCCCGCCGCCATCGGGCACCCCCCCCGCCGCGACCTGAGGTCCCCCCAACCCACCCGAACCCTCTTCTTACTTTTCTGTAGCCTCCGCAGCGGCACTGGCACCAGCATGTCCTGTGTGTGGTGCCGGTGCCTGAAGATGTGCTTCCTGTGCTGGGCCTGAGAGTTCACGTCGAACGTGAACTCTCACGTCGACCGTGAACTCTCAGGCCCAGCACAGGAAGCACATCTTCAGGCACCGGCATGCACAGGACATGCTGATGCCGGTACCGCTGCGGAGGCTACAGAAAAGTAAGAAGAGGGTTCGGGTGGGTTGGGGGGACCTCAGGTCGCGGTGGGGGGGGTGCCCGATGGTGGCGGGGGGGTGCCGGATCGCGGGGGGGAGGGTGCCGGTTCGCAGGGGGGGCACTCGCAAATCGAAGCACGCTCGGTTTCCGAGGCGCCAATTTTGCGAATGTTTTGCTCGTCTTACAAAACACTCGCAAACCGGTGCACTCGTAAACCAAGGTACCACTGTATCTTAATTTGCTTGTGGGGGAGGGTCTGAACTGTCAAACCTTAGTTTCCTATCAGTGCCTGAGCCAATCAGTGTTCAGGCACGGATCAGAAAGTAAGGCAACGACAGCTCAGACCTGTCAGTAAATTTGGGCTGCAAATGTGGCACAATGAGGTTAGAGAATAAACTCATAGAAACATAGAAAATGATGGTAGAAAAGGGCCAAGGCCCATCAAGTCTGCCCACTCTAATGACCCACCCCCCCTAACTTCTTCCCCTAAGACAGGGGTGTCCAATGTCAGTCCTCGAGGGCCGCAATCCAGTCGTGTTTTCAGGATTTCCCCAATGAATATGCATGAGATCTATTAGCATACAATGAAAGAGTGCATGCAAATAGACCTCATGTATATTCATTGGGGAAATCCTGAAAATCCGACTGGACTGCGGCCCTCGAGGACCGACATTGGACACCCCTGCCCTAAGAGATCCCACATGCCTATCCCAATTTTTCTTAAAATCTGGCATGCTGCTGGCCTCAATTACCTGCAGTGGAAGATCATTCCAATGATCAACCACCCTTTCGGTGAAGAAATATTTCCTGGTGTCGACATGAAATTTCCCACCCCTGATTTTCAGCGGATGCCCTCTTGTGGCCATGGGTCTTTTAAGAAAAAAGATATCATCTTCCACCTCGATACGGCCCGTGATATATTTGAACTTCTCAATCATGTCTCCCCTCTCTCTATGTTCCTCGAGTGAGTATAGCTGCAATTTACTCAGCCTTTCCTCATACGGGAGATCCTTGAGTCCTGAGACCATCCTGATGGCCATTCACTGTACCGATTCAGCTCTCAGCACATCTTTTTGGTAATGTGCCCTCCAGAATTGTACACAATATTCCAGATGAGGTCTCACCATAGATCTGTACAACAGCATTATGACTTTGGGCTTCCGGCTGACGAAACTTCTACGAATACAACCCATCATTTGTCTAGCCTTGGATGAAGCTTTCTCCACTTGATTGGCAGTTTTCATGTCTTCACTAATGATCACTCTTAAGTCTCATTCTGCTGCAGTCCTAGCTAAGGTCTCACCATTTAGGGTGTAAGTTCTGCAAGGATTTCTAAGTTATGCAAGGATTTCTGCTGCCAAGGTGCATGACCTTACACTTTTTGGCATTGAAGCTTAGTTGCCAAGTCGAGGACCAATGTTCCAGTAAGAATAGGTCCCACGTCATACTGTCAGGCAATGTGCTTTTGCCTACTATGTTGCATAGTTTGGTGTCATCGGCGAATAATGTTATTTTACCTTTAAGCCCCTGAGCCAGGTCTCTTACGAAAATGTAAAATAGGATTGGGCCCAAGACTGAGCCCTGCGACACTCCATTGATCACCTCCGACGTTTCGGAGAGGGTACTGTTAACCACCACCCTCTGAAGTCTATCGCTTAGCCAGTCTTTGACTCATGCAGTTAATGTTTCACCTAAACCCATCGAACTCATCTTGCTCAATAACCTTCGGTGTGGGACGCTATCAAAAGCTTTACTGAAGTCCAAGTACACAACGTCCAGGGACTCCCCCATATCCAGCTTTCTTGTTACCCAGTCAAAGAAGATGATTAGATTGGATTGGCAGGACTTTCCCTTTGTAAATCCATGTTGATGGGGATCACGTAGATTCTCCTCGTTCAGAATCGTATCTAATTTATGTTTAATTAATGTTTCCATAAGTTTACTCATTATTGATGTGAGACTCACCAGTCTGTAATTTGCAGCCTCCGTCCTGCATCCCTTTTTCTGGAGTGGAATGACGTTAACTGTTTTCCAGTCCAACGGTACTCTTCCTGTACTTAGAAAAAGATTGAAGAGCGCGGATAATGGTTCCACCAGGACATCACTCAACTCTCTAAGCACCCTGGGGTGTAGATTGTCTGGTCCCATGGCTTTGTTCACTTTGAGTCTTGGTAGTTCACAGTAGACACTGCTGGGCATAAACTCGAAATTTCGAAAAGGGTCTTCCGAGCTTTCCCTTGTCTGCAACTGTGGACCGGACCCCAGCACCTCACAGGTAAAGACTGAGCAGAAGTATTCATTTAGTAGTTCAGCTTTATCAGAATCTGATTCTACATAATTCCCGTCTGGTTTCCTAAGGCATACTATCCCATCTGTGTTTCTTTTTCTGTCACTAATATACCTGAAGAAGGATTTATCCCCCTTCTTAATGTTCTTTGCTAGATTCTCTTCTATTCGGAGTTTGGCCTCTCTGACTGCTGTTTTGACAGCTTTAGACTTGGCCAGATAGTCTTCTTTTGTCTCCCTTTTTCCTGATTGTTTGCAGGAGATAAATGCTTTTTTCTTCTTTTTAACAAGGTCCGAGATCTCCGCAGTGAACCACTGAGGTTTATTGTTTCTCCGCTGTTTGCTTACTGTTTTTATATAGCGGTTAGTTGCTTCATGTAGGGTAGATTTCAGAGTTGACCACATAGCCTCTACATTATCGGTTTCAGCTTGGTTTTGCAGCACCTGATGGACGAAATCTCCCATGCGTTTGAAGTCAGTGCCCCGAAAGTTGAGGACCTTTGTTGCTGTGTTTGATCTAGTGAAATCTTTCCTGAGGTTGTACCATACCATGTTGTGGTCACTGGAGGCCAGCGTATCGCCTACCGAAACCTCTGAGACGTTTTCTCCGTTGGTGAGTATCAGGTCCAGTATCGCCTGATCCCTAGTACGCTCCAATACCATTTGTTTGAGTCATGCTCCCTTTATGGAGGTTAATAGCCTTCTGCTGCCGCTGGTCGTAGCGGAAAGTTTGTTCCAATCTGCATCAGGCATATTGAAGTCTCCTAGCAATACTGTGTCCCCATGCAAAGTGATGTTCTCAATGTCTTCGATTAATTCTATATTCTTGTCTTCCTGTTGTCTTGGAGGTCTGTATACTACACCAAGATACAGGCATTTGTCATTTCCCCTGGCCAGGTTCACCCAGAGGGATTCCCCAGTGTACTTGACATCTGCGATTCTGGTAACTTTGATGTCCTCTTTAGTGTATAGTGCTACCCCTCCTCCTAATTTGCCCTCTCTGTTTCGACAAAGTAAGTTGTAACCTGGTATAGCCATATCCCACCCATGTGAATCCGTGAACCAAGTCTCGTATATCGCCACCACGTCTAGGTCGGCGTTCATTATTTCCGTCTCCAATTCCAGAATTTTATTGCCTAAACTGTGTGCATTAATGTACATAAATAACATAAATAATGTACATAAATAACATAGCCCTCCCCCTTGTAACATCATCATATACCAGAACTTGTAAAATGTTAACCCTAACCCTACACACAAACTGTTGGTACTATTATTAATGATGACATTATCAGATGCACACTGTTATTCTCTTCAATTCGTTGTATGTACAGCTCTATTCATTGTATCTACAGCTATTATTTATTGTATTTACAGTTTCTATTTAATGTAAACCGCCTAGAAGTCGCAAGATTGCTGGCGGTATATAAGAATAAAGTTATTATTATTATTATTATTATATCTTTTGTTTGCTAAGTCCCTGTGGAGAATTTCCCACCTGAGTTAGTGTGACTCCTATAGTATTGTTTTCAATGTGTGTACTTACTTCAAACTCAGAAATGGAGTTGCAACTTACTTCGCCAGGATGGTTCCTTACCGCGCCGGTACGTGAGTGATCATTTTAATATTAATGACCTCATTGTACTATATTTGCATGGCAGTATCAGAGACTGCTAGAAAACTCAGAAGCGACCTCGCTAAGCCATTTTTATAATCCGCCACTACAATACATGCACGCTAAATCGGCTGGAACCAGCATGTTAAAGGCAGATTTTAGTTTTGAAAATCTGCCCTCAGTTTATTTATCAATCACCTATGTGGCACCGGGTCAAAGGCTTTGCTAAAGTCTGACTACACCACATCTAGCATCCAACTGTTTGGTCACCCAGTCAAATAAATCAATCAGATTTGTCTGACAATACCTGCGTCTCCTAAATCCATGCTGCCTCAGGTCCTGCAGTCCATTTGATTCTAGAAAACTCACTATCCTCCACTTAAGAAATGTTTCCATTAATTTACTCACTACTGAGGTCAGACAATAATTCCCAACTTCCTCTTTATTTCCGCTTTTGTGCAGAGGAACCTCATTCGCCCTTCTCCAGTCCTCCAGGACCATGCCAGATTGTAAGGAAGCATTGAAAAGATGAGACAATGGAGGCACCAGAACTTCTCTGAGCTCCTCGAGTACCCTCAGATGTATCCCATCAGACCCCATCGCTTTGTCTGTTTTTAATTTAGCTAGTTCCTCACAAACACAGTCTTCTGAGTATTTTTCCCAGTCTACCACATGTTCATTCCCATTTGCATTTCTTTTCTGCGGTCCTACCCCTGGTCCTTCATCTGTGAACACAGAATAGAAATAATTGCTAGGCAGTTCTACCTTATCCTTATCAATTACTGCATATTTGCCCCTTTCACCCTTGAGCCTCACAATGGGAAGTATGCACATAAATCATAGTATTCTGTAATTTATGCATGCATGTGCCCCACCTTGTTCCACCCAAACTCCGACCACATGAATGGCCACCTGCAAAGCATGCTCCATAGAAGATTGGTAGCTGGAATGTTGCCACCTACACTTTGAACAAACTCATGCAGGTTATACTTCTATTGTCAGACCTCAATCTCCTAAGACACTACTTATTTTATTTTGTGTCCTTATTGGGGTGACATGTTCATCATCAGTCTGGTTTTATGTATATTAGTGCAGGTAAGACCCAGAATAACCAATGTGGTGCTATGATTAAATTTTAGGAAGAGCACTTACTTATAGCCCGGCGGCTACCCAGCCATTCACTTACAAGTTTCCTCAGGGGCTGATACTGTTCAAAATTCCATTATTATCTCATAGGTCCGATTCTTAAGGAGGATCTCCCCACACCACTCTTGTTCTTATTAGTCGGGCTATAAGCTAAGTGCTCATCCTAAAATTCAATCATAGCACCACATTGGTTATTCTGGGTCTTACCTGCACTAATATAAATAAAATCAGATAGATGATGAACATGTCACCCCAGTAAGGACACAAAATAGAATAAGTAGTGTCTTGGGTGTCTGAGGTCTGGCAATAGAAGTATAACTTGCATGAGTTTGTTCATATGCTGTTATTTTTCATATGCTGACTATTTTTCCATTGTCAGTCCGGCCACATACAGTTTAACATAACATAACCACATAACATAATTATTTATTTATTAATATACCGCATAACCCTTACAGTTCTAAGCGGTTTACAAGGATATAGCAAATAAAATTTGTAGCATAAGGAGTAAAAGAACGAACGAATGGAAGAAATTTTAGCAACAGGAAAAGTTATTTTAAAATTAGGATTGTTTATTTTGAGAAAAGAGATGTTTTAAAGGATTTTCTAAAATGCTTATATGAGGTTGAGGAGCGATCTAAAGGGCTCTAATCTGGGTCTCTTGCAGCAGCTTGATAGGCAATGAGTTTGGACACAAATCTTTTGTGGGTAATATCTTTAACTGGTGGAAAGGAAAAAAATGAGTGAGGTCTTGTGGTTCGACCTGATCTGGAGAAGCAAAATAGGTTAGTACGGTAAGAGGGTAGTAATGCGTCAAGTACTTTGTAAAAGAGTCAGCCATATTTGAAAAGAACTCGGTTTTCCATTTTCAGTCAATGAAGTTTGAGATAATAAGGAGATATGTGGTCAGAACACTGGCATTTATACAGGTACTTGTCACTAATTATAGGCAGCTCCTTATAGAATTACTCCCAAAATGGCAAAAAAAGGCTTTTATGAATGAGGCATTAGAGTTTCATTTCCTCCTCTGCATGGACTCCTGAAGAGAACAGAGGAATGTCTCTGAACCTCTTGTTCTCTTCATTTTAGATCTTGATGTCAGAACCTGGCAAGCTTCTACAGAAAGTGAAGGTGTGGCTCCAGGAGTACTGGAACGTTACAGACCTCATCTCCATCCTTCTCTTCTCTGTCGGGATGGTGCTTCGCCTGCAGGAGCAGCCGTTCAGTAGCTACGGACGAGTTATTTACTGTGTTAACATCATCTACTGGTATATTCGTCTGTTGGACATCTTTGGCGTGAACAAATACCTGGGCCCCTATGTTATGATGATTGGAAAAATGGTGAGAATAATTTTGTTACTCCTTCTATCCCTTGTAAAGTCCAGAATCCATACAAAGAGTTGCTTGGTGAGGGTTTTTGTTGTAACCCACGTTATTGACAAGGATGTATTCATGTAGTAGAAGCTGGTATACATATAAATACCTATCAGTTAATTTTTTGCAGCATGCTAAGAAGTGCTGCAGAAAATTTCCTCAGCCCGCTCCAGCACTATCCTCGAACTCTATCAACGGTGCTAGAAATTGTGTATGCAAATTTGGGTGCATGCCCAATTTGCGCATGAAATTTAATTTGATAAATGAGCCAATCAGCGCCGATAACTGGGATCTAATAATCAATTATCAGTGTTAATTTGTTTCAATTAAAAGTTACGCATGCAAATTTGCGTGCCCTGATCCACATGTAAATTTTACTTGCGTCCCCAAAAAGGGGGCATGAGCATGAGAGAGCCATGGGAGGGTCAGGGGCATTCCTGTAATTTATACGCGCAGTTATAAAATAAGGGAGATCCGTGCCTAATTTAGGTCGGGTCCCAGTGGGAAGCACTATTCTATAAATGGCACCTAAGTTTGAGCGCTGTTTATAGAATAGCATTTTGCACGTTTTTTTTTAGTTGGTGCTGATTTTTCAGTGCCATTTATAGAATTCAGTCCTATATGTACAGTGAGGGCACATCAAGTGCTTTTGCCCAGGTATACAGATAACAGCAATATTCATCCTCTATCCAAGTTGCTAGGTCGTTTAAGCCAGGCCAGAAAAAAATGCTGTCCTTAGCTTAAATCACTATACTATAATGGACAGTGGCTGCTGTCACTTTAGTCATTGCTGGCAAACACTGTCTACATATACAGTGGTACCTCGGTTTACGAGTGCACCAGTTTGCGAGTGTTTTGCAAGACGAGCAAAACATTCGCAAACTTGGTGCCTCGTAAACCGAGCTTGCCTCCCCCCCCCCCCCGCTATCCGGCATCCCCCCAGCGATCCGGCATTTCCCCCCACCACCACTCGCGTTGCCCCCTCCACCGCGAACCTACTTCCCCCCCCCCCCCCGAGCAATCAATGACACCCTTTACCCGACTTGGCACCAGTGCCGGTACCCGAAGATCCTCTCTCCTCTGGCGCGGCCTGGGCTGGGCGGTGCGTCGGAGATCCTCCTTCTTCTAGTCTGGTCTGGTCTGGACTGGCTTTGAGCATTTGCGCATGCTCAAAGCCTTCTGGTCTCGCTCTCAGTCTGGGAGAGAGCGAGACCAGAAGGCTTTGAGCATGCGCAAATGCTCAAAGCCAGTCCAGCCCAGCCCAGACCAGAAAAAGGAGGATCTCCGACACACCGCCCAGCCGCACCAGAAGAGGGAGGATCTTCGGGCACCGGCACTGGTGCTAAGTCGGGTAAAAGGTGTTATTGACTGCTCGGGAGGGGGGGGCAACACGAGCGAGGGGGGGGATGATGGTTCGCAGGGGGGGGAAGCTGGATCGCGGGGAGGGGGTTTGGAACAGCATCGGATTCCTCAAGGGGGGGGGAGAATGGAGCAGCGCCGGTAGCCTCGTGGGGGGGGGGAGAGGAGGTGGAACCAATCAAAGCAGTTTCCCTTACTTCCTATGGGGAAACTTGCTTTGATATATGAGCAATTTGGTTTACGAGCATGCTTCTGGAACAAATTATGCTCGTAAACCAAGGTTCCACTGTACTCAGTGTTTCCCCCTATCTTTATAGTAGTCCTGAAATCTCTGCTTAGCATGTCTGAATGAGGGACTTTCCCATGTATTAAGCCCAGATTTAACATGGCATAATTTAAGGCTTAAAAAAAAAAAGTCTTTCAGGTTGTACACTAATGTTCTCATTAGCGTGCAATACCTGTAAAAAGTTAAGGCCCCCTTTTATCAAACCGTGTTAGGGTTTTTTTATCGCCAGCCGCTGTGGTAAAAGCTCCAATATGCATAGAATTGCTATGAGCGTCGGCGTTTTTACTGCAGCAGCGGATGATAAAAAACCCTAAAGCGGCTTGACAAAAGGGGGCCTAGCATAGAAGCCCTTAGGCCCTGATTCTCCAAAGTGCATCCCGATGTTAGGCGTCCTACAGCTGTCTAATCAGCCAATCGGGATGCACGTTTTTTTAAAAAAAATGCTCCCCAGGCAAGCCTGAAGGCACCTCCGGGAGCCTAGGGAGACCCGCAAGATGCCTAAGCTCGTCTAAGGGCCTTAGGCGGGCCTTAGGCTGAACCTAGGCGGCCCTATGCGTCTCCCTAGTAGAGGAGAAGCTTAAAATGTAGGCCAGCAAAATGCTGGCCTACATTGCAAGTAGACGCGGCCGCTATACTTATCGCGGCAAGGGATCTCTCTGCCGCTATAAGTATAGCGGGCCGCAGCCCCCTGACCAGGAGGGTGCCCAAACCCTCTGCCCGAAGACGCAATCAGACCTTAGACTTAGTGGGGATGGGCGGACCTGCTATGCCTAAGGCCTTATTGGTCCAGGCTTCTAGAGCCTGGGCCAATCAGGCCTTAGGCTTCGGCGGGATGGGCTGGGAAGGGGCGGGCCTGCTTCATTTCGACGAGGCGTGCCTGCCGGCTCAAGACGTGCAAGACCCTTCTAAGAACAGGTTTGGTGGAGTGGAGGTTTGGGGGTTGTTAGCGCCGGGGAGGGGGGTGCGTCTTCGGGCAGGAGGGATTGGGCACCCTCCTGCCAGCTATCGATATTGTCGGGGGGAGGAGGGGGGAGATCGGTAATGTCGGGGGGGCGGTCGGTAGTGGGGGGGGTGCGTCTTCGGGCAGAGGGTTTGGGCACCCTCCTGGTCAGGGGGCCGCGGCCCGCTATACTTATAGCGGCAGAGAGATTCCTTGCCGCAATAAGTGTAGCGGGCCGTGTCTAATCTAACCCGTTTCTCTAACACGCGTCTGTAACATGGACGCCGGTTTACAGAATCGGGGTTTAGTTTAGGCCGATTCTGAATAGGACGCCTCTCCCGGGCGTCCTATACAGAATTAGGGCCTAGGTGTCTTGCGGGCCTCGCCTTCAATATAGGCGGCCTGCCTGGGGAGCATTTTTTTAAAAAAACGTGCATCCTGATTGGCTGATTAGACAGCTGTAGGACGCCTACAGCTGCCTAAAATCGGGACGCACTTTTAGAGAATCAGGCCCTTAATGTCTCCTATTTAGGAGGCAGTAAGGCCAGATTCTATAAAAGATGCCTAAAGCTAGCCACCTAGCCGATTTAGGCACCTAACTTAATTTTATAATTAACGTAATCGGCACTGATGACAAGCTTAATTGGCTCAATAAGAACATAAGAATAGCCATACTGGGTCAGACCAATGGTCCATCAAGCCCAGTAGCCTATTCTCACAGTGGCCAATCCAGGTCCCTAGTACCTGGCCAAAACCCAAGAGTAGCAATATTCCAAGCTACCGATCCAGGGCTTCCCCCATGTCTTTCTCAATAACAGACTATGGATTTTTCCTCCAGGAAATTGTCCAGACCTTTCTTAAAGCCAGCTAAGCTATCCACTCTTATCACAACCTCTGGCATAAATTAAAATTAGTTGCTACTTAGCTGCCAAAATTGGTAGGCACCTACCAATTTGGGGTAGGCACCTAGCCCGAGGCGCCTACCAGAAAAAGGGTGTGGGTAAAGGCAGATCTTGGGTGGATCTTCAGCATGTTTCCAAGTAATTGCCTTTATTGGACTTAGGCGCCAGTAGGCCAAGAAAACCCTGGCACACATTCTAATTTAAGAATCACTTGGCAAAATTCTATAAAAGGTGCCTAACTAAAGATTGACAGCTGCTATGCATTGCATTCTTTGGAGACTCATTTTTAGACGCCATTTATAGAATCAGGGCCTAAGAGCTCCCTTGTTAATAATAATAATAATAATTTTATTCTTATATACCGCCATACCGAAAAAAGTTCTAGGCGGTTCACAACAAACAGAGCTAGTACATGCGAAGCAGATAAAATACAACAGATTAGAATAAGAGAAACTTATTAACAGTTAAAAAACAGAATTCATTTAAAATACCAACCTAACAGGCTGAGCTGATACATACAATGCAGATAAAACACATCAGGTTAAAATCTGAAAAAACTTGTTAAGAAATAAAACAGGATGCATTAAGAAATCAACCTATCGAAAAGTTGTATCTTTAACAATTTTCTAAAATCAAAATAGGAAGAGACCTCTAACATAATTTTTCCAAGCCATAAATTCAGTTTGGCGGCCTGAAATGAGAGGGTTCTCTCAAAGAACTTTTTGTAGCGACAAGGTTTTATGGAGGGATATGTAAACAAGTGCACTCTGCGTGTAATCTTATTAGCGTGACTCAAAGAAAAATAAACTCTTATGTAAAACATTCATTCTTAAACTCCTTTTTCTCATTTTTCAAGGGCTTCTGATATGCCAATGGTTAGCCAAATGTTTTCTATGGCTACCAATGTATTTGTGGCCATGGCTTCCTCACCAGCCCCATTGTTGCTTTTTTCATATTTTTTCTTAGTTTTTTCTTAAGCTTTAAAGTGCTCTGTGCTCTATCTATATCTTGTCACTTATAAAAGTTAATAAACTTTAAACTTTTAGCGTTAAAACATATCTTTCTATCTTAGTGCTTGTTCTCTTGTTCACATCGGGAAGGGACCTGTCGTTTCGACATGCTTCGCCCGTAGGCTGCTTCAAGAAAATGAGGCACAAGATAACCTGGTGACAAACCAGAAACTGATTTTTAACAGATGCATGAAAATTTAAATAAAATTCTAGACTCTATCGGTAGCCAATGTAGTTTCAGATAAAAAGGAGTAATGTGCTCCCATTTTTTTAAGCCAAAAATAAGGCGAACTCTACATTAGCCAGTTAGTGCAGACTAATGAAAATGCACTAGTTAGTTAATACTTCCACACCCATTTTCTGCCCATGGCACTCCTTCTTCAAAAATATATATTTTTTTAAATAGTGCATGATTTACTTGTAGTGTGCACTAACAGGCAAAATACAGTAAAATACTTTAATGCATTTTGCAGTAGCCTGTCTTTCCTGCATTCAGATGCATCTTGGCTTAATGCCCTTTAGTGAAAGGGACTCATATGTGGGGGTTTTAAAACACCATTTGCCACTGTGATTAAAGATTGAGAGTATGGTAGTAAATGGCTGGTAAGCTGCTTCCAAGATGAACCCTGTTATTCAATGCTGGGGCATGTGCAACTCCCAGCATTGAATAGCTGGGTATGTGCGCTGACCCAGAAGTTAATTAGGCACTGTCTAATTTTCAGATCAGTGCAGGGTTAACTCGGCATCTATTAGGGGCTTTAGCACATGAGAAAAGGCAAACTGGAAAACACGTTAAGGCATTTTATGGCAATTTGTCTGCATGCACTAACACACATATTACATACCCCCTCTTCTATTAAACTGCGCTAGCAGTTTTTAGTGCAGAGAGCCGCGCTGAATGGCCCGCACTCCTCCCGACGCTCATAGGAACTCTATGAGCATCGGGAGCAGCGCGGGCCGTTCAGCGTGGCTCCCCGCACTAGAAACTGCTAGCGCAGTTTAATAAAAGAAGGGGGGGCTTAGTTTTTTTCAAAAAGTTAACAGGCATGTAATGTGCAGAGAATGGGCATGGAAACATCAACCAGCTGGCATATTAGGATTAGCATACGCTAACAGGTTAACAAAGGGTTAATGTGAGAACACATTGTTCCTCTTAAACCAGAGGCGGTAAGCGCTCCCAGATTAATTTGCTGCAGGTCTTGCGCAGTAATGGACAGATTAGTATGGGACCTATAACAAAATAAACAAAAGAGGAGCTATTTTACCACCACGTTATAAATGTGCTTAGTGTGCAGAAAAGTCCTTTCTTAAAACATACTAAGCTCATTTTTTAACACATTTTAGTTAAAGGACCCCAACGTTAAGACAGCTGTTCTGCTGTCCTAACTTTATACAGTTACTTAGCTTCTTATCGGACTGATAATCGCCACCAACTGGCTAAATTGGCACGCTACCCTAACTGTATCCCTGGCCCACCTCTACCCTATACGGAACCTTGGTGAGACCTCAACTGGAATACTGTGTGCAATTCTGGAGGCCACATTACCGTAAAGACGTGCTTAGAGTTGAGTCGGTTCAGCGGATGGCAACTAGGATGATCTCGGGGCTCAAAGGTCTCGCGTATGAAGAAAGACTAAACAAATTGCAGCTCTACACTCTAGAGGAACGCAGGGAAAGGGGGGACATGATTGAGACATTTAAATACATCACAGGACGTGTCGAAGGGGAAGACGACATCTTCTTTCCCAGAGGACCCTCGGTCATAAGGGGACACCCGCTCAAACTCAGAGGAGGGAAATTTAATGGTGACACCAGGAAGTATTTCTTCACAGAAAGAGTGTTAGATCACTGGAACAAGCTTCCAGTACAGGTGGTCAAGGCCACCAGCGTGCTTGACTTTAAGAATATATGGGACATCCACGTGGGATCCTTGCAAGGGTCGAGATAAGGATCTAGGACATTAGCACCCAGACCTAATGGGGGGTCAGTAGAGTGGGCAGACTTGATGGGCTTTAGCCCTTTTCTGCCATCAACTTTCTATGTTTCTATTCAGTTAGGGAATGAATGAGTAACTGGACAAATTCAGTGGCACGAACTGGTTAAAAGGGGAATTCATCAAGGGGCGTTATGGCTTTAATGCGCGCTAAATGCTAGAGGCCCATAGGAATAGAATGAGGCTTTGGCACTTAGCACATGCCAATTCCTTTAACACACGTTAAAGCCATAATGCCCCTTGATGAATTCCCCCCCTTAGTGTCAATGAATATCGACTTCCGGCTCTTGGGTATAATTGGGCAAGTTGGGAACGTTTTAAAGATTGGGAGCAAAGCTTTCATCCAACTGTGACAACACTATATTCATGTAACTCTCTAAACATGCAAGAAGAAATGTGCAAACATCTTCAAAACAAGTTTGTTGAGCAGACGATGGACCTGGAAAAATCTCACAGGTTTATCAAATTAGTATGTTTGTTCTTTTTTTTAAGGAATCCAAAGTGAATCTGCTTAAGAGTTTTGAAAAATGCGAAACTATTTTTCTTGGACTGTGGATCTGTTCTGAATTTTAAAAAATAACTGAAGCAAATTTTTCCAGCCCACTTTGCTGCTTTTTTTGGGAGTGTCTTGGCAAAAGCCAGAAAGATTTCCCCATCATATCTTGAGAAAATGAAGCTCGAGCAAACTGACATCCTCACTCAGTTTCAGTTTCAAATTGTTTCTATACCTCTTCTTTTTAATTTGTGTGCCATCATCGTTTTCACCATTATTATTAGACGCATGGGCCCTGATACTATAAAAGGTGCCTAAGGGCTCCTTTTATCACGCGTTAACCCCTGCGCTGGCCTACAAACTACCGCCTGCTCAAGAGGAGGTGGTAGCAGCTAGCGCGGCTGGCGGTTTAGCACGTAGTATTATGCGTATTAAACCGCCAACGCGCCTTTGTAAAAGGAACCCTAAGGTTAGGCAACTAGATTAATGCGCTGAGCCAATCTAGGCCCCAAACATAATTTTCTTAATTGGCTCGATCAGCGCCGTTAATTGAAAGCACCATTAATAAACAATTAAAAAATGATTTTTAAAAAAATTAGTTATCTGGTAGGTAACTACCAGAAAGCAGGCATGGTTGGGGTGGATTTGGGGTGTGGTTTGACTTAGCTGGCAGTAGGTATCTAACTTAGGTGCACTCATTTAAATCAAGAAAACCCTAGCCTTAATAGGAGTGCGCCTACCAGATCCTTAGACTGAAGCGCCACTAGGCGTGATTCTATAAACAGTACCTGAAGGATCAGATCCTATTGTCTGACTGGAATTTACTTTAATTTTTTTTTTTTAAATAATTGTTTTCTCAGGTACTTTAGTTAGATTGTGAGCCTTTGGGACAGTTAGAGAACTTCCAGGTACCTATCTTTATTTATATTTATTTTATTGTATCTTTAATGCATCTTTATTGTAAACCGCTTTGAACCTCACGGTATAGCGGTATATAAGAAATAATTTAAATTAAAAAAAATTAAAATAATTGACAATCTTGCTCAATGGCTCTTACATGTTAGATTCTTTTTATAGAATCAGAGCCATAGGGGTCCAATAGTCAAAGGATTTTAGGCTCCTATGAGTTTATGCTTGTAAAATTGGACCCTTTAAGGTAAATAATCAGCCAGCAGCAGTAAATGAATTTTTACACGACTGCTGGTTTTATGCCTGGAATTTCATGCACTGAATATCCAGGAACTGTATATACTCGAACATAAACCTAGATTTTTGGGCCAAAAAAATGGCCCAAAAATGGGGGTCTTGGTTTATATTCAGGTCAGTGCTGACCCGCCCCCCCCCCCCTCCCAAACCTGTTGCAGGCCTCTGCCGGGCCTCTCGTAAGACCTGGTGACCAGCAGTGGGCCAGACAGGAGGGATCCCTTCCGTCTTCTGCCCTAGTGAGAACTCACCACAACATAATCAGCTAGCACTTGAAGGAAAGTCGCTCCTGCCGTGGTTCACTGCTGGACCACAAGGGATTCGAAATGTATGTGGGGGACAGTGGAAGAAGGTAAAACATCTGAGAGTCGGTCAGGACAGGAGGTGGAAGGGAACCCTCCTGTCCCAGCCCTCCACTGGATCACCAGGAGTTAAGGCAGGCATGGAGGAGACCTGTAAGGCATCAGGAGGGAGTGGGACATGGTATAGAACCTTTCAAGGCAGGGTAGGAGGGAGGCTGGGTGCAGAGACCAGCAGGGGAGTGGTGAAAGCAGTTAGCTTAGCAGGGTTTAAAAAAAGGTTTGCAAAATTTCCTAAAAGAAAAGTCCATAAGCCATTAGGATGGACTTGGGAAAACCCATTGTTTATTTATGTTTTATTTAAAAGCTTGATAGGATAAGCAGCATAAAATCTGTTTTACTCTTTTCTGTACTTTTGACCGGGATTGGCCACTGTTGGAAACAGGATACTGAGCTCGATAAATCTTCGGTTTGACTCAGTATGGCAACTCTTATGTTCTTAAATGCATAAATCAAGCCTCTGGACTATACTGACTTATACCTAAATTGCTGAAAAACAAGGCCATGGCATATGTTAAGTGGAATGCTTGCTTCTATTTTTACTAGAGTTGTGAAACTCTTCTGTGTGTTCTAAGAGACAGGAAAAAAGAACATGCATTAGCTCAGTCATCTTTGCTCTGCCTCACAAAGTGATATCATTCTTAGATGTTTTCCAGTTCTCGGCTCTCTTAAATGTTCTGAAATATGCCAACTATCCTACTCTGCAGAGCATCTGGTCTGTGTTTTACACTCCTCATGAAGTATGGCAGCCACAGTCTTCGGACAGTTCTCAGATTCCTCTTTTAAAAAAAGGAGTTTCTAGTAGCTTTTTTTTTTAATCTTTATTGAATTTTCACATCTGTCAAAAGTGCTATATAATATACATATCTAATATAATAAAACGGTAAGCCACGCATGCGCAGTTCCTATGCGTGCGTCCGTTTTCCGTGAGCTGTAACTAGGAAGTGCGCATGCGCGGCTTACGGTCTTCTTCCTGCCTCCCCCCCCCCCGCCGAGATGGATGTCGGCCGCGGCGGCCCGAGGCGGATGTCGATCGCGGCGGCTGCTGGACGCCCAAAGCTCGCTCTCTCTCTTCCTCCCTCCCTCCCCCCCCCCCCGAGGCGGACATACTTTACACCAGTCAGTATGCAGGGGCTGAAGAAATACTTTGAAAGTCGACACTGGCCTCTTCCACACAAATCCTGAGCCAGAGAGACCATCGTTTTCTTGATTTTTACTTTTTTTCAAATGAGAAAATAAAATACAATTGTCCAAAAGCCGACCTGTTCATTCAAATAGTAGCATTTGTAAATCGGGCCAAAGACCAAGTTCAGTCTTGCCAAATCCGACCCAGCCCTGGAATAAATTACTCCTGAAATTTCACTCAACTGTAAAAATCATTTGTTCAACTTCTAGGCATGTTATGTGGAAGAGTTTCTGATTGGATGTAGAATTTGGAATGGTTCTGTGTTCTGAATGAAACCAAAGCTTCTCCCATTCATCCAAAGACATAGTGCACATAGATGGGGTAGTGGAGGACACAGGAGGTAAAAGGAAGGGAGAATGGACAGGGGGAGCAGGCAAGGGGTGGTAGTGGAAAGCGGCTAAGGAGAGAGAAAAAATAAAAAAGACAGACACACACACATATATTCTAGCACCTGTTAATGTAATGTAATGTAATTTATTTCTTATATACCGCTACATCCGTTTGAAGAAAGTTTACATTAAGATTATAAATGAGAAGTAAGAAGGTACTTAAAAAATTCCCTTACTGTCCCGAAGGCTCACAATCTAACTAAAGTACCTGGAAATTAATAAAGAAGAGAAAATAAAGATGGTTGAAAAAAGAAAAATTCTATATGAACTTATAGGATGGAAATTAAACTGACAGTGAAGAAATGTATAAAAAATACATATGGAATGCAGTTAGAGAGGGTAGGTTACAATCTATTTATGGTATTTGTTTAATTGGAAGGTGTTAAGGTGGGTAATTTGGGGGAAGTTTATCTGAAGGTAGGTGAATCTTCTGGAGGTAAAAGAGGAGGGGTTAAGATATTTGGATAAATTTTTTGAAAAGCAGGGTTTTGATTTCTTTTCTGAATGTTTTGAAGTTGTCTGATATTGTCATAAGATTCGAGATGGAATGGTTGATTTTTGCTGCTTGTGTTGCCAGAAGGTTGTCAAACATTTTCTTGCGTTGTGTGCCTTTGAGTGGGGGGAAGGTGAAAGGGTTCGAGGTTCTTCTGTGTCTTGAGGTGGAGATTTGGTTTAAGCGGTTGTTTAGATAGGAGGGGGAAGAGCCGTGTAATGCTTTGAATATCAGGCAGTGGAATTTGAATTGGATTCGTGCTTGTATGGGTAGCCAGTGAGAGTCTAAGAAGGCAGTTGTTATGTGATCATATTTTTTGAGTGAGTAGATCAATTTGAGGGCGGTGTTTTGTATGGTCTGGAGTTGTTTTATCATAGTGGCTGGACAAGGAAGATATAGGGAGTTGCAATAATCCAGCAGACCTAAGACTAGGGATTGGACGATTAGTCTAAATTGTGCTTGGTCAAAGAATTTTCTGATTTTACGGAGATTTCTCATAGTTAGAAAAGCTTTCTGGGTTGTTTTGTTGATCTGGGGCTGCATTGTGCAACATCTGTCTATCGTAACTCCTAGGAGTTTTAGTTCGGGTTGTATTGGGTATTTGGTATTTTTGATTTTCAGTTCAGTGATGGTAGGAGTTTGGGCTTTTTCGAGTAAAAGGAATTTTGTTTTTTCAGAATTTAGTTTTAGTTTGTGATCCATCATCCATTTTTCTACTGTGTCTAAGGTTGTTTCTAGCTTTGTTGTGGTGGTGGTCTCTGATGGGTCGAAGGGGAGGATTATGGTGATGTCATCAGCATAGCTGAAAGATGTGACATCTAGGGTATCTAAAGTGGCTCCTAGGGAGGAGATAAAGAGGTTGAAGAGCGTAGGTGAGAGAGGTGATCCTTGTGGAACTCCGCAGGGATTTGTCCATGGTTCTGATTTGATATCATTGTATTTTACCCTGTAGGTTCTAGATTTGAGGAACCCCTGAAACCATTTGTAGACCTTGCCTGAGATTCCTATGGCGTCGAGAATTTGTAGTAATAAGGTGTGGTCAACTAGGTCAAATGCTGCGGAGAGGTCTAATTGTATTAATATCATTTTTCCTTTACTGATGTGTTGTCGGGCTGTATCTAGTAATGTGACAAGTAGTGTTTCTGTACTATGGTTAGTTCGGAATCCTGATTGTGAGGGGTGGAGTAGGTTATGTTTTTCCAGATATTCGGTGAGGTATTGTGCCACTAGGCCTTCTATTATTTTAACGTACAATGGTATTGAAGCGATAGGTCTGTAGTTGGAAGGGCTATCTATTGGGCCTTTGTGATCCTTTATGATTGGAGTGATTAAGATCTCTCCTAGGTCCTGTGGGAATTGGCCTTCTGTCAATGTGGTTTGAATCCATAGCATGAAGTTGGTTTTGAATGTGGTGGAGGCGTTTGATAATATGTAGGTGGGGCAATTATTTAGGTCACTGGAAGCATGGCTGTATTTATTGTAGAGTCGGTTCATATCCGACCAGACTAGAATTGGGAAATCGGACCAGCTATAATGTAACGGGCTATAAGACTAGTCATAACAATAAACAATTAAGCACTTATACTCAATCAGTATCAATACAACAATAAACAATAAAGACCCCCCAACCAACCAATCACATAAAAGATCCCCCCTCCCACCAATCACATAAAAGACCATCTCCCACCCCCCCTAAAGTTTTATAAACCACATTCTGGGATACCATACGGAATATAACTGGACAGAAAAACGATCTCGTGGACTGATACACAAGTGCAGATCGGATCGGATCAGAGGATGATCGGGACAGAGGTTAGTGAATCGGGCCGGAGGAAAATCATGTCGCAAAGGGGTCGCAAACCGATCGGTACACAATTGGTTTGCTTATTGAATCTAGCCCTTGGTCTGTTGCTGGGAATGGAGTTCAGTCCCTCATTTTTTCTGAGTTTCTTCGAAGAACTCCTTTGACTTTTTTCTCTTTCTTGCCAGTTTTGTGACTGATTTTCTTACCGTGTCATTGAGATTGTTCCCCAGACTTTGCCCTTGGTGTCTTCTATTGTCTCCGTCATACTGAACTAATACAGTATGTAGAGAAAATCTAGGTGATCATTTTTATTATTTTTTTTTATCTTTATTAAATTTTCAAGGATAATACAGAGTGCAGAAAATTATACATACATTAATAATCAAAATCAGCACTACAATCAATCAATAACGACTTAGTCTACCATTGGGAATTAACTGAGGGCAATCTCAGTACTTTGCTTATAAAAGGATACAGGTATACATGATACAAGATTACCAGCAGCAACTAGGAGATATGTGACATGAATTTAGATGAAAATTTATGCTGTCCAACTGTAATAAAGTTTTTAATTACAAGTGTTATTCATTCATCAAAAACAATCTTCTCTTGATTTCAGCAGTCTGACAGAACACTATGTTAGAAACCTGATTCTGGTTAGTCACAGATGTAATATTTCCAGGATGTGTATTTTTAGCTCTTTGCAGTACTCTCAGAGGTTTTATTCCCAAAATATTGTTTTGCTGTTATGTTATTTGATAGAAAAAAAAATACATCTTGGGTGGGGAAAATTAGTTTTTGTTGCAAGCATTTAGACTATTTAGAAAAAGTTCTTCTGGGAAAGATTAATGGACAAAACTTTTTCTGACAATCTGACCAGTGTTTCTCATTATGTATTAATAGAATAAAATAAGCCCGTCTTATCAATGGCATTCCTTCAATGTCTGCCCATTCAAAAATTTCTAAATGGAAGTTACAAAACTACTAATAGATTTATGTTCTAAACAGGGCCAATGTTAGGCAGGGGGGGAGCAGAGCAAACAGGGCAGCTGCCCTGGGACCCAAGGTTATGGGGAACCCAAGCCGGTCTGACAACCCCTTCACTCTTCATTCAACTTCTTATCCATTTTTGTTGCAGGAACTAGTAGCTGCAGCAGTGATTCTGAAACGCAGCCTGCAGCTTCCCTCCCTGCTTTCCTTCTGCCGTGGTCTGCCCCAATGACACAACTTCCTTTTTCCATTTGGGTGGACCATAGCAAAAGGAAAGAACAGAGGGAGGCTGCAGGCTGTATTTCAGATTCGCAGCCATAGTTGTCAGTTCCCTGCAACTAAAATGAATGAGAAGTTGAATGAAGGTGAAGATGATGTTGGACCATTGCACTTAAAAGGGGGAGGACATGCCAGGCCAAGAAGCCCCCTGAAATAACTATTATTTTTTTATTTTTTTTTAAAGTAGAATAGGGGACATATTTCAAAGAAGTGCCAGACTGGGGTGGTGGGGGGGGGGGGGTGAAGGGGAAGAACTTATAGAGCCAGAAACAGAGAGTACTAGAGAGAGAGAGATGGTGGGCGGTGGATTGGAGGGAGAGAAGAGAAAGTGAGAGAAGTTGGACATTGGGTGCTGTGAAGGGAAGGAGAAAGAAATACTTGAAGGGAGGACAGTTGGGAAGAGAAAGTCAGAGATGGTGGACCTGGGGGTTGTGTAGAGGGAGGAAACGATATAGAATAGGAGGATAAGATAAAGGGAGAGATGGTGGACCTCGGGGAGGCAGAGAGAGATATGGGATGGAAGGGCAGTTGGAAAGAGAAAGGGAGAAAAATTGGACCTGGGGATGGAAGGAGGAGGGAGGAAGAAATGTTAGGTCTTGGGGTGGATGGGAAAGAGAGATGCAGCATCTCTTTTTTCCCTCCCATTGTTCAGCATCAAGGAGGGAGAGAAGAAGAACAGAAAGAGAGGGAGCGATGGACCATGGGAAGAGAGGGTGAAAGGTGAACCCATAGGAGGCAAAAGAGGTGGAATCAGCAGGTGCTAGGGGATGGAGAGAAAGGGACAGAGAGATATAGCCTGATGAGAGAGGAAGGGGATATGGGAAGTGCTGAGCCATGTGGAAGAGGTCAAAAGGGGGATGACAGGATGAGAGAGAGCAGTGAGTACAGTGGTGGTAATGGGGAATAGATAGAAGGAAATAGGAGGCTGGGAAAGGAGTGAGATGGGAAATGGGAGAACTATAGAATAAGAGAAGATGGAAAATTGATAGGTAGCTGAAAAATTAAAAACAAGGAGGATGAGAAAGAGGGTGAGATTTGAGTGGACAGAGGCAGAAAATAAAAAGGGAAGAAAGTTGAAAGGGAAAAATCAATATGTTGGAAGGAATGGAGCAAGAGAGAAGAAAAAAATGGACAGCAGACACTGGAAAGAGAATTAGAAGATACACAAAAATCAGAACGAGAAACTGGGACCAAGATGATGGAAAAACAAAACGTTCACACAACAAGATAGAAAAAAATGTTATATTTTGAATTTATTAACTATACTATGTTAGCTTTGGGATATGTACATCACAAATATATTTGTATGTATTCAGTGACACAGCCAACTGGCTAATTTGGGGGGAGGGGGCTGGAGCCCCAAATGGGTGGATGGGCACCAATTTTCTCCCCACCTAAATGCAAAATATTTGCTTTCTTAGTTGCCACTGCACACTGAGCAGAGTGTTTTATTGTATCATCAACAATGACAGCTATATTCTTTTCCTGGGCGGTAACTCCTAATGTGGGTTTCTCGTGCCACATTCATCAGTTTGCACTTTCTCACATTAAATGCCATCTGCCATTTGGATGCCCATTCTTCCAGTCTCGTAAGGTCCTTGTAATAGTGTGAGCAAGGGTTGGGGGGTAACCTGTAACTTCGTCGGTCAGGAATAAAAGGAAACAGTCTCTTAATTCAGAGGGAAAAGTCTTGAGTTGGGGCTGCGGTTGACGGGACCCGAGATATCATCCATGGCCCGTGACTGCCTAATCTAATCTAACTCTTAGTCTTATATACTGAATCATCTCCTAAAATTAGGGGCTCGATTTGGTTTACATAATTAGATTATGCCGTGCCTCAAACATAGTTTGCAAAGTCTCACTTTCTCTTACTGGGTTGCCAGGTCTGTCCCCAGTCAGACGTCAGAATAGGGCTCACACATATTCAATAGAAGATTTAGCTTACCTGTTCCAAGCAAAGTACAAGTTATCTAGATGCACATAGTTAGGGTTACCAGACATACGGATTTTCCCGGACATATCCTCTTTTGAGGAGGCTTTTCAAAACCCGGCACTTTGAAAAGCTTCTATCAAATTGCTGTCGGGTAGGAGGGGGGGGCTAGTGCATGATGGGGCAGGGATGGGTGGAACTGGGGGGGCTTGGGGGCAGGTCTAGGGGGGTCCGGATATTCCAAAAGGAAAACCTGGTAACCCTACACATAGTCAAGGCATATGATGAGGATCACTTCTTCCTTCCCTGAGTTTCCTTAACCCAACTCTGGCTCTGCCTTTTATACCTCCTGGAAGCTGCTTTCCTGGTTCCACCCCCTCCCGTGTCACTTCCCTGTTGGGAAAGGTTATGGAACTTAAGGTGGCTCTGACACTGTGAGGGGAGGGGTAGCATCCTATGGACTCCCTCACAGTCATCTTGCGATTTTTCACAATCCTCTTGTAATTTAACAGTACTGAATAACTTTGTGCCATCAGCAAATGTAATTATCTCACTAGTTATTCCCATCTCTCTATCGTTTATAAATGTGTTCCCCAGCACAGGCCCCTGGGGAACCCCACTAGCCACCCTTCTCCATTGAAAAACTATTTACCTCTTCTAAACTATAGTATAATATGTACTAAATGATGCATGATAATATCAGAAAATACCTTATCACATGGACAAAGCTGAATCTACTACCTAAGTGCATAAGTTATAGAAGGGCAAATTTGAGCAACAATATTTTTTCCTATCATAAAACCTGTTCATGTGTTCTGGCTGCAGGAAAAGAGAGAAAGAAAGGAATGAGTTCTAGGATAGACAGGAAAGCAAGATAAGCAAGATGTAAGTGAAAAGAAGAGAACATAAGAACATAAGAATTGCCGCTGCTGGGTCAGACCAATGGTCCATCATGCTCAGCAGTCCGCTCACGCGGCGGCCCTCTGGTCAACTGAGACTAGCCCTACCTGCGTATGTTCTGGTTCAGCAGGGACTTGTCTAACTTCATCTTGAATCCCTGGAGGGTGTTTTCCTCTATGACAGACTCCGGAAGAGCGTTCTACCACTCTCTGGGTGAAGAACTTCCTTACGTTCGTACGGAATCTATCCCCTTTCAACTTTAGAGAGTGCCTTCTTGTTCTCTCTACCATCATGCTCAGCAGTCCGCTCACGCGGCGGCCCTCTGGTCAACTGAGACTAGCCCTACCTGCGTATGTTCTGGTTCAGCAGGGACTTGTCTAACTTCATCTTGAATCCCTGGAGGGTGTTTTCCCCTATGACAGACTCCGGAAGAGCGTTCTACCACTCTCTGGGTGAAGAACTTCCTTACGTTCGTACGGAATCTATCCCCTTTCAACTTTAGAGAGTGCCTTCTTGTTCTCTCTACCTTGGAGAGGGTGAACAACCTGTCCTTTTCTACTAAGTCTATTCCCTTCAGTATTTTGAATGTTTCGATCATGTCCCTCTCAATCTCCTCTGTTCGAGGGAGAAGAGGCCCGGTTTCTCTAATCTTTCGCTGTACGGCAGCCCCTCCAACCCCTTAACCATCTCAGTCACTCTTCTCTGGATCCTTCCGAGTAGTACTGTGTCCTTCTTCATGGACGGCGACCAGTGCTGGACACAGTACTCCAGAGGAACTGTAATACAGAGAGAAGGCGGGATGGGATTTGATATACTGCCTTTCTGTGGTTACAATCAAAGCGGAAGGAAAGGATAGAGAAGGATATTCTATAGTTTAGCCAAGCTAGGATGCCCTCCACCAGCATGACTACTCATGCAGGGCCCTCAGTTTTCCACTAGCTCCCAAGCTGGGATATTCATTTATTTATTTATTTAATTTGTTTTCTATCCCGTCCTCCCCAAAGAGCCCAGTACGGGTTACAGGTCAACATACACAATATACAGCTACTACTATTACTTATTTCTATAACGCTACCAGACGTACACAGCGTTGCACAGAGTCACAAAGAGTAAGAAAACAGTCCCTGCTCAAAAGAGCTTACAATCTAAACAGGCAAGACAGACAAACAGGATGTCTTGGATACAGTTAAGGGGAACGGTTAATCAGCGGGCTGGGTGGAGGGGCAGAGGAATAGGGTTAATTGAAAGGTGGGTTTTCAGTCTGCTTTTAAAGAAGGGAAGGGGTGGGGCTTGACGGACAAACTTTGTTAATTTATTCCAGGCATAGGGGGCAGCTAGATGAGAGGAACAAAGTCTGAAACTGGCAAGTGGAGGAGAAGGGTAACGCTAAGAGCGACTTATCTGAGGAACGGAGTTCTCTGGGAGGTGTATAAGGAGAGAGATGCGAGGAGAGATATTAACAGTTAACAGATTACAATTTGCCAAAGTTACACAGTACAAGTTTTTCAGGTACAAGTTTTTATCCTAACTCGACACTTACAAGGGATCTAATACCAAAATCCATAATATACAGTTTACAGGTTAAATTAATCATAGTTACAGTGCAAGATTTTTCAATATAAGTTTTTATCCTAATGCGACACCATATCGATATCTTGTATCAATATACATTTCTTTAGTAATCTATTGGTTGTGGACAGGGTTTCCTCTCTCTTCTGAGAGCATGGAAGAAAGCGCCCCCACACCCTTCCTCAGATACCTCTCATACTCCAACCAAAATGTTGAAAGAAGCAGAAGAGGCTCTCGCGTGGCCTTTATTGGCATAGCTGCAAACAAGTGCATGCCTTTCTCCCTGGGTTCATGCCCTAGATCTAAATTAGAATACCCTATATTGGCATGACTATGGCCATACATACCGCTCAGATCTTTTCTGAGCTCCTAAAGCTGAGATAATTTGTTGTGATGGCTGAACATACTGAATGCTAACAGCATCTTCCTAAGGCCTCTGATCAGTGCAATGCAACAATCTTCCTTCTGGTTGCCTTGACACCACCATCCATCATATCACATTGCCTTCTAAAGACCACCCACTGGCTAGGAATGACTGCCTCAGTGATAAGAGACTGTGGGGTCAATGTACAGAAACAGCATGAATGCATCTTACATTACATTACATTAGAGATTTCAATTCCGCCATTACCTTGCGGTTCAAGGCGGATTACAAAAGATTTATGAAAGGGGGGTTACAATGGAAGAATATTTGTCATTACTAAAGTTGTAAAGAGTAGATCATTTGTTATTTCAAGAGTTATAAAGAGTAGAACATTTGTCAGTATTTGAATGGTAAAAAGTGGAGAGGAGTAGGTAGAAATTTAGAAGAAAGGGAAATTAAGGAAAATCATTTGTGTTTTTTCAGGTTGTCCGATTGGAGGAACATTGTCCTTTCTAGAGTTGCAGAGAGCTAGATCTTTTGTCATTTCAAGAGTTGTAAAGAGTGATCATGTCAGGATTGGTTTCAGGAAATTCTGAAGAGTATGGTTTTTAATCTTTTCTGAATATCTTATAGTCTGGGGTAGTTATCAGTAGGTTAGCGATCTGGTTATCTAGTTTTGTGGCTTGAGTGGCTAGGAGGCCATCGTGTAGTTTTTTTCCTGTTTTAACTTCTTTGACGGGGGGGGGGGGGTATGAATGGAGAGTGTGTTTTTGCCTGTGTCTGGTTGAGGTTGCTTTGGATGAGGCAGTTGTTTGTTAAGCAGTTGAAGCAGCATAAGCCTATATGGTCTTGTATGTTTTTCCACATTAATATTAACACAGGCTCATGCAATAAAGCACAGTTACTTACCGTAACAGGTGTTATCCAGGGACAGCAGGCAGATATTCTTGACTGATGGGTGACGGCACCGACGGAGCCCCCGGTACGGACAATTTTAGAGTGATTGCACTCTAAGAACTTGGAAAAGTTCTGGCATGCCGCACCGCGCACAGCGCGAGTGCTTCCCGCCCAGACAGAGGCGCGCGGGTCCCCAGTTAAGATAAGCCAGCTAAGAGCCCAACCCGGGGAGAGTGGGAGGGACGCAAGAATATCTGCCTGCTGTCCCTGGATAACACCTGTTACAGGTAAGTAACTGTGCTTTATTCCCAGGACAGCAGGCAGCTATTCTTGACTGATGGGTGACCTCCAAGCTACAAAAAGAGGGATGGAGGGAAGGTTGGCCATTATGAAAACAATTTTGCAACAGATTGGCCGAAGTGTCCATCCCGTCTGGAGAAAGCATCTCAGATCAATAATGAGATGTAAAAGTATGACTGGAGGACCAAGTAGCAGCCTTGCAGCTTTCCTCAATAGGAGTGTAACGGAGGAAAGCTACAGATGCTGCCATAGCTCGGACTTTATGGGCCGTGACAGAACTTTCCAGTGTCAGTCCGGTCTGAGCATAACAAAATGAAATGCACGCTGCCCAGCCAATTAGACAACGTACGTTTAGAAACAGGACGTCCCAATTGATTCGGATCAAAGGACGAGAAAGAGTTGGGGAACTGATCTGTGGGGTTTCGTACGCTCTAGATAGTAAGCTAGAGCCCTCTTACAATCCAAAGTATGCAGAGCTTGTTCCCCAGAATGAGAATGAGGTTTTGGAAAGAAAACAGGCAAAACAATGGATTGGTTGAGATGGAATTCAGAGACAACCTTTAGGGAGAAACTTTGGATGTGTACGCAGAACCACCTTGTCATGGTGAAAAGACCGTAAAAAGGTGGATCTGCAACCAGGTGCATGAAGCTCACTGACCCTCTGGCAGAGGTAAGAGCAATAAGAAAAAGTACCTTCCAAGTGAGAAACTTGAAAGAAGCGGTAGCCAAAGGTTCAAATGGAGGCTTCATCAAGGCGGAAAGAACCACATTGAGATCCCAGATAACAGGAGGGGCTTTAAGAGGTGGTTTCACATTAAAAAGACCCCGCATGAACTTGGACACCAGGGGATGAGCTGATAGAAGTTTTCCATGGATCGGCTCATGAAAAGCAGCAATGGCACTGAGGTGGACTCTGATGGAAGAAGACTTAAGGCCAGAGTCAGACAAAGAAAGCAAATAATCCAACAACGTCTCTACTGCCAGGGAAGTCGGATCAAGATGATGAAGAAGGCACCAGGAAGAAAATCTCGTCCACTTCTGATGGTAACATTGCAGAGTGGCTGGCTTCCTGGAGGCATCTAGAATGGAACGAACGGGCTGAGACAAAAGCGTATCATGAGAAGTCAGCCCGAGAGATACCAAGCCGTCAGGTGCAGAGACTGGAGGTTGGGATGTAGAAGGGTCTCCTGATGCTGTGTAAGCAGAGAAGGATACAGTGGAAGAAGAAAAGGTTCCCTGGAACTGAGTTGAAGTAGAAGGGAGAACCAATGTTGCCTGGGCCACCTCGGAGCAATCAGAATCATGGTGGCTCGTTCCCTCTTGAGCTTGAATAAGGTTCTCAACATGAGAGGCAGAGGAGGGAAAGCGTACAGGAACAGATTTGACCAATCGAGGAGAAATGCATCCGTTGCCAGACGGTGAGGAGAGTAGAGTCTGGAGCAGAATAGGGGCAGCTGGTGATTGTGAGGAGCTGCAAAGAGGTCTATCTGAGGAGTGCCCCATTGAGCAAAGATAGACTGTAGAGTTACAGGATCGAGTGTCCACTCGTGAGGTTGGAGAATTCTGCTGAGCTTGTCCGCTAAGGAATTCTGTTCTCCCTGAATGTAGATAGCTTTCAGGAAGAGATGGTGATCTATGGCCCAAGTCCAGATCTTCTGTGCTTCCTGGCACAAGAGGCGAGAGCCTGTCCCCCCTTGCTTGTTGATGTAGTACATGGCCACTTGATTGTCCGTGCACAGCAGAAGGACCTGAGGAAAGAGAAGATGTTGGAAGGCCTTGAGGGCATAAAACATCGCTCTGAGTTCCAGGAAATTGATGTGATGCTTCTTTTCCTGGGCTGTCCAAAGACCTTGAGTCTGGAACTCGTTCAAATGAGCTCCCCATGCATAAGGAGAGGCGTCGGTGGTGATGACTAGTTGATGAGGAGGCTGATGGAACAGAAGACCTCTGGATAGATTTGAGGATACCAACCACCATTGTAGAGATTGACGAAGAGATGATGTCACAGAGATGTGTCGTGAGCAAGGATCCGTCGCTTGGGACCACTGAGTAGCAAGGGTCCATTGAGGAGTTCGCAGGTGAAGACGTACGAGGGGTGCAACATGAACTGTGGATGCCATGTGACCCAAGAGTATCATCATTTGTTTGGCAGAGATGGAATGTTGTGGAAGTACTTGCTGACATAGAGACTGAAGAGTCTGAAGACGGTTGGATGGTAGAAATGCTCTCATGAGGAGTGTGTCCAATATTGCTCCAATGAATTGGAGTCTTTGAGTGGGAATGAGATGAGACTTGGGTAGATTGATCTCGAATCCTAATATTTGTAGAAACTGGATGGTTTGGTTGGTGGCCAGGAGAACTGCTGGAGCGGATGTGGCCTTGATTAACCAGTCGTCCAGGTAAGGAAATACCTGAAGGTGGTGAGAGCGCAGAAAAGCAGCTACCACGATGAGACATTTGGTGAACACCCTTGGAGAGGAAGCAAGACCGAAGGGCAGCACCTTGTACTGGTAATGACATTGATTGATCATGAAACGGAGATACTGTCTGGAGGTTACATTGATTGGAATGTGAGTGTATGCTTCTTTGAGATCGAGAGAGCATAGCCAGTCGTCTTGGTTGAGAAGAGGATAAAGAATGGCTAAGGAAAGCATCTTGAATTTTTCCTTTACCAGATGTTTGTTGAGATCGCGAAGATCTAGAATTGGTCTGAGATCTCCTGTTTTTTTGGGGACTAGAAAATAACGGGAGTAGAATCCCTGACCCTTTTGATCTAGAGGCACTTCTTCTATAGCGTTTAGAAGAAGGAGGGATTGAACTTCCTGAATGAGGAGGGCAGATTGAGGACTGTTCAAAGCAGACTCTTTTGGCAGGTTTTGGGATGGAAGAGTCTGAAAGTTGAGAGAGTAGCCGTGGCGGATGATGTTGAGGACCCATTGGTCCGAAGTGATAACTTCCCACCGGCTGAGGAACAGAGAAAGACGACCTCCTATAGGTTGAGGCAGGAGAGCAGATATAGGAGTATTGGCTATACTTTGGAGAAGTAAGTCAAAAGGGTTGTGTCTTCTGCTGTGGAGTTGGCTTAACAGGCTGCTGTTGCTGTTGTTGCTGTTGTTGCCGGGGAGGCTGACGCTGTTGCTGCCGTTGACGCCTGGGTTGCTGAGCAGTTGTTGGCAATGGCCGAGCTGTGAAACGGCGTTGATAGGCTGACTGTTGTCTAAAAGGCCTTGTTGGGGGAGGCTTTTTCTTATTTTTAAGAAGGGTATCCCAACGTGTTTCATGAGCCGACAGCTTTTGAGTAGTCGAATCCATGGATTCTCCGAAAAGCTCATCCCCTAGGCATGGGGTGTTGGCTAACCGATCTTGATGATTAACATCAAGTTCAGATACCTGAAGCCAGGCCAGGCGACGCATTGCCACAGACATTGCTGTCGCTCTGGATGTAAGTTCGAAGGTGTCATAAATGGATCTAACCATGAACTTACGCAACTGAAACAGAGAAGACAAGCAATGGTGGAAAGATTGTTGTTTCCGTTGAGGAAGGTATTTTTCAAAGGAAGCCATGGTGGTAAGGAGATGTTTCAAATAGAAAGAAAAATGAAAGCCATAATTTCCAGCTCTATTTGCCAACTTTGCATTTTGGTAGAGCCTCTTACCAAATTTATCCATGGCTTTGCCCTCTCTGCCAGGAGGAACAGAAGCATATACACTGGCTCCTGCAGATTTTTTGAGGGTGGATTCGACAAGTAAAGATTCATGAGGAAGTTGTGGTTTGTCGAACCCAGGAATGGGAATTACTTTGTACAGAGAGTCTAACTTATGTGGGGCCCCTGGAACCGTTAAGGGAGTCTCTAAATTCTTGTAAAAAGTCTCCCTCAAGATGTCGTGAAGAGGGAGCTTCAAATATTCCTTTGGAGGTTGGTCAAAGTCTAGGGCGTCCAGAAAAGCTTTAGACTTTTTGGATTCAGCCTCCAAAGGAATAGACAGAGAATCACACATATCTTTCAGGAAACTGGAGAAAGATGAAGTGTCATGCTTAGAGGACGGGTCATGTACAGCAGACTCCTCCTCATCTGAGGAACATTCTCCTTCAGAGAGAAAAGGCTCTTCTGAATCTCCCCACAGATCAGGATCCCTGACATGGGGAGAACGATCTCGAGACTCAGGGGTAGTTGGGTCTACATGCCGGGTCTTGCGCACCGACTTACCCGATCTCATCGACATCGACCCAGGCGATGTAATCGGTTGTACCGGAGCCGAAGTCTGCACCGATTGATGCTGAGCTCTCGGCTCCGGCGCAAGGACTGGCATCGATGTCGATGAGGTGGAGTGAATCGGCACCGAGGGAGTGGATACCGACAATATAGGTTGCTCCACTATCGGTACCGGCTCAGTGCGGACCGGCACCGGAAGGTTCGGTGCCAGGATCGATGGAAGGAGCTGTTGCAATTGCTGCTTGAGCTGTTCCTGGAGAATGGCCGTAATACGGTCATCAAGGGATGGCACCGGTACCGCTTTTTTCTTCTGCGGTACCTGCGGTGCCGCTCGACGCCCCGGAGATGAGGAGCCCGATGTCGAGGGACTCACCTCAATAGGGGCGGAGCGCTTCCGCTGGCGCCTCACAGTCGGCAGGATTGGACTCACTGCACTCGAGACCGGAGGACGTTCCAGCGGGGAAGGCTTCTTAGCCGGCTTACCTGCATGTTGGGACGCCGGTGCGGAATCTCGCGGCGTCGAAGAAGAGGGTGCCGACTGAACCGGTGCCGAAGTCGGAGTCGATGGAACGGGATCGGACATCTCGGCACCGAAAAGTAATCGCTGTTGTATTTGGCGATTTTTTAATGTTCTCTTTTTCAGTGTGGCACAGCGGGTGCAGGTGGAGGCCTGATGCTCAGGACCCAAACACTTTAAGCACCAGTTGTGTGGGTCCGTGAGAGATATGGGCCGAGCACACCGCTGGCACTTTTTAAAACCTGGCTGAGGGGGCATGAACGTGAACACCGCTTCAGCCAAATCGAAGGCCGAGGCTTCGATGGTGGCAGAGGGCCCCGCAGGGGAAAAGCCAAATTGAATAAAAAAAACAAAAGTTTTTTTTTTTTTTTTTTTGAAAATAATGAAGGAAAAAGAAAGAGGCAAAAGCCAAAAAGGTTTACGCGAGCGGGAAGGCAAGTTCAAAAAAAAATTTTCAACAGCCGTTGAAAAAACGCGTCTTCTTAGCTCCGCGGAAACTAAGAAACTGGGGACCGCGCGCCTCTGTCGGGCGGGAAGGCACTCGCGCGTGCGCGGTGCGGCATGCCAGAACTTTCCAAGTTCTTAGAGTGCAATCACTCTAAAATTGTCCGTACCGGGGCTCCGTCGGTGCCGTCACCCATCAGTCAAGAATAGCTGCCTGCTTGTCCTGGGATAAAAGATATATCACATGCAAATGCATACAAAGTATCATTAATATTAAATTGAGCTCAACAGATACGAAGGGCCACTGAAAAGTTCTCAGCCCAACCAAGAGGATGATGTGGAGCCATGAAACTTACAAGTTACTCCACACTTTTCATTTCATTTCAAATCATTGAAATGAAAAGTGTCACGAAAAGTGTGGAATAACTTGTAAGTTTCAAGGCTCCACATCATCCTCTTCTTGGTTGGGCTGAGAACTTTTCAGCAGCCCCTCGTATTACCACACCTGGTTCCTACTGGTGAGTCAAATTTCCCTCAAGTCCTAAATTACAGATAAATTATAGGTCCTTTTTGGATTATAAAACAGTTTGAGTCAAAACAAGCACATCAAGGAACAGTATCTAAGAATTAACGTGTAGTCCCTTATTCTCTTTATAATTAACAAAATATGTTCCTTTCTTGTAATTATCTCTTATTATCAAAATAAATCCAAACAAACAGCAATATTTCTCAGATAAACCTACGAGTTAATGAACAAGTGGTGTATTTGGTTCACCATCTACCAAATTATTTGCAAATGTGATCAAATTAATACCACTCCCTGAAGTTGGATTAAATTGGATAAATTGTCTCACTTTCAATAGATAAATTATAAACCATAAGCCTGTCCATCAACAGGGAATTGCTCATTGTATAAAATGGAATCTATAGTTACTTTTTAGGATTCCACCAGGTACTTGTGACCTGGATTGGCCACGTTGGAAACAGGATACTGAGCTTGATGAACTGTTAGTCTTACTCAGTATGGGCCTGATTCTGGAAGCAGTACCTGCCACAGAAGGCACCTGCTGCGTGTCAATCACAGGCACGCGCCACATCCAGAATCACGTCCTTTTTTAACATAGGCACCTTAAATGTAGGCCAATATTCCTGTTTCTAAAACAATTAATGTGGTTTACAACTTTACAACCAATTGAAATGAGCTTAGAAAGCATTAGAAAAATTGCAAATAGAAATACAATTACTCCCACCTAAAGTTCATCCACTTCCTACCCCTCTACAGTTACCTATATTATATTGCCCACTCCTTCTAATCTTAGACCTATGAGATATTCTCAGCAATAGTTTAAGTCAAATTTTGCTGCTCTTGGAGGTATTATTCATACTGTCCTTGAAGATTTTTTTGAAAAGACTGCTGGCAGACCTGGACTGGACTGGAATTCAGCCTGTGACTGGAATTCAGCCTTACAGGACACCTTGAATTTACATGAGCCATTAAGATGGTCCTATGGTATCACAGCGGGCTATGTCTTCTTAAATGACAGCTGTGTCATGCTGAGCAGAACTGCTGGAAAAATAAGTCTGGGATAAATAAGTTGATTTCCTCTGAAAGCAAAGAAAGATTACTTTTACAATTACTCAATAAACATTTGCATTTGGCATTTGTTTATGCAGTTTAATTGGCTGCCAGTTTTTCAGAGAACTCAATTTAAGATTTTGAAGTTATCTCACCACTTATTATAATCGACAGCCTTTTCATCTAAGAAGTCATCTGGTGTTACCTTCTGTGCCAAGTCAGTGGTTGAGATCTGCTCAGGATTACTCCCTCTTTTCATTTATTTAGGCGGGAGTGGATAAGGAGAAGAGTCTTTGGTTAGAACATAAGAATGGCCTTACTGGGTTAGACCAGTAGCTCGTCTTCACAGTGGCCAGTCCAGGTCACTAGTACCTGGCAAAACCCCAAATAGTAGCACCATTCTGTGCTACTCATCCAGTGCAAGCAGTGGCTTTGCCCATGTCTGTCTCAATAACAGACTATGGACTTTTCCTCCAGGAAATTGTCCAAACCTTTCTTAAAACCAGATACATTAACTGACCTTACTACAACCTCTGGCAATACTTTTCAGAGCTTAACTATTCTCTGAGTGAAAAATATTTCCTCCTATTGATTTTAGAAATATTTCCCTGTAACATCATCACGTGTACCCTGGTCTTTGTAATTTTTGAGAGTGAAACATGGATCCATTTACACCCGTTCTACAATAGTCAGGATTTTGTAGACTTCAATCATATCTTCCCCTCAGCTGTCTCTTTTCCAAGCTGAAGGGCTCTAATCTTCTTTAGTTAGGGAGCTTCTAACCTGTGGAATAACTTGCCAGAATTTATTTGAGGGGAGATGAATTGAAGAGATTTAAAATTCTGTTCAGGCTTTTATAGATTAGCTTGCTTGGGAAAGTGTGGGATTGGCACCTCTGTTTGATATAATTACAGTATTGATGTGATCAGAGCCGGATTAACACATAGGCAATCTAGGTACATGCCTTGGGCCCAAATGTTTAGGAGGGGGGGGCGCCCTTTCAGATGTGCTGAGGACTCAAGAGCCTTGGATTTTCCAACTGTCTGGATTTTTTTTAGGATTCTACAAATTTGTAAATTGCCAGGCTCGAAGTCAGATGATAACTACAGAATCTGGATATTTTTCACAGTTTAGCCCTGTGTATCTCTCTAATGTTCACTTCTCATCCCCCCCACCCCCCACCCCCAACCTCCCTCCAGTGCAGAGTCTTTGGTAGGTTCAGCCAATAGAGAAGCTGTAGTCACAGGAAAGAGGAGCTGAGCTGCAAGGGATGAGTCCTGTATGGGGTTTTGGAAAAAAAAAATGTGGAGCCAGTGAATTTTCTGAGGGAACGGGATTGTTGAAAGGGATAAGGAAATTCAGAAGAAAGGGAGAAAGTGTGATGAGTTGGCTGCAGGCTGTGGAAAAGAATGGCAGTAGGTGCAAGAACTTTGCATGATGGTGTGGAGATAGGAACACTTCCTGAGAGAGTGCATGCACTGGTGTATGTTTCTATGTCATATATATAGAGCTTCCTTTGAAAGTCTTCTCTTGAAAGTCCACTGCCACCAATGTACTTGTGTGCGTAAAAAATGAAGGGAAGTTTTCTGCCTGGGGACTGCATACCTAGGTAGGTATTACTTTTCCTGGACAAATTCCTTTGAATACCATCCTAATGCTACCTTCTCTATCTAGTCCTTTCATAAACACCAGAGAAAGTGACATTTTTTTATTTTGCTGTTTCCATTTTGTAAATATATATCTTTAAGGCAACTCTAGTTTGTATTAGAGGCAATGGGGGGGGGGGGGCTGGTGAAAATGACTTGCACAACTTCTCTGGTTCTTGGGTTACTGCTGCAGAGCTGCCAAGTTACCCAGCCCAAGAAGGGAGACTTTTTGGACAATCAAGTTGTTGAACCCCCATATCGCATAATTTATTAGTATAGAGCTGCAGAAATCCAGGACTAGTTCAGTCTTCCTCCTGGAACTGGGTAACTTGGTACATAAGAACATAAGAATAGCCTTACTGGGTCAGACCAATGGTCCATCAAGCCCAGTAGCCCGTTCTCACGATGGCCAATCCAGGTCACTAATACATGGCCAAAACCCAAGGAGTAGCAATATTTCATGCTACAGATTCAGGGCAAGCAGTGGCTTCCCCCATGTCTTTCTCAGTAACAGACTATGGACTTTTCCTCCAGGAACTTCCAAACCTTTCTTAAAACCAACTATGCTATCCGCTCTTACCACAACCTCTGGCAATGCGTTCGAGAGCTTAACTATTCTCAGAGTGAAAAAATATTTCCTCCTATTGGTTTAAAAAGGATTTCCCTGCAGTTTCATCGAGTGCCCCCTAGTCTTTGTAATTTTTGACGGAGTGAAAAATCAATCCACTTGTACCCGTTCTACTCCACTCAGGATTTTGTAGACTTCAATCATATCTCCCTTCAGGCGTCTCTTTTCCAAGCTGAAGAGCCCTAACTGTTTTAGTCTTTCTTCATACGAGAGGAGTTCCATCCCCTTTATCATCTTGATCGCTCTTCTTTGAACCTTTTCTAGCACCACTATATCTTTCTTGAGATAAGGAGACCAGAATTGAACGCAATACGCCAGATGAGGTTGCATCATGAAGTGATACAGGGGCATTATAACATTCTTTGTTAAAGTAATTCCTAGCATCCTGTTTGCTTTTTCGGCCGCTGCTGCACATTGGGTAGAAGGTTTCATTATATTGTCTACAATGATACCCAGATCCTTTTCTTGGGCGCTAACTCCCAAGGTGAAACCTAGCATCCAGTAACTGTGATTCAGGTTATTCTTCCCAGCTCTAACCATTAAGCCTCTCCATTTGAGGCATGTGCTTGCAGGGTCCTCCTGCTCACCCACAAAGTATTACTGCCACAATGCCCTCAGATAGGCTCTGCACTTTCCCTGTAACTTCTGAAAAAGTGAAATGGAGGGGGGGGAGGGGTGTGTGTGAAAAATAAGAAGTAAATCAAGGAGAAGGGGAAGGTGAAATCCTAGTGGGGGGGTCCCACTAATATATGTTTGCCTAAGGCCCAATATAGTGTTAATCCATCCCTAAATGATTAAGGGGCTAAAGTTTATGTTACAAAGATCTTGCTATGCAATATTTTCTATGATAAGAGAATTCTGGAATTTGACATTTTTTTTAGGGCATCTTACACAACTTTCTTCATGCATAGTTTTTCCTGTGAGGTTTTTCCCTTCTAGAAGAAGCAGAAAATGATTTCTTTTAGTAAAAGGTGTGCTAATTTAAAATTGTATATGCAACTAAACATGTACATCCTATGCCCTTTTACCCTATTTTTACCTTAAACCTAAGGGCTCCTTTTACAAAGGTGCGTTAGGGCCTAACGTGCGGAATAGTGTGCGCTACAATGCTGCACGCACTAGCCGCTACCGCCTCCTCTTGAGCAGGCGGTAGTTTTTCATCTAGTGCGCGCTATAGCACGTGTTAATCTGGTTCGTGCGTTAAAAATGCTAACGCACCTTCGTAAAAGGAGCCCTAAGTCTTGCTTCGAGTATTAATTTTGTATTATCTTTTTCGCCTGAGTTCAACTTTTGTTCATCACTGGCATTCATTGCATGTCTCTTGAGATTGGTAGAACCTAACACAAGAGAAGCCTTGGAAGACATATGCAATTGTAAGGGGCCCCTAAGATAGTAAGGATGAGCATAAAATAAATGAAACTAGCCAGAATTTTTCTCCAATTCATACTTCAACATTTATTTCCCATCTTGTGAAAAGGTTGTTGTCAAATTAGACCTTACCAAGTATTTGCTGTGTTGTAACCTTCTGATTAGTTGCTGTTGCAGACATTAGCTGTTTGGAAGTGTCTACTACAGTAATAATACAGTAAACAGCAAAGGGAACCACAAAGTGCTATTATTCTTTATTCATCCAAATAAAGACAGTGGCGTACCTAGCATATGTGACACCCGGGGAACATTATTTTTTAGACCCCACCCCCCATCTATATGAAAAATATGATTTTTGGTAACAATCCACATATCGCACAAGAGTGTACCTAGGAAAAGGCAGCATCTTAAACACTGCAGTGAGCACTAGAACACCAACACATACATTGTAAAACTAAACAAGCCAGATCCTGCACAGTCAATTGATCCTGTACAGTCGATGCTATCAGAAAGCCATGTCCCTTTCATACACACAGACAGATACACCCTCGCCCAATATGGAATAATCACAAGCTAAAAATAGAAATATGTAGACAAAAGTTAAACTGAACCGCCAAGAAACCATACTCTGCATACAATGCAACACCACAACATCACAAAAACAGTAATACATGTCCTCTAATGCTGTGCAAAATATAAAGACAGTAGATGTAAATTTGAAAAAAACTGATACATAACAATCACCACTTTACAAATTAACAAATAAAAATAAAACAAATAATGAGAACAAAATACCATTTTATTGGACTAATCCCCGTAAGCTCGGTCCCCATCCCCGCAAACCACATAATTCCATCCACACAAGCCTTGAATTGTTTTATATTGAACTTATTAAATTAAAGTATAAAAAGAAATAATATTCTGTACAATTGTCAATTTATAAATCAGCGTCTTCTCCCCACTCTCTCTTCCCCATTTCCCTTCAGCGTCCTCAGCCCACTCTCTCTCCACTTTCCTTCAGCGCACGCATATAAAAACAAGCAAGTAATTTTATATCATTTTCATTCTATTCATTCATAGAAATTAAAGTCTAAATATTGCCTGTCACATAACAAAACATGATTTTACAAAAATAATTCCCTGCACAGTCAAGCCTGCAAGGATTACTAGATGTCTTTCAGCAGCTCCCCTCCCTTCCTCCCCCTTACCTTCGTGGCCAAGTCAAAATGATCTACCAACAATAAAATTTTAAAAACACAAAGCACACTGTACGCAGAGAAAATGTTAATTATCATTTATATTCCGCGGGTTTTCAAAGAGGTCAAGGCAGATGACTTTATGCAATGTCACCTCAGTAACAACTATACAAAAATAGACAAATATACCCCCTCCATTTTTACTAAACCACGATAGTGGTTTTAAGTGCAGGGAGCTGCACTGAATGCCCCACGCTGCTCTCGACGCTCATAGGCTCCCTGTGCTAAAAAACGCTATTGCGGTTTAGTAAAAGGGGGCCATAGTGCAAAATATAGACAGCATATATAAATTCTCAAAACGGACACATTTTGATCACTAAATTGAAAATAAAATCATTTTTCCTACCTTTGTTTGGTAATTTCATCAGTCTCTGGTTGCACTTTATTCTTCTGACTGTGCATCCAATATTTCTTCCCTTCTTTCAGCCTCCTGTATGCTTCCTCTCCTCCAGACCTCATTCCCTCCCAAACTTTTTCTTTATTTCACCCCGCCCCCTTCTTTCTGTCTCTCCTCTTGCCCCCTTTCTTTCTGTATGTCTGTCCTTCTCTCTCTCTCTCCGTGCCCCATTTCTTTCTTTCACCATGCCCCCTACTTTCTTTCTCTCTCCATGCCCCCTTTCTTTCTCTATGTCTGTCTCTCTCTCTCTCTCCGTGCCCCATTTCTTTCTTTCTTTCACCCTGCCCCCTTCTTTCTTTCTCTCTCCATGCCCCCATTCTTTCTCTATGTCTGTCTTTCTCTCTCTCTCCGTGCCCCATTTCTTTCTTTCACCCTGCCCCCTTCTTTCTTTCTCTCTCCATGCCCCCTTTCTTTCTCTATGTCTGTCTTTCTCTCCGTGCCCCATTTTTTTTCTTTCTTTCTTTGTTTCATCCTGCCCCCTTTCTTTCTTTTTGGCTCTCTGTCCCCCCCTTTCTTTCTCCCTGCCCTCCACCATGCCACCACCATTGGGAAACAAGCTGCTGCCACCGCCGACGGGGATAGGCTGCCACTGCTGCCATCAGGAACAGGCCGGCGCCGAGTTCTCTCTCCCTGCTTTTCTTCCCTACGAGGCTGACAACTCTCGCCGCCCAACGTCAATTCTAACGTTGGAGAGGATGTTCTGGGCCAGCCAGGCAGCGATTGGCAGGCCCAGAACGTCCTCTCCGACATCAGAATTGAAGTTGGGTGGCGAGAGTTGGTCGGCCCCTCGGGGAAGAAAAGTAGAGAGAACTCGGTGCCGGCCTGTTCCTGATGGTGGCAGTGGCAGCCTTTCCCCGGCGGCAGCCTATTTCCCGGTGGGTGGCCAGCTATGCACCCCCTTGGGGTGTGCACCCAGGGCAGACTGCCCTCCCCCCCCTGGTACACCACTGAATAAAGACTCAACACATACGTGTTTTGGCCCACAAGGCCTGCATCAGGAGTCTGAATGCAAATTTGGAACCTAATATTCAATTCTCCTCTGGTCGTATCCTTGTTACATAATTCAACCAAAGTGAAAATTATCTTCAAATTATGGGTCACATCAAAAGATTACTCGCACACTTTTTCCGCTCTAACCTCAAGTTGATTCTCCGTTGTGTTTGTCATACTAGAGTAATAAACCACTCTAGTGCTGCCTCTTAAAAAGTAAGAAGTGCCATGTGCATGACTTTCTCTAGAGCTGCATTTCCGCTAGTGACACCCACTGTAAATTTTTATTGCATGCTACAGTTTTTCAGCTGTTCATAGGATGAAACTGTATTTTCCTATAAATATTTACATAGTAGTTTGTTCATAATAATAATATCCATTTCAGTTCCTGGAAGGAATAAACGACTCAAGCTGTAAATTCTGTCAGCTTACTTTTAAATTTGGTATAGGATGGGCTGGGGTGGGGTGGGCTGAGGTGGGCATCAATGTGAACTCCACTAATATGGAACATGAGGATGTTACTGGCCAGACTTTACAGTAGATATCCTGCAAACGGGATGGTTGGATAGGCTGGAGTGAGCTTGGACGGCAACTTCAGCATTTGGAACCTAGGACAATACCAGACTTTACAGTCTATGGCCCAGAAATATCAAAGAAGAGACAAGTTAATCTAATCATGTATTTTTTTTATGGGTATGATTTATGGGCAGACTGGATGGACCATTTAGGTATTTATCTGCCATCATTTACTATGTACTCTTCTTTATATCAAAAGAGCCCTGTATAATTGTCTTCTATTTCTATTTTTTCCTCTTTTCTCCTTTCATAGATGATAGATATGATGTACTTTGTCATCATCATGTTAGTTGTCTTGATGAGCTTTGGGGTGGCAAGACAGGCGATTCTCTTTCCTACTGAGGAACCTTCCTGGAGGCTGGCTAAGAATATTTTTTACATGCCCTACTGGATGATCTATGGAGAAGTGTTTGCAGACCAGATAGACCGTAAGCAGGTTTTTTAAAAAAATATTCTAGCTTCTTTTTCAGCTATCTAATTTTGATCAGATGATGTCCTATAAGATGATTTCAATGTCCAACAATGTCCAACAAGAGATGGCTCAGGATAAGGAAGACCGACTTTGTCCGTTTCCAAAACTAAATCGCATGAAACATAAAAGTAAAACTGTGCATTAGCATTCAGCCTACCTTTTATTTTTAATAATCAGAAGAATAAAAAAGTGAAAGGAAGGTATTTCAGAGCCATCTTTATAGATCAAGACTTTAATGCAGTCTGCATTTATACATTTTTATCATTTATATATTTTATAATTTTTTAAATTTGTATTAATTAATTAATTTTGTTTATTAATTTGGATATTATAGGATATTATGTATTAGAAATGTTATTCTTTTTTTTTTTTTCTTTTCTATTTAAATGGAGTTCTTTTCATAATTTGAATTGAGTTATATTGTAAATCGCTTTGATCCCATTCTTCCGTTCACTGGCTATTTCAGGAAATACAGAGACTCTTTCACTGCGCTGTATTAAGTAGCTAGCACAGCTGTTACTATGCAATAGAGGTTCATATGGACCCATGCTAACGGCTGCCATGCGTTAAAACCAGCCAGACTGGTAAGAAGATTGCACTAGCTACTTAACGTGGGTAGGAGTGGTTTAAAGGCATGGCACGGCTGCAAGGAGGAGTAGCCTGCTGGGACAGCTAGTGCAAAGGTCAGTACTATGCGTTAGCTAGTACAACTGCCAATAGCATGATTGCACTTAATGCCACCTCAAGAGATGTTGTTAAGTGCATCTGAACTCTGAATACTTTCTTAGAGATCGGACTCTACAGGTGACCCTTGAGGGGAGGAATTCTGGCCTAGTGCCTAACCCTCAGTAAGCCTGGTTCTAAGAGAGAGGTTTTAGAGGCTCAGCACTAAAGATAGTTTTCACAGCAACCAGTAAACTACTGTCTGCCTCTGCCCACCCACCCTCCCCACAGCCCACCTATCCCTAGGCTCAAATTACTCTTATACTAATCTTAAATGACCCTCCACAATTCCCCAGCTAATCTTAACAAGGACAATCTCCACAAATCTGAAACACCTAACCGCAAAACCCTCTCACCAGATCTGGAAACTCACCCTTTCCCCACACCTGAAGAGGTACTGAGGGAGGATCTGTTCTGCTAAGGAGAAGAAACATCCATTAGACTATCTTGCCTGCTGGCATTCAAACTTGGGAAAGGTAAACTTGGGTTTCACTAGGTTATTTCATTGTAATTCTCTTTTTTAGCTCAGCAATATCATTTAGGCAATAGTGTAACTTTTAGAGTCTCTGTTAGGGTTTCATACAAAAAAAGTGTTTTAGTCTAAATCAGTACCGTATTTTTCGCGCCATAAGATGCACCTGACCATAAGACGCACCCTAGATTTAGAGGAGGAAAACAAGAAAAAAAAAACATTCTGAACCAAATTGTATACTAATATACACAGCACCTTTAAATTCCATCCCAGCTCTCCCCCCCCCCCCCCCGCACCTTTAAATTTGTACCAGCCCCCCTCTCCCCGACCTTGGAATGCAGTGACAAGCAGTTATATAACAATAAGTCCTACAAACATGAACATAAAGCAACTTTAAAAACGCAGTCATACTGATATCTGAATAAAAGATTGAACAGTGTAACAAATATACATTTAAAGGACTATATCAGAGCAACCCATCAAGCTTCAGATGTCTTCCAACATGAGATATGTAGAAAAGCCCACTTGGGACAAGACGGTGTCTTTGTGGGCATGGAGGAATAGGTTACAGCAAATTACTGACAAAAATAAAACCATATTACTTCGTCAGCAAATAGACGTGTAAACGTGAAGACGGAAAACTAAAAATAAAACATAACACCACCATGGCCAAAATCCCTATAAAGTGGATCTAACTGGCTTCAATGCCCAAAAAAATGGATTTGAAAATGGAATGATTGGCCGGTATACAAGCATATCGCTAAAAAAACCCTGAAGTGCTTTAAAGACGGAGAAATTAAGTGCTAAAATAAATAACTTCAAAGTGAACACCATAAAATGTTACCGCTAATGCTAACGCAAGAGTAAAACTCATTGTTAACTTCCTGTGAGATGAATGCTCTTGCTGTGCTGCAACTTCCGTGCTGGCTGGAAAATACTAAGAAAGGAGCCAGCGGAGAGCGCCGAGAATAAATGTGGATGTGGGTGTGTGCTGCTGCATTAAAATGATTGGTACTACCACAGGAATGGGCGGGCCCAAACATGTGACATTATGACGGAGAGGCTCAATAGAAGAACGGTATATATAATCAAGCCTGCTAAGCATGTTTTGTCAAACCAAAAAGAGACTGAAAAGCGTTCTTAATGTGCCAAGTCCACTGCTCCAATCAGAACCCACATGAAAAATGATGCAAAGACATAATGATGAGGCAGCCATCCAGCAACCACCACAATTTAAAAGTACCGTTGTAAGGGGGGATATTCGCTCCATAAGACGCATCCTTATTTCCACCCATTTTTTGGGAGAAAAAAATGTGTCTTATGGAACTAAAAATACAGTATTTTAGGTTGCATTTCAGGGCATATGATCAGATTAGGGCACAAACAGATGTTGAGGAAAGTCTCTATTTGATGTTAATTCCCTCCCGCCCACCCCAAGAGCTTTTTGATTTATTGGCTCTTCAGCCAACCAGGAACAGGGCATTGTAATGGTAGGATTTTTTCTGCTCTTTCCTTTTTCATCCAGGTGTAAATACTTCTGTAACCAGAGGCTTGACTGGGAAACGTCGTGGCAGCAAAGCTGCTGCTCAGATTACAGCTTCTGTCTCTATGCAGACAGAAAATGTTACCGAGGCAGAGGGAGTGGTTCCATGTGCAAGCTGTCTTCAGCTTGAATCCCTCATGAAGGAAGTAAATGAACTGAGAGAGGAGGTGGCAATACTGAGAAGCATCCATGAGAATAAGAGATACATCAATGAAATGGTTCATGAGGTGTTAAAGATTTCCCGCAGTAGGGAAGAAGAGGCTATGCTGAGAGAAGACAGCTGGACTCAGATTATGGAACCCTGCAAGATTGGTACTCTGACTCCATCTGCCCTTGAACTGAAGAACCAGTATGCTACCCTAGAAGTGGAGAAGATGAGAGCATCCCAGGGAGAGGAAGGACCAAAGCTTGAAATCCCAAAAATTACTGGATCCATGACCACTAGGTGGCGTAAGGTAGTGGTGCTTGACAATTCCCTTCTGAGGGGTACAGAAGCATCCAGCTGCAGACCAGACATGATGTCCTGGGAGGTATGCTGTCTGCCTGGTGCTAAAATCCAAGATGTTACGGAGAGCTTGATAAGACTCAGGCCTGATGACTATTATCTGATGCTGCTCATCCATGTTGGCACTAATGATACTGAAAACAAAAAATTGAATTTGACAATTCCACAATACAAAATATCAAATTAGAACAAGAAAGGAATTGTTAGAACTCGATGAAGATTTGGGGGCCATTGGAAAAGTATTGTAATGAATATGCATCATTTTTCTTCCTTTTTTAGATTTATCATATGCACACTCAGGGGGGAGGGAGGATTTAGGGAGGAAATTTTATAATTATGTTTATAATAATAGCATAATATATTTTATATAGAATAACTGATGAAGGGTGGGTGGGTAGGGTTTATTCATTAATGGTCTATTAGATTTTATATGTTAGATTTTAAAGTGCTATATTGGAATCAATTTATGATATATTTATGTGCACTTGTTTGATTTTAAAATGAATAAAGAATTGGAAAAAAAAAGAACTCGATGAACATTACTTATTAACTTCCAGGGAACTCAGGAAAATAATCTCAAATAATCTTGAATGATCAGAAATAAGCTTAAATGATCATTATACGTATATTTGAGTTATTGTATGATAATCTGGAGGAAAAAGAAACCCGAATAGCTGTTCAGCGAGAATGAACCATATTATAATCTGAGGTCTCCCTCCACCTCCATAACTTAATCTATGCAAATTGTGAATGTACAATAAAATATTGCCAGTCTTCTGGACAACTTATTTTAGGAATGAAGAAGCATTAATTGGGTCCAGATGCTGATTCCTTTGAGAACTCCCGAATTCAAACCACCTCATTCATTTGCAGTCATTGCTAGGATGCTTCCTTTCTGTATGACCTTCATATATGCTCTGCCCCTCTTCTCCTCTCCTCAGCATTTCTCTTACAGAGGGAACTTGAAAATTGATGCAGAACATTCTGTTTCTACTTTCTCTCTAGCCTTAACTCCTCCTCCTTCCCCCCCCCCAACCCTGAGACTTGTATCATTGTGGGCTAGCATTGAGAAAGGTTATTTTATTGTTATCCCAGGTTATTAGTAACTAGGTCTCATTGCATAAAATGGGACCCTATGCTAAAATATTGTAGCATGAGTTAGTGGTAAAATAATGTGTCATATAATGTGTTGATAACTTCATGTGTTGATAACTTTAATATACATGAAAAGTTGCAGGTAATGTGCACTGCCTGCCAGTTCTTGAGATGCACAAAGCTAATGAGATGCAAATGAGATGGTATTAAAATAGTCATATTAAAGGGAACACGGTCAGTTTGCACTACTACTTTCCGTGTTGTCACACTGAGCATTAGCAACCCAGGAGCGTTTACGGATTTTATTCAACATTGTGGTTATCCATATGGTTCTCAACTAGTGAAACATAGGACAGCTTGGACCCCTGAAGAAGGTGTGTTTCTCTGAAACATGGGCTGTGTTGGATCCGATTCCCATACACATGAGAGCCATTTTTTGGAAAATATTTTACTGACTTTTTTTTTTTTTAAATTCTTTATTCAATTTTTAAACTACAGAAGTGCACAATAATTAATACACTTACATAGAATATTAAAATTAAAGCACATTAAACTTACAAAAATTTATAAAGAGGAAAATTATTTCCCCCCACCCTTCCACCTATTAATCCACTTTATGTAAACAAACTGGGTCCAAAAAGCTCTATGTAATAAGAAAAACCATGATTGTCTCATAGATGCAGACACCGTACATGTCATCCTCTAAGTCCAAATTCGTGGCCATTGAGACGCAGTAATCTCTTGCTTTATCTCAATGCTCCAAATGTCACGAAGACCAGTCTTTGATTTCTTTTTCAAAAATCCAGATATTAATTTATACCACTGAGCGGCCTGGTGACCCAGGAAATCCGCCTGGAAGCACTGGAACGGCAAACTATACTGATTTTTAAAATTTTTCCAGTCAGGGAACCCCTCCTGAATGGCCTGCTTCAACTGCAACCACCTATAACTTTGAGTTTTAGCAATACCAAATTTTTATTGCAGTCATGAAAATTCAAGCAGCTTTCCATCTGATACTACATCGTCTAAAGTACGTATGCCCGACTTCATCCAGTACTTCCAGATGACTTTAAACCCACCAACTTGAATCTTGGGGTTCAACCAAAGGGACTGACAAGTGGATTTATGAATTGGAATATCTGTTAAATTAGTAATAAATTTTAATGTCTTCCAAGTGTCCATTAAAATTCTATTGTCCTTATACAGCCTAGGCATCTTGATATTCAAAACGTGACACAATCTCAATGTAGACAGATTTGCCATTCCAACCATAACCAATCTGGAAGATATTCCATGAGTTCAGGGAGGATCCAATACATACCTTGATGCATTATATATGCTTGATGGTACCTTTAAAAGTTGGGAAAATTTACCCCACCCTCCACAATTGATCTTTGTAAAGATACTAGAGCAACTCTCGCAGTTTTCCCTAGCCAAACAAATTTGGTGAGAACACTATTTAACTTTTTATAAAAGAACCCATGAAAAAACACTGGTAAAAATACCCATTTGGTAGCAAACTACTAAAACAGTAGAGGCCTTTAAGGAGGAGCTCAGCAATTACCCAACCATCTGCAATACTGACTTTTAACAAAGTTCTTGTAACTTGTACATTGTTTTCTGTTTTTTGGTCTTACCTGCTTACTGCAGACTCGGGGGGTTTTTTGTTTCCAATTTAATGAAATGTAATGCAGATTGTAAATTATCTTTAATTCTATGACGTTTTTTTTTAGGTATCAATGGCCCATATACTATTCAGCATTAGTATTAAATGTGATCTTATCTAGTGTAGGACTGGCTTACCCATTAGGTTATACTAGAGAGGTTACCTAGGGCAGCAGATTTTTGAGGGCAGCAAAAGAGCAGCTTCAGTCAAACAAAGCAATAGCTCCTTAAAACCATACCAATTCAAAGAACCATAATGACATACTTTAATCCGTATTTTTATAGGAGATTTGTGATTGTTGAGTTTAAATAACAAAGTCTTGGGAGAGGAGAGGCTGTAGGCTAGGGACCTGAAAGTTACTTGAATGGGGGGGGGGGGCAGGATAGGCTGAAAGCTACCCTTGCCCCAGCTTGATTTAATACAGCAAAGTTAACCATATATCAGGAGCTGCATTAGAATTCCTGGTTTAGGGGAATGGATTTAGCTCCTACCTTTTCCGGTAGCACAAGGTGAGTTACATAAACGTACAATAGGTATTTTCCTGCTCCCTGGTGGGCTTAAAATCTAAATTTATACCCAAGACAAAGGAGGGTTAAGTGACTTGCCCAAGATCAGCAGGAATATCAGTAGAATTTGAACTTTGGCCTTCATGGTTCTTAGCCCCCTGCTCTAACTATTACACTCCTCCTCTGCTTAGGTGGGCACTGCCCAATATTCAGCTGGCAGAGATCAGCGGGGGGAAAAGGAGGGTTTGTAAGCATTCATCTTCATCGGCTAAATTATGCACTGATCAGTGCCAAGCACTGAATATCAGCGCATAAGTCTGGGGCAGCCTAGCCACTTGGAGCTTATGCGGGTCTGGCCAATATTCATCTAGGGCCACATAGGAGTTATGCGGCCCCCAACTGAATATTGAGCCAGACATGTAACTTTTAAAAAAAAAGTTTTTCTGAGTTTTTAACTGGCTACATTAAGGGTCCCTTTTACTAAAGGGTATTAAGCCCTTAATGTGTGGTTAATATACATAAACAGACTACCACAGAAATAAACAGACTGCCACAGAAAGATGTTAAATCAATTTTCAGTGTTTTGCCTGCTTATGCATTAACCAATGTGTTATTTATTTTTAAAAAATATTTTTAGGAGAGGCCTTGTTGTGGGTGGAGAGTGGGCATTCCTGCGTTATCCAGTTGGTATGTTATGATTAGCGAGCACTATCTGCATAATACAGAGTTAGCACAGGAGCACGCAGCCTTATTATCTTCTGCATATTTATCAGTATCTGCACAGAATAGCCTGTCTATCCCCCACCCACTTGCACACCCGTTTACAGTTAGATGTTAAAGCACTTAGGGAGGAGGCCTGCTCAAATTAGTGAGTAGCAGAGACTGCCTTTTCCAGGGTTTGGGGATCGAGAGGGGAGTCCACGGTGGTGGGTCGGACATGTCGAAGGAAACTTTCTCATGTTGGTGTGGGTTGGAGGTAGTATGGACCTTGGGGAAAGTGGGAGGGGGGGGATTGGAATAGGTGGGAGGGGCGATAGGTCCCCTACGATATTAGAAACATAGAAACTGACAGCAGAAAAGGGCCACGGCCCATCTAGTCTGCCCACACTAATGACCCACCCCCTAACTTCCTCCGTGAAGAGATCCCACGTAGCCAATCCCATTTTTTCTTAAAAATCCGGCACGCTGCTGCCTCAATTACCTGTAGTGGAAGACTATTCCAGCAATCAACCCACCCTTTCAGTGAAGAAATATTTTCTGGTATCACCATGAAATTTACCCAGCTGGGATACACCTAAGTGTCTTATGCAGTCCCAGCTGAATATTGACCAGTGGCCCGCATAAGCTCCAATTGAAATTCTTGATTGGTCATATCTGAATATTCAATGTCAGTTCCTGGGCTTAGGCTGGCATTGAATTTTTCAGTCTAATTTAGCTGGTGATAGCGCCTAAAAAGCACTGGCCACACTTGGTTGAGCATTGACCTGATATATTTTTTTGTCTATCCCTTTTCAAAAGTGAGTTAATAATCATCTGGCTTTGTTGTCTCCTGCATAATGACCTGTTTTTTGAAATATATTTCCCTGTCCAGCTGTTGACTCATCAATTTGTTATGATATTTCCTTTGTATTATACCTGTGCATAGACTATGTCAGCTTTTACCATCTCTTGATTTTCTAATAGCACAATCTCCTTTCTTAATTTCAGAATTCCCTTTAACTGTTGATTTCTTTCCCAGGAAGAGTAGCTTATAATTCCTTCCCTGCATGGAGAACTTGCAAGCTTCCTAAATCAACTCCAGACGGAGAGCACCTTTCTCTTTTCTCTAGGAGTAAATGCTGACACACAGGGCTCCTTTTACTAAGGTGCGCTAGCGGTTTTTAGCGCAATGCGGGATTTTAGCGCACGCTAAACCCGTGCCACGCGGCTAGAACTAACGCCAGCTCAATGCTGGCATCAGCGTCTAGCGCATGCAGCATTATAGCACTCACTATTCCGCGTGTTAATGCCCTAACGCAGCTTAGTAAAAGGAGCCCATAGTCCTGTAATTCTGGGTGCAGTAGCCAACCTATTATTAACGTCCCAATTTGGTCTTTGCTCTGATTGATTAGTAGAATTCACCCTAACAGAGATTGTCACATAATGAATTTTAGCATCTTGTACTATCAGATTTGGAAATTAAAAGGTAGCCTATCCTTGAATAGATGATATGGGAGGTAGAATAGTAGTTGTAATCATGCTCCACAGGGTGTATAACTCTCCAGGAGTCTATCAATTCTACCTCACAAAGATTTTTTATAGCTTTGACCTGGTTTTGACCATGTCAAGCAACATTAGGACTATCTGCCTAGTATCAAATCTAGAGATAGAGGCCTGCAAAAATGTGTATCAATGTTGCCACTCTCCAATATGATTTCTTCAGTGGTTCTAATGAATTCTGATGCATCACCTGTGGGGATGTAAAGATTTATAAATATTGGAATGTGTTCTCTGTTTTTCTTTAAGTAGTTAAATATTTATTTTGTTAAACTAGATGATTTATCCTATCGATATTGATTGATATTATGTTAAACTAAACTAAAACTTAACCTTATATACCGGGTCTTCAAACAAAGGAAGCACGACACATCATATCATTGAAACGAAAAGTGGAGAATAACTTGCAAGTTTCATGGCTCCACATCACTCTCTTCTTGGTTGAGCTGAGAACTTTTCAGGGCCTCTTGTACACTTACTTAGTCCAGTGATTTTCCACATTTTTGTTCCGGCAGAAAAATACAGAATGAATATAGCCCTCGATGGAGACTGCCCTAACTTTGTTGGTTGGGCTGAGAACTTTTCAGCGTCCCCTAATAGCTGTCTAGTTCAATTCACTTGAGGGCAATTACGCTTGTCCTCAAGTGAAGCCACATAATCATTTTCTTTCTAGAGCCCCCAAGCAGACACACAAGCACTCTTGTTTACGCCAGAGACTTGTGTGAGAAAGTTGGTTGCACGTGGACATTAGGACAGTACATCACTTCGAAAGCCGCAAAGAGAAATCTACACAAGAAGATTATGTTGAAAGAATTCAAAATGGGAGAAAAACACAATAAGAGCACCTGTTTTCTGGGACCAGGATCTGTTATAGGATTCTTTTAAGAGCAAACTGTTCAGCCCGGTGAGGGGTCTGTGACTCTGCACCAGAAATGAAACTGGTACATGGGCTTCATGTTCCTTTTGTGCCATTATATTCTATATTTCTCTGTGTCATTTGTCACTGCAAGAAGGACTGGGGGTAAACACGAAGAAGTACCTTATACTTTTTTTTTTTAATAAATCTTTATTCATTTTTAAAACTCACAATAAGTGTGACATAAAATACAATCATTTTATACTTTAACATCACTTAATATATTATTAAATTTGAACTCTCATCAAATATTCCCCCTCCCTTATACCCAACAATTATTCATAAGCAAAATAAATCATGAAATATCTCCTCCCCTTCCCGCCCTGGACATGTATGAACAAAATGGAAAAAATTAATATTTATTCTAGCAGTAATTTCATTCTTTAAAGTATCTTGTTAATGGCTCCCAAATAACTTTTTTTTACAAGAAATATCTGTAAGTAATGTCTAGCTCCAAGAATGAATGGGTTCCCCATTCATGAATACGCCTCAGCTGTCTGCATTTGTTCTATAAAGAACGGAGATGGCAGTCCCTTTTTGTACACTGTCAGTGTAATTCAGAACATTTTGTCATCTGTGCACACCCACACAAATGCCCACACACACAAACAAAGCCTATCGTCTCCTTTGCCTTTTTCTGTCATTTCCTGCTCTAACTCTGCAACAGCATACTGGCAGAGGTGTTACTAATCAACACAGTGACCGAACTGAAGCGTGCTCACGCCCTGTTTTGCAAATGTTTTCCCTTCCATTTTAACTACTCTTATCAATGGTGTGCGGCAGTGGCGTAGTGAGGGTAAAAGGTGTATGGTGGCACCCCTCCACCACCCTCATCTCCGTCGCCCCGCTCCTTCCCCGATCCCGCCTGCCGCCCCACCCCCCCTCCCGCTCCTTCTCCAATCCCACCTGTCATGTGAGCCCCTCCCCCTTCCCTTCCCCTGTACCTCTAAATGAAGTTGTTCCTCACAGCAGTCAACGTGCTCTTTGCGACCCCCATCAGCTATCCCTCTGACGACATTTCCTATACACGGCACCTGGAAGTGACGCCAGTGGGAGAGCCGACGGGGTCGCAAAGAGCATGTTGTTGACCGCTGCGAACAACAACTTCAACTAGAGCTATGGGGGAAGGGAAGGGGGGCGCCCGCATGATGAAGAGAAATAGCAAGGGGTGGGGATGTCTCAATCCGTCCTCCTTTTTCTGGAGCCCTCTTTTGCTCTTCTATGCTATGTGCTTTCTCTTGCCCGATATACCCATGTTCCTCTCTTAGAGCCTCTTTTATAAAGCCGTGGTAACAATGCACCAAAGCCCATAGGAATTGAATGGGCTTTGGTGCATTTGTTGCGGGGGAACCGTTACTGCGACTCAGTAAAAGGGGCCCTTAATTTGTCTTGAATTTCCATGTTGTTGAACTGGGTTGTTTGACCTGATATATTTGTATGTTTGCTATTTTCTTTATAAATTGTTTAATAAAAATTATTTGAACTAAAAAAAATAAAAGAAGCCTTCAGTTCATTGAGATCATCCTTCTCAAACTACTCCTGTGTTTCCCCCTCGTTTATCTGTAATTATCAAAAGTGTATGCACATATCTTAAAGAGTGGTGTCTTTCTGAAAGCAGATGACATTTTTTGCAAGTGCCTCCTGGAGAAGTAGCTCTGGTTGTCAGTTACACAATCAAGAACAAGATATGAGTTCTTTTCCTTGCTCATTGTGTGAATTGTTTTGCGAGATTTGCTTATATTCAAGTTAACTTTCATATTTAGAAGATTTAGGGAGGAAGTTATCAAAGTGTGCTACAATTAAGATGGATTATTTTATCCCAATGGGATCTAGGGATCCTTTTACTAAGATGTGCTAATGGATTTAGTAAGCGCTAACAATTAGGATTACAATGGGCTTATTAGCATTTAGCACGTACCAGTCGATAGCGTGTACTACGTCTGTTAGTGCACCTTAGTAAAAGGCGTTCCTAGTTACTAATGCCCCAAGTTAACACTAAAATAGCCTGTCTTAATGGTAGCCCAAGTTGATAACTTCCCTCCTTAGAATCTACAGTAACTATGCTTTCTCATCTTCCATTATAATTAGAAGACAGGTTGTATAATGATTTTATTATGCATTTTCTGAAGGTTCAGGGGGGCAAGTTTTAAGGCATTTGTTTACACTGATGAAAATAAAGCACTCCAGTACTCACTGAGTGCTACTCAGGGCTCAGAAAGATTTAAAATTCATGTACTTCTATAACTTTTTTTTTTTTTTTTTATTTCTTTCAGCTCCATGTGGGTACAATGAAACTGGAGATGATGGCAAAATAATAGAATTGCCTCCTTGCAAAACAGGAGCCTGGATTGTACCAGCTATCATGGCCTGTTACCTTTTGGTTGCAAACATCCTTCTAGTAAACCTCCTCATCGCTGTGTTTAAGTGAGTAATCAAGGTGCCTAAATGGAGGCACCCCCTCCCCCCCCCCCCCAACTGTAGCATTGATCCCTCAAGGGGGAATTTTATAAGGCTTTCTCTGGGGTATATAGAGTACATTTAAACTTATACACATCGGGGTTGATATTCAGCCAGCAGCAATCAGCATTAAATTCAGAAATTCAACCATAGCGTCCTAATTTTGCTGACTCTTGTATTCTTTTTCTCTCATTCACACCCGTGGGGTGCTATTGGGGGATGAATAGGGGGATAGGGGGATGTAGGGGGGGGATCACAGCCGTCCCAGTAGTGACAAGCCTTTCCAAAAACGCAGCCCATAGACCAGGCAAAATTGTTGCATATATACCTTTTACCACCATTCGAGGGACCCCTAATGAAATCGTGTTGATCGAAACACGGACCGCGTCGGGTCCCTTTACCTACCTGAGGCGGCTTATTTGTGCGCAACAAATTGTTTATTTAAATAAACCTTGCCCGCATCTTGTACAGCGCGCTGCAGTTTTTTTCTTGTTTTGATTTTAGGGCTCCTTTTACTAAGGTGAGCTAGTGTTTTTAGCACGCGCTGCAGATTAGCGCACACTGCCCCCCCCCCGCACTACGCGTAAAAACTGACACCAGCTCAATGGTGGCGTTAGCGTCTAGCGCACGCGCTAAAACTGCTGGCACATCTTAGTAAAAGGAGCCCTTACTGTTTCTTTACTGCAGACCAGTTGGATTCTGTTCTCTTTTGTCCAATAGTTTATATAGGTTCCTCAAAACGGGCGTACTCGCCTGCTTGTAAAAGTCTGCCAACATGGGAGAGGGGACGGGGAGTTTCTGATATAAATGATGGCGTGATTGCAATGTTCTTCTGTGATAATATCTTTCTTGTACCTTTTTTCTTACGTTGTCATCAATAAAAATTGTTTTGCATCTAAATTCAGAAATTCAGTGCCGGGTCATGGTTGGGTTTAGCACTGAATTTCCTGAATCCTGGAGCTGGCTAATGCGATTTTCAGCACTTAACTAGCTATGGCTTACTGCAGTAGTTCTTAAATCTGCCCTGGGGTCCCCCAGCCAGTCGGGTTTTCAAGATGTCCCTAATGAATATGCATGAGGCAGATTTGCATGCCTATCATCTCTATTATATGCAAATCTGCCTCGTGCATATTCATTAGGGATATCTTGAAAACCCGACTGGCTGGGGGACCCCAGGGCAGATTTAAGAACTACTGGTTTAACATATAAAGAACGGAATAACTTTTATGCAGTTACCCATGCCTGTTAAATGCTGGATATTGGCACTTAACTGGCCAAGTGCTGACTCTGCTTCCTGGAACGCCCCCAAAATACCCTGTTTTCAGTTTGGTGTTAACTGGTTATTTTCAGTGGCACTAACCAGTTAAATGCCACTGAAAGTTAGAAGTTATCCCCAAACAAGCAATTTAACTGGCCATTTGCCCTTTCTGGCTGGTTGAATCATGTTGAATATTAACGCCATCCTGTATACACGTGGAGGGGCATAATAAAAAAAACGTCTAAGTCCCTTTTTGGCCTAAGTCCTTAAACGTTCAAAGCAGAAGCAGGGAAAGTGTCCATAACCAAAACAAACGTCCTTGTTTTGATTATGGCCTGCCTCTACTAAATGCCCAGATCACCACTACATCTACAAATACACCCCCACGATGTCTACACTTTTTGGCCATAATGAACCAAAAAAACGCCTAAACCCCAAACATCCAACAGAAGGGCTTTTAGGCGAAGGAGGAGCCAGTCCTTTGCCTAAAAGCTGGATTCTGTAACCGGTGTCTGTCAAAAACAACACCGGTTACAGAATCCCCCCCCCCCAACGATCCAGGCAGGAGGGTGCCCAAGCTCTCCTGCCATGTCGAACCGCGAACCCCCCCCCCGCCCCGACGATATCAGGGCAAGAGGGAGCCCAAGCCCTCTTACCCCGGCGGTCGTGCCCCCCCCTGACTCGATATGGCCAGGAGGGAGCCCAAGCCTTTCTGGCCCCGGCGAACCCCCCCCCCCCCCCCGACTAACACAACGGGCCAGGAGAGAGCCCAAGTCCTCCTGGCCCCGGCGACCCCCTAGACTAACACAATGGGCCAGGAGAGAGCCCAAGCTCTCCTGGCCCCGGCGACCCCCCCCCCCCCCCTCTGATACAACGGGCCAGGAGAGAGCCCAAGCTCTCCTAGCCCCGGCGACCCCCCCCCTGACTGGATTGGGCCAGGAGGGAGCCCAAGCCCCCCTGGCCCCGGCGACCCCCCTACCCCCACCCCCCACTACAATACAGGCAGGAGGGATCCCAGGCCCCCCTGCCCTCCACATAACCCCCCTCCCCCCAATGACCGCCCCCCCAGAATCCCCGATCAGACCCCCCCCCCCGCCGACCCACAACCCCCCCGGCCAACCCCATGACCCCCCCACCCCCACCCCTTCCCTGTACCTGTAAGTTGGCCAGATGGACAGGTGCCAAGCCTGCCCGTCTGGCAGGCCAGCTGGGTCCAGAATGGGGCCAGATTGGCCCAGGCGGCAGAAACCCCGCCCACAGGTGGGGCCTGAGGCGCTTGGGCCAATCAGAATATGATGGGAGGACTCGTAGGAACAGGAAGTTTATTGGTATCTCCTGCTCCCAACTTTTAAGTACGGGCCAGGGGTACATGGACGGGGAGTGAGTGCCTTCATGGCAGTAGGCATCCCTCCTGCCTTTTTAATTGGATGGGGGGGAGCAGGCTCCTTCATGGCAGGAGAGAGTGAGCATCCTTCCTGCCTTTTTTTCAGGGAGGGAGTTGGCTCCTTCGTGGCAGGAGGGAGGGGGCTTCCCTCCTACCATTTATTTTAGGTTGGTGGGGTCGCAGGGTTTGCCATGAAGGCCATAATTGTCGGAAGTCATTGGGAAGTGCCATCAGCAGTGGTGGGGGATTTTTTTCTTTATGGGACAGATATTTTGCGTGTGTAATACATGCAAAATATCTGTGCCATTGGAAAAAAGCTGAAAAAAAGCAGGCAGACCGGTCGGTAACACAGTTACCAACAGGTCTAGAGCAATCAGGTTTGTATGATTGGTAAAACCCGATGCTAAATAGCCAAGCAATATTTGTGCATCAGTCTCTTGGCTATTTTGCATAGGGTTTTTCTAATTTGCATGAGTCGATCGGATCGTTAAATGGGCAATCAGGGGGAAAAACGCGCGGTGGGCATTGAGGAATCTGATCCGATCAATCGCTAAACTGGTCAAACCGGTTTTGTGCATCCCCCAGTTAATTGGCAGCGATTAGGAGTTACGTTAAGATCTGCTCCATGCCCTAGTCAATAAAATGTCATGCCTGGGGGCCGCTGTGTGAGCGGACTGCTGGGCAGGATGGACCACTGGTCTAACCCAGCAGCAGCAATTCTTATGTTCTTATGTTCTTAACTTCAAAGGGGCTTTGGCAATAGGAGAGGCCTGGGTGGATATGGGGAGTTCCAAAATTTACACGCAATATTATAAAATACAGTGGAACTTTGGTTTACGAGCATAATTCGTTCCAGAAGCATGCTCGTAAACCAAAGTACTAGTATATCAAAGCGAGTTTCCCCATAGGAACTAAAGGAAACTCGCTTAATACGTTTCCATCCACCCCCCCCCCCCAAGGTCAGCGGTGCTGCTATAGCTTACTCCCCCCCCCGAGGTCACTGGAGCTGCTCCACACCCCCTCCCACGATCTGGTATCCCCCCCCAATCAGGCATCCCCCCGCACACGTTGCCATTCCCCCGTCCGCCACGATCTGGCATTCCCCCCCCAATCAGGCATCCCCCCCGCACACGTTGCCCCCCCCCCCCGAGGTCACCGGAGCTGCTCCACCCCCCCCCCCCCGATCTGGCATCCCCCCCGCACACGTTGCCCCCCCCCCCCCATGATCTGGCATTCCCCACGCACGCACCCACCCAAACACATTGTCTTACCCCCTTCTGGCACCAGCACCAATGCACAGGACATGCCGGTGCCCGAAGATCTGCTCTCTTCCTTGTGCTGGGCCTTGAGCATTTGTGCATGCTCAAGGCCTTCTAGTTCTCGTTCTCTCCGAATGGAATGAATTATGCTCATAAACCAAGATTTGACTGTATATATTGTTCCAAAATAAATAACTATCCTCGTAGCTTTTCACTAGTTGTACATCTGAGTTTCCTGAAGGAAAAAACTGAAGCCCATATCTCCTTTCTTTTTGTTTCAGTAATACATTTTTTGAAGTGAAATCAATATCTAACCAGGTGTGGAAATTTCAGCGGTATCAGTTGATCATGACATTTCACGAACGGCCTGTCCTGCCTCCTCCACTGATCATTTTCAGCCACTTTACTATGATATGTCAACACCTGTGCTGTCGATGGAGGAAGAGTGAAAGTGACCAAGAGGAGAGAGACTATGGATTAAGTAAGTCCTTTGTGAATTTCGCTGGCACTGTGAAGTTCAGAATTCACAGTCGCTTGTCCTTAATTTTGTACCAGATCCGGAGGGGGGGGGGAGAAACAAACCTTTGGTGAAACTAGGTGACCAAGATAAAGATACCACATAAAACAAATTTATGGTAGAAAATAATGAGAAATACCTAACCATGTATTGTATATTAAGGCACAATATTCAGAAGGATTTAACTGGACATGAGAAGTTTCTGCCCAGTTAAATCACATCGACCAGAGAAAACACAGATATTCGTCAGTTAACTGGATAGTGTCTGCAGAATATCATGGTGGGCTCCTGAGACCCTTTTCCTCTCTATAAAAACTGCAATCGTAACTGGGTCTTGGTGCATTGTAATTCAGGACTGACCTCAGAACCATCTTTTTGCGAAAGCAGTGGACTCCTGACAAACCCAAGGCATTCAAGGGGCAGAGTCTGGGCAGAGCCAGGAGATACCTGGTTAAGAGTGATTTTCAATCTGCTGAGTAACTAACCAGATAAAATAAGGACCAACTTTATCCTAACTTTATCCAAGCAGTTGCTAGATAGTGGGCTAAGATAAATTCTAGCGTCCACATATCTGGGTACGGCCTGGTTTCAATATCCAGGTAAAAAACAGCCCACGATGGACAGTGTTTATAAGACGCTGGCTGCTGTGGGCTGGATATTGTCCCCTACATACTCCTAAGCACTGAAACCAAGCATATTTACTGGGGATATCCTGGAAACAAGATTGGTGAGGAAGGACTCCATGAATGGTATGAGACACACTGCTCCAGAGGTAATAGGAACACTATGAAAAGCATCAAACAGCACAAGCTGGTACTCTATAAAAGCTTGAGTCATGTGTATGTGAGGGGGAGGCAAAAACTGGGTTATTTTTAATCTGCTTTGTTTTTCTCTGGAGAAGATTCCAGTTAGGACAATGTGACACAGTAATTGCATGTCGGTAAGAAAGACTGTCTAAGAAGTACAAATAGCAATGATCAGAAAATGACAGTCAAAGGCAGTGCGATAGAATCAAATCAAATCTGTCACATGGTTGATGGGTGATTAGACACTGTCAGGTTTGTTCATATGAAACAGCAAAATCAAATTCTGATGCTGACCTCATTCAAATTTTATAAAGGTCTTGATTTAGCCTTCAAGTAGTAACCATTGTCCTAGAACAGATTTTCAAAGAGCTGCCCAGTGACAAAATTAATCATTTAAGGATCAATACTCAAAGGCATGTATCCAGGCATGATGGTTGCTCACTCTTCACTACATTCAGGTCCACTTTGCACATACACAGGGGGTGGGGGGGGGGGTTCATTTTAATCATTATGTTCATTACCTTTTTCATTATGTGCTTTTTTGATTATTCGATTTCTATCCTTCACACACTTGTGTTTTCTTTTTTTAAACATTATCCACCAAGTTAACCAGACACCGGTTTGAACATCAACCAGTATCTGCTGATTTTCAGACCAGTGTCGAATTAACTTCATGGGCTGAATAGTTTTAATTGGTTAAGTCTGACTAGCTAGTGTAGATGTAATTACATTACATTACATTACATTAGTGATTTCTATTCCGCCATTACCTTGCGGTTCAAGGCGGATTACATCCAAACTAAAACAAGAATTACATTCAAAATTTGAAGGAAAGGAATAAGCGATGACATAAAATTTTTAAGTAATTCAGAAAGAACGGACTTGCTAGCACTCGGTAAGATAAATGCAGCCCTCAGATACCTGTGCTGTACAGTGATCAGAATAATCACACTGGAACAGCTATATACAGGTTTGCACGTTGTCTTTCGTCGGGCATACATGTAGTTTTTTGAACTTTTTGGTAATGCTTATAATTTAGTGTAAACAACAAACAAAAATTGTGATAAACTATTACACTTATCTTTATTTTTGGTAATGCTTATAATTTAGTGTAAACAACAAACAAAAATTGTGATAAACTATTACACTTATCTTTATTTTTGGTAATGCTTATAATTTAGTGTAAACAACAAACAAAAATTGTGATAAACTATTACACTTATCTTTATTTTTGTTTGTTGTTTACACTAAATTATAAGCATTACCAAAAAGTTCAAAAAACTACATGTATGCCCGACGAAAGACAACGTGCAAACCTGTATATAGCTGTTCCAGTGTGATTATTCTGATCACTGTACAGCACAGGTATCTGAGGGCTGCATTTATCTTACCGAGTGCTAGCAAGTCCGTTCTTTCTGAATTACTGCAGTTATCTTTGGGACTTGACACCATTGCTTTTGAAGTAGTGAGTCACTAATAAAATTTTTAAGGGAATAAAACGTTGGGTAAAGAGTTACCAACGGGAAGTAGAGGTCTTTAGGAGATAAGAATAGGGTGAATTATGGGGTTTTAGATAACGTTTGGTAGATAGAAGAATATTAGAGAGTACTAAGGGTATAGAGAGTGTTGGATGTTGGGTTGGGATTGGTCGTGCTGTAATGTGACAATTTGTGTGGGCAGATATGTACATAAAAATCTAGGCACTCAGCATAGGGTTGCCAGATTTTCCTGCCCCTAGGCCTGCCTAGTTATGGCCACTCCCACCCTAATCCCGGCCCCAAGCCCCATCCTCGCTGCCTGCTCTTGTCGGGCAGAGTGGAAGTCCACGCATGAGCAGCCGTCACGCGATGGCATCACGTGACGGCCGCGCATGTGTGGACTTGCTCCCTGCCCGACACAGCTTTTCAAAACCCAGACAAAGTGCCGGGTTTCGAAAAGCCGTCCGGACCCCCCGGACATGTCCTCAAAAGAAGGACATGTCCGGGAAAATCCAGACATCTGATAACCCTAATTTAGCAATAAATAGCATGATAAACAGTTAATCTAAAAACCCCACTCAGGGCATACCTCAGCCCTACTATTTCACCTGCAATATTGTGTGGACTGACTTTAGCTGGGGGAGGAGGGGAAAAAATTTTAACCTGCGAGATTTATGTAGTTGAAAGGCAATTTCAACTGCAGAAATCTTTGACATGTCACTCCTCCCCCCTCCCCCCCCCCCCCCCCACACACACTTCCTATGTTAAACAAAACATCCTGCAATTGGAACATTTAGGTCCAATTTCAAACTTACATTTCCATTGAAGATTTATTTTTATCTGCTGTTCTGAGATGCCGTTTTCTTTTGTGTGACAGAACTTTTCATAACAGAAGATGAGCTCAAGAAAGTGCACGACTTTGAGGAACAGTGCATAGAAGAATATTTTAGAGAAAAAGATGACAGGTTCAACTCTTCAAATGACGAAAGGATACGAGTCACTGCTGAAAGGTGCATAATAGCAAGAAATACTTTAAAGAAAATATGTTTACATAGGGACATAGATATCAACAACAGACAACAAATCCCTTTTTTTTTAATGTGCTGCAGTACAATAGGCCCTATAAGCTAGATACAGTAAACGGTGCTCAAAAATTGGCACTGAAAAAACATCAGCATTCAAAGCTGTTCTATATTGGGTATCACTAATGATAAAACCCTAAGCGCGCATGCACACTCACTACCTGGGTGATCCGTGATCCGTAGGTCCGTGGCAGGTAGGAGTGTGCATGCGCGCTTAGGGTTCTATTAGCTTGGGAGGGAAATGTCCGGGGGCCTCCGGAGCGCAGAGGGGCGGCAGCGACAGAGGCGGCGCGGGCGAAGGGTGGCGTGGGAGGAGAAGCAGCTGCACTGGTGGCAGGAGTAGGAACTTTGAGGGGAGTGTGACCGGGAAATTGCCGCAAGGCGACAGGTGGCGGAGGAAGAGGAGCAGCAGCAGCAGCGTCACTGGCGGCAGCAGCAGAAACTACTGAGGGGAGTCAGAGAGGGAGGTAACAGGAAGGGAGGCCTACTGCTTGGACAGGGGGAGCAAGGAAGAGGTGCTGCTGGACAGGGGGAGGTAATAGGAAGGGGAGGCCTACTGCTGGACAGGGGGAAGCGAAGGAAGAGGTGCTGCTGGACAGGGGGGGAGGTAACAGGAATGGGAGGCCTACTGCTGGACAGAGGGAGCAGGGAAGGAGGTGCTTCTGGATGGGGGGGAGGTAACAGGAAGGAAGACCTACTGCTGGACAAGGGGAGCAAGGAAAGGGTGCTGCTGACAGGGGGGGAGGTAAAAGGAAGGGAGAAGGCCATACTTGCTAGACAAGGGGAGCAGGTAAGGAGTGGTGGTGGACAGCCGAGGAAAAAGAGAAAACGAAAGAAAAGAAAGACAGACAGAAAGCGGGCCACATCTATTCTAGCACCCGTTAATGTAATGGGCTTAAAGACTAGTTCATAAATAAGTGCCCATTATAGAATCACAATGAGTGTTAATTTTGGCACCCACATTGTTTACTAAGACCCTATGCCAGGTGCACCCCAATTTTGGACGCCCCTCCCTGGTATTCTCTAATACTGCATGCAAATTTTAGACATGCCCCTAACCTGCCAAATTTGGATGTCCACATATAGAATCTGGTGTGTTGAGGGCAATTCTGTAATCTAGGTGCCATGTTTATGCACCCCTTGTGTGCTTGTCTAGAAAGCTGGCACTTATGTGCATATGTATAAATGTACCTATGAAAGTGCCACAGAGCACCTACATGCTATCGTGCCCATATCTGTGTAATCTACACAGCATGTATTTGCAAGGGAGACATATTCAAGGGTGGAGCATGGGCAGATATGATTGGGGCTTCCATTTAAGTGTATAACTTACAGAATACTGTGAATTATATGCATCCCTACCTCATTTAGGCACCTGCACTCATAGGCGCCAGACTCTGTGGGGTGCTAGAGCACCCCGGATATTCTTCTCAGCGCTGCCCAGACATCAGAGGCTGAAATCTTCCCAATGAGAGCTGTAGGGAAAGCAGGAAGTAAGTCTGTGTCCTCTCAACCTAATGCGGCCACCTTCCCCTGCAGCCCATTGGTCAGACATTCCTCAGCCAGTCAATAAGCTGCGAAGGAGGCAAGACCAGTAGCTTAGGAGGCACTATTGATCAGACATTCCTTACAGCCAATAGGTCACAGAGGAAAGCAGGTAGGAAGGTTGGTGTCTCCTAAGGCAGCATTTCTCAACTTCTTCAAGCCAAGTACCCCCTCAGCTTAACGAATACCAACCGAGTACCCCCGCCCAAGCTCCGCCCCTGACTCTATCCCCATAATAATAGCACTAATTGTAATGCAATTTCTGCCATCCATTTTCATATATCCACAATATAATCTTATTAATACCTAATGGTAACCACAAAATTGAAAAAACACAAAGCACACTACATAGAGAAAATGTTAATTATCATTTATATTCATTTTTTTTCCCAAAGAGGTCAAGGCAGATGACTTTAAAATCTGCAATGTCACCTCAGTAACAACTCTAGAAAAATAGACAAATATAGTGCAAAATAGAGACAGCAGATATAAATTATCAAAACTGACACATTTCTATCACTAAATTGAAAATAAAATCATTTTCCTACCTTTGTTGTCTGGTGATTTCATGAGTCTCTAGTTGCACTTCCTTCTGACTGTGCATCCAATATTTCTTTCTTTCTTTCTGCCTCCTGCATGCTTCCTCTCCTCCAGACTTCGTTCCATTCCCTAACCAACATCTCTCTCTGTCCCTCCAGGAGTCCAACTTTTCTTCCTCTCTCCACCACCCCTATTGGCAACATGTCTCCGTCTCTCTCTCTCTCCCTCCTCTGCTATGATCTTGCATCTCTGTTCTTCCTCAGGGTCTCTCTCCCTCTGCCACTTCTGTCTGCACCTCCCATAATCCAGCATCTGCCTCCTGTCTTTCCCCTTTGATCCAGGCCTCTCTCTCTCTCAGTATTTCTTCTGCTTACAACCCCTCTACCCCCCCTCCCTCATGTCCAGCATTTGTTCTCCTTTGTTCCAGATCTTTCTCTGCCTCTCTCTCCTTCCTTCCTCCCTCCCTGGTCCAGAATCTTTCCACCTCTCTGCAGTCTCTCTCTCTTTCTCTCTTCCCTCTATACACCACCCAAGTCCAACATCTGCCCCCTCTCTTCTGCCTCCTCTTTGTTTCAGGTTTCTCCCTCTCTCTATCTTCCTTCTGCTAACATTTTGAGTCCTCCCACCTTTGATCCAGGTCTTTCTGTCTCTATCACTCTCTTTGTCTTCCCCCTCCCCAGGGCCTGGCATTTCTCACTCCTTGGTTCAGGGTGCTTCCGCTCTCTAACCCCTCTAGTCCAGCATCTGCCCTGTCTTCCCCTTCCCTTTTAATTCAAGTCTGCTTTCCGCCCCTCCTCAAGGTCCTTTTGTCTCTCTCTCCCTCCCCCCTCCCCCCCTTGTCCAGATCCAGCATCTCTATGGCAACCCCCATCCTGCCAGGGCCCTTGCAACAGGCATAACCTTACCTTGATGGGCTGGGCCTTACCTCCGCTGCTTCCCACACTCAGTGAGAGTAGTCGTCTTCTGCACTGTGACCACTGCTTATCGAGGACCAACCTTTAAAGCTAATTATGGTAGCCTGCAGAGCAAACTTAGCAGGCTGCCGTTGGCCTCTGCAGCATCTTCTCTCTGCCACGGTCCCGCATCTCCTTTGATGTCAGGAGCGGGACCGCAGCAGACAGAATGTGCTGTGGAGACTGACAGCAGCGTGCTAGGTTCGCTCTGCAGGCTGCCGTAATTAGCTTTAAAGGTGAGATAGTGAGACCAGGGGGGAATCCGGAGGACGCCAAGGGGGAAGCGTGTCATTCGAGGAAGACAGCCAGGTGCTCACCTAAATTAGCCGGGCAGAGCGCCCGGCTAAAAGATACTAGGGAGAACACTGGAAAGGCAGGGCTCTGCGATTGACTCATGTTGCCTTGTGCTGCAAAAGGGGATGGAGAACCAGTCCCAGAAAACAGAAATGTGCCTGGAGCCAGGGAGAGCAGAGCAGGGGAATGACCCAAACTTGTGGTCAATAGGGAGTCACAAATGGAAGATGAATTAATCTACAAACATTAGGATGTCTTCAGGGCCGGATTTAGATGAAAAGAGGCCCTAGGCTATTCCACTTATGAGGCCTTTTCACCTCCCATTTTTAAGTTTGTAAATTATATGAGAGATAATAAAATACATCATTACTGTGATATATATCAATATGTTAAATGAAACATGTTGTTATTGGTACTAACATTTATAAAAAATGTGACACGAATAATAAATAAAAAAAAGTCGAGAACGCTTATTTGGACATTTATTCTCAGCATCATATATAGTACTTGTAACAATAACTAATCAAACATAACACACAACATTGCCCCTTCCTATGTCCATAGTGCCCCCAGTGTGTCCTTCCTCACCTCACCCCCCTCCGATGCCCGCCTGCCTCCCATCCCCCTTCCATTGAAACCCCACACCCCACACCCCACCCCCGATGCCAGTCTGGGCCACCCTGTCCTGACGGATCCACGTTTTGCCTCTCTCCCCGCGGGGCTGGGCTTTGCCCAGCTGTTTCCCTCCCCGAACCTTCTCCCAGGGCGAGAAAAAGAAAGGGAGAAGCCGAGTCGGCGCCCCGTTGCGGCCGGAGCCGGTTCCGATCCCGAAGCGTAGAATTTCTCCTTATTTTCGGTTCAGTGTTTTAGTGTTCACTGTTTTTAGAATAGTGTAATTTTAATTTTGCTAACAATTTGAATGTAGGCCCCTCTTGATCTTGAGGCCCTAGGCTGAAGCCTAGTTAGCCTATAGGAAAATCTGGCCCTGGATGTCTTACCTGTAGAGGAGAGTGAGAAGTACGAATCAATAAAGGGATGGGTGAGCTAAAACTGCATCACATAGCAGCTGGATAGAGAAAAGTGCATTAGAGCTTGCTGGGGAGTTGGATCAAGGGAAAATGAAAAGCAGAACATAAAACATCAAATTATACCTGTGCATGAGGAGTAGGGAGGGGGGGGAAAGGACCAGGAAGAATGAGAGAAAAAGAAATTAGGGGAATTGGAAAATTGGGAGAATAGAGTGTGGTGTACGGTAGATAGGCTGAGGGAAGAGAGGGACTGCTTGGAGAAAAGTATTATGAATGACTTAAATGGAAAGAGAGAGAGAAAGGATGATGCTGACAAGCTGTGGAAGAGAGAGTGGAGAACCCTAAGTTTTCATATGTCCACATTACCTGCCCTGTTCTTGACATTTAGATACAGGTTGGTCACTCATTACCAGTTGTATTTTGGGTTTTCATTGCTGGATGAGAAGACATTTGTTGTGAGTTATGGTTTGAGCACCCCCAATCATTTCCAAAAGTTGGTTCCTATACGTGCACTTATGACAATTTATGGCTAATGTAACTAGATGCCTAAATGTTAGGTATACTAGTATTCTATAATAGATTCTAGGTACCCTGGTTCCATTATAGAATAGGTTTCTTGCACGAGGCCTCTGATTGTCTACATGGAGGCGTCTAGTAGAATTGGTCTCTATGTGATCTCCAATGCTTTTCTACCATTGAGGATTGTTTTTGCACCAAAACCTCCCCAGTTGCTTAATAAACAATATCTTGATACGGTTATTATTATATGTATACTAAACAGCCTTGTAGAGCTCTAGAAATATCAATGGTGTGATTTTCTAAAATATGTCAAATGTACATGACTTTCCTGATCATCACTGATGGGAACATCCTCAAAAAAGGCTTTCCATTTAGCATTGAGTTGATGAGATCTGAATCATTTAGTGATTACTAGAAAAAGAAAAGGAGACTAGGTTGAAGAAGACATACATTTATGATACTTTTGACAAAGGAAATAACTTATTTTCATTATTTTCAAGGGTTGAGAACATGTCCATGCGCTTGGAGGAAGTGAACGAGCGAGAGCATTTTATGAAAGCATCCCTGCAGACAGTGGATATCAGACTTGCTCAGCTGGAAGAAATGGTAGGGAGAATGGTGACAGCCATGGAACGACTTACTGGAGTTGAAAAAGGAGAAGCCAATAAGATACGATCCAGGGCCTCCTCAGACTGTACTGACACAGCCTACATAGTCCGACAAAGCAGTTTCAACAGCCAAGAAGGGAACACCTACAAGATCCAGGAAATCACAGACCCTGTGGGAGAAGAGCCTATGTCTCCAACGTCTCCAACTTTACTGCCTCGTATGAGAAGCCACTCATTTTACACAATGACTATGAAGGAAAAATGTGGGCTGGAAAAGATGGAAAATTTTTTCAAAGAGAGGACTCTAAGTCTGCAGCGAGCTAATAGCTCATACTCTATATCAAAAGAAGTAAAGCCACCTCCACCCCCAGCAAGCTCTTTGTCAGTTGCTCATGAATCAAGAAGGCCTTCATCTTGCATAGATATTTATGTTTCTGCAATGGATGAAACTCACCTGGGTTTAGAGCCTAGTGAAAGTTCAATGAATATGACTGGCACTGGAGACCCTTGTCAGTTGACTGAATTAATATCAAGCTGCTCAGCAAGTCATGGCTGTTGTACCACTGGTGCAAGTGGCAGAAGTTCCAGTAGGAATTGTAATTATGAGGAGCTCACTTCTTACATTAGTGATACAACTCCATGCCCTTCAGAATTCACACAAATGACAGACAGTCAAAACCCATGGGACATGGATCCACCCTTGTATCACACCTTAGAACGCTCAAAAAGCAGTCGCTTACTGACCACTGCACCTTTTATTCTTGAGGAAACCCCAATAGTGAAATCTCATAGTTTTATGTTTTCTCCCTCACGGAGCTATTACAACAATCTTGGGGTTACAATGAAATCAGCAGAATATACAAGCATTACAGACTGCATAGACACCAGGTGTGTCAGTAGCACACCTCAGACCAGTGCAGAACGATCTACTTCACCTGGGAGTCTTGGAGACAAAGTAGAGGACTTAGGCTGTTGCCACCCAGAAAGAGAAGCAGAGCTAAGTCATCCCAGTTCCGATAATGAAGATCATGAGGAAGATGCCAAAGATGGGAATAGAGGTGTTTATTTATCTTCCCAAGACAGTAACTCAAATAGAACACTGTCTAACAATATATCACTTCCAAAAATGGAACGTGCCAACAGCTATTCTGCAGATGAACCCAACATGATGTATTCACAGACAAGAAAAAGCTATTCTATCAGTGATAAACTTGATAGGCAGCGAAATACATCAGCCCTCAGAAACCCGTTCCACAGAAGCAAGTCATCTAGGCCAGAGAGTAGGGGGGACAGTATGTCCATGCGAAGACTGTCTAGAGCAGCCGCCTTCCATAGCTTTGAGAACAAGCATAGCTAGGCCTAAAACTTATCATCTCAAGAAGTCTGAGCTCCTATGTTTACCTCTGCCCAGCCTTTTTTTTATTCGCATAATAGAATAATCTCACAGTGTGAGATGCTAGAAGAAACCAACTCCTGAAGCTGGCCGGGTTAGCACTTTCTCTGGGTGTCAAGCACCACATTTTGGCTCTTGACATTTGCAAATGAGAAGGGTCTGGAGAAACCTTTTTCAAAATCATTCCCTCATGGAGTCATGAGGGGCAGAAATGAGTTTCAGAGTGCTGCTTATGGGAAGATACTTTTTGACTTCCCAAGATTTATTTTAGCATTATTAGGACATGGAAATTTAACCCATGAAGAGCATATGAATAATATGTTCCAAATCTTAATTCTTTAACCTCGCTGCATTTGAGCTGACTTATAAGATACATAGTTCCTCTTCAATGCAGACGCCAGCAAGCAATCCTTAACTTTCAAATCCTAATATGCCAACACTTCTGTGATTAATCATGGGGAAGAAAAGCAAAAAGACACTCACAGTTGACCCATCTCTTCTGTATTTAATTCTAGTGCCACAGCTGGTTTATCTGTTGCAGAACTGAAAGAAAGCAATGCCTTTTGTATTTATTAACATGAGAAAAATACAGTTCAAAGGATTTCTTGTATTAAATAGGAGTTCTGATAACAGTTGAGCAAGCTCAGGATGAATGTAATTAAATGGCTAAATGTTATATATTTATTTTTTTACCATGGGTCCTCAACAGAGTTGCCTCAGTGAATTGCATGAGATGGAGCTGTGGGAATGGCGTACTGGGGTGATACTAGTGATGCTCTGAGTAGCAACTTAGTACCGTTATTCCCCTGTTTCATTTCAGTGTTTTATTTTACTCTATAATGTCACTGCCAGGTTAATCTCACAGTTTTAGTGACAAGTTACCAAGATTCATGCTGCTAATCCATCATACTTTACAGATGCTTTCCATAATGGGACATCTGAAGGTTTTCAACATCTGGTGCAGACATCTATTAAAAGGTCTTAACTTAGCCAGTTTTTTCTGGCTGGAGTTGCCCCACACCATTTCTGCTATCAGTTTAAAGTTTCACATGGGTCCTATTTATCAAGCTGCATTAATTGTTAAGTTGGCAATTAGCAAGCGTAAATAGTATGGGTATCATGTTAAGAGCTAATGAACGCAACTGCTGTTAACAGTTGACATAAAATGAGGTGGAATGGCTGGAGAAGGCATGGGGCCTGCACCTTACAGAGATGTATTAACCATTAAAGTCAGAAAAATCAGGAGAAAACCTCCACAGTTCGATCAAAGACAAACAAACTACAGTGGAGATGTTCAATGATGTTGGTGTACAATTTATTTCACAATTGAAAAAAGCTGGTGCGATGGCTCAGACTTTTTTCAATTGTGAAATAATTGCACACCAGCAACATTGAACATCTCCACTGTGGTTTGTTTGTCTTTAACCATTAATGTGCCAGAGAATATGGTACAGTAAACACCACCTACCTAGGTGTAGCAAATTGCATCATATTATCTGCAGTTTGGTGACATACAGTAAAGAACTTTTCTCTGCATTAACTACAATTAGGGCCTGATTCTGGAAATGGAGTTTGCCGCTGTAGGCACCTGCAAAACGGGTATGCGCCTTTTCCAGAATTGCACCTATTTTCTTCTACAGACTCCTTAAATGTAGGCCAGCCTTTTACAAGCCTACATTTAAGGCGTCTGACTCACACCTACCTACGAGAAGCACCTAGGCACACCTGCGGACAACTATGGCCACTTCTGGGGTAAACCACGCCAGCCTTAGGCACCTGTAGGCATGCTTAGACATTTCCATACGCAGGCGAACAACATCCTATCGATTTTTTAAAAAATCATGCATTCCGATTGGTCTGTTAGACCGTGGTAGGATGCCTACAATCGGGACATCATTTTTAGAATCAAATCCTTACTTCGTAATAGCTGTAAAACCTTAATGCAGTTTACTACATAGGACCTCATGTTACAAACTATGGAAGTATATGGAAATGATTAACAGGATCAAGATGAAAATCCTCCCCAAGTCAACCTGCGTATCTTCTCACCAGCATGAGGCAAATTTCTGTGGGCAATAAGACTTCAGATATTCTGTTGTTTGCATAGCTAAGAAATTTTGTGGAAGTAAGAGCAGAGAGAGGACAGGGTGAGTGTGGTCTCATGGTCTTCATTATTATTATTTATTTATTTATTTTTTTACTGTGATATTCTCATTTCATTACAAAATTACATTTTTTGGAGAATGATTTTGGTTCTGTGAGGATCCTACTCTTTACTGAGGCAGTTTGTTGTAAATACAATGTGGAAGGAAACCATTGAAGAGACTATGGTAATCACTATGGTACAGTATTAATGGGAGACCCCCCCACCCCCCTAAATCACAGTTGTCGCTTCTTTTGTCTTTCACCAAAGCTCAGATTCTTTTGTTTTCTGATTCTAGCAGACACACCAGTTAGTTCTAATCTAATCTAATGCGTTATAGCCTACTAAATTCCCAACAAGGTCCGAAGTGGTTAACAAAATAAAATAGCTATAAAATACAAAAACATTAAACGAAAATGTGTAATAAAAATGTAAAATAAAGTACTATAACAAAGAAAACCAAATGCTAAAAAATGTTCGTCGAATTTTAAACCTAAATTTTATACCAACCCTTAGAGATAATTCTAAAATAAGAATTTGCCATTTAACTTTGACTCTTTTAAGAACTATGGGACCCTTTTTGCTAAAAGTATGCTAAGCCTTAACACCAGCTTAGCGTGCAAGAAATGGCTTACCACAAAATTCAGAGTCCATTCCCAGCCCGCCCTGCCCCACCCATGGCTCCACCCAGCCTGGCCCATTGCTCTTCCCTACCCCACTCATTCATGTGCCCCTGGTGCAGCCAATTAGTGGCCAGAGGCTGCCTCCCCATGCCACAGCAGAAGGAAAGGCCTTCATTAAAGGTCATTTCTTGCTGCTGTATGATTAATAGCAGCAGGAAATGACCTTTTATGAAGGCCTTTCCTGTTGTCATGACACTGGGAGGCAACTCGGAGAAGAAACGTGACTAATCAGCAGTAGACACCCCTCCCCCCAAAAAAAAGTGGGAGTTTCACACTTTGCAAGTCTGCACTAAAGTATTTTACAGTCCTTGGCCTGCCAGTATACAGTACTTGAGTGCTATTTTTAATTTTTTTGTGTATAATTTTTTTCAGGAGACATGATGGATGGAGAATTGGCATGGAAATGTTATCTAGCTAGCATGTTCATATTAGCCTACACTATCTGGATAATGTAGACTTAATGTGGGAGAACTTAGGCCCCGATTGTATAAACGGCACCTAAAACATGTGCCAAGCAATACCGCACATAGCGGCTATCAATCTTGAGTAAAACGCCATTTATAGAATCACACCTAGTAGCACCTAATTTGGACTTAAGCATCAGTAGGCTTCAAAAGCTTAGGCACCCCCTATTTATGTCAGGGTTTTCTTGGCCTAAGTTAAGTTTCAAGTTTAATTAAATTTTAATATACCGACCATTGACGTGCACCTGGCCGGTTTACAAAGCTAAAAAAGGTTAAAATAAATTTTTGTAGGGGGGTAGGAGGGGGAAATGTGAACATTAAATAGACAAACTAGAAATACAAACATGAGTTTGAGGGGAAAGGAGGGGAAAGTTAATAATTACATCATTAAAAATAAATTAATTAAAGGGAAGGGGGGAATAAAACACCAGGAATGGGGATCGCTTCTTAAAAGCGGTTCGTGTAATATACTGCAATCCTGTTGAAAAGGAAATATTTAGATGCTACATTTTTAGTTTAGTCTTGAATTTGTCGAGGGAATTTTCGAAGCGGAGTTGAGGTGGCATGTTGTTACATAAAATTGGAGCTACAACGGAAAAATTAGTATTTCTAGTGTAGTAGAATTCTTTAATGGAAGGTATAGTCAATAAGTTCTGATCAGCCGATCTAAGGGAAGAGCAAAAGGGGATGATGAGTTTATCAAGAAAAGATGGGAGAAGCGAAGTTAGGTGCCTAGATGCAAAACATACCCACAATCTACTCCTAACCATGTCTATTTTCTGGTAGTTGCCTACAATCTAATTAATTGTTTTTTAATTTTCTACTTAATTGCAATTTTCAATTAACGGTGCTAATTAAGCCTAATTGAATAGTTAAGCGCCTAGATCAGCTATGAACACCAATCTGGGCAACTAAAAGCATCTTTTATATAATCAGGGCCTTAGTGCCTCCAAGGAGGTGGTCAGGGCTTCTTTATTAATATTTTTGCAGGTGTTGCATGCTAGTGGAAAAATTAGCACAGGACCTGCATAAATAAAAATTAAAAAGTCCTATATTTAGGATGCATTGGAAGTGGGCTTACTCATTCTATATATGGCATCCTGATCTGGGTGCCCAAATGTGGTTGCACTGCGCATGTAACTCATTTGGCTCACGGATGCTAATAGCCATGATGTCAATCGGCATCAATGAGAATTTGCACGTGTATCTGGTCGTACATTATTTCATAATGTTAGGCACCTAAATCCCACAGCATGCAAACCAAAAGGGTGCGTGGCCATGGGAATGGCATGGGCGGGTCATGATCCTTCCAAAAAAAATTGCTCACAGTGTTATAGAATAATGGGTTTCAATGCCCAGCTTTGTCGCCAGGATTTACACCAGCTTTCAGCAGGCGTAAATCTAGAGCCCAGAGTTGAACGCGGAAACTAGGGAGCTAAGCGCTACTCCATAAAGGGTGCATTCCCTTTTTAAAACAGCGACAAACTTTTCCAACTGGAAAGTCCCCAAATAAAATGCACTAAGCCATAGACAGCATAACGCTGTTTTGTTGGGGGGATGGGGGTCCAGGCAGGGCAGGATTAACCAATAGGCCAAGTAGGACGTGCCTAGGGCCCGAAATGGTCAGGGGGCCCCGATGAAGGAGGGCATCAACATTTTTTTTTTTTTCCAAACGGCGATGGGCCCCTCCAGCATCGATCGGCAATGCGGGCCCCACCCCAATTGGCAACACAGCCCCCCCCCCCCCCCCATCGACGGAAAGTAAGACAAGCAAGCAACGCGGGTAAGAAAGGCAACGGGAACTGTAATTGTGCAAGCGGTGCTGCTTGCCCAAAGCTTCTCTCTCACATAGCTTCCTGGGCGCGTGGTGGGGTGGGGCGAGGCAGTGTACTTGTGTGCCTAGGGGCCTTCGACGAATTAATCCTGCCCTGGGTCCAGGGGCTCCACCCTAGACAGCAGAATCCTGCGGCACAACCTCTCACCAGCTCCTAACTCCCCCACCCACTTCCTCCCGGGCACTGTACTTTCAAATCTTTGGGCCACCGCTACACAGCATCAATGAGAAGGCCTGCTACCTGGAAGTAGAATGAAGAGTTCTGGGGCAGGCATGCTCGTTGACGCTGTGCGGCGGATGCCCAGAAATTTAAAAGTACAGCGCTGGGAGAGGGATGGCGGGAACCGACCAGCGACTGCCAATCTTTGAGGAGGCCATGGCCCCTGTGGCCTCCCCTGTTCCGATGCCCTTGCACTACTAAGCCCAAATCATAGCACGTCTTATTTAAAGAGCCCCTAATTTTGATTTGTCTTCTTTGAATTTAAAAAAAAAAAAAACATGTGGTCAGAGGAACACCCATTATACACAGTAGTATTCAGGTACATCGTAAGCATAGAAACAGGAAGAATAATTTTATAGCAGGCCACTTAACAGCTAGATTATCCATAAATTACACTGATTTTGAAAATTACAGCACAGAATGTACATACAAATATGCGTTAACTCCTCCTCTTTGGCACACACATACATTTGCCAGTTAATTGTGCACACGTGATGCACGAATACAGTAATTGTTACCATGCTGATATGCTACATGTTGTGTTAAGGGGCAGGAGGTAGGCCGTTATAAGCAAAGAATGGGCACGGACCGCACTCTGCAATTAGCACACAAGGCTTACTGCATCCTAACTGAGATCTGTATAGTTAGCGGGGGTGCACTTACCGCCTCTTGAGGAGGAGGTGATCAGTGTATGCACGTGAATTGCAGTTTTAACACATGGTGAAGAACATGTCATTGTAGTATCTGCCATCAACCATTTAGATTTTGTTTTTTTCTGTTAACATGCCAGTAAATTAACATACCTCAGTCAAAGGGTCCCTTAATTCATTTACGTTTAGGAGTGCTATTTATTTGATCCCTTTAACGCAACCCAGTCCAGTCGGAACCCATCTAGCCCGTCAGGTTTGCAGGATTCCACAATGAAAATGTATGAGATAAATTTGCATACAGTGGAGGTAGGGCATTCAAATCTATCTCATGCATATTTATTGTGGGTATCCTGAAAACCCAACTGAATAGGTGTGTCCCAAGGTCTGGGTTGAGAACCCCTGCTCTAATGGATATATTTATTTAGATAGCAGCTCAATATTGCTACTATCTGAATAAATGGTGACCTCACCCTGGCTCATCTTAAAAACCACATAGCTAAATCTTGGCCATACATAGAACTGGGATGTTACTTTTGTGGATGATAGTAAGCATCTATAACACTCATATCATTTTTTTTAGATTTTTTTTTCATAATGAATGTGGAGTGAATGGTTTTTAGGGATAAGTCATAGTCCACTGTGCAGTGTGCAATGTTTCCAGTAAAATAGCTGAATCAGCGATAATATGGTTCACCTTGATGTAGCTTTTGGTCTGGGTTCCTGCAGCTAAGTTTTGATAGATATCTGGACTTAGATTGCCCCCATGTAGCTCAGTTTGTATTTTCTAAAAGCCTTTTATTGGGGCCTTTTTTAGATTTGTCAGGCTCTCGGGTACTAGTGATGGTGAGGGAAGAGCAACAAACATTTCTGGTGGTCAAAGCAATTCCCTCACTTAAAGGCCTAATTGTCAACATGGGCTGCCATTAAGATGGTTATTGTAACACTAATTTATGCTAGCTAGCACAGGTCCCTTTTTATTCAGTGAGACCTACTTACTAACCACCGGGGTTTACGGTAAAACAATACATCTTAAACTGTAGCCCACTTGAGCACTTCTCCACATTAGCAAGTGCCCAACTCAGATTCACTCTTGCCCTGCTTCAAAACATAAGTCAAGAGAAAATTGAGAATAACTTAAGCTTGGTTAATGCTCTGTTGGCCTCAGTCAAGTTGGCACAGATTCCATCCAGACCAGGGTTGCATTTCAGTCTGAAAGAACTGTGCACACCTCATTTTCAACAATTCCAGAATGGAATCTGTCCCATCTTTCTCACCACTATTCTACTGAATACCTTGAAGCGCATAATTTTATGTTTATGTTATACAGTAAGCAACCTACCAAGAGAATTCACAAAATAAAAAATTAATGAAATAATTGAGCTCAATGTAATAAACATCAAATAATGCCGCTGGGAAGCAAAAAAAATGAAAATGTTTATCAATTACATCATTCACCAGTCAGTTTCAGCAAGACGTTACCTCACTGCTTTGCCAAACTTCATTCAGTACAGTTAAACGTTATTTTTAGGTCCTCAGCGGGCCACCACGCACTCAACTCATCTCATTCTGCGGGGCTTTATGCACCCTTTCGTCACTGGACCCATAGATTTTGTATGCGTTTTTATAGGTATTAATTTTACCTTCATTAATTTAAGTATAAATATGCTAAAAGTACTTAGCTTATATTAGACGCTAGTTGGGAGGGTAGAAACATCAGTCATCCAACATGTTTCGCCCGTCACAGGGCTTTATCAATGCTCCCTCTCCCACTCATAACCACAGTCTCCCACCATTGCGTCAAGAACGCACAACATCATGGCACAAGCCCTCCACAATCAGAGCACAAAGTGGGGGTGATGAGTTAAACAACACAGCCAAAAAGATCAAGAAAATAGGTTACTTATCTTAAATGTTCATCGGTCTTCTTGAAGTAGTAAAGTGCCATGACGTCATGCACCAGCTGGCAATCAAAATCCACACATTCCCATTCCCAAGTGTCCACAGTGAAAATCGTGATCCAAAATCAAACGCCAAAATATTTAAAAATCAAAACCCACAAAAGTCCACGGTCATTCAACGTACTCAACAAACTATATCAATCCATGCTGACAAATCCCTCCTGCTTCCTCGACACAGATGTTATACAGCATACGCATATAATATATCCCATTTAGAATCCCATTAGACTGCAATCAGTGATTATAATAGTAAATGTTATAGGAGAGTTTCATCAGTGCATTATATGAAATAAATAGTATATTTGGGGAAAAAGAACTGTAACATTCAATAAAATAACAAGTTGCAAAGTACATTGAGTTCCTAAAATCCATATTCTGCTACCCCATTCAGTCATATGCACTGTGGAATATGCATTCTTGTTCACAATCTATAGCCTCTGCAATTTGCGTGACCTTTTCTATGGCTCCACTGTAACTGTCCAAGCTAAAGTATAATTTTATCTGAGCCAACGTGAGTTGTGATAGGTGCATTGTCAAAGTGTGAAAGCTGAACTGGCATGCTGTTCATTAAAAAAAAAACCAATAAGATAAACATGGTAAGATCCTATTTTGAAGCTTACTTAAGCATTTGTTTACATATGTTGATCTCTTAATGGATTACTGTACAGTATTTTATAAATATTTTCATATAGTAATGTTTTGTTGTTTTAGTGATGCTACGACATATTAGTATGATGTTATTCTAAATACTGGATTATAACATTATTCTTTCATGAACAAAATAATACAAGTCATTTATCTTGCTTAGGGTCAGTGTTTCTTGTGTCTATAATAATAATGCATGCGTTGTTCCTTGGGTTTGTCTCAACCACAGTGAGGCATAACCTTTAACTGCTATTTGCATATTATGAATACAGACGGTAAATTGGTGTGAGTTCTTATGTTCAGATTTTTTTTTTGTTTTGTTTTAGATTCTGTTAACTCTCCAGACCAAGCAATCTTAACCAGTTCTTTGTCTGTTTTTCTTAAAAAATGTAAAAAGAATATATATTGTACATTTAAAAGTTCTATGAATTAAAATGTGAAACCCAAGATTTTTGTAATTGTGGCACAGTGAAGAAAGTCTACTCTTTGTTTTTTTTAATTAAAAAAAGAGCACTGAGGTGCTAGAAATTAAAAAAAAAAAAAAATACTTAAAGAAGCATTGGAAAGCAGCCCCCTTCAGTTCTAGTTTCCAGACAGTAGCATATTCTGATTTAGGGCTCCTTTTACGAAGGTGCGCTAGCGGTTTTAGCGTACACACTGGATTAGCGCGCGCTATAGTGCACGCTAGCCGAAAAACAACCGCCTGCTCAAGAAGAGGCAATAGCGGCTAGCGCGGCATTTTAGCGCGTGCTATTCCACGCGTTAAGGCCCTAACGCGCCTTCGTAAAAGGAGCCCTTAGTGTCTGCAGAAGATATGCCGGGTGTGTATGTGGGTGTATATTAGGCTTATTTATTTACCATACTGTATTTATATCCTGCTTTAACCAAAGTGGGTTACAAAAACACATACATAATTAAAATCAACATGCAGTACTATGTCAAACTTTATCATCTATTAATTTCCATATATACATCTATGTACCTATGGTTACGTATGTGCCTCGCGTCTAAGAATGTGCCAGTCTAGGATTCATGCCATTGGTGACTAATATTTTTTATGGAGTGTCCAAAGCATCTGTGAAATTTCCATTCCTACTAAAAGCATTTGAGCACCATTAGCGTAGTCTCAACCCCATCCTTGGAACACACTAAGCCAATTTGGTTTCCCTCTCCCAGATATGCTAGTTTGGAATATACAAGGAAGATGGAAGATGATATCTTTCTTCTGAAAGGACCCTCGACCACAAGAGGTCATCCGCTCAAACTCAGGGGAGGGAAGTTTCGTGGAGACGCCAGGAAGTACTTCTTCACGGAGAGAGTGATTGAGCATTGGAACAAGCTTCCAATGCAGGTGATCGAGGCACGCAGCATCCCAGACTTCAAGAATAAATGGGATACCTATGTGGGATCCCTACGAGGGTCACGCCAAGGGATAGGATCACTAGGGTATAGACTTGAAAGAGCGGGTCAGTAGAATGGCAGTATTACAATTATACTTAAAGGGGACATTAGACTTAGGGAGGGTCAATAGTGTGGGCAGACTTGATGGGCTGTAGCCCTTATCTGCCGTCATCTTTCTATGTTTCTATGTTTCTATCTGTGGAATGCTCCCCCCCCCCCCAGGTTCACCTAGAACTCTCTTATTCCAAGTCCCATATAGCACTCAAGACATATCTTTCTGAAAGGGCATTTGAAGATATCATAGTCAACAGTGGTGGAGCTCTGCAGATCTACTGACCCATGCAGCTACTGTCTCTCCGAAGCTTATTTTTCCCCCTTCTCAGTTGTAGACTCTCCACTATGGACTCCTAGACGTACACAATTAGCGCATGCTATGGCGTGCTCTAGCTGAAAAACTATCGCCTGCTTAAAAGGCGTGCGCTAAAACCGCTAGATCACCATTGTAAAAGGAGCCCTATATGATTGATTGCATAACTGGCTCTTCCTTGATTGTTATGGACATTTCATTTTTTTATTTCATGTAGGTTTGTTTCTTACAGCGTGAACATCCTGCAATGTTTGCAGGAAGGGCAATATGTTAAATTTTAAATAAACCATAAGATATCCACACTGAATGTGCATGAGATAGATTTGCATACAATGGAGTCAGTGCATAACAGTTTCTCTCACGCATATTCATTGTGGGTATCCTGAAAACTTTCCTGGCTTGGTGTGTTCCGAGGACTGGCTTGAGAACTCCTGGTGTAGTGTATCCCCTTTTTATTATCACTGGAACAGGATGTTAGTTTACTTTGTGCATGTTCTTTCTAATTATCAACAGCAGAGCAGGGATGAAGCAGCTCTTCAAGTGCCAAATTTGTACATAGCTGTACATTTAAAAAAAATCCATCAGGCTTTCTTACATAGGAGCCTAAATTCAAGATACACATTTAAAAGGCAATTCTGTAATGCATCAGTTACATGCACCTTGTGCATGCAAATTTATTTATTTACTCAATTTTCTTTTTTTTTTTCTTTTTATATACAAATTTAATGATTACAATATCAGATGATACCAGGAAAAAAAGGATTCTTATACATAATTAACGATATTTATACATACAAACAAAATTCCGTTCCAAGCCCACAACCATGGGAAGACATGCTACAATTTCAACTACATAATAAGAAGAAAACTAAGAATTGGTTCTTGATGCATCCTTGTGAATCTTTAACCAGTCCCTGCTATTTGGGGCTCTTACATCCTCCAGTTTTCTCAGAGTGAAACATTAGTTAAAGAAAGAAAACTCATTTCTGTTCTCTAGCTAATAAGAATTGTTGCAATTGAATGGGATCCCAAAATACATATTCAATGTCTTGTAATTTAACAAGACATTTACATGGAAATTTTAGATAAAACGATGCCTCAAGAGCTAGAACTCTTGTTTTTCATTTTTAAAATTATTTCCTTCTTAATTGCATAGCTCTTGAGACATCGGGAAAAATTCTAACCAAATCTCCACAAAATTTTGTCAGCCTATTTTTGAAGTAAAGTTTCATTATTAACATTTTATCTATCTCACTCATCCATGTTATTACCATAGTGGACCTACTCTGGTAAATTAACCAAGTGAAGATTCCTCACTCTATACATATTTTCCATCGTTTCCATTTTAGAATGTAACACCATAGAATCCTTAACAGCAGATACCGAGACAACTTGAAGTGTATTACTTTGAGTTTCAACCACACTTAATCTTTTATCCAAACAACTTAAATTTGAATCCACATTTTCAAATTTTTGAGACACAGACTTTGAAAAGTCCAATGTTTGTTTCACTGTTTCTCCGAGAAACCCTTAAACTTTAGATATACCTAACCACAAATCTTTTAGGGTAATATCTTGTGTTTCCACTGCTGGTGGTTGGTCTTCTACTACACCTGAAAATTCAAGTGGTTTAGGTATTTCAGTGAAAGCTAATTTACTTGTCTGAGTAGAGGATACCACATATTCAGTGGAAATAGCGGGAGTAACCTTCCCGCTATCACTTGATACTGGGTGAAGGGGGGGGAGTCCTTTTGAGGGGGCTCATTGATGCACCCGATATGGGAGAAGTCATATTAAGTAAAGTTTATGGAGGATTATTAGTAGAAAATGTCAAATGCCTGGCCATGGGACCAGGTACAGCAGGTGTTGAACTCTTAGGTTTAATTTTCCTTTTCCCCATGACCTGACAGATTAATATTTATACGACCCGGATTCCTACTCCTCAGCTCCTTGTTGCTCCAAGGGGCTCCCAAGGGGCAAAACATGCCCCTTTGAGCGCGCCCCTTCGGCCGTGCCCTGCGGCCGCACGGCTGTGGCTGCAACCGCGGCAGCGGTGTCCAATTTGAGGAAATCTGTAGAGACGGACCCGGTGACGTCAGGGGTCCGTCTCTTCAAGTGCCTGCCCGGTGAATCACCAACAAGCGCCTGCCGCTGCTGCGGGAGACTCGGGGCTGCAAAACAGAGTCTCCTCCAAGTGTCCCAGGGTGTGAGACAAGTAGCAGCTCCCCTACTAAATTTTCTATATCGTTTTCCCAGGAGAGCTCAGAACAGTTTACATGAATTTATTCAGGTACTCAAGCATTTTTCCCATTCCAGGAGAAAGGCAGATCTACATCAAGAAGCCTTCACAGACTAGACTTACATTTTCCATCAGTGAAGAATGTATGATTAAAATCTGTTTGGGAACAATCTTTCACATATCAAAGCACAAAAATTTAGAACTTTCATTATTAGGCATGACAACTTCTATATTATACCATCTAGACCAGTGGTCACAAACTCAAACCCTTTGCAGGGCCACATTTGGATTTGTAGATACTTGGAGGGCCACAGAAAACTTTAACTTTAACTGCAAAATTTTCATTTCTTTAATAAGACATTAACTATTTTTTCTGTGGCCCTCACAGTTAAAGTTTAACATCTTTCCTTTCTCAAAACTGACACATTTCAATCACTTTATTGAAAATAAAATCATTTTTCCTACCTTTGTTGTCTGATGACTTTATTTTTCTCTGCTTTTAACTATGTTTCCAGGGCATTGACTGTTTTTCTCTCCGTCTTCACTTTCTGCCTTGCATCCATCTTTGGCATTAACTTAACATTCAATGTTTCCATTTTTCTGCTTTCTTCTCAAAATCTACTTTTCTATGTCTTACTGTCCCTTCCTATCTCTCTCTCCTTCCCTCCCTATTTCCACGGTCTGATATCTCTCTCCTTTCCTCCCCCCCCAGTGTAGCATTTCTCTTTCCCTTCCTCCTTTCTGCCCCCTGCAGTCCATCTCCCTTCCCTTCCTCCTTTCTGTCCCCCCTCCCAGTCCAACATTTTTTTCTCTCTTCCTCTTGCATGCTTCTCCTTTGGTCCTCCTTCCCTCCCCCAACCAACATCTCTCTCTCTCTCTCTCCCTCCAGGAGTCCAGCTTTTCACTCTCTGCCCTCTCCCCCTTTCCCAGTGTAACATTTCTCCTTCCCTCCTTTCTGTCCTCCCCATCCATCTCACCCTCTCCATGAGTCCAACACTTTCTGCCTCCTGTACGCTTTCTCTCTCTGTCCTTGCCTCTTCCCTTGGGTGGCATCCCTCCTTCCCAACCCCCAACCCAACATGCTCTCTCCCCATGCACCATCTCTCCCTCCCCTGCAGTGTGTAGGACCTTTCCTTTCCCTACCTTTCTGCCAGGTCCAGCAGTACCTCTTCTCCCTTCCCTGCTGCCCCTGTCCAGCAGTACCCCTTCCCTGCTCCCCTTGTCCAGTATTACCCTTCTCCCTTCCCTGCTCGCCCTGTCCAGCAGTACCCCTTCTCCCTTTCCCTCCTCCCCTGTCCAGCAATACCTCTCCTCTCTGTAGCCTAGTGCCAGCTCACTGTGTACTTTTAACTTAGCCACACAGCTGCCACTAGCATTAGTTTAGCCACGATTTCATCAGGCATCCTCGGGGCCTTTACTAGGCTAGCCTGCTTCAATGATGTTAGGCCGGCCGACCTATGAAAGGCCCTGAGGCTGCCTGATGAAACCGCGGCTAAACTAATGCTTGCGGCAGCTGTGTGGCTAAGTTAAAATCACACTGAGCTGCCGTTGCTGGTACGAGGGTGTGGAGAGAAGAAGAGGAGTCCTGGCAGCATATCGGTGGCAGAACACAGGAAGTAAGTCAGCTGACGCCAGCACCGGAGCCTCTCTTCCTGCCCAGTGTGCCACTTCTGAGATCGCGTACAGAGTGCAGGCCGCAAAATAGTACCTGGAGGGTCGAATGTGGCCCATGGGCCACGAGTTTGAGACCGCTGATCTAGACCTTCACGAATCGGTCATCCTTATATCCATAGGCTTATCATCAGCATTCAATAAAATTGAACATGCCCTTCTTCTCCAAAGATTATGCTCAATCGGTATTACAGGTCAAGTCCTTAAATGGTTTGAATCCTTTTTTTCAGATAGATCATACAAGGTTTCGTTAAATGATTCAACTTCTCCAACTTACACAAGTGAACCTGGAATCCCCCAAGGCTCCATCTTATCGCCACTACTTTTCAGCATCTTTCTTTCCCTGCTTTTGGCACTATGCCAATCTATTGGCTTCACAGCATTCACCTATACAAACGACATACTACAGCTGCTACCTACATTGGACTCTGGCAACATTAACGAAATACTAAAATTAAATTTAAAAAAACTTGAGCAAATCAAGACATGGCTAGATAAAAACATGTTAGCACTAAATGTGGCCAAAACTAAAACATTGTTATTTCCATGGAAGGAAGGACTAAAACTAATTAGCCCAATTGTCATTAACAATAGTCCCTTACAACAGGTAACCTCAATAAAAATTCTGGGAGTTACCGTTGGTAAGAAATTCTCATATCATTAGATTAGAGGATTAGAGGCAGTTAGAAAATTAGTCAGGGGCACTGTTCAGGCAATTAGGCCTGATGGGCCGCCGCAGGTGCGGACCGCTGGGCAAGATGGACCTCTGGTCTGCCTCAGCGGAGGCAACTTCTTATGTTCTTATATCAGCAATGTATGCAAGTCCTTGTTTTTATTTTTTTTTTCAATTCTTTATTCATTTTAACAGCCAACACAAAGTGCAACAGATTAAATGACAATAGGTACAAAAATAAAACAGCACTCATTACAATCAAATAACAAGAAGTATATATACCCCCCCCCCACACACACACACACACACCCTCCCACCCACCCATCTTGGATGTGTATAACCTTCATTCAGAAATCAAAGGGTAATACAAATAATCAATTCTTACAAAATTTTGTTAATGGATCCCAAACCTCCTTAAATTTATTATAGTGTCCCAATTGTAACAAATTCATACGTTCAAACTTATAAACTTGGCATAAGGTTTCCCACCGAAAGTTATAATTTAGCCCAAATCAATTTTTCCAGTTTTTCATAATTAATTGCATAGCAACTCCTGTCGAGATTAGAAGTAATCTATTCTTATTTGCATCAATTGGACTCTTGGGTATTAAAAGAGTTCCAAACAACACAATGTCATATGGCAATGGCAGTGAAACTTCCAATACCATATTGATTTGACCCCATATGGATCTCCAAAATCTAAGTATCAATAGAATATCAAATGATCTAAGTATCAAATGATCTAAGTATCAATAGAATATCAAATGATCCAAAGTCCCTATATCAAGATGACAATGTCAGCATCTATAGACTTAGCACTATCTAATTTTTGCAACCGAACAGGGGTCCAGAAAATTCTATACAACAGAAAAAACCAAGTCTGTCTCATAGATGTTGACGCTGCACATCTCATCCTCCAAGTCCAAATCCATGGCCATTGAATAGCAGAAATTTGCTGCTTTGTCTCAATGCTCCAAATGTCTTTTATACTAGTTTTATGTTTTTTATTCAGATGCTCAGATATTAATTTATACCACTTGGCTGCCTGTTGCCCTAGAAGCACAGGCCTGGCAAGCTATACTGTTTTTTTTAATTTTGCCAGTCAGGGAACCCCTTCTGAATAGCCTGCTTCAACTGCAACCACTTATATGCTTGAGTCTTTGAAATATTGAATGATTGTTGCAGTCGTGAAAAATCAAGCATTTTCCCATTTGATATCACATCATCTAACAAGCGTATACCTGCCTGCAGCCAATGCTTCCAGAGGATCTAAGACTCGCCAATTTGAATCTTGGAGTTCAATCATAAGGACTGACACGTGGATTGATGAATCTGAATAGGTGTTAGGTTATGGATAAATTTTAATGTATGCCATGTGGAGAATAAAATTCTATTGTCCTTATAAATCCGAGGTAACTCGATACTTAAAATATGACACATTCGCAATGGGGGCAGGAGTTGCCATTCTAATATCAGCCAGTCCGGAAGATGCTCCAAGACTTCAGGAAGGATCCAGTACATACCCTGCCAAATGATAAAAGGTTGGTGGTATCTATAGAAATTTGGAAAATTTACCCCACCCGCCGCAATTGGGTTTTGTAAAGATACTAAAGCAATTCTAGCAGTTTTACCCAGCCATAAAAATTTTGTGAGAATAACATTTAATTTTTTATAACAGGACCCTTGAAAATAAACCGGCAACATACTCATTTGGTAACAAACTACAGGCAAAATCATCATTTTTACAGTTTGACTCTCCCCCACCAAGAAAGATGTAGCGGGTTCCAATGCTCACACATTTCTTTAACTTTCAGCAATAAGGATTTTTCATTTACTGTCACTGTGTCTTCCAATGTTTTCTGAATCATAATACCTAAATATTTTATACCCTCTTCCTTCCAAAGAAAAGGGAATAAATCAAATAATCATTTTGCACAATGCACATTTAGCGGAAGAACCTCCAATTTGCTCCAATTTATTTTACAGCCAGAAAATTTGCCAAATCAATCTATCAATTCCAGTAAATGCGAGATGGTAGATTCGGGATTCTTCAAATGAAGCAAGATATCATCTGCATAAGCAGAAATCTTATATTCCTGATCTGCATAAGGAATCCCCTGTATCTCCTTTGCCTGCTGTATAGCCAACAACAAGAGTTCAAAACAATATCAAAAAGCAAAGGAGATAAGGGACATCCTTGTCTAACTCCTCTCCCTAGACAAAAACGTTCAGAAAATGTACAAATCCTTGTTTTTACAAATTCTGACTGATCCGATCAATCTCAAAATTTCTAAAACCCAAATCCTTGAATGTCTGGTGGTATCAAAGTTAGATTAATGTAATTCTTTATTTAATGGAATCACTCAAAAAGAAATAAGGCCCCTTCAAATAATTCAAAATACAGCAATAAAAATTATTTCGAATGCCAAAAAATACGATCATGTCTCTCCGCTTCTAAAGAAAGCTCACTGGCTCCCTGTTGTATAGAGTAGGTTATATGATATGCCTGTTAGTGCATAAAACAATTAAGGCAAAAACACCTGAATTCATATACAAACTATTGATACCATACACTCTGTTACGTGTGCTAAGATCTATTTACCAGCAATTATTTGTACCTTCATTAAAAATAATTGGGACAAAACGCTTGGAGATTTTTCTGTCACAGCTCCACAAAACTAGAAGAACAACTATTAGACCATTTTAAGGGGAAAATGAAAGGCCATCTGTTTAAAGATGTATTTTTGACAAAACCTCAAAACTACTTATTGTAACATTCTCATACTTATTGTACTTATTCTCAAAGAAAGGAACCTATTCTCTCTCATCTAACCCCCCCCCACCCCCACCCCTTAACTGTACTATCCTTGAATGTTCTTCTTTTCTCAACAATTGTACTTCCTCCCGTCTACCCTCATGTTTCAGTATGACTATTAAGTCTGATGTTATATTTATAAATTTTTTATCCCTGTATAATTTTATTTTTGTATTTCGCCTAGAAATCTGAAATAGGCGATTATATCAAATTTTAATAATACTATAAACTATAATTTACATTTTTCAAATTTCATCATACCTTCTTTTTAGGAAGGCACCTAAAACTAAGCTATTTTTAAATCAACAATGTTAAGTTTATTTAGGAAGATTTTTTTTTTTTTAATTTGTTAGCTCCCCAATCCTTATATGTCCTATTTGTGTCCAAATTACATTGTAGGCTCTTCTGAGCAGGGACTGTCTATTACATGTTAAATATACAATGCTGCGTACGCCTTTCAGTGCTATGGAAATGATAAATAGTAATAGTAATAGTAGGCAGAGCTCTCACTTATGTATGTAAGTTACATAGGTATCTGCAGCATTTAGGCACTAACCCATAAGTCCTATGGCCGGTGTACATTCCGAAATGTTAAGTGCTTGTATACCTACTGATGCTGGGGGCTTTAGCCTTTCCCCTATGAGGAAAGGCTAAAGCGGCTCTTCAGCTTGAAGAAGAGATGGCTCAGGGGAGATATGATAGAGGTCTATAAAATACCGAGTGGCGTGGAAAGGATAGATGTGAATCACTTTTTTACTCTCCAAAATACTAGGACTAGGGGGGCATGCGATGAAGCTACTACCTAAGTAGTAGATTTAAACCAGAGAAAAGCTTTCTTCACACAACATTTAATGAAACTCTGGAATTCTTTGCCAGAGAATATGGGGAAATCAGCTTAGCAGGGTTTAAAAAAGGTTTGGATAATTTTCTAAAAGAGAAGTCCATAGGCCATTATTGAGATGGCTTTGGGAAATCCACTGCTTATTCCTAGGATAAGCAGCATAGAATCTATTTACTATCTTGCCAGTTGCTTATGACTTGGGTTGGCCACTGTTGGAACAGGATGCTGGGCTTGATGGACTTTCGGTCTGTCCCAGTATGGCAATTCTTATATTCTTACTCTATAAGGGAAAATAGGCACACTGACCACCTAATTGTAGGCAGCCTGTTAAAGAACTGTCTTCATAACAGCTGCCACTACCCCCTCTCCCTCCCCCTCCCTAATTCTATATAGTGCACCCAGGTTAGGCACAAATTCAGTGTGTGATTTTTGTCATTCAAATGGAAGTAAACAGCCAAAACTGGTGTAAGCAGCAGTTCTTCATATAACTGCACCTAGGCCCTATTCTATAAGGTAATGTTTAAGTGCTTTAGCGTGTAACTTACCAGAAGTAATGCACATTTAGGCACCTATATTTACACTTGCCTTATACATGGCATAAGACAAGTGATAATGCCTAGATATTGGTGTACAAATGCCAATAACAGCATCTGGGTGCCCAGATGCTGTTATTAAATACCATGCTAGCGCACAGACTTTTGGGGTGTAACTTTTAGCGCTTTACAGAATCGTCCCCCTTAGAAATAATCTTATATAAGCATTCTCCCACGAATATGACAATATGGCAGTGCCGAACATCACATGAGGTACGGTTAGGGGAGGGGTTGATGTTCAGCATCACTAAGTGTGATTCTACGTTGAAGGTAGGCATCGGACATATAGGCCTGTAAAGCCTTGGCTTACATTTCCAGCGCCTACCTTCAAGAAAGGCTGAGATTCTGAAAATGGTGCCGCAATCTCAGTGACACGTGATTGGCCCCATTTTTTTTCAGGCACCTGCCGATTACGGCGCTGCTTTCAGAATCTGGGCCTATGTGCCTAACTGCTATGGAATCACGCTACCAAGATAGGGGTTTATTTTCATGTAACTCCAATTAGTGCCAATTAAGCCTACTATAGTATAATCTCGTTATAATAGATTCGCTTATAATGGAACCTTGCCTATAGCGGATAAGGTCCGCTGGTCCCAACTATGCGCCATTATAAACATACAGAAAATCATCGCATATAGTGGACTCGCATATAACGGACTTTCGAATATAACGGACAACCAATCTGGTCCCCAGAGCCGCTTTTAGCTGTAGTTTTGTTCGGCTATAACAGATATGCAGGCTCCGCCTTCAAGGCGCATGGCGTGCCGGTGATATAGTATCAAAATGCAGCCCAGAAGAAAATGACAGAGTATTTTTTTTTCCAGTACAGTACGACATAATGCTTTAGAACAGGGGTAGGCAATTCCGGTCCTCAAGAGCCAGAGCCAGGTCAGGTTTTCAGGATATCCACAATGAATATGTACGAGATGGATTTGCATGCACTGCCTTCTTGAGATGCAAATCTATCTCATGCATATTTATTGTGGATATTCTGAAAACCTGACCTGGCTCCAGCTCTCGAGGACCGGAATTGCCTACCCCTGCTTTAGAACATCTTTTAGTGTTCAGGTTTTGCAATCATTTCGTGCCATACCAATGTTTTGCTGAGTTTTGTTCTTGATGTTGCTGATATGCTTGTGCAGTGACTGTTGTTCATTGTAGTTTCAAGCTGACCTAAATAAAGTTTTTAAAAAATACGACTCTGGATATAACGGACTCTGGATATAACGGACCGTTTTTCCAGGTCCCTTGAAGTCCGTTATATCGAGATTATACTGTATTCAATTTAGCCTGTTATTCAATTAAGTTAGGCACCTATATCGGCCAGGTGCGTCGATATAGTCACCTAACTTTAGGCACACAATTACACAATTTGTGGGAAAATGCACACTAACCCAGTGTTCTGTAAAGGTTCATCCACGTAGAATGTCCTTTACAGAATACACTTCTCCCTCCGTATTCACGGTTTCAGCATTCACGATTTTGATTATTCAAGGTTTTTAGCTTGCTGGCTCCTCCTCCCCAAAATTACATCACTTTGCATAGAGAAATCGCTGATTCCAAGTGTTTACAGAGAAAATCGCTGATTCCCAGCACTTTCTTCACCGTGTTTTGCCTCTCCTTCAGGAACAGACCAGATCTCCCACCATGTTATTTGCGATTTCACCCTATTCACAATGGTTTTTAATAGAAAACAGCGAACAACATATGAGAAAGTTATTCACGGTTTTTCTGTATTTACGGTTCTGTTAATCCTCTATCACAGCGAATACAGAGGGAGAAGTGTACCAGCTTAGTGTACCTCATTTTGACACCTATCTTTGGGTTGATTTACAAAATCTAGCCTTGTATGTATGTATATTTTATAAAAGGCTTTAATTGCAAATATATAGGGTTACCATATTTTCCCAAAGGAAAATCTGGACCCCCCTATGGCCAAGCCCCCAGGACCACACAGTCCCACCCCCAGCCCCGCCCTAGATGGCATCCACGCATGTCAGGAAGCTTTTCAAAAACCCAGACAAAGTGCCGGGTTTTGGAAAAGCTGTACGGACCCCCAGACATATCCTCAAAAGGAGGATATGTCAGGGGAAATTCGGACTTCTGGTAACCCTACACTTCTCCCTCTGTATCCACCGGGGCTAGGGGCAGAGTCGGCCCGCGAATATTAAAAAAAACCGCAAATAATATTCGGGCTGGTTCTGCCCCTACGGGAGCTCAAGGCAGCCATTTCCTATGAGCGATCTGCACGGGGCAGGAGCGTGGGAAGATCACTCCTGCCCCGAAAACCCACTAGACCACCAGGTAAGGCTTAAGGGGGGGCTTACAGAGCTTAAAATAGCCCAAAAATATTTTAAAATTTTTTTGTTTAAAAATCGTGAATAACCGAATCCGCGGATGCTGAAACTACAGATTCGGAGGGAGAAGTGTATATATATATATGTGCACAAAACTCACTTTATGAAAGTACCTCCACAGTTCAGGTTAGAACAGAAAAAAATGCTGCCCAATATAACCTGTTAGCTGTAATTATATACTGCAGACAGCATTTCAGAAATATACTCTCTGCTGCCACCTGCCACTCTGTATTCACCCATTCGTGTATAACTGATTTCCTTGTCAAAACCAATGCTTACATTGTGTGAACTTAGTGGCCACCTCTAGAGCTCTCTCCAAGTTTTCCGCAAACATCTGAAAACCTGGCTTTTCTCAAAAAATGTAAGCCTCTCTCCAACTTAAGAATCAAGAAAACTCTTATATCTGGCATCCCAAGTCCTCTTATATTCTTCTCATTTCTACCTCTAACCCTCTGTTGTAGTTCCTTCCTATTTCATCTACTGTAAACCGCGCCGAGCTCTACGAACATGGAGATGATGCGGTATACAAACTTAAGGATTAGATTAGATTAGAGCACCAAGATTTGGGGGAGGCGGGAGGTACAAACAGTAAGCAGCTTGGGCAAGTATTAAATTCCTCTTCCTAGTTGGTAGCTGGCGGAACAGCTGCAGCAAGCACCAATCAGCAGCTGAATAACAAGAACGTGCCAGGGTTCAGGCACATACTATAGACTTAATGTGCCCCTGATGCAGACTTTCTGTTATGAAGTGGGCAGGCATGCAGCAGCCTTCAGTGCCCACATGTGCTGAAGCCCTACTCTTCCTTGATGTTTTGGTTTGTGGTTTTTTTAATTCTTTATTGATTTTCAAATTTTGATAGTGCAATACAAATATATTAAACATGAGCATTATACATAATGCACTTAAAATACACAAAATTAATACATTACCAATCCTTTTCTCCCTCCCTTCCTCCCATAACTATTACACTGCACATGCATATATTATTACATTATAGATAAATACCTTTAGCAAATCCAAATACCTTCTCCCCTCCCCCTCTCCCCCCCAGATGTGTAAGTAATCAGTAAAAAGGGAGATACCTGACATTCATTGCAATTCAACATATGCAGTCAATGGGCTCCACGCCTTATTGAATGTCATACTAGACCCCAAACACTCCACATTCATTCTCTCATATTTATACGTGGAACAAATATTTGCCCACCAAAATGTGTAATTCAGTTTGTCGTAACTTTTCCAGTTACGCGTAATCATCTGGATGGCTATCTCCCTTGATGTTTAGATACCAGCTTGCCAAGCCAATCCTTCTGTTCTGCCTGCTATAGCACTGACAAAATGGCAAATGAGAGGAGAGAAGAAAAGGGAGATACTGGACCACCAGGTTGGAGGTCTTAGGATGCTGGACTATGAAAGGGATGCTGGATTTCTGGGAGGGGGAGGGAGGGAAAGAGAAGAGAGAAAAAAGATTGCTGATACATGGGTGGTGGGGCGAGGGGGCTAAAGATTCTTGAGTATGGGGGAAGAGAGGGAGCAGTGAGCTGGATTGCAGGCGAAGGAAAGTTCAGGGTGGTGAAAGATTAAAGATTTGCTTAGTGCAGCTAATTGACTTGAACCAGCTCTGTTCCTAACTGTACAATTTTTCTAGGCAAAATAAAAGAGTATCATCACCCTTGCCTAAACCATAACAATGAAATCTGATGACATGCTGGGAACACATGTAGACATGAACATTATGAATTCATCAATTGTACAACAACTTGAATGACGCTGATAAGTTCCATTCTGAAGAAGATTCGTTGAAGGAGCTCGCCATATTTTCCTCACTATGCTCTTCAATACTCCCCAGCATCTAACAGAGGCCAAACTCTACAGTTTTTTTTTTCTGCTGAGATTAGCAAGAAAGGGTCCCTGACTCTTGTCACTGTTAGAAAGCAACAACATTTTGTCTTTTTTTAGTAATTTGGCAGGAATCCAAAAACTTGGCTGAGAAGTACATGTTCAATTGTAAATAGTACAAATACTTATCCACCACTGCTGCCTTCTTAAGACAAAGAAATTCACTGCTGCCGCTGCTCTATGATACAATATAGAAACATAGAAACATGACGGCATATAAAGGCCAAATGGCCCATCTAGTCTGCCTATCCACAGTAACCATTATCTCTTTCTCTCTCTGAGAGATCCCACATGCCTATCCCAGGCCCTCTTGAATTCAAGTAGATATACAACCAAAACACAACAGGCAACTATAAAAAGGGAAGGAAAAGACCTCAGAGATCAATGGGTCAACTTGTATTGAAAATATAACACTAATATTTCCCATATATGGACCAAGCTCAATCATAGGTCAAAAAACCCGAAGATCTCTGAGGTCTTTTCCTCCCCTTTTTATAGTTGCCTATTGTTTTTTTATTGTATATTATTATTATTATTATTATTATGTTCTTGTATACCGCCATACCCAGAGAGTTCTAGGCGGTTCACATCAATTAATTAGGATCCGATCTACACACGGATTTACAACATTTTGTCGGAGTTACCGGCAACGAGGAAGGAAATGTTGGTACATTTTAGCAGAAATTTATCCGAGTTACAGGCAGCGACAGGTTGGATTGGCCGGGAAGAGGGAGGGAGAGAGAAGCACAGGGGGGGAGGGCGGAAGTTGGCTTATTGCAGAGGAGTGAGGGTTAAGGGTCTTGTTCGCGGAAAAGGTATGTTTTGAGGAGTTTTCTAAAGTCGAGGAAGGTCGAGGCCTCGAGAATCAATTGGGCTAACCAAGGGTTCAGCTTAGCAGCCTGGAAGGCGAAGGTTTTGTCGAGGAATCTTCCGAGCTGACATAGTTTTATGGAGGGGAAGGCGAACAGCTGAATTCTGCGGGATTTCTTATTGGTGCAAATCATAGCGAAGTGGGGAGAGAGGTATTTTGGTGATAATCCAAATACTGTTTTGTAACAGAAGCAGGCGAACTTGAAAAGGACTCTGGATTCAAACGGTAGCCAATGTAATTGGTGGTAGAAAGGAGTGATGTGTTCCCGTTTGTTCAGGCCGAAAATAAGACGGACGGCTGTGTTTTGAATCAATTTTAGTCTTCTGGAGGTTTTCTTTGTGGCGCTCAGGTAAATGATATTGCAATAATCCAGAATGCTAAGAATAGAGGATTGTACTAGTAGGCGGAAAGCGGTGTCATCAAAGTATTTTTTTATGGTGCGAAGTTTCCATAGCACCGAGAGACTTTTCTTGACTGTGAGATCGGTGTGATTTTCTAGGGATAGGTGTTTGTCTAGCGTGACTCCCAGTATTTTTAGTGTTTGTTCGAGAGGGAAAACCAATCCTTTCACTTGGATTGTGGTGTCTTTGATTTTATCTTTGGGGGTGGCCAGGAAGAATTTTGTTTTGTCCGGGTTTAGTTTTAGTCTAAAGGAAAGCATCCAGAGTTCTATCTGAATGAGTATGCTTGTGATGTAGGCAAGAAGATCCTGGGATAGACTGGTTAGAGGGATGACTATTGTGATGTCATCTGCATAGATGAAAAATTTAAGTTTGAGTTTGTGTAGGAGGTTACTGAGGGAGGCGAGGTAGATATTGAGCAGGGTGGGGGACAGGGGGGGAGCCCTGCGGAACGCCACAGGGATTGTCCCAGCTGTAAGAGAGAGAATCATTTTTGCATACCCTGTAGGATCTGTTTTGTAGGAAACCTTGGAACCAGTTGAGGACCTGGTCGGAGATGCCAATGTGGGCCAGGCATTCCAGGAGAATGGTGTGGTCGACCAGATCAAACGCGCTGCTCAGGTCAAATTGCAAGATCAGGGCGCTGGTGCCCTGACTGAAGAGTGTGTGCAAGTGGTCAAGTAAGGAGGCTATAATGGTTTCTGTGCTGTGATCCACGCGGAAGCCCGATTGATTATCGCTTAGGATGTTGAATTTTTCCAGGTATGCGGAGAGTTCTGCTTTGACTACCCCTTCCGCTATTTTGGTGAATAGAGGGATGCTGGTGATTGGTCTGTAATTAGAAGAGGCGTTGGGAGGTTCCTTCATGTTTTTTATAATTGGGGTTATCAGGATATGGCCTTGCTCTGGGGGCAAGTTTCCTGAGGATAGTAGGGAGTTAACCCATGAAAGCATGTTAGCTTTGAAGTGGATCGGAGCAGTTTTCATAACGTTTGGGGGGCACGTATTTAGTTTGCAGAAGGAGTTAGTGTATTTGTTATAATATTTGTTGAAGGTTTTCCAGTCGATAGAAGTAAATTGAGTCCAGTTTAAGTCAGATCTAGACCCTGGGTCTGGTTTAGCAATGTCGATGTCAGGAAGAATGGGAAAGAGCTCAAGGGGATTGGTCAGGGTAGGTAATGTTGATCTTAGTTTTTGGATCTTGGAGTTGAAGAAATCCGCTAGGGTGTTAGCGGTTAGTGTGGAATCTTCATGGTTGTTAGTGAGAGTATTTTGTGTTGTATCAGAGCAGCCTGGTTTTGTATAATTTGAGTGTTTGCAAGATTCATTTAGGGGTCCTTTTACTAAGGCATGTTAGCTGTGCTAAACACTAACGCATCCATAGACTATAATGGACGCGTTAGCGTTTAGTGCACTAAAATGGCTAATGTGCCTTGAGAACATAAGATTTGCTGCTCCTGGGTCAAACCAGTGGTCCATGTTGTCAAAGACCAGGGCCCTATTTGAGTCTAGCCTTACCTGCACATGTCCTGCATCAGCAGGAACTTATCTAACCTTTTCTTGAATCCTTGAAGGGTGCTTTCCCCCTATAACAGCCTGTGGAAGAGCGTTCCAAATTTCTACCACTCTCTGGGTGAAAAAGAACTTCCTTACGTTTGTACGGAATCTATCCCCTTTTAACTTTAGCGAATGTCCTCTCATTCTCTCCACCTCCACCTTGGAGAGGGTGAACAAACTCTCTTTCTCTACTAAGTCTATTCCCTTCAATATCTTGAATGTTTTGATCATGTTCCCTCTCAGTCTCCTCTTTTCAAGGGAGAAGAGGTCCAGTTTCTCCAATCTCTCACTGTATGGCAACTCCTCCAGTCCCTTAACCATTTTTGATGCTCTTCTCTAGAGCCTTTCGAGTAGTACTATGTCCATTTTCATGTACGGCAACTAGTGTTGGATGCAGTATTCCAGGTGGAGGCGTACCATGGCCCGATACAACGACATGATAACCTTCTCAGATCTGCATGTGATCCCCTTCTTGATCATTCCTAGCATTCTGTTCGCCCTTTTTGCCACCGCCACACATTGCGCGGACAGTTTCATTGACTTTGTCTACAAGTACTCCCAATTCTCTTTCTTGGGGGCTCCCTCTGTGTATAGCACCGGGCATCCTTTATTTGTGCATATGATTTTTGTTACCAACATGTATCACCTTGCACTTATCCACGTTGAACCTCATATGCCATTTTGCAGCCCATTCCTTGAGTGTTTATATTTTGTTGTAGGTCTTCTCAATCCTTCTGTGTCCTCACTACTCTGAATAACTTTATATCGTCTGCAAATTTAATCACCTCATTCGTCGTGCCATTTTCCAGGTCGTTTATAAATATGTTGAAGAGCACGGGCTTGAACACCAAACCCTGCGGCACTCCACTCATAATGCTTTTGCAGTCCGAGTATTGACCATTTACCCCAACTCTCTGTTTCCTATCCGCCAATCAGTTTTTAATCCACGTGAGTATGTCACCCTCGAATTCATGGCTCGCAATTTGTCGAATGCCTTCTGATAATCTAGATATATGATGTCGATTGGGTCACCTTTGTCTATCTGCCTATTTATTCCCTCAAAGAAGTGTAGCAAGTTTGTCAAACAAGATCTTCCTTTGCTGAAGCTGTGCTGGCTGGTCCTCATCAGATTGTGTCCGTCAAGGTGATCAGTGATGCGGGCCTGTATCAGCACCTTAGTAACATATCAATATATTATTGGAAGTCTGCTTTGTAAGTGTGATTACCAACAGTTTACAAAGAGAGGAAAAAATTAAAGCTTTGACACAAATTCCTGCAAGTATAAATGCCTTTGTTTTCCTTTTGCAGCTTGTTTTGTTCATACAAAGATATATTACTGGAGGGAGAGGCAGTCCTTTTTGAAAGGTTTACTGGATTTGAAGTGGCCTTTTAGCTTGTGTGTTTTGGATACATTGTGATTAGCAAATTGTGCTCACTGCTTTCTGACATTTCTGTAACAAATGTTTTGCAATTAAAAAGGATGTAATTCAAAACATTTCGTAACTTCCTGCTGCCATTTTTCTTGGTCAGATGTTGATAACGGTGTAAATGCAGGTCATTGGCCTTTCTTCTGATGTTGAGTATAGTACTGTATGAGGTTGCTTTGTTTGGTTCTGTTTTCAATGATAAATGATATAACTCAACCAGTGGTGTTTATGTCAGCCCCTGAGCCTCTGCAAATAAGGAAGAAAACACTCTGTGGAAACAACGCTGTTCAGGGATGTTCTGGGTCTCAAAGAAAAGGTAAATTAACTTCATGTGCATGTGACTTGGCACACCTGCATCCTTCCGGCAGGATTCACAGGCAAAGGGTGTATTTCACTTATCATCATTCACTGGCACCCCTGTATTGGGTTACCCTATGGCTCCAGATAAAGGAGGACGGATTATGACATCTGGGTTTTACTTCTACTGAAAGCAATCAAAGTAAAACCCAGATGTCTCAATCCGCCCTCCTTTTTCTGGGGCCATATGGTAACCTAAATATGCTAAAAGGCAAACAACAAAAAAATCCAACAGAGTCTGCAGTACAGGAACAGCAAGCAGCAAAAAACAAGAAAAAACTGCAGACAGTATGTATAAGATGCAGGCTATGTTTATTATACCAGATATTTAATGCGGTTACTAATGTCACCTTTGTACAAACCAAGGGACCCGACACTGTCCGTGTTTTGGAAAACACGCCTTCCTCAGGGGTCCATGGTTGATAAGGTTTAAAATGACCCGCAATTAAAATTGGTAATGAACAAATGCCTGTGTATGCACAATAAACATGAACCGACAGTGCAACGCAAAAATGGATGCCGAAGCGAAACTGAAAGCAATGGAAGTAAAACCCAGATGTCTCAATCCGTCCTCCTTTTTCTGGAGCCATATGGTAACCTAAATATGCTTACATTTCCTCCTCTCACTTTTTTTCATTTTTAAGATATAGGAGGGATATGTTTGAATTATGCCATCAAGCTCAATCTTTATATAGAGCAGGGCTGCCCAAGTCCGGTCCTCAAGATCTACTGGCAGGCCAGGTTTTCAGGATATCCACAATGAATATGCATGAGAGAGATTTGCATGCACTGCCTTCTTGGTATGCAAATCTCTCTTATGCATGTTCATTGTGGATATCCTGAAAACCTGGCCTGCCAGTAGATCTGGAGGACAGGAATTGGCAGCCCTGATATCCATAAGGTATCCAACACTTTATTGCAACAAGTAAACAAATAACAGGCCACATACTCTATGCTGTCTGGAGAGGAGAGGGCCTTAAGCACCTGGGCCAATCAGAGCAAGGATGCACTGGGAAAGGGAAGGCCTGACATTTTGAAGAGGCGGATCTGTGATCCGTCTGGCCATCAACTGAAAGGTATAGGGGAGTCAGAGGGTGGGCATCACTTGCAAAAGGAGGAAATGGGCATCCCTCCTGCCAGGGGTATGGGTGTCAGGGGTAGGAATCAACGGTGGTAGGTGGGAGTGGGCATCCCTCCTGCTGGGAGATTGCCGAGGGCTTGTCGGGGGTGGGAATCACCCATGGCAGGAGGGAATGGGTATTCCTCCTGATATACTTCAATTTGGGCGGCTTTTTAAAAAATATTTACAGAGGGGGAACTGAGCTGTCAAGCCTTACTTTCCTGTCAGTGCCTGAGCCAATCAGCGCTGAGGCACTGACCAGAAAGTAAGGCTATGACAGTTCAGACCCTGCCGTATAATTTTGCCCGTAAATGTAGGTTAGGGAATCATCCAGTAAAAACAGAGAATCGCCTAGGGTGCTCGTTTAAATATTAATGACCTCATTGTAATAGATTTGCATGGCAGTCAGAGTCTGCCAGGAAGCTCAGAAAAGACCACAGTGAACCATTTTGATAATTGGCCGGTATAATACTTCCACGCTAAATCAGCTGGGACCAGTTTAGCCACCATCATTAAAGGTACAGTAAGTTATGAGAATCTTCCCCTGAAAGCTCTGGGTCTGCTTCTGCTGCTGCTGTGGTTGCTGGAATTGTGGTAGAGTTGGTAATATGAGAGGTTAAAAAGAAGGCATTTTGAAGAAGAGAGGAAAGAACAGAGCTGGAGCTGTTCATAAGAGGCAATATGGAGGCTTCTGTTTTCCCTTCTTTCCTGCACACAGAGAAAGAGGGATACACATACCCAGAAGCAGAGCAGAAGCCAAGACCAATCAAAAAAGGGCATGTGACAGGAGACTGAGGCAGACCAATGGAAGTCTTTCCCACAGAGAGAGAAAATTGGTCACATGCAAAGGATTGGCCAATAAAATTTAGCATTGTAACTAGCTGGAAGTAAAGGAACTTGTACTTCAGCTTACAAACTGGACTACAAATACAAAACAATATAATATGCATCCACAAGTGTGGGGCAGAGCACTTATTCAATTTTTTTATAGATATGCTTATAAACTTGTTGATTAATGTTGTTAAAATTAAAATATTTTTATGATCATTGTTTTATTAAAGATGTCAGTGCTTTGGCTGAGGTCTCATGAGGAACTGTGTCAAAAGCGTTTTGAAAATTTAATACATTCTAACCCCCTTGCAGAACGTCTAAGCAAATACCTAGTATAAGCCCAGTGCTCAAACAATCTAGTAGCTCCAGATCTGCCAAGTAGAGTAACACAGTAACCATTACCACAATGATACCGCAGTAATGGAGACCGTATCCGAGGACTGCCTGGTATTACCATGGTACTGGTAGACCATTCCACAGTATTGTTGTGGGAACGGGAACCGATACCGTAGTAATACCATGGCAATGGGGAATACCCTGGATGTTAGTGCTGCCTGATTCATGGAAAAAACTGTTGGTTTGGTTCGATTCGATTTGGCCCATTGAATCAATTTTTCAATTCAATTTGATTCACTTTTCCCGCCCAAATGGTTTTTTTAAACATCCTGACGGGTTTATTTTTTAGTCTTTCCATCCACTCCACCTCTCTTTGCCCTCTCCAACTCCACACCAGTGCTGTGGTGTAAATAAAATAAGCAAACAAAAAAGACTGTTCCTCTCTCTGTTAGATCCTAGCTCATGCTCACTGTCTAACACCAGCTCTGGCAGGATACACATTTCAAATCCGACATATTATAATCACAAAATAGATAATACATTTATTTATTCTACCTTCCACTGCCATATCCAACATTTATTTCTTTCCCACTATCTACCATCTCTCTCTCTCTCCCTGCCTTGTGCCCTGGGTCAAACCTATCTATTCCCCTCCATCAAACATTTCACCCTTCCTCCCCTCCATTATCATGTGCAACATTTCTTTCTCTCTCCCATGCACCATCTCTCCCTGCTCTCTGCCATATGTCCAATATTTCTCCCTCTCTCTTCTACCATATGCAGGATTTCTCCTTCTCACCCCTTTTTACTTCTTTGTTTCATCTCCCTTCCTCTTCTCTACCCCAACAATTCTTCCTCTTTCCTCTCTCCCCCCATGTGCAGCATCTTTCCTCCCCTCCCATCTCCCTGAGCAGCATCTTTCCTCCCATCCCATACATCACCCTGTGCAGCAGCTTTCCATCCCTCCCTTCCATCCCCCTGTGTGATTTTTTTTGTAAACCGCTTTGACCTTTTGCATTAAGCCGGATATCAAATGAAAAATAAACATAAACATAACCACCGACCCTCCCACCATGAGACCTGACATACCTCCAGACATCCCAAAGCAGCAGCAGCGTGGCAGTGGCCAACCTTGAAGAGGCAATGCTGTGAACAGGCTGATTATGCTCTGCCCCACCAGGGCTTCCTTCTGTTGCTTCATCAGTGATGTCATCAGTGACATGGCAGAGGGAAGGCCCCAGCAGGGCAGGTCCCGGACAGCTCATTCAGAGTGCTGTCTCTGCTGACTGGCCACTGCCACAACTGCTGCTGCTTTAGGAGGCCCAGAGGTATGTCAAGTGTCACCTGGAGTGGTGGGAAGGTGTCTTATGCTGAATCAATAAGTCTGATTTTTCAGAAAACTAATTGATTTGAATTGATGAATTGGGCAGTACTACCAATATGTGCCTTTAAAAACTTGATAGTCTAGTGCTCTCTTCCGCCACTGGACTCGCCGCTACTAAAGTTTCAAAATGGCTGCTGAGACTTCATGTGGCAGCCTTGTGAAACTTCCATGAATCTCGCAAGGCTGCTGCATGAAGTCTCGGCAGCCATTTTGAAACTCTATTAGTGGTGAGTCCAGTGGCGGCAGAGGGCAGGAAAGACTAGGATCTTTCCTGCCCCCAAAGAGAGTACCAGACTACCTGATTTTTAAAGGTATGTCTGGAGAGGGCTAGGGAAGAGAGGAGAGAGAACTAGAACAGGGGAGAGGAGAGGAAAGAAGAATGAAAAGGAAAGGGAGAGGAGAGGAGAGGAGAGGAGAGGAGAGGAGAAATGCCAGACCACACCAGGGAAGGAAAGGTGAGGGGAGAGTAGAGTAGAGATATCAGACAAGGAAACGGAAGGGAGAGATGCCAGATCAGGAAAAGGGAGGGATATGCCAGGCCAAACCAGATCAGCCCAGACTAGGAAAGGGGAGGGGAGAGATGCCAGGCAAGGAAAGGGGAGGGGAGGGGAGATGCCAGACCAGACCGGGGAAGGGAATAATGCTAGATGAATGAAGGGAAGGGAAGCAGAGGGGAGAAATGCCAAACCAAGGATGGAGAAGGTAGGGGAGATGCCAGACCAGGGAAGGGAATGGGATATGCTAGGCCAGACCAGGGAAGGGGATGGGAGATGCTAAATCAGGGAAGGGGAGGGAAGACAGGAGCACAGGTAGTATTCTCTTCAATTCTTCCTGTTAGGGGCAAGGGAAGAGACAGGGACGAACGTATTCTGAAGACAAATGAGTGGCTACAACGATGGTGCTGGGAAATGAACTTCGGATTCCTGAATCACGGGGAGGCACTACAGGGACTCCAGGGATCAGACGGACTCCACCTGACCAACAGAGGTAAGAACGTCTTCGGACACCGAGTAGCCCGCCTGCTTCGAAGGGCTTTAAACTAGGTAAGTTGGGGGAGGGTACCCATTTATATACCGGAGCAGTAAGTAGCAATCCTGATGAGGTGAACCAAAACTCCACTTCTAAGTCAGAGGTAAGCACCCTTGCTGCAAAAGATTCGCTAGGAGAAACTCTAACTCAGATGGGTAACTCTCTAAAGGAGTTTAGTAGACACAAAGAGTGGAGAGCTATGTATGTAAATGCACACAGCCTAGGGAATAAATTTCTAGAACTAGAAACAGAAATAGTAAATGCAGACCTAGACGTGGTAGCAATATCCAAAACATGGTTCACAGACTCTCATGGGTGGGATATAACTATACCAGGATACAACCTGCTTCGCCAAGATAGAGAGGGTAAGTTGGGAGGTGGGGTAGCACTTTACATCAAAGAGAACATCAAGACAACTAGGATCACAGATGTCAAGTACACTGGGGAATCCATCTGGGTAAACCTGGCCAGAGGCGGAGAGAAATGCCTATACCTTGGTGTGGTATACAGACCTCCAAGACAATCGGAGGACAAGGACACAGAATTAATTGAAGACATTGAGAATATCACCTTACGGGGGGACGTTGTCCTGCTAGGGGACTTCAACATGCCTGATGTAGACTGGAACACATTCTCAGCAACAACTTGTAGTAGCAGGAGGATATGAACATCCATGAAGGGAGTACAGCTCAAACAAATGGTGCTAGAGCCCACTAGGGCCCAGGCCATCATGGACCTGGTACTTACGAACAGGGAAAGCGTCACGGAAGTCTCGGTGGGAGAAACGCTGGCAACCAGTGACCATAACATGGTATGGTTCAACCTTAGAAAGGGCTTCCCTAGATCACAAACAAAAACGAAGGTACTCAATTTCCGGGGCACTGACTTCGCAAGCATGGGTGATTTCATCCATCAGACGCTACAGGCTCAAGAAATAACGGATGATGTGGAAGCTATGTGGTCAACACTGAAAAAGACACTACACGAAGCAACTATCCGCTACATAAAATTGGTAAACAAACAACAAAGAAAGAGGAAACCCCGTTGGTTCACTGATGAGGTCTCACACTTAGTCAAGGACAAGAAAAGAGCATTTCTTTCATACAAACGCACCGGGGAGAAAGAAGCTAACATTGAATACAAGACAAGGTCTGCAGCGGTCAAAACAGCAGTCAGGGAGGCCAAACTTCGAGTGGAAGAAACTCTAGCAAAGAACATTAAGAAAGGGGACAAATCCTTCTTCAGGTATATTAGTGACAGGCAGAAGAACACAAACGGGATAGTACGCCTTAGAACAGCAGACGGGATTTATGTGGAAACAGATTCCGAAAAAGCCAAACTACTGAACGATTACTTCTGCTCAGTCTTTACCTGCGAGGCACCTGGACACGGGCCACAGCTGGAAGCAAAGCGAAGCAAGGAAGACCCATTTCAGAATTTTGGGTTCTCACCAGCTGATGTTTACAGCGAACTGTCAAGACTCAAGGTGAGCAAAGCCATGGGACCAGACAAATTGCACCCACGAGTGCTCAGGGAGCTGTGCGATGTCCTGGCAGAACCGTTAACCATGCTCTTCAATCTCTCCCTAAGTACGGGGAGAGTCCCCCTGGACTGGAAAACAGCTAACGTCGTTCCTCTGCACAAAAAGGGTTGCAGAGCGGAGGCTGCGAATTACAGACCAGTGAGTCTCACATCAATAGTGTGTAAACTCATGGAAACATTACTTAAATGTAAATTAGATACGATTTTGGATGAGGGGAATCTAAGGGATCCTAGTCAACATGGATTCACTAGGGGTAGGTCATGCCAATCCAATCTTATCAGCTTCTTTGATTGGGTAACAGGAAAGCTAGACTCGGGAGAGTCTCTGGACATAGTGTACTTGGATTTCAGTAAGGCTTTCGACAGCATCCCACACCGTAGACTATTAAACAAGATGAAATCGATGGGGTTAGGTGAGACACTAATTGCATGGGTCAATGATTGGCTGAGTGGAAGACGTCAGAGGGTGGTGGTCAAAGGCACCCGCTCTGAGACATCGGAGGTGACCAGCGGAGTGCCACAGGGCTCGGTCCTGGGTCCACTCCTTTTTAACATATTCATAAGGTAACTCTATTCGCTGATGATGCCAAACTATGTAATATAGTAAGTGAAAGCAATCTGCAGGAAAGTATGACGCAGGATCTGCTTACGTTGGAAAACTGGTCCTCGACATGGCAGCTGGGCTTCAACGCTAAGAAATGTAAGGTTATGCATCTCGGTAGCAGAAATCCTTGCAAACCTTACACCTTAAATGGAGAAACACTAGCTAGGACTTCAGAAGAAAGAGACTTGGGAGTAATCATCAGTGCAGACATGAAGGCCGCCAAACAAGTAGAGAAGGCCTCATCCAAAGCAAGGCAACTTATGGGATGTATCAACAGAAGCTTCGTTAGCCGCAAATCTGAAGTCATAATGCCACTGTACAGAACCATGGTAAGACCTCATCTGGAGTACTGTGTGCAATTCTGGAGGCCACATTACCGTAAAGACGTGCTTAGAGTTGAGTCGGTTCAGCGGATGGCCACTAGGATGATCTCGGGGCTCAAGGGTCTCTCGTACGAAGAAAGACTAAACAAATTGCAGCTCTACACTCTAGAGGAGCGCAGGGAGAGGGGGGACATGATTGAGACATTTAAATACATCACGGGATGTGTCGAGGTGGAAGAAGACATCTTCTTTCTCAAGGGACCCTCGGTCACAAGGGGGCATCTGTTCAAACTCAGAGGAGGGAAATTCGATAGTGACATAAGGAAGTATTTCTTCACAGAAAGGGTTGTAGATCACTGGAACAAGCTTCCAGAGCAGGTGATCAAGGCCACCAGCGTTATTGACTTTAAGAATAAATGGGATGCCCTAGTAGGATCCTTACGAGGGTCGAGTTAAGGAACTAGGTCATTAGAACTCAGACTTAATGGGGTGGGTCAGTAGAGTGGGCAGACTTGATGGCTATAGCCCTTTTCTGCCGTCATGTTTCTATGTTTCTATGTTTCTATGATGCCAGACCAGACCAGAAAAGGGAGGGGAGATGCTATATTGTGGGAAGGAGAGGAGAAAGATGACAGGCCATAGGAGAGGCAAAGAGAAAGACAGAGATGCCAGAACAGGGGAAGAGAGAGATAAGAGATTGTACACAGGAATAGGGGGAAGGGGGAAGAGAGAAGGAGGAGATGATGCACAGGGATGGGTGGGGAAAGAAAGATGGAAGAAATGCTGTTTATGGATAGATGGGAATAGGGGCGAAGAAAGAGAGAGGAGATGGCATACACGGATGGAGGGGAAGATTAGAGAGGGAGAGGAGACAGTGCACATGGATAGATGGAAAGACATAGAAAAGTAGATGGATTTGAGAAGAAAGTAGAAAAATAGAACAAAGTTGAATGTTAAAATTTAATGCCAGTTGGAACTCAGGGAGGAGCTTTATTAAGAGCTTTCCTTTACTTTTTGTATTCTTTCTGTTCTTACCCTATTTAATTTGTTTGGGTTTTTTTGTTTTTAAATTTTACATTTTTTTTAATGTAAACTGCTTAGATTTGCCTTCTGGTTTTATATTTGCGGTATATTAAATAAATTGAACTTGAACTTGTGACCTGAATAAGCCCAGCAAAACACTGTTGTTCTTTTCATTTTTTTTTCATGGTAAAAAAGAAATCTACAACCTGGGTTTTTCCTTCTGAACCCAGGTCAGCAACACAAATACCTGGTCCAATGGATGCTTCTGTCGAGCGAGGGCCTAGAGGAGCTCTGGATGAGAAGTCCTCGGCTGGAGGCAAGAGTCAAACGGAGGACTCCAGAACTTCCCTCGAGGTAATTAGTCTCTCTCCAGAAGAGGGAGATCACCGGAACAACCACTTCCCCAATTTGTGCGATATTGAATGTATTGTAACTCTTCACTGTTACTTGTAATCTACTCTTCTCCTGTAATGTAATTCTACTGGAAATGTCCAGATATCATCTTTATTGTAATCCGCCTAGAACCGCAAGGCACAGGCGGAATAGAAATCCCTAATGTAATGTAATGTAATGTAATGTAATAGCTGCCATTGAGGGGAAACCACAGGACTCACCGCCTTCTAATTTACCTTCAAGTACTGTGAAAATTATTGATTTTGGATCTACCTTTTCAATACTGTACCTCCTTTGAAAAAACCTTCAGTTATTGACCTGAATTCGATATGGGAAACTATTTCAGTATTACAAACTCTCTGGGGACCCAGATACAGACCTTAACTGCTCACTGTACTGGAATGCTTTCGAAGTCTTCAAAAATGAAAGAAAGAGTGGAAAAACTGGAATATAAATCTTTAGAGCAAGAAAATAAAATGGAAGTATTAGGAGCACAAAATCAGCTCTTAATAAAAGACAGTGGAAATATTAACCTTAAATTGGAGATATTAGAAATGGAACTAGGTGACAAAATCTCAGATTAATTAATTTTCCTAAAATGTATTCTATTTCAGCACTTGATATGTTTAAGAGATATTTGTCTGAAGTTTTGAAAGTTTCGGATGCTTCCTATCCACCAATCTCAAAGATTTATTATCTCCCTACGGGAAAGAAGAAATCAGTAGATGTTTAACAAGGTCTCATAGTAGACAGTTTGGATTTGACAAATATTTTGGAGAGATCAGATGTGGAATAGATTGCACCGGCTACATTGTTTGTCCAATTAGCATTGGACTCTGATAGAGACTGGTTGCTAAAAATGTTCTTTAAACATCAAGATAAATTAGAATGTATCTGGATGTATCAAGATTAATCCAGAAGAAGAGGAACCAATTTCTACTTTTGTGACCTCAGGTCCTAAAACTGGGAGCTACATTTGCCCTTAGATATCCTTGGTTAATTTTCAAGGAGCTAAATATGTTTTTGTTTTTAATCTTCACAGTTAACTAGATTTATTTCCAGTAAAGAGGTTGTATTCATCGGTATCCCTGTTCACATACAAGTACAACCTTCGCAGTCGAATGATTAGGCCCTACTTAGGTTTGGCTTATCTTTTTTTTCCTTTAAAGTGATGCAACTATTTAATTGCCGTTGTATTTTTTAGCTGCCTCTCCATAATTGTGGACTAGCTAACAGTACCAAGAAATTGTAATTTCTTTATTTTTATTATTTTCCTTTTTCTCTCATATTGGTACTGTTAATGTTAAATGATTGATTTGATCATGAAAAATTGAAATTCCAATGAAAAAATAATTTAAAAAAAAAGTTAATGCCAAAGATGGATATAGGGCAGAAAGTGAAGGAGAAAAAAACAACAAATGGATAAGGCAGCACAGACAGGAGGGGCAACTAGAGATTAGAAAAAGATGATTAGAAAAGTAAAATCACTGGACAACAAAGTTAGAAAAAATGATTTTATTTTCTATTTATAGGTCCTTTTACTAAGGTGTGGTAGCTGATTTAGTGCGTGCTAACTGATTTAGCGCACGCTAAATGCTAATGCGTCCATAGACTATAATGGGCGCGTTAACATTTAGCACACGCTAAATCGATTAGCGTGTGCTAAATCGATTAGCGTGCCTTTGTAAAAGAGGGGGTTAGTAAATGGAATGTGTCAGTTTTAAGAATTTACATCTGCTGTCTATATTATGCACTTTTCAGGAAGAAATTCATTTCTTTCTATTTCTCTGGTGTTGTACAGCATGCACAGTCTGGCATCTTAGGGTTTTGTTTGTGTATATTAGTACTTTTAGTTTGTGGTCCTATATTTTCATAGGATTTATATACAGTTTGTTTAGCATGTGTAACCAGGCTAGGTGCTTTGGTACGAATGAAGGTTAAGAAGCATTATTGGTGTCATAGCCCCAAGTAGGAAGATATTTGTCGACTCTCCTTTAGCCCTTTTGGATCCAAAATGGCTATCACTTACATATTAGCGGCGACCACTGCCCTAGGGTTAACATATGTCTCCAGAAAAAGGAATCTTATAGCGGGAAGAATTACATGGCTCTTCATCATTGGTCACCTAATATTTTTCTTATTTTTATTGAAAATATTTATTGATTACATAACATAACATAAAAATAAGATTACATTACATAACATAAAAATAAGATGAGTAAAAACTAGATTGTAAGAAAAATATTAGGTGGCCAATGATGAAGAGCCATGTAATTCTTCCCATTATAAGATTTCATTTAGTGGTGGAGTGGTGGGTCTGAGGTCAAAAGATAAACTTAAAATTTAATATCCAGAACGTTATTTATAGTAGTATCAGTGGTTATGGAATTATTTTGAACTTGACATCAACATTTTGGATCCAGAAAAAGGAGGGCAGATTGAAACATCTGAATTTCTCTTCCATTGCTTTCATTGGAAATAAAATCCAGGTGTCTCAATCTAGTTTGGTTTCTTACTGAAAAAGCAATAGGCCATTGCTATAAGTTAATGTTAAGGATTGCCTGTATAGGTTTTAAGGTTCATAGAAATGGCTAAGAGAAGAGCACCCTTTTACAACCAACCCTTTTACAAAGCCCTGAGGCAAAAGCTTTTTAAAGCATTGTAAATCGCAATGGGCTTCAGGGTAGTTACTGCAGCAGCAGCCGGGGGAGGGGGGAGTTATTTGCATGTAATATTCTGAGGGCTGTACTTGATTGAATTTTTATTTTCTTTATTTACTGGTTTGTTAATTGTATTGTTTCAATGATGTTATTTTATTGTTTAGCTCAAACACTTTTAATACACAAAAATTGCTTGGTAATAACATTAAAATGTCAGTAACATCAACATAACTTAAGATAATTAAATATTGTTTCACAGTAATACTTAAACATGATGACTAAATAAGTACGTAACTTTTCTCATAGAAATTCAAAACAGTTGCTGAGAAAACACCAAAAAGTTCTAAGGAGTTACTTTTGTTTGCCTCACCTATAGAGGGGTGAAATTGTGAGAAAGGATGGTAGGCCTTCCCATTCAATTTTGGGACATTTCAGGTGACATGGAAACAGCTTGCAACAATTAGTCTAGACCACACATGTCAAACACAAGGCATGGGGGCCAAATTAGGCCCACCTGGCCGTTTTATGTGGCCTTCAGTGACTGTGCTGCATCTAAGTGCCAGACTGTGCAGCCCCACTCCCAGCGGCGCTCCAAGCTCCTCACCATGCTGCCTCAGTAGCCATTTGCAGGCAGAAGGGCCCAGTCCCAGTGTAAAAGCTAGATTGGAGCAGGGCGCTCTACGCAAGTGCCTGACTGCACCACACGTGCCTCAGGGTGAGGAAGGAGCTATACTTCTACTAAGACTAAATATCTTAATAAAAGATTTGGCCCACAACTTAGCCTGGGTTTCAGATTTCGGCCCCTTATGTGATTGAGTTTGACACCCCTGGTCTAGACACAAGGCACCATGAAGCAGTAGCCTGCTACATCCCTGGACCGTTATATGGGGTGTGGCTTTAACAAGGGGATGATGCTGGAGGGCCTATCCGGACTAGCACCAAACCAATGGCTTTTTAGTTTTGCAGTTCATCAAGTTGCTAGGATTCGAGCACGAGTCGACGGCACCTAACAACATTAGTGACCTATCATAGGATGACTGATTTAAAATGATGTTTTAATTACCTTTGATGTTCTGAGATCATTCACTGCAGCAAAGAAGTTGTTTAATCTAGGTTTTATGCCAGTAGATTAGATTAGCAGGTGACAAGGACTCTGTCTTTGCCCCATATATGACAAGACAGATCAGGATGGGCTAGAGTGGACTTACCAGCAATTCCAGCAGTGGGAAAGTGAGGAGAACGGTACACAAAAGAAACCCAGTAAAAATAAAAGGGAGTCCCAAAAGAAGCTGCGGAATTGATGTTCTTGATGCAAATATGAGTAGAAATCTTGCAAAATGCACGCTCATCCACCTGAATATTCAATAAACACTTGAGACATTATCCATATATTTGTGGGCTGAATTAAAAGAGAAGTGAGCGCAGGCAACAGGTTTAACCAGATAGTGGCAATTTTCAGCCACTATCTACAGTAGCTAAGTTATAGATTTAGTTTAGTCCCGCTGTACCGGTCCATGGTGCGCCCTCACCTGGAGTACTGCGTCCAGCACTTGTCGCCATATATGAAGGACACGGTACTACTCGAAAGGGTCCAGAGAAGAGCGACTAAAATGGTTAAGGGGCTGGAGGAGTTGCCGTACAGTGAGAGATTGGAGAAACTGGGCCTCTTCTCCCTTGAAAAGAGGAAACTGAGAGGGGACATGATCAAAACATTCAAAATACTGAAGAAAATAAAGATAAGTTGTTCACCCTCTCCAAGGTAGGGAGAATGAGAGGACACTCTCTAAAGTTGAAAGGGGCTAGATTCCGTATAAACTTAAGGAAGTTCTTCTTCACCCAGAGAGTGATAGAAAACTGGAACGCTCTTCTGGAGTCTTATATAGGGGAAAACACCCTCCAGGGATTCAAGACAAAGTTGGATAAGTTCCTGCTAAACTGGAACGTACACAGGTGGACTCATTTAGAGCACTGGTCTTTGACCTGGGGGCCGCCGCATGAGCGGACTACTGGGCAGGATGGACCACTGGTCTGACCCAGAAGCGGCAATTCTTATGTTCTTAATAACAAACCTAAAATGAATGGATTGCACTGCCAAAATGACCACACTGCACAATTATTTAGCACTGCTACCTATACAGAGTTGCCTGTACAGATAGCAGCACTGAATGTGTACTTATGTTTAGGTTTATCTAATCTTTCTATACTGCTCTCCTTAACAGCATTAAAGCAGTTTACAAATAATTTGCTTATCTTAGTATTGTCACAATGGCTGAAACTCTGGCTCTCAGTTTACTGAATGAATCAGAAATTAAACAGTCCATTATTTTCACAAAAGCCAAAATACAAAAAAGAGACAATGGATTATTAGTTCTTGAAATCTTCCTCTTCATTAGTCTCTACTGAGCTTTTAGTTAATCCTATAGTAGGATTTTAGTCTTTAGTCAAGGCAAGATTAGCCTATTGGTGGACCTAGGCAAACAGGTTGCTTCTCCACCCCCGCCAGTGAAACACATTTTAAACTCCAACAAATGTGCCTCTGCTGTTCTGACTGCTAGAAAACCCAGCAAACGAGGAAGCAACAGGTAAGAAACACTGCTCACCGGTTCCTTACTCATGGAGGACAAGGCACCAGGAGAGGGAGAATATATTAATCATTTTATTTTTTATATATCGCCTAACCAAAAATGATTCTAGGCGGTTTACAACAAATAAGCACTAGTCATACAGTGATGAGTACAATTTAAAAGGAAAATACAATTCTAAACAATGTACAATAAATAAGAACTATTCCTACAGAGAAGAATATAATTTTTTTAAAGTGCAATTTAAAAGAATGGTTCTGAGCGGTTTACAACAAATAAGAACCAATCATACAATAAAAATACAATTTAAAAGGTGATACATTACATAATGGAAACATAAAGAGTTCGTTTTACGAAGCCGTGGTAGCAGTTTAACGTGCGAAATAGCGCGCGCTAAACCGCCGGCCGTGCTAGCAGCTACCGCCGCCTCTTGAGCAGGCGGTAGTTTTTCAGCTAGCGCGGGGGTTGGCATGTGATGAAAAGTCACGTGTGTTAAACCCACTAACGCGCCTTCGTAAAAGGAGCCCAAAATGAAAAAACCAGTTAGGATACAAATTTTCTTTTTTTAATTCTTTATTCATTTTCAATATTTTCAATAAGTGCAATACAAATTTCTAAAATCAAGATAAGAAGAGGATCCTAACATAATTTTACTGAACCAACCATTCAATTTGGCACCTCTGCAGTCAGTGATGGCTCTGGTTTCCACCATCCAACCTTTTTTTCTGTCAGCACTTGACTTACTAAGGCAAAAGTTTAGCTTTAGAGCAGGGGTGTCCAACCCGCGGCCCGCGGGCCATATGCGGCCCCGTGATGAATTTTGTGCAGTCCCACTTGTGTTCAAGGACAATGCGGTGTTTTCTTCCTGCCGCCCCCAGCTGTTTAACATCTTGCCGGCTCCCTCCTCCGTCTTGCAGTGTTCACTCAAAGCCACAGGCAGCGGCTCCTATGTGCCTCCTACGGCTGACCTGGAAGCGTTCCCTCTGATGTCGTGACATCAGAGGGAACACTTTCAGATCAGCCGTAGGAGGCACATAGGAGCCGCTGCCTGTGGCTTTGAGTGAACACTGCAAGACGGAGGAGGGAGCAGGAAAAAGGTAAACATCCATGGCCCAGAAGGGAGAAAGGTAGACGGGCGTGAGACTTGAGAGGGAGGGAGCATAAACTTAAGAAAAATGATGGAAGGAAGGAGGGAGGGGCATGAACTTAGGACACAGAATGAAGGGAAAGTTAGAGGGGAGCATGAGCTATAAGATGGAAGAATGGAGGGAGTGAGGGAAAGAGATGCAGAGGTGAGGGAGATAATAGAAAGGGAGAATTGGGTGTCAGAGAGGGAAAGAGATGGTGCAATTGGAGAAATAAAGAAAGAGGAGAACTGTTGGGCAGAGAGAGGAGGGACGGAGACAGAGAGAGAATTATTGGACATGGTGATGGGAGAGGAGTGAGATAGAGAAGCATGGGCACAAAGAGAACATGCTGGGCCGAGGAAGCCTTCTGGATGTTGGGGTTTTTTGGGGGGGAAGGGAGGGTATTAAAAGAAGTGCCAGATTGGGCCTGGGGAGAGAGCTTATGGGGCCAGAAACAGAGGACAGACAGAGAGATGGTGGGCAATGGTCTGAAGGGAAAGAAGTTGGTCCTGGGGTGGTGTGGAGGAAGAGGGAAAGAGATACTTGAAGGGAGAACTGTTGGCAAGAGAAAGGAAGAAATGGTGGACCTGGGGAAGGGAGGCAGGCAGACAGGGGGAGAGATGGGATAGGGGACCAGTTGGGAAGAGAAAGGGAGAGAAGTTGGATCTAGAGATGGGAGGGAGGGAGAAATGTTAGGCCTGTGGATGGAAGGCAGAGGATAGAAGGCAGAGAGAAGCAGCATCTCTTTTTTTTCTCCATTTCATTGTTCAGCATCAAGAAGGGAGAGAAGAAGAAAAACAGAAAAGAGAGGGAGCTAAATGTTGGATCATGGAGATAGAGGAGGAGAGATGGAACCATGGAAGGGTAGGAGAGAAGAGAGCTGGGATAAGATGATGCTAGGGATGGAAAGAAAGGGACAGGGAATTATAGCCTGACCAATGGAGAGAGGGGGGGGGGGATTCTGAAAGTAGTGAGCCATGTGGATGAGGTCAAAAGGGAGATGACATAGAAACATAGAAAGATGACGGCAGATAAGGGCTATAGCCCATCAAGTCTGCCCACAATATTTACCCACCCTCTTAAGTCTACTGACCCCCTAAAGTATAATTTTAATTATACTGTCACTCTACTGACCTGCTCATTCAAGTCCATACCCTAGTGACCCTATCCCTTGGCATGACCCTCGTAGGGATCCCACATAGGTATTCCATTTGTTCTTGAAGTCTGGGATGCTGCGTGCCTCGACCACCTGCACTGGAAGCTTGTTCCAATGCTCAATTACTCTCTCCGTGAAGAAGTACTTCCTGGCGTCTCCACGAAACTTCCCTCCCCTGAGTTTGAGCGGATGTCCTCTTGTGGTCGAGGGTCCCTTGAGAAGAAAGATATCATCTTCCACCTCGACCCGTCCTGTGATGTACTTAAATGTCTCAATCATGTCTCCCCTCTCCCTACGCTCTTCAAGAGTGTAGAGCTGCAATTTGCTCAGTCTTTCTTCGTACGGGAGACCCTTTAGCCCCGCGACCATCCTGGTGGCCATCCGCTGAACAGATTCAATTCTGAACACATCCTTACGGTAATGTGGCCTCCAGAATTGCACACAGTACTCCAGATGAGGTCTCACCATGGCTATGTACAATGGCATCATGACTTCAGGTTTCCTGTTGACGAAGCTTCTCTTGATACAACCCATCATCTGCCATGCCTTAGATGAAGCCTTCTCCACTTGAGTGGCTGCTTTCATGTCAGCACTGATGATTACTCCTAAGTCTCGTTCTGCCATAGTCCTGGTTAAAGTTTCTCCACTCAGGGTGTAAGTTCTGCAAGGATTTCCGTTACCGAGATGCATGACCTTACATTTCTTGGCGTTGAAGCCCAGCTGCCAGATCAAGGACCAACTTTCTAAAGTATGCAGGTGTTGCTCCATAGCATCCTGTAGATTATAGTCGTCTACTATATTGCATAGTTTGGCGTCATCAGCGAATAAGATTACCTTGCTTTGAAGCCCTTGAGTCAGATCCCCAATGAATATGTTGAAGAGAAGTGGGCCCAGGACTGAACCCTGTGGCACTCCGCTAGTCACCTCCGACATTTTAGAGAGGGTACCGTTAACCACCACCCTCTAAAGTCTGCCACTAAGCCAATCTTTAACCCATGCAGTTAGAGTCTCTCCTAATCCCATCGATTTCATCTTGTTCAGCAGCCTGCGGTGTGGGACGCTGTCAAATGCTTTGCTGAAGTCCAGGTACACGACGTCCAAGGACTCTCTTGAGTCCAGTCTTCTTGTTACCCAGTCAAAGAAGCTGATTAGATTGGACTGGCATGACCTACCCTTGGTGAATCCATGTTGACTGGGATCCCGGAGATTTCCCTCGTTCAGGATCGTATCTAATTTATACTTAATTAGTGTTTCCATGAGTTTACACACTATTGAGGTGAGGCTTACCGGTCTATAGTTCGCAGCCTCAACCTTACAACCCTTTATATGTAGAGGAACGACATTGGCTGTTTTCCAGTCCAACGGAACTTTCCCCGTACTTAGTGAGAGATTGAAGAGCACTGCCAACGGTTCCGCCAGAACATCTCTCAATTCTCTGAGCACTCTTGGGTGTAAGAGTGAGAGAGCAGTGAGTACAGAAGTAGAAATGTGGTAATGGGGAGTAGATAGAAGGGAATAGGAGGCTGGGAAAGAAGTGAGATGGGAAATGGGAGAGCTAGGGACTGAGAAAAGATGGAGAATTGAGAGGTAGCTGAACATTTAAAAAGAAGAAGGGTGAGAAATAAGGCAAGATTTGAGTAGACAGAGGCATAAAATAAAAAGTTAAGAAAGCTGAAAGGGAAAAATCAATACGTTGGAATTAGGCATAAGAAGGAAATGGAATGACAGAAGAGGAGAAAAAAATGGACAGCAGACACTGGAAAGAGAATTAGTTGAAGATAGAGAAAAAGCAGAAAGAGAAACTGGGAAAACAAAACATCCAGGCAAGGTAGGAAAAAAATGTTTTATTTTGAATTTATTAACTGGAATACGTTAGCTTTGGGATATGTGCATCACAATTATTTTTGTATTCAGTGGTGTAGTCATATACAGCTGATTTGGGGGAGGGACTGGAGCCCAAAATTAGTGGATGGGCACCAAAGTTTCTACCCCGCCTGAGTGCAATTTATAAATACTTGAGTTAGTGTGAATTCCCAAGCCCTGCCAACTGAAGATATCTTCCTCCAGTCTGGCAACTCAAACTCTCCAAACTTTGCAGCCAATGGCAATATCCTCAAGCTGCCACTGCTTTCATGCATGCAGGAGGAGGAGGGAAGGCAACAGCTCTGCAATATTGCTGCCAGCTGCAGAACTTGGGAAGTTGGAGGGGGAGGAGGTAGCCGTCGGTTGGTGAGGCTTGGGGATCCCTACTAGCTACAGCAGGGGAGATATTCATTTTGAGGGAGCCTAAGCTCAAAGTGGGAGGCCCAAAAAAGCAGTAATATTTACCCTGATTAAATTATCCTCCAAGTGCGCTGCTGACAGCTGATTCAGCATCCCCGCTCTGTTGAGGCTCACCTCTGAAGATGCTCAACGTAGCTGTAATAGAAGTGAATGGGATAACCAGGAGCGTGCATCCCTGCTCATCAGAGTGGGGATGTGGAAGCCTGTGGCTGCTCCCACTGTCAGCGGTGCACATGGAGGGATCATTCAGTCAGGGTAAGTATTACTGTTTTTTTGGGTTCCTCTCCACAGTGTCCCTTTAATGAAGGTTTATTATTAGATATATACATCTTCTATATTAGTGATTGCAGATTTGGGACCTGCTCAAACTTTTTTTTGTTCATCGACTAGTGTTAGTGTTTGTGCGGACCCAGAAAAAATTTTTTTGGCCAATGCGGCCCAGGGAAACCAAAAAGTTGGACACCCCTGCTTTAGAGCCTTTGAATTAGTACATCTCAGAGGACCCTTCCTGATATGGGCCCTACAACCTTTAACCCTGCTCTGTCTGTCAGTCACCAATTTTATGCACTTTATTAGCTATAATCTGAAACAAGACTATATACAGTAGGCTTTCAGTAATTAGACACCCATGGGGATTGGTAGATGCCGGATAAATGTAGTTTCTAGTTGCTTGAGAGTTACTAATACAAATAGGCCTAACTACTGTAATACTATACCCCATTATAATAATACATTTTTTATTTTTTTTAATAATACAAATTAATAATAATAAAATTTTATTTATAACCCGCTATTCCTCGACAGTTCAAAGTGGTTTAAATCAAGATCTGTCTGATGCAGATGAAATACATACAGAAAAATGTCTATCATATAACCAAAATTTCTTAAACAAATTTAGCATATAAATAAGTCTTCACAGATCTTCTAAACATTTGGTAAGAGATTAAACTCTGAAATAAACCACTAATGGTTTTACTCCAAACAACAGCCTAGTAAGATAGGGTTTTGCCCAGAAATCTTTTCGAAATACATCATTTTAGTGTTGGAAATGAAAATAGGAAAATTCTCCGCTTAGGGTGGGAATATGTAGGGAGCACAAAATGATTAAATAGATAGGAAGAAGTCCAACCAGCATCTTATAACATAAACATGCAAATTTAAACATAATTCTGGCACTGACTGGCAACCAATGTAATTTCCCATAATATGGGGTAACATGATTTGACTTCTTCAACCCAAATATCAAATGTACCACGGTATTTTGGATGATTCTTAATCTCCTGCTGGTTTTTTTAAGCAATCCTAAATAAATGATATTGCAGTAATCTAATGTGCTCAAAATAAGAGATTGAACCAGAAGTTTAAAGGACCAGAAATCAAAATATGATTTTAGGGAGCGTAGTTTTCAGAGAGTGTAATAGCATTTTTTAATTAGAATGTCAGTATGAGCTTCATAAGTTAATGGTCTATCAAGAGTAACACCTAAGATTTTGATAGTGGGACTGATATGATTCATTCCATTTATCACTAAAGAGGTCTCCATAATTTTATTAGATGGACTTGCAAGGAAGACATTTGTCTTTTCTGCATTCAATTTAAGTTTGAAATTCTTGGCCCATTTATCTACGAGATTGAATATGGAAGTTACATAAATTATTGTTTCTGAAGATAGCGAAGAAATAGGTATGACGATTGTAATATCATCAGCATAAATATATGTTTGTAAATTCAGTTTAGATAATGTCCTTCTCAGCAATGCTATATACAGATTAAAAAGAGAATGAGACAGAGGTGACCCCTGAGGAAGTCCACTTTTTGGAATAGACTTCTTCACTAAAAACTTGGTAGCTGTGATTTTTCAAAAAGCCCTCAAACCAATTCAAAACTCGACCAGAAATCCCTATTGCATCCAAGCATTTGATCAAAATATCATGGTCTATCAAATCGAACACACTACTTAAATCAAACTGCAATATAAGTGCATTCTTTCCAACACTAAACACCACACTTTCTCTCTTCCTCTCTCTATCACCCCCCCCATCCCCACTTATAGGTCCAGCATCTGTTCCTCCTTTCCCACCCTCCATTCTGGTCTGGGTCGCTTTCTTCCCCCTCCCCCCTCTCACATATGGGTCCATCCATCCATCCACTGTCCTTCAACCTGCAGGTCCAGCATCCATGTCCTTTCCTACACCCACACCCACTTTTGGTCCACCTCCCCCTCCCCTGGTCTGGCTTCTGATGGACCCCCTTCACTCTGTAGAGCCAGTATTTCTTACCTTCGACTCTCCCCAAAAAAAGCAAAGGCAGCCAGTCAGCAGAGACAGCGCTGTAAATAGGCTTCTTGCAGCCAGCCCCAGCAGGGCATTGCCTCTGCTGACTGGCTGCCGCTGCTGCTTTGGGGGCTGGATACAGAACGATTTTTGGTCTTTCCAGAAATTTTTTTTTTTTTGCCAGTTGGTTGAGTACTGGTTAACTGGGATTCTACTATACAGTTGTGGATTCCTAGAATCCAGCAGGTTAATTTTCAAAATCTCCTTAAAAATATGTCAAGGACCCCCCTTATCACAATATATTACTGGATATCCTCCTCCCAACACTTTCACTGCTCATAAACCTGTCAGCAAATGCCTCTTGCTGTAAGTCCTCCAGCACAATGCCTCTGCCCGCTGCTTCATTCAACCAGTTCTAGACTCTGTGCAGTCTTCCCCTTTAAATTCCTTGCAGGTAGAAGTAGCCATAAATCCAAAGCACTCTCTTGTCTCTTGAGTCCAGGCTTTGGTCAGCATGCGTGATAGCATTATTCTCAGAGGTTCTGGGCCCTGTCTTGAGTCTGACAAAATGCACAAGAACTTAATGCACAAGTCTTATAGGTTATCACTGTAGGTCTTGCCTCCATCTGAGTTGAGAGTCCTGGCTTCTGGGAGACAGAAAAGGGGAAAGGAAAAAAATATTATGTTCCCTCAAAGGCCCTTGACATCTTAACTCCTCTCTTAGTACCCTCTAGCACAGGGGTCTCAAAGTCCCTCCTTGAGGGCTGCAATCCAGTTGGAGTTTCAGGATTGACCCAATGAATATGCATGAGATCTGTGCATGCACTGCTTTCAATGCATATTCATTGAGGAAATCCTGAAAACCCGACTGGATTGCGGCCCTCAAGTGGGAGGGCCAAGTAGAAAATTACACACACACTACTGTACACTGTTACATAGCTGTAAGGGTCAGTGATACCCCTGCAAGGCAATTAATTACAGTGGGAAATACTTTACCTCATAGGGCACTTTGTAGCCATGAAGGTAACACAAGGATTCCACTGGCACCACAGGTTTGTATGAGATTTAGTCCAGATTCACAAGTGTGAATACAGTAAGCGCTTACAGGGACGTTCATGAGCCGGCTGCAATTGTGATATTACAAATGGACACTCACACTCACTGTTAACATCAAAACTGGGACAATATTTATTAAAAAAAAAAAAAAACTGGGACTCTGTAAATTAGCCTTCCCCCTCGTCCTGCTCGGGGCCGGAATTAGCTCGTGCAGGGCCTGCAGAGTGCCTCGAGTATAGGCAAAATAAGCTTGGAGGAATGGCGAGCAGCAGACATTTGAAGTGGTCTCTGGGGAATGACTCACATTTCCCAGACAGATAGATCCAAAGATAATGGCACGACGCAAAATAAAGCAAGACGGTCCAACTAGTTGAAAATGAAACCGGAAGCTCCGAACAATTTATTACCCAGCTGCTGGCAGGAAACAACAATCCAAATAAGACTGTGAGGCAGCACATGTTGGAGACAATAAGCTAAAACTGTGCTGGCTCATTTGTTATTCCTGGGAAGGAAGTTGCGCCTAGCCATGAGACAGGGGAGTGTGTGATATATATATATATAACACAATGTAGAACAGGGATCTCAAAGTCCCTTCTTGAGGGCCGCAATCCAGTCAGGTTTTCAGGATTTCCCCAATGAATATGCATTGAAAGCAGTGCATGCACATAGATCTCATGCATATTCATTGGGGAAATCCTGAAAACCCGACTGGATTGCGGCCCTCAAGGAGGGACTTTGAGACCCCTGGTGTAGAATGACCTTCAATGTGAAGTGGGAAGCAAACAGAGCTGGTGATAGACATTCCTTGGTCCAGGATGGAAATAGGTGAGGGGGAGCCCCAGTTAGGTCTCTGAAATTGAACATTACACGAACAAGCACATTTTCGTGCATCAGCCCGCAGGAATGTATATGCGACAGCAGAGTAATTTGCGTGTTTTTAAGAAGTTGTTGAAGAGACACTGGTTTTGTAACATGAAATATGAGAATTGATGTTTTGTATAGATATAAGTGCTGGTCACTTGTCTATTTATATTTTAAATGTGTATTAGTTGTATTATTTATGTTTAAATTGTGAGCCGCTCTGTAAAAAGCGGGTTATAAATAAATAAAAACAAACATCTGCCTGCAGACATGCCTTCTACAGCTGTGGGTCCCCCTGTGGCTTGAGGAACCAGAGCAATTGCCCTGTTTTCAATCCCCTGATGCCAGCCCTGGAAGCAGGACATCCTGCTTTGCTGGGCGGGTGGGATTTCACTTGGCAGGTCAAATTGCAAGAATTAGGAAAACATTCAAATGAAATGCTGACAAGACTTATGACGGGACAAACCTTTGAAATCCAGCCTGGTGCCAGGCTCCCTGCTGAAAATGATAGAATCAAATGAGGATGCTATGGTTTTATTCTTTTCCATGTCCTTAGCTCACACCTTCTCCTCAGTAGCTTAAGGTAAGTTTCATTCAGGAACAGAAGGTATTTCCATGTTTTCAATTTGTACCAGAAGCATTAAGGGTGACCTACCTAACTTCTCGAAAGGAGAGCCAGCAGGATTTGATCCATGATTTCCCTGGTTCATGACCCATTGTGCTAACCAGGAGGTACGCCTCCATTCTTGATGGATGGGAAAATCATCCATTCAGCAGTCTCTGATTTAAAACATACTGTTAGCTGCTATGAGGGGAACCATTCCCAAGCAATCTTATCTACCCACGTGCATCTGTCATCATGCTCTGTGATTCTCTGTTTATCAGAGTATATCTTTCAAGAATTGTCCTCCCTTTGTAGGCCGTGATGAATTACAAAAACAAACAAACAAGCCAAAATAAATGGCTACCTCAAATTACATACACTGGAACAAAAGGAATATTTCTCTCAGACAGCTTCCAATGAACAGGATCTATTGTTATTAGTGATCAGCTGAAAAATCAATGGGAAATCTTTTAGATTTGCTTGTTAGTGAAAAAATATGTTTGCTTTTAAAGTGTCATGTACGGAATATTGTGTGCTGTTCTAGACAGTAAAATAAAATAGGGAAACCAAGCTCATTCCCAACACAATATATTGTAAATGAGATGCTGTCATGAGCCATACCATCTGCACTTGAAAATAAGTACGTGTCACAGTACATGTTCTCTCCTTTATTGTGGCTATAATTAAAATAAAAGCACTTTCCTTCCTGGAAGCTCAGTTGGATGTCGTGTTTTCCATCCACTCTATGGGTCTTTTGCACAAATTTCAACCAAAATGACACTTTGTGAAGAGCTTATGATCACTGATCATTGAGAAGCAGATTGCATGTTGCTGGGGTTTTTTTTCAGAGATGTGAGAGGCCTAAGAGCTGCCAGATATTTTGCTGGCCGGCTGCTTTCTTGATGCCTTTTGACAATGAGTTGCATATGGAATGTTTTACTAGGAGATATCTCTGCACATGATAGACCTAAATTACCAATAACAAAGTGCTTACTTAAATAGGGTATTAATGGTCATCGCGTTCTTGAGGTTACTTTTATAAGGTTGGAAGAGCGGTCTTCCCCTCTAGACTTCCTCTCTAAAGGACTGGCTGAGTTTGACCTTGTAGTACCCTTGGACCTTTAGTTTGAATTTTCTTGGGAAATTCCATAGGAGAATCAGAACTGCAAGGGTATGGATGCAAGAGAGATTAGCCTGCTCCTTATTGCATGAAGTCAAGTGGCAAGTCTGTTATGAAAAGTAAAACTGAGATGTGTGTGTTTCTGTGGACGTGCATGATTGCGGCAGCTACTGATGTGACCAACTCGGTATCACAAGTATCACAAGTTCCTTAATTGTTGAAATCTGATATGATTTGGTATATTGACATTTTATATTGGGGGGATATTAATGATGTTGTCTAGTTATGTCTATGTTATATGTGGAAATCGAAGGAAATGAGATTTTATGTATGTGATATGTAAACCGCATAGTTGTATGCGGTATATAAATTTTTAAATAAATAAATAATCACAGCGTACACCAAAAGCCTGTCAAAAGAGCAAAGTCTTACGTTTCTTTTCGTCGCATCTCTCTCAGTCATCAAGGCAATGAATTCCATAACTGTGGACCAAGAATGTGAAATATTGACGCATGATATTGATCTAATCAAACCACCTGCTGCAAAGGAACTTTCAGCAGCATTTGATTGCTTGAACTTAATGCAAGAGGCGGTTGGTTTATGCGTAATTTTGCGGCAAGAATAGCTGAAACTTCCTTTGTCACAACTTTGAAAACAGTATATAGAATTTTAAATTTGATTCTAAAATCCATAAGCAACTAATGCAAATATATCAAGGCAGGGGCAATATGTTCGTATCGATTAAAGCCTACTAAATTCACAAGCTCATAGTCAAAAAACACAGATATCCAAAAAGAATCCTAAATTGGCACTTGGACGTCTTAATCGCCAGGACTTCCAGATACCGATAATCAAAAGCATCTTTCTGTAGGTCTAACGAGGTGTTCCAGCCTCTGTGCAACCAGAGCATGAAATGAGTGTGGTAGAGGCATTATGGGCGGGCTTTGGGCAGTCTCAAGAGCGAATTAGACATGGGTGTCTTACAGCGAGAATCAAACATTTTGCAAGACATCCTGAACAGAATTTATATGTTTCGAACTAAACCTGTTTTAGAAGTGTCTAAGGGCCACCAAGGTCCCAAACTAACCAGATAATAACTGCATGCATCAAGGTAAGACAACCCCACACTCCCGCAGTGCTCACTGAACCCCTTCCACCACATAAAAATGAGAACAAAAAGGTACATACCTGTCTCTAAAACAGCAGCATCTGGTATGGGGAAAGCCTAATAGAGATGCACACAGGTGTCTTAAGTAGCCTGGTGAGTGTTCTAGTTCAATGTTTCTCAACCTTTTCAAGCCAAGAGCCCCCTAAGCCTAACAAACACCAACCGAGTACCCCCACCCAAGCTCCGCCCCAGACCCTCCCAAGCTCCACCCCAGACCCTCCCAAGCTCCGCCCCAGACCCCCATAATAATAATACTAATTGAAATGTAATTTCTTACATCCATTTTTCATATATACACAACATAATCTTATTAATACATAACGGTAACCACAAAATTAAAAAAACACAAAGCAAACTATATGCACAAAAAATATTAATTATCATTTATATTCTGTTTGGGTTTTTATCAAAGAGGTCAAGGAAGATGACTTTAAAATATGCAATGTCACCTCAGTAACAACTCTAGAAAAATAGATAAATATAGTACAAAATATAGACAGCAGATATAAATTCTCAAAACTGTCACATTTTGATCACTAAATTGAAAATAAAATCATTTTTCCTACCTTTGTTGTCTGGTGATTTCTTTGTTTGCATTTCCAATATTTCTTCCTGTCTACCTCCTGTATGCTTCCAAACCCCATTCCCTTCCCCAACCAACATCTCTCTCTGTCCCTCCATAAGTCCAACTTTTCTTCCTCTCTCCTCCACCCCTATTGGCAACATTTCTCCCTCTCTCATCCCCCGGATCATATTCAGTATTTTTCTTCTCTGCCCACCAGCCCCCATGCCCATTTCTCCTTCTATCACCCTTCTCCAGCACGATGCCACATTTCTCCCTCCATTATTATGGCCAACATTCCTTCCCCTTCCATCCCCTTCAATCTGCCCTCTCCACCACCATATCCAACATTTCTCCCTCTCATTCTTCTATTCCCCATGCATCTCTACCTCACTCCTCTCTCTCTATGCCCAATTTTCCTTTCTTCCTTTCCCAATGTACACCAACTCTCACTCACACACTCATGCTCATCAATTCTCCCTTTCTATTCCCTCCCTCCTATGTTCCAAGTTAGTGCCTCCATGTGTCGAGTTCGTGATCTCTCCCCCCCAAAGCCAACTCATCACAGAAGCCTCCCACCGGGATCCCTACCTGCCTCCCCGCTGAAGACGCCATCATCGGGATGCCTCCCTGCCTCCATTTGCATGCCCACTGCACCCCCCTTCCCCCCCGAAGCCAACTAATCTACAGAAGCCTCTCACCAGGAATCCCTGCCTATTCCCCCTCCCGCTGAAGCTGCCACCATCGGGATGCCTCCCTGCCTCCATCTGCATGTCCACTGCACAACTTCCAACCCCAAAGCCAACCCAGAGCTGACACGCTCTATCCCTCTCCCAGCAGAAACTCCGTAGCAGGGACTGGCCATGGCCGAGTGTAGTGGCCAGCCCACGAGACGTCATAAGAACATAAGAACATAAGAATTGCCACTGCTGAGTCAGACCAGTGGTCCATCATGCCCAGCAGTCTGCTCACGCGGCGGCCCTCTGGTCTAAGACCAGCACCCTAACTGAGACTAGCCCTACCAGCGCATGTTCTTGTTCAACAGAAACTTGTCTAACTTTGTCTTGAATCCTTGGAGGGTGTTTTCCCCTATAACAGCCTCTGGAAGGGCGTTCCAGCTTTCTACCACTCTCTGGGTGAAGAAGAATTTCCTTATGTTTGTACGGAATCTATCCCCTTTCAACTTTAGAGAGTGCCCTTTTGTTCTCTCTACCTTGGAGAGGGTGAACATCCTGTCCTTATCTACTAAGTCTATCCCCTTCAGTAACTTGAATGTTTCGATCATATCCCCTCTCAATCTCCTCTGTTTAAGAGAGAAGAGGCCCAGTTTCTCTAATCTTTCACTGTACGGCAGCTCCTCCAGCCCCTTAACCATCTTAGTCACTCTTCTCTGGACCCTTTCGAGTAGTACCGTGTCTTTCTTCAGGTACGGCGACCAGTGCTGGACGCAGTACTCCAGGTGAGGGCGTACCATGGCCCGGTACAGCGGAATGATAATCTTCTCTGATCTGTTCATGATCCCCTTCTTTATCATTCCTAGCATTCTGTTTGCCCTTTTTGCTGCCGCCAGAGAGAAAGTCATGGGCCAGGCAATTGCTGTCTTGCTGGCCGGAACTTTCTCTCCAACATCAGAATTGACGTCAGGGGAAGTTTTGTGGGCCGGCCGCTGCATGCGGCCATGGCCAGTCCCTGCGATGGAGTTTCTGCTGGGGTAGGGATGGAGTATGTCAGCTCCGGGTCGACTTCGTGGGTGGAGGGTTGTGCAGCGGGCGTGCAGATGGAGGCAGAGAGGTATCCTGATGGCAGTGGCTTCAGCGGGGAGGGGAGGAGGGGCAGGCAGGGATTCCCGGCGAGAGGCAGGGAGAGATCCCTGGCGACAGCCAGGCCACGTACCCACAACAGGCGGTCCGTGTTCCTCCTGGGATACGTGTACTGCAGGTTGAGAAACACTGGGCTAGCGATCCAAAGGGAGGAGAACCCAGGCCCATAAGAAACTCTAACCACTACATTTATGGAAGAGAGTTTTCAACCTGGATGTTTTTCTGATCAAAATTGGGGTATAAAAAAAGTTAGACGTTCTGGTGGCTATGACATCTAAATAGACCATTTTCAAAAAGAAAAAATTATATTTGAATGTCCAGCAGTTTGCCATTCGAAAATGACCATTTTTGTTTCTCCAATTTTGGACATTCAGTTGGAAACATCCATGTTGGACGTAGATGTATTTTTTAAAAATGCTTCTCTCATACTCTTGCCACAGAATTCTAGACAACTTGTAAAGTTTATAACTGATTCTTAGACACATCCATCAACAAACTATTACAATAGTCAAAAAGCGGAGTAATAGTGCTTTACCACCATTTTAAAATTATTAGGACTCAACAGCCCTTTCAATCACCTTATAGATTAAGTTTCACATACACTGTTTTGATGACATTCAGTCCCCATAACAACTCCTACATTTTGCAATTTGTCAACAATCAGAATCTACATGTCATTCAAAACAAAATAATTTGGAATATCATCACAGGGGAAACTAGATAGAAGCAAAATCTTTGTTTTCGCAATATTTAATTGCAGATGATTCGCTGTCATTCACTGCATAAGCCTGTTCAAACAAAGACTGGGTTCATCAAAAGCCTTTTGAAGTAACTGGCATTAAAAAAATATATCAGCATAAATCTTAAATAGGACATTCAAACAATGTCAAAGTTGACATAGAGATAAAAGAAAAACATTAAATAACACAGCAGATAGGCAACAACCCTGATGAGCACCTAATCACATATAGGGTTGTCAGATTTTCCTTTCAGAAAATCTGGACCCCCTAGCCATGCCCCCCAGACCCATCTTGTTACGCCTATCCTCACCCTAGCCCCATCCCCACTGCCTGCTCATGGCAGGCAGGGAGGAAGTCTGCACATGCGCAGACGCTACGTGATGATGTCACATGCACACGCGTGTGATGTCATCACTTAGCATCTGTGCATGCGTGAACTTCCTCCCTGCCCGACACAGCTTTTCAAAACCCGGACAAAGTGCCGGGCTTTGAAAAGCCATCCAAACCCCCGGACATGTCCTCAAAAGGAGAACATGTCCAGTGAAATCCAGACGTCTAGTAACCCTAATCACAAAAAACTGTCTAACAGACAAGAAATATTGAAACCATGACAACACCTGTCCTGCTAAGCCAATTGATCTTATACGGTGAATTGTGTCAAAGGCTGCTGAAATATTAAGTTATCAAAAGATAGCTCCGCCTCTTGGGACGGTAGCATGGAATGCTGCTACTATTTGGGTTTTTGCCAGGTACTTGTGACTTGTATTGGCCTCCGCGAAGACGGGATACTGGGTTAGATGGACCAGTGGTCTGACCCAGTAAGGCTATTCGTATCTTCTTGTCAAAAAGCCGATCTTTACTGAGTCAACCAAACTGCAGTAGTTTCTGTATCACGACTGACTTGGAAACCAAACTGATTGGAATCAAGCCGGTCATGCCTATCCAGAAAATGAACCAGTTGATCATAAACCAATTTTTCCATCACCTTGGCCAGGAAAGGGACAGACGATATACTGGCCTATAATTTGTAACAAGATTAGGGGCCAAACTTGGACTTTTTAGCAACTGTCTCACTGTCACCCTCTTTAGGGCAGAAGGAAGTATTCTAGTTTTGAAACTTTTATTTACGATAATAGTAATAACTGATTTGTTTATTTATTTAGGGGTCCTTTTATTAAGATGCGCTAACTGATTTAATGCACGCTAAATGCTAAGACATCAATTATATTCCTATGGGCATTTTAGCATTTACTTAATAAAAGGACCCCTTATTGGTGTATGTATGTATTCAATTTTCTATACCGTTCTCCCAAGGAAGCTCAGAATGGTTTACATGAATTCATTCAGATACTCAAGCATTTTTCCCTGTCTGTCCTGGTGGGCTCACAGTCTATCTAGTGTACCTGGGGCAATGATGATGAAAACTCCTTCAAAGCCTTAATCAAAGTTGGATTGAAATGGGAAGGGGAGAGATGGAAGATAATGTTCAGTTTTATCTTATGTACATTGCACTGAATAGCAAGGTATTTGCGATACAGAAATACATTTTTATATTATGCTTTATGTTTCCTAATGGATCACTCAAGACTAATCTTGTAAATAAGGGGGATGTGGAGTTTGAGGAAGAAGATGAGTGTGCAAAGAAATGAGAGTTGGAAACAAGAGAATTTGTTAGATGACATGGCAGAGAGTTGAATTTGAAATGTATGAAATCACTGGTGTCACAAGACTCTATGCAAAATGGCACAGGTACATAAGAAGGAAATTCCGGAGGTGAGCCAAGTCTGGGGTATGGTATGCTTTACAGGACTGGAACAGAGAAGGGTAAGAGAGGAAGGTACTTTAATAGTGCTGGAAACAAAGGGCAGGCCACTCTCGTGGCCATAAATGTAACAACTTCAAAAAGATGAGTGATTCTCAAAAAACCATGCATGCAAATGAGGTTCACGGAGGGTTGCCAAATTTACGTGAGATGAGCCGCTGGTAATAGCAATCAGCATGTGCGCAGAATAGACCACGGAAAGAGACGTAAATGTGCGCTTGTGCCAGGAAAAGCAATGCCTTAGGCACACATATTGTATATGTGTTTTATATATGCAAATGTCATATGAGTGCATTTGAGATCTTTCTTCCCCCAACACTACTATAATCTATGTGAATGGTGTACTTCAGGGGTGCCCAAAAGGTTGATCGCAAGACAACACAAGTCTATCTCGTTGCCTTTGCACTCCCCCTGTTCCCCGACACCACAACAGGCCAGCAACGACTACAGAAGCACCGGGCACACCAGCCTTAGCCCCCTCCCCCACCCCACAACATAAATTCTGATGTCGGAAAGGAAGTTCCAGGCCAGCCAATCGCTGTCAGGCTGGCCCAGAACTTCCTCTCCAACGTCAGAATTGACGTCAGGGGGAAGGCTGCTGTCCTGTTGTGGCATTGGGAAAACAGAGAGAACTCTGCAGCGGCGGCGGTGGCTTGGGGGCTGTTCCCAGACGTCAGTGGTGGCTTGGGGGCCTGTTTCCAGATGACAGCTCCGACGGTGGCTTGGGGAGAAAGAAAGGGGAGACAGAAAGACAGGCAGAACAGAGAGGCATAAGGACAGGGAGGCAGAACAGGGCGACAGAAAGACAGACAGGGAGACAGAAAGAAAGAAAGGGGGGGCATGGAAACAGAAAGAAAGGGGGCAGGAAGATAGAAAGAAAGAAAGACAGGCAGGTAGAGAGAAAGAAAGAAAGAAAGAGTGGCAGGGAGATAAAAAGAAAGACAGAGAGAAAGGAAGTAAGAAAGGGGGGCAGGGAGACAGAAAGACAGACAGAGAGAAAAAGAAAGGGGGGCAGGGAGACAGAAAGAAAGGGTAGGGGCAGGGAGAGAGGAAAGAAAAAGTTGGGGGAGGGAATATAGTGTGTCGGGTGGCAGGGGGCAGGCAGGAAGCGAGGAAAAAAAAGTTGGATTCATGGAAGGACAGAGATGTTGGTTGGGGAACGGAATGAGGTCTGGAGGTGACAAAGCATGCAGGAGGCAGAAAGAAGGGAAGAAATATTGGATGCACAGTCAAAAAAAGTGCAACCAGAGACTCATGAAATCACCAGACACCAAAGGTAGGAAAAATGATTTATTTTCAATTTAGTGATCAAAATGTGTCTGTTTTGAGAATTTATATCTGTTGCTATATTTTGCACTATGGCCCCCTTTTACTAAACTACAGTAGCGGAATTTAGTGCAGGGAGCCTATGAGCATCGAGAGCATTGCGGGGCATTCAGCACAGCTCCCTGCGCTAAAAACTGCTATCGCAGTTTAGTAAAAAGGGAAGGGGTATATTTGTCTATTTTTGTATAGTTGTTACTGAGGTGACATTGCATATTTTAAAATCATCTGCCTTGACCTCTTTGAAAAAACCCCGAATATAAATGATAATTAACATTTTCTCTGCGTACAGTGTGCTTTGTGTTTTTTAAAATCTTATTGTTGGTAGATCATTTTGACTTGGTCATTTTAAAAGTAGCTCGCAACAGTGGCGTACCTAGCATATGTGACACCCGGAGCCCATCATTTTTTGGCACACACCCCCAAAACACCTTCGCCTAGTATGGAATGTCATCACAAACTAACCCCTCCCCCTTTTACAAAACTGTAGTGTGGATTTTAGCCACGGTGGTAACAGCTCTGACGCTCATAGAATTCTAAGCATCAGAGCTGCTACCACCACGGCTGGTGCTAAAAAACGCTCCACAGTTTTGTAAAAGGGGGGATAAAATAGAAATACATAGACGAAGGTTAAATTAAACCAGCAAGAAGCTGGACTCTGCATACAATGCAACACAACAGAAACAGTGACACATGTCTCCTAAAGCAATAAATAAATAGAAAATTTTTGATCTACCTTTGTCTTCTCTGGTTTCTGCTTTCCTCATCTTCTTGTTACTCTCTTCCTTCCATCCACTGTCTGCCATCTCTCTGCCCCTATATGGCATCTTCTCTCCTTCTATGCACCTTCCAGAAACTGTATGCCTCCCCCTTCCATCTCTCCTTTCATCCCCATTGGTCTGGCATCTCTCTCCTCTCCTTCCCTCTCCCACACCTCTCTTCTGCAATCCCTTTCTTCCCTCATTTTACTTTTCAATTTATTTTCTGCATCCATCTAGATTACTTTCTTACTATTTCCTTTTTTACTGTCTACCTACAGCTCACCACCTCTTTCCCTCACCACCCTCTAGTATTTCCCTAACTCAATCCTTTTCTCCCCATCATGTGCCCTCCTTTTATTTATCCCCTCCTTCCATCATGTGCCCTCTTTCTCTATCCCTTCCATTTAGTACCTTCTCCTCTCTCTGTCCACTTCCATCATCTGCTCCCCTCTTTCTCTCATCCCATTTCCTTCCTGCATTTGCTCCCTTATCTCTATCCAGCATAGGCTCCCCCTCAACCCGCCACACTACCATCCAATGTCTGCCCTTTCTCCATCCACTCCTCTTCAATCAGCTTCTGCCCCCTTTCTTTCCCTCTGATCCAATTCCATCCAGTATCCTTCCCCCTTATGTCTCTCTCCCCTTTCCCTGTACATCAATTCCATCAGCACCACCCTTCCATACCACCCTGCCCCCTTTCTCTCCCTGTACCATTCTTTCATTCCAGCAGCCTTGCTCCTTTCTCGCGATGACTGTAGCGGCCGACTGCCGGTCCACCCCACTCCGACATACTAGCTCTGGAGCAGAGTGGGCAGCCACGTGCCGCGATGACTCCAAGCTTTGCTCCGGAAGAAGTAAGTTATGTTGGAGGGGGTTGACCCGGCAGATGCAGGGAGTTGCGGCAAGGACCCGTGATGACTGCGTCTTCTGGGTCCACCCCCTCCGACATAAGTACTTCTTCCGGAGCAAAGCCGGCAGACGAGTCATAGGGGGACCTTCCTGCACCTCTGCGCAGCTGCTGACTGCTCTAGAGCAGTGTTTTTCAACCTTTTTACACCTGTGGACCAGCAGAAATAAAATAATTATTTTGTGGACCAGCAAACTACTAAGACTGAAATTTAAAAAATTAATTTCCGCCCCGTCTCCGTAAGCTCAGTCCCCGCAAACCATCTGATCCCATCCGCACAAGTCTCAGTTATGATTTTATATTGAACATATTTTATTCAAGTATAAAAAGAAACAATATTCTGTACAATTATCATTTTATAAATATAAATATACAGAGCAAGGACCAACAAAACCCCTGTCTCCCCTCCCCTTCACATATATCCCTTCTACTATCAAGAAAACTGAACAAGCCAAATTATTATAGAATGCTACACAGAAATATCATGCTAACAGAATACTGCAGTCACCCATGACAGGAATAGTGTTAGGAGAGTGCAACTAGGGCAACTGCCTCCTGGTTCGAGAGAGCCCTAAGCCAGCTAGAAGCTAAAGAAGCACTGCCTGGGCTTTGCAGTCCCCAGTTATGTCTCTAGCAGGATATATATTTCAAATCTGATATATTCTAATGACAAAATAGAAATAAAATGATTTTTTTCTACTTTTTGTTGTCTCTGGTTTCTGCTTTTATCTTCTTTTCACTCTTTTCCTTCCAGCGTCTGCCCTTTCTCTTCAATCCAGCATCTGCCCATTCCATCCACTGTCTGCCCCTTCCAGAAACTGTCTGTCTCCCCCTGCCATCTCTCCTCTAGGACCCCCCCCCCCACCTTTGGTCTGGCATCCATCATCTTCCCTCTGTTCCCTCATGGTCTGGCATCTTTCACCTTTCATCTCTCTTTCCCTCCCCCCTATGGTTTTTAGCATCTTTCTCTTCTCATTTCCTCTGCTCAGATCTGATATCTCTGTCTCCTTCCCTGTTCTCTGACATCTCTCTCTCTCCTCTCTCTCTTCCCTTCTCTGGTCTTCCTTCTTTATTTTCTGCCTCCGTCTAAATTAAATTCTTTCTTACTATGCAGTCCTCAGTTTCCCTCTTTTCACTGTGTCTAGCCACAGCATGCCATTCCTTTCCTTCACCCCTCCACTATCTCACTAACTCTATCATCTTCCCCCATCCAGCATATGTCCTTTTTCTTTATCCCTCCTTCCATCCAGTATGTGTTCTCTTTCTCCACTTCCATTCAGCATTTACTCTCCCTTCTCCCCATTTCCATCATCTGCCCCCTCCTCTCAATCTCTCCATCCATCACAGGCCCATCTTTCTCCCTTCCTCACCTTTCCAATTTTGGCAACATGATCAGCAACGCCCCCCTCTCTCCCGCGATGACACTTAAGAACGGCAACAGGCCTCCTTCTACCACTGGCATCAACAGAACTTCAGATTGGCAATGCGGTGCTCAGTCAAAAGTGGAAACATGAAGCTGAATCAGAGGGAAGCTTTTGACGTGAGCACTAGAGAATGACACGGGGAAAAAATCTGTCCCCGTCACTGCACCGTCCCCTTCACCGCTCCGTCACCGCCATTCCCTTCACCGCCCCGTCACCATCCCTGCAGCATCCATACAAGCCTCAATACTGCAATATTTAGCTTATTCCTTCCTTATAAATCAAAGTTCTGGCTGCTGAACTGGAGAAAGAGATGTTCAGCTGGCAGGGCTTTGTATATAAATTTTTATCAACACAACTAATATACTACTTTATCCTGAAGAAAAAAAAAAGGAAAAAGAAATAGAATTTTTTTTTCTACCTTTGTTGTCTGGTTTCTGCTTTCCTCATCTTCTCATTCAATTCCTTCCATCCACTGTCTCTCTTCTCTCTGCGTCTTCCATTTGCTCTGTGCCTCTCCCTTTCTTCCCCCTTCCAAATTGGTCTGGCACCCATCTTCTTCCTTCCTCTCCCCCCTCCCCCCTATAATCTGGCATCTCTGTCTTCTTCCCTTCCAGCATCTTCTTCCCACTCTCTGTTACCCATTTCTCTTCAGCGTCTTCTCCCCACTCTGTCATCTCCATTTCTCTTCAGCGTCTTCTCCCCACTCTCTCTTCCCCATTTCCCTTCAGCGTCCTTCTCCTCCTTTTGTCTTCCCCATGTGCTTTCAGCGTCCTTCTCCCCCTCTGTCTTCCTCATGTGCTTTCAGCATCCTTCTCCCCCCTCTGTCTTCCCCATGTGCTTTCAGCGTCCTTCTCCCCCCTCTGTTTTACCCATTTCTCTTCAGTGTCTTTCCTCTCCACCCCTCCTTTCCTCCCTTCCTGTGGCCGGCGATGTCTAAACTGCCTTCTTACGGCAGCCGGAGCATTGTAGTTGCATATGGCTGCCATAAAGGTTGTTTCTGATACAACTTCCGGTTGCGTCAGAGACGACCTTTACTGCCATGCTACACTGGCTGGAGCCAACCATCATTAAAGGCACGGTAAGTTTTGAGAAGCACAGGAGAATATCGTGTTACAAGAAGAAACTGCCTTGTCAGACTGTAAGAACATTCTCAGAGCAGCCAAATAGCGGTCTCCATTGGGTATCAATATGTAAGGGGCTTACAATAAGTTAAATAATTCTGTTCCAATGCTACAAAATGGCTCTTAGGAAGGTGGTTGAAACTCTGAACCTCTTTTCCAAGCAGTAACTAGCTCCTGGAGAGTCACTAGCAAAAAAAAAAAAGTAAGCTTCATAAAAAACTAAAATTCCTTAAATCCTTTTTTGTTTCTGGTTTGTTTAATTTCTCTCTTTGGTCAGGAATAAGGGATGTTACTTTGACAAACAGAGAACACTTATGCAGTTAGCCATGGAAAAACACAAGAACCGATACAAACCCATCAATCTGTATGTGTCATAATCCAAGAAAAGGGACCAAGTCTTAGAAATTGAGTTATTCAGCTGGCTAAGTAATCAAGATACTGATTCAAATGCAACAAACCACCACTTTCTATCATTTCATTTGCCAGATATATATTGGATAGGCCAATTTTTTTATAGTTATACTGGTAAATAGAACCTAACTGACATTGTTGCCTGTTTCTCAAGTAACCTTGCATCATAAGGACAACTGTATTATCATTAACCCCTAGCATGTATCAAGTTATGATAAGATGACCATATGTCCCATTTTCAATGGGACCATCCCGTTATTAGACCGGCCATCCCGTTGTCCCGATCCACTGCTTCAGGATGCCGAAATGTCTCATTTTCAGGGAGAGGAAGTTCCGAGCCAGCCAGGCAGCGATTGGCTGGCCCAGAACTTCCTCTCCGATGTCAGAATTGACATCGAGAAGAAGGCTTCTGGGCGGCAAGAAGAAGGTGAAGCGGCGGCGGAGGGGCGGGGTTTGAATTGGTGCTGGAGGAAGGGAAGGAGGGAGGCTGGCAGGCAGCTGCAGTGGTGGCGGTCTGGGGGGGTTGAATTGGGCACTGGAGGGAGGGAAGGAGGGAGGCAAGTAGGCTTTGGCGGCTTTGGCACAGCAGGGAGGGAAGTAGGCAGGCAGGCTTTGGTGCGGCAGGCAGGCAGGCTGGCTGGCTTAGGGGGAGGGGGGTGGAACAAAGGCTGGATGGCAGTGAGGGGGACATAGCAAGGAAGCACTGAGGACACTAAAGATATAGGAAGGGGCACTAAGGACTTAAGAAGGAGGCACTGGGGGCACTAAGAACATAGGAAAGAGGGAGGGAATAGAAAGGGACAATTGTTAGGCCTGAGTGCAGAAAGAAAGAAATGAAAGAAAGGATGCACTGTCAGAAGGAAATGCTACCAGAGACTCATGAAATCACCATACAGCAAAGGTAGGAAAAATGATTTTATTTTCAATTTAGTGATCAAAATGTATTTTGCACTATATTTGCCTATTTTTCTATAGTTACTGAGGTGACATTGCATATTTTAAAGTCATCTGCCTTGACATCTTTGAAAACCCCCCAAATATAAATGATAACAGGAATCTGATGAGCTTATTTATAAATATGCTTTGTCCTTTATCGCTTCTAAAATGCGGATAGCACTGGCTAAGTCATTTAACCGTTGGCATGCCCTCAATGCTGCATCAATGATTTTTGGTTCCGGAACCAGATCACAACCAATCAGTGTGTTCATGCCTTTCCTCAGTTCCCAGGCATCAATGTCTGGTTTGTTGAAATATGTCACCCAACGTGCGTCAAATTCCTCATCAGATTCCTTAACTTCTCTAGAAATCACCAATGATCCTCCATTATAACCCACTATTTATAACTGTTTTGTAATCCGCCTTGAACTGCAAGGTAATGGCGGAATAGAAATCTCTAATGTAATGTAATGTAATAATTAACATTTTCTCTGCGTATAGTGTGCTTTGTGGGGGGGGGGGGGTTTAATTTTATGGTTACCATTATGAATTAATAAGATATTACGTGTACATGAAAAATGAATGGAAGAAATTGGGGGCAGGATTGGGGGCGGGACTGATAATTAATAGATGTCCCGTTTTGATGAAAAAAATAAATGGTCATGTTGTTAGGATAAAAACTTGTATGTAAACTTGTACAGAAATTATGTATGTTAAATCTGTAACCCGTTATGAGCTCTTTGGGGCCAATGGGTTAGAAAATGAATTAAATAAATAAATATGCATGCACTACATAAGCACATATAAGCATATAAGCATTGCCTCCGCTAGGTCAGACCAGAGGTCCATCATGCCCAGCAGTCCGCACACACGGAGGCCCATCAGGTCCAGGACCTGTGTAGTTGTCCTCTATCCGTACTCTTCTATCCCCTTTTCTTCAGAAAGTTGCCCAATCCCTTCTCGAACCCCAATACTTACTAGAAACGCCTCCACTGGATCAGACTTTAGGTCCATCTATTTTGGCGACCCGCACACGCAGAGGCCAAGCCAGGTGCTCCCAGATGGAGACCCTGATTACCCATATCCCTCAATGTGATTTGCAAGGAGGTGTGCATCCAACTCACGCTTGAAACCCAGAATGGTAGTCTCCGTCACCACCTCCTCTGGGAGAGCATTCCAAGCGTTCACCACTCGCTGTGTGAAATAGAATTTCCTGACATTTGTCCTGAGCCTGCTGCCCCTCAGCCTCAGTCCATGACCTCTTGTCTGTGTCACTTTTGACAATGTGAACAACGGTGTTTCTTGCTCAATTTTATCAAATCCATTCAGTATTTTAAAAGTCTCAATCATATCTCTTCGCAGTCTCCTCCTCCCGAGGGTGAACAGTCCCAGTCCTTCGAGTCGTTCTTTGTAGCTCAAATTTTCCATACCTTTTACTAGCTTCGTGGCTCGCCTCTGCACCCTTTCCAGCAGGGTTATATCCTTTTTTTAGGTATGGAGACCAGTGTTGGACACAGTACTCCAAGTGTGGTCTGACCATTGCTCTGTAAAGCGGCATTATAACGGCCGCCGATCTACTCGTGATCCCCTTCTTTATCATACCTAACATTCTGTTTGCTTTCTTTGCCGCCGCCGCACATTGAGCCGACGGCTTCAGATTCCTGTCTATCAGTACCCCCAGGTCCCTTTCTTGATCGGATTTGGCCAATGTTACACCTAACATTTTATATTCATGTTCCTTATTTTTCTTACCCAGGTGCATCACCTTGCATTTGTCTATGTTAAACCTCATTTGCCACTTTTCCGCCCATTCCTCCAGCTGATTTAGATCCTTCTGGAGATCTTCACTTTCTTTTTGTGACCCAACTGCCCGACATAGCTTTGTATCATCTGCAAACTTGATTATACTTGTTGTTTCCTCTTCAAGGTCATTTATGAAGATATTGAATAAGTTGGGCCTCTTTTAGAAAGCTGCTCTAGCGGCTGCCGTGCGGCAAAAGCCCCGAAGCCCTTTAAATCTCTAGGGCAGGGGTGTCTAAGTCCCTCCTCGAGGGCCGCAATCCAGTAGGGTTTTCAGGATTTCCCCAAGGACTATGCATGAGATCTATTGGCATACAATGAAAGCAGTGCACGCAAATAGATCTCAGGCCTATTCATTGGGGAAATCCTGAAAAACCAACTGGATTGCGGCCCTCGAGGAGGGACTTTGACACCCCTGCTCTATGAGCTTCGGGGCTGTTGCCATGCGGCTTTGTAAAAGAGGCCCTAAAACTTGGAACTAGAGAATGACATGGAGAAAAATTCTGTCCCCGTCACTGCCCCATCCCCGCACCACCATCCTCTTCACCGCCCCGTCCCCGCCATCCCCTTCACCGCCCCATCACCGTTCCCGCTGTCCCTTTCACCGTCCCGTCCCCGTCTTCAGCGTCTTCTCCTCTCCATCCCCCCACCCCCAGCACCCTTCACGTGGTACAGCAGCTCCCTCCCGCCGGCCAGCCGTGCATTTCTCTCCCTCCCTCCCTCCCTCTTACCTTCTCTTGTGGCGAAACTGGCAATTTGTATAAGGCTATGCGGTGAATGGCCTTGTCCCCCATCTCGCGGTGACCTTTTTTTTTTTTTGATCACCGTTTTGGCGGGTTACAACCACCGGGTAACAACCACCATGTCATTTTCTACTTGGAACCTTATCTTAGATTGTGACACACATTTAAAAGACCCATTATATTGTGTTCATTATAGTTTGAACCAAACTATCAGAGCAAAGCAAAAAAAAATGTCTTCCAGATGACACTGTGTTAACGTCGGTCGTGTGTGAGTGAATGTGAGGGGTGGTGGTGGGTTTTTGTGTTGTTGTTTTTTCTTAACTTCTTTCTTTGCTTCTGCAGTTCCTGAAATTGTGGGATGGAGAAGTTCAGCCTCAGTTCAAGGAAGAGAACATGCTGTACTCTGTACACCGTCCGGGCAGGGCCTGGGCCGCTCTTGCCGCTGATCAAGGAGGATCAACAACACAGGCTGAGGAAAAAGCATTTACAGCAGGGGGAACCAGCCCCGAGGACATCTGAATTTTACAGGAAAATAACCCACGAAGCAAGAGAGCGCTGGTCAAGGTCACAGAGACTAAATGCTTCAACCTCCCCCTTCCTCTCTTGCAGTGCCCCACGTTGCTTTTTTAGGTATCAGAGGGGGGTGTAATTTCTCTCTCTCTCTCCCTGAAACATGTACACAGCTCTGACGGAAGAAACAAAAGAATCTTCCAATAGATTTGAGCAGTTAAGTCTGATATGCGTGCAAGAGTATATTATTATCAGTTATTGTACATGAAAGGACAGAACCGGGAAGGGGGGTGGGGTTGTCCTTGTTTTGTTTTGATGGTGATCAGCAGCTCAGTGACTCTGCATTTTGTGTGTGGGAAAGGGAACATGTTATAGCTGAAGCCCGGCCTGCTGGAGTCTGCTCTCACGACCTGTTTACTGTTTCAGACAGGCAGCTTGCGCAGAAAGAAAACCTCCTCCCCGGGGCTACTGCTGCTGACTGCAGGGGAGGGGACCTGAAGGAACTGTTTTCCTCCAGAGGATGATTGGTAAAGCCCCGACACTGTGGAACCAGTGGAAGCCTATAGGAAGAAAATCAAAGCAAAAAAAAAAAGTGTTTTGCTTTCTTTTCTTTCTAATGAACTGCTCAACTTTCGGAGGAAAGCAGTTCCAAGAGCAGACACGTTTCCTGACAGTGAAAAGGCTAAAAAGAAAAGGGGGAGTTCCTAATATAGCCTCATCAGTATATTTTATTTGTTGAAAACAAAGAGGAAAAACTCCAATGACTGGGCTTGGAGGATGGAATCAGACTCATTTACATATTTAATTCTTAAAATTATTTTCTATTTAATTAGTTTCTTTCCATTACATTATTATTTTGGAATGTACGTTTTGTTTAACAGTTTGGTATTGAGAGTTCAATGTATTCTTGTAAGGATGCTTCATATCTCATTTTTTCCTCTATCTTTATTTTCCTCTCTATTATTTTGCTAATTTGTTTGTTCTTTGGTACTTTAGTTAGATTGTGAGCCTTCGGGACAGTAAGAGAATTTCAAAGTACCTATTCTTTATTTATTAATCTTATTTTTATTGTCTATTTTCTGTAAACCGCTTAGAATCCTAACGGAGTTTAGCGGTATATAAGAAATAAATTACATTACATTACATATACAGTATAGGGCAGTATATGAATGGGTAATGACATTTATGAAATTACCCCTCCTGCAAAACTACCCCGCAGTTCGAATGTGGATGCTTTTTGAGTAATTGGGCACTTATTAGGCCTACATATGCCTTATCAGATGATGTTTACTTCTCCTGTATCCCAGTTTATAAAATACACATTTTAGGGGGTTTTGTACTAAAGATTATGGCCCTGTTGCAAATAAGATGTACTCATATTTTAGTAAAGACCCTCTTAATAGACAACTGTCTGGCCCTACTTTGAGCGAATTATAAGGGCTACCATCTGAGTTCTGTATAGGTTGTCAATGAGCCACAGAAATAGAGAAAAATGAAGACAGATAAAGACCATATGACCTAGGATTACCAGATTTTTTCTTCGAAAAAAAGAGGCCCTGCCCCATTCTGTCCCCAACCCCCACACAAATCTCATCTGGAGGGTCTCAGCACATGCACGGATGCAATGTGATGATGTCACACGCATGCATGTATACATGTGACATGTTCCATCTGTGCATGCGCAAAGGCCCTCCAGACGCGGCCTGGAGATCAGAAAAGAAAGATGAGGCTTTGTGGGGGCAGGGCTGGAGGCGGAATGGGGAGCGGCCAGAGGTGGAATGGGGCGGGGGCCACATGTCTGGGTTTCTCTGTGGTTAAATCTGATAATCCTAAACCTAACCAAACTATATAAAATTACCCTCAAGGCTGCACAGTAGAAGTCTTTTCTGTAACAGAACCTGGGCACCCAGTTCCATTCTAGAAGATGAGCATAACCTAGTATTAACACAACATTCAAACCCCCACAGTTACACCAACCGTAGAACTTCTGTTAAGTGCAGGCACACTCGCAATTTATAGCATTCTGTAAGTGGGAACCTGCCCATGTCCATGCCCATGGGAGGGAAAAAAAAGGGGTGGTGGAATGGTCTAGTAGTTAGAGCTGCTGCCTCAGTACCCTGGGCAAGACGACTTTGCACCAAGTACCAAAGCTAGAGTCTGCCAGGACAGATAGGGGAAGCATTTAGAGCAGTGTTTGTCAGCTCAGTCTTGGAGTACCCCCCTTGCCAGACAGATTTTCAGGATAACCACAATGAATATGCAGAAAAGAAATTTGCATATAAGGAGGGGCAGTGTATGCGAATCAGGTGTATGCATATTCATTGTGGATATCCTGAAAACCTGACTGGCAAGGGGGTACTCCAAGACTGAGCTGAGAAACACTGATTTAGAGTACACTTCTCCCTCCGTAATCGTGGTTTCAGCATTCACGGTTTCAATTATTCACGGTTTTTTAGCTTGCTGGCTCCTCCCCCCCAAATTACATCAGCTTGCATAGAGAAATTGCTGATTCCAAGCATTTACGGAGAAAATCGCCAATTCCCAGCACTTTCTTCACCGTGTTTTGTCTCTCCTTCCGGAATAGGCCAGGTCTCCCACCATGTTATTCGCAGATTCACCATATTCAAGATGGTTTTTAATAGAAAGCAGCGAATAACATACGAAAAGTTATTTGCGGTTTTTCTGTATTTGCGGTTCTGTTAATCCCCTATCACAGCAAATACGGAGGGAGAAGTGTACCTGACTATTCAGAATAAACCATTTATATATCCTAAGTTGTGTATAAATAATAGCATAAATAAATAGAAAGAGACCCCAAAGTTATATGAAATAGCTAAAATGTGTTACAGAAGAGCAAAACAAGACCCAGAGGCCAATAAAAGGTCCCAAACGGGCAATTGTTCTGAAAAAAAGGCTCATAAGCCATGCATTCAGAAGATGGGCTTGACACGGTGCCGGAAGAGCATGTGTATGATTTTGAGGGTGCTTTTCAAAGCACTTTTACCAAATTTCAATAGCGGAAGTGCAGGAACCATGCTCCTCCTTCACCCCACGTTTGTGCTCAGCCAAGGAACACAGCTGCCTCCCACCCTCACTCAAGACAAACAAGCTGCAAACTGAATCACTGCTACAGCACAGTCAGACTTGATTGGCAAGTACTAAAAATAAGAACATATATTTTATTCAAACCCTGTTTTTTTTACTTGCTGTATGCAGTCTTGGAGAATGAGATCACATATGCTGCAGAGAGAATGGAAATAATAAACTACAAAATGCACATTTCAGCTGTTTTTGTTTCTTCTTGTTACAGTCATCCCTTTTAAAAAATATTTCTATTTTAAGATACTGTATATCAGGGGTGTCCAACCTGCGCCCCCGTGAAGTATTTTGTGCAGCCCGATCGAGGGCGATGCACTGTTTTACTCTGCTGTGTTTACCGTCTTGCCAGCTCTCTCCTCTGTCATGCTGCAGCGTTTGCGCGGCCCCAGAAAAAAAATTTTCGGCCAGTGAGGCCCAGTGAAGCCAAAAGGTTGGACACCTCTGCTGTATATAGAGTTGTTAGCTTAGAACTGCTCAGTCCAAGAACACATTCATTCACAGTGTAACACAACCAATATCCAGCAAGGCTCTGCCTACTTCTCACAGCTCCACCCCTGACCTACCAGAAAAGAAACTATTAACCCCACTTGCTGGGGGGTCCCCTAGGACAGGGTTGAGAACCACTGGTCTAGGGGCCATGCGATGAAGCTACTAAGTGGTAGATTTGAAACAAACAGAGAAAATATTTCTTCACACAGTGTGTAATTAAACTTTGGAATTCATTGTCAGAGACTATGGGGAAAGCAGTTAGCTTAGCAGGATTTAAAAAAGGTTTGGATCATTTCCTAAAAGAGAAGTCCATAGGCCATTATTGAGATGGCTTGGGGAAATCCACTGCTTATGCCTAGGATAAGCAGCATAAAGTCTGTTTTACTACTTGGGATCTTGCTAGGTACCTAGGATCTGGATTAGTCACTGTTGAAAACAGGATACTGGGCTTCACCATGTAGTAGGAATTCTCAACCCAGTCCCCAAGTCACATCTTACCAGTCAGGATATCCATAGATAGATTTGCATACAAATCTATCTCATGCATATTTATGGTGGTGATCCTGAAAACCCAACTGGCTAGGTATGCGCTGAGGAACGGTTTGAGAACCACTGCTGTATAGCATCACACATTTAGAAAGAGAGGATGCTCACAGTTAAAACTAGGGTTGCTAGATTTCCTCTTTAAAGAAGAGGATGTCTACCCTGCCCTGTTCCGCCCCCAGTCTCGCCCTGTTCTGCCTCTGGCTCTGCCCCATTCCTTCCCCCAGTCCCACCTCCCCACGAACCTCCCCAAGCTTGAAGGCCACATTTGGAAGCCTTCATGGATGCGTGGATGTCGACGCAATGACATCACACGCATGTGCGTTTGCATATGATGTCATCACGGTGATGGCTGTGCATGCACAAAGGCTTCTAGACGCGGCCTCCGAGCTCAGGACTTACAAACCTGGACAAACTGCCGGGTTTTGGAAATCCCTCTGGGCGCCTGGACAGTCCTCTAAAAACTGGCCATGTCCGGATTTTTCCGGACATCTAGTAACCCGAGTTAAAACTGCCAATGAGCTCCACATGAGAAGGGACAGAACTGGGCCAATTCTACCCGTAATCGTATATTACTGTGTCTGTGTGTTTGAGAAAGGCAGGATAGGCAGGACATAACAACAAAACATTGAAAATTTTTATACAGCCTCAATCAATTAGCTCTAGACAGTTTACAATAAATTAAAACTGGAAGGGATACAAAACAATTAATTATACTGAAAAATATTTAAGAAAATATCAGTGTACAATATTATGTTGCGAAGTTCTTTGACTAAGATTCACTAACAGATTTAGTGCATGCTGATGGATAAGTGTGTGTTAAGTGCCATGCAGCCCTTAAGTATACAGTGAGCACACTAAATCCATTAGCACACCTAAAGAACATAAGAATTGCCATACTGGCACAGACTGAAGGTCCATCAAGCCCAGTATCCTGTTTTCAACAGTGACTAATCCAGATCCTAGGTACCTAGCAAGATCCCAAGTAGTAAAACAGATTTTATGCTGCTTATCCTAGGCATAAGCAGTGGATTTCCCCAAGCCATCTCAATAATGGCCTATGGACTTCTCTTTTAGGAAATGATCCAAACCTTTTTTAAACCCTGCTAAGCTAACTGCTTTCCCCATAGTCTCTGACAATGAATTCCAAAGTTTAATTACACACTGTGTGAAGAAATATTTTCTCTGTTTGTTTCAAATCTACCACTTAGTAGCTTCATCGCATGGCCCCTAGACCAGTGGTTCTCAACCCTGTCCTAGGGGACCCCCCCAGCAAGTCAGGTTTTCAAGATATCCCTAATGAATATGCATGAGAGATTTGCATATAATGAAAATGACAGGTATGCAAATCTCTCTTATGCATATTCATTAGGGATATCTTGAAAACCCAACTGGCTGGGGGGTCCCCTAGTACAGGGTTGAGAACCACTGCCCTAGACCTAGTATTTTTTGAAAGAGTAAACAAGGGATTCACATCTACCATTTCCACTCCGCTCAGTATTTTATAGACCTCTAACCCTGAGCCATCTCTTCTCCAAGCCGAAGAGCCCTAGCCGCTTTAGCCCTTCATCATAGGGAAATTGTCACATCCCTATTATCATTTTCGTCACCCTTCTCTGTACCTTTTCTTATTCCACGGTATCTTTTTTGAGAATGGCAACCAGAATTGCACACAGTATTTGAGGTGTGGCCGCACCAGAAAGCAATGCAAGGGCATTATAAGATTTTCATGTTTGTTTTCCATTCCTTTCCTAATAATTCCTAGCATTCTATTTGCTTTCTTAGCTGCCACACACTGAGCTGAGGGTTTCTTTTTTGTTTTACGTCTTTATTCATTTTTAAAACTTTCAACAAGTGTAACATAAGATACAATCATTTTTACTTTAACATCACTTAAAATACCATTAAAGTTTAACTCACATCAAATATCCCTCCTCCCCACCCCTTATATCTAACAATTGTACTTAAGCATAATAAATCATAAAATATTCCCTCCCCCCCCCCCGGACGTGTATGAACAAATGAAGAAAATAATATTCATTCTGTACAATATTTTGTTAATGGCTTCCAAACATCCCTAAATTTCTTAAAATACCCCTGCTGTATGGCTTTTACCTGTTCCATTTTAAAGATTTGGCATAACGAATTCCACCAAAAATTATAATTCAGCCGATCCCAATTTTTCATAATTTGCTGTATGGCAACCCCTGTCATGATGAGCAAAAGTTTATTATTATTAGAAAAGATTTGACTCTTGGCTCTCATGGAAGTACCAGATAACACAGTGTCATATGATAATGCCACTGGATTTTCCAGTAGATTATTCACTTGGCCCCAAACGGATTTCCAAAAACTAAGTATCAATGGACACATTGGCTGGCCCGGAACTTCCTCCGACGTCAGAATTGACATAGGGGAGAGGAATGCTGGACGGCCCAACGCTTCTGCATCGAGAAGCAGGGAGAGCTTGGGGCGGCGGTGGCTTGGGGGCCTGTTCCCCGATGGCGGCGGCAGTGGCTTGGGGGAGAGCAGGGAGAAAGAAAGAAAGGGGGCAGGGAGACAGAAAGAAAGAATGGAAACAGAAAGAAAGGGGGGACAGGGAGACAGAAAGAAAGGGGGGACAGGGAGACAGAGACAGAAAGAAAGGGGGCAGGCAGGGAGACAGAGAGAAAGAGGGGAACAGAAAGAAAGAAAGGAGGGAGGGAGACAGAAAGACAGACAGAAAGAAAGAAGGGGGCAGGGAGAGAGAAAGAAAGGGGGGGCAGGGAGAGAGGAAGAAAAAGTTGGGGGGAGAGAATGAGGTCGAGGAGAGGAAGCATACAGTAGGCTGAAAGAAGGGAAGAAATATTAGATGCACAGTCAGAAGAAAGTGTAACCAGAAACTCATGAAATCACTAGACAACAAAGGTAGGAAAAATGATTTCATTTTCAATTTAGTTATCAAAATGTGCCATTTTGAGAATTTATATCTGCTGTCTATATTTTGCACTATAGCCCCCTTTTACTAAACCGCAATAGCAGTTTTTAGTGCAGGGAGCCTATGAGTGTCGAGAGCAGCGCAGGGCATTCAGCGCAGCTTCCTGCACTAAAAATTGTTATCATGGTTTAGTGTAAAGGAAGGGGGTATATTTATCTATTTTTGTATAGTTGTTACTGAGGTGACATTGCATAGAGTCATCTGCCTTGACCTCTTTGAAAAACCCTCAGAATATAAATGATAATTAATATTTTCTCTGCGTACAGTGTGCTTTGTGGGTTTTTTTATTTTATTGTTGGTAGATCATTTTGACTTGGTCATTTTTAAAGTAGCTCGCAAGCCCAAAAAGTGTGGGCACCCTTGCCCTAATCCATAAAGCTGCCTGAAAGGACAGTAGACGTTCCTGGAATTTTTTATATTTATATCCCTTTGCAGAAGGAAACGAGAACAATGAATGAGATTTTCTAGAAGGTTTGGGGTTTGTAATAATGAAAGATTCCATAAGATTCATATTTAAATTGGAATCAAGAATAACTGCAACACTGGAGATTGAAGTGGCGAAAAGAATAATCACGCCATTGATCATTGGCCCAGCTTCAGACACTGGAATTTTCTTATCACCAACCCATGGCAATATGGTCCACAAATACAGGGGAGCTAAAATAGTGTGCTAGTAACCCTGCTCCAAGCAATGCTGAAGCACTCTGGATAACATGTGGTCAGATGTGCAACATATTGTTCCCAGTGACAAATAAAATGGGGAGAAATCCCTTAATATAACATACCAAGACCACGTAACAGTGAAAAACTGCTTTTACAAATTGTGCATGATCAGGTCATTAGCCAAAGTATTAGAACCATCAGCACTCAATATACTTATCCACTCTGGTTATTTCGAAACTCGATTATTGTAATTCTCTACTAAAAGGCATCACCCAAAAACAAATAAGGAGACTTCAACTTATCCAAAATACTGCAATTAAAATCATAACAAATTCAAAAAAGTACGACCATGTAACACCTCTTTTAAAAAATGCTCATTGGTTGCCAATACCTCATCGTATTACCTATAAAATAGCATTACTTTCATTCAAGATCCGCCAATCTAATCTGCCTACCATTTTGGACAAGTTACTGATCCCTTATACTCCATCCAGAACTCTGCGGTCCTCTAACCAAAACCTTTTCTCAATACCCTCTCTTAAAGTTATCGGCACGAGACGAACAGAAATATTTTCAGTAGCTGTGCCTCAATTATATCCAGGCAAGGAATTCCATATTAGAGGAGAATCCGCTCTAAATAAGTTTAAGGGCTCCTTTTACAAAACTGCGCTAGCGGGGTTAACGCGCGTGACTTTTCATCACGCGCTAACCCCCGCGCTGGCCAAAAACTACCGCCTACTCAAAAGGAGATGGTAGTGTCTAGTGCATCCCAGCGTTAAATGACTAGCGCACTTTTGTAAAAGGAGCCCTAAATGTTTTTTGAAAACGCTTCTTTTTAAAGATGCTTTTGGAAAATTAAAATCCACCAATCAAATTTATTTTTGTAGATCTTTTGGTTTTAAATATTTTTGCTTCTGCTTTTAGCCCCTCCCTTTTATGTGACCCATCATTGTTATCTTTTTCTAAAAATTTTGGCATTCCACTCCCTCTCCCACTGTTGTCCGTAAGTCTGTCTATTTTTGTTGCGTAATAAATTCTATTTTGTTGATCAATTGTAGATTTGATTTTTATTGATATATTATGTGCACATCCAGGGGGAGGGAGGGTGGATTTATTTTAAATGATTCTCTGAATTCTTGTAAAATTAATGTATTGGTTTATTTATTAGTGCTTATTATCTCTTATGGATATGAAATGTATATCATAATGTGCTTTTTGAAGATTTGATTATTAAATTAAAAATTTATAATAGTTATGGGATAGGGTGGAGGGAGGGATATAGATTGATTTGTTTCTTGAAAGAGTATTAAGTGATGTCTTAAATATAAAATGTATTTAATTTGTATTGCACTTATTGAAAATATTGAAAATTAATAAAGAATTTTAAAAAAAAAGTCTGTCTATTTTTGTTAACATATGTGTGAAAATGTTCCTGTTACCCCTTTTTATATTTGTAATTTGCTTTGAAACTACGTTATATGCGTTTGCATCAAATTTTAACAAACATGAAACATAATGCTCGGTCATTGTCCTTTGGCTCAGAGACTTGTAAGAGGATGTGCTGGGGAAAGGTATACTCCAGCTGTAGGAATAATCTCAACTGGATTCATACTCAGCCCACAGAGAACTTGGGTTTACTCAATGTTAGGGTTACCATATTTTACATGATTAAAATACGGACCAGAGGCCCTGTTCCACCCAAGTCACGCCTTATTCTACCCAAGCCCTGCCCCCACCCCCACCCCAACCTCCTCTTCTTGAGCTCAGGGCTATGTCTGGAGAACATCTGTGCATGTGCGGATGTGACGCAATGATGTCACATGCATGCTTGTTATGTAATTGTGTCGCATCCAGGCATGTGCAGTTGCTCTCCAGATGCGGCCCTGAGCTCAAAGCGTTTCAAAACCCGGACAAAGGGCCAGGTTTTGAAAAAGCCATCTGGATGCCTGGATAGTCCTCTAAAAAGAGGAGACTGAGAGGGGACATGATCGATACACTCAAGATAACGAAGGGAATAAACATAGTAGATAAGGACAGGTTGTTCACCCTCTCCAAGGTAGGGAGAGCGAGAGGGCACTATCTAAAGTTAAAAGGGGAGAGATTCCGTACAAACGTAAGGAAGTTCTTCACCCAGAGAGTGGTGGAAAAATGGAACGCTCTTCCGGAGGCTGTTATAGGGGAAAACACCCTCCTAGGATTCAAGACAAAGTTAGACAAGTTCCTGCTGAACCAGAACGTACACAGGTAAGGCTAGACTCAGTTAGGGCGCTGGTCTTTGACCTAAGGGCCGCCGCGTGAGCGGACTGCTGGGCACGATGGACCACTGGTCTGACCCGGCAGCGGCAATTCTTATGTTCTTATGTAGGCAAATCCAGATGTCTGGTACATCTACACCAGGGTAGAGAATGACACTGTGACAAAATTCATCACCGTTCCCGTCCCCGCGGATAACCGCGGGAAATAATCCCATGTCATTTTCTATTGTCTATTTCAGCCTCAGTCCTTCTACACCAGCACTCTTCAAAGCAAAGCTTGCGGGTCAGTGGTTGTGGCCATTCATACTCTGATTCTTCCCTCTCTCCTTAAAGAATGACATGAAGATGGTTTCCCGCGGTTATCCGCGGGGACGGGAACAGTGATGAATTTTGGCACTGTGTCATTCTCTACAAGTGTCTCGCAAAACTTTTTTGAGCCGGGTCACACTAAGCCTGGTGTCCCCGGCTCAAGACAATGGGAAGTGTGATGATGTCATGCGCATGTGTGATGTCGGCGTGCTGCCATCAGCGCATGCGCAAAGGCCCTTCAAATGGGCCTTGCGCAGAAAGACCCGCACTGGAGAGAAGAGGTGCCCTCGTTGGGAGATTGCTTACAGGACGTGCCTGTGTTCGCGAGAGGCACGTCCTGTAAACAGTCTTCCGGTTCCGGCACCCCCCTCCTCTTCCCCAGTGTACTGCGGCACACCAGAAGTCTCAGGAGGCACACAGATTTGCGATACATTGCTCTACACCAATGTGATGATCAGAAAAGGCTGAGGAGGAAAAGGAAAAAAACCATGAAGTACTAACAACAATAGAACTAGGTGCTGTTTTGATCTGGTTTCGGTCTATAGTCACATTGTCTCTCTGTACCTTGAACGCTCTAGTAACTATGGCTGCGTGTTGTGTCGACATTCCTCTTCTATATATACAGGCTTAGATCAGCTTCTTGTATCACGTGGATATTATTGTTTGCATTTCATTTATATGTTCAACATGTCTGTATCTTGCCTCGTTAACATTTCTCTTTCTGTACTTAATGTGCATTGTATATTAAAAATCAATAAAATATTTGAACTAAAAAAAAGAACTAGGTGCTCTGCGATTTTCCAGACAGCCCTTGTTGGATGTGTAATTACTAGGATTCCTGTGTAAATCCACACTTGGATGTCTGTGTGGGCCAGAAACTCTTCCAAGAACAACTTTGGAAGCTTCTTTTATGGAGAAGATACCTGCAAATTCAGTCAGCAGACCATTTTGAATTGGAAGCTCCTAGATCAGGGCAGTGGCATAGTGAGGGTGAATGGCGCCCCTCCCCCACCCTCTTCTCCACCCACCGCTCCTTCCCAACCCCTCCCCTGCTGCGTGCGCACACCCCTTCCCCCGTACCTCTTTAATTTTCCCGGCGTGAGCAGCATCAGAAATTTGCTGCCCACATCGGCGTTGGCTCTCCCTCTGAATTCACGTCCTAGACACGGGACCCAGAAGTGATATCAGAGAGAGAGCCGACATGCGGGCAGCAAGGTTGTGATGCTGCTCGTGCTGGGAAAATGAAAGAGGTACATAAGAAAAGCCTTACTGAGTCATACCAAGGGTCAATTAAGCCTAGTAGCCCGTTCTCACAGTGGCCAATCCAGGTCACTAGTACCTGGTCAAAACCCAAGGAGTAGCAATATTCCTTGCTACTGATCTAGGGTAAGCAGTGGCTTCCCCCATGTCTTTCTCAATAACAAACTATTGACTTTTCCTCCAGGAACTTATCCAACCCTTTCTTAAAACCAGCTACGCTATCTGCTCTTACCCCAACTTCTGGCAACGCGTTCCAGAGCTTAACTATTCTCCGAGTGAAAAAAATATTTCCTCCTAAATATTCTCCTAGTGGAAAAGTATTTGCCTGCAGTTTCATCGAGTGCCCCCCTAGACTTTGTAATTTTTGACAGAATGAAAAATCGATCCACTTGTACCTGTTCTACTCCACTTAGGATTTTGTAGGCTTCAATCATATCTCCCCTCAGCCGTCTCTTTTCGCACGCGCGGGGGGGGGAAGGACCAGGGTGGAGAGGAGGTCGGGTGCCGGTGCCTCCTCCAAGATGGTGCCCCTCCCCACTATGCTACTGGATCAGGGATTCTTAACCAGTAGTGCCACATTTTAAGGAGTGTTGGAAGAGGTCAAATGAGATACAGAGAAGGGTCTTGAAGTCTCAGGCAATTGATTGAAATTTGCTAGACAAAGTAAAGGCAGTTATTAGGTTAACTGCAGATTTGGCAATATGCTTGCAGTTAGCGGCAGCTAAAAGCAACATACCCAGTTGTCAGTAGTCACTGGTGGGCACCTGATTTAGGCAGGAGATGCAGCGATTTCATTGAGTAGTTAGAGGGATTCAGGAACTAAAAAAGTTTTAAAAAAATATTTTTTACAAATCTTTATTAATTTTTAAATATTAACAGTGCAATACACAGGTATAAGAACATATAACAAGTCAAGGAAAGCACATTCAGTTTACAGATATTCAAAATCAATCATTTTATCCCACCCATTAATTAATCACTATGTATATACTCTTTCAATAATCTACACTTATTTAAAATAATACAATAACACAACCCCAACCCCCCTCCTTCCGTCCCACCCTGGATGTGCAAAGAGATGGCACAGAATTAAAGACAAAAAACAACTGCAGAGAAATAATATAAGATGTCAACAGGCCCCAAACCAGTTTAAATATGTTACTATGCCTCAGCATTCATTTTTTCATACCTATAACTAGAGCATAAAAAAGTTTTAAGAACTCCTGCTCTAGGTTCAAGATCTACCAATGCAGTTTCAATTTACAGGAGGGGAGCTGAAGAGCCAGATTAGTTCCTGTTTCAGCATGGAGAATTCCAGAAACTCAGACTCCTAGGCTGGCCTTGCTTCATGTCTCTTGGAGGCCAAAGCAGTGGAATCTCCTCCTTCTAGGCATCAGCAACTGACTACTGTGAGTAAATATCTCTGCCCTTTGGACGCTTTGGCTGGGATGCTGTAACCTTTCTAGGATTTCCAAGTAATCTGAGCCAGACGTTGCACTGCCATGTTATTCAGGACCAGAATGGAAACTTTTTGGCCAGCCCTGCTTTTGAACTCAGTATATTTGTTTGTAGTCCCTGTTTCTACTCCCTTGAAATCAGTGCTTCAGGTTCCATAATGTATATTAGAATAGGGTTGTCGGAAATCCCAGAATGGTCTAAAATCTTCTTCGTGGAACTGGGTAACCTGGCAGCTCTGCAGTCAGCTCAAGAAAGTGTTGAATCAGTTCATAGTTCTAGTTTCCCATAATTACTTTTGAATCCAGATCATAATCAGGTCTAGCTTTATCTAAGGTTGCCCACAAGATCCAGATTCACCTGACAGGTTTGATCCAGTCCAGGGTTTACCACATTGTAGGTAGGGACTTGGGAATGCAGTGGTGAGAAATCAGAACCATAAGTCCCTGCATGCAGTGGGGTAAATCTAGGACTGAATTATTTTTGTCAGATACATCAATCCAATTGGTAGCCCTAGCTCAAATTTTATCCCCCCCACAAATGTCCCAAGGGAGCAACATGTTTTATAACTGCTGCAACTGTCTCAAAGCAAGAGAATAATATGTTATAGTGTCATTTTCTGTGGATCAAACATGCAAATATTTCCTTTCTGCGAAGAAGGGATATCGGGCTAAATGGACCATTGGTTTGGACCAGTAAGGCCATTCTTATGTTCTGAAACCATAGCTACAGAGCTGCCAAGTTACCCAGTTCCAGACTGGAGATTTTGGGACAGTCCTGGATTTCTAACCACCCCCAACCTGGCGCATTATAGGACTTGCAGCATTGATTTCAATGGGCAGAATCTGGCACTACAAATCCCATGCTTCTTTGGGATGTAAGTTTAAATCAGGACTTTCCCAAAATCTCCAGCCTGGAACTGAGTAACCTGGCATCTCTGCAGCTGTTGGGGTTAACTGGATTTACTGCTAGCAGTTATTTTCAGCAGTTATTGTAGTAGTCTGCTAATATTAAAAATACCAGCTCATAATAATGGATCACAAATCTGATCCAGGTCCAGTGTCAACCGACGTAATTGCTGGCACCCAAATGCAGCACATAATTTACAGTATTCTTTAATTTATGTCATAACTGGGAGCCCCGCCCATTGCCAGCTATGCTCTGCCCATTGGCACAACACTGTTTATGTGCACTGTTTATGTGCACCTTAACAAAACCACTCTTAGGTTACTTACACTCATGAATGCTATTTTCTCCTGCTTTTATGCACACAAAGGGGTATGTAATTACCGTATGAGTGCCTATTTATAGTATCACCAATGGAAGGGTAGGGGCCATCATTCCATACCCCACACCTCTGGGGCCATGTCACACAGGAAAAAAAGAATCTCTTTCAAGGCCCCATCTCTGTGAATTCTTCTCTATTACTCTCATTCTTCAGCCCAGTCAACTTCCCAAACAGCAATCATCCAGTCTATTCGGAAGTTTACTGATTACTTTTTTTCAGGACAGCACAATTGAAACTACTGTATTCCTTAGCATAATTCAGAACATTAAAATTCTGATGATTGAACTCTTCAGTGTGGCTTCCAGGCTTCACCTCCACAATAATCCAGACACTCTCCTTGATTTCTAATAGTTTCCCAGTAGCTAATGGCCAGTCCCAGATCACCACCTTTTCCTCTTCTGCCGTTCTCCTCTTATGTCCTAGATATTCAAGCCCTCCTCAGGGATCTGTGGAATACAAAACCTAGATCAAAGTAGTCCTTCTCCCCGGATAGGGTTACCATATGGCTTCAGAAAAAGGAGGATGGATTGAGACATCCAGGTTTTACTTCCATTGAAAGCAATGGAAGTACGTGGATCAGATGGAGACATCTGGGTTTTATTTCCACAACTGATGTCTCAATCTGTCTTCTTTTCTCTGGAAACCCAAACTACAATTGGGATACAGTTCAGTATAAGTCTAGTGCTTCAAATTTATTTTGAAAACAAGCAACCCATACCCACCAGACTGAAAGATTTAGTAAATCATATAGTTCTTCTTATCCTGTGCTCAGAGATACACTGGACCATGAAACCGTTGGATGAGCAAGTAACCCACTATGAAACAGCTCTGTTCTCAATCACTGTACAGATTTTTTTTTATTTGTTTCTTTGACTTTTTGTTTAGCTAATTGCTGATAAAGTGATAATAAACTTAACCGTGCTTAAAAATGAATGCTGTTAACTTATTTAAAGTTGAGTCATTTACTCCTGGGTCCAAAGCAACTCATACCTGGACATCTTACAGCAAACGTTTTGCAAGGCGTCCTGGACAGAACTTAGACGTTTGGAACTGGACCTGTTATAGAAGTGTCTAAGTGCCACAAAGGTGCCCCAACTGACCAGAAGACCACTGCGTGCATCAAGGTAAGACACCCCCACACTCCCCCAGTGCTCACTGATCCTCTTCCACCACACAAAAATGAGAACAAAAAGGTACATACCTGTCTCTAAAACAGCAACATCTGGTATGGGGAAAACCTAATAGAGCTGCTGCACACAGGTGTCTTAAGTAGCCTGGTGGGTGAGCTAATGAACCATAGAGAGGAGTTCCCAGGTCCATAAGCCACTCTAGCCACTACATTTATGGTAGAAAGTGTGAGCCCACCCAAACCCCACTATACTACCATATAGATGCCACCTGCAGGCATAAGTGTTATTAGGGTGGTATACAGGTGGGTATAGTAAGGGTTTTTTTTTGGGAGGAGGGGGTTGGAGGGCTCACCATAAATTATAAAGGGGTTTTGGTGAGATATACATCTGGTACCCTTTATGTGAAGTTCACAACAGTGTCCCACTACTCTGTTGGGATGTCTATGTGGCCAGTATATTACTGGTCCCTCCCATGTCCCAATAGTCTGCATTTGGGCATTTTCAACATGCAGCCTTTTCTGGTCGAAAATGGGTTATAAATTTAGACGTTCTGGTGGCCTAGACATCCCAGTGGCCAAGACGTCTACGTAGAAAATTTTCAAAAAATATATATGTTTGGATGTCTAGCAGATTGCCATTCAAAAAAGGCCGTTTCTGTTCCTCCAACTTTGGACATCCAGTTTGAAAAGTCCAAGTTGGGCTTAGATGGGGTTTTTTTTTCCCCAAAAACGCCTTTCCAAGTGTCTTTCCACTTTTAAACAGAGCAAGTATAACTCTAGCAGCAATTAGTGTGAATAGTTACTTATCTAAAGGCTAATCCACACTCAACAGAGTTGTAAGAATTTGCCAATGGGATAGTCAGCCTGATCTTTTATGCATGAGGAACGAGGGCAAAGAGGGGAGGAAAAAGCATTTTATAACTCCTGGAATGGAATAGGAGGTGTGGACAGTTGAAGACTTGGCTGAGTGGCTCACCATGGGTCTAATGACAGTCTCAGTTAAGTAAAAATAGGGCATTCCACAAGGACTTCTACAGTATAGTCTGTATGGCTACATTTATAACAATTCTGTAAAACAAACTGTACATTAGCAGCTTTCATGTAATCTGGAGATTTATATTTAAATTGGAATCTGATACATAGCATAGGGATGAATTTAATTCAAATTGTTTTATATGTTGACTTCACATAACAGAAACATAGAAACATGATGGCAGATAAAGGCCAAATGGCCCATCCTCAGTAACCATTATCTCTTCCTCTCTCTAAGACAGGGGTGTCAAAGTCCCTCCTCGAGGGCCGCAATCCAGTCGGGTTTTCAGGATTTCCTCAATGAATATGCATGAGATCTATTAACATACAATGAAAGCAGTGCATGCAAATAGATCTCATGCATATTCATTGAGGAAATCCTGAAAACCCGACTGGACCGCGGCCCTCGAGGAGGGACTTTGACACCCCTGCTCTAAGAGATCCCACGTACCTATCCCACACTTTCTTGAACTCAGATACAGTCTCTGTCTCCATCACCTCCTCTGGGAGACCGCTTCATGCATCCACCACCCTTTCTGTAAAAAAGTACTTCCTTAGATTAATATTAAACCGTACCATGCAATGATCACTCGATGCCAGATGATCACCCACTGTAACATCAGAAACGCTTTCCCCATTTGTAAGCACTGAGTCTAGTATGACCCCAATACTGTATGATTAAGCTATGCTGAAGCCAAATTGTTGGGCAAACTGGATGATTCACGCAGGTCTTCATTTGCCGTCATTTACTCTGTTACTAGCTTACAGAAGGTATACTTCTATCCAATTATTTACATGAACTTGGCAACTCACAACTTATTATTTGTAATTGACCTACTAGTAAATCCCAGGTATGCAGCACAGATTTTGGATTGCAGCTGCAGACGGCTGATTTCATAAGGCTTTTGTATTTCAGAACACACAAATAATGTGTACTGCACAGTCTGTACAGGAACTCTTGTGAAATATAGGATTTTAACTTGGCATGAGCAGTGCAAATACTTGAAGCACAACATTTGTCCTGGGGCAGCTCTTGTCCCTGCAGTAGTCACTTCCTAGAAAAGCCTAGGACACTACCGATCCACTGCCCCTTTCCATAACCCCCCCTCCCCCCCAAAAAAAAAAAAAACAACAACACGTGTTTAAGAGCCTAATAGCACATCACAGGCTTGCTTGCATTCAGTCAGGGCTGGTAAAAGGTATTGAGCACTCTAGGCCAGTGTTTTTCAACCGCTGTTCCGCGGCACATGCTGCCTGGTGTGCCGCAGGGCCGCCGGGCCCGGAGCTGACAGGGGGCCCGAGGCAGGGGCGCCAGTAGCTCGCCAAGGCAAAGTGAGTCTATCACCCAGGACTCACTTTGTCTTGGCGATCTAATCTATCGAGCAGATAAGCCTAATTCTCCCCGACGTCAATTCTTTAGTCGGAGAGGAAGTTCGGGCCAACCAATCGCTGCCTGGCTGGGCGGAACTTCCTCTCCGATTGCAGAATTGACGTCAGGAAGAGCATGCGTCGGCTTTGGGGCCTGTTATCCATTGGTGGGTCCTGTTCCCCGATGGCAGCGGCAGTGGCAGTGGCTTGGGGAACAGCAGGGAGAAAGAAAGAAAGGGGGCAGGCAGGGAAACAGAAGGAAAGAAGAGAAACAGAAAAAAAGAAAGAAAGGTCAGGGAGAGAGGAAGAAAAAGTTGGGGGAGGGAATGAGGTGTGGAGGAGAGAAAGCATACAGGCTGATAGAAGGGAAGAAAGATTGGATGCACAGTCAGAAGAAGAAAGTGCAACCAGAAATCACCAGACAAGGTAGGAAAAATGATTTTATTTTAAATTTAGCAAAGTGGAGGCAGTATTACCACAGTTTTCAAAGGAATTTGCCCAAATAACTTAATAGTTAACTGGGTAAATTCCCAGAGATGAAAACTTCCCTTCACTTACTATGCACAGTTCTGAATTTATATCTGCTGTCTATATTTTACAATATGGTCACCTTTTACTAAACCGCAATAGTGGTTTTTAGCGCAGGGAGCCTATGAGCGTCAAGAGCAGCGCTGGACATTCAGCGCAGCTCCCTGCGCTAAAAACTGCTATTGTGGTTTAATAAAAAGGATGGAGGGTATATTTGTCTATTTTTGTATGCTATAAAAACCAAATACAAAGAGAGACTGAGAGCTGTTGACGAAGAGCTACGTGTGTGTCTTTCTTCGATTCCAGCCAGAATATCAGCTTTGTGTTCAGCCAAACAGGCCCAGGTTTCGCACTGAATAAAGTATTTTATAATTTTTATAATTTTTATTTTGTAATAAAGTAATTATAAAATACTTTCTTTGTGTTTATTTGATTCCTATTCAAGAGAATTACTTTATATATAGTCAATATAGGCAGAGAGTTAAATTTTTTAACATTTTCTAATGGTGGTGTGCCTCGTGATTTTTTTCATGAAACAAGTGTGCCTTTGCCCAAAAAAGGTTGAAAAACACTGCTCTAGGCAAACCTTCAGTCTTATGTCCCTCCCACTCAATTAACTTTCAAGCCCCTCCCTTATCTGTGCTACCCCTAATACACCATGCAGATGTATTATATAAATATATATACAGTAAAACCTTGGATTGCAAGTAACTTGGTATGCAAGTGTTTTGCAAGACAAGCAAAACATTTTATTACATTTTAACTTGATTTACAAGCAAGGTCTTGCAAAACAAGTACATACAGTATACACACATCACATCATCACAACTGAGCTGATGGTTCTCTCTCTCTCTCTGACGCTGCAGGAGTATAGTGACTGTTCTAAACAAGCAAAGTCTTGCAATACGAGTACATACAATATTTTGTATTCAAGTTTTTGGGTTGTGGAGTTTCCATTATTTCTTATGGGGAAATTCACTTTGATGTACAAGTGTTATGGATTATAAGCTTTTTTTCAGAGCAAATTATGCTCGCAAACCAAGGGTTTTCTGTATACACTGTATTTATCACACACACAGAAATAATGAGGGCAATTTCCAAAAATAATTTCACCAGGTAAATGGGCTATCTGAAAATTGTCCATCTTTTCTGCCTTTAAAAATGCCCGCTGATGATCCTTTACATTTGAAAAGCTGTCAGGGCAATTGTTTTGCTTTGGCTGAAGCTGCTTTGTACTGCCCCCTGGACACTGCTGTCCTAGGCAACTCTCTTGTCTTGCCTAATGCCCTGCCTTCAGTTCCACATGCTTCCAGCTAACCTGCAAACACCTAGAATGGCACACAAAGGAACATAACAGTGGATAAAGCATACAGTGGGGGCACGGAGCAAGAAAATTCTCACCTCCTGTGATATGCTACCACAAGCCAGCTAAATATATTATGCAAAATGAAAAGTACTCGGTGGCGTAGTGAGGGTGAGAGGCGCCAGGGGTGGTGGCGCCCCACCCCTGCCCCCTTCTCCACCCCACCTCCACACACTCCTTCCCCACCCCCTCCTGCCAGGCAGGCACCGCTTCCCTTCCCCCGTTCCTCTGTAACGTTCCTGGCGCGAACAACAACCTCCCCCCCAACCTGCTGTCCTCTGTCATCAGTTCCTATGCACAGGTCTAGGAAGTGATGTCAGAGGAAGAGCCGACGCTGATGCGACGGCAGGTTGGGGGTTGCTGCTCGCGCCAGGAACGTTACAGAGGCACGGGGAAAGGAAAGCGGTGTGTATGCTGGGCAGTGTGGAGGCAGGGAAGGAGCAGGGGGGTGGAGAGGAGGACCAGTGCCTGCACCCTCACCAAGACAGTACCCGAGGCGGACCGTCCCCCTCCCCCATCCCTTCTTACTACGCTACTGGAAGTACTGTCCTTGATAAACATGTGCTCCTCCCCATACCACGCATTAGTACGGGTTCTTCACAGCAGGTCCTTTTTAAACTAATGATGCAAGAATAGACTTCACTGGGCCTCTTGCTGCCCCAGTAAATGCACTGAAGTCCTTTCAATTCCTACGGGCTTCAGTGCATCTCTCGCAGCAGCATCGCTACCGTGGCTTTATAAAGGGGCCTGCGCAGAAAGCAACATATAGCATTTAGGTCAAGTGCGTGATGTGGTGACAGTGCAAAACAAATACTACAGATGCCCAAGTAGTTTCTTAATTTTTTGTTTACCATCTGACAGTGCAGATGTGAGCCAGTAGAAACAAAGATGATCTAGGTCAGGGGTCTCAAAGTCCCTCCTTGAGGGCCACAATCCAGTCGGGTTTTCAGGATTTCCCCAATGAATATGCATGAGATCTAGGTGCATGCACTGCCTTCAATGCATATTCATTGGGGAAATCCTGACAACCCGACTGGATTGCGGCCCTCAAGGAGGGACTTAGAGATCCCTGATCTAGGTTGTTCTGTATAACAGAAAATTGTAGGGCTATTTAAAAGAGCAGGTACAGAGGGATGGTTGGTGAAAGAGGGTGGGGTGTAATATATATAGGGCTGTGCCCCCTGCTAAGGTTTTGTTTCATTTCACTGCTTTTACCCTGAAGAGCATTTGATATTTTTTTTTCCTTTCATATTTTTGTTTATAGCACAAGTTATTTGCAAATAACATCCACTAAAAATGAAAATGACTAATTTCATTGTGGGTTTTCTTTTATATTATTTATACCCCACTTATATCCTAAGTGATTTACATTGATCAGGTACTCTGAGAGCTTTTCCCTATTTGTCCCAGTGGGTGCACAGTCTAATTGTGGTACCTGGGGCAGAGAAGGGTTGAGCAACTTGTCCAGGGTCACAAGGTGCAGTACTGGGATTGAATCCACAACCTCAGGATACTGAGACAGAGATTCTAATCACTAGGCCACTCCTCTCTTCTTCAGTTCTTTTGAAATATTTCCCTAGTGGAGGTGGAGGGTTTGGAGAAAGATCTCCATTTCATCTGATTTCAAAATGAATGGACATCCCCTAGGTTAAATGTGATCCTGCAGCTCTCTCCCGCAGACCCGAGAATCTCAAGTATTGGGAAGAAGTCACCTTAGCAAATGGCCGCCTGAGTACTGAGCTCATAAGACACCCCCAACAATTAGCATTTTCCTCACGATTTTTGTAGCGCTCCTCCAATTCAAACTGGCTGGCTGATGGTAGACTAGAACTGAAAGCTGGAACTGATTCGGAAGGGAACCCCGCGGCAAAGAAGGTGTCTATCCCAGTGGAAGAGGAAGCTCCATGGCAACATCAAATGCTGAGCTTGCCCTTCTTCAAAGTGAAATACAGCAATAGCTCCAAGAGCTTAAACTGGACCTCACATTGGTGCGTACTGAGTTGCAGGAGACTTTGGAAGACCTCAAGCGAGATGTTGGGGGAGATCGGGCATCGAGTTGAAGCAGCGAAAGTCCAGTCAGTCGAATTAAGAGTATCTGGACCATTTGTGAGACAAGATGCAGCAACTGGAGTGGAAGCTGGAGAAAGTGGTGTTAAAGTTTGAGGACCTTGAGAATTTCTCACAGAGGTGCAATTTGCACCTTCGCAGAGTCCGCAAAACAATTGCTGACTCTAGGATTATGGAGGTGGCAGGTCTTAAATTGGAGTGCATTTTACATCAAAAAGGAGAGTCCACCGGCCCTCCCCCTCTGGGGTTGGATCGGGTGCATCGGACATTAGGTCCCCGCACTAGAAACAGACCTCAAGACATCACCATTTATTTCCATAAATACAGGGACAAAGAGAGTGCTCCGAGCTGCATGTTGCAAGGGAGGCAGTATTCATTGGGAGGACTTGGATATTGATTTTTATCCTGATATAGCCCCTGAGACTCTGCAGAGAAGGAGAGAATACAAGGGTTGGTCCCAGTTACTGCCTGAAAAGCATATTCAATATCATTGGCTATTCCCAATCAAGTTGGCTTTTATGACTGGATGGAGATTGTTATCAGTAGACTGAAGGGAAATAGCCAGCAATATCAGTAGATAGCAGCTTGCAAATACTGGGTTACTCCCGCCAGTTCTTTATGTTTTTGGAGTGTGGATTTAGCCAAGTCCTGGTAGATCCCAATTTTGCAATTCTCCCACATGATGTCCTTTATTGTATGGGCTTTCTTTAAAACTGCTTCCTTAATGCAAAAATCATGAAAGCAGGTGATGATGTCCCTTAGTGAAGAATCTGTATGATAGCAGAGGTTTCGGTGTACTCTACCCAACTTAATAGTTGGGGAGGGGGAAGGGGAGGGGTCCTGCCATCTCCTGTTTGCTCATCATTCTGCAACAGGCTGACATATTTTTAGAACTACTTGATGACAATCTCAATTGATCTCCATCTCAGGGATCCCCTTAAATTGGAGGTTATTCCTTCTGGATCTATTTTAAAGATCCTCAAGTGCATCCAAAATCTGTTTTTCTTTTTGCTGTTGCTGAGATCCTGAATGAAGGGAGCGCAGTTGATCCTTCATCGTGTCCATGTGTTCTTCAACACGTTCTACTCTCCCCGATTTCACCAAGATCTTTGTGTATCTCTTCAAGTGCAGATTGGACATTGACTCATACTTCCTTAATTTCAGATTTCAAATCTCTAAACCAGTGAGTGATACCTTTTGGGGAGGTATTTCATCATCACTGAAATTCTTCGTGGAGACCTCCTCCTTGTTAGAATCTGAGTGCTCAAAAGCCATTTTAGTTAACATGTCATTGGTCTTCTCCACCTGAGTCTGATGATTCACTTCTGTACCAGAAACAAAATTTATACTTTTCCAGCACTTCCTCGCTGCCATTCTCCTCTGCAAGCTATTACTTTGTCGAAAAGGAGTGGGTAGGGAGGTCAACAACAGCAAGTTTTGCCCCTTTGTGATGGATCTCAAGAATCAACCATCCATACCCTAGCGGTGACATCACTTCCTCCAGCAGGGCTAATTTTTTGTAAAACTAGAATACATAATTTTAGAGTTTACAGATGTACCCTGGTGGCAATTTTAATCTCACCTGAGACCCATCTATTGATAATTCCTCATGGGGAGTACATTATGTGGTAAAAGATAGAAACTGTTTGAAATGTTTTCTAGGCAGATTGGGTCTAGAGAGGATGTGTGATAATTGTTTCATCCGGGCAAGAGTGACTACATGTTTTATTTTGCCTTACATGGCTCATATTCCTGGACTTATATGTGGCTTATGGAGTGGGGCTTTGTTCCAAGGTTCAGGAGGTTCAAATAGAGCCTCAGCTCTGGTTGGATCATTCTCCAGTGGCACAGTGTATTTAATTTTTTATAGAGTCGTCGGGAGATTATTTTGGGAGTTTGCCTGATTCACTTTTAATGGATCCTAGTTACTTGGTGTTACTGGAAGGAGTTATTTACACTCAATGACATTGGGGATTTTACTCCAGTTACATTATGGGAAAGCTTTAGAGTTTAAATGCGGGGTATGTGTATTTCCCAGAACAGTTTTCGGCTTCAAATTCAAAAAGAGAGGAATATTAGTCGCTATACTTGAAGAAGGACACGGTACTACTCGAAAGGGTCCAGAGAAGAGCAACTAAAATGTTTAAGGGGCTGGAGGAGTTGTCGTACAGCGAGAGATTAGAGAAACTGGGCCTCTTCTCCCTTGAAAAGAGGAGACTGAGAGGGGGCATGATTGAAACATTCAAGATAATGAAGGGAATAGACTTAGTAGATAAAGACAGGTTGTTCACCCTCTCCAAGGTAGGGAGAACGAGAGAGCACTCTCTAAAGTTAAAAGGGGATAGATTCCGTACAAACGTAAGGAAGTTCTTTTTCACCCAGAGAATGGTGAAAAATTGGAACGCTCTTCCGGAGGCTATCATAGGGGAAAACACCCTCCAGGGATTCAAGACAAAGATAAGTTCCTGCTAGAGCAGAACATACACAGGTAAGGCTAGACTCAGTTAGGGCTCAGGTCCTTGCCTAGGGGCCGCTGCGAGAGCGGACTGCTGGGCACGATGGACCACTGGTCTGACCCAGCAGTGACTATTCTTATGTTCTTATGTTCTTAGTTTCAGGTGTGAACTTTGCAGACTGGTGAGATTGTCCACAGTGAGCAGAGGTGCTGCCGGATCTACTGTAGAGGTTCAGAGGAGAGATTTCAAAGTGTTGAAGTTGGAGGGTATTACAGAGGCTCTTTTAAAAATTAAGTAGGAATTGAATGAAGAGATAAAGCAGGAAGGTTGTTGGCCAATATGCTTAAGAAAAACCAGGTACAAAGTATCATTTTGCGAGGGTGTGATAAGATTGGGCAACTGGTGAAGAGGCTATTCGCCATGTTTTTGTTCAATTCTATACTCATCTGTACTCATCTGCGGAAGCAGTATCCTCTTTGGAGTTGGAAAGCTACTTGGCAGGGATCTCTCTCTCCAATTTGGTCCCCAGTGCTAATGATTATCTTTCTGTTATTGATCTGTAACCTGTCGCTAAAATCGTCTGTAGTGCCTGAAGATTGGAGGGTGGCCAATGTTAGGTCAATTTTTAAAAAGGGCTCCAGGGGAGATCCGGGAAATTACAGTAAGCCTCACTTTGGTGCCGGGCAAAATGGTAGAAACGATAAAAAATAAAATTGCGGAACACATAGACAAGCATGATTTAATGAGATGGAGTCAGCATGGGTTCAGCCAAGGGAGACCTTGCCTCACAAATTTCCTTAACTTCTTTGAATGTGTGAATAAACATGTGGATAAAGGTGAGCATGTTGATATAGTATATCTAGATTTTCAGAAAGCTTTTGTTAAAGTTCCTCACGAGGGGCTCCTGAGAAAATTAAAAGTGTCATGGTATAGGTGGCAAAGTTCAGTTGTGGATTAGGAATTGGTTATCGGATAGAAAACAGAGGCTAGGTTTAAATGGTCATTTTTATCAATGGAAGAGAGTAAACAGTGGAATGCCGCAGGGGTCTGTAATGGGTCTGGTGCTATTTAACTTATTTATAAATGATCTGGAAATTGGAACGACGAGTGAAGTGATTAAAATTGCAGATGACACTAAACTGTTCAAAGTTGTTAAAATGCATGGGGATTGTGAAAAATTGCAGGCGGACCTTAGGAAAATGGAAGACTGGGTGTCCAAATGGCAGATGAAATTTTTAATGTGGACAAATGCAAAGTGATGCACATTGGGAAGAATAACCTGAATCACAGTTACCGGATGCTAGGGTCCACCTTGGGGATTAGCACCCAAGAAAAGGATCTGGGTGTCATTATAGACAATAAGATGAAATCTTCCGCCCAATGTGCAGCGGTAGCCAAAAAAGCAAATAGGATGCTAGGAATTATTTTAAAAAGGGATGGTTAACAAGACTAAGAATGTTATGATGTCCATGTATTGCTCCATGGTGTGACCTCATCTGGAGTATTGCGTTCAATTCTAACCTCCTTACCTCAAGAAAGATATAGTGGCGCTAGAAAAGGTTCAAAGAAGAGTGACCAAGATAGTAAAGGGGATGGAACTCCTCTCATATGAAGAAAGACTAAAACGGTTAGGACTCTTCAGCTTGGAAAAGAGACAGCTGAGGGGATATATGATTGAAGTCTACAAATCCTGAGTGGAGTAGAACGGGTACAAGTGGATCGATTTTTCACTGCGTCAAAAATTACAAAGACTAGGGGGACACTCAATGAAGTTACAGGGAAATACTTTTAAAACCAATTGGAGGAAATTTTTTTTCACTCAGAGAATAGTTAAGCTTTGGAACGCGTTGCTAGAGGACATGGTAACAGCGGATACCGTAGCTGGTTTAAAGAAAGGTTTGGACAAGTTCCTGGAGGAAAAGTCCATAGTCTGTTATTGAGAAAGACAAGGGGGAAGCCACAGCTTGACCTGTATCGGTAGCATGGAATATTGCTACTAGAGAGCTGCACGGGAACGGGGATGACGGGAATCCCGCGGGACCCGCGGGCATCCCGCGGGTTCCCCCTTCGGGTCACGGGGATCCCGTGGGGACGCCCCTAGGGTCGCGGGGATCCCGTGGGGACGCCCCCTAGGGTCGCGGGGATCCCGTGGGGACGCCCCCTAGGGTCGCGGGGATCCCATGGGGACGCCTCCGAGGGTCGCGGGGCTCCTGCGGGGCTGGATGTACTCAGTCGCGCGGCTCTTCTTCTCCCTACCTTCTCTGCTTGCAGCACAGAGCCGAACGGAAGTCTTCCCGACGTCAGCGCTGACGTCGGAGGGGAGGGAGGGCTTAAACAAAGCTTAAACAAAGCCCTCCCTCCCTCCGACGTCAGCACTGACGTCGGGAAGACTTCCGTTCGGCTCTGTGCTGCAGGCAGGGCAGGTAAAGAGAAGGAGAGTAGCCTCGCGGTTCGAGTGGCTACCAAGGGAGGGGGGCAGTCCGCCCCGCCCCATCCTGGTTGCAGCACAGCCGGCCAGGTCCCCTTACTTTTGTGGCACTTCCCCGACCGACCGATAACAGCCCAGGTCCGACAATCCTCCCTGCCCTGTAGCCGCGAATCTAAATTACCTTCTTACAGCAGCTGTAAGAAGGTAATTTAGATTCGCGGTTAAGGGCAGGGAGGTTTGTCGGACCGGGGCTGTTGTCGGTCGGTCGGGGAAGTGCCACAAAAGTAAGGGGACCTGGCCGACTGTGCTGCACCCGGGGCGGTAGAGAAGGAGGGGGGGAGGACGCTGAAAGGCCATGGTGAAGACAGGAGGGGGGGAAGGACTCTGAAAGCACTTGAAGACAGAGGAGGGAGAAGGACGCTGAAAGCACATGGGAGAATACAAAGGGGTGGAGAAGGACGCTGAAAGGCCATGGGAAGGGCGGGGGGGGGGAAGGACTCTGAAAGCACATGTGGAACACAGAGGGGGGAGAAGGATGCTGAAAGGCCATGGGGAAGACAGAGAGGGAGAAGGACGCTGAAAGGACATGGGGAAGATGGGGGGGAGAAGGACACTGAAAGGAAATGAGGAAGAGAGAGTAGGGAGAAGACGCTGGCAGGGAAGAAGACAGATGCCAGACTATGGGGGGAGCGGAGAGAAGAAGATGGGTGCCAGACCAATTTGGAAGGGGGAAGAAAGGGAGAGGCACAGTAACAGAGCAAATGGAAGATGCAGAAGGAAGAGAGACAGTGGATGGAAGGAATTGAATGAGAACATGAGGAAAGCAGAAACCAGGCAACAAAGGTAGGAAAAGAATTCTATTTCTTTTTCTTTTTTTTTTTGCTTCAGGATAAAGTAGTAGATTAGTTGTGTTGATAAAAATTTATAAACATTAGAGGCTCTGGTAGAAACCCGTTTACAAAGTATGTATTCTTCCCAATTAATATTTTCAAATTAATAAAGTCTTTTTGCTTATTTGTAAATGGGTTTCTACCAGAGCCTTTAATTCAGTAGCATAAGTAAATGAAATAACTATTTCTGAAGTTTATAGGGACGGGCGGGGACGGAGGGGATTCCTCGCGGGGACGGGTGGGGACGGAGGGATTCCTCACGGGGACGGGTGGGATTCCTCGCGGGGACGGGTGGGACTTTGGCGGTGACGGGTGGGGACGGGTGGGATTTCTGTCCCCGCGCAACTCTCTAATTGCTACACCTTGAGGTTTGGCTAGGTACTAGTGACCTGGATTGGCCACTGTGAGAATGGGCTACTGGGCTTGATGGACCATTGGTCTGACCCAGTAAGGCTATTCTTAGGTTCTTATGTTCTTCCCCTATTGCAGTGGATGAGGTATTGGAGGCCATTTCTCATCTTCCCACATGCAAAACTCTGGGTTTAGATGACTTCTCAAACCTGTTTTACAAAAAGGTTTGATGTCCTTCTTGCAGAGCAGCTCACAAAAAGTTTAACTCGTTGCAGGATGAGGAGAGTCTCCCACTTTCCTTCAGACAGGCAGGAATCAGTCTGGTTAATAAGTTGGGGAGGGAGATGGATAGTTGTGCCTGTTATAGGCCTATTTCTATACTTGGGTAGACTTAAAGCTGTTCACTCGAATCCTAGCACTGCAACTTCAGCGCTATCTCCCATATCTTCTTCATGGTGATCAATTGGGATTTAATCAGGGTCAACAGGCTAGTGATAATATTCGCTGCCTTTTTGATCCTATTTGGGTGATCTCTTGGGGCCCTTCTTCAGTGTTGGCATTAGCTGTGAACATGGAGAAGGCTGTGCAGCTTTGGGTTTTCTGGGAATTTTAAACAATGGCTTTCTCTGATTTATAAAGACCCCGTGGCTCGCCTCCACTGTTCCCTCTAAGCTGTGCGCTTGTGCACGTGCACACAACTTGCCGAACCCCCGCACACAAATTAAAATAGCACACACAAAAAAATAAATCTTTGCCTAAAATGATTTTCACTGCTAAAATGAAATGTTGCAGAAGACCAGCTGTTCTGATTTCCCATTTATCACATTTATTGAAGCGCTATAATATAAATTCTAAGTCATTCACGTGATTCCGTTATCTTTGGCAGTTGAACTTTGACATGTCACGTGCCCCATAGGGCCATAGCCTATGATATGAAACACTTCCGATTCTTTGACTTCCTGAAGTTCCGCCATATTGTTTATTTCGTGGAATCGTAATGTACAGCGTGGTACTGCGGTTGTATAACTGTATTCGTTTATTAAATTGCAGCCAGATATAACTCTTAAAATGTCTAAACCGCGAATGATGAAAAGTGTAAAACGTAAGAGAGCTGCAACAGCTTTTAGGTCTAAATGGCTTGAAGAAATTGGTGAAACGGAGACACCGGAATCTCGAAATACAATGAGTGTTCGACTGTGTGAAATATTTATCTATGACGAAGACGATGGAGTTGTGTGTTGTTATTGTCAAGATGCCAAAGCAACTGGAAAATTCTCTACTGGAAAAATATGGGATGATGTTTGGAAACTGAACTTTCTGAAATGCCATCTATCAAGTAAATCTCATGCCGACAGTATTAGGAAACTCAGAAGTAAAAATCCGAATTTAAGAGGGGGACTGGTTAACATGTTGCTTGAAAGCCCAACCAAAAAAGAAAACAGGCAAATTAGTAATGAACGGAAGCGTTCCAGTCCTGATGAAATTAAGGTTTTTGTCAACAGTGTTGTGTTGGCCATTAAGATGAATATCTCAATGCTCTCTGTTCAAGATAACAATGAACGCATAGCGAAATATATTAGTATACCTGATAGCTGGAGAAGCAAAAACTATGCGTTTGAATTTCTTGGAATTATCAATGGCATCGTGCAAGATGATCGTATGGCAGACATTAAATTAGCAACGTATCATACGTTAACTGTTGATGAAAGCCCAGACATTTCTGTCAACAAATACTTGATACTCTACTTTAAGTATCGGCCAGTCAATTCAAATGAGTATAGGACATTATTTGATGGGATGCTACAGTTGGAAGCATGTGATGCTACATCAATAGTAACAGCAATTAGGGAATTCTATAGGAAACATGAACTTGGCCTGAATAAAATGATTATGTTCACCTCTGATGGTGCCTCTGTTATGTTGGGCAAAATAGATGGTGTTGCAGCACAGCTGAGAAAAGACATTCCACATTTAGTGCAGCAACACTGTGTTGCACATTGGGAAGATTTGGGATTTTCTGATTCATGGAAAGAAGTCAAATTGATGAAAGAAGTAGAAACTGTAATGAGAACTGTGTACACGGTGTTCTGTCGGTCTTCTACTAAACGATGCAAATTTCAAGAAATAGCAGATGCATCTGAATGTGAATCAATTGCTTTCAGACCTCTGAATGAAGTGCGCTGGTTATCTAGACACTTTGCACTTAAAGCAATTATTCGAAATGATGATCCCCTGTTAAAATATTTCGAAGAAGACAAAGATAATGATCCTATTGCAAAGTAATGCTATAAGAAGCTGAATAGTGAACAATTTCATATTACACTTGCAGTTTTGAATGTCTTATCAGAACCAGCTTCCTTAACCATGGCATTTCAAAAACATGGTTTGACACCATTGGAAGCTTATCATCATGCACAGGGTAAATTGAACAAACTTCGAATGCAATACTTAGGCGACAAGGTTAAGTGGAGTGATAAAGTCAACAGTCTTCTTGACAACAGGATGAGGTCTGGAGAAAAAGTTTCAGTGGATACTAATTCAATATTAACCTTCATCAACATCCTATGTTTGCATCTGGGTGAAAGATTTCTTGAAAATGAAGTTGAGGAATGGTCTGCTTTTGACTGTACAGCAATATCACAATGCGACTTTGACTTCGGAAATGGACATATCAGATCTCTTTGTTTAAAGTATAAACAATTTCTTCCGGAGGAAAGTGTTATTATTCAGCAATACAATGACTTTAAATTCCTTGTTGCAGAAAAAATCAAAAGCAATCTGATAAACAGCTTTCCAGATATGACAAAATTTGCATTTCAGAATGATCAATTTGCAGATTTAGCAAAATTGATGGACATTGGTGCCACATTCTTAGCATCTAGTTCAGATTGTGAGCGTGGTTTTAGTCTAATGAACAATTTGAAGACTAAACAAAGGAATCGTTTACATTTAGAGCATTTGGAAATGCTGATGCGTGTTAAGAGTCACCTTCAAGATGGAGGCTCAACAGATCTTGACAGAATTTATTCGGACTGGATAAATATGAAAGATCGCAGGGAAAAATTTTGAAAACTAAATTGCTGTTATTTTCTAAATTTTAAGTATAAAGTACAATGATATCTTATTTATAGGTAGCACTCAATGAAACATTTCAATGAAACATAATTTATGTTTATTGAAATGAGACTTAACTAACTTAAAGTGTAACTAAAATTACATTGTGTTTTCGTTAATTCAGACTAAACTCAAAGACCTGCCCATAAATGCCCATAACTGAACTCCGGGCCCTCTGTCAATCATTTTTATAGCACGCACAAATTTAGTTTTTCTTTAAAATGCCCACAGATGAAATTTTTTGCGCACACAGCCTATGATAAATTAGAGGGAACATTGCTCGCCTCTGTATTAATACTCTTTACCTGAGTCATTTTCACTGGGTAGAGGTACGTGTCTGGGGTGTTCTTTATCTCCTCTGATTTTTTCATTGGTCATGGAGCTTTTGGCTCAGGTGGTTTGTGATCATCCACATATTTAGAGTGTCTTGGTGGAAGGCCAGGACCATAAAATTTTGCTTAATGCAGATGAATTTCTTTTCACCTTTATGGATCCTTTGCTCTTGTTGCAAGCAGTGTTAGATTAATTTCAGCAGTATGGCCAATACTCAAGTTTTAAGCTTAATGTTACCAAATCTGAGCTTCTTCCTATAAATGTTCCAAATTTCTTTTTTCTTTTTGGCCCTAAAGCGTGAGGGAGCCTCCAAAATTTTTTTTCCTTTTTTAAATTTTGTTCCAAATTTCTTGATATCAACATTGCGAGGACGTGCTATTTGCAGGTTTCCAGGCCTCTCTGCATCTTGACAAGATGCAGCAAGACCCAGAAACCTGCAACAAGCACAATGCCAGCTGCGGAAACCCTGAGAGAACATATTTCGAGGATGTTTTCATTTTAAGTGGGCTGCACGGTATATTAAATATTTAGGGGTTTTATAGCAAGCAGATTTGGGGAAGTTGGTGCTCTTAACTATCGCCTTCTACTTTGCCAGGTGTTAGATGATCTAGATCGGTGGGAGGGCTTTACCGTGTCTTGGGTGGGTAGAGTCAGTACGATTAAGATGGCAGTTTTGCCATGCTTTCTTTATCTCTTTGACTCTTTATCTCTTTATCCCTTTTCCTAAGATTTATCTAATTAAACTTCAGTAGCGAGGGTTTGCATATATCTGGAGGCATAGACCCCTAAGAGTGCAGAAGGCCCAGATATACCTGACCAGGGTGGTATGGGAGTGCCATATTTTTTCACCTATTATCCAACTTAAAGGATTGCTAGAAAGGGCTGCTTTTCCTGAACTGGATCAGGCTTTCCTTGGGTCTTTATCTTTACACTTTGTGCTTTGGATGCTTTTAAACATTTTATAAACTACACAACAGATGGCTCCTTATGGTACGTCTTGCATCCTCAAAATATGGTGTTCAGTGCGTATGTTTCTTTTTCCTCGTCAACAATATTTTTATAATACTCCAATACTGAATGCACTAGGGTTTGTGCCAAAGGATGTAACTATATTTACCCATTGAGCTGGGAAAGGGTTGTGGGTGTTGGTTCAAGGTTCCTTTGTTCTCCTTGAAGCGCTTTGTGATAAATTTGGGATTGAGCAAACTGCATATTTCTATTACTGCCAACTGAGGGATTTTATGTATAGAAGAGTTATACCTGATTGGAGGTCGGGGGATCAGGCCCTAGTGGTTATTGTGCAGTCGTCCTGCCCCTCATAGAAACATAGAAACATAGAAGATGATGGCAGAAAAGGGCTACAGCCCATCAAGTCTGCCCACTCTGCTTACCCACCCCCTGTCTATGCCCTAATGACCTAATTTCCTTATCTTGACCCTCGTAGGGATCCCACATGGGTATCCCATTTATTCTTAAAGTCTGGCACGCTGTCTGCCTCGATCACCCTCGTACTTACAAGCAAAAATGGCAGACAATGTTGGGAATGCAGTTGGATCATACCAGTTGGGAAGATTTGTATGTGAAAGTGCTCACAGTTTTCATTGTGTCCAATTATGTTGAACATAGCTATAAAGTGCTATTACAGTAGTACTATACAGCTGTTTGTCTTAAACAAATATTTGGCCAATGCATGAGCTTATATTGGATGGGCTGTAAGATAGACGGCACCTTTGCCCATATCTGGTGGGACTGTATCAAGGCCCAGTGACTCTGGGCTATGATAGCCCAATTACTACAGAACCTTCTCCATCAAGTTGTACCCTGCAGATAAGAGCATTTTTCCTCAATGGTCAACCTACTGGACAGGATGTGGAGGCTTATCAGCTGTTTGCCTCAGTAGTATCTGCAGCTTGGTTGTGCCTTGCGGCTTCTTGAAGGCAGATTGAAATGCCCACCAAATAATTGGTGCTCACTAAATTGGACTATCTGTACTTAGGGGCTGAGTCTGTACAGGACGCCGGTCTCAGTGGCCTAAGAAGTGGCTGAGAATTGCACACTGGTGTTCTATACAAAATCCCGTCCGTCTAAAAAAAACAGATTAATAACCCTCACAAAATATTGGTTGTGAGTGGTAACCTCTTCCTGGAAACCCACTACACTTCTCAAACAACTTGTTTGAGATTTAAGGTAATTATTATGGGGGAAAGAGACCTCAAGGGTTCGCGGCTGCCTGAATTTATAACTTGTCTCAACAGGACAGCCACTTGCGAGCTATCATTAGTCACTCAATTCCCCTCATTTAGATTTTTTCAGTTATGATAATAATCACTATTAATGGACAAAAAAGCGTTTTATAAATATTTGTACTTAGCTTTTATGTCCAAATTACATGCTGCTCACAGCTCCCGGCTGTATTAATAATAAATTGCTCAACGGAGCAACCCCGTTTCACTCAATTCTGAGCTTCATCAGGAGAAAATCAACTTGATTGTCAGCCGGCACCGGCGAGAAGCCGTTTCTTTTCTCCCAGCGCCATATCGACAGAGGGGGTGCTTTTTTCTTTCTTTTTTATTTAATAGGTAGATATTGTGCAAGTGTAACACACACAGAGCATCCGTGCTCATTAAAAAAAAAGTTTCCTGTCCCGAGCAGCTGAATAGCAGGAGGTTGCTTCGGGGCTTCCCCTGCCTCTCAGCTGTTCAGGCTTCCCCTGTTTACTCTGCATCCGTGAGAGTCACTCTTGCAGCAATCAGTCGGATGGGAAAGATGGGAATTACGGCGAACCTCCGCACAAATCATTTGCATGCAAAATTTTTTGTGCATCAATAGCTCTTTTAGAATTAGCCAAAAATCAGATCAGAACGGACCTAAGCGGTCTTACTGATCCTGTTTAGTGCAAGTAGTAGAGAATGAAATGGTGGCAGAATTCATCACCGTTCCCATCCCCGCGGATAATCACGGGAAACCATTCCGTGACATTCTTTAGAGTGTATCACAATGTCAGTTCTTCTACACCAGCATTCTTTAATGCAAGGCTTGAGGGACAGTGGCTGTGCCCATTCATACTCTGATTCTTTCCTCTCTTCTTAAAGAATGACATGGGGTTGGTTTCCCATGGTTATCCGTGGGGAAGGGAACGGTGATGAATTCTGTCACCGTGTTATTCTCTAACATCTAGCTCCCTGTGAGCTGACATCTATTCAGTAGCCCTGTAACAGCCACACCCCTTAGTAACAGAAAGGCCATGTGGAAGGATGGCTTGTTATTGCAGGGCCTGTATGTGAGCCTCCTTGACCCACAGACCCTGTGCTAATCAGCCTTGTATTGTTGCCATAACCAGAGGTCAGGTGAGGAATGGAAAGGGGCCTTGGAGAGAGAAGGTATACAAGAGGTAGGAACAGGCCGCCAAATTAGTTGTGTAATAATAAATAATAATTATAATAACTTTATTCTTCTATACCACCACAATCTTGCGACTTCTAGGCAGTTTACAATCAAGGAAGCTGGACGTCCAGCGAGTTACAATATGCAGATGATCAGAGGAAATACAGAGTGCAGATATTTTAAGAAAGCGAAAATATAAATATACAGTTTGCTGAGCGAGAATATAAGATATACAGTTTGCTAAGAAATTTCCGAGAGGACCTGATAGGAAAAGGTCATGCATTTAAAAAAAAGTACAGCGAAAATTACAATATGATAATAATAACAGTTTATATATATCGCTGAACAGTAAAGTCCTATACGGACTTATGAGGGGAGAGAGGGAATGGGTAAGAGGTTGGGAGGACCTTTATTGTGGAGAGAGAGAAGAGTGGGTCAGTTGTCTAGGTATTTCAGGAACAGGTATGTTTTTAGGCGCTTCCTAAATTCCTCATAAATGGTCGGTGAAAGCAATTGCCAGTGGTTCCCAACCCTATCCTGGAGGACCACCAGGCCAATCGGGTTTTCAGGCTATCCCTAATGAATATGCATGGAGCAGATTTGCCTGCCTGTCACTTCCATTATATGCAAATCTCTCTCACGCATATTCATTAGGGCTAGCCTGAAAACCCGATTGGCTTGGTGGTCCTCCAGGACAGGGTTAGGAACCACTGCTCTAGGGGGAAATTCTATCTGGAGTCTGTTTATTTATTAGGATTTATTAACTGTCTTTATGAAGAGATTCACCCAAGGCAGTGAATCTAGCAATCTTACATAAAACTTACAATTTTGTTAACACCATAACAATAGTAAAATGACCAAATATAAACATTAATACATTACCCCCTTTTACTAAGCTGCAGTAGATGTTGCTACCTCCCACTAAATGCTACGACACTCCTAGAATTCCTAAGAGCGCTGGAGCATTTAGCGCTCAGGGTCGCGGTAGAAACCTCAAAATCAGAAAACTGAAACCGAGTAATAAGACTACCATGAAACAATATAAAAAGTGTACACATTTAACAACACTGAAATTTAAATAGCAGAGATATAATTCAAAGTCGGCATAATACTTATCCACCTAATAAGCATATACAGTATTAGAACATTTTCTACAATACGGCTTACCTTATAGCCTAAAGGTCTAGTGCAGATATACTGTATAAATGGGGGCTAGATGGGTGGTCCAGAGTCCATTTGAATAAATACAAGGGATCTACAAAACATTTCTGCACTTTAATTTTTTTGATCACTATTAAATATCTCAAAAGCACATTACAACACTTTTCCACATAATCATTTTTCCCAGCATCCTACTAACATGCCCAGGCCAAGTAGGCACGTGCCTAGGGCCCAAAATGGTCAGGGGGGCCCGATGAAGGAGGGCATCAACATTGTTTTTTCCAAACGGCGATGGGTCTCTCCAGCATCGATTGGCAACGCGGGTCCCCCCAATCGGCAATGCGGGCCCCACCCCAATCGGCAACGCAGCCCCCCCCTTGACGGAAAGTAAGCAAACAAGCAATGCGGGTAAGTAAGGTAACGGGAACTGTAATTGTGCAAGCGGTGCTGCTTGCCCAAAGCTTCCCTCTGACGCAGTTTCCTGTTTCCGCCTGGGTGCATGATGGAGTGGGGCAGGGCAGGGGGCCCAGTGTACTTCTGTGCCTAGGGGCCCTCGACAAATTAATCTTGCCCTGAACACGCCCTCTTACCACTTCTCCCACCCCAACCATTTCCTGCAAAAATTTAAAAGTGCGGAAACATTTTGAAGAACCCTAATAGAAGTTTGGCTAAATTCAAATGAAAAGCGGAGGCCTAATTTCCTTTATAGAATATAAGCATGGCAGGAGGAATAGGTGCCTAGAATTTAGGCACAAGCAGTAACCTCAGCCACAGAGCTGATATAACGGCTTCCACCAACTGCCAGAAATACTTGAATAACTTATAGCATTCTACATATAAGAGCACATTTACCCATGAAAGTGCCAGCAGGGCAACTAAGTACTATTCTGTAAGGGTGAGCTTAAGTGGCATAGTTTGGAACTGCAAGGGAGTCATACACATGGGCGGAGCATAGGTGGGACATGGGCGGGGCTCCCACTTAGTGCATAATTTACAAACCCCTCCTTTACTAATGCGTAGTACGGGTTTAAGCGCCGGCAGCGGCGGTAACTGCTCGAATGCTCATAGATCCACACATTAACGTTTTGAGCTGGTTGAGCGGACATTGACATCTTCACTTGCCTGTAGTTGTTCTTTTTTTGAACCCACAACCCCAGGATGCTGAGGCTGCAGCTTTAACCACTGCGCCACTGCTCAAAGCCTTGCTGCTGAAGCCCACAAGGCAAGCCCCGTAGCATGGCAACAGCACAAAGAAATAGCTAACCAATGCTCAAAGAGGGTGATATTAAAATGTTATGCACAGATCATTTGTGCTATTAAGCCAAAAGCAAAGGGAGGAGTGTGTCTGGCGCATGCATCCAAACGTTTCATGGTAAGCACGGCTCTTGTGTGCATACCCAGATAAAACTGGAAGTGCCAGCGCATATCGGCACTGTTTTTCTGCGCCTTTAGATATGAGCTTTTCAAAAATTGTTTGCACATAAATTTTTGAAAGGCTTATATTTAAGCACAGAAAGACAGGCGCCAATGGTTACTTTGATTTTCTGTTTTGCTCAGACTTGCACACATATTTGTTTCTTTATAAAATAACATTCGGTATGCTTCCGAGTTACCTAAACTCTCATTTTAATCTAAGTTATACAAACAAGAGTTCTCGAGTATCCCTCAGTAAAATTTTGCCAGTATAAAAGGTTTTGTGAAAGAATTTTTGCCTTTCAGGCAGCTAAATTAAATATTTGGCTTGCCCGGTGTGTGTTAGAAGCCTCTTCTTACCTGGATTTTAGAAAACAGATAAAAACTCAATTATTTAATAGGCCAGGGTCTTAATACTTTTTTATATTTTTATCTTGCTTTGTAAAATTCTCCGCATTCTTTTATACTGCATGCATTTTATAATTTATGTATTTCTTTCACTAGATGTTTTCAATTTCTGTCTTTTTAAATAACTTGTACTATTTGTATCTTATCCAATTGTTGTGAACTGCTTAGAACTCTCAGGTATGGCGGTATATAAAAATAAATTTATTATTACAGTATTATTATTATTCTACTTCCATAAGAAGGCACAACCAGCAGTTTAATGTGAGAAACTAAGAAATCATCTCCCGAAACCCTTCAACACTGACCCTGATGAGAAGCCTCCCACTTAAAAGGAACAGAATCTTCTTCCCCCCCCCCCCCCCCCCCCCCACACACACACACACAACCTTTCAGCCATCCCCAGGACTTACTCTTGTATGAAAGATTAACCCTAGTGATAATACCATGAGACTACTGCTAGAGATCAATAGTGTCATTTTGACCCCTGAAGTCAGACCGGGTGGGAATGGAAGAGGATTACTCTCATCCCATTCCACTGTACCACCAGACATGGACCCCAGCTGAGTCCTAGGGATGGCTGGAGGGTTTGGGGGAATTTGCTGCTGTTATGGGGAGGGAGGGGGGGACTTGTGCTTATGTGAGTGGGAGAATGAGGGTAAAGTGCAGGTCCTGCTGGGGGAGAGGGGGTAGAATTTGTCACTGCAATCTCCCTGGTATGTGCTCGCCATGTTTTGCCATCTCTATCAAACAATGTCCTGCCATGCCATGTTTGCCATCACCTTGTATAAATACACTTTAATATGTACAGTATATAAACTTGTAACCTGTTCTGAGTTGTCCTAGGAGGACGGGATATAAAACCACATAAATAAATAAAGTTACTACATAGACGTTGCAGTGCGAAACCTGTCACATCTATCTGGCAGGGTGGTCAGTGTCAAAGTTCTCGACATCTGCATATCTAAAATGGGTTCACAGGAACATAGATGGCAGCAAGTATTTTAGAAAGGGATCAATGTAGGCAGATCCATGTGGATGTCCCGACCTGGCGGTCTCAATCCAGGTTCGTGTGTCCTTTCTGAAATGCCGTTCCACATGTCTTTGTACCTGAGGGACAGACAGATGGATGGAGCCTCCCCAATAGCGTCAGATAAACACACCGAAACAGAACAATGTAGACTAAAAACATCCATTACCCCAAACTCATATAATCAAGATAGTAGGTACAAAGAAGAAGCATGTCAAAGCCAGACCATGAAAAGGCAACAATAAAAGCCAACAACCTCAAATCATTAAATTCCGCAAGCCCTACATTATGAATATAAAAAGCTGATACTTTTTTTAAAAAATTTGTATTCCACCACATACATATACAATACAAATTTTTTTAAAAAAAATATCAGCTTTTTATATTTATAATGTAAGGCTTGCGGAATTTAATGATTTGAGGTTGTTGGCTTTTATTTAAATTTACAAGTTCAATTATGGGGTGGGAGGGAGGGTATTTTTATTGTTACATGTCGCATAAGTATTGATTATATGATAGATAAGGGTAGGGAGGGGGGAGATAAGAGAATATTATGTGTATCATTGTTAATTATTAAGTGATATATTTATGGTTATTTGTATGGATATGTTATCACACTTATTATAAGTTTAAAAATGAATAAAGATTTAAATAAAAAAATTTTGTATTTCTGTCAGAAGCCACTGTTATGACAGTGTTGTGTTTCTTCCTGACCCCAGTTGCCACTCTGTGAAGATACACTCCTTCCATAGCTACTTGTGCTAGCCCTGGCAAGAGTACAGATAATGGAGGCTTCCTCAAGTGCTCCAAGAAACACTGCATGCTATGCATGAGCTCACTGCATGTGTCTGTTTTGATGAGGGTGAGGTAAGGTTACCTCTTTTCTTCACCTACTATTTCAAAAACACAAGCAGTCATACAGACTGGAACCACACCTGGAATTTTACACCTTTAGAAGCAACTAAGTTAAAAAAAAATATATGGGCAAGAACAGCCAGATACATGAAGACTTACAAGCAAAGATTTATACTGAAAGGAAAAGGGATGGAATTTGATATATCAACCTTCTGTGGTTATAATCACAGTGGTTTACATATTACATGCAAGTTTTTATTTTGTACCTTGGGCAGTGGAGGGTTAAGTGTAGAGTAATCATTTTTCAGGCTGCAAAAATCCAGACACATGACCCTGCCCTGTTCCGCCTCTGGCCCCGCCCCATTCTGCCCTATTTCACCTTCGGCTCCACCCTAGCCCCTCCTAGTTCAGGCTCCAACCTTGCCCCTACAAACCTCTTCTCTTCTTCCCCGACAAGCTCTGGCCACATCTGGAGGGCCTGGAGCATGCGCGGAAGTGTGTGACATCATCCATGTATGCTCAGATGACCTCCAGATGAGGTCAGAGCTTGTCGGGGCTTTCCAAAAACCTGGACAAATTGCCAGGTTTTGGAAAGTCCATCCAGGACCCCAGACAGTCCTCTAAAAAGAAGTCATGTCTGGGTTTTCCTGGACGTCTGGTAACCCTAGTTAAGTGGCTTATGCAGAGTGGAGGAGCATCCCGGTTGTTATGTTTATGTTTATTCAGAATTTGATATACTGCTCCTGCATTTTCATGACTTAAGTGGTTTACAATGTAATAGTTAAAAACAGAAAGGAACTCCATAGAACATATTCAAATAGGAAAGGTAGAGATAGAGAAAGATACCAGATATATACATATCCTAACAAGAAATCATTAAAGATGGAAACAAAAACAAAAATTATTTTAAAAATAAAAATAAAGTACATTTAAGAAAATTAGAAATTTAAAAATAGAGAAAATTAAACTAAAGTGAAATAAAGGTCCAATTAAATAAAGGCAGGAGGGTCCCAAAATTCAGTATAAAAATTCAGTATACATTAGCAAGATAATAACTCCTTGCTCCCCTCCCGCTTCCCCATCTCTGCCCTCCTCTTCCCTCTTCCCTTCCCGTGCTCCCCCTCTCCTTCTCTCTCTACGTCTTCTCACCTGTCTCTTTTTCGAATGCCTATAATTTTATTGTCCTGTAACTTTATTGTGAATGTCAATTGTAACCCGTTCTGAGCTCCCGGGCAAACGGGATAGAAATTTAAATAAATAAATAAAATAAATAAATTATGGAAACTTCACTTCAGTGTACCACTGCACTCAAAAATGTTTCCCAACTTTCATTCTAAATTGCTTTTCAGTTGCTGACACTTTATTTTGAAAATGAATTCTTTCCAAATGGTTTCTTCAACCCTTTTACTACTACTACTATTTATTATTTCTGTAGGGCTACCAGATACACACAGTGCTGTACATTAAACATGCAAGAGAAGGTCCCTGTTTGAAAGAGATTACTATCTAATTATGAAAGACACATAGGACATAGGGTGAATCAATATATGCTACTTATGACAGGAAATATAAAGGGATGAAGAGGTAGACAGGGCACAATGAATGTCCTGCCAGAAGTGAGGCATGCCACTCCTATTAATCCCTCTATTAGCTCATTTGGATTGCTACCTCTTCCTAAACTGCTCTCTCTCCCCTCTCTTGGTCTCCTGGCACCTTGACCTTGGCACTCCATTGACCTCGCTTGATCTCCATTTAGATTTGTTTATTTAAATACAGGATAACAAACATAACTAAGACTGCAAAATGATGACATTGGGGCTCTGAATTTTCCAATACAAACTAGATGGATATTGTAGGAAGGCTGTCTTGAAGTTTCTCCCCAGATTAGGATTACCTGCAGTATTTTATCTGCATATAAGAAGTACCTGTCTTTTGCATTTGTTGAGTGTATTAAAAGCTATATATCTTTCATCATAACATAACATATAACGTAACTTTATTCTTCTATACCACCATAATCAGACAACTTTTAGGCGGTTCACACCAAAGAGAGCTGGACAATCAGCAAATTACAATATACAAATTATAAAATTACAGCATATTGCTCAAGAAAAGACATAATAAAATTAATTAATAAAATTTTTGTAAACTTGTAACTTACCTAGACTTCTGGAAAGAAAACTTAAGACATATCTCTTCTCTCTATTGACATTTTCCTACCCTTCTCCTCTTCACCCTAACCACCACAAGACCAGGCTTAAACATGTAACTTGATCTAACTCTGATTGTAAACCACATTGCTTCCTTGTAGAGAACTGTGGTATACTCGTATAAGACACTGTATTATATTGCATTGTATATATTGTTTGATTTTGACTGTATGCCAACTAACTTTAGGGCCAATGTGTGATTTTGGGTTGACTTTAGTTTTTCAGTGCCTATATCTCTGCATTCTGGTATTCATAGTATGCCTTTCTGTACAGAAAGTAAAACAGAGCAACAAGTTATATGGGAGTCGGAATCAAAATCTCACAGATGGTCTCAGGTCTGTTGGCATGCATACCTAACTTTATATTACTTTAACACACAGTATAGTGAAAAGGGGATGTATGATATTATTTTATAAACGTCACAGAGTCAATATAATTTAAGAAAAATAAAAGCTTCATGCAAACTCAAATGTAAAAAAAAAAAAAATCCAGCTTTGAGCCTTCTTTACCAAGGGCCAGATTCAGACATGAATCTCATACCACATAAGGAAATTTACACAAACCTAATAAGGGCTAGTCAACACGGCTTCAGGAAAAGGAAGTCTTGTTTGACAAATTTACTACAATTCTTTGAGAAAGTGAACAAACATATGGATACTGGAGATCCAGTAGACATAGTTTACTTGGACTTCCAGAAAGCATTTGACAAGGTCCCACATGCAAGGCGTATGAAGAAATTACTAAGCCACGGAATAGGGGGAGAAGTGCATAGATGGATCGGTAAATGGTTAGAGAACAGAATGCAGAGGGTTAACATAAAAGGGAAATTCTCGGACTGGGTGAAAGTGACTAGTGGAGTGCTCCAGGGCTCGGTTCTTGGGCCTATTTTGTTCAATATTTTTATAAACGATCTTGAGGAGGAAACAACAAGTAATATAATAAAGTTTGCCGATGATACAAAATTATGTTGGGCAGTTGGCTCTCAAAGGGACTGCGAGGAGCTTCAGAAGGATCTGAGACAGCTGGAAACATGGGCAACAAAGTGGCAGATGAATTTTAACTTTAATAAATGCAAGGTGATGCATCTAGGAAAAAAGAATAAAGAACACGAGTACAGAATGTTTGGGGTAACATTAGCAAAATGCGAACACGAAAGGGATTTGGGGGTACTGATTGACAGAACCATGAAGCCATCGGCACAATGTGCGGCTGCGGCGAAGAGAGCAAACAGGATGTTGGGCATAATTAGGAACGGGATCACGAGTAGATCGGAAGAAGTCATAATGCCGCTTTATAGAACAATGGTCAGACCACACTTGGAGTACTGTGTCCAACACTGGTCTCCTTATCTTAAGAAGGACATAACTCTGTTGGAGAAGGTGCAAAGGCGAGCCACGAAACTAGTCAAAGGAATGAAAAATTTGAGCTATGAAGAACGCCTCAGGAAACTGGGACTGTTCACACTCGAGAGGAGAAGACTGAGAGGCGATTTGATAGAGACTTTTAAAATATTAAAAGGATTTGATGAAATAGACCAAGAAGCAGCATTACTAAGATTTTCAGATGTGACACGGACAAGAGGTCATAGCCTGAAACTGGGTGGCAGCAGGTTCAGGACGAATGCCAGAAAGTTCTGTTTCTCACAACGAGTGGTGGGCGCTTGGAATTCTCTTCCTGAGGGTGTTGTGGCGGAGACTACTCTTCGGGGTTTCAAGCACAAGTTGGATATACACCTTCTTGCAAATCATATTGAGGGATACGATAATTTCAGGTTTTCATAATAGAGAACCTAAATGGGCCGCCGCGTGAGCGGATCGCCAAACTTGATGGACCTTGGTCTGATCCGGTGAAGGCATTTCTTATGTTCTTATGTCAATAAATTATTGTTTCAGGCATGTTAGTAAAGTATAAAGAATGAGAAACTCTATGGGTAACCAAAGAAGTAGGAAAGAAAAAGAACAGAATCCACAAAATACCAACAGATCCAAAAATCCAACTGACAAAATTACCAGGAGAAACCATAAGAGGCAGCAAGAACAATTAAACATTCAAAAGCTCAAACAAAAGTGAATTCTGCCCAATCAGTAAAGGTTTCTTGAAAAGTTTAGGTGCAGCCCTGCATTGCATTAAGATCCCTAATAAGATGATCATATAATCCACTTGACCCCTCTAGGTGTGCAGTAAGTGGGTTCTGCTAGTACAGGGGTAGGCAATTCCAGTCCTTGAGAGCTGGAGCCAGGTCAGGTTTTCAGGATATCCACAATAAATATGCATGAGATAGATTTGCATCTCAAGGAGGCAGTACATGCAAATCCATCTCATACATATTCATGGTGGAGATCCTGAAAACCTGACCTGGTTCTGGCTCTCGAGGACCGGAATTGCCTATCCCTGTGCTAGTAGAAGCTATAGCAGGGATAGGGAACTCCGGTCCTCGAGAGCCGTATTCCATTCGGGTTTTCAGGATTTCCCCAATGAATATGCATTGAAAGCAGTGCATGCAAATAGATCTCATGCATATTCATTGGAGAAATCCTGAAAACCCGACTGGAATAAAGAATATTTTTTAAAAAACCAAAAAACAATAATAAATGAAACAAAATGTGATAATATATCCAACCATAAGATGTTACTGTTCACAGATTTCAAAGGGTGGATTTTACATTTTAACCAGAGATTACCAATATCTCATGGCAAGAGGTATGGCCATGCTTCTCTACCACTAGTTGACTGTACCCATAGTTCAGTCACTAGATGACACAGTGCATATTGCAACAACCATTAAGATAACTGTATAGTTCAGTTGTTAGTTTTAACAGCAGAATTTACAACAAAGAATATGAAGAGCTAGGGGATCTTCCAGCATTTGGAGTGCGTGTGGCGGGGAAGACCTGTATAGCTTGCCTCACGGAATTATTTTCAGTCCCTCTGCATGCGTGCATGTCTTTGTCTTTTGTTTGTACATCTGTATGTGTGGTGGGGGAGGGGGGGATGTGAGAGAGAGAGAGACTTTTGTCTAAATGTCTATGCATGTCTGTTTTTGTGTATGTCTGTCTATATATAGTTAATTATAAATGTAAATGCTCCACTTTTAAAAATGAGAGCACTATGTCAACGGCACATCATTGGCAAAAACTTCCGAGGAGAATGTGCTACTTTAACTATTAATCTTAGTGCAGGACTGAGATGTAAAGCTGCCTACTGTGTTGCAAGATTATGAGTGATGTTTTGAACAATAGCCAACGTTTCATGGTATAAAACAGTTTTTTCAGGGCTTAGCAATTTTCACTTTCTCACACAGTTCTGTGAAAACAAGTATATAAAAGTATTTTGTGTATCTACTCCAATAAAGTAATATTTCACTAATAGATTAAACCACGGTACTCACTGGATTGCTTGCTTACTCGACCTAATGCAATGTATCTAGTGGTCCTAAACCAGACATGGGCAACATGGGCCTATGCATGAGATCTATTTGCATGCACTGCTTTCAATGCATATTCATTGGGGAAATCCTGAAAACCCGATTGGATTCCGGCCCTCGAGGACCGGAGCTGCCCATGTCTGTCCTAAACACTAGAGTCATGTATATGAACTAGCAAGCTGCTTGCAGAAAACTGTCAATCATGTTTTCTAACTCCACCTCCTTCCTAGGGAGTTGTTCCTGCCCCCTCAGTTTGTTTTCCACAAGCAAGTTGTTCAGAAGTGTTTTGGATCTGCTCTGCGGTTTGTTTATTTTGGGGTATTTTTGCTCAGTGTTCTTTGGAGGCATGGTGCCCAGAGGTTCCCATTTGGTAGGAACTCTGCCTGGGGAGAAGATGCAGACTCACACGGTGGAAGTCTGCTGCAAGCAGGATAAGCCACTCAGGGACACCTAGCTAGCCAGCTTGCTGGAATATTTTAGAGCTCAGGGACCATCCCCTGCATAGTTGCTCGCATCCTTGATTTAGTCAAGAGCTTGACTGCAGGCTGTATGGGCTACTTCCTTGCTCGGCTGAGACTAACAGTGGGCCGGCAGCATATTCTTCCTCACCCCCCTTTTTGTGGCGTAGTTTTCCAGAGGTTGAGGTTCAGTGTGACCTCGGGCCAGCTGGCAGCCAGAGACCAGGTTTGTTCAGTGAATCTGTGAGGCAGATTTCTTCTCTCTTTGATTCCAGCTGAAGCAGGCAGACACCAAATGGCACAGTGAGTATGGCTATTAAAGCCTATGAGGGGGGAGGGATAGGGTTACCATATGGCTTCATAAAAAGGAGGATGGATTAAACATTCCGGGTTTTACTTCCATTGAAAGCAATGGAAGTAAAACCTGGATGTCTCAATCTTTCCTTTTTCTGGAGCCATATGGTAAACCTGGGGGGGGTCCTTAAAAGTTGAATTTGAGGGCTTCTGACCCCATAGCTCAGGTCCCCTACCTCCCAAACCCCTTTCCCTGTGATTTTTTTTCCTTCAGGAAGGTATCCATAGGCTGTTTTTGGTGCAATTTTTCTGACAATGTTTTTTTTTTCTTTTGCCTTTATCTGCCTCAAAACCCCTTAATTTAGCTCAAAATTGACTGTAATGGTTTCTGTTGGCCAGCCAGTAGGCTGGTCGAGGAGTGTCCATATCCTGCATGTAACGGAGCATGCTGGGGAGGGTTTGTAGCCTCAGGCTCAGCCTCCTCTGAGTCCTCCAGGGCTGGGATTCTGCAAAAGGTGAAGAGACCCTATGAATCTGTATTGGCCAAGCATAGTTGCGTGGGGGCCGCAGAGCCCAGGAGGACCACTAGGGTGCATAGGGAAAGGTATGGCCAGTAGGAAAAAGGAGGTATTGATGCCCCTGTATAAGACTTTGGTGAGACCTCATTTAGAATATTGTGTACAATTCTGGAGGCAGCACCTTTGAAAAGATATAAAAAGGATGGATTCGGTCCAGAGGAAAGCTACTAAAATGGTGAGTGGTCTTCATCATAAGGCGTATGGGGATAGAGTTAAAGATCTCAATCTGTATACCTTGGAGGAAAGGCAGGAGAGGGTAGATATGATAGAGACGTTTAAATACTTACTTGGTATAAATGCGCATAAGTCGAGTCTCTTTCATTTGAAAGGAAGCTCTGCAATGAGAGGGCATAGGATGAAGTTAAGAGGTGATAAGCTCAGGAGTAATCTAAGGAAATACTTTTTTACAGAAAGTGTGGTAGATGCATGGAACAGTCTCCTGGAAGAGGTGGTGGAGACAGAGACTGAGTCTGAATTCAAGAAGGAGTGGGGATAGGCACGTGTAATTTCTTAGAGAGAGGAAGAGATAATGGTTACTGTGGATGGGCCATTTGGCCTTTATCGGCCATCATGTTTCTATGTTTCATATGTGGAATGCATATTTGAACTCCCAAGGGTCCTCAGTGACTGTTAGCAGCGCACCAGTGATGGCGGCGCATGCGTTCCCCCCTTGACAGACGCCCCGACCAGAGAGGATGCAGACATGGACCAGGAGGTTCAGTCTGTCACAGACTGGGAGGATAGCAAGTCCGATTCCATGCCACGTTTATCCCAGGATAAAGTCTCAGAGAATAGTTAAGCTCTGGGACACATTGCCGGAGGTTGTGGTAAGAGCAGATAATGTAGCTGGTTTTAAGAAAGGTTTGGACAAGTTCCTGGAGGAAAAGTCCATAGTCTGTTATTGAGAAAGACACAGGGGAAGCCACTGCTTGCCCTGGATTGATAGCATGGAATGTTGCTACTCTTTGGGTTTTGGCCAGGTACTAGGGACCTGGATTGGTCACCGTGAGAATGGGCTACTGGGCTTGATGGACCATTGGTCTGACCCAGTAAGGCTATTCTTATGTTCTTTCTTCTCTTCTTCCTGCATCCACTCTTGTGGTCTTGGCATTTCTTTCTCCCTCCCTCTGTTGGTCCAGTCTTTCTCTTTGTCTTCCCTTAGCTCCCCCTCCCCCACCCCCACACCCACACCCAGGCCTAGCATCTGTCTCCTCTGTTCTCTCTCACCGTTGGTCTCTCTCTCTCTTTCTTTCTATCTCTCTCAACACACTTCCTTCAATGCCCCTCCCCCCCAAGTCCAGCTTCTTCATCTTCTCCTTTGGTCCAGGTATCTCTATATCTCTATTCCCTTTGCTTCTATCATCAAATCCAACATCTCTCCTTCTCTTTCTTCCCTCTTCCTGCAGTCTGGCATCTCTCCAACCCCCTCTCCCCATGCAAGAGCAGTGGTATAGTAAGGTAGAGCAGGGGGGGAGTGGTCTGCCCTGGGAGTCATCTTGGTGGGGGCACACGCAGCTCGCCTTCTTTCTGACCCACTGCTGCACGCGCCTTCCCTTCCCTCCATCGTTCCTACTTAGGACCAGGTACACAAAGCTCCCACACCATGGTAAAAAATACCATAGTGGGAGCAATTTTTCTTTTACTAGCAATGCTCAGCACAATAGCATGCAAATGATATGCTTCAGCCCTTTCAATCCCCCCTCCCTCACCAATATTGCAACCCTGATAATCCCCTTCCCTGCAAAGTAAAAATTTCCAATTCCTCCCCATATAGCAAACCCTTGGCAACTGCTCCAATTCCTCCCCCCCACCCAATATTACAACCTTTTCTAATCCCCCCCAGACAAGGAGATCCCAACACATGACTCCCCTGTTCAAGAACTCCCCACCCTAGTTCTTATTGATGGTCTCTGGTATCTGGTGGGGGAGCAGGTGCAAATTCCAATCATTTATGCTCTGTTGAGTTCAAAATGGTGCCCTTTCTGAAATGGCTTATGTGTGTACATTGCCAATCTACATACAAGGGTCATTTAATAAATAATGCACACTCTATTTTTTATTTACATGTTTTATTATTTCTTTACAATTCAATATAGTCTCCCTGCTTTACAATGACCAAGTCCCAACGTCCGGGAAGCTTCATTATTCCATCCAAGACACCGTTTTTTTCCAGTTTGCCAAATGGCTCGGGTACCGGTGGAAAAAAGCTCTTCCAGAGATGCAAAATGATGTCAACGCATAAGTTGTTACGGTCGAAGTCTGGTGGACTCATGTCTGGACTGTAGGGAGCATGAGGTAACACCTCCCAGCTGTATTTGTGTAGTTTTTCAATGACGAGTGGAGAGCTCCATCTTTCCCACGGCCAAAAAAATTTCAACGAGCTCAATCAAAAGTCAAACAAATGGTAATTTTTGCTTATGATCATGAAGGCATCATCAATACAGACAAAGTTCCATGTGGAAGAAGTATCACAGCAGTGTATTATTGTGATTTTTTGCAAAACAATGCGCAGAAAAATGTACAAAACGCAACCTCAGTTGCTCTTGGCTGGGCCACTCATTCTTCACGACAACACTCGCCTGCACATAGGGAAAGTCATTATTGAAAACTACACAAATACGGCTGGGAGGTGTTACCTCATGCTCCCTACAGTCCAGATGAGTCCTCCAGACTTCGACCTTTTTCCAAAGTTGAAACAACCTATGCGTGGACATCATTTTGCATCTCTGGAAGAGCTTTTTTCCGCCGATACCCGAGCCATTCGGCAACTGAACAAAAACGGTGTCTTAGATGGAATAATGAAGCTTCCCGGACGTTGGGACTTGGTCATTGCAAAACAGGGAAACTATATTGAAGGATTGTAAAGAAATACTTGAAAAAAACAAACAAACATGTAAATTAAAAAAATAATGTGCATTATTTATGAAATGACCTTCGTATGTAAAAGCTATTATTTTATTATATAGGGGTGTTTCTGAAATAATGGCAAATACTAATAGTGGTACTGAATGTACATAGCCATGATCAGTGTTTAAATAAATAGGCCAACTGACACTACTGTAAATCCAGCCCTTTATTTAAAAAAAAAAAAAAAAAGATATTAAGCCTCTTATGAATAGCATAATAGTAATGCAGACTTCTTCCACTGACCTTCAGCTCATGATGAAGTTTATTCTGAGTAAAGAAAAGAGTTCTTTTGTTCTCAACAAGTTAATATTTGAACCTTGGCCATGCTGTTGATTTCCTCCAGGAAAAAAAAAAATTAATCTGGAGAAAAACAAATCTTAAAGTTTCCATTAACAGAGTAAATAACTGTGTGATCCAACTTTAGGTGGAGCTTACGGTCAGTAGTAAATGTCCCAGTGATTGTTGAGAATTGTGCAGGGCTGTAAAGTAAACACATAACAAAATAATTCACAGGAAAGAACGTAAGTAAGATAAAAATAGCTCAAACTGTACTGCAGATATAACATGTGACTAGGATCAGACAGCTGAGCTTACACAAAAGGTACAAGGTAGACTTTATTACATGTTCCCTTTCTTTTCAAAAGTTCTAAGCAAGTCTGAACAGGGCCCATGCAGGCGGCTTTCTGCAAAACTTTAGCTGCAGGATGCTGTATTAAATAGGCTTGCAAATTACTGTCATGTTAACACAGTGTCAATAATCCACAGCTCTCATTCTGTTTAGCAGTGATTGGCTCATGCTCTAATAGGTAGAATGACATTTGAAAAAAATAAAAAAGCAGACCACTAGCAAAGCAACATGATCTGGCCTCCCTTTCTCTGGACCCCCCTCCCCATTAAATAGAGGGGGAAAAGGGATTGGGACCTTTTTGTAGTTATACAACCACACTCAAGGTGGTTTACATATATATGCAGGTACTTATTTTGTACCTGGGGCAATGGAGGATCAAGTGACTTGCCCAGAGTCACAGGAATTTCTGGTTGCAGAGGCTACTCCTCACTTATATAAAGCTTCCCTGGTGTCTAATGGTACCCCTCCTGCCCTCACTGAATTAAACAGAAAGCCCCTGGTGTCTAGTGTAACACCCTCCCCACACATGTATCCTCACCAATAAAGCTCCCCAGAACTCCATACCTCAAAAGAGACAAGAGCTATGCCCACTCATTCCTGCCTCTGGCACTGCCCTCTTCAAAATGGTGGTGCCTTGCCCCACATGCATCCTGGGATGGATCAGGTGGGGCCAGTCTGCCATATAAAGCAATTTTTCCCTTATATGGTAGACTGGCCTTGCTAAGTGCATCCCAGGATGCATTGTATGGGATAGTGCGTCACCATTTTGAAGAGGATGATGCCGGATGCAGGAGCAAATGAATATCAATCTTGCCCTTTTTGAGGTAAGTGGGTCCGGGGGCTTCGGTGAGTAGTCAGATGTGGGGGTCCCCACTAGACACTAGGGACTATTTTGTTTAATTCATCAAGGGTGGGGAGGGGTGCCACTAGACACTAGGGATGTGTAATGTTGGGAGGGCTGAATCGGAGGAAGTAAGGGAGGTTGGGAACCACTAGACTACTGGGTTTTTGGGGTTACGTTACGGGAGCCACTAGATTATCGACACTTTTTGTGTATGTTGGGGGAGGGAGCAGGATGGGTTTGGATCTGCACTGAGGCTTTTGGATTATGTTGGAAGGGTGGGAGGGGGTAAGATCAGTTAGGGGTAAAAGGAGGAGGCACCAGACTACCAGGATACTATGTAGAAATCTATGAAGGGCAGGGGCCCCTTCCCTTTTACACCCCTCTGACCTGGCAGTAAATTTTTCATGCTGCAGATTAGTTAAAAGCCTGTTTACCATAGATTTAAATATGCTATGCACAGATGTCTAACATGTGAATTAATTTTAGTGCTAAAAACCTTTCTGCATCTTGCGGCCTGTAATGAGCGCATAAATTGCTCATTAACCAAACACTGCAGCCCACAAAAGCTTTCTGCATAAGCTCCTTGATGAGAAGCCGTAATAGTTTTTGACACACCTAATTGAAGCTAGGATACAACATTCTATAACAAGTTGGAAAGCAGGCAAAGGCATGACTTGTCTAGCATACAGCCAGAGGTACATGTTCTCTTTTTAGAGGTCTGTCTGGGTTCCCAGATGGACTTTCTAAAACCCGGCAGTTTGTCTGGGTTTTAGAAAGACCTGATGAGCTCCAGCCACATCTGGAGGGCCTTTGAGCATGCACGGATGATGTCACACCCATCCGCTCATGCTCCAGGCCCTCCAGACGCGGCTGGAGCTTGTCAGGGAAGAGAGGAGGCTGTGTGGGGGTGGGGCTGGAAGCAGAAAAGGGTGGAGCAGATGGCAGAACGGGGCAGTGCGGGATCATGTGACATGGCAGGAGTGGAGCCCGAAGAGCAGGAACTAGGAAGTGTAGCCCTTGTCCTGCCTTACGACCAGTCTGCACACTTCGGCTAGCTTCTCAGGTCGGACACCCTTCACCAGGGCTCACAAAAGAATTGTGGTGGTGGTTTTCACACACAGTCCTCGCAGGTCGCATGGTCCTCACTTCACAGTCTCTCTTGAGATTGGGCCAAATAACTCCAGTAGTCCGGAGGAGTTGTAATCCCGGATCTCAGTCACCACCCACTCAGACCAGGCATGGCTCCCCAGCTGAAAGAAAACCAGTTCAGTCCAAGGTGCAACTGGACAAACAGGAACTTTTTTATTTAACATGATTGTAGATGTCCAGTTTAACTATATGCTATTTACTCAGTGTTGGCAGTCATCAGGTTCAAGCAATCTTTTCAATTAATCATGCAATTATTTCTCTGTCCATCCTCTTTGGAACCATAAAGGGGTCTCCCTCAGCATACAGGGCGTTGGCAGGAGAATGAGGATAACCAAGCCCTTCTCTCTTTTCTCAAAATACTGTTTTCTATCTTTCAGTTCTTTTCTCTCTGTCCTCTCCCAGGAACCATTTAGGAGTCTCTCTCTGTACTAGGGCCTTTGGTGGGAGAAACAGGACAACCAAAAGCCAGGAATTTAGCTCACACTCTCCTTTTACAACCTCCCTAGGGTTATCTTTTTAGAGGACTGTCCAGGCGTTCGAACGGCTTTTCAAAACCTGGCACTTTATCCGGGTTTTGAGAAGCTTTGGGGCCGCATCTGGAGGGTATCTATGCATGCACAGATACAATGCGGTGATGTCACACGCATGTATGAATGTGATGTCATCGCATCATACCCATGCATGCTTGGCGGTCCTCCAAATTTGGCTCCAAGCTCGAGAAGAGGTTTGGGGGTTGGGGCAAAATGGGGAGTGTCTTGGGTGGAACAGAACAGGGCTGGGTGGAATTGGGAGAGGCTGGGGCAGGGTCACATGTCCAGATTTTAGTGTTGTAAAATCTGGTAACCCTAAACCTCTCCCCCTCCCTTTGGGAGAAGGGACCTCCTACTCCTCCCACTATGCTTCCCTAACCATCCAGCTTAGTCTCAGTGACCCTCTTGTGGATGCCCCTATACTTAATGAACAGGTTTCCCTTCTATCCTTTAAAGGAGACCACACTAAATAAAAGGGGAAAGCTGATTTAAACAGTAACATATAAAAGCAACTGTTCCAATCAACTAACACTCCTAATGTTGATGTTTTTCAAAGATAATGGGCTAGATTCACTAAGCCCACCGATCAAGTTCTGACCACTTAGCAACCCCTTTGCGTCCCAGTTTTCCTCCGACCCAATTCACTAACCTCTGTCCCGATTATCCTTCATTCCACGCATGCAAATGAGGAGGAACAGCATTCAAATGTAGGCAGGCAGAGATTCACTAACAAAAAACCTGAAACACCAACTGGGCTGGCCAATCACAAACAAGTGACTGCTGAGGATCAGTCTTTCATCGCTTTCTGACTGCATCTCCTGCTCTCTTCCTGCTGTCTGCCCTGACTTTCCAGCTCTGCACCCCCTCCCCCTCCCCCCTCCTCTCCTGCTCTCTCTGCCCTGACTCTCGGCCCTGATTTTCTCCTGCCGCCCTGCTCTGCCCCGGATCTCCTGCTCCCTGCCCCGACTTTCTGCCGCGATTTTCTCCTGCCACCCTGCTCTGCCTGAATTTCTGCCGCGATTATCTCCTGCTCCCTGCCCTGACTTTCTGCCGCAATTTTCTCCTGCTCCCTGCCCTGACTTTCTGCCGCGATTTTCTCCTGCTGCCCTGCTCTGCCCCAAATCTCCTGCCTCTCTGCCTTTTGCCAAACTTAAAAAAGGTGCAGATTGTGGTAAGAATGTGATGTGTTGATCCAGTGACACGGGGAAAAAATCTGTCCCCGTCACTGCCCCGTCCCCGGCCCACCATCCTCTGCACCGCCCCGTCACCGCTGTTCCCTTCACCGTCCCGTCACCATCACCGCCATCCCTTTCACCGCCCCGTCACTGCCACTGTCATCCCATTCACCGCCCCGTCACCGTCCCCGCTGCATCCATATAAGCCTTAGTACTGTAATATTTAGCTTATTCCTTTCTTATAAATCAAAGTTCCTGCTGCTGAACTAGAGAAAGAGATGTTCAGCTGGCAGGGCTTTGTTTATAAATTTTTATTAACACAACTAATATACTACTTTATCCTAGGACCTAAAGCAAAAAATAAATAAATAGAATTTTTTTTCTACCTTTGTTGTCTGGTTTCTGCTTTCCACATCTTCTCATTCGATTCCTTCCATCCACTGTGTGTCTTCTTTCTGCGTCTTCCATTTGCTGTTACTGTGCCTCTCCCTTCACCCCCCCCCCCCCAATTGGTCTAGCACCCATCTTCTTCCCTCCGCTCCCCCATAGTCTGGCATCTGTCTTCTTCCCATTCTGTCTTCCACATTTCCCTTCAGGGTCTGTTCCTCTCCACCCTCCTTCAATGTCTGTCCTATTCCTTTCCACCACCCTTCCCTCCCTCCTTTACCATCTGTTCCTTTCTACCACCATTCAGCTCCTCTCGCGTGGCCTATCTATCTACCTTCCTCCCTCTTATTTTCATGGCATGTTACAATGTAATTTGTGCAAGCCACTGGAGCCTGCGAGCTCGGTCCCTGTCCCATCCCCACAAACCATCTCGCTTCTGTGCTCCTATTTTCCCCATTTCTAATATCTCCCCTATGTATCTGCCATTGCCCCCCCCTGTGTCTATATACCATCCCCATGGCATGTCCCCTTTATGTCTCTGTCCCTATGCCCCATGCACATAATTTCCCCTCTTTCTGTTACCTTCCTGTGTCCAGATTTCCCCTATCTTCCTCTTCCATACCAGTGTATCTCTTCTTTTCAACCCCATCTAGCTTTTTTCCCTCTTTCTTCCTCCCCCCCTGCTTCTAGCATCTGGCTCACCTGCTTGTCCTTCCCTTTCTTTCCTGCTGTGGGTTTTTCTTACCATCTTCATCCCCTTGGCCCAGAATCCTTTTCCCTTTCACTCCCTCCTTCCAGTTTGAGCCGGGAACACGAGCGATTGCATGGTCCCCATAGCCACCACCCGCCTGCCCAATCGATCCTAGTGATTAGCCAGCTCTCTCCCTTCTCCTCACCTTAGTTTGCAGGCTTTCTTTTTCGGCGACCTGCACGCTTCCCAAAGAGCCATGCAAACGCGGCTGCTCAGTGTTCAATCTTCTGCTCTGCTGCAACTTCCTGTTTCCGGTTGCGTCAGAGCAGAAGATCGAAACTGAGCAGCAGCGGGTGCGCGGCTCTTTGATAGCGTGCGGGTCGCCGAAAAAGAAAACCTACAAACTAAGGTGAGGAGAAGGGAGAGAGCTGGCTAATCACTAGGATCGATTGGGCAGGCAGTTGTGGGCTGCGGGGACCGCGCGATCCTTCATGCCTCACTGCGGGGACAAGACCATTCACCGCTCCACGGGGCGGTGAATGGCCTTGTCCCTGTCGCCGCAGCGACTGCTAGTTTTCGTTCCCCGTTTTGGCGGGTTACCCGCGGCTAAACCCGGTGGCCGCGGGTAAACCGCCACCGTGTCATTCTCTAATCCAGATTCAATTGTTCAGAGAACCCCCGACTCTCCTGCTCCCTGTCCCATGCCCCGCAGTGCGAGCCCGTGGTTTTAACCCGCAGGTTTAAAGTGGGTTAAAACCACAGGCTCGCTGGGCTAGTTAAAAGTAAAAAACAAAAAAAGTTGCTGCTTTTCTATGCATCCGCAGACCATCTACAGATGGTCTGTGTATGCATTGGGATCGCTACAGAGATCTCAACAGTCGGTTGGGGGCGTGATTCTGATAGTCCTCATTTGCATGAGGGCAATTCATGAATCACCCCCCCCCCCCCCCCGGACACGGATTGGATCCCTCACGAATCGGATCCGATCCGTGCCCTTAGTGAATCTAGCCCAAAGTGTTTTGATTGTTTTAAATAAGATCAACGATTTAAGTTAATTTCATTATTGGTAATGTATATCCATGCTGTTAGTTTTGTGTTATTACTGTTATTGTTAGATTGTGGTAGTTATTAGTGCTACCATCATCTGTATATTGATTTGTGTAAACAAATTTTATTATTGTGATTTTTTTTTTATAAATGATCTGTTTATGATTGCAAATTCAATAAAAAGTTATTGAACATGAAAGGATTTGTTTAAAACTGTGAGCTCACGAGCTAAAAACAGTGTTAAAATTCAATTAAGTTACTCTCAAAACTGCATATTCCCCAAAATGATTTACAAAGCAATACAATTTCTATTGAATTTTCAAGTTCAAATGAATTTCACTACAAGACTGTTGTTTTAAACCCTGCAGAGACAGGCAATATTCCCTTGGGAGCAATAGAAATCTATCCACCACATCAGATAAGTAACCTTGCCAATGAGATTCTATTTAATGTTCTTTAATTAATTCTTTGCAATGAGTGTTGTAAGAATTTTGATTCTTTCTCCAATTTCTAATTTTTTCAGGTAAATCTGCTGTTCCGTTTTTGGGTTTTTTTCTTCCAGGTATATATATTAAAGTTCTTTGTATTATTTCTGTACTTTAGATGTTTTATTTTGTCTCAAGTGCTCTTTACTTGTTGCATTCAACTTTTCTGTTCCAGCAACCTGCTTCTGTTACGTTGGGACTCTTTATTCCAGTGGTTCCCACCCCTGTCCTAGAGGACCCCCCAGGCCAATCGGGTTTTCAGGCTAGCCCTAATGAATATGCATGAGAGAGATTTGCATATTATGGAAGTGGCAGGCATGCAAATCTGCTCCATCCAAATTCATTAGGGCTAGCCTGAAAACCCGATTGGCCTGGGGGTCCTCTAGGACAGGGTTAGGAACCACTGCTTTATTCTGTCTCTCACTGCTTCTGGCTTCCAGGATTCTCTTCTTTTGAGCACCTGTTGCTAGCTTTAATTAAATAAACAAAAGAAAACTATCTGCTTAATTCTATGTGTGCAAAGCTAAACTGGTGTTCCTCACAGGCATATAATAAAACTCACTGTGTACAGTTTCTAACTACAGAAAATTAAATCAAAATTAGTTTTCCCTTCTATGAGTTCTAATATAAACTTCACTTTATTTCCTTTTCTATGTTGTGTGTTCAGTCTGCACCAAAAACTCCTCATACACTGGTTCTCAGTTTAAACCACTTCACAATCAGCTGCATTAAATTATATAGAAACCTATTTTAAAATGTTTCTTTGGATCTAAAAATGTGCTCCTATGGTACTTCTCTGATTTTCCTTATTTATTTAAAAAAAAAATCAGAGAATTTGAGTTTTAATTATTTCTATATCATCCTTGCATGCATTCCCAGCCATACAGCTTTGCCAAGTAAACCATTAAATTTTAAATAAAGAATTTTCCTTTTCCAAGCAGGAGCTCACACACACACACACATCCATACTCTCTGAAGATCCAGCAGCTTCTCATATTTGACCTAATATAGCCAATCAGAATGGGTGACACACAAGTTGCAAAGTTCCAGGCTCCCTTTTTCCCCATAGATTATAATGGAGGGGGAACATTTTTGGGATAATTGGGTCAATTTTAAAAGAAAACATTTCCCAATTGGTAAGATGGTCAAACACATATTTCTTAATGATCCTGTGCTTTCAAATGTTAAAATCGCAGATTCACATGGATGTTTTTCTCACAAACATACAATTTTAAAATCGACCAACTACACAAATGGTTTAAAAGCCATCTTAACTTAGTTCAAGAAGGCTCGTCAGGTGACCCCAACTACTTGAAGCATTTAAATAACAAAAATGTGTTTTCTCTGGAAGTCTGGGTTGAATACCTCACAAATTGAGGACCAGGCTACATTTGCGGCCTATAGGAGGCTATACTGAGCATGTGTGAACTCTTGCACATGCTGAATCGCGAATTGGCACTAGGCCACATCCCTAGTCTTTCCTGCTTGTTCCTCCCCATTGGCCTTCACTTGCAGCTGGGCAGTGACCCAAACAGTTATGTGTGCCGTGGCTCTGTACCAACACTCACCAGAGCAGCCCCAAAAATCACAGCAGCCACCACAAAGCACAGAAAATTTCCCCAAAACATCAGAAGCTGCTCAAAAACACTGGGAAGGTAAAACTTTAAATTTTTACACCCCATTTACACTCTGAAAAATCCACTGTCTCTGTCTTTATAGTAAAGGCATTTTTCAGGGGGGAAGGGTCACAGAAACTAAACTAAACTAAACCTTAAGTTTATATACCGCGTCATCTCCACAGAAGTGGAGCTCGACACGGTTTACAGGAATTAAAACCAAAGAAAGGAGCTCCAGTAAGGAGGGCTTGGTAAACAGGAAGGAGAGGGGGGAAGGGAGGGGGAAGTTACATTTTGGAGAAAAGCCAGGTTTTCAGATGTTTTCTGAAGTGTTGTAGGGAGGTCGAACTCCGAAGATGGGCAGTGAAGCTGTTCCACAGTTCGGTGATCCTGAAGAGGAGGGACGTTCCAAGTTTTCCTGTGTGGGAAATGCCATTTAGCGAAGGGAAGGATAGTTTGAATTTCTGAGTGGATCTGGTGGAATGAGTACTCGAGAGCCAAGATAGAAGAAAGAGGGGAGGAAGGATGCCGTGAAGAGATTTGAAGGTAAGACAGGCGCATTTGTAGCGAACCCTGAGGAAGACTGGGAGCCAGTGAAGCTTAGACAGAAGAGGGGAGACATGGTCGAATTTGCCTTTTGCGAAGATTAGTTTAGCTGCGGTGTTCTGAATCCGTTGAAGTCTGGTAAGACTTTTCTTTGTTAGGCTTAGGTAGATGGAGTTGCAGTAATCCAGTCTGGAAAGAATAATGGATTGGACAAGGACAGCGAAATGTTGCTGGTGGAAGCAGGATCTGACTTTCCTTAGCATATGAAGATTGAAAAAGCATTTTTTTACTAGGGAGTTGATGTGTTCGTTAAAGGACAATGTAGAGTCAATGATGATGCCCAGAACTTTGCTAGAGTACTCAAGCTGCAGAGTGGTGCCAGAGGGGAGTGGGATGAGGGAGGGTAGCTGATCCAATTTCGGGCCAAGCCAAAGAAGTTTTGTTTTGGTCTCATTTAGTTTCATTTGAACGTTGAGAGCCCAGGATTGGAGATTTGTTATGCAAGTTGAGATGTTGTCAGAGAGGTTGGTGAGGTTAGAGTCAGTTTCGAGAAGGACAAGGATGTCGTCGGCGTAGGTGTAAAGTGTCTCAGAGGTAGATAGGTGGAGGAGTTTCAGGGAGGACATATAAACATTGAAAAGAATCGGGGATAGAGGTGAACCCTGGGGGACTCCGCAGAGCGGTTTCCAAGGGGAAGATGAGGTACCATTCATATTAACGAAGTAGGAGCGGGAACGTAAGAATTTTGAGAACCAATCTAGGACTGTGGAATTTATGCCAGTTTCGGAGAGTTGGAGGATTAGTATGTCGTGGTGGACAATGTCGAAAGCTGCAGAGAGATCGAATTAAAGAAGGACAGCGAACTTGTTGCAGGAGTGGAGTTGTTGGACCTTTGAGATCAAAGAGGCTAAGAGAAATTCAGTGCTGTAGTTGGGTCTGAATCCATGTTGGTAGGGTAGGAGAATGGAGAATCTCTCAAGATAGGATGAGAGTTGGGTGGCTATGATAGATTCCAGCATTTTGGTCAGGAGAGGAATGTTGGCTATTGGGCGATAGCTGGAAGGAGTGGAGGGGTCCAGATCAGCTTTTTTCAAGAGAGGGGATAAGGAGATGGTCCCATTTCTGTCGAAAATAGGCCTGAGAGCAGGACGGAGTTTAAGAGTTTGGTGAGAGATGAGATGGCCCGAGCTGGAATGTTCTCGTATAAGTAGGAGGGGAAAGGATCTAAGGTGCAGTTGCAAGATTTTAACTTGAGGCAGAGTTTAGAGACTTGGGAGTCAGAAACGAGCTCAAAGGCGGTCCAGGATCTATCAGCTGGGATATGGTTGGCCTCGGTTAGATTAAGTGTGGAGGTAGTGAGCACCAGAGAGTTGTAGGCGGGGGTTGGGGGAAAGGAGCATCGTAAGGTAGTCACTTTCTCATTGAAGAATTTTGCAAGATCATTAGCAGATGGAGAAGAGGGGAGTGAGGAGGAATCGTGTTTAGAGGATATGGAACGCCAAATATTGAACAAAGTGTAAACAGAACAGAAGTATAAAAGCTAGAGGCACAGACAGGTTAAGAAGGCTCAGAAGGAAGCAGACATGCCCTATGGCTAACATGACCATTTATTTTTTTCATCAAAATGGGACATCTATTAATTGTCAGTCTCGCCCTCCAATCCTGCCCTAGCTCCACCCCCAATCCCGCCCCCAATGTCTTCCATTCAATTTTCATGTACACATAATATCTCCCTACTTAGAAAGATTCTCCATCCTCTTACCTTACCAATATGGCTTCAGACCCAACTTCTGCACTGAATCCCTATTGGCCTCTCTAATCTCTAAGGTTCAGCAACTGCATTCTCGTAACAAGTTTGCTGTCCTTCTACAATTCGACCTCTCCGCAGCTTTTGACGTTGTCCACCACAACATTCTAATTTTCCAACTCTCCGAGATAGGCATTAGCTCCATAGTTCTTGATTGGTTCTCCAAATTCTTGCGCTCCCGCTCTTACATGGTTAACATGAGCGGCACCTCATCCTCCCCCTGGACCCCGACTTGTGGTATCCCACAAGGCTCACCCCTCTCCCCAATCCTCTTTAACATTTACATGTCCTCCCTGAAACTACTCCAACTATCCCCCCTTGAAACTCTTTACACTTACGCTGATGACATCCTCGTCCTCCTTGAGACCGACTCGAACCTCACTAACCTCTCCACGAACATATCCTCATGCATAAAGAACCTCCAATCCTGGGCATTCACAATGCATATGAAACTAAACGAGTCCAAAACAAAACTCCTTTGGCTCGGCCCAATATTAGACCATTTACCTTCCTCCATCCCATTGTCCTCCGGCCCCCCATTACAGCTCGAGTTCTCAAGCAAAGTTCTGGGTGTCACCTTAGACTCTTCTCTATCCTTCAACGAACATCTCCAATCCCTGGTGAAGAAATGCTTCTTCAGTCTTCACATGCTAAGGAAAGTCAGACCCTGTTTTCACCAAAAACACTTCGCAGTCCTAGTACAATCCATCATCCTCTCCAGATTGGATTATTGCAATTCTATCTACCTCAGCCTAACCAAGAAAAGCCTCCACAGACTTCAGCGGATTCAGAACGCCGCAGCTAAGCTTGTTTTCGCGAAAAGCAAATTTGATCGCGTCTCACCACTCCTGTCTAAGCTCCATTGGCTCCCAGTAATCCCCAGGATCCACTTCAAATGTGCGTGTCTGGCCTACAAGATCCTACATGGCATCCTTCCTGCCGTTATCCCTCTATCCTGGAACTCCCCAACCCCTACTTCCTCCAGATCCTCCCAAATTTTTAAACTATCCTTCCCTTCCATAAAAGGTATTTCCCATGCAGGCAAACTTGGGTCATCCCTCCCCTTTAGAATCACTGAGATCTGGAATAACCTCACCTCCCCACTCCGAACCTCAAGCTCCCTCCAACTCTTCCGCAAACACCTAAAAACCTGGCTATTCTCAAAACTGTAACACTTCCCCCCTCTTAGGCCTCTCACCTTCCCCTTTACACCTAACTCTTTAATCTCTCCACTATAGTTCCTCTCTCATCCTTCTTCCTGTAAACCGTGCCGAGCTCCGCATTCGTGGAGATGGTGCGGTATATAAACCCAAGGTTTAGTTTAGTTTAGTTTATCTTATTAATTCATAATGGTAACCATAAAATTAATTTAAAAAACCCCACAAAGCACACTATACGCAGAGAAAATGTTAATTATCATTTATATTTGGGAGGTTTTCAAAGATGGCAAGGCAGATGACTTTTAAATATGCAATGTCACCTCAGTAACTATAGAAAAATAGACAAATATAGTGCAAAATATGGACAGCAAATATAAATTCTCAAAACTGATACATTTTGATCACTAAATTGAATCATAACATCTTCTTCTTATAAAGACAATCTCTAGTCCACAATTGTTGGATCCAAGACTTCAATAGGGTGAAATAAAACAAAAGATCATAAAATTAATCTTATACTTAAGAAAATCTGAATGGATGAAATCGCGGGGAGCTAATCATGTATTCCTGATGTTATTTCCATTTTTTCACCTTTCTCAAGACGTTTCAATGCCACAAATTTGGTTAGGTGTGTCGGATCAAAGAAAACATATTTATCAGAACCATAATGAACAATACATTTACAAGGAAATCTAAGGAAAAATTTTCCTCCCACTGAAATTACACCAGGTTTTAATAACAAAAACTGCTTTCTTCGTCTTTGAGTCTCTTTGGTAACATCAGAAAAAATTTGTACTTTCTGACCCAGGAACTCTTTAGTTCTATTTTTGAAGAACATCTTCATAATCCAATTCTTATCTGGCATCAATGCAACTGTTACCAATAATGTCGCAGGTTTAACTAATTCTTTCATTGAGCTTTCCAGTAATGTAGTAATGTCCAATTTTGATTCCTGCTGTCCCTCGTTGATCAATTGCTGATCCAATTTTCTATCAGGCAGGTAAAATACTTGTGTAAATGGTGGAATTAATTCTTCTGAAACTGAGAAAATCTCCAAGAAGTATTTTTTTAACATTTCCCTAGGAGACATAGAAGATATCCTGGGGAAATTTAGGAACCGCAAATTATTGGCTCGTTGGCCATTTTCAATCATTTCCAGTTTCATCCTGATATTTGTACTATCTTTTATCATAGTTTCTTGTATTTGTTTGACCCCTACTATTTCATTTTTATTTTTTTCTGAGGTAGCTTTAACCATAGTCAGTTCTGATTGCATTTGAGTCAATTCTTCTTCCTGCTTATCAATTTTCATTTCTAATGCCTTAAGTTGTGGATTCAATGAATTTCCCAGTCTGACTACTAAGTCCCAGAGAGACTCCATTGTAATTTCAGTGGGTTTTTCAACCAAAAAGAAAGGAGTCTCACCTGCCATACTTGTAGGAATCGAGTCTTGTTGTATCTCCCTTTGCCTTGGTGTTCCAGCCGCAGTATCCCTCTCCAGACTTGAAAAGTCTTTAGATAGATCCATAACATCGCTCGAAGATGAACCAGCCTCCTGGGCTACTGGCACTGCCTCTATGGACGTGCCTTGTGCCTGCGGTGAGCTAGTATGCTGCAGTTGGGGGGGAGTATCTCTTACTTCCGGGCTCAGCGTGACCTCTAGCCCTTGGATTCTAGCGGCGTCACCCCGTACCGCCAAGTCCTGCGGGCGATTCCCCGAAGTTGCCGGCTCCCTCTGAAGCCGCGTCAAGAGGCGCTCGATAGTGAGAGGAGGAGGAATTACAGAACGCCGCGAGGCTCCGGCAGCACTTCTCCCTCTCCTCTTAGGCATGAGGATAGAGGATAACTTCAGAACAAGCTGAATAACCAAACAGGTAAATTGCAATTCTACCGAACGCTCAGGAAACGCTCCGAATTCAACCACTCTCAGCCATCTTGGATTGCTTTCCCAGCTGCCAGAGACTTGATCACTAAATTGAAAATAAAACCATTTTTCCTACCTTTGCTGTCTGGTTATTTCATGAGTCTCTGGTTGCGTTTCCTTCTGACTATGCATCCTTTCATTTCTTTCTTTCTGCACTCAGGCCCAACAATTGTCCCTTTCTATTCCCTCCCTTCTTCCTTCCTATGTCCTTAGTGCTCCCAGTACATCCTTCCCATGTCCTTAGTGCCTCTTCCTGTGTCCTTAGTGCCCCCTTCCCATGCCCTTAGTGCCTCCAGTGCCTCCTTCCTATGGCACTGGGGGCACTAAGGACACAGGAAGGGGCACTAAGGACATAGGAAGGAGGCACTGGGGGCACTAAGGACATGGGAAGGGGCACTAAGGACATAGGAAGGAGGCACTGGGGGCACTAAGGACATGTGAAGGGGGCACCATGGACACAGGAAGAGGCACTAAGGACATGGGAAGGATGCACTGGGAGCACTAAGGACATAGGAAGGAGTCCTGAGTGCCCCCAGTGCCTCCTTCCTATGTCCTTAGTGCCCCCGTGCCTCCTTCATGTGTCCTTAGTGCCCCCAGTGCCTCCTTCCTATGTCCTTAGTGCCCCTTCCTGTGTCCTTAGTGCCCCCAGTGCCTCCTTCCTATGTTCTTAGTGCCCCTTCCCGTGTTCTTAGTGCCCTCAGTGCCTCCTTCCTGTGTCCTTAGTGCCCCTTCATGTGTCCTTAGTGCCCCCAGTGCCCCCTTCCCATGTCCTTAGTGTCCTCAGTGCCTCCTTCCTTTGTCCCCCTCACTGCCTTCCAGCCTTTGTCCCACCCCTTCCCCTGAAGCCAGCCTGCCTTCGTACCTCCCTGCCATGCTAAAGCCTGGCTGACTACCTCCCTCCTTCCCACACCAAAGCCTGCCTCCCTCCTTCCCTCCCTCCCGCACCTGATTCAACCCCCCCCCCTCGGTCCACCGCCGCTGCCTGCCAGCCTCCCTCCTTCCCTCCGTCCAGCGACGATTCAAACCCCCATCGCCCGCCGCTGCTGCATCTTCTTCTTGCCACCCAGAAGCATTTTTCCCAATGTCAGAGAGGAAGTTCCGGGCCAGCCAATCGCTGGCTGGCTGGCCCAGAACTTCCTCTCCAATGTCAGAATTGACGTCAGGAACAAGGCTTCTAGGCGGCAAGAAGAAGGTTCAGCGGCAGTGGGCGGACGGGGGTTTGAATCTGCACTGGAGGAAGGGGAAGCAATCACCTGTCCCATTGTCCCCGTGCACAGATTCGGGACGCTGTCCCTGAAAACAGGACATTTCGGTGTCACAAAGCGGTGGGTCAGGACAACGGGACGGTCGGTCCAATAACGGGACGGTCCCGTTGGAAACGGGTCGTATGGTCACCTTACCTATGGCGTATGCTTTCACCCTCTATGTGTGAATTTCCACTGTTACAGTCAGGTAGGCCTAGGGTTACCAGCTTTCCTCTTTAAAAAAGAGGATATGTGGCCCTGCCCCATTCTGCCCCTAGCCCTGCCCTGTTTCGTTCCAGCCCTGCCCCCACACGAACCTTGTGCGTGGACAGTGATGCAATGACATGTCTGGTTTTGCCTGGATGTCTGCAAACCCTACACTGGCCTGCTCACTCCTAGAAATTGTTAAAAACTCATCTGTTTGATAAGTTTGTAACTTGAATATTGTTGTATCTCTGCCTATATGTATATTTCACTGATTGTAAAGTCCTTCTTTGATGTGAATCGCCTGGAACTCAAGGATGGACGGTATACAAGAATAAAGATTATTATTTTTATTATTATTACCTCTGTTCAGGCTGCTCATTCCTGGCTCCCCCTTCGTGCCTACACAGTCCTGTGTCTCATGCCTTCAGGGGATTCTCAAATCCCCTCATGGCTGTTGACTGAGTTTCAAGTTTATTTAAAATTTACTATACCGCCTACTCGAGACATCTAGGTGGTGTACAAACATGTCATAATAATATACCAGTAAAAGTATAATTTAATCTAAAACAGACCAAGGGAAAAGAACAATTCAAGGACAAAGACGAACAGGAACAAGAGGAAAGAAGGGGTAGGAACTCCAATTATTAAAGGGAAAAGAGAACACTTAAAGGTAAAAACATAAGGTTGGGGAAGTAATATTAAAGGATTTTTCTAAAATCTAAGTCATCCTTAAAAGGACAGTTCAGGTTACAAAGGCATTACGGAATAAGAAAGTCTTTAGCATTTCCTTAAATTTTATCAATGATGTATTATCCCGCAAGTAGTTAGGGATACTGTTCCAAAGAGGAGCACTTACAGAAAAGATTGTGTTCCTCATTGTACTAATATGTTTCAATGTGGTAACAGTGAGAAGGTTGTGTGCGGTAGAACGTAGGGTCCTTGATTGGTTATAAGGGATAAGTAAGTTGTTAATAAATTCTGGCTGGCTATTTGCTTTCGTTTTAAAGATTAGTAGTAGAATTTTATAACTGATCCTATTCTCTATAGGTAACCAATGAGCTTTGGACAAAAGAGGTGTAACGTGATCATATTTCTTTGCGTTAAATAAAACTTTTACTGCAATATTTTGAACCATTTGAAATCTGTTTATTTCTTTTTTTGTGATGCCCTTAAGAAGGGCATTGCAGTAGTCTAAGCAAGAAATGACCAGTGAATGGATTAGCAATCAGAAGCCAAAACAGCATTCAGGCTCCTATTCTGTAGGATCCTGCCGTCCTCCAGCACAAAAGCATTTAGGATTCAGAGCCTGGACAGTACCCCAAAGGCATTTTATTTTTATTTGATTGGTTGAGCTGGTAGAACATCTGAGCCTGTGCAACCAATAAATTTAAAACAAAACAAATAAAAGCCTTTAGGTTGATTCTCTCCAGGCACTGAATCCTAGCAACTGTATATAGTGGGAGCCTGTGGTTTGCCCGAGTGGAATGAGGTTAGGGTCTTTGGGGGATTCAATGAATCCCCAGCGCAGTCAGAAATAAATAAATTTTAAACCACATGGGATCTGGCTGTGGGGGCTGGAGGCTTTCCCACAGTCCTGTTATGAAAGTGGACTTGGTGTGGCATTGCTGCTCCAGGCCAGTGGGACTGTTGTAGCAGGAGGCAGGTAGATCAGCTGATCTCTCTCTCAGCGGCTGTAGCACTTATTGATTCTGCGTGCTGGCTCTCAGGTACAGGGAAGAAAGGTACCCTCATTCTGGTGTATACGTGGCAATGATGCATGGGGCTGGAGAGAAGGCCTAGCAAATGCCGAAGACTAAGAGGGGGCTAAGAAGAGCAGAGAGGGCTACTGGACTGCCACTAAAAGCAGCAGAAATGTGAATGGACCCCAGTCAGATAGCAGCTGGGGTCCGGAAGACTGTTGAGTAGTGCCTAGGACCCGGCTGGGGCAGAGTTCCAACAGCTAAGCCAACACAGAAGGGGGCTCAGATTTGCCATCAGGGCCAGCGGAGGTCCTACAGAACCCTGGCGAGGGGCAGGCCAGGGTCCAAGACTGTAGGACAGTGGTCTTCACTAATTTTTAAGCAAGGGCCATTTTGGGTCCAAAGGGGCTGACAGAGAGCCAACAAATATCTTCCTACTTGGGGCTATGACACCAATAACACTTCATGATATTCATTCCTACCAGAACACCTGGCCTTGGTCACACACACAGACCACAGATAAACCCTATGGGGCTCATAATCGAAACTTAAATACATCTAAAAACCTGCCCAAGTTGGCACTTGGATGATCTAAAAGACAGGTCGTCCAAGTGCTGATAATCGAAACGGCTTTTTGGACATATCCAGGGACATTTTAGGCCTCTGAATCCCGCTGTATGCCCAGAGCTGAAAGGGGCGTTTTTGAAGGAGTGGTTAGGGCAGGATGTGGGCTGACCTAGATTTAGTCGTCCTGAAGAGATAATCGAATGTTTGACGAGACTGCCAAGGTGAAACTTATACATTGTGAGTTAGATGAAGTAAAGATAGGTATAAGTGCCCAAAAGTATCAAAAGTGACCAGATAACCACTGCAGAGGCAAAGTAAAGACCCAAACACGCTCTCCCCATGTTCACTGACTCCGTTGCACACCATCCCACCCCTAAAGTTCAGAATAAAAACATACATACTTGCCTCCGGAACATCAGCACCTGGCATACGAAAGCCTAGTAGAGCTGAACAGAGGTGGTTTGAGTAGTGAGAGGGGTGGGCTAGTGAACCATAGAGAGGAGAACCCAGGCCCATAAGCCACTCTAAACACTGCATTCATGGTGGAAAATGTGAGCCCACCAAAAATACCCCAAATCCTACTGTACTGCCATATAGGTGTCACCTACAGTCGTAAGGGCTATTGAGGTTGTAGACAGGTGGGTATAGTGTGTTTTGGAGGGCTCACCATAATCTATAAGGAAGTTCTGGTGAGATATGTATGTAGCATCCTTTTTGTGAAGTTCACAGCAGTGCCCTGTAAGGTGCCACTCTGCTCTGTTGCCATGTCTGGATGGTCAGTCCATCACAATGCTAGCCCCTCCCACGTCCAAAAGGTCTTGTTCTGGGAGTTTGAGACTTGGTCAGATTTTTGGTCAAGAATGTGATATAAAGATAGACATAGTGGCAGTCTGGATGATCAAATGCCTGGACGTAGAGATAGACAATTTTCAAAAACAATATATTTTAGACGCACTTTTCAAGAATGAACATTTTGCCGCTGGCGACTAGCGCCCTACATCCAAATTGAATTTAGAAACTTTTTTAAAAAATTTATGCCCATCCATGCAAATACAGGACCACAAATGAAACCCTAATATGCCAAACTCTGCATGCGATACAACACCAGAGAAAAAGAAAGAAATGCATTTCTTCCTGAACAGTGCAAAATATAGAAAGCAGATGTAAATTCTGAAAACATACACATTTCAATCACTAAATTGAAAATAAAATCGCTTTTCCTACCTTTGTTGTCTGGTGATTTTATTTTTCTGCTCATCTTTTCCCAGTCTCTGATTGCACTTCCTTCTGTCTGTGTTCTTAACTCTGTTTTGAGGACCTTCTTATCCATTTGCTGTTTTTCTCTTCTTTATCCATCTTTGGCATTAACTTTTAACATTCAAGTTTCTTCCATTTTTCTGCTTCCTCCTCAAATCTATCTACTTTTCCATGTCTTCTTTTCCCATCCCACATAGATATGCACACTATCTCCTCCCTCTCTCTGCCCTTCCCTACCATCCATATGTGCCATCTCCTCCCTCTTTTGTCTCCCCTATTCCCATCTATCCATAAACAACAGCATTTCTTTCATCTCTCTTCTCTTCCCCCACCCCTCCCATCCCTGTGCACCACATCCTCCATCTCTCTCCCCTTCCCCTCAATCACTATGTACCATCTCATCCTTCTTTTTCTCCCTCCTATGGTCTGACATCTGTCTTCCCCATTTCCCCCTCCTATGGTCTGGGATCTTTATCCCTTCCTTCCCACAGTCTGGCATTTCTCTCCCCTCCTTCTTTTCCCTCCTCCCTGGCAAACAGGAAACAGGGTAGGAGTAAAGGGACACTATTCTGATTGGAAAGGGGTCACAAGTGGTGTCCCACAAGGGTCAGTGCTGGGACCGCTGCTATTCAATATATTTATTAATGACTTGGAAACAGGGACAAAGTGTGAAGTTATAAAATTTGCGGATGACACAAAACTCTCCGGTTAGGTTAGATCTGTAGAGGAATGTAAAAAACTCCAAAGGGACCTGGACAAACTGAGTGAGTGGGCAGATAAATGGCAGATGAGTTTTAATGTGGAGAAATGTAAAGTTATGTACATAGGGACAGGTTTCATTGTTTTATCCACCAAAACCCCCAAGTCCTTTTCTAGGTTGCCTTTTCCCAATGTCATCCCCCCAAAATTAAGCCCTAGTTAAGATTGACCCCCCAAAGCCCCCACCCCATGAATGTCCTGACACTCCCTGACTGCGTCCCTGCCCGATTCGCCGAAAAAATCAGACTCGTCAATTCAGCAACCCCCCACTCCAGTGAGACCTGACATACATCCGTTCCGAGGCTTCTTAAAGCAGCAGCGGCAGCAGGGCTCTGAACAGGCTGCTTCGCTGATGCGGCAGAGGGAAGGCCCCGGCAGGGAAGGCTGCAAAGCAGCCCATTCAGAGCGATGCCACTCCTGCTGTTTGTGAAGACCTCAGAGAGGAAGGTCAGTCTCACAGTGGGAGGGTCAATGGGGTTCTACTGCACAGGGGGATTGGAGGAAGGGATAGAAAGATGCTGCACATGGGGGAGGGGGAGAAAGGAAAGAGGAAGAATTGGGGTGGAGGAGAAGAAGAGAGAGATGATTGTTGTACATGAAAAAAACATAAGACATCCCCTGAAAATAAGCCGTAATGCTTAATGTTTTTTGGACTCCAAATTAATATAAGACACTGTCTTATTTTCGGGGAAACACAGTAGTAGCAACATTCCATGCTACCAATCCCAGTGAGAGCAAGCTATGGAGTTTTCCTCCAGGAAATTATCCAGACCTCTATTAAACCCAGATATGCTAACCAATGTAACCACATTCTCTGATGAGTTCCAGAACATAACTATTCACTGAGTAAAATATAATCCTTCCTATTTGTTTTAAAAGTATTACCATGTAACTTCATTGTGTGTCACTCAGTCTTAATACTTTTCAAAAGAATAAAGAATGTGATTTGACAATGTTTTATTTTTGTTGTTTTAATATAATTATCGTATGTGTTCTCTACACTGCCAAGTACTTGTGGCTGTGTGGTTAATAAATGTTGAACATAAATAAATACAATAAATAAGCAATTGATTCACTTTTACCTATTCTGCCCAATACAGGGTTTTATAGACTCTCAGTCACAGCTGTCTCCTGAAGAGTCCTAACCTCTTTATCTTTTCCTCATATGAGAAGAGTTCCATCCCCTTAATCTTTTTAGTCACTCTTCTTTGATCCTCCCCTAGTGAATCGACCTTACCTGGTGGTCTAGTAGTGACGTAGGGCAGGAGCGATCTTCCCACACTCCTACCCCGTGTGGAGCCGTCATCGAAAATGGCTGCTGTGAGCTCCCGTGGTCTCACGGGAACTCATGGCAGCCACTTTTGATGATGGCTCCGCATGGGGCAGGAGTGTAGGAAGATCGCTCCTTATCCACCTCACCACTAGACCATCAGGTAATGTCCGGGAGGCAGGAGGGAGGTGGGGGTGGGTCAGAGTCGGCCCCAAAGTTATTTGCGAATTTTCCATATTCGCGGGCTGGCTCTGCCCCTAACCCCCGTGAATATGGAGGGAGGAGTGGATATCTTTTTTGAGTTTCAGTGACCAGAATTACATACAGTACTTGAGATGAGGTCGCACCATGGAGCGATACATTTGCATTATAGTATTCTTTGTCTTATTTTTTATCTCTTTTCTAATAACTCCTAGCATTCTGTTTATTTTTTTGGCTGCCACCACATACTGGTGACACCTAGATATTTTCATGGGTGGTGGAACCTAACATCAAGTCAGTGGCGTAGTAAAGGGGAGCAGTCCACCCCAGTTGCCGTCTTGGAAGAGGCGCTGGGACCTGTCCTCCCCTCCACCCCCCCTCCTTCTCACTCCTCCTCCACCTCACACACGCTTACACCCCCCCCCCCCCAATTGTACCTCTAGCTCTTCACTGGCGCAAGCAGCTGCTCGCGCCAGCATCGGCTCTCTCTAAGAAGTGACATCAAAGGGAGAGCCAACACCAATGCAGGCAGCAAGTTGATGATGGTGCTCGGGCTGGGAAAATTAAAGAAGTTATGGGGGAAGAAGGGAAGGGGGGTCAGGGGGAGATGGAGAAGAGGGCAGATGAGGGGTGCCACTCACCCTCACTATGCCTCTGCATCAAGTACCATATTTTTTGGTTCATAAGACACACTTTTTCCACCCCCAAAAAGGGAGTGGAAAAATGGGTGTGTCTTATGGAGCGAAGATGACCCCCTCCCTCCCGTACCCTTTAATAACATGGCCCGCCCGCCAGCCCTTCCTTTTAAAACACCCCCGTCCATCGGCCCTGTTATAAAAGGAAGGGCCGGTGGGCGGAGGTTTTTTTAAAAGGAAGGGCCAGCGCGTGGGCCGTGTTATTAAAGGGTACCGGGAGGAGTGGTGGAGGGAGGAAGATTGTTAGTCAGCTGGGACGGATCCCTCTAGACCACCAGAGGTGAGGGGGGGTGGCAGGTTATAGGTCAGGGAAGGGGGTAGAGTGCAGAGCCTGTCAGGGAAGGGGGGTCATGATGCAGAGCCTGGTAGGGAGTGAGGGAGGATGGGTGCACAATTTAGTTCAGAATGTTTTTTTTCTTGTTTTCCTACTCTAAATCTAGGGTGCATCTTATGGTCCGGTGCGTCTTATGGAGCGGGGGGAAATACGGTAACTATGATTTGGATTATTTTTCCAACTGTGCATCACTTTGCATTTGTCCTCATTAAATTTCATCTGCCATTTTTCTCTGCCTCTTCCTGTAATGCTGGGGGTGAGGACAGGATGAAAGGGGGCTTTTGGAATACAACTGTGGTCAACATTCTAATAGTATACAATTCTAATAACTTCCAGTAGTTTCCCATAGAAAACAAATGGAATTTTTTGTAGGGGTGGAGTTCTTCAAAAATCATGATATAACATTTAAGGCTCTTAAATGCAACTATTCAAGCTTTTTGTGCCTTCTACATGCCAAATGTGGTAAATTTTCATCTATGTTTTGCAGAATTATGCCTACAAATGGGAGAGGGGAAAAAGTATATAAAAGAGATTGATGTCTGTCTATCCAACATTCCTTGTTTTGGAAACTATGAAAAAGGGTTGAGAAACTCAGTGTCACAGAACCGTACCCAAAAAACCCTGACCTCAAATAACACACTAGATAATATGGCAAGGCAGCTTCGTGCCATCAAACAAGCTCCAATCTTACAGAAGTTTCATTTGACAGAGTTGCTCGGTTACCAAAAAATAAATCCATTTAATTGAACATGTTTATGAGCAAAATGTTAGGTTTGTGCTTTGCAGAAAGGGTGGTGGATGTGTGGAATGATCTCCTGAAGACTATATCTGATTCAAGAAAGCATTCGGCAAGCATATAGGATCTCTAAAGGAGAAAAAGGGATAGTAGATGATATGAATGGACAAACTGGATAGGCCACATTGCCTTTATCTGCTGTTATATTCTAAATTTTTATTTGTCACCTGCTGCAAGTTACACATAACTGGAGGAAGAATAGAAACATAGAAAAAAGCAGCAGAAAAGGGCTATAGCCCACCAAGTCTGCCCATTCCAAGTATCCCCTCCCCTGAATTTACTCCCTTAAAGATCCCACGTGAGTATCCCATTTTCTCTTAAAATCCGTCACGCTGCTGGCCTTTATCACCTGGAGTGGGAGTCTGTTCCAATGATCCACTACTCTTTCGGTGAAGAAGTACTTCCTGGAGTCGCCATAAAACTTCCCTCCCCTGATCTTCAGCGGATGCCCTCTTGTGGTCGAGGGTCCCATGAGCCAGAAGATATCATCTTCTGACTCGATGCGTCCCGTGATGTACTTATATGTTTCAATCATATCTCCCCGTTCTCTTCTTTCCTCAAGTGAGTACAGCCGCAATTTTTTAAATCTTTCTTCATACGTGAGATCCTTGAGCCCCAAGACCATCCTGGTGGCCGTTCGCTGAACCGACTCGATCCTCAGCACGTCCTTTCGGTAGTGTGGTCTCCAAAACTGAACAGTTGTGTAGAATTGATAGTCACATCCTAATTGACTCAGGGCTGTTATTGCTGCCAAAGAGGCTTCCATGAACTATTTAGCCAAAAGAACATAAGAGTTGCCATACTGAGACAGACCAAAAGTCCATCAAGCTAGGGTTACCATATTTTACCTCAGTAAAATCTGGACCCCCCCTAGATCCGCCCCCAAACCCGCCCAGTTCCACCCATCCCCACACGCGTGCGTGTGACATCATCGCATTGGATCCACGCATGCGCAGATGCCCCCTCCCAACGTGATTTCTTTTGAAAACCCGGACAAAGTGCTGGGTTTTGAAAAGCCATCCGGACCCCCGTACATTTCTTCAAAAGGAGGACATATCTGGGGAAATCTGGACATCTGGTACCCTTCTATCAAGCCTAGTATCCTGTTTCCAACAGTGGCCAACCTATGTCACAAGTACCTGGCAAGATGCCAAAGAGTAAAACAGATCTTATGCTGCTTATCCTAGGGATAAGCAGTGGATTTTCCCAAATTCATCTTAATAATGGCTTATGGATTTTGCTTTTATGAAACTAACCAAACCTTTTTTAAACCCTGCTAAGCTAATTGTGTTCACTACATTCTCTAGCAACAAATTCCAGAGTTTAATTACATGTTGAGTGAAGAAATATTTTCTCTGATTTCTTTTAAATCTACTATTTAGTAGCTTCAGGAAAATAGCTATCAGGAAGAATAAGAGGCAGGGCCAGAACTAGGTTAGAGAGGCCCAAGGAAGAAGGAAGAGGTGATTCCTGTAAGCACCTTGAGTACAACCCTAGACCAATTTTCATTTGCTGAACTACTTATGAGTAGTATTCTGTGATCTGGCTGGGACCAGCACTTCTTACCTGTCTCAAGAAGGATTATTACAGACTTTATTACAGACTGTGTTTTGGGTGTGGCAGTTAAAAGCCCTAAGAAATACCAGGAGGTTTGCTTTGTGAACAAAGAGACTGCTACTTATATATTTTTCTTTTGATCAATAAAGAGGTTTTTTTTCTTTACTGTTTGTGTCTGGGTCTGGCTGTGTGAAGCCTAAACTCCGCTCATGCTGTTACAGCTCCCTAGTCTTAGTATTTTGGGAAAAGAGTGAAAAAGTGATTTACATCCACCTGTTCCTCTCTACTCAGTATTTTATAGACCTCTATCATACTGTATCTCCCCTAAGCCGTCTTTTCTCCAAACTGAATAGCCATAACTACTTTAGCCTTTCCTCATACGGAAGTCATCCCATCCCCTTTATCATTTTTGTCATCCTTCTCTGTACTTTTTCTAATTCCGCTATATCTTTCATGAGAGGCGGTGACCAGAACTGCACACAGTATTTGAGGTGCGACTGCACCATGGAGCAATACAAAAGCATTATAACATTTCTCATCTTTGCAGGCAAGGCAAACAAGAGAAAGGAAGCAGCAGGAGAGAGAGAAAGAGTTAGAAGGAAGCAAGAGCAGAAAGCAAGAACAAAAGCGCACGAGTGGAAGAAGAGGCAGGAGACTACAGGGGGGAATTGGTGAGAGTTAGCTCCGCCCACCCCAACGTCAACCACCAAAGCTCCCCCTTAAAAGGGGCGGGGCCAACCATAAAGTCAACTCGGAGCTTGGGCAGGCAAGGCAAGCAAGAGAAAGGAAGCAGCAGGAGCGAGAGAAAGAGAGGGAAGCAAGAGCAGAAAGCAAGAACAAAAGCACACGAGGGGAAGAAGAGACAGGAGACTACAGGGGGAATCGACTCCGCCCACCCTCGATGTCGACCACCGAAGCTCCCTGAGAAGGGATGCTAAAGGAGAGCAGGAGGAGCTCACAGAAGGCACAGAGGACACAGACAGGCAGACAAAGAGGATACAGCGGGTGCAGAGAACAGACACAGCAGGCACAGAAGACATCCACAGCAGCCAGGCAAGCAGGCAGCAATGGAAGCAGCAGACAGAAGCAGGATGTTGAGCTACCCAGTTTTCTGCACCATCTGCCATATGTCTGACTACCTCCCCTCTGGGAGGCAGTATTATGTATGCGCTCGATGTGGAGAACTGGAGAGCCTGAAGAAACAAGTCAGACTCCTGGAGGGCAGAATACAGGAACTGGAGGCACTTCAAGCAATGGAGGAGGAAGACAGAGATACAGAGGACGCAGCGAACACCAAGACAGAGGACACTATCGAGGAAGAAGTTCGAGAGCTGGAGAAGTTCAAAGAGGAGGCATACAGGGAGGCCGTGGAAAATCACCAGCAACAGTGGAACTTCCAAAAGACACCTACAGAGAGTGTAGACCACCTGACAAGACAACCACCACGAAGAAATGGGTGACACAGCAGCGAGAACGAAGGATACAGACCTGCGGCAGGAGAGATGGACATACACCAGGGACACGGACCTGCGGCTGGAGAATCAAGAGAAGATAGAGAAGACAGCAATCATCATGGGGGGACTCCATCATCAGAAAAGGCGACAGCCACATAACAGGAGGAAGACTGGATCGAGTGGTGACCTGCCTACCAGGAGCCAAGGTAGAAGACATAGTGAGCCGCATCGACAGGATCATCGATAGTGTGGAAGAAGAAGATACAGCGATGGTGATCCATGTGGGGACGAACAACGTGAGCAACAGGAACTATAACAGGAAAGTACTGAAGGACTAGTTCCAGATGCTAGGAAGGAAGCTGAAGATCAGAACGCAGAGGATGGCATTCTCAGAGATCTTGCTGGTATCCTGGGCTGATGAGAAGAGGCAGATGGAGCTACAAGCAGTCAACGCATGGATGCGGCCCTGGTGTGAGGAAGAAGGATTCCACTTCGTGCGCAACTGGACGGCATTCTGGGGGAAGAGCAAGCTATACAGGAAGGTCGGACTCCACCTAAGCAGAGATGGAACGAGGCTACTTGCAAGCAACATCAAGAGAGAAGTTGAGAAGTTTTTAAACTAGGAAGAAGGGAAAGCCAACAGTCGACCGAGAGAAAGAGTTCGGGAACCGGTATACCTGGAGGATACCATGCATGATGATAGAGGGGAAGACTCACCAAAGGATACCATGCAAGAAGGTAGAGGGGAAGACTCACCAGAGGATACCATGCAGGAAGATATAGGGGAGGCCCACCGAATACAAGCAAGACAGATTGAAAGGGACACAAGAGGGAAGGAAATGCAAGAAAGGAGCAGGTTGTAAACTCAAGTGTATGTACACAAACGCAAGGAGCCTAAGGAATAAGATGGGTGAATTAGAAGCTATGGCACAAAAAAGATAACGTTGACATCATCGGCATCACAGAAACATGGTGGACTGAGAAAACGTCTGGGACACTGTGCTACCAGGATACAAACTATACCGTAGAGACAGAGTGGCTCAAAAAGGTTGGGGCATTGCCATATACGTCAAAGAGGGAATTGAATCTACTGGAGAGAACACACCACAACTGATGGATAAGTTAGAGTCTCTATGGATCAAAATTCCAGGAACAAATTGACTGGAAACGAAGATTGGCATCTACTACCGACCCCCAGTGCAGTCCGAAGAAATTGATGGGGAAATGACAGATGGCTAGCAGGCAAGTGATAAGCTCAAGAATGACAGGGAAGACTAGAAGCACCAAGACTGCAATCAAAACCAGCGTTCCAGTTGCCAAAGAGATTCAGAGAACGGCCACAGTCTCCGCGCAGACTGAGGAGGACCCCCGATGGATGAAGGAGGTCTCTGTGCAGACCGAAGCTATGCCCCAGCTGAAGACTCTGTACAGACAGAAGGAGTTATCCAGATGAAGACTTCGGTCTCTGTGCAGACAGAAGGAGTTATCCAGAACAGCCTGACGGAGACATCCTGCAAGAGCTGATGAGTCTGAGGGAAGAAGTGCTACGCCTGAGAAGTATCCAGGAAGATGAGGCGTTCATCGATGAAGTCCTCCAAGAATTGTCTCAAGAGCTGCCTCGAGAGTCCCAAGTCTCTGAGCAGGCACAAGAAGACAGGACCATCTTCAAGACGCACGAACTGACCAGACCTACATCATTGGAAGTAACGGTTGAGGTGCAAGAAGAGGCTAGAGACGTTGACACCTGGCAGCTAATCACCTCTGCAAGCAAACACAGAAGGCCTTCCTCTTCTTCTTCTTCTTCTTCATGCAAACATAGCAGCCTAACATCAACCCCACAGATCACCTTGAGGAACAGATTCCAGCTCCTACAGGAAAGATCTGCCAACAGAATTCAGGAGGATATCCTGGGGAGTGATCTTGAGGCCCAGCGGAAGACCCCGACTCCAGAATCAACGGATCACCACCCCCCCAAAAAGCACAGAGTGGTTGTCATTGGGGACTCCCTGCAGCCAGGCACCGAGGGACCGGAATGTAGACCAGATCTACAATCAAGAGAGGTTTGCTGTCTGCCGGGACCCAGGATCCAAGATGTGACCATCGGCTTAGAAAGACTAATCAAGCCCCAAGATCACTACCTGATGCTCCTCATCCACGTTGGGATGAACGACACCGCCAGGAACACCCCGGAGAAGATACCTGAAGACTTTAGAGCCCTGGGTGAGAAGCTGAAGCAGATGGAGGCGCAGGTGGTCTTCTCCTCCATCCTTCCAGTAAGAGGCAAGGGGAGAGCTAGGGAAGAACGTATCCAGAGGACAAACGAGTGGTTACGCGCAAGGTGCAGAGAGATGAACTTTGGATTCCTGGACCATGGAGAAGCACTTCAAGGTCTGCATGGATCAGACGGGTTACACCTGACCAGAAGAGGGAAGAACGTCTTTGGACGACATCTGGCCCGCCTGCTTCGAAGGGCTTTAAACTAGGTGAGCTGGGGGAGGAGACCCAATCTCATCCTAGTAGGGTAAATAATCACTCCATCTTTGAGTCTAAGGTAAGTATTTGCGTCAAAGACAGTAATGAGGGGGACAAACAAACTTGCGACAAACAAACTTGCATCGAAGACAATAATGAGGGGGACAAACTAACTCGAATGGGAAAATTTCCATGCAGACCAGACAAATATAGAGCATAGACGGCTATGTATGTTAATACACGTCATGTGGTTAATACTGAGGGGGACAAACTAACTAGAAACAGGAAAATCCCCATGCAGACCAGACAAATATAGAGAATGGACGGCTAGGTATGTTAATGCATGTAGTTTGGGCATTACTGAAGGGGACAAACTATCTCAAACGGGAAAATCTCCATGCAGACTGGACAAACATAGTGAATGGACGGCTATGTAAGTTAACGCACGTAGTTTGGGCAATAAAATTCTGGAATTAGAAACAGAAATGAGAAATGCCGACCTAGATGTGGTGGCGATAACAGAAACCTGGTTCTCGGAGTCCCATGGATGGGATATGGCTATACCAGGTTACAACTTACTTCGTTGAGACAGAGAGGGCAAATTAGGAGGAGAGGTAGCACTATACATCAGAGAGGACATCAAAGTTACCAGGATAATAGATGTCAAGTATATGGGGAATCCCTCTGGGTGAACCTTGCCAGGGGCAATGACAAATGCCTGTATCTTGGTGTTGTGTACAGACCTCCAAAACAACAAGACAACATAGACAGAGAATTAATCGAAGACATCGAGACCATCACTCTGCGTAGAGACACTGTGCTGTTGGGGGACTTCAATATGCCTGATGTAGACTGGAACAAACTCACCACTACGACCAGCGGCAACTGAAGGTTATTAGCCTCCATACAGGGAGCATGCCTCAAACAGATGATATTGGAGCCCACCAGGGATCAGGCGATTCTGGACCTGTTACTCACCAATGGAGACAGTGTCACAGAGGTCTTGGTAGGAGATGCTTTAGCCTCCAGTGACCACAATATGGTGTGGTTTCACCTCAGGAAGGGAGTCACAAGGACAAATACATCGACAAAGGTCTTTAAATTTAAGGGAGCTAACTTCCAGAGCATGGGAGGCTTTGTCTATGAGGTGCTGCAAAACCAGGACACGACGGACGATGTGATGGTACTGTGGTCGGCTCTGAAATCTACCCTGCAGGAAGTAACCAACCTCTACATAAAAAACCGTGAATAAAAGACGGAGAAATAATAAACCCCAGTGGTTCTCCGCAGAGATCTTGGAACTTGTAAAGCAGAAGAAAAGAGCATTTGTATCCTACAAACAATCACAACAACTGGAAACTAAAGAAGCCTATCTGGTGAAATCTAGAACTGTTAAAATAGCAGTCAGGGATGTCAAACTCCAGATGGAAGAAAACATAGCTAGGCATGTTAAAAAAGGGGGATAAATCATTTTTCAGGGATGTGAGCAACAGAAAAAAGAACACAGACGGGATTGTGCGCCTCAGGAAACCTGATGGTAACTATGTAGATTCGGACTCAGAAAAAGCCGAACTACTCAATGGCTATTTCTGCTCGGTCTTTATCTGTGAGGCACCGGGATCCGGACTGAAAATGCAGACAAGGGAGTGCTCGTAGGACCCGTTCCGGGACTTTAAATTTACCGCGAGCAGCATCTACCATGAGCTATCGAGGCTGAAAGTGAACAAAGCCATGGGACCGGATAATCTACACCCCAGGGTACTTCAGGAATTGAGAGATGTCCTGGCAGAGCCATTAGCTGCGCTTTTCAATCTTTCCCTAAACAAAGGAAAAGTCCCCTTGGACTGGAAAATTGCTAACGTCATTCCGCTCCACAAAAAGGGATGCAGGTCAGAGGCTGAAAATTACAGACCTGTGAGTCTCACATCAGTAGTGTGTAAACTTAAGGAGACGTTGATTAAAAACAGATTGGATATGATTCTGGATGATGAGAGGCTGAGGGATCCCCACCAGCATGGATTTACGAAGGGAAGATCTTGCCAATCCAATCTGATAAGCTTCTTTGACTAGGTAACAAAATAACTAGATAGGGGAGAGTCCCTGGATATAGTATATTTAGACTTCAGGAAAGCCTTTGATAGTGTCCCACACCGTAGGTTATTGAACAAAATGAATACAATGGGACTAGGAGAAACATTGACTGCATGGGTTAAAGACTGGCTCAGTGGTAGACTTCAGAGGGTGGTGGTAATTTACAGAAGATTTCAGTAATTTCAGTGATTTACAGAAGAATATATTCTACAGTTTCAACATGAAAGAGCAATTATAGAAATACAGTGTTCCCCCGCGAATTCGCGGTTCACGGTTTTAAGCATTCACGGTGTTCTCAGACCGCCTCTTCCTGTACTAAAGTCGGGCTACATCAATCAGGAACTGCATATCAAAGCAGCTCCTGATTGGTGTAGCCCGATTTTAGTACAGGAAGAGGCGGTCAGAGCATACTGCGAGTGACTTCCTTCATTTGCTGGCGCTCCATCTGCTCTCTCCTGCCTCCCCAAGCGAAAAACCGTATTTGCGGTTTTTCAATATTTGCGGGGGTTCCTGGAACAGAACCCCCGCGAATATCGGGGAGTACTGTATTTAAAAAGTAATGAATAAGAAACAATAACTATTGTAAAGTATTCCTAATTATTTTTTCTTTTTTTTAATAGCTAATCCCCTTTTTTTACTAAGCCTTAGAAGACATTTCCACTGCAGCCCAGAGTACTAAATACTCCGATACTGTTTCAACACTTATAGAACTCTTTCCTATGAGCATCAGAGCCGCATTCGGGCATTTAGCGCCCCGGGCCTTGGTAGAAGCCTCTATTGCGGTTTAGTAAAAGAGGGCCTAAATTAGAAAAGTGTGCACAGGTGTGAAGACCTTTGCAAGGAACTCTATTTAAGATCTCAGATCTGTGATTTTCTTCATTGTAAAGTCTGGGAGACAGTGTGACATCCTTTATCAAGCCTAAGTAAGACTCCCTGGCTCTCTTCCCTCAATATATTCCCTCGTCATCTTCTCTGGAGGTTTTCTGCCTTTGTTGCTTCCAGACCAGCCCTCATTCAGTGAAATTGAGCCATGCAATGCAAATTCCTGTGCTACAAAACTTTGAACAAGTGACACTGTGAGCAGTATGTGGCTTAAATTTACTGAGAGCCACGTGTTGCAGAAAAACACAGTGCAGCTGTTCAGAGGTGGCACCAGCAACAGGCCTCTAGAAAGTTAGGAGAAATAAACTGGAGAAAGCTGTCTTAGAAGGATGTGGGGTTAGGATAGCATAACGGTGACAGATGAAGGAGGTGGAGATGAGCTGGTGTTGGGTTGGGAATGGGGGGATGGATTGGCAGTTTACTGAGGAAGAACAGATTTGATTTTTGTTACCTCTATCTGACTGCTCTTACGCAGCTGAGCCAGCTGCATCATTGGAAGGAAATAAGGATTTTGGGTTTATTTTGTGCCTCTTTCAACTGTAGCTCAAGGTGAGTTACATTAAGGTGCAGTATTTTCTTGTCTCCAGAGGGTATATGGTCTAGGATTCTGCCTGAGAAAATGGAGGGCTGGGTGACTTGCCAAGATCAAAGGAGTTACAGGGGGATTTAAACCTAGGCCTCAGCCCACTGCTCTGGCCATTGAGCGGCTCCTCTACTCCCCCTTTTCCATGGGCCTTAGCTTTTTTGGCACTGGTCCTAACTCACATTGAAGTTTTGACATGATGGCTCTCACTTGAAAAATAGTAAAGATGTGACGGCAGTACATATGTTCAATATGATTATTCCTGTGAGAGTGGTCTGACTTGTAAATGTTGCTTATTTTTCCACATTGTTCAAGCTGATCCACTTTCTTACAGGGTGCTTTTATGTGTGTGTGGGTGGGGCAGGAAGAGGGGATTTCACTCTGTGTGCTCATGCCACTTCTAAGAAAACACACTCAATCACTTCATCAGTTGTTGCTGTTTTTTTGGCATATATTATATTAAAACCATAGATCTTCTGCAACACTCGCAAGGTCATGTTGAAAGTTATATGATGTTCTGGCACAGATGTACAAGAGGTTTGTAAAGAAATGTGTTAATTCAGTGCAGTTATACGCCCATTACATTCCACTTGGTGTCAGGACTCTGTGGGACTCCATTTTGTTATGGCAAATTCTTCCATGCAATCAAACTTCAGTTGCTAACAACAAATTTGTGTGCAGTCCTGAAACTGTCAAACTATTGCTTAAACTGACTATTTTTCCTAAATTTCTGAGGTACTCAGTTTTTCTGCTGTTAGCTCAGTGGCAGTCATCCATTTATTTGCAGAATTTTCTTCTTAATCTACCCCATTAAAAAAATGCCCATGGTGGCCCCCTCACAATGACACCCCCCTCAACGACCCCCCCTCCCCTGGAACCAGAATGGAGGCAGGAGGGATGCCCACTCCTGGATACCCCCCATACCACCCTGTCCAATCACCGGTAGGAGGGTGTCCAACCCCTCCTGCCGGAATGCCGCCCCCTCCCCCCGAAACTCTAGATCGCCGGCAGGAGGGTGCCAAACTCCTCCTGCCGGAAAGCCGCCCACGCCCCCCGAAACTCTAGATCGCTGGCAGGAGGGTGTTCAACCCCTCCTGCCGGACCCCCCCCCCAAACTCCCAATCGCCAGCAGAAGGGTGCCCAACCCCTCCTGCCAGAAAGCCAGACCCCCTCCGGACCCCCCATGCTAACGACATCCCCCCCGATGACTCCCCTAACCTCCCCCCAACTAACCTCCCCCCCAACTAACCTTTAAATGTTGGCCGGTTGGACGGGTCTTGCTGCCGTCCAGCCGACAGGCCCTCTTCGAATTGAGACGGGCCCGCCCCTTCCCAGCCCATCCCCGCTAAGTCTAAGGACTGATTGGCCCAGGCTCTAGAAGCCTGGACTAATCAGGCCTTAGGCATAGCGGGAACGCCCATCCCCACTAACCCTAAGGTGTGATTGGCCCAGGCTCGTAAGAAAGGCATGGGGACTATGTGGAAAAGTGATATGTTCAATTGCTCACAGTTACTTCTATTAAAGACATTAAATTTATTTTGCCTTTACTTTTTGATTTACCGTCATACCTAGAGAAGAGATGAGAAAGCATCAGAATAATTTACAATCATAGAAACATAATGGCAGATAAAGACCAAATGGCCCATTTAGTTTGCCCATCTGCAGTAACCGTTATCTCTTTCTCTCTCCAAGATATCCCACGTGCCTATCCCAGGCCCATTTGAATTCAAACAGTCTCTGTCTTCACCACGTCTTCTGGGAGACTGTTCCATGAACCTACCACCCTTTCTGTAAAAAAGTATTTCGTTAGATTACTCACCTCTTAACTTCATCTAGAGTTTTCTTTCAAATAAAAGAGGCTCGACTCATGCACATTTACAATAGAAACACAGAAACAAGATCAAAAGCAGCTGACAGATCTAGTGAAATAGCCAACGCACAGAGGCCATTATCAAAATGTGAGTGGATTTCACTTAGGATACTACTCAGAACTGTTTCTGTACTGTACAGTGGTCTGAATCTAGATTGTCTAGGATGGAGACGTTCCACAAAGGAGGAAATCTGGCTAAAGACAACTTTTTCAGAACTTAAGAAAGGAAGCAGAGATAGAGACTGGACGATAATGGCCTAGGATAGATGGATCTAAAGTGAATCTTCCATATGGAGGGAACTTGGTCAGAGGACAAGCTGTGATTAATGAGAGAGAGAGAGCAGCTGGAAGCAGTCCAAGATTTTGATTAATTAGCCAGCTACCTTCATCTGTGACATTTTGGGGGAAAGGGATGTCGAGAACTAGAGCTGAAAAGTAGACCATGAAGAGGTCTGAATAAGACTGGGGAAATGAGAATCCGGTAGAGCTGTGAAGTTCAAGACTGGAGCTAGGAGCTGAGAAATTGCTCTGAAGTGGTTTGTCCCCTAGTCTTTGTAATTTTTGATGGAGTGAAAAATCAATCCACTTGTATCCTTTCTACTCCACTCAAGATTTTGTAGACTTCAATCATATCTTCCCTCAGCCGTCTCTTTTCCAAGCTGAAGAGCCCTAACTGTTTTAGTCTTTCTTCAAACTTTCCAAACTTGGGAAATGAATGCACCCTCTTTCCACATAGTGCATATTATTTCCAAAGGGTGTGCAGTATGATTGGAACGTGATAAAAAGCCAAATGACCAAACAAAAAAGGTACAAAATGAATTCACATAAACAACACAAGACATGACATGAAATGAAAATTTTCTGGCTTCACATCCCTTGTGATAATTATCCAAAATCTTTGGAACAACCTTACTACCCCGCTGCGGAACCTGGGCTCCCTCCAATTATTCCGCAAGCAACTAAAAACCTGGCTTTTCACTAAATTGTAATTCTATCCCCCTTACTCTTCTCTTCTATATATAAGTTCATGTAAACCTTTTTTTCCTTCTCTTCCTATATTTTAAGTTCTTGTAAACCGTGCCGAGCTCCACAACATCCGTGGAGATGATGCGGTATATAAACTTAAGGTTTAGTTTAGTTTAGTTTAGTTTAATTTAGAATCAAGTTTTACACCCTTTGAAAAATGAGTAGAAAATGTAGTTCAGTGGCTGTTTTTTTGGGGGGGGTTTGGTATGTTTTATTTTTTACTTTTTTTAAATTCTTTATTCATTTTTATAACTTACATCAAGTGCATCAAAAAGTATCACCATTTTGACTGAAATACATCACTTGAAATTCTACAATTCTTCATATTAAATATAATTATCCCTTTCCTTCCCATCCCCTCAACATCTCATAACGCTTATACCATATAATAAAGTCCTCCCCACTCCATTCTTTCATTTGTACAAATCAGGGAAAATAATACCTATTCATTGCAATAATTTGTTAATGGCCCACAAACATCTTTAAATTTATTAAAATTTCCTTTCAGAATAGCTAATGTTCTTTCCATTTTATAAATATGACACACTGAATTCCACCAAAAACTGTAGTTTAACCTATTCCAATTTTTCCAATTACATGTTATTTGTTGTATGGTGACTCCTGTTAAAATAAGTAAGAGTTTATTATTTTTGGAAGATATTTGGCTCTTAACCCTCATAGACATGCCAAATAATACTGTTTCATACGATAATGCCACGTGATTTTCTAATAAACTATTAATTTGGCCCCAAACTGATTTCCAAAAATCCATAATAAATGGACAATAGAACAATAAATGATCTAAAGTCCCTGCTTCAAGATGACAATGCCAACATCTATCAGACCTAGAGCGATCTAATTTTTGTAAACGAACAGGGGTCCAGAATGCTCTATGCAGACATTGTGCATCTCATCCTCCAAGACCAAATTCGTGGCCATTGAGATGCAGTAATTTGATGCTTAATCTCAATGCTCCAAATGTCTTTAAGACCAGTCTTTGTTTTTTTTTATTCATAAATCCAGATATTAATTTGTACCACTGAGCGGCCTGATGTCCCAGGAAATCCACCTGAAAGCATAAGAACTCTAAGCTATATTGATTATTAAGATTTTTCCATTCAGTTCAGCGGCTGCTTGATCTTTTGTTGACATTCATTATATGCTAGATGAGTCGCAACATGGGTTTTTGTAGACATCGTAGCCCTGAGACCCTCCTCATATCACTTTTTGACGTGGCTTAAAAAAAAGTGTGCTTATTTACTTATCCCCCCCCCCCCCCTCTTTTACAAAAATGTGGTTTTTAGCGCTGGCTGGCGCGCTGTGCTGCTCCCGATGCTCATAGGAAACAAAAAAGGTTTTCTGGTTTGAAAATGACCATTTTCTCCACTAGATTTTTGGACGTTTCCTCCAAAATGTCCCAAATCGTATTTAGATGTCAAATTGAAATTGCCCCTCCACGTGTTGTAATTCCCAACAAGTCTCACCATAGCTATCTTAATTCGTACAAGAAGGCTCATACAAAATAATATGAATTCTGAATCACAAGTCTAAGAAACTTAAAGACATTTAGAAAAAACCCCCAAATAAACAGGAGTTTCAATTACTGTGTGTCTGCTGATAACCTGGCACTGACTTCCCAGACCAAAATCATGCAGGGACTGCCTTTCCTGTTTTCACAGGAATGCAGTCCATTTGCTCAAATATTTCTTCTCTTTGTTTATGTTCTGCCATTTTCAGCAGATGTTTCTGTGTGATGTCATCATTAGGGCCTGTCAAGTTGCTGTCAGGTTGTCACATGCAGCGAGCACTGGAAAGCACCTGCTCCATCAGACTGTAAAGGCTTGTGCTGTGGGTCAGCAGGTGCCCTTTAGACATGCCAGTGTTAATATAAGAAGGGCATGTCAGGACACGATCTTTCCTCATGCTCTCAGCTCTTGAACAGGGTCTGCAGTAAGCAGCATTGTGCCAAAATAAATAGCATCACAAGCGGTGCTAGCTGTATCGCTGCTGCCCTGGCCTCAATAGCGCAGATACAGAAGGCAAAGTTAGAAGGCCAAAATATGCAAAGCACAAAATCTTATACAGAATAAAATAGCAGACAACCCACCCTTCATATCTCAGGTAAGTTCATCAAGACTGTCCGTGTTCTGCCCCTGCTCTACACTACAATACAGGAATGTGCAAAAGATGTGTTTTCAAACTTTTTTTTTAATTGCCCAGTATTGAAACAGTCATAATGCCCCAGGAAACATATTCCATAGTGCTAGGCCAGCTACTGAAATGACTGCACTCCTTGGCACCACATAGTTAAACTCTGTTGGACCATTCACCTCCGTCCGCATAGCAGTCTCAGAACACAAGCACCGAGAAGGCTGATAAAGTGACAGTTTGGCTCAAAAACCAGGGAACAATCGCATATACAGTAAAATCTGTTGTGTTAACTAAAGCACCTTAAATTGCACCTTGTATTGTACAGGGAGTCAGCGCAAAGCTCTCAGAATAGACATCCTAGACATCCCCATGACCAATCATACAGCAGAGGTCTGAATCACTTGTGAGGCTCTAAACCTGACCACAGAGATGCCCAGGTAAAGAATACTAGAACCAATACCTCCCAATATCTACTCTGCCTTCAAAGGAATCAAAGCGAATCAAAGAGGTTATCCGAACAATGAAACTAAACCCTGAAAAAAACAAGTTCTTCTTCACAAGCCCCTTGAGAACTCAATGAGGAAAACATCATGATCAGGGGTAATACCCTACCACCTAAATCCTAGGAGTGACACTAGACCAAAAGATGACCATGGAAAGCCAAATCGCTGCTATAGTTCGCAAAGTCATTGCAGTACTCTGGAAACTACAATCCATCCGTCCTTACTTTGACACACTCCCCTTCCAAATCCTATGCTAAGCCCTGATCCTCAGCAACCTCATCTACATCTCATGCCCCAAGGAACACTACAAAAGTCTCCAAACGATTCAGCACACAGCCTTACTTTCGGCCTGAAGAAAATCGACCATGTCACACCTTACTACAAGCAACTGCAGTAGCTCCCGATTGAGGCCCACTCCTTTATTCACACTGGGCTGCTTCATGTATAAGGCTCTTTATGGCCTCCTACCAAACTACATGATGGAAGTATTTGAATTTACCTCCCTGACCCACCTTTTGTACTCCAGCTCCATATTCACTTACCCCTCCCTGCAAGGAAGACCTAGAAAAGCTTACATGCCAAAAGTACTATCCTATCACGCAGCTTACCTCAGTTGGGAACTACTCCCCATTATAGAGTCTTTGTCATACATGCATTTCAGGCGAGGATTAAAAACATGCTTGTTCAATAAATTCCTGTCTCACATACTCTTCAAGACAAGGACAAAAAGCTCCATGTACAGATTCAGACAACTCTTACTAATGAGCGCCCCCCTCCCTCGCTTGCTGCCTGCTTTTGGGTCTCTGTATCTATATCTGTAACAGTTATCGAAAACTGTTCATTTACTTGAGGTGGGTTTTTTTTTTTTGTCATATTACCTTACCATGATTGCATTTGGCACTGACCTTGTCAGCTCCTAAGTTATTTGTACTTGTAACATTACCTCTCGTGTACGGTCTTCTACTTAATTCCTGTTAACCACATCGAACTTCACTGTGTATTGCGATATACAAATAAAATTTTATGTTATCTGAAAAATGTCAGAAACACAGAATTTTGTTTCTGCAAACTGGCACTTAATAAAATAATTTAACACTCAGTGGCAAAATTATGCTCAGAATTTAAGAAATTGGTTAATTGGGCTGAGAACTTTTTCAGTACTACCTTGTAGTCACAAAACATTCATCAATTGAATAAATTATTTCAAATACCCACAGAAACAAATCACACTAGTTCCCTATAGCCCTGTAACCCCTTTCACAAGAGAGGATCTGACCAGAGAATGACATGATGACAAAATTTGTCACCATTCCCATCCCCGCAGATAACCGTGGGAAACTATCTCCATGTTATTCAAGGAGAGAGGAAAGAATCAGAGTATGAATAGGCACAGCCACTGACCCTCAAGCCTTGCATTGAAAAATGCTGGTGTAGAAGGACTCAGGTTGAGATAGACACTAAAGAATGACAGTCTCTGGTATCCAGAGCAGCTATTGTGATGTCATAATGCCTCATTTCACCAATGCCTAAGAGCCAACCTCAGCAGTGATATCACAATGGGTTCATCATCCTATAGTTGGTTCACATAAGAATCAGAGTATGAATGGACACAGCCACTGACCCTCAAGCCTTGCATTAAAGAATGCTGGTGTAGAAGGACTGAGATTGAGATAGATAGTCTCTGGTATCCAGAGCTGCTATTGTGATGTCATAATGCCTCATTCCACCAATGCCTAAGAGCCAACCTCAGCAGTGATGTCACAATGGGTTCATCATCCTATAGTTGGTTCACATAAGAATCAGAGTATGAATGGACACAGCCACTGACCCTCAAGCCTTGCATTAAAGAATGCTGGTGTAGAAGGACTGAGGTTGAGATAGACAGTCTCTGGTATCCAGAGCTGCTATTGTGATGTCATAATGCCTCATTCCACCAATGCCTAAGAGCCAACCTCATCAGTGATGTCACAATGGGTTCATCATCCTATAGTTGGTTCACATAAGATTCAGAGTATGAATGGGCACAGCCACTGACCCTCAAGCTTTGCATTAAAGAATGCTGGTGTAGAAGGACTGAGGTTGAGTTAGACACTAAAGAATGATATGGAATTGTTATCCGCGGGGTCAAGAACAGTGATGGATTTTGTCACCGTGTCATTCTCTAGATCCAACTAACACAGCAAAAAAATGGAGTACCATAGGATGCTTTAGGTGTCCTGTGGTAGCTTAAAAATCTTTATGTGTTAACGACACACTAACCCCTCCTTTTACAAAGCTGCATTAGCAGCTGCCACGTGGCAAATACCCCAAATCCCTTTAAATCCCTATGGGCTTTGGGGCAGTTACCGCAGTGGCCCACGCTATTAGACTGTAAAAGAGGGGTTACATTTTTTCATTAATTTGGGGAGGGGGCAGTTCATTGCTTTGTAATCTATGAAAAAAGTGATTTTATCAAATCCTAAATAAACCTGAAACTTGAGTAGGCATTTCTGCAATAATCAGTTAGTTCATGTACATTATTGTGCGCTAACTGGTTAGCGCACGGATACTGCAGGAGCCCTTATTGCTATGAAATGGATGTCAGTGAATGTTTAGGCATTAATTTTAAAAAATGGCTGTGTGCTAATGGCCACAGTAAAAATGGCTGTGTGCTAATGTGGCCACAGTAAAAATGGTCTTAGTGTGCGTGAAATAACCACATAAGAGTAGATGAAGATCATTTTTACCACAGATTAGTAAAACGACCCCTAAGAAACCTAAATCAAAATAAATAAAAATCAACTGAGCACATTTACCTAATATTAAGCTTCCCAAGATTTTAAGATTAAACAAATATTTAAAAATATTAAACAGCAAATTTTTCATGCCCTTGCATTCCTCTCCATTTGGGAGGGGGGAGGAAAGGGGGGGATGGTGAGTGAGACTTGCGGGAAGGGAGGAACAAGGGGAGGTTGGGGTTTATGGGTGGTTATAACTGACACATGTTTTTGTCATGCTGTACTTTGTTATGCAGATTTTCTTCGTTTCTGCTGGTTTTTTCATGTCAATAAAAATTGTTTACAATCTAAACAGCAACTTTACCCACAAGAAATTTTTCCAAAGAGTGGTTCAACAAAGATGTAATTGAATTCCCTATAGCCAATTATGCACTTACAGGGAGCCAGAGGATAAAGGTCTCTCCTGTAGCCACTACTCATGGCCTAAGTTGGAGAAAAGCCTTCCTCCCCTCCTGAGTGTAATTGACAACACCGGGGAACGTAATCACCCTTTGGCCACTAAAGAGCATATCTTTACACTTAAATCTCATCTGTTTAAGATTTACTTTATCAGACTGAGCACAAAATACAATCGATTTGGCTATACTAGAGATGTAATCAAACAATGCAGATCTGAACTTTTCTTCGGTGTGATCATATCTGCTAATCTTATGGTAGCCAAACACGTAGAAAAGGTGATGACAAAAGCTAGAAGGATGCTTGGGTGCACAGGGAGAAGAATTGCAAGCAGGAAAAAGGAGGTGATGATGTCCCTGTATAAGACTCTGGTGTGACCTCATTTAGAATATTGTGTACAATTCTGGAGACTACGTTCAAAAAATGTAAACAGGATGGAGTTGGTCAAGAGGCTAGCTACTAAAATGGCAGATGAGATTCAACGTGGATAAGTGTAAAGTGATGCATGTAGGTAACAAAAATCTCATGCACGAATATAGAATGTCCAGGTGGTACTTGGAGAGACCTCCCAGGAAAGAGACTTGGGAGTTATGATCGACAAGTCGATGAAGCTGTCCATGCAATGTGTGGCGGAGGCGGCAAAAAGGGCGAACAGAATGCTAGGAATGATAAAGAAGGGGATCACGAACAGATCAGAGAAGGTAATCATGCCGCTGTACCGGGCCATGGTGCACCCTCACCTGGAGTACTGCATCCAGCATTGGTCGCTGTACATGAAGAAGGACACGATACTACTCGAAAGGATCCAGAGAAGAGCGACTAAGATGGTTAATGGGCTGGAGGTGTTCCCTTACAGTGAAAGATTAGAGAAACTGGGCCTTTTCTCCCTCGAACAGAGGAGATTGAGAGGAGACATGATCAAAACATTCAAGGTACTGAAGGGAATAGACTTAGTAGATAAAGACAGGTTGTTCACTCTCTCCAAGGTAGAGAGAACGAGAAGGCACTCTCTAAAACTGAAAGAGGATAGATTCCGTACGAATGTAAGAAAGTTCTTCTTCACTCAGAGAGTGGTAGAAAACTGAAACGCTCTTCCGGAGTCTGTCGTAGGGGAAAACACCCTCCAGGGATTCAAGACAAAGTTAGACAAGTTTCTGCTGAACCAGAACGTACGCAGTTGGGCTAGTCTCAGTTAGGGCACTGGTTTTTGACCAAGGGCCGCAGTGTGAGCGGACTGCTGGGCACAATGGACCACTGGTCTGACCCAACAGCGGCAATTCTTATGTTTTTATGTTCTCACAAAATGTATGGGGGCAATCTTAAAAATGTATATATACATAGAAAGATATGAGAGGGGACATATGATAAGAGGGGTTTAAATACCTTCATGGCATAAATACACAGGTGAGTCTCAGTTGAAAGGAATTTCTGAAATGAGGAGGCATAGAATTTCGGTTACCAGATATCCGGATTTCCCCGGACATGTCCTCCTTTTGAGGTCACGTTCGGTGGTCCGGATGGCTTTTCAAAATCTGGCACTTTGCCCGGGTTTTGAAAAGCTTCCATGCGCAGATGCCCTCCTGCCTGACGAAAGCAGGCAACGGGGCTGGGACAGAGCTGAGGTGGGACTTGGGTGCGGGTCTAGGAGTCCGGAATTTCCATTTAGAAAATCTGGCAACCCTACATAGGATGAAGGTGAAAGGATAGACTCAGGAGCAACCTATGGAAATATTTCTTTATGGAAAAAGTGGTGAATGTATGGAATGGTCTCTCAGTGGAAGTAGTGGAGACGAAGGGCTAGATTCACTAAGCCCAACGATCCGATCTGATCCGTGGGCGATCCGATCCATGGCCAGGCGGGCGATTCACTATCTTGTTTGCATGTAAATGATTTGCACTTAGGTGAAAATCATTCGCTTGCAAACTCCGACTCAAAATCGATTGAGTCGGGGCAGAGCCCTGACAGTAGTGACAGGAGAAGCAGCCTCCTATCACTGCTGTCAGGGCTTCTGCCAGCTTTTTAAATTTTTTTTTTTAATTGGGCAGATATTTTGCGTGTTTTACACGTGTTTCACATGCAAAATATCAGCCTGATTTTTTTTTTTTTAATTTTTTTACCCCACATCTCCTGACAAGTGCCCCTTCCCCCCTCCTTCCCTCCCCGAACCCAAAAAATGTGTCCTGCTGCCACCCTTTAATGGCAAGAGGGTTCACACTCCCTCCTGTCATCGGTCTCACTCCTGACTCCCCCCCAAAACAAACAGCAGGAGGGATGCTGACTCCCTCCTGTCACCCACCGGATGCCCCCTCCTCGTTCCCAGTCCCCTTCTCACCCCCCTCCCCATACTTTTAATGGAGTGGGAGGGGTGCTCAATCCCTCCTGCTCCAATGCCTCCCGTGACAATTCTGAGGCCTTAGGCCCTGCCCCAGTGCATCATGTGATGCATGGGGAGGGGCCTAAGGCCTTGATTGGCTCAGGCACTTCGGGCATCCCTCCTGCCATAGGCGAATGACGGCGACGGGCATTAGACAGCATGGGCATCGGCACACAGAGGGGCATTGGTGCGGGTTAAAATCACAGGCTGGCAATGTGATTTTTGCAGAATATATAAAAAAGGAAGAATTCTTTTTTATATATATTCTGCAAAAGCGCATTGCCAGTCAGTGGTTTTAAAGGGCAGAATAGGGAAGAGTCGGTAAGGAAATGAAGCGACTGGTCCTCAGCAGTCACTTCACATCGGATTGGCCAGCCCAATCGGTGCTCCTTCTTCTGTTTAGTGAATCATGTCCTTCCTGCTTTGCTTGCCATTTCCCCTCATTTGCATGCGCGGATCGGATCAGGTCGGAGGTTTATCGACCAGGAGGTTAGTGAATCAGGTCGGGGAACAATCGCAAAATCAGTAAAACTGGTTTTGCAATTGTTGGGACACGATCAAAAGGTTTAGTGAATCTAGCCCGAAGTCTTTATGAGTATCTGAATCCAAGAAAGCTTGGTACAAGTACATAAGATCTCTATGGAAAAAGAAAGGGCATGGTATAAAATGGCAGACTGTATGGGCCCATATTGTGACCTTAGAATTACATAGATCTAACTGTACTGAAAGTTGGCTCGCAGTTAGAACCTTGTAATCCCATGCATAGACTAATTTCTGTTTATAGAACCATGTAATTTCTTATGAAATGAAGGAACGGTTAAGTTGCAATAAATCCTCGTGAGTGTTGTAACATCTACATGTCAGATAGAACCCGGAAGTCATCGGAGTTAAAAATACTGAAAATTGTCACTTAGAACCCTATAATTCTAAGGTCGCGATATGTCTTTATCTGCCATCATTTTTTCAATGTTTCTAAGAAAGATTAAGGTTTTAGAAAGGCCTTCACAGCCCCAGACTTGAATATTATTGAAAATCTGTGAAGAAATTTCAAATATACAGTACATGCAAGGAGTTCTAAGAATGTTTATGATCTAGAAGAGTTTGGCAAAAAATGGTGGGGAAAAATTTTGCGCACAACTATATGTGGCCATCATGGCAAAAATCAGGAAGTTGTCGTCAAAAGTAGCAGCAGCAAGCAATAGTCACTGCACATGAACATTCAGTCTTATGATGATGTTTGCGGTTTTAGTAGATAACTTCTTAGATCTATGGAGGAACTAAACCCACATGTGGAATTACTATAAATAAACAGGCAGTCTCACAGAAGCTTCTTTGCGTTTCCCTCGTTTCTCATGCTCTAAAGGTTACTGCATATATCAGCTAAATAGGCAAACATGAATTCCTGAAAGCAGCAAGCACTTCTGAGAGAGAGAGAGAGAGCACTGATTGCACTTATATTTCCTGTTGCTTTCTGAAATTGGGTTTTGAGGTGTGCAACCTACATATGTGACTTGCTTAGGACATTATGTGTAAGGAGGTCGCCATTGACCCTATCCCCTTCCACTCTTATGCAGGCTTCAGCCAGTCCAGAACTGGACCCTGCTGCAAAAACATGGAGGATTTGTACATGCCTGAGGTGAAGCCGTGCTTGCTCCTAGTTGCTCTGTGGAGGAAGTCCCTATCATCACCAGAAGAAGAGCCCTCAGTCAGGAAGGCACCAAAGCTGTTGATGAAGGTGGGAAACTTGAGAATATTGGGCTGAGTGGTTATTGGGAGGAAGAAGGAGGCAGGGCTGGTGCTAGACATGATGGGGCCCAGGGTAGATTGCTTGAGGGTTGTCCTTCTTTCAGTTTCCCTGTTTGCCTATGCCTAACACTCGTCCTAAAGTTTCTCTAAAGTTCCAGCTTTGGCTTTATCTCAACTAATGTGGGCAGAACAAACTTTAGGTTTTTGTTTTTTTTAATTATTATTAAATTTTGATAAACATATAACAACTCAGAACAGAATGCAAGCGGAATATCACATACAAAGAACAATGCTCCCTGTCCCAGATCTGGCCTAACTAATACAGAGTACTCCTTACTGAACAGGTAACAGAGACCATCTATCAACCCCCCAAACTTTAGTTTTTTCCCTTTCCATATTGTTCATTCCTTCCCTTTCCCCAACCTTTTATTTATTTATTTATTGTAACCTACCGACTCCATTCTTTCCTAGTTGGTTTGATTGTTTAATTGTATTTTATGTTACCTGCTCTATTTAATTTTTATATTTGCTTATTTTAAACTTTTATTGTAAACCACTTAGATTTACCCTTGGTTTTATATTTGCGGCATATTAAATAAATTGAACTTGAACTGAGAAGAGGCAGATGCTTGTCTGAATGGAGGGAGAAGGATTAGCTCACTGGAGGAGGAAGGGAAGCAAGATAGAGCAGGATACCACAAAATAGGAACATTAGAAGATTTGGGGGAGAGGGGAGAAAAAAAGTTATGTTAAAAACTGTGGTGAAAGGTAAACAGAGATGGTCAGGTGAGATACAGGTGCAGGACAGATTGTGGGAAGGGAAAGGAGGGGAAATGTTAGAACCTGTGGATAGCAGGTGAGAGAAAATGGGTTTCAAAGGATAATGGTGCTGAGAAGAGGGTGAGAGAGTTCAGAGGGGACAGAAAGAAAGAGGTATTCTTTACCAGAGTCACCGTCAGTACTGAAGGAAGAAATGCTGTACCAAAACTGCCATTGACACCAGGTACTGATGTTATTTTTCTTACAATACATCAATGAGCCTAGAGCTGGTCTTTGAATCAGTAGCCAGATGATGAAGAACCCTTTTGCCTCACCAGTGAAAGCATGAGCATGATCTATACAGGACGGCAGGCACCCAAGCAACTTCTCTCACAGCTGAACTAGGTTTACCATATTTTGAGCCTTACAAACCCAAACACATGACCCTGCCACATTCTGCCTCCAGCTCCGCTCCCCTCAAAGCCTCATCTTCTTCCCCAACGAGCTCCGGCCGCATCTGGAGGGCCTCGAGCACGCGTGGATGTGTGTGACGTCATCTCCACATGCTCAGAGGCCCTCCAGATGCGGCCGGAGCTCATCGGGCCTTTCCAAAACCCAGACAAACTGCTGGGTTTTGGAAAGTTCGTCCAGGCATCTGGACTGTCCTCTAAAAAAAGGACACGTCTGGGTTTACCCAGATGTTTGGTAACCCTAAGCTGAAATCTAAGGAGCATTATCTCTCAGGTCCTGAAGCATAAAAGGTTTTCTGTGCAAGTAAGACTCGTTAAAGTAATCTTGCTGGCAGAAAAACCCTCCTCCCAATTCATATAAGGGTTCTCCATGGCTGCTACCAATCATCTTAGCAGCTATCAAGAATCCTATGCTAATACATTACATGGAGCTCATGATTACCAGTGACCTGGTTTTGTGTGTCAAAGGAAAGACACCTTCTCTCCTGGGTATTAGAAGGTAGAACATCTAGCCTGCAGTTTGCCCCAAGGATGTAATGCACTACAAGATTAGAAGCAGAGAGTCCTGTGTAGTAAGGTTGCCATATGGCTCCAGAAAAAAGAGGATGGATTGAGACATCCGAGTTTTACTTCCATTACTTTCAAAGGAAGTAAAACCCAGATGCCTCAATCCATCCTTCTTTTTCTGGAGCCATATGGCAACCCTACTATGTATTAAACTCACTAAACAAGGGAACTTTAATAATCAAAAGTGATATACATCTCCACTTTCATTGATCACCTTAAAATACCATAATATATAAATATATAGATGATAACTTCACAATCTGGTATGTGCTTATTAGTGAACGCTCAGACCCACAACTATAACCCAGTGAAAGATCACGGAGTAGCTGTATATAGAGACCATCATTGCATGTTCACAGGAAGGTTTGTTCTGGCGATGCAGATTTTCACCAGCAGGCCACACAAATGTATGGGAAATTTGTGGAGCGAGGCTCGTGAAACAAGCGTGGAAAAGAGCACGCAATTGTCAGCATGAATGGTTGTTTCACCCCCAGGAGCGCAGTGGTGAAGGGGCCATGGTGTGTGTACTGCCGTATTCCAGCCAGAGTTATCAGATCAAACAGATTATTCTTAGGCACTGGTCAATGTTACAGGTACATGAGGGTATGAGGGAAGTCCCTCGGTTTGCTTTCACACGTGGGTGTAATTTGGCTGAGATCCTCAAACATAGAGAGCATACACGACATTCCACACTGGGTCCCCACATCGGTTGTGGACAATGCGTGTATTGCCAGCATGTACTGGACACTGACCATTTGCGTATTCGTAGATCAGGGGTAAGAAATTTTATTTGCGAACTGGGACTAATTGCCTTGCTCGGGCAGTGGTATAATGCATAGTGTGTCCTTGTGGTTTGTACTACATAGACTTAAGGTAACTTTAGTGACCACATGAAAAATCCAGAGTTCATTCACTTCACGGTCCTCAGAGAGCCACACCAAGTGAGTAGATATTTAATCCCTGAGTGTGGTAGCCATCCTCATCGGAACCAATCATGGTGAGTAATTATATCTGGATATAATTTATATAATAAAGTGTAAGTGCATAGTAATAAATAGTAATAGCGATTTATCTTTAAGTTAATTCTGCTCTGTCTGAATCCCCGCCGACGCGTTTCAAATAGCTTCCTCAGGGTCGGGGAACAGATTAAAGAACATTTTGAATTTCTAATTTTTAGAGTGTATCTAATGCCATATCAGTCATGTCGAGGTTTCAATTAGAGGTGCGTACTTATAAGTGCGTACTTATAAGTACATACTTAAAGTGCGTACTTAAAAGTATGTACTTATAAGTGCGTACTTAAAACTGCGTACTTACAAGTGCATATTGATAAGTGCTTACTTACATGTGCGTACTAAGTGCGTACTTACAAGTGTGTACTTATAAGTATGTACCGCTAAGTTCATACTTATAAGGGCGTACTTATAAGTGCATACTTAAAGTGAGTACTTACAAGTGCGTACTTAAAACTGCATACTTACAAGTGCGTACTTACAGGTGCATACTTACAGTGCGTACTTAAAGTGCATACTTACAAGTGCATACTTACAAGTGCGTACTTTTCAGTGCTTACTTACATGTGCATACTAATAAGTGCGTACTTATAAGTATGCGTACTTACAAGTGCGTACTTACAAGTGCGTACTTATAAGTACATTCTTAAAGTGCGTACTTACAAGTGCTTACTTAAAGTGCGTACTTACAAGTGCGTACTTGTCAGTGCTTACTTACATGTGCGCACTAAGTGCGTACTTACAAGTATGTACTTACAAGTGCGCACTTATAAGTGTGTACGTATAGATTCGTAATTACAAGTGCGTACTTATAAGTTCGTACTTACAAGTGCGCACTTATAAGTGCATTTCAACAAGTGCTTACTTACAAGTGCATACTTAGAAGTGCGTACTAACAAGTGCGTACTTACAGGTGCATACGTTTAAGTTCATACATACAAGTGCCTACTTATAAGTACGTACTTACAAGATGACATTGCATATTTTAAAGTCATCTGCCGCGACATCTTTGAAAAAAAACTTACTCATAAATGATAATTAACATTTTCTCTGCGTATTGTGTGCTTTTTGGTTATTGTTACTATTATGAAATAATAAGATATTGTGTGCGCATGAAAAATGAATCGAAGAAATTAAGAACATAAGAACATAAGAAGTTGCCTCCGCTGAGGCAGACCATAGGTCTATCCTGCTCAGCGGTCCGCTCCCGCGGCGGCCCATCAGGCCCATTGCCTGAGCAATGGTCTATACCTATCTATACCCCCCAATCCCTTTTTCTTCTAGGAATCTATCCAAACCTTCTTTGAAACCATTTAATGTTTTCCTGTCTACTTTTTCTATGCCCTTCAGGATCTTGAAGGTTTCTATCATGTCTCCTCTAAGTCTTCGCTTTTCCAGGGAGAAAAGTCCCAACTGCTTCAATCTGTCGGTATATGGGAGATTTTCCATTCCCTTTATCAGTTTGGTTGCTCTTCTTTGTACTCCCTCAAGTACCACCATGTCTTTCTTGAGGTACGGCGACCAGTACTGGACACAGTACTCCAGATGCGGCCGTACCATTGCACGATACAGCGGCATGATGACTTCCTTCGTCCTGGTCGTAATACCCTTCTTAATGATACCCAGCATTCTGTTTGCTTTCCTAGAGGCTGTGGCGCATTGCGCCGATGCCTTCAGTGTTGCGTCTACCATCACTCCCAGGTCTCTCTCCAGGTTACTAACCCCTAGTGGTGTTCCCCCCATTTTGTATGTGAACATCGGGTTCTTTTTCCCCACGTGCATGACCTTGCATTTCCCCACGTTGAAGCTCATCTGCCACTTTTCGGCCCACTTTTCCAGCTGCGTTAGATCCTTTTGGAGATCCTCGCAGTCTTCCTTGGTTTGAGCCCTGCTGTATAGTTTGGTGTCATCTGCAAATTTAATGACTTCACACTTAGTTCCCGCCTCTAGGTCATTTATGTAGATATTGAACAAGAGCGGTCCCAGCACCGACCCCTGCAGAACTCCGCTCGTGACCCCTTTCCAGTCTGAGTAGTGGCCCTTTACGCCAACCCTCTGCTTCCTGTTTGACAGCCAGTTTTTGATCCATCGGTGGACCTCCCCTTGTACCCCGTGGTTCCATATCTTTTTAAGCAGTCTCTCGTGTGGCACCTTGTCGAAGGCTTTTTGGAAGTCAAGGTAAATGATGTCTATAGATTCCCCTTTATCCACCTGGCTGTTCACTCCCTCAAATTGGGGGCGGGGTTGTGCATACTAACAAGTGCTTACTTACAAGTGCGTGCTTATAAGTGCGTACTCATAATGCTGGCATTAGCATCTAGCGCGCGTGGCAATGCAGTGCGTGCTAAAACAGCTAGCGCAGCTTAGTAAAAGGATCCCTTACAGATAGAAAGTGTGGGCTGTGATACTGAAGCTGTTCTTGGTGGTTTTTATTTATTTTGTTCAGATTCAGTTCACACCTTTTTTTCAGCAGTAACTCAAGGTGAATTACATCCAGGTATTCTAGGCATGTTTGTTTATTTATAATTCGCCTTTATCAAAGCAGAGTACAGTACAACACACACAATAAAATTGACTTACTACATAAAATATCATCATAAAACAAAAAATTCCACACATCATAAACCAAAATCATAAAAATCAACCTTATTACACAATCATCAATTCTTCTTTTTCATGGCCATGGAGAGCTTACAGACTATAGTTTAAGTGACTTACCCAAGATCATGAGGAACAGCAGTGGTTTTTGAAATGAGTTTCCTTAGTTGTCAGCCTGGTGCTCGAAGCAGTAGGCTACAGCTGGCAAAAAAGTATTGCAGTGGAGGTGAAATGGGGGCAGGGCATGACCCAGCTTGGGAGATAAAACCTCCCACTTAAAAACTGCCCTCACATGGTATCTCTGCAATGTTTCTTATTGCTGTTGGAGTTATTGAATTTTATCCCAATTTAACTCTTATCTTAGTTCAAGCTTATGTCAGACTTTCCTACAGCTATATTTTAATTAATGATTTTATCACTTAATTTAGTGTGCCTCCTTGTTAGTATGATTCCTGCCTATCATATAGGACGGTGGGGTTAAATGCAAGCCTCACACCAAGAATATAACCTGTTATTGTCTTTCAAACTTTACTGTAGTATTCACACTAAGCTTGTTAATTTCTAGGCATCCACAAAAATTTTTAAAATAACGTGACTCACTTAAGCTTTGTAAGCTCTACTGAGAAATAACTATCTCTTGAAAGTTTTAGCGTACAGCGCTGCGTACATCTAGCAGATAAAAGAGGACGGATTGAGACATCTGGGTTTTACTTCCATTGAAAGCAATGGTAAGAGTGGATAGCGTAGCTGGTTTTAAGAAAGGTTTGGACAAGTTCCTGGAGGAAAAGTCCATAGTCTGTTATTGAGAAAGACATGGGGGAAGCCACTGCTTGCCCTGGGTCGGTATAGCATGAAATGTTGCTACTCCTTGGGTTTTGGCCAGGTACTAGTGACCTGGATTGGTTACCATGAGAACGGGCTACTGGGCTTGATGGACTATTGGTATGACCCAGTAAGGCTATTCTTATGGTCTTAACCCTAGTCAGAGCAAGATGGCAGTTGCTAAATTGGCAGGGTAAGCCTCATCTTACCTCTGAAGATTTTTCCCTTGCTATGGGGAAAACCAGGAAAGGCACCAAGTTTCCAAGTTTATTATTTCTTTGATATACCGTCTATCAAAATATATCTAGACGGTTTACAATCAATAAAAACATTTTAAAATAAAAACAGTATCTACATATGACAATTAAGCAACTGGGGAAAAGAGGGGGAGGGGGGTCACAGAAACCATACAGGACTAACATGACAGGAGGGGAGGAACAGGCAAGAGGTGGTACAAAAAAATAATAAAATGTCAGAAAGGGAGAGGATAAAACAAAAGGAGATATTTCGCTTCAAAAGAAGTGTTTCGTATAAATAGTCTGAATCGGATGTTATTCGGGGGAGGGGGGGAAGGCTCCATGACTGGTCTGATTGTTTTACCTGGCTCGGCTTCGATGGAATCTTTGGTGAGGCAGCTGCTGGGAAACTGCTGGAAGGAGGAATGGGCTCTCCCCAGGTTTCATTGAAATCTCTTTCCTACGATGAATGCAAGCTCCTGGAGATTGTGGATCATGAAGAAGGAAATTCTGGACCGAGAGCAATATTCAAATGCAGATGTACTGCATGCCCATCAACTGCTATCCATGGATCTTCATTGTGAGGCATTTTTATAAACTTCATTTTTCAAAGTTTACAGATACATAATAAGATCATATTCTATTTCCCCTACATCCTTCGCTATCTTTGTGATAAACAAATCAGAGTTGGATAACAGTCGCTAAAAACAATGATTAAGATAAACAGGCCTCACTTTGGACCTAAGTTATATAAGGGGCTTGTATGTTCTGAAATTTATTCACATACTCATCTCTAATAGCGGGAGACAGCGTATCCAGATTTTTTCCCGAAGAGAGGCAGCGTGGGAGCCCTGCTCCGCCCCTCTCCCTGACCGAAAGGGAACATTTAAAAGAGCACAGCAGCCAGCTGGGCCCCCTTTCAGGCCACCAGTGGGAGACAGCGTATCCAGATTGTTCCCGAGGAGAGGCAGCATGGGAGCCCTGCTCCGCCCCTCTCCCTGACCGAAAGGGAACATTTAAAAGAGCACAGCAGCCAGCCGGGCCCCCTTTCAGGCCACCAGCGGGAGACAGCGTATCCAGATTGTTCCCGAAGAGAGGCAGCGTGGGAGCCCTGCTCCGCCCCTCTCCCTGACCGAAAGGGAACATTTAAAAGAGCACAGCAGCCAGCCGGGCCCCCTTTCAGGCCACCAGCAGGAGACAGCGTATCCAGATTGTTCCCGAGGAGAGGCAGTGTGGGAGCCCTGCTCCGCCCCTCTCCCTGACCGAAAGGGAACATTTAAAAGAGCTCAGCAGCCAGCCGGGCCCCCTTTCAGGCCACCAGCGGGAGACAGCGTATCCAGATTGTTCCCGAGGAGAAGCAGCGTGGGAGCCCTGCTCCGCCCCTCTCCCTGACCGAAAGGGAACATTTAAAAGAGCTCAGCAGCCAGCCGGGCCCCCTTTCAGGCCACCAGCGGGAGACAGCGTATCCAGATTGTTCCCGAGGAGAAGCAGCGTGGGAGCCCTGCTCCGCCCCTCTCCCTGACCGAAAGGGAACATTTAAAAGAGAACAGCGCCAATGCCTTTGTGAAGCGCCTGCAGTGATGACAGTCGGATTCTGAAGCTAACAAAATAACAGGCTCCAATCAGGTAATCACTTAGATTTAAGCACAACTAACTTGTTGCTATACCTTACCATACGCAAAGGTTGGAATACCTTGTTAAACTTAATTCGTGGGTAAACCTTGTTATACTTAATTTGTAAAACCTGTCCCCCGCCAGGATCAGGTTATCAGTTAGCTTCATTCTCAACTAACCTGCTGTACCTAGTTATACTTAACAGTTGGTATACCTTGCTATACTTAAGCGGTTGGTTTTACCTTGTAATATTGTATATTACATTGTAATATTACCTTGTAATATTGCTATACTTAATTTTGTTGGTCGTACCTTGTAATATTGTAATTGTTGTATTCATCTCACACTATCCTGTTTAAACATCTAAGAACACTAAGAACAACTCTCACCACTCAGGCATAGGCAATCCAAAGAGACAGATAACACCAATAGAGCAAAGAACTCCAGAACCAACACCCCTTTTTACACACAAAAATGGCAACACACACATTTAAACTCATCCTAGTCCTACTACTGCTCTCCCTACTCATAGAGAAATGGAAAACTGCAGGATACCACACACATTCTATACCTATCCTCACAACACACAGACTGGTTCAACCCAACAGGAAAGTCCAAACCTCCAGAATCCTGACACCTTGTCCATCATCCAACCACAAAAACATTCTCACAATCTGGGGAAAAAGACCCCCAACAAAACCTAAGACAAGACCACAAAAACTTCAAACACCTTCCAGAACACTAATCAATACACTAACTACTCACCCTCTCATAAAATTCACATCAATAGCATGCGCATATATGAATATACTATCTATCATCCCAAAGACAGAACTAATCAAAGACTAGCTGATCAAAGATAATCTAGGTTGCCTCTTCCTAGCCGAAACCTGGCTCACTTCTGACTCAGACCCAAGCATTACTGAATTCTGCCCAAACGGATACAAACTAAAGCTAGTATGTAGAGAAAAGAGAAGAGGCGGAGGTCTAGCAATCATTGCAAAAAACAACTTCAACATTAAAGTCCTAGCCATGCACTCCACCCCCCACCTAGACCTTAGCCTGCCAACTTTCTGACAACACTCTCACAGGAACTCTGAACTGCCTTCTCTGCTATGTCACACCAGGAAAATGGAACACCTCTAAACAAGAACTCGAAGAATTTATCCTCCAGCATTCCCTCTCCTCCACACATAACCTGATCCTAGGAGACATCAATCTCCACTTAGAAGACCACACCTCCAAACAAGTAGCAGACATTCTTTCATACCTCAACACCCTATCTTACCAGATACTCAATCCCGAACCCACGCATGAAAAGGGCCATCAACTTGATATAGCCGCTTACACTTCCCCCAACCTTAACACACAAAACATCCACATCACCAACGGCTCGTGGCATCCCACCTTATGGTCTGACCATTACAAGTACACCTTCACAATTAACTGGGTGCAGAATAACAACAAACCCACGCCACACACAACAAGCTTCAAGTCCAGAAAGAAAATCGAACCTACCACATTCTGGGACACAGTAGACCCAGAAATAGACCTAAACAATCCCAAAGGATTCATAAACACCTGGCGCTCCACAAGTGAATCCGCTTTAAACAAACTAGCACCACTAAAAACAAAAAATAAAATATGCAGACCATCAGACAAATGGTTTGACGCTGAACTCCTACACCTAAAAAGACAATGCAGACAATTAGAAAGGACATGGAAAAAACAGAAACAAGACCACCCCAAAACAGAATGGAGACACCAAATCAAACAATACAAAATCAAACTGAAGGAAAAAAGAACAGACTACTACTCCAAACTCATTGGCACCGATAAACCGGACACAAAAAAACTTTTCAACCTTGTCAGAAATCTCACTGATACCAAACCCCACCTCGCCACCCTAGGAAACCAAACTCCAACAGCCTCCCAACTAGCGGACCATTTCAAACACAAAATCATCACAATCAGATCCACATTCAACAACTCTCGAAACATCTTAGAAGAGATACTAACAAAACCCACAAAAGACGAAGCCACCTCAGCAGATAGGAACTGGACCAACTTCCCAACGACACAATGGTCAGACCTAGACCGGCTGTATAAAAAATACAGCAAATCTTCATGTGATTTGAACAATTGTCCTTATCTACTAGCTACAGCGTCCACTAAATTCACAGCTGGTCTCACGCTATGGCTGCAAACCACCCTAAGGGAAGGTCAGTTCCCCCCGGAACTTGGCGAAATCATAATTACTCCCATACTAAAAGACCCCAAAGGCCCAATAGACAGCCCAACAAATTATAGACCAATCGCTTCTATACCTCTATACGTCAAACTCATAGAGGGTCTAGTAGCACAATATCTCGCCAATTACCTAGAAGACCACCACATCCTACACCCTACTCAATCCGGATTCAGAACCAATCACAGTACTGAAACACTTCTGGTTTCCCTACTAGACATAGCCCGTCAGCACATCAGCAAAGGAAATAAGTTACTAATCATCCAACTCGATCTTTCAGCAGCATTCGAATTAGTTGACCATTCCATACTACTCCAGATACTAGATGCCATAGGAATATCAAGTAATGTTCTCAACTGGTTCCAAGGATTCCTCAAAACAAGATCATACAGAATCAAGTCAAATGATCTTCTATCCGACTCATGGTCAAACCCCTGCGGAGTTCCACAAGGATCCCCTCTATCGCCCATACTTTTCAACCTCTTCATAGCATCCCTAGGCATGGCCCTAGACGCCCTAAACATTACATCCTTCAGCTACGCGGATGATATAACCATCCTCCTCCCCTTCGACATCCAAGACCCCACCTCCAACGGACGCCTGAAAACAACATTGGAAACTGGAGAAAAATGGATGACGAACCACAAGTTAAAACTGAATGCGGAGAAAACCAAATTCCTACTACTAGAGAAGGAACAAAAACCATCCCTAACAGAACTAGATGTAAACACAATCAAATATCCAATACAGAATATTCTCAAAATTCTGGGAACACACCTAGACAGAGGCTGCACAATGCAAACACAAATACACAAAACCATAAAAAAAGCATTCTTCACCATGCGAAACCTAAGAAAAATAAGAAAATTATTTTCCAAAGAACACTTCAAGATCATTGTACAATCCCTCATACTCAGCTCCTTAGATTACTGCAACAGCCTCTACCTACCTTGCCCAAATACTATGATAAAACAACTACAGACCGTTCAGAACACAGCTATCAGACTCATCTACTCGCTCAGCAAATTCGACCACGTCACACCCGCCTATGTAGACTCTCACTGGCTTCCGATAAAAGCAAGAACTCAATTCAAACTCTACTGCTTACTTTTCAAAGTAACCCATGGTATGGCCCCCAATTACCTGAACAACCGTCTTTGCCGCTACCGACTACCCAGATCAAGAAGAACTCAGAATCTTTTCAACTTCCCCCCTCATAATGGTACCCGACGTAAGAAACTTTACGACAGCCTTCTAGCAACTCAGGCAGCGAAAATTGACCCCACCATCACCAAACTCATGATCAAAACAACAGACATCAAAGTGTTTCGGAAAGAAATCAAAACATTTCTTTTCAAAAAACACGTCCTTACTTAATATTCCCCTCCCCAATCGCACATGCACTCTACCCAGCAAATAACACACTAGTCATCCCCTTGAACCTCATTTACGAAAAATATCCAAACTCCTAAATAAGCATCTTCCTTAGGTATCCATTTAACCTTCTCCTAAATAAGCATCTCCCTTAGGTATCCACTTAACTGATTCCTTCAAAGTTAGGTATCTTTCTTCAGTTGCCTATATTGTTTTCCCCACTGAACCTTGTAACTACTTGAACCCTGTCAAGTTATTCTATCGATAAATCCAGATATCTTATACTTGTATTTCTATACCACAACATGTAATTTACTTAAATCGTTGTAATGTAATTCTCTCGGTAATGTCCTGATCTCTTTTAACTGTAATCCGCTTAGAACCGCAAGGCACAAGCGGAATAGAAATCACAAATGTAATGTAATGTAATGTAATAGCTTGCTAAGAAATTATATATTCCACAACCTATGAAATCCTAATTCATTATCTAACTGGGAGGAAGATGCACAAAGCTTACTGTGCTTGCGGCGGCTCATTTAGACTTTTTGTAACCAGCCTAAATGAAACATTATTGTGTGGCCAATACACAGAAGCTTTGGCCACTTCTTTACCATGTACGGAAGCAGTGTCCGAAAGTCCCATGCTAATGAGCTTAGTAGTATTAAAATGAGCTCATTAGCAGATTCTGTGCAATGCCCAGAACAAAGGGTACTTGGAAAACACCTGCCAAACTACTGACAACTTGGCACTGTCAGTAGGGTCCTGAACTTTACTTTCCTGTCAGTTCTTGAGTGCTGATTAGCTCAGGCACTGACAGGTAAGTCAAGGAAGCACACCACGGCCCCTCACCCCCAACTACTTCCCTGATCCCCAGCCTTCCCCTGAAACAACAACAACAAAAAGTCCAATGGACCTTTCCCAACTCCCCTCCAAAGTAGCTTTTCAAGTTTTATTTAAAATCTGATGGATCACTTAATCAAAATTATAAGTGATTTACATAATATAAAATTTACAATATTCAAGGGGAACTGTATAAAAACTTACAAAAGACGTACAGGACTTACTGTGCCCCCCCCCAAAAAAAAAAAAAAATCCCCAGAAGTCCAGCAGACCCATCCTGACCCCCCAAACTAAAAACAATTCCTGGTAGTCCAGTGGACCTCTCTTGAAGCTCCCCCCTCCCCCCAAAAAAAAAAATTGCTTGTGGTTCAGTGGGCTGATTCCTGCCTGGTGCTTCTTGGAATGAAATGGGAGAGGCCTAAGTACCATATAAGGAGGTTTTCCCTTTATGTGGTACTTAGGCGGCTGCTTCTAGTGCAACCCAAGATGCAATGGACAGGGGAGGAGCATTGCCATTTTGAAAAGGGCAGGGCCAGAGTCAGGAAGGAATAGGAATCCCTCCTACCTCCTTCCAAAGCTACACAGAAGGGTCTTGGGAGTGGTCAGGCCAATGGTTGGTGCAGTTCTACCCCTCTACCTTAATGCACCAGTATGTCAGTATGTCTTATAGCCCATGTCCCCAAGATTTTACTTTTTATTGTAGATTCATTTATACTCCGTTAAAAATCTGATAGGTGGAATATCACATCTTTTTATAAAACTTGAAACTTGAATACAAACAAAATAAAAAAGAGGAACTCCATTATAAATAGGAAAGCTTAGCTCATTCATACAAGAGACAAACATACAACTAATAATTGACATAAGTTTATAAAATAATCTGTTCTATAATTCTGTTTCACAGTTTCATTGATCTCCTTCTCCATCACTATTAACTATTTTCAAATGCCTGAGTAAATAAAAGAAATGCTCTTTTTCTAGTCCAATATCCAGAGGCCCTACCTACATGTGGCATCACCAATCTGTGGTGGTCAAGTAACCTTAATGCTCTCTTTGGTGTACAGAGTGAAACTAAAGAATGTAAATAAGAAAGCTGTTGCTTGTTACTTTCCCGCACCTGTAATTTGAACTCTGATTAAAGAGTTACAAATGCTATTTGGTAAACTGCGGCTAGATTATATTGATCCAATCCCTCCAATCCCACAGCTTCAGCAGAAATTTGCTGCTGTATCCCACAGATTATATGACCCCTGAGGCAGGCAGTCTCTTTATTTTTTGTATGGATGGATTTTGAATGTATCTTAGATATTAATGGTGAGACTAGCCCCCTCTTTTACTAAGGCGCTTTATGATAGAGATGTATAAATACTTATGTGGCAAAAATGCACATGAGTCGAGTCTCTTTCACTGGAATGAGAAGGCATAGGATGAAGTTAAGAGGTGATAGGCTCAGGAAGAAATACTTTTTTACAGAAAGGATGGTAGATGCGTGCAACAGTCTCCCGGAAGAGATGGTGGAGACAGAGACTGTGTCTGAATTCAAGAAAGCCTGGGATTGGCACGTGGGATCTCTTAGAGAAAGAGATAATGGTTACTGTGGATGGGCAGACTGAATGGGCCATTTGGCCTTTATCTGCCATCATGTTTCTGTCTTTGGTTTTCTTACTGCAGTCTTTGGTTTTCTACTGTCCAGAATACCTCCTATGAATGAAAATTTGTTTGTAGGTTGAAAAATTGATTTCATGAAGTTGATGATACAAGCCATATTGTTTTGTCTCTGTGGAAGAGAACAGATCTTTTGAGAAAGCTGTTGAAAGCCAGTTACGAAGGGGTGCTGAAAAGTTCTCAGCCCTATCAACTTCTTAAATTTTGAGCATTATTTTGCCTCTTTAGCTGAAAAGAGTGTTATTTTATTTTGCAGAGTGCCAATATGCAAAATTGTAAAGCTATGTTTGTCATTGTATCAGATCATTGACTGAACCATGTCAACAAAAAGTGTGGAACTCCAAGCCATCATGAAGTTTCTATTCCTGCAGATGAAAACTCCAAAGGAAATCCATGACTATGTAATGCAAATATTGAGTGACAAATGCCCATCATAATCCACAGTGAAGAAGTGATGTGCAAACTATCAGCGTGGAGATTTTGAGACCAAAGATGCAGCAAGGTCTGGAAGGCCTCTAATGGTGTCAACTCCTGAAATTGTTGACCATGTCCATGACCTGATTTTGGCAGATTGGCGAATATTGGCTGAAACAGTTGCTCAGACACTACAGATATCCAGGGAACATGTTGGGTATATGATCCATGAGCAGCTGGATATGTAGAAGCTGTCTGCCATGTGTGTGCCCAAATGTTTGAATGCTGACGAGAAACAACATTGAGTGGACTCTTCCAAGTTGATTTTGCAGCATTTTCAGTGAGCTGGTGCCAGCTTTTGAAATGACTAGATACTATTGATGAAACATGGTTACACCATTTTGATCCTGAGACAAAACAACAGTCCATGCAATAGTGGCACTCAGGTTTTCCAAAGCCAAGTAAATTCATGGCCCAAAAGTCAGCTGGAAAGGTCATGGCCACAGTGTTTTGGGAGGTGTTGTAATGACAGACTCTCTTCCAAAGTGCCAAATAGTTAATGCAGAATACTACTGAAACATGCTGTGCTGATTTAAAGGAGGCATTGAAAGAAAACAGGAGAGAGAAGCTGCATTAAGGAGTTCTCCGTTTGCAAGACAATGCACCTGCTCACGGTTGACATCGTATATCTAGATTTTAAGAATGTGTTTGACAAAGTTTTGCATGAATGACTATTTCAAAAAATTGCAAGCCATGGAATCGAGGGTGATATACTCATGTGGATTAAAAACTGGTTGGCGGATAGGAAACAGAGAGTAGGGGTGAATGGACAATACTCAGACTGGAAAAGGGTCACGAGTGGAGTGCTGCAGGGTTCGGTGCTCAGGCCTGTGCTCTTCAACATATTTATAAACGACCTAGAAATTGGCACAACGAATGAGGTGATTAAATTTGCGGACAATACAAAATTATTCAGAGTAGTGAGGACAAAGGAGGATTGCGAAGACCTACAAAAAGACAAAAATACGCTCGAGGAATGGGCCACGAAATGGCAAATGAGGTTCAACGTGGATAAGTGCAAGGTGATGCATGTCGGTAACAAAAATCATATGCACGAATACAGGATGTCTGATGCTATACTTGGAGAGAACCCCCAGGAAAGAGACTTGGGAGTATTTGTAGATAAATCAATGAAACCGACTGCGCAATGTGCGAAAAGGGCAAACAGAATAATAGGAATGATTAAGAAGGGGATCATGAACAGATCTGAAAAGGTTATCATGCCGTTATGCCGAGCCATGGTATGCCCCCACCTGGAATACTGCGTTCAACACTGGTCGCCGTAAATGAAAAAGGATGCCATACATTAAAAAGGACATAGTACTACTCAAAAGGGTCCAGAGAAGAGCAATAAAAATATTTAAGGGACTGGGGGAGTTGCTGTACGAGGCTAAAGAAACTGGGCCTTTTCTCCCTTGAAAAGAGAAGACTGAGAGGGGACATGATCGAAACATTCAAGATATTGAAGGGAATTGGCTTAGTAGAGACAAGAGATTGTTCACCCTTTCAAAGGTGAAGAGAACGAGAAGGCACTCGCTAAAGCTAGAAGGGAAAAGATTCTGTACAAATGTAAGGAAGTTCTTCTTCACCCAGAGAGTGGTGGAGGTCTGGAACGCTCTCTCAGAGGCTGTTATAGGGGAAAGCACTCTTCAGGGATTCAAGACAAGGCTGGATAAGTTCCTACTGGAACAGAACATACGCAAGTAAGGCTAGACTCAAATAGGGCACTGCTCTTTGACCTAAGGGCCGCCACGTGAACGGACTGCTGAGCATGATGGACCACTGGTCTGACCCAGCAGCAGCAAATCTTATGTTCTCACAAGGCTTACAAAACGATAGATGTTTTGATGCAGTGGGGGTTTCAGTGCATAGACTATCCACCCTATTCACCAGATCTTGCTCCATCTATTTTCTGTTTCCTAATCTTAAAAAGAGTTTGAAAGGGCAACATTTTTCGAGTGATTCTGAGGTGTTTGCAGCAGCAGAGCAGTATTTCAGTGACCAGATATCAGAATATTTTTTTGAACAGTTACAGAAACTTCAGACACGATGTGCCAAGTGTGTTGAGCTTAGGGGTGAATATGTGGAATAACTTGTAAGTTCCATGGCTCATCATTCCCTTCTTGGTTGGGCTAAGAACTTTTCAGCACTCCTTCGTATTGAGATATAGAAAAATTAGATGTCTCTGACTCTGCAGGTGAACAGCTGCCACCAGTAGGCATTTGTGAAAACTATGGTAATTGCTAACATGCAAGAACAAAAACACTGTGGAGAAGATGATGTTCAAGATGGAGGCTTATTTAAAAGTACAGTCCAATAATCCACATGAAGAAATACCTAGGACCCAAATCATTGGCTAACATGCAGACAGAACCAAAGGCATTTTTTGCAATTAGGATAAATCAGAATGTGTATGAAAGCATTCTTTAGATTAGCAAGCACATGCCGGGTTCCATGAAGTCTAAATTCTTGTGTCTTCTGGCGAATTAGGAAGTACTTGGAAAAGAAGCTTTGATTTTATGTCCTGAGGTGAAACAGGTTCTATTTCATTTTACTGGAGAAGATGGGCATGAGCTTGAGGTGTCTAAGACCAAATTAGGGGTCAAGCTGGTGGCAAGGACTAAAACCCTTTTGCTGGTGTTGAGAACCAGGAATTGAATGTTAAGCGATTAAAATAGGTCTGATCCTATGAGCATCTGAGCTGTTACCGCAGTGGCCAGCATTAAAAAACATGCTATGGTTTTATTTTTTTAAAAAGGGGGGGGGGAGGATTAATTATTCATGTCCCAGCTCTGAATATTACATAATTCTCAGGTTCTCTCCGACTCCGCCCTTGCTTCTGGATCATTCCTCCATAGTCCAGTTAGAAAAGATGCTCAGGGGTACTGCCCAGTTAAGTGCCCTGATTATTGACAGAGAGCCTGCTTAGCATGGTTTAACTTAGCAAGAGCTTCTGCCCGGTTAAACCCTATTGAATTTGCTAATGCTGAGCTTTTTCACATCAAGGAACTGGACAGCATAGAATTAAAAGGACAACACTATATAGGATCTTCAAACCCATTCGGTTAAGTTAACTAGAACCTAATGCCAGTGTTAGAGCTAATTAGCACTGGACTAGCATTAGGGTTAATCAGCTCAGAATGTTCAGAGGGCTTTAGTGCAGGAAATGAGTGCACCAAAGATGGCTGCAAATTGTATTTAAATTTACTCAAATGTTAATGAGGTCATTTTCTATTTCCCCCAATGCTCAGAGAACAGCACTTAAACAAACCCTGGAAACCTACAGCCAGCTCAGAGCTGGTGTTGTGGGGTTTGAAGAGAGGATTTTGTTATGATTTTCTGTTTAAAATCTACTGGCTTGATTTGTTCTGGAAGTGGAAGGAAGCCCACAAAAGACCTACCCCCTACTTCAAGCAATCAGAGAAGCCTCACATCAACCCCACAGATCACCCTAAAGAACAGGTTCCAGCTTCTACAGATAGAACCAGCCACTGACTTTCATGACGATTTTCAAGAGGATTTCCAGAAGATGACTCAGGCTCCAGGGGCAACGGACCAGCTCCCTCAGAAGAAGCGCAGAGTGGTAGTCATTGGGGACTCCATGCTGCGAGGCACAGAGGGACCAATATGCAGACCAGATCTACTATCAAGAGAGGTTTGTTGTCTGCCAGGAGCCAGAATCAGGGATGTAACCACAAGCCTAGGGAGACTAGTCAAGCCCCAAGACTACTATCCTATGCTTCTCATCCACGTCGGGACGAACAACACCGCCAGGAACACCCCGGAGAAGATACCCGAAGACTTTAGAGCCCTGGGTGAGAAGCTGAAGCAAATGGGAGCACAGGTGGTCTTCTCCTCCATCCTTCCAGTGAGAGGTAAGGGAAGAACCAGGGAAGATCGCATCCAGAAAACAAATGAATGGCTACATGGATGGTGCAGGGAGATGAACTTCGGCTTCCTGGACCACGGAGAGGCACTACAGGGACTACAGGGATCGGATGGGCTCCACCTAACCAGAAGAGGGAAGAATGTCTTCGGTAGACGACTGGCTCACCTACTCCAAAGGGCTTTAAACTAGGTGAGTTGGGGGAGGGAACCTTTTCTCATCCTGGTAAGGTAAGTAACCATCCTGGTATGGTAAGTAAATACTCCATTACTGAGTCTGAGGTAAGTACTTACTCCGCAGTCACTACCGCAGGGGACATACCTACTCAGAAGGGACGAACTAACTCAAACAGGGAATTAAAGGGAATACTGAGTCAAGCGGGAAAATCTTCGCACAGACCGGGCATACACGAAGTATGGAAGGCTATGTACATCAATGCCCGCAGTTTAGGCAATAAAATATTGGAATTGGAGACGGAAATGAGGAGTGCTGACCTAGATGTGGTGGCAATATCTGAAACTTGGTTCACAGATTCCCATGGATGGGATATGGCTATACCAGGTTATAGCTTACTCCGCAGAGACAGAGAAGGTAAGAACGGAGGAGGAGTGGCACTATATATCAAGGGAGAAATCAAAGTTACCAGAATCACAGGTGTCAGGTATACAGGGGAGTCCCTCTGGGTGAACCTTGCCAGGGGAAGTGGCAAATGCCTATATCTGGGCATTGTATACAGGCCTCCTAAACAACAGGACGACATAGACAAAGAATTAATTGAAGACATTGAGACCTTCATTCTGCGTGGAGACACTGTACTGTTAGGAGATTTCAACATGCCAGATGTAAACTGGAACAAGATTTCAGCCACATCCAGCAGCAGCAGAAAGCTGCTAACATCTATACGGGGGGCAAAACTCAAACAGATGGTTCTGGAGCCCACCAGGAATCAGGCGATTCTCGACCTGATACTCACCAATGGAGATAGCGTCACAGATGTTTCGGTAGGTGAGGCGTTGGCCTCCAGCGACCACAGAATGGTGTGGTTTCACCTCAGGAAGGGATCCACGAGGTCGAACACGTCAACGAAGGTCCTTAACTTTAAGGGCACTGACTTCGAGAGCATGGGAAATTTTGTCTATGAGGCGCTGCAAACCCAAGACACAACAGATGATGTGGAGGTCATGTGGTCAGCTTTAAAATCTACCCTACAGGAGGCAACCAACCTTTTTATAAGGTCTGTGAGTAAATGGCGGAGAAATAACAAACCCCAATGGTTCTCTGCAGAGATCTCAGAACTCATAAAACAGAAGAAAAGAGCATTTGTATCCCACAAACTATCACATCGACCAGAAGACAAAGAAGCTTATCTAGAAAAATCTAGAACTGTCAAACCGGCGGTCAGATACGCCAAACTCAGGATGGAAGAAGATTTAGCTAGGAATATTAAAAAAGGGGATAAATCCTTCTTCAGGTATGTTAGTGATAGAAAGAGGAATACAGACGGGATAGTGCGCCTAAGGAAATCTGACGGCAACTTTGCAGAATCGGAACCCGATAAAGCCGACCTACTGAACAAATACTTCTGCTCAGTATTTACCTGTGAGGCACCAGGATCCGGCCCACAGCTGCAAACAAGAGAGAGCTCAGAAGACCCATTCAGGAATTTTGAATTTTCCACCAGCAGCATCTACCAAGAATTATCAAGGCTCAAAGTGCATAAAGCCATGGGACCAGATAATTTGCACCCCAGAGTGCTTAGGGAATTGAGAGATGTCCTGGCAGAACCATTAGCCGCGCTCTTCAATCTTTCCCTGGGCACGGGAAAAGTTCCACTAGACTGGAAAACAGCTAATGTCATTCCGCTCCACAAAAAGGGATGCAGGTTAGACACTGCAAATTACAGACCGGTAAGTCTCACGTCAAGCAGACACCAACAGCGTGGAGGAAATGTGGTCAACTTTGAAAACCACCATACAGGAAGCAACCAACCGCTATGTTAAATCAGTAAGCAAACGGAGTAGGAACAACAAGCCACAGTGGTTCTCTACGGAGATCTCGGACCTCATCAAAGAGAAGAAAAAAACATTCATCTCTTACAAACAATCAGGGACACAGGACTCCAGAGAAGATTATCTGACCAAGTCAAGAGCCGTCAAAGCAGCAGTTAGGGAGGCCAAATTCCGCATGGAGGAGTCTCTAGCAAAGAACATCCAGAAGGGAGATAAATCTTTCTTCAGGTATATCAGTGACAGAAAAAAGAACTCGGGTGGGATGGTACGACTCAGAAAACCAGACAGAGACTATGTAGAAACGGACTCGGATAAAGCCCAACTGTTAAATGAATACTTCTGTTCAGTCTTCACCCGCGAGGCGCCGGGAATTGGCCCTCAACCACAGACAAGGATTAAATCAGTAGACCCGTTTAGTAATTTCAAATTTACACCCAGCAGCGTCTACTGCGAGCTGTCAAAAATCAAGGTCAACAAGGCAATGGGGCCTGACAACCTACACCCTAGGGTACTCAGGGAGTTGGGTGATGTCTTGGCGGAACCGCTATCCGCGCTCTTCAATCTCTCCCTTAGTACAGGTAACGTCCCGATGGACTGGAAGATGGCTAACGTCATTCCACTACACAAGAAAGGCTCCAGGATAGAGATGGCAAACTACAGACCAGCGAGTCTCACTTCAATAGTGAGCAAACTAATGGAAACCCTAATCAAACGCCAATTGGATAGGATCATGGACGAGGAGAATCTACAGGATCCCCGCCAACATGGATTCACTAAGGGGAGATCCTGCCAATCCAATCTGATCAGCTTCTTTGACTGGGTGACGAGGAAGCTGGATGTTGGTGAGTCCCTGGACATCGTCTACCTGGATTTCAGCAAAGCATTTGATAGCGTGCCACACCGCAGGTTGCTGAGCAAGATGAGTTCTTTAGGTTTGGGCGACACATTAACCAAATGGGTTGGGAACTGGCTTGGGGGTAGGCTTCAGAGGGTGGTGGTGAATGGCACCCCCTCCGAAATGTCGGAGGTGATAAGTGGAGTGCCACAAGGCTCCGTCCTGGGCCCGATCTTGTTCAACATCTATATAAGAGACTTGACAGAGGGGCTCCGAGGTAGAATAACATTATTCGCCGATGATGCCAAACTGAGCAATGTGGTGAGCAAAAGCACAACAGACAAAAAAGCAATGGCAGACGACATGGTGCATGACTTACTTCTGCTGGAGCACTGGTCTAGGTCCTGGCAATTCAGCTTCAATGCCAAAAAATGCAAAGTCATGCACCTGGGAAGCCAAAATCCATGCAAGATTTACACCCTAAATGGCGAGATTCTGACAAGAACTGAAGCAGAAAGAGACTTAGGGGTGATTGTCAGGGAAGACATGAAGTCTGCAAACCAAGTGGAGCAAGCTTCATCCAAAGCAAGGCAAATCATAGGTTGCATACGCAGGAGTTTCGTCAGCCGTAAACCTGAAGTCATTATGCCACTGTATAGATCCATGGTGAGGCCGCACCTGGAGTACTGTGTGCAATTCTGGAGGCCGCATTACCGCAAGGATGTGCCGAGACTGGAATCGGTCCAGAGAATGGCCACCAGGATGATCTCGGGACTCAAAGAGCTCCCGTACGAGGAGCGGTTAGGGAAATTGCAGCTCTACTCACTCGAGGAACGTCGAGAGAGGGGAGATATGATCGAGACATTCAAGTATCTCACGGGCCGCATCGAGGTGGAAGAAGACATCTTCTTCTTCAAGGGTCCCGCGGCAACAAGGGGGCATTCGTGGAAAATCAGGGGCGGGAAACTGCACAGTGACACTAGGAAGTTCTTCTTCACTGAAAGGGTGGTTGATCGCTGGAATAGTCTTCCACTTCAGGTTATTGAGGCCAGCAGTGTGCCAGATTTTAAGGCCAGATGGGATAGACATGTGGGATCTATCCGCAAAGATAGATAGGGAGGGTCTCTGGGGTGGGCAGACTTGATGGGCCGTGGCCCTTATCTGCCGTCTATTTCTATGTTTCTATGTTTCTATGTTTCTATGTAATAGTGTAGTGTGCAAGCTTATGGAAACATTGATTAAACACAAACTAGACACGGTTATGGATGACGAGAGACTGAGGGATCCACACCAGCATGGATTTACTAAGGGGAGATCCTGCCAATCCAACTTGATCAGCTTCTTCGACGGGGTAACAAAAGAACTGGATAAAGGAGAGTCCCTGGATGTGCTGTATCTGGACTTCAGCAAGGCTTTTGACAGCGTCCCACACCGTAGACTTTTGAACAAGATGAGTTCATTAGGGCTAGGAGAAATATTAACTGCATGGGTTAAAGACTGGCTCAGTGGTAGACATCAGAGGGTGGTGGTAAACGGTACCCCCTCTGAAAAGTCGGAAGTGCACAGTGGAGTACTGCAGGGCTCGGTCCTGGGCCCAATCCTTTTTAATATCTTCATACAAGATCTGCCTCAGGGACTTCGAGGGAAAATTGCATTATTTGCCGATGATGCTAAATTGTGCAACATAGTGAGCGGAGATACCAACATAGTGAGCGGAGATACCAATATAGTGAGCGGAGATACCATGCCCGACGCTATGACACAGGACATACTTGTTCTGGAACACTGGTCTACTCTTTGGCAGCTGAATTTCAATGCCAAAAAGTGTAAGATAATGCACGTTGGTGGCAGAAACCCATGCAGAACCTACACTCTGAATGGTGAGACCTTAACCAGAACTGTGGCAGAACGAGATCTGGGAGTAATCATTAGTGAAGATATGAAGGCAGCTAATCAGGTGGAGAAAGCCTCATCTAAAGCTAGACAAATGCTGGGTTGCATCCGGAGAAGCTTTGTCAGCTGAAGGCCCAAGGTGGTGATGCCGCTGTACAGGTCCATGGTGAGACCACATCTGGAGTACTGTGTACAGTTTTGGAGGCCACACTATCGGAAGGATGTGCTAAGAATGGAATCGGTTCAACGATTGGCCACCAAGATGGTCTCAGGGCTCAAGGATGTCCCTCATGAAGAACGACTAGGTAGGTTGCACCTTTACTCTCTCGAGGAACGCAGAGAGAGGGGTGACATGATAGAGACGTTCAAATACGTTACTGGCCGCATTGAGGTGGAAGAAGATATCTTCTTCCTTACAGGCCCTACGGCGATAAGGGGGCATCCGCTGAAAATCAGGGGAGGGAGATTCCATGGTGACACTAGGAAGTACTTCTTCACCGAAAGAGTGGTCGACCGTTGGAATAATCTTCCACTTCAGGTAGTTGAGGCCAGTAACGTGACTGATTTTAAGATCAAATGGGATCAACACGTGGGCTCACTTCAAAGAGGAACTTAGAGGGGAGGGTTATTTGAGTGGGCAGACTTGTTGGGCCGTAGGCCCTTTTCTGCCATCATATTCTATGTTTCTAAGTGCCAGAACTGAAAACCAAATATATATCCGAGTCTGATTAGGGTTACCAGATGTCTGGATTTACCCTATGTTTTAGAGTACATGTTCGGGCGTTCAGACAGCTTTTCAAAACCCAGCACATTATCTGGGTTTTGAAAAGTTTCCAGTTCCGGAACACAACGGGAGGGCATCTGCGCATGTACGGATGGAACGCGGTGATATCACACGCATGTGCGTATGTGTGTGACATCATCACATCTGCGCATACGCAGATGCCCTCCAAATGTGGCTCTGAGCACAAGAACAGGCTGGGGGGGGAGGGGGAAGGGCATGACAGGTGGAACAGAGCATAACTTGGGTGGAGCCATGGGTCCAGATTTTACAATAGTATAATCTGGTAACCCTAAGTCTGAGCAAACCTGAAAGGGAAAGCACACATTGATGCTTGTTTTCTGCACTTCAATATAAGCCTTTCAAGTGGAAAAAAAAACAACAACCCCAAATTGAAAGACTGCTCTGTGCTTCTCTTCTGGGTTTGCCTGGGCATGCACACAAGAGCTGCCCTTACCATGAAACTCTTGTGCACATGCACCAAGAACATTCCTCCCCCTTACTTTCATTCTTATAGGGTGCGCATGCTTTGCACGCCATTAGTGCTGAGCATAGGGGGGCTGTTTTTGTACTTTACTGGGGTCCTGTTTGGCATTGGGTCTTAAGCACTATATGGGGTGGGGTGGGGGATGCTGTTCAGCATTGGGTCTTAAGTTAAAAGAAGTAACCTAATAATTAGAACAGCAGCATCAGAACTAGGAAAGCCAGGGTTCAAATCCTGTTTCTCCCATTGATGTTCCTGATGACCCTGGGCAAGTTACTTCAACTTCAATTGTGTCTGGAAACAACTAAGATTTTAAACCTATTTTGGCAGGGAAATAACTTGTGTACCTTCTTGTAACTTGCCTGGAGCTTGGATTTGGAAAAGGACAGCAATTAAATTTAAAAAAAAAACCAAAACCTGTTCTCAAGTTTGCAAACAGAAACTTTGCAGCCTGCCTGGCATGCATCCCTTTGTTAAGCACTAGAGAAAAGCTGCTGGGACTGGTTTATAAAGCTTTCAACAATCCTCAGACTCAAGCTATTATCTCTAGTTGTCATGCCAGCAGGCCTCAGGAGATAAGTAAGTTTGTAGACTCTATAGAATAGGCCCTGATGCAATATTTATAGACGGTGATGTGAATGTCCATTCTACAGATATACCTTAAAGCTGAGTTTCTTGAGTATGGTCTCAAAACAAGTCCAGTTTTCAGCTCTTGCATATCAAGGATAGGGTGGTGGGGGCAGACTGCCCTCGGTACAGCCAAGCGGCCTTTGGCACCATGCAATCTCAATTTCTTCATAAAGGCAGTTAATAAATCTCAATAAATAAAATAAACATCTGCTGAGCTGTGACCTGCTTGCTGCCTTGGACCTGTGAGACTAGTCTCATCAGGGTTGCAGCACTTTACAGGGGCAGAAAGGCGTGAGCCTGGACTGGATTGAGCAGGGCCCCTACGTTCTTCAATTGTTGAGTTGGGAGAAGGTGGAACTGGAGTAGTTTATAATGATTTTGAGTAGCTCCAGCATCTAAATAGTTCTAATTATTGACTCTCGTGCTCCTTCCTGTGATGTGCTCTTGACCAGCCAATCATCCAGGTAGGGAAACATATAAACTCCCGCTCTGCATAACAATGCAATGACTACTGCTATAAACACTTTCCCCCAATATTCAGCATAAATAGCAGGCCTATCTTTAACTGTTAGGAACTTAACCAGTTAACACTGAATATTGGCTTAACTGGTTAAGTTCCAACAGCTAAAAATGAAAATGGAATTTCAATGCCGATTGCTGGATATGGCGCAGCACTGAATTTCTGGGTTCAGTGCCAGCAGCGGGCTTTAACTGTGCTGCCCGCTGTTGGCTGAATGTCAACCCCTTTGTGAAGACTCCAGGAGCTGATGTGAAGCCAAATCACAGAACATGATACTGGTAGTGGCGTTTCCCTACTTGAAATCTTAGATAATTCCTGTAACTGGGAAATATCAAACTGTGAGTATAGTCATCCTTCAAGTCCAGAGAGTATGGCCAACCTTGTTTCTGAATCATGGAAAAAAGGGTGTCTAGGGAAATTACCATGAACTTTTCTTTGACCAGGAATTTGTTCAGGGCATTTAGTTCTAGGATGAAATTAAATTCCCCTTGCTATTTGGGCCCAAGTACATACCTGGAATAGAATGCTTTCCCTTCTTCCCTGGGTAGCATGGACTCAACCGCATTGGCCTGTAGAAGGATGGAGGCTTCCTCTAGAAGTACAGTATATACTCGAATATAGGATCCCTTCCGTCTCCCGGCTGATACAAATCATTTTTTTTTTAATCCTACCCCCCTCCCCCCGCGCACATAACTTTTATGTAATACACCCCCCCCCCCCCGTGTGTACCTTTTCTGTTACCCTCTTGACCCCCCGCGTACCTTGTCAGTTGTCCCTGGTGGTCCAGTTGTATATGCTCCTGCCCTGCACACCTCCTTCCGGGCTCAGGGCTCACGGCGCACAGGTGCTCGAGCTTTCGCGCAGCCCTGCGCCGCTAGCTGAATGGCTGCAGCCAGTTCTAATTTCCTCAGAAGTCTTTCATGAGATACTTTGTCAAAATGCCTTTTGAAAATCCAGATACACAATATTGACCAGCTTACCTTTATCCCATATGTTCATTTACCCCTTCAAAGAAATGCAGTAAATCAGTGAGGCAAGATTTCCCTCAACTAAATCTTCATTGGCTGTATCATTAGTCCATGCTTATCTATATGTTCTGTTATTTTGCCTGGCACCGTCAACTCAACAGTCTATAATTTTCCGGATCACCTATGGAACCCTTTTACAAAATCTGCATTACATTGGCCACCCCCAGTTTTCCAGTACCATACTAGATTCTAATGATAAATTACAAATCACTAACAATAACTCTGCAAGTTCAGTTTTCAATTCTATCAGTACTCTGGGATGTACAGTATACCATCAGGATACATATTGTAACAGCCTTACTCAAAATTAGAGGGGTCAAAAGATCTTAGAGCTACAAGTTGAGACCTGCTCTCTTCTTCTTCTTCAGGCACCTTCAGGATTACGGGCTAACTAGACTTATTGCAAGAAATCACGCTGGAAGATTCTATACAGGGTGTTAAATCAGTAGGTGGGAACTCGGATAAATAATTGGGTTCGAGTTCACCGGCGGTCAATACCACCAATAGCACGAATGTGCCCAGCAGACGTTACCCACTCGCATCACTTTGAACACCCTGTGGCCCAGTATACCATCAGGTCCAGGCAATTTGCTACTGTTCAATTTGTCAAATTGTCCCAATTACATCTTCCAGTGTTACAGAGAATTGTTTCAGTTTCTCTTGCTCATCAGCATTGAAAAACATTTCTGGCACCAGTATCTCCCCCACATCTTTTGCGGTAAAGACCAAAGCAAAGAATTCATTTAGTCTCTCCGTTGTGGCCTTCCCTTCCCTGCACACCCCTTTCACTCCTTAGTCGTCTAGCAGTCCAACTGATTCTTTTCCTGCCTTCTTGCTATTTTCAGTCAGATCCTTCTACTTTCTGAAGGATTCTCTTTTAGCTCTAAACAGCTTCCTCCACCTCAGTTGTCAACCATGCCAGCTGCTGTTTGGTCTTCCTTCCTCCTTTTTTTATATTTAAGTATTTTTATTGATTTCAATATAATATCAAGTAAAACTTGTACAGAAAGCAAATTTAACCAAACATATTAGAATCATATAAATCTATACTTAACAAATTAAGTAGCTTACAAGAAAAACTATTATGGTGAAATTAGCTCAAGTCCTCTTTGGATCCAAGAATTAAATTGCGAGAAAAACAAGAAAAACAACCAACAAAGAGTAATAGTATGCCTATAAATCAGGTAGGGAGTTACTATTTTCTTTTAGAGCTCAAGTTTGAATTTTCTCCTTGTCCAGAGGGGACATAGCCAGAAAATTAGTCAAATGTTGGGGCTCAAAGAATACATATTTAATGGAATGATAACGGACAATGCACTTACAAGGATGTCTTAAATAAAAAGTAGCCCCCAATGAGGTGACCCCCGGTTTCAAAAGAAGAAAGTCACGTCTACGTTTTTGAGTTTCCCTTGAAACATCTGGGAACATTTGAATTTTACAACCAAGAAATTCCTTCTGTTTATTCTTAAGAAATAGTCTCAATAACCAAGATTTATCTATAGAAAGAACTAAAGTAGCTACTACTAATGTTGCAGGTGTTACCACTTCTTTGTCTGACTTCTCCAAAATCTCAGTAATATTCAATGCTTGTCCTTCAGTAGGAACAGGTTGCTGTTGATGCGACGTTCCTTCCTCCTTTTTTAATACACAGAATATATCTAGTCTGGGTTTCCAGGATGGCATTTTTGAATAACAATGATTCCTTATCTAAATTTTTGACCTCTGCAGTTACTTTTCTAAGTTTCTTTTTTACTATTCTCCTCATGTTGCCATGGTCCCTATTTTAAAGTCATTTTTAAAGTTTAAAGCTATTGTATTGGGTTTCCTGTGTGAACTTACTCCAGGGAATGTAGCAAATTTGATCATGTTATGATCACTGCGGCCCCAGCACCATTACATCCTACACCAATTTATGTGCTCCACTGAGAACTGGGTCTGGAATTGCTTTGCCTCTTGTCAGTTCCCAAATCAGCGGCTCCATAAAGCAGTCCTTGATTTTATCAAGGAATTTTAGCTCCCTAGCAAGCTTTGTTGTTACATTTACCCAGTCAATATTGAGGTATTTGAAATAACCCATTGTTACTGTGAATCAGTTTGTAATTTATAATTAAAGATTAGTTTTGTGTCAGATTACTCCTAGAAAACAAACTAATTCTGAAAAATGTAGACAATATGAGTCAATGGAAGGAAGGGCTGGAATCATGTTTCAAAAGGAGGGAAGACAAATGCATTCATATTTTTCTGAGTTTAGGGCTAAAAGATATGTCTTGAGCCAGTGCAAAATCTTACTCAAGCACACATTCAGATTGCTAATAGACTGAGTACTATCGGTGACTTGACAGAAAATTCATATATAATCCACAAAACAGAAAGGTAGGCAGCCAGAATCCTTTATTAAGGTCAGAAGCTGAGCAAGAAAAATGCTAAATGGTGGGCTTCTGATGCCAATAAAGAGAACAACTTGAGTCAGACTATTTGAAGAATCCACCAGTGGATGGTTATAAAGGGCCATTTTTGTTGGTAAAAATTCAACCACCCTCCCACCAGTAAATCTTGGATGAGGGTTACTTGGATGACGGCTATGCTTTACTGGAGCAGGTCAAAAGCCCGTCCTTTGTTTTGACTGGATTGCTGGTTGGGTCTTTTGAGGTTGGGACAAATGGGGCTGGGACTGCTTGACAGAATGGGAAGGTGGTGGAAATCTATGCCTTTGAGAGTAATAGGTTTGCTGCTAATGTCCCATTGAACTCCTCCTGGAAGAAGAGGAGGAAACTGAAGGCTGCCAAGACAGGGACTGAATAGTGTCAGTATATTTCTTACTGAGGTCAATGACCTCCTCCATCTTGTCCCCAAAAATATTATCTCCTCAACATTAGTCTCTACTGAACTGCAGGTTTTAGACTAGAAACACACAGTCATCAGTCAACACTTACCCACACCCATAGTGAAGTCTGGACACCATATCAAAAGTATCATAAGCGCCCCTGGCCAGATATTTCCTGCACTCAAACTGTTTGGTGGCCAACTGGTGAAGCTCTGAGGCCTGCTCTGGAAGGAGTAAGTTTGCAAGACTGAGTGTACTATTGACCAAAGGCTTCAAGTAGGTGCTTCTACAGAGTGGTAGGGCTGGATGCGGTTTAATGAGCATAAGACAAAGTAAACACTTTTTCCAAACGAATCCAGAGTCCGAGCCAGGGAAGCCAAGGCACAAGTTCTGGAACTTATTTGAGAGTGGATTTATTCACCAGAGAATGGTGAGACAATTGCACCCTCTCAATTCTGGGAGCCTTCTGAATATGATACTAAGTATCCACAATCTTTGGAACCACATGAACTAAGAGGAGAGATTCCCAATTCTTCAGGAACAGAAACTCATTCCTTAGGAGGAAATTCATAGTCTAGGACAGATAACATCTCTGTTCTAGGCTCTTCCTCTGTATCCAACTTAAATGAATAACTGAAGCCATCTCCCTGACAAAACTGGTGAATGTGAGACTCTCAGGTAGAGATTTTCTGGCAGCAGGAATGAATGATTGGGGGTGGGGGGGAAGTTGGATCAGTTTTTAAAATTATATTGTATATGTTGTTAATGTGTTCAAAAATTTTATTGGTATATTTTAACAAAAGAAAAAGAATAGAAACACAAACAGCATCAACAGCAGGGATAAAACAAATGTCCAATGTCTGAGCAGTAACGAGAAAATCCAAACATTAATGGTATATAATAGGCAAGGTTAGGATACAGCGTTCAAAAGAAATGAAGATAATGTCAACAGGGGATATAGCAAGCAAAATAGTTCATTAAATTTGGAATTGTGGGCAAATCTAAAACAGATAATGGCAAGGTAAAATGTTTTTTAAAAAATTTTTTTATTGGAATGTTGACAAATGAAATGTAACATTAATTAAATATAAAAAACAAAAACCCCAAAAGGAAATTTTGCAGTACAAATGATACATACATATTGACCACAGATGCATAAAGGATTAACAAGCATCCGTGTAATCTACTTTAATATAAATATGAAGTCATATGAAAGCAATTCCTATGGAGACCAAAAATTCTCTTATAATAAAACGCTAAGCGCGCATGCGCACTCTCACCGCCGTGTTGCCTGATCTGTAGTTCCGTGGCCGGCAGAGTGCGAATGCGCGCTTACCATGCATCTCTCTGTCTTGCAGCGGGCTTGCCGGCTCCGGCCAGACAAAGTTCAGATGCGCTCCAGGTCGGGTTGCGCCTTACGCGAGCGTGAGTCGATGGTGTCTAGGATCCATTCCTGGTAGCAGGGGGGGGGGGGGTCGGCGGCGGGGCCGGGGGGAGGCGGCGGCGGGTCCGCCATATCGATGAGGAGACGCGGGGCGCGAGCACGGCCGAAGGGAGCCATTGGGGCTTGCGCGCGCTGACCTCTGGGCACGCAGGCGGGAGTCGTCGTCGCCGAGGTGGGTGAAAACGGCTTTTAAGGTGGACTGGGACAGTTGCAGCCAGGTGCCCTGGCGGGTTTCCGTCTTCATCCAATAGGGAATAGCTTACGGTCCACCGGTTCAAAACTGCTAAAATTGCCTCTTTAGAGGAATGATTTGATCAGTAGCTCTTGCAGTTTTAGCACAAGTCCCACTTCGTTACTAACAGTAAAATAACCTTTTATATACAGTGGTACCTCGGTTTACGAGTGCACCGGTTTGCGAGTGTTTTGCAAGACGAGCAAAACATTTGTAAAATTGGCACCTCGGAAACCGAGCGTGGCTCGATTTATGAGCACCCCCCCATGATCCGGCACCCTTCCCCCACGATCCGGGGGGGGGTGCCCGACGCAATCGGGCACCCCCCCCCGATGCGATTGGGCTCCCCCCCCCCACCGTTTCTTACTGTCATCTGGGCACCGGCACCGCCTCCTCTTCTGCTGGGCCTTGAACATCTGCGCATGCTCAAGGCCTGCGAGTTTACTAACAGTAAAATAACCTTTTATATATATATATCTACTAGCACCCGTTAATGTAACGGGCTACAACACTAGTTAAGGTATAACAGCACAAATTAATCTAAGCTAACAACCCAGTTGAAATGTATCTAAAATTCAGGTCTAAGAAGCATTTGTTATTGGCGCCCATATTTTATTAGTTTTATAGTTATTGTAACCCGCTTAGGATTTAGGCGGAATATGTTTTTAAATAAATAAAAATTTAGGGCTCCTTTTACAAAGGCGTGCTAAACCGCCAGCCGCGCTAGCCACTACCGCCTCCTCTTGAGCAGGTGGTAGTTTTTCAGCCATCACGGGGGTTAGCGCGTGATTAAAAGTCACGCGCGCTAAACCTGCTAGCGCGGCTTTGTAAAAGGAGCCCTTAATCTCTCTCGAGGTGAGAAGAGGTCAAAAAGGATTCTATAGTAGTAATGTGGATCTTCATTTAACTCCCATGAGCTTTTCAAGTCTGACTCCTCATAGTAGTCTGGCTGGGCACAATGAGAAGACACCTGTCCCGGTTCAGTGGTACCATGCCAATGCCCTGGAGGGAGCTGGGGTACAGTCCTACCCTCTGACTCCAGTGAAGCTTCCTCCCTCATTGTAGCGAGTGGGGTTGCATGGGTCAAGGTCAACACCCTTCAAGGTGCTAGTATTGAAGACTGCTCATCCGCAGCTGGTGCAAATGCCCTTGATGCCTGTGCAGTGTGCAGCTGAAACATCTATGCCAGCTCCTCCCCAAGCATGGCCCAGTACTACTCATCAAGGATAGGAATCGGCAAAGGCTGGGATGCTGGTCTGGAAACAGCCTGAGAAAGAGACAATGTTGAACTGGAAGCAGGAACCTGGCACACCACCACCTCTGCTAAATAGGGGTGCTATCCTCTTGATGCTTGTGCTTCTCGGATACTGGTGATGCCCCCTGTGCTCCCAGCACCATGCCTCAAGGGGGATTAATGCTTATGCTTTTTTGGCTTCCTTTGACACTCAACATTGCAGTCCTTTGGTGCCGACAAGGATGACATTGAAACTGTATGCATCGTTGGCATCAATCTGATGCTAATTGGTCCTGGGAATACTATCAGCATCCAATGTCAAGGCAAGTCGAGACCTTCTCAATGCCGGTGGCAGATATAGTATGAGCAGCCATAAAGATCTCAATTTTGAACTATAAAAAGGGGCTGTGCTCAAATTGAGGCTGATGTTCAGGCCTAAATAGGGCCTCAAGAAGTTCAAAAAACTAAAAGAAGCTTGAAGAGCCAAAAAAAACCTAAGGGAATAAAGGGAAAGGTACATCAAATTTTAAAAATATGGGGAAACTGAAAACACTCGCCCAGAAAGAGCCCCCCCCTCCCAAAATCAAGAAAATATGACCTCTCAGCTCCACAGAAAGAAACAGAGAAACCTGCACTTGCACATCAGGAAGGAAGGCACCTGCACATGCATGATGGAAAACTACTAGAAGTTTCTTCATGCTGTTTATGCTGGGCAGCTCCATTGGATGACATCACCCAGATGTGAGAATATTATTGGCCTGCTTGTCCTCAGAGAAACAGAATATTGCTACTTTTAAAACAAAAAAGAGCTTCCACAAACCTCAATTTGAAGATTAAACAAAGGTAACCCTTCCCCCCAAAAAATAAAGGGGGGGGGGAAAGGTTGACTTGAATATAAACTGAAGTTAGAAATCTGGCTTGCCATGATAACCCATTCTATAAGGAGGACGGGATTCGGTAAGCCTTGCACATATGCAGATGCTCACACAGCACTAACATCAGCTTCAGCCAGCAATGTTATTGGGAAGGAAGGTGGAGGACAGAAATGCTGATCATCAGTAGGGGAGGTGGGGAGGTAAACCTTTGTGGAGGGAGAGAGGGAGAATCAGAGACACAAATATAAACTGAGATCCCCATTTTTTAAATCATTTTTTGGCCCAAAAATCTGTTTATATTTGAGTATAAATGATATGTGGATTTTACTAACTCCTGCATATTTAAACCCAGTTGAATCTCTAGGGAGCTTTGATTTATGTCTATGTATTTTAAAGTTCAAAACACCCATTAAAAGGGATCCAATCATGTAAGGGTATACAAGTGCTTTTTAATAACAGAAAATAAAATAATGCCAAAAACCAAGTTAATGAAAATGCATTGTGTATCAGCTCTATTTGATGGCATGGCTTACTGGGATTTGTTGTTGCTCTTGTTGGTTTATTGTTTGTTTTCTAAATGTAAAATTTCATTTCACTGGTATGAAGGGCCTAAAAGGATTTCATGAGTTCATTAGTATTATTCAGGCAGGGGCAGCCCTATAATGAGGCAAACTGAGGCAGTGGCCTCAGGCGGTACTTTCCAGGGGGGTGGCAGTTTCCAAGGAGCAGCACCTGTCCTTCCTTCCCCCTTTCCTCCAAGTACCGGCATCTCTTCTAAATTGCCTGTGTCTCCCCTTTCTCCCGACTATTTTCACTGGTCTTCTAAACGTGGCTAAGAGCAGCAACGGTATGCAATCACTGCCCTGCCACCGGCCACGGAGTCTTCTTGGCACTTTATCCCACCCCTGAGAAAGGAAGTTACATCAGAGAGGGTGGAAGGCAGTGTTGAGAAGACTCTGGGGCCAAAGGCAGGGCAGTGTTTGCATACCACTGTTGTCGCCGGACACGTTTAGAAGACCAGTGAAGGTAGAGTCGGGGGGGGGGGGGAAGAGTTGCTGAAATGAGGCATTGGTGGAGGGGTTGGAGGGAGAGAGGGTGAGCAGTGACGTACCAAGAGAAGGTGGGGGAGGGCGATCCACCCCAGGTGCAGTCCAAAAGGGGGTGCTCCGATGACTCCTCCAAGGGCAGGCGCTTGCATCAAGAACTTCTTCCTGACAGCAGCTGAAGCGTTCAGAATTTGCTGCTCTTGTTGGAGTCAGGCCTTCCTCTGCTAGGTCTCACCTACTTCCTGTTTTCACGAAGGCAGGACCCAATAAAAAGAAAGGCCCAACTCCAGCAAGAAAAGTGAATTGTGAACATTGTGCTGCCAACTGGAAGATGACAAAGAGAGGGAGGGGAGGGGGAGAGAAATGTTACACCCAATTGGGAAGAGGGAGAAGGAAGACTAGGGAAGGGAGAGGAGAAGAAAGAGAGATGCCAGACCATGGGGAAGAAGGAAAGGAGATACCAAGCCATGAAGGGGGAGGAAGATATGCCAGGCCATGACGGGAGAGGAAGAGATGCCAGGGCATAGGATGAGGGAAGGAAAGGTTACAGAGATGCCAGACCAGGGAGAAAGGAGGGAGGGAAAGAGAGGAGATACCAGAGCATGGAGGAGTAGGGAGAGATGGAAGGGAAGGAGGAGAGAGATGCAGGGCATGGGGGAAAGGAAGGCAGGAAGGGAAAGGAAGGCAGGAAGGGAAAGGAAGGCAAGGAGATGCCAGGGCATGAAGAGAAAGATGTAAGAAGAGAGCTTTCAGGGCATGGGGGAAGGGAAGCATATGCCAAACCATGGGATGAGCTGGGATGGGAAGATCTGAAACCCACTTTTTTATATAGCCTTCACTCCTTAACCCTACTCCCCACTGCCTACCAACCTAGTCAGCAGGTTAACCATTCCCCTTAACTGAATCCATGACATCCTGTTTGTCTGTTTAGATTGTAAGCTCCTTCGAGCAGGGACTGTCTTCTTCGTGACTCTGTACAGCGCGAGTACATCTGAAGGCACTATAGAAAAAATTAATAGGGATGGCGATCTAGACGGATGCTGCTGGATAGAGTAGCCAGTACCTGGCTCCCAATTGCTGCAAACGAGGTCTCAACATCAGAAAATGCTTCCTTCGTTGAGCAGTGGCTTTCTCAAAATCAGGTACCAAATGAATCTTATGGTCTTGATAGTTTAATAACTGACTTTTTGGCCGCATTTAAGATTTCTAAAGCCTGTTGAAATCTGAGTAATTTACATAGCAAAGGCCTTGGACCTTGCTGACCGTTAGGCAGTTTGCCTCGAACTCTGTGAGCTCTCTCCACTTCTAAAGGGAAATTTAGCTGCAGAGATAGTAACTTAGGCAGAAAATTCTCTTAGAAAGAGAGAGGATTATTTCCCTCCAAACCCTCTGGTAATCCTAAAATCCTGACATTACACCTTCGATTCCTGTTTTAACATCTTCAAGTTCATTAGATCTTTATATTTAGTTTGAACCTTGTTCAAACGGTTCTCCAGGACTGTAACCCTTTGTTCCACCATTTCAGTCTTCTGCTTACATACTTTTAACTGATTTGACAGAGTATGAACCTCTTCTTTCACCAATTTAAGGTCAGCATTATTTTCAATAAGCAGCTCTCTAAGAAATTTGAATTCTGCCATCATCTGTTCAAATTCAGATGGGTCTTTGAACAGTGGTATCTTAGAGGGGGTTGGTGGATATGGCTTAAGGCGTTTAGGGTTTCCCCCTGTTGCATATGCTGTTTCAATTTTGGATTGCCTTCCTGTGGCCATCCTTGTAGCCCTTATATTCACAAATAAAATGTTACCTTTTCAGAGGAAAAATTTTGCCTTGTACTGTAATAATACAGTTCAAAGGTGCCAATGGAGGAGGAGCAGTGGAATCAACCGACCAACTTGGCTGCCAGCAAGCCACACACCCCTCTTTATTGTAGTGTCTTGCAAACTTTCCGGCCGGCGGTACACTAAATCCAGTACCTCAACCGGAAGTTACCTGGAAGTGCACAGACGCTGATGCGCGCATGCACAGAGGGGATCCAGGAGGTGCAGGGAGAGGAGTTGAATCATCTGTGCCGGCAGACTTCCTGCAGGACATGCCTCTCACTATAAGGCAAGACCTGTATGCAGGCAGCCAGCATGGACGACTCTCCTCCTCGCCAGTGTGTCACGGCACACCAGAAATCTCAGGAGGCACACTGATGTGCCGCTGCAGTTTGTGATACACTGATTTATTGTTTTGTTTTGCTGATACTAGAGAATGACATGGTGGGTGTTACCCACAGCTAGCCGCGAGTAACCCGTTGAAATGGTGGGATAAAAAAGTCATTGCCGCGGATACGATAAGGCCATTCACCACCCCATGGAGCGGTGAATGGCCTTGTCTCCGCAGTTAAGGGAGGGAACGCGTGCGGTCACTGATCGGGCATCTCCCTCCCTTCCTTCCTCCACCTCACCTTACCATGGCAATTTTCTGTTTTTTTTGGTCTCCCAGCTGCCCGAGCCAGCTTTCATCAAGTCGCATGTGGCTGATGAAACTTCTCCTCTGACGCAACCAGAAACAGGAACTATGTGGTTCCCCATAGTTTGAAAAATCTGTCCCTGTCCACTTTTTCTATGCCCTTCATGATCTTGAAGGTTTCTATCATGTCTCCTCTGAGTCGTCGCTTTTCCAGCGAGAAAAGCCCCAGCTTTTTCAGTCTGTCAGTATATGAGAGGTTCCCCATACCCTTTATCAGCTTAGTTGCTCTAGCTGATAAAGGGTATGGGGGAACCTCTCAAATACTGACAGACTGAAAAAGCTGGGGCTTTTCTCGCTGGAAAAGCGACGACTCAGAGGAAACATGATAGAAACCTTCAAGATCATGAAGGGCATAGAAAAAGTGGACAGGGACAGATTTTTCAAACATGGGGAACCACAAGTACAAGGGGGCACTCAGAGAAATTGAGAGGGGAAAGGTTTAGAACAAATGCCAGGAAGTTCTTTTTCACCCAGAGGGTGGTGGATACATGGAACGCGCTACCGGAGGATGTGATAACCAGAAGCACGATACAGGGCTTCAAAGAGGGTCTGGACAGGTACCTGGAGGACAAAGGGATTGAGGGGTACAGATAGGAGTAGAGGTAAGGTTAGAGGGATAGGATTAGAGGTAATTTGTAAAATTAGTCAGAGACCACTGTTCAGGCAGTGGGCCTGATGGGCCGCCATGAGAGTGGACCGCCGGGCGAGATGGACCTCTGGTCTGCCTCAGCGGAGGCAACTTCTTATGTTCTTGCATCAGAAAGGTTTCGGCAGCCACACGTGACTTGATGAAAGCCGGCTCGGGCGGCTGTGAGACAAAAAAATCGCCAAGTTGAGGGGAAAGGAGGGAGGGAGATGCCCGCACTGCGGCGATTGGGAATATGCTGGACTGCACGCACTGGAGGGAAATGGGGAAGAGAGATTGGACTGAAGACACTGAAGGGAAATGGGGAAGAGAAGTGGAGAGTGGGGATAAGTCACTGAAGGAAAATGGGCAAGAGAGAGTGGGAAGAAGACGCTGAAGGGAAATGGTGAAGATAAGTGGAGAGTAGAAGACACTAAAGGGAAATGGGGAAGAGAAGTGGAAAGTAGTAGAAGACGCTGAAGGGAAATGGACAAGTGAGAGTGGGGAGAAGACACTGGAGGGAAATGGGGAAGAGGAGAGTGAGGGGGAAGATGCTGAAAGGAAATGGGCAAGAGAGAGTGGGGAGAAGACGCTGAAGGGAAATGGGGAAGAGAAGTAGAGAGTGGGGAGAAGATGCTGAAGGGAAATGGGGATGAGAAATAGAGAATGGAGAGAAGACGCTGAGGGGAAAAAGGCAAGAGAGAGCGACCAATGGGGAGGGGTTTAGGGAGAGATGGAAGTGAGAGGCACAGTAACAGAGCATATGGAAGAGGCAGAGAGAAGGCAGACAGTGGATGGAAGGAATTGATTGAGAAGATGAGGAAAGCAGAAATCAAAGGTAGAAAAAAAAATTATATTATATTTATTTTATTTTATTGCTTTAGAATAAAGTAGTATATTATTTGTGTTGATAAACATTTATAAACTAAGCCTCGCCAGCTGAAGATCTCTCTCTCTAGTTCAGCAGCCAGAACTTTGATTTATAAAATGACAATTGTACAGAATATTGTTTCTTTTTATACTTTAATATAGTAAGTTGAGTATAAAACTATTTGAGGCTTGTGTGGATGGGATAAGATGGCTTGTGGGGACAGGGCAGAGGCAGGGACGGGGACCGAGCTCACGGGGACAGGGTAGAGATGGGGACGAGCTCACGGGGACGGGACAGAGAGAGGGAATAATTCCCTCCCTCCCCCCGTGTCATTCTCTAGCAAAGCTGACACCCTCTAAGAACCTGCTTCTCTAGCAGTTGGTCAGTCTTGCATAGTTGTAGGGGCAGCCCTTTCTCCATCCTCATTTTGGATGATATTGGGGGGGGGAGGGACACACCAACTCATCCTTCACATCAGGCGATTGCCTTGAGCCATCACTGTATACAGGTCTTTTCAGCCCAAACGTAAAAAAAAGACCATCTTCATCTCATGACTCAGCTTTCCTTCACTTATGAGTTTAGCAAAATTGTGCTCAATCAAATATTGTTTGTTTCTCAGATATAGCTACGAAATCTCTGCCCAGTAATCTTTTTTTTTTTTTTTTTGCCCTAGTTCTACTAGTGTTAAGGGTCGTTTATGTTATCATAACATAAAAGGAGGTCTGGGAGTTGATTACAAAAAAAAAAAAAAAAAAATTCCAGGAACTACAGGACTTTCAAAGCAAGAGAAAAGCAGGCAGCCCCTCTTCTGCAAAGGCGTTCAATCTTCTTGGGACAGGAATTCCTCTAAGCAGAATCGGGAGTCTGGGAAATACATTACTGGGAAGTCTGGACTCTGGAACTCAGCCCCCTCGCGTGAGAAAGAGCTCCTCGCGCTGAGAGGGCGGAGACGGGGGAGGGGGAACAACTCTTCATCAGACAACTACACACCCACTGCTGCACATAAACACCGTTTCTTAGAAGTCTCTTGGCAGCAGGGAGCTGCTTTAGAGGGTCTCTATCTCCACTGCTGGCTGTTCTGAGGAAAGCCAGGCGGGGGGATAAGATGACTCAGAGGGATCCCTCTCTCTGCTTCCCCCCATGTAGCGTCCATGTCCCCGTCGCCCATGCAGCAGAAGCACCGGCATCCCTCCTCCTTCCCGACCTTTCTCATTTCCATGCTCCCTCTCACTGCCCCCTCCCCCAATCTGTCTCTCACTCGCGCGCGCAAAGCCCCAGGCTACGACTCCTCCCTCCTCTCCCCTTCCTCCCCCCCCCCGTGCCTAGTGCGTGACAAGAGCAGCCGCGGCGAGCTGACTGCGTAGAAAGTTAAAAATTGCTATACAAACAATGACATGAATCATGAGAACGTAGGCTCCTTGGTTCCCAGAAAAGTAGCCACCTATTCCTGTAAAAAAGAGCTTATGCTTATTAATAATAATATACCAATAATATTAAAAACTATGGCGGATGGGGGCTGTAGCGTGGGGGTGGCGGTCTTTGGCTTTGCAGTGCTCGCTGTTCTTGGCTCAGGCAAAAAAAAAACAAAAAAAACTAGACGAGGGAGGTGGGGAGGGAGAATGTATCTGTCTGGTTCTAGTTGCACAAGATGATGATGATGATGAAACGTGAGGATGTTATTTACCAAGGAGGTGCGGGGAAAGACAAGCTGTACCATTGGCATCAGAAACACATCAATTATAAGGGAACACTGCATGCAGTGCTAAAAAAAAAAAAAAAAAAAGCATGTGACAAGTCTTGTTTACCTGCAGCTAGGGAAGTGCAGTGCGCCATGCCAACATTCAAGTGACCCTTCACACTTTTGGCTCGGCCCTAACAGCCAAGCTCGACGTTAACCTGTGCGTTCACGTGCCGTCGGCTGCCTGTCACGCCCCATCCTTGCATATTATTTACTGGAATTTGGGGAGAAGGGGGGGGGGTGTCAGTTAGAACGGTCCTTTGTGCCTAGATCTGCGGGTGTTCCGATGATTGTCAGGTGTCCATTCTTTTTAGAAAAACAAGCCACATGAACTACTTTTTACGTTCGGTTTGCACTTTTCGGTGGTAATCTTTCGCGCGGGTAGCTGAACAAAACGAGAGGCTGTGTGTGCGACAGCGCTAATTCCTCGCCCGCGAAGACACATTCCCTCGGGACTGCCCTTGATACCTGATTCCAGCGGCCAACTGCCGTTTCAGATACCCTTGAATCTAAAACGCCGTTGATTTTACGAAAGAACGGTACAGCAAGTTTTGTTTTGTTTTTTTTAACCAATATGCTTTTAAGTAACACTGATTCGGTATGTGCGCTGCATTGCGCCCACCAGTTTGGCCATGCTCAGCCAAGTGTGCCATCTGTTTTAAGGATCGTTATTGTGGCGCAGAAACATCAGGTGTGAAAGCTAGCAACACATGGGTGGGCAGTTCAATCAAACTCATGCATGGGCTATAACCTCACAAGGCAATAAACGTGCCCTTAAAACTGATGAAGGGTGTATTCGTATTATGTATTACAAAACCTGCCCCTCGAAAAGAATTATGTCCGTATGAATACATAAGAAGAAAAAGCAGATGCTATATTATATGTTTGGGGGGGGGGGGGGTTTCAGGTGTTCAGCGCCCCTTTTCTAATATACTAATTGAAGGAAGTGACATCTACGTTTCATGTGACTAGCTTGCGGCTTTCTCTCTCGCTTAGTTTTGCAAATTGAGCCGCCAGGAAAAAAAAAAAAAAAAATAGCGCCTTATTGAGCAAAAGCTTAAAAGGAGGCTCGAGCGCTTTGCCGTTTTGTCCGTTTGCGAGCCGCGGCGCGCCCCACTCCCGGGCACGACGTTCATGTGCAGCAGCAAAGCGGAGCTCGATGTTCCAGCACTGAGGGGATTTCTGAGAACTTGAGCTGTGTCCTCAGATGAACTTTCCTGCTGCTTGCTGCGGTACATTTCTTAAAGCGGCAATGGCAAGATGAGCCAGCTCAGAGCGTGGCCAAAATCTACACACTTAGCAGTAGCTTATAAACAATAGAAGACCGAGAACTTTTTTTTTTTTTTTTGTAACTTATCCTATTTATCACTTGAATAATTGATTAAAAATGCAGTAGGTTTGGGGTCACATTCTGCATCTGTATATGATCCTTATTATAACTTTAGGCAAATACTTTCATCTGTTCAGGCACCAATTTAAACCGTAAACAGTTTGTTATTATGTCCTAGGTTTAGAGCAGTGGTAGGCAATTCCAGTCCTCTAGAACCGGAGCCAGGTCAGATTTTCAGGATATCCACAATACGTATGCATGAGATAGATTTGCATCGCAAGGAGGCAGTGCATGTAAATCCATCTCATACATATTCATTGTGGATATCCTGAAAACCTGACCCAGCTCCAGCTCTCTAGTTTACCCTGGTTTAGGGTAATATAGGAATGCTAAAATGGTAATTAATGTACATTTCTTTTTATTTGTCTTTTAGGGGTGTAGTCATCAATATAAGCTACAGTTAAGATGTGTTAGTTTGCCACTAACATGCTATTTTACCACACGTCCCATGTTATGCCCAATTGTCGTTGCACTGAATTGCCTTGCGCTCAATTGTCTGCACGCAAATGTCCACGTGCATTTGTCTTGCGCGCATTTGACTTGCCACCGTTATGCAGTGAGGTCTAGTTACTAATAACTGAGGTTAACAGTAGAATAATACATCTTAACAATAGCCCTTGTGTTGATAACTGTTTTAGTAAGTGCTCTTGAGCTCAAAATATGATTTCAAAAGACCCAGAAAAAAAGCACCTATCAATGCTCATTATCCTTTTCTAAAGGATTGGGTTGGGGCAGCAATAGTCTTTGTCACACATAAAACATTTTCGCACACACAAGCTCCGATAGAAAGAGGCAGGAGCAGGTAAGCAGATATAAACAAAACATTACTTTTCTGTTAAAATTCTTAACGACTTAGCAATAGGGAATCAATCAAATGTCTCTGTTTTTGCATAATATATATTTATTGGTGAGAAAGCAGTCTAAGACAAAACTCTTGATTTGCGCAATACAAACAGGAAGATCTAAATCTTTTTCCAGCTCTGAGGCAGGTTTCTTAAATGGTTTGAGTCAACAGAAATGAACAAAAACAATACCTGAGTGATTCATAGGTGATGCTCTTGCTGCTCTACACACCCCTGTAAATATTTTGCATTTCAGAGAGAACAGTTTGCCCAAGGAACCAAAAAGGCCTTTTTATTAAAGCTTAGTGCCTGTAAATTCTAAAAAGCCCATAGGTATAAAATGGATGTCTTAGTATTTAACACACACTACCGTATTTTCACGTATATAACGCGCGCATTATACACGATTTTACAAACCATGCATAACCAAGCGCGTTATACGTGTGAGCGCATTGTACAAATTTTTTTTTTCATTCTGATCCGGCATTCCCCCTGCGAACCGGCATCCTCCCCCCCGCTCGCATCACCCCCCTCCCCCACGATCCTCCATCCCCCCCAGCACCGCAAAGACAACTCTTACCCGATTGGGCACCGGCACCAGCACCAATGCACAGCATGTGCCAGTGCCCGAAGATCCTCCCTCATTGGGTTGGGCTGGGCGGCGCGAGAGAGATCCTCTTTCTTTCTGTGCAGGGCTGGACTAGGCTTTGAGCATTTGCGCATGCTCAAAGCCTTCTTGTCTCGCTCTCTCCGAGATCTCTCTCGCGCCGCCCAGCCCAGCCCAACCCAACGAGGGAGGATCTTCGGGCATTGGCACATGCTGTGCATTGGTGCTGGTGCCGGTGTCGGTGCCCAATGGGGTAAGAGTTGTCTTTGCGGTGCTGGGGGGGATGTAGGATCACGGGGGAGAGGAGGTGATGCGAGCGGGGGGGGGGAAGATGCCGGTTCGCAGGGGGAATGCCGGATCAGATTATCTCGGATCAGGGGGGGTGACGCGAGCGGGGAGGAGGATGCCGGTTCGGAGTAGGCGGGAGGAGGTTTTAGCATGCGCGGTATACGCATGTGTGTGCTATATTAAAAATTTATTACATAAAATTATGTTCCCCGCGTGCTATACCCGTGTGCGCGTTTTACACAGGTGCGCGGTATATGAGTGAAAATACGGTAATTCTGTTAGCGAACACTAAGGTATAGTAAAAGAGCCCCTTAGGGATAATAAGTAGAAATTAGCGCTACCATATGGCTCCATAAAAAGGATATTTACATATACAGTACTCCCCTGATATTTGCGGGGGTTCAGTTCCAGGAACCGCGAATACGTTTTTTCATGGGGGAGGCTGGAGAGGGCAGCCGGGAGAGGCAGGAGAGAGCAGCTGGAGCGCCAGCGAGTGAAGGAAATTACTCACAGTATGCTCCGACTGCCTCTTCCTGCACTAAAGTCAGGCCTTACCAATCAGGAGCTGCGTGTCAAAGCAGCTCCTGGTTGCTAAGGCCTGACTTTAGTGCAGGAAGAGGCGGTCGGAGCATACAGCGAGTGATTTCCTTCACTCACTGGCGCTCCGGCTGCTCTCTCCTGCCTCTCCAGCTGTCCTCTCCTGGTCGGCGGTTCACGGTTGGAAAATACCGTGAATGACCTGGGACTGTGAACTGCCGACCGTGAATGGCCGGGGGAACACTGTAGTAGGATAAGCTCAGCGACACGGAGGGGTAATCAACGGGGTAAAAAACCCCAACCACCTCGCCACCCAATCATCACCGATATCCTCCACACTTTTTAGCTTTAACTAAAGAACCATGTTATAGCTAAGTGTTTTTTTCACTAATTAAGCTTTATTGAAGTGATTGGAAGTTCACTAGTTTTTGATCATTTAAATTGAGAAAGCTAAAAAGTGTGGAGGATATCGGCGATGATTGGGTGGCGAGGTGGTTGGGGTTTTTTACCCCGTTGATTACCCCTCCGTGTCGCTGAGCTCATCCTACCATATGTAAAGCTTCTTTACAAGCAAGTTTGTTATTTTGGAGGGATGTTATTTTTGATTAATATTCACGCTTTCCACTCCTCATTGTTTATACCTTTTGGTATTTTCTGTGTTCCCCTTGATTTTTTGACTTAGTCCAGAAAAAGGAGGACAGAGTGAGACATCCGGATGTCTGAAACTGTCCTTCTTTTTTCTTGAGCCATACAGTAACCCTAGTAGAAATTCCATTTTTCTCAGAAATTTTCCACCCTCTTTGGGGCCGATGCAGAAAGGTAGCATGGTCCTGTAGAACGATGTGTGCAGTTTTATGACCGCACAATGCAGAGAAGTGTTTCATGCAGAAGATAATGCTGCAGAAATCCACACATAGAATATATGTGCATAGCATCTTAAAATGAATAATAATGAAGATATTAGCTAGTCAACCTCAATGCAGAAAAGAAAGCAGAAGTCTTTAAAACATATATTTATTTATTTTAAAATTTGTATACGGTCTAAGTCCCACATATATAATATTTGGAAGCAATACAAAAGAGACAAAACATCAGAATTTAAATTCACAGTTAATCTTCGATCAGGACAAGTCAGACCCTTTAAAAAAAGCACTTATGAACAATTGTGTTTTGAGGAGTTTTCTGAAAGTTCCTCGGTAATCACATTTCCTTAACTGCCCTACCAGCGAATTCCATCATTTCACCCCAGCACAACAAAAGGTCATTGCACTAGTTTCTACATTTTTCAGATTAACATTGGCCTTTAATAGAGCAGAATGTGCTAGAACTTGAATACTGGGTTTGAGGAGGCATAGAAGGGTTAGTTGAAATAATTCAATGCCACATTTTTCCTTTTGCTGCAAGCTTAACAGTACCTGAGATTTTTTTTAGGTTCAGCATATAAGTGTGAGGAAAAAAATGTATATCTTTGTATGTATATTGACACTGCAAAAATAGAAACATGATGGCATCCAGTCCGCATCCAGCAGGATGAAATCCCCTTTCTTTCCCAACTTTTGTATATCCGTAATCAGATCTTTGTCAATTTGCTGCAATTGACTCGGAGGTCTGTAGACAACACCCAAGTGGATAGAAGATCCATCTCCTCTTTTCAAAACAATCCATATTGCTTCTTCCTTTCCCCAGACACCCTGCATTTTAGTTGCTTGTATATCTGTCTTTACATAGAGAGCTACTCCTCCACCCCATCTCTGTCCTTCCTGAAGAGATTATAGCCCGGTATGTTGGCATCCCATCCATGGGAATTACTGAACTATGTCTCAGTGATAGCAACAATATCCAAGTCTGCCTCTAATAACAGGGCTTGCAGATCCTGATTTTTTTTGCCTAGACGATGGGTGTTTGTGGTCATTGCTTTCCAGCTACTATTCCTCAACAATCTAATTTTTTGAATAGTTTTCAATTTCTAGCTCTCAAAATTTAGTTTTTATTCAGTACATAAAATCACAACAAATAAAGCAAGAAGTGATTTAAATTTTTTATTGTGAGCAAAACAGACACAATTGCAAACATTTCAAGAACAGCCCTCAGAATATCGCACACAAATAACTTATCTCCCCCCCTTTTTTTTTTCACTAAGCAGCAGTAAAGGTTTCTACCACAACCCGAAGCGCTAAATGCTCCAACGCTGCTCTGACGCTCATAGGAATTCTATGAGTGTCAGAACATTTAGCGCTCCGGGCCACGGTAGAAATCTCTATTGCGGCTTAGTAAAAGAGGGCCTTGATGCTTTTTCTCAGTGAAAAAGCAAACCAATAGCATATGGCTTAGTGCTTTTTTCTCAGTGTGAAGCAAAACCAAAAAGTATAAACAGACAATGTCCATTTCTTTTTTTTGTTTTTTAAAACTTTATTCATTTTCAAACTTACAATAAGTGTTTCAATATGTTAAAACAGATTAACAATAAATATATCATTTAATAATCATCAATATTACACCCTTCCCACCCATTCCTATTATATAATCAAATACCTTATACAATATGCAATAATATAATTACCCCCCTCCCCCCTCATAATTGAACCTGAAAGTTTAAGGGGAAAAAATGTCATCTAATCAGTACAATATTTTGTTAATGGTTCCCACACATCTTGAAATTTCCTAAAACATCCTCTCCATGTCTTAGCAACAAAGCCAGCGAATAAAGAAAAGAACAATTCAATCAAGTACAGCCTTCAGAAAGCCGCAGCAGCCGCACCAAATCTCAAAGGAAGTAAATAGCTTCGGTGCGTTCACAGCAACAGCAAAAGACTAAGTATGTCTCTATACCCTAACTAACATTTTAATATACGTATGTAATTAAGTATGTTTATTATTTACAAAATTTACTTTATATTGTCACTAATATTTAATCTGTATGTATTAAGGCTTTGTACATCGCTTAGTGAGTTAAAATAGGCGATTCATTAAGAATAATTAAACTTGAACTTGAACTTTTACTAAGGTGTGCTAGGGCTTTAACGCACGGTTGCTGTGCATGCTAGACCTTAACGCCAGCATTAGTTCTAGAAGCGTAGCGCACGGTGTAGCACGGCAATTTCCTGCGTGCGCTAAAAACCTTAGTAAAAAGAGCCCTAAATGTGAACTGGGCTTAAAAAGTTTTGTGGTTTCCACGCGTATTTCAGCACTCGTCTTAGTTTATGTTGAACTTAAAGGGGATCTCCCAACAGGACATCATGTTTTTGCCACAATGCTATCTGAAGGCTTGCCCCCCTTACATCGCACATCTCTCATCAACCATTAATGTCTTTTCTCCTCAATATTAAGTTTAATTTGAAGTGTACCTGGGAAAGGGTTCACCTTACAATATAAGAACATAAGAATTGCCCTACTGGGACAGACCAAAGGTCCATCAAGCCCAGTATCTTGTTTCCAACAGTGGCCAACCCAGGTCACAAGCACCTAGCTAGATCCCAAGTAGTAAAACAAATTTTATCCTGCTTATCCTAGGAATAAGCAGTGGATTTCCCCAAGCCATCTCAATAATAGCCTATGGACTTTTTTTTTTTTTTTAGTAGGAAATTACCCCGCTAAGCTAACTGATTTCATCACATTCTCCGACCACGAATTCCAGAGTTTAATTACATGTTGTGTGAAGAAATATTTTCTCTGCTTTGTTTTAAATCTACTACTTAGTAGCTTCATCATATGCTTCCTAGTCCTAGTATTTTTGGAAAGAGTGAACATGCGATTCACATCTATTCATTCCACTCCACTCAGTATTTTATAAGACCTCTATCATATCAACCGCTGAGCTGTCTCTTCTCCAAGATGAAGAGCCCTAGCTGTTTTAGCCTTTCCTCATAGGGACATCGTCACAAACCTTTTATCATTGTCATTGCCCTTCTCTGTACTTTTTCTAATTCCACTATATCTTTTTTTGAGATACGGCATTCAGAATTGCACACTTGATCAAAAGTCGCTTCTTTCCATAACTGGGCACCATGTTTCTCCAGTGAGGAGCTGTTGGTAGGAACCTCCCCCTGATGCAGCAATAGCAAAATGGGGTTTAAATGAACTTGTGATATCCATGGATATATATTGCAGTTTCAAGGATGGCGCCCAGTTATGGAGAGAAGTGACTTTTGTGGCTTGCAACTGTGTTTTTGTTTCTCAATATTTTTTTTACAAAATATAAATTTATCTCTTAGCTTCATTTCCTTTTATTGTTGTAACACTTCTTGTTGAAATAATATATAGTATTTAATTTTTGCATTTTTTTCACTTGTGTTTGGAATAGTGTGTTTGCATCTTTTACTATGGACACACATTCAGATTTTATTTAAAAAAAAATCTTTGCTCTGTCTAGCCGTGAATTGCATTAATATATAGAAAACCATAAACACATATCTGCAGGTGGCCACTCAGGTCTGCAGTAATTATTTATGAGATCCCAGTGGTGAAAAAGAGAATACAAGGTTCAGCTCAAAAAGTGTTGTTTATTTACAGAATCTTTTTGGACATATCTAATCAGCAATAAGACCTTATCCTAAAGAATAAAAATTAGTTAACTAATAAGTACACAACTGTTTCCTGGATCCAGGCTTTAAAAAATTCCCCCTACCTTTATGTAGGGGCCCTTAGGGGCAAATTCTAAAACGGCATCCCAATTATAAGCAGCCAATCTAGATGCAAGTTTTCTAAACACTCCCCCCCCCCAACACTGTAGGCATCTAATATGGTTAAGGGAAATGTGTTGGGACACTTTAAGTTTACCCAAGGCTGGGGTGGCCTTGGGTGAGCTTAAGCTGATTGTGGCAAGGAAATCTCCCTGCTGTGATTGGCTGAGTGCCTGCGGCAGGGAACCCCCACCCCGTGAAGTTCCCTGGCAGGAGAGATGCCCACTCCCTCCTGCCTCCGCACCCTTACCCCCGCCCCCCTCCCCATTGAAGGACCAGCAGGAGGGGTGCCCATTCCCTCCTGCTGCCAGCCCCGAACTCCCTATACCCCACAAAACGAACCCCCAACACCCTCCAAGGCTGCAGGCCCCCACCCCTAACTCTATCCCCACCCCAAACCTCCTCTGTACATTTTAGTTGAAATTCCAGCAAGAGGGATGCTCACACTCTCCAGCCTGCAGGCCCGCCACTTCAAAATGGCGGGTCTCCCCTTCCTGGTGTATTCTGGGATGTACCTGATTGGCCCAGGTCCCTAAGGCCCCCTCCTATGGACTTTCAACTAAAAGATAGGGGGGTTAGGGGTGGGGTAGTGGCAGGAGGGAGTGGGCATCCCTCCTGCTGGTCCTCAATGGTGGTGGTGGGGGGTTCCCTCCCATAGCCGCTGCCACTTAGCTGATCACAGCAGGGGGATTCCCTTGCCACCATCAGCTGATTGCACGGGATCCCTCGGCAATTCTCTAATCAGCACCTGTGACATGGGCGGCAGTTATGTGGAGTTAGGCGTCTGTCCATTAGGCTAGCACGATTTTGTATAGGACGCTTGTTAGGTGGCTGCTGAGACCGATGTCCTATACAGAATTTCTGCTTTATTGTGTATTAATGCACACCTAATGTGGCAAAAATAGCATAATGCAGGACTCACTAAAGCATTCTGCATTAATTTTGTCATATGCATATGTCATCCTAGGATTCTATTTACAGCACCCTAATTTGTGCACCTATATTTGGGTATGTACAAGTTAACAATCTCTTAGGCCCCCTTTTATCAAACTGCGTTAGGTTTTGTGTTTGTTTGGGTTTTTTATTGCTGGCCGCTGCAGTAAAAAGCTCTGACGCTCATAGGAATTCTTGTGAACATCGGAACTTTTACCGCAGTGACTGGTGATAAAAAAAACAAACCCTAACACGACTTGATAAAAGGGGGCCTTAAGCTCCTTCGAGCAGGAACTGTCTTCTTCGTGACTGTACAGCGCTGCGTACATCTGGTAGCGCTATAGAAATAATTAATAGTAGAAGTAGTATTTATCTAGCAATAATTGGGTGCTAACGACCAAATATTGCAGTTATTTGGAATCAATCAGACTTTGCACACACATCTGGCTGTGCACTATTTTAAATTCCACGCCATGTTTCTGAAAAGGGGGTGTGGCCAGGGGTGTTCCAAACAGTTACAAAATACTACCTGAGCATGTTTACCTTGGTCACCACCATTTACACTTGGTTTCAGCAGGTATAAGTCTGGCACTCAAAAGTTAGGAGCGAAATCGTTAGGTGCTTAAGTGCTCAGGCATCCTGTGGTAATTTTTTTGCATGTGCTCGCACTTTCGATACGCTAAAAAAATTGATTTTTAGCACTGGGGGCAGGTCTGGGGCAGAGAGTGTTTTCTGTGCTAATCAATTAGCACAGCTACATTGCTTCATGCTAACCGGTTAGTGCGTAAGCCCTTACCGTCTGCAAAATAGATGTCGGCACGTGCTCATGTGCTAATGGGAAAATTAACACGTGGTCATTAATGCTGTTGTGTTATGGACTGCAATGGCTTGATCATGAGTATACCCTCACATAACGTACCTCGGTGACTTAAAATGGAAAGATTTGCAGTAAGCAATTTACCATTGGAACGTTTTGGGATTAATGCCAAGAAAACTGTTCTGTGTGCCTATTATGTACTTGCAGACACTTGTCATGCTTTATGATGTGCTGATAAATACCATTCTGTCTCATAGCTTAAAAGCTCTTCCACCTCTATATTGCAACATCCTTGTATTAAGATTAAACAGTACTCCCATATATTAATAATAATAATAATAATAACAATTTATATACCGCAATACCGTGAAGTTCTATGCGGTTTACAAAAGATTAAGCAAGGTACAAATTGATTGAACTTAAAAAGGGAGGAAGAAAGAGAGTTGGTGAGACAGGAAATCCATTTTTGAGCATAGAGAGATTAATAGGATATGATGATCAATATCGAGGGGTAAGGAGAAGAGGGTCAGTTGTCTAGATATTTTAGGAATAGGTGTGTTTTTGTACGTTTCCTAAAAACCTCATAAGTGGTGGGCGAAAGCAATTGTTCTAGGTCCCTATCCCATAGCGCTGCTTGATGTGAGAGAAGGTGTTCGTGGTGTTTTTTTCAGTTTGCAACCTTTAACTGGGGGGGGGGAAACTAAGTTGGAGTGTGAGCTCCTCTTGTGTCTGTTGGCTGAGAAGGAGAAAAGGTCGGTTATATATTTAGGGGCAAGTCCGTATAGTGCTTTGAAGCAGAAGCAGGCGAACTTAAACTTTACGCGTGCCTCCATCGGTAACCAATGCAACTGCCGGTAGTAGGGTGACAAGTGATCGAACTTTTTTAGCCCAAAGATCAGTCTGACCGCTGCGTTTTGCATTACTTGTAAACGTCGCATATTTATTTGGGAAATTGCCAAATAGGCGAAGTTACAGTAGTCAAGTAGACACAGTATGAGGGATTGGACCAGGGTTCTGAAAGCCGACGTATCGAAGTAGGCTCTAATGGATCTGAGCTTCCAGAGAGTGAAGAAACCCTTTTTTTATTAAGGAGTCCACCTGGTCTTTCATGGTTAGGCGTTGATCCAGAATTACACCTAGTATCTTTATGGTGGGCTGGATAGGGTAACTAAGATTATTGATACATAGTGGTATTTTGGTGTCAATCGGGTGTGGTGAGGCAACAAAGAATTTCGTTTTTTCTGAGTTAAGTTTGAGCTTGAAGTCTGTCATCCATTGCTCCATTACGTTTATGGCTTCTGAAACTTTGGGAATAATTTCCGAAATGGAGTTAGCAAATGGGATGATAATCGTAAAGTCATCTGCATAACTGAATAGTTTTATCCCCAGCTGGGTTAATTGCATGCCCAGTGAGGACATGTAGACGTTAAATAGCAGCGGGGACAGTGGTGACCCTTGTGACACACCGGATGGATTGCTCCAGGTATTGGAAAGCTCATAATTGAAGCGTACTTGATAGGTGCAAGATATAAGGAAGCCACAAAACCAGTTCAGCACCTCATCCCTGATACCGATAGCATCTAGGCATTGTAGCATTTTCTCGTGGTCTACCAGATCAAAGGCTGAACTCATATCGAACTGCATAATCAGGGCATTGAGGCCCCTACTAAACAGTAAGACGCAGATTGTCTAGAATGGCCGCAATTACTGTCTCCATACTGAATAAGGGTCTAAAGCCAGATTGAGTTTCATGTAGGAGAGAGAACTGGGTAAAATAATCTATCAGTTGTGTGTGTACCAATCCCTCCATGATTTTTACAATAAACAGAATGGATGCTACCGGTCTGTAGTTGGTTGGTAGGGCTGAAGATTCTTTACGATTTTTTAGAATTGGGGTAATTATTATGTCACCATGATTAGAGAGGAACTTCCCATTTTTTAGGTTGTGGGCCAGGTACTGCAGCAGTGATAATTTAAATTCCAAAGGCGCCGCTTTCATAATTTCGGGGGGGGGGGGGGGATGAGTCCAGAACGCAATAAGATTTGGAGTATTTGTTATATAGTTTGGTGTAATTACTCCATTCTGGGTCTTGAAAGGAACTCCAGATCCTGTCTGCTGGTATATCATTTCCTTGGGTGTTAGCTATTTGGTGATCACTAGGATCGTTTGTTGAGCAATGGTTTCTGAGGTTTTTAATTTTTGAATCAAAGTGAAGAGCTAAGTCATTTGCAGAGGGTAGTTTAGTGTTGTGTGTGGGTATGGTATAGCGAGTGGTGTCAAATAAATTCGTGATTAAGTTAAATAGCTCTTTTGTATGAATCATTGTAAGATGAGTTGATTTTAGTAGAGTAGAATGCTTTATGTTTGTCTTTTTTCATTTGTTTGTAGGTTTTTATGTTATCTCTCCATTTGTTACGGTCTGCTAATTCTCCTGTTTTTTCCAGGATATTGAAAGGATTGGATTCGGTCTTGTGTTTGGTAGTCAATGCAAAATTGTGTGATTTTGCCACAGTTCAATCTACATTTTTATTACCTAGTAGTAAATTCTGTCAATGGGTTTTAGCTTTATCATAGCTTGTTTACTTTACAACAGGATTTTAACTGTATGTTTCAGCCCGCTGGCTTAGCAGAACTACGCCGGGCCGCTGAAAAGTTCTCAATACAACCAACAAAGTTGGGGCATTTTCCATCGACAGCCATACACTTAGGGCTCCTTTTATGAAGCCGTGTTAGCGGTTCAACGTGCATAATAGCGCGCGCTAAACTGCCGGCCGCGCTAGCCGCTACCGCCTCCTCTTGAGCAGGCGGTAGTTTTTCGGCTAGCACAGGGGTTAGCGCATGATAAAAAGTCATGTGCGATAAAGCCGCTAACGCGGCTTCATAAAAGGAGCCCTTAGTCCAGCAATTTTCTTTTTTTATTATTCTTAACAATTTCTTTCTTAGACTACCAAAAGGAAGGGGAGTGACCATCAAGTTTTTTGGAGAAGACAGTCAAGGAAATTCAAAGAGAAAAGTAAAGAAGCAAGCAGACTACAATTAACAAACCCAGAAAATCATTTTCTCCCAATTAGGAATGTAAATCATCTTTTTAAGGTCAAGAAAGGCTCTTAATTGTGTTGGTACAAAAAAGGTGTATTTAATCCCCAAATAATGAATCAAACATTTACATGGATATGCCATTAGGAAAGAAGCACCCAAAGTTTTACTTCTTCTAACATAGCCAAAAATTCCTTTCTGTGATCCTGAATAATTTTAAATACATGTGGATAAATCCAGATCCTTTGACCACAAAAAGTTTCATGACTGCGTTTAAATCCTGTTCAAAACACAAAAGAAACTAATAAGATTGCACTTTCCTTTATATATGAAAAAGATTCTTCCAGAACAGCAGACAAGTTTAGTAACTTTGAGTTTACGCCCAGCAGTGTCTACGGTGAACTGTCAAAGCTCAAGGTTAACAAAGCAATGGGGCCGGACAACCTGCACCCCAGGGTGCTTAGGGAGCTGAGTGATGTCTTGGCGGAGCCACTGTCCGCGCTCTTCAACCTCTCCCTTAGTACAGGCAGCGTCCCGTTGGACTGGAGGACGGCTAACGTCATTCCACTCCACAAGAAAGGCTCAAAGATGGAGACAGCAAACTACAGACCAGTGAGTCTAACATCGATAGTGAGCAAACTAATGGAAACTCTAATCAAACACCAATTGGATAAGATCCTGGATGAGGAGAATCTATGGGATCCCCGACAACATGGATTTACTAAGGGGAGATCATGCCAATCCAATCTGATCAGCTTCTTTGATTGGGTGACGGGGAAGCTGGATATTGGGGAGTCCCTAGACATCGTGTACCTGGACTTTAGCAAAGCATTCGATAGCGTACCACACCGCAGATTGTTGAGCAAGATGAGTTCTATAGGATTAGGTGACACATTGACGCAATGGGTTGGGAACTGGCTTGGAGGTAGGCTTCAAAGGGTGGTGGTGAACGGCACCCCCTCCGAAATAACGGAGGTGATCAGTGGAGTGCCACAGGGCTCAGTCTTGGGCCCAATCCTATTCAACATCTTTATAAGGGACTTGGCAGAAGGGCTTCGAGGTAAAATAACATTATTCACCGATGACACCAAACTAAGTAATGTAGTGGGCAAATGCACAACGGACGAGGATTCAATGCCCGACAACATGATGCACGACCTACTCCTATTGGAGCGATGGTCTAGGACATGGCAACTCAACTTCAATGCCAAAAAATGCAAAGTTATGCACCTGGGCAGCCAAAATCCATGCAAGTCTTATACCCTTAACGGCGAGATCCTAGCAAAAACGGTAGCAGAACGAGACTTGGGGGTAATCGTCAGTGAGGACATGAAGTCTGCCAATCAAGTGGAGCAGGCTTCGTCCAAGGCAAGACAAATCATGGGCTGCATACGAAGGGGTTTCGTCAGTCGTAAGGCGGAAGTCATTATGCCATTGTATAGATCCATGGTGAGGCCCCACCTGGAATACTGTGTGCAATTCTGGAGGCCGCATTATTGCAAGGATGTGCTGAGACTGGAGTCGGTGCAGAGAATGGCCACCCGGATGGTCTCGGGACTCGAGGATCTTCCATACGAAGAACGGCTTGACAAATTACAGCTATACTCGCTCGAGGAGCGCAGAGAGAGGGGAGACATGATCGAGACGTTCAAGTATCTTACGGGCCGCATCGAGGCGGAGGAAGATATCTTCTTTTTCAAGAGTCCCACAACAACAAGAGGGCATCCGTGGAAAATCAGGGGCGGGAAACTACAAGGTGACACCAGGAAATTCTTTTTCACTGAAAGAGTGGTTGATCGCTGGAATAGTCTTCCACTACAGGTGATTGAGGCCAGCAGCGTGCCTGATTTTAAGGCCAAATGGGATCGGCACATGGGATCTATTCACAGGGCAAAGGTAGGGGAGGGACATTAGGGTGGGCAGACTAGATGGGCCGTGGCCCTTATCTGCCGTCTATTTCTATGTTTCTATGTTTAACCTCTTAATTCATTCTTAGTCAAGCAATTGTCCACGTTTTATCATTCCATATTTTTCCCGACAGAACGAACAAAGTGGAAAATCACTGGACTAAGGGCTCCTTTTACAAAGGTACATTAGGGCCTTAACGCGCGGAACAGCGCACGCTAAATTGCCGTGCACACTAGCTGCTACCACCTCCTTATAAGCAGGTGTTAATTTTTCGGCTAGTGTGCGCTAAGTGTATAGCCCTTGAAGGAGACTGCCCCAACTTTGTTGGTGGGCTGAGAGAATTTTTCAGTGGTCACTCATACTTCACCTTAGTAATTTATATTATCTGCCTCATTATGTTATAAAAATGTGCATGATTTTCTTTTTCTGCCTTCAGAGGCATCTTTTAGTTTATGGTTTGAAGAGGCAGATGTGATTTCTTCTGATATTGACTGGCCCCGCTTTTTGGGCAAAGTCAATTGGCCAGCCTAATCAGTTGCTCTTATGCATTCCTTATTTTTTTATGCATAAGATCATCTGGATCCCCAGTAAATTATACAGGTATGGTTTACTATCTTCCCCACCATGCTGGCACTGTAATTCAAAGCTTGGTACATTTAAGCATATGATCGTCTCATGCCCCCAACATTTTCTTATTGGAATGATATGTATATTAAAGCTATACTTCCCTATTTATGTGGCGCAGTGGTTAAAGCTACAGCCTCAGCACCCTGGGGTTGTGGGTTCAAAACCATGCTGCTCCTTGTGACCCTGGGCAAGTCACTTAATCCCCCCGTTACCCCAGGTACATTAGATAGATTGTGAGCCCAATGGAACAGACAGGGAAAAATACTTGAGTAGCTGAATAAACTCATGTAAACCTTTCTGAGCTCTCCTAGGACAACAGTATAGAAAATTGAATAAATAAATAAATAAATTTAAATATACCAGAAGGACACTATTAATCTCATTAGCAATTCATATTATTTTTGGGGGTGGAATACTGTTTTGCAGTGTCATAAATTCAAAGAGATAGTAGCCTTGAAGAATCAACAGCTGCTTAGTTTTCTTTCTGTTTGTTAAATATAATTCAAAAGGTTTTCAAAGATTTAAAAAGAAAAAGGTGATATTGTCCCATTGCCTGTATATAACATTTTTCTGTAAAGTTACATTGCTGTGGGGTTGTCTTAAAATGTCAAATTTTCTTTGGAGATATGTAATCCTAGAAAGAATCTCTACATGACCAACATTGTATTTTTGTTACCTTGTTATTGGATAATTAATAAAGAGATTGAACTTACAAGAAAAGAGAAAAATTGGCTATTTTACCTACATGGTAAAAATGGCTTTAGCGCATGGAAATGCCATGCATACGCACATACTAAGGCCACTTTTCACCACAGCTTAGTAAAAGGGCCCCCAAACCAATATATACACCAAGGGGCTGATTCTCCAAACGGTGTCTCGATTGTAGGCGGCAGCCAATCAGGACGCATGTTTCTAAAAAAAAAAAAAAAAAAAAAAAAGTGTGAGGAAGGATGCCTACATTTTAGGCGGGTGTAACATGTCTACAGAGATGCGTAGGGATGCTTAAGCATGCCCAAGGTGGGGCGTGGGCGTGGTTTCACCCAGAAGTGGCCTTGAGTGGGCTTAAGCATTCTATACATCTCTGTAGAAGGGAGATAGACACCTGAAATGTAGATCTGCAAAATGCTTACCTACATTATAATCCGACAGTAAACACCATTTGCCATCAGCTGATCGCGGCACGGAATTCCCTGGTTAGCTGAGCTGGCAGGACTCCACAAAGCCCCTAGTTTATAGAATAGCGGTTAGCACTTGCACACATAACTGCTAGTTTATGACATCAGTCATTTGCGTGTATGCCGCTATTCTATGAACTTGGCATGCATAATGGCACCTTATGTTAGGCGTGCCTTATAAAACTGCCTTTTAAATTTGCACTCTCCAGCAATATAATAAAAAAATATTAACCATTTCTGCCACAGATAACCTTAGTATTTGCCTTTAAATTATCAAGGTTTATGTCACAGGGGAAGACTGTTGTCATCAAGACAGCTTAGACAGGAATAACGGTTTTAATTGTTACTACTTAGGGAATACATTTCAATTTTAGCTAGGCTAAAGACTGACTGCTATTGTTCTCCTGTGCTATAATTGTACAATAATCCAGCCCCAAATGGCTTGAAAATAGAGTGAAAAAAAATTCAAGAGCAGCAGTCTGATTTTGCCACTGCTATAACTGGAGCATTCAACAACATCATTATTCAAAGCAAACACTTCAAACCTTAACTAAAAGGCACAGCTTGGCACAGCCCATGCAGGCAAGCTCTTCAAAAATTAATAACTGTACTGCTATTACCAATTCATAGACACTGGAATTTTGTAAAAGCTATTCAGAATGGCATAAATTGAAATTATGTGGAAACCTGAGTTCACATACTGTATATAGCTTTTCTTTTCTTTGTGCCCCCTTCCCCCTCCCCACCCCCACCCCCCCAAGTTAAGGTGGTGATTAGGAGGTTAGGAGAGAAAACTTAACTAAGAAACCAGGGGCTGATGTGCTGGCAATCTAGGTTTTCTAGATCTTCTGTTTCAAGAAGTGATATGGATATGCACACCTCAGTGTAAATATAGGGCCCTTTTACTAAGCTGCGGTAAGCATTAACACTTGTTTACCGCAGCTTAAAATGCCTTACTCTGGGGTGTGCTCTTGTAAGAACATAAGAGTAGCCATAGTGGGACAGACCGAAGGTCCATAAAGACCAGTATACTGTACTGAAGGAACTCAAAAATTAAATTGCAAACTTACTATTAATAATCTATAACCAATCATTAACATTGTCTATGGCATCTGAAGATTGGAAAGTGGCCAATGTAACACCAATTTTTAAATTCAATATCTTTATTTAGATTGTAAAGTATAAATCACAAACTGCATAGTAAATCCCAATTTTTTTTTTTTTTTTTAAAAAGGGGGATTCCTGAAGCGATCCAGAAAGTCACAGATCAGGGAGCCATACATAGGTGCTGAGTAACGATTATAAAGAGCAAAATTAATAACATAACTTTATTCTTCTATACTGCCACAGTCAGACGATTTCTAGGCGGTTTACACCGAAGAGAGCTGGACAATCAGCGAAGCACAAAATACAAATTGCAAAAGTACAACATATTTCTTAAGAATAGTCAGAGTAGAATTATTGTTATTAATATAACTTCTATTTAGGAAATGAATTTATCAAACAATACAGTCTTAATTTCTTTCCGAAATGCGCTGTAAGACAGCCTGGCTCCACTGATGTAATTACCCAACCAGGACTGCTGCTTACTTGCTTGAAACATAAAAGTCCTATCCATAAAAGACCTGTATCTACAGCCAGTAATTTTTGGATAGGCAAATAAATTACAATTTCTGGTTATCCTCGGAGGGCTGTATAGCACGAAATGAGACAAAAGATAGGTAGGGACCAATCCCCAAACCAGCTTAAAGGAAATGCAAGAGAATTTAAACATTACTCGTGCCTCCACTGGCAACCAGTGCAGTGGTCTATAGTAGGGACTAACATGATCACTTTTCTTCAGCCCAAATATCAGACGGACAGCCGTGTTCTGTACTATTCTCAATTTTCTCAAAATTTTTTAGGTACACCCAAATAAATGATATTGCAATAATCCAATATAGATAGAACTAATGCCTGCACCAATAATCTAAAAGAAAGAGGACATACAGATCACGATTTAGTGAGAAACAGCCAGCATAAATTTAGCCAAATATAGGGCTCCTTTTACTAATCTGTAGTAAAGGTTTCTAACACGGCCTGGAGTGCTACATGCTCCGACGCTGCTCTATGAGCACTGTTGGAGCATTTAGCATTCCGGACCATGGTAGAAATCTCTATCACAGCTTAGTAAAACTTGGCGATAATCATGCTCACAAATCGGGGACATTTTTTTTGAAGGCGTGAATAAACATGTTGATAAAGGTGGCATTTTAGAAAGGATATACAAATCATAACATTCAGGTCGGAGCATCAACAGGCAGGATCCGCCTGTTCTAAAATACATGGAGAAATTAACGTTTATTTACTGGTTATGTGTAGCAAGAGCATCCATTTTAGAATTAGAAATATCTAAAATGTCCCCAGGTCAAAATGGGCATATAAATGTGCTATGGAATAGCAACCAAAAATACTATGAGATGGAACATGAATGTTTTTTGTTGGCCAATTTAGAGACATAGACATGTTTTCCTGAAGTTGTCACATAGTTTGGTATCTCGTGCCAGCTTTGCTTTCAGAGGAGACATGAACTACTGGGGGATTTAAGAGGTGGTCCCCTAATCCTTCCAGTAGAGTACTGCTTAATAGGACACTTTGATGTCCCAGTTAGCACTGAATGCCAGTGTCAGTCTTTTGGGTCATAGAAGTGCATTCCTCTTCTAAAATGCCACCTAGGGTTGGATTCTACAACAGCTGCCAAAAATTAGGTGGCGGTAGCTGCCCTACCACCACCTAACATAATTGGTTTAATAGGGTTTAAGTGGCGTGATAATTGGTTGCACCATTAAAACCCAATTAAAACCTCATTAAAAAAATAGCCACCATTACACGGCCTCTGGGACTGGCACTTGGGTCCCTGGTGGCTAGTGGTGCATAGTGACACCAAAGCCCAGAAGAGGGCAGGGTTAGTGGCAGCGCCAGACTTCGGTGTCACTATGTACCCACTGGCTGCGATTCAGGAAGGACCCCGGCAAGAGGAAATGTAGGCCCATTACCTGTACCTGGTTTTTGACGTTACTAACGCTTACATGTTTTGCACTCCACTCTTTTTTTTGCATAGACTTAATATATATATTTTTTGTCTTCATATATTTCTGATATTCATCACGGACTTTCACCAATTCATTATTATTAGTTTCATTCTTATCACTGTACTTTATCCCATATTTTCTACATCTTCTGTATGCTCGATATCACTCACAGTTTTCAACTTTTTAGTCACTACCTTTCCTAATTTACATATATTTTAATGTAACCCTCATTATTTATAGGACCCCTGAAGAAGATTCTGTCGAAATGCGGCCTGTGTTGGGTCCTGCGTCCCTAGTGGACTAGGTCCTTTAAGGTTTTCATGTGGATGATTTTATTTTATGTGGATGATTTATTGTATCTTTGGAACTTTGACATTTTTCAAATAAAGTCCATTTAAAGAACATCGTCATTCCAGAGTTTCTTTTGGTTTCTTCCGTATTTAGATTGTAGCAAAGCCTTTAACAGTGTTCCACACAAACATCTAATAAATAAACTGAGTGCCCAGGGCAGGGCCGCCATCAGAAATTTCTGGGCCCCTTACTGAGCAATCCTATTGGGCCCCCCACGTACCCCTCCCCCCCCCCAACACCCCCTTCTTCCATGGGCCGAATGCACACATATTTTTCTCTGTCGTCGCACTCTTTGACCAAAAGATTTGTAAGCCTGCAACCACGTCAAGGTAGACTCGTTTAGCAGGGCCCTAACCTAACCTAAACTAATCTATACTCATCTATTCTAAACTAACATATGCCTAATACTGAACTAATAACAAACTAACAAACATCTGCATAATAAATAACTAATAAATAATAGTGCTAGTAGCTATAATTCACTTTTGAATGTAAAATCTCAGTTAAGGATTTCTTTTGACCGTTGTAGGCCAGAAATAGATCACAATTGCACAATATTTTTTGTATTAAAAAAGTATTAAATGTATTTTTTGTATTAAAAAGTATTAAATGTGTTTATAAATACTGTAAGCTTAATAAATATATCAGAAAAAACTACACATCTGAGCGCATATCTGAACATACACATCTGTATGATCCCATCCTCCTCTGCTTGCCTATAGCTGCATCATGCATGTTAAAAATGTACGATATGTTGATATGTGCACCTTCCTTCCTTCCCATCCATCCTCCTCAGCCTGTCCTTACACATCCACAGCTGCATGTTAATGATGATGAATATGTTATGATGATAAATAAGTGCATATGAGCACTCATTAACATGCAGCTATGGATGAATATAAAAAAGAAACAATATTCTGTACAATTGTCAATTTATAAATCAGCGTCTTCTCCCCATTCTCTCTTCCCCATTTCCCTTCAGCGTCCTCAGCCCACTCTCTCTCCACTTCCTTCAGCACACGCACATAAAAACAAGCAAGTAATTTATATCATTTTCATTCTATTCATTCATAGAAATTAAAGTCTAAATAATGCCAGTCACATAACAAAACATGATTTTACAAAAATAATTCCCCGCACAGTCAAGCCTGCAAGGATTACTAGATGTCTTTCAGCAGCTCCCCTCCCTCCCTCCCCCTTACCTTTGTGGCCAAGTCAAAATGATCTATCAACAATAAAATTTTAAAAACACAAAGCACGCTGTACGCAGAGAAAATGTTAATTATCATTTATATTCCGCGGGTTTTCAAAGAGGTCAAGGCAGATGACTTTATGCAATGTCACCTCAGTAACAACTATACAAAAATAGGCAAATATTCCCCCTCCCTTTTTACTAAAACGCGATAGCGGTTTTTAGCGCAGGGAGCTGCGCTGAATGCCCCACGCTGCTCTCAACGCTCATAGGCTCCCTGCGCTAAAAAAACGCTATTGAAGTTTAGTAAAAGGGGGCCATAGTGCAAAATATAGACAGCATATATAAATTCTCAAAGCAGACACATTTTGATCACTAAATTGAAAATAAAATCATTTTTCCTACCTTTGGTAATTTCATCAGTCTCTGGTTGCACTTTATTCTTCTGACTGTGCATCCAATATTTCTTCCCTTCTTTCAGCCTCCTGTATGCTTCCTCTCCTCCAGACCTCATTCCCTCCCCAAACTTTTTCTTTGTTTCACCCTGCCCCTTCTTTCTTTTTCTCTCTCTCCATACCCCCTTTCTTTCTGTATGTCTGTTTTTCTCTCTCTCTCACCCTGCCCCCTTCTTTCTTTCTCTTTCCACACCCTCTTTCGTTCTGTATGTCTGTCTTTCTCTCTCTTTCCGTGCCCCATTTTTCTTTGTTTCACCCTGTTTGAATAGTTGTCCATAGTTCCTTCTTTGAGGCATCCTGTCTCCCGGGCCATCGACTGGTGGTCGACTGTCGGCTTTCCCCTGTCCTTTAGTTTAAAGCCTTCTCGATGGCCCTCTTCATGTTGCCTGCCAATATTCTTGCTCCTTCCTTGTTGAGGTGTAGTCCGTCCTTTCTATAGTACTTGCTTTTTCCTCAGAACACCGTCCAGTTGCACATGAAGTCAAAGCCTTCCTCTTCACACCATTGGCTCATCCAGGCGTTGATCGTTTGCAATTCCCCTTGTCTATTTTCATCCGCTCTTGGTACCGGGAGGATCTCAGAGAAAGCCACCTTCACCCCCCTGATCTTCAGTTTTCTTCTGAGTGACTGGAGCTGGCCCTTCATCTCTTCTCTGTCATACTTCCATCCGCTTACATCGTTGGTTCCCACGTGGATAAGCACAGCAGTGTCCTCTCCCCCTGCGCTGTCTATGATCCTGGAGATCCTGTTGGCCACATCCTTCACTCTTGCTCCAGGCAGGCAGGTGACAATTTTATCCTCTCTCCCTCCTGCGGTGTGGCTGTCCACATGACATATAATGGAGTCTCCTATGATGATCCCCATCTTCTTTATTCCTTGGGGGCGTAAATCCACGTCCATGGTGTAGGGCCAATCTTCTTCCTCCTGCGATACGCTTGAAGTTGTTTTCAGCTCTTTGGAGGGGGGGATGTCTTCATGCGTTCTTTCTCTTTCTCCTGGTGTACAGTCGTCCCCTATCTCAGCTTCAGTCTCTTCTGAATTTGTAGGGGTGTCTTCTCCGCTCTCGTCCAGGCCAGCTTCCTGGGTTGCTAGGGTACAGTTCTCCAGCCCTGGCATCTCCACATGTTGTTGGTGAGCTTCCTCGATGAATCTTTCTAGCTCCTTGACCTCTTCGTTTGCACTGAACTCCACTAGCAACTTCTCCTGTTCGCGGATTCTATCTTCAAAGATGAGGAGTTCTTTTAGTACCATCTAATCTCCTCTAGTAGCCGGACTTGCCATTTCAAGTTATCCAGCACCATGCACCAACTGCAAATGTATGCCCGAATCCCTGAAGGGAGGTAGTCATACATATTGCAGCCTGTACAGAAGACTGGAAAGCTCATCTTCTGACTTCCTTGGGCTTCCATTTCTTGCTTCCCTTCTGAGTTGTCTGAGTGATTTGTTGTGAACCCTCTGTCTCTGTCGACTGGATGTTTTCTGACTTCTTGTCTGCTGTCTTCCTGTTTGTTGTGAGTCTGTTGGTGTTGCTGTTTGCTGTGAGTGCTTGTTTCCCCTCTAGGTGTGTGGTATGCGAGAATGTGTGCCCTGCTGTGTAGCTAGCTAAGACTAGGACTTGTAGCTTTTATTCTAAGTCGCTCTGCTGGGCGACCAAGTTTCCTGGCTCCTTCGCAAAGGCGAGCGCCTTTGTCGCTAGCCTTTGTCGTTTGCCTTTGTCGCACGCCGAACGGCTGTGCACCGTTGGCTTCGCCCCTTTTAAGGGGGAACTCCGATGATGCGGTGGGGGTGGGCAGAGCTAACTCTCGCCGATACCCCTTGCCTCCTTCCCCTGCTTCTGGGTTTCTCTCAGTGCTTCTCTCTGTCTGTTTCTCTCCTTTTTTCTATCTTCCTTCTCCCTCCTCTGCCTGCCCCCTTATTATTTATGTTGATTATGTGATCTACTTAAGAATAAGTGGAATACAAATTAATAAACTAAACTATTCTATAAGGGCAATAATATGCATAAGTGTCATTGCAGAATATAGGAATAAGGCAGCACTGCAGCATTCTTTAACTTACGCACGTATCTGGTAGAGCCATCCATGCTCCACCCATGTGAAAAAAACCCTTTCCCATATACACTAAAGAGAACACGTGCATATTTTATAGAATCATAGCTAGCACATATACTGTATGGGTAAGTTCTTCCTAATCAGGTATATGCTAATATCCAGTAACATATGTGGATATTTGGGGCCAGCGGGTGCCGTTTATAGAATCCCGCCTAGCTGTGCCTTATCGTGCTTAGGTGTCACTAGGCATTTTGGAGGTAGGCGCCAGTATAATTAGGCTGGGTTTTACTGGGCCTGATTTACAGGTGACTAACTTGGACGCCTAGTGATGCCTAAGTCAACCATACTTATTTTCTGCCCCAACCACACCTACTTTTCAGATCATTAGAAATCAATGGATGCTGCATGGGATTCTACGCCTAACTTTTTTAAATTTATTTTTTAAAATTTATTTAATTACCACACCATCTAAACTAACTGAAGTAATTTAGGTTAGGCGCGGATTTTAGTTAGGTGTTGCTAGGCGGCCTCAATTAGAGCGCAGTTTATATAATCTGGTCATTGGCACCTTCCTATAGATGCAAATTTATAGAATTTCCTAATCTTCAATTGGAAGCCACAATGAGGAGTTCCACATTCTTCTCTTGTTTTTATTTGTTTTGGTTTTATTAATGTGTACATGAGCAGTTTGGCAAAGGATTATAGGAATTAGTGATGTATTTTTATTCTTATACAGATGATATATTAATTCCTGCAGCTGATAATTTTATCCAAACTATCATATAAATGAGTTAATACAGTAGAAACTGATAAAAGATTGAAGTTTAACAAGTCAAAAACAAGGCTGATGTGGTTGTATAATTCTCTAAGGCTTAAAATCTGCATCGGGTTTTGTCGCATTAACACCAGGGATCACTTTTCAAGTAGAAAAGCCTATTAAAATTTTAAGAGTCATATTAGGTTCCATGCTTACTCTAGACTCACTAGTAAATTCAATAGTTGGTATGTTTTGATTGTACCAATTATGAGAAATACACTTTTTTTTCACACTTCATAATTGTTTTATTATTGTCACCTTACAACCCTCTTTAATAGGAGACAAAAAAATACTGCCAAATACTTATTTGGTGGTCTTCTTTTCAGTTTTTAGGTTCTGAGCCTGTTAGCAAGGCGACGGACAGTCTTGGCATATGGGTTCAGTTTCAACGTAACCCACAAGTTCTTCAGTGGGTTCTTCTTTAGAATTCTGCAACGAATCTTCTTGTTTGGAGCACGCAAAGCTTTCTGGATCTCTTGACTTTTCAAGATTCTACTAAGGTCGGTGTTTGTCATCTTGTGCATAGGAAAGTTGTAGTTGGATTTTAGGGTGGCAGCTAAGTGCCATACAAGTCATCCAGTCATCTGGGTGTGAGAAGGACAGGCCGCGATGCAGCCTGTGCTGCTGTTTGTTTCCAGGTATTTTGGTCTCGCGGTCAGGGTTCGGATGGAAGGGAGAGATGCGTCGGTGGGGGGGGGGGGGTGCTGCTGCAGGGGACTAGGGCTTATTTTTGGGGTAGGTTTTATTTTCAGGGAAACACAGTAATATGGAACCCTGCGTCACATAGCTAAAATTCAGGATCCTCTTTCCCACATACATCACTTTGAACTTGCTTACATTAAACATCATCTGCTATTTTGATGCCCAGTCTCCCAGTCTTGCAAGATCCTCTTATGATTTAACAACTTTGTGTCATCAGCAAATTTAATTATCTCACTAGTTATTCCCATCTCTAGATCATTGATAAACATGTTAAAAAGCAGTGGTTCCAGCACAGACCCCTGGGAAACCTTATTTACCCTTATCCATTGAGAATATTGACCATTTAACATTACTTTCTATTTTCTCTCTTTTAATCAGTTCTTAATCCATAATAGGACACTACCTCCTATCCCTTAATATTGGTGAAGAAATTCTAATTTCCTCAGATGTCTTTTACGAGGCACTTTGTCAAATGCTTTTTGAAAATCCAGATACACAATATCAGCTGGCTAAATCCATGATGCCTTTGTCTCATTAATCCATGTTTATGTATATGCTCTGTAATTTTGTTCTTTATATCATTTTGCCTGGCATTGGCGTCAGACTTACTGGTCTATAATTTCCTGGATCACCTCTGGAACCCTTTTTAAAAATTGCCATTATGTTGGCCACCCTCCAGTTTTCTGGTATTGTGCTGGATTTTAAAGATAAATTACTAAGATAACTCTGCAAGTTCATTTTTCAATTCTGTCAGTAGTCTGGGATGTATACCATCAGGTCCAGGCGATTTGCTATGCTTTAATTTGTCAAATTGCCCCACTATATCTTAGTGTTACAGAGATCTGTTTCAGTTTCTCTGACTCATCAGCATTGAATATCATTTCTGACACTGCTATCTCCCTCACATGTTTCTCAGTGAAGACTGAAGCAAATAATTCATTTAAACTCTCCGTTATGGCCTTGTCTTCCTGAGCGCCCCTTTTTACCCCTCGCTGAACTAGTGGTCCAACTGATTTTTTTCTCCAGCTTTTTTGATATTCCTAGGATAAGCAGCATAAAATCTGTTTTACTACTTGGGATCTAGCTTGATACTTGGAACTGGGTTGGCCACTGTTGGAAACAAGATACTGGGCTTAATGGACCTTTGGTCTGTCCCAGTATGGCAATTCTTATGTTCTTGCTTTTATTATACCTTAAAAAAAAAAAAGTTTTACTTTGTTTTGCCTGCAATGCAATCTTCTTTTCAAGGTCTCTATGCTAGTTTAAAAGTTGCTTGTGACATCTGCCAACAAAACGCAGTAGAGAGGCAATAGATAAGTCTTTTGCTGATATTTCTGCTCTGATCTTAAGACATGCAACACGGTGGAGACTCCTAATAGAAAACTAGCTGTTTCCATGTTGAGAACCCCCAGATTATCAAAATGTCAAGAGTAAGAACTTCACATGTTCCAATCCAGGCAGTGGACCGTACAAGCATGTTTTGCACAAATGCATTTGTTATACCGATTAAAACCCATGCTATCGCTATATGATTTTCATACAGTAGTCCAGGCTATGGTTTTGTCAAGACTTGATTACTGCAATGCCTTGTACCTTGGAATAGCAAAGGCAAGGTGCAGGACATTGCAGGTTGTATAAAACACAGCATCAAGATTGATAATGGGGTTGTCGAAATATGATCACATTTCTCCTCAACTCCAACAATTGCACTGCTTACCAGTTGTTTTCAAAATACAATATAAAGCAGTAATTATTTGTCATCAATTCTTGTATGGAATCATATCAAAATTGTTTAAAAATAATATGCTTAGTTACTTACCAAACAGATCATTACATTCTGAGAATTTAGCTTTACTGAAAACAAATGCTAACCCAAGGCTTATGGAGACTGGTAAAATGACTTTCTGTTGTGCAGGAGTTAAAATATGGAACTCCCTTGTGGGCCAAATACGAAACTGCCGTGAAAAGGGTTCGTTTAGAAAATTACTCAAGACACAATTATTTGTAGATGCATTTTCTAGTCAATAATTTCTTTCTCTGGCATAGTTGTTAAAATTATTCATGATCTTTTTATATAAGTCTTGGTGTTAGTTTGCAGATATGATCTCAGAGGATTGTTAATGTGTCTATTTTATTATTATTTTTTTTAAATAATTTTATTTATGTAAATTATGTAAACCGTTTAGTTCTAAATGATATAGAAATTTTTAAAATAAATATTAACTAGCAGTGGCTATTTTTGAGAGGCTAGATGAGGGACATATGGGAAGGAAGGAATGGGAGTTACAGTGGCGTACCAAGGGGGGGCGGTCCGCCCCGGGTGCATGCCCCAATGGGGTGCACAGCCAGCCACCCTCCCTATTCTGCCACTTTCCTTAACCAGTAGCAGCGGCTGTAAACTGTAAACAGGGGTGTCTGGCGGTTGTTCAGCTTCTGGCCGGATACCCTGCTCAAAGCCATGGGCGTCGGCTCCTCGCGCGATCCGTGGCTGCGTTGGAAGCATTCCCTCTGATGTCATGACGTCAGAGAGAAGGCTTCTGACGCAGCCGCAGATCGCATGAGGTATAGATGCCTACGGCTTTGAGCAGGGGAACTGGGCAGGGAAGAGAAATGTTGCTGCACAGGGAAGGGCGGGGGGGCTAGAAATGTTGCTGCTGCACAGGGAAGGGGGGAGGGTAGAAATGCTGCACAGGCAAGGGGGGGAAAATGCACAGGCAAGGGGGAGAAATGCTGCTGCTGCTGCACAGGGAAGGGGGGGGAAATGCTGCACAGGGAAGGGGGAGAAATGCTGCACAGGGAAGGGGGGGGGAGAAATGTTGCACAGGCAAGGGGGAGAGATATGCTGCTGCTGCACAGGGAAGGAGGGGAGAGAAATGCTGCTGGGCCTGTTCTTTAACATTTTTAAAAAACAGCAAGGGAATATATTTATCCAAAGTGATTCTTATAAATCACTGTTGTACTAATCACCTTTGTTTTACTTCAAACACAAATTACAACACAAGTTGATGTGGTTAAGTGAACATTCAGACCCGCAGCTGAGGTCCGGTGAAACAAGTTCACGGAGCAGCTGTTAAGGAGACCATCATTGTTGTTCACAGTCTCCTCCACCAAACAAAGACTAGATAACAACACATAAACTTGAAGAAAATAAAATAATAAATTTAACAGCAACTTAACTTTGAATGGTGTGGATGATACACATAGCTGCTCCGGGCTCCTCCATTTATTCACAATACCGACCCCCCAACCTAGGTTTCACCCGCTGGCTTCTTCAGGAGGGGTACTACAATTACAAGATGACTCAAATCAGCACTGCACCACACAGCTTGCTAACTTAATAAGCAATACATTTTGAAATACTCAATATAAGCACTCTCTCTGCAACTTACCGGCACAAACACTTCATACTGCACACACACGTACTGCTGACAAGAGGAACTTCCCAGCAGGCCATGCTTTAAATACACTCCCCTTTACTACCTATTACATCATCACTCCTTCCATCATGAGTGAAAGATTATAGTTGAAACCATTCAATATCATTGTTTAATCCTGCTGGGGCCAAGGTATGCCATTGAAATATAAACCTCTGCTCTAAATAAAGAAGATGTTGAGTAATATTTCCAGATTTTTTATGAGCACACATAAGAACAGTATATTGTAATTCCTCAATGGAGTGCTGTTGTTCAATCCAATGACTGACTAAGGGGGCAGTAACACGTTTGCATCTTATATTGCTCAAATGTTCGGCAATACGAATTTTAATAGCACGCCGAGTGTGTCCTATATAATATAGCCTACAAGGGCAAATAATACAATATATTACTGCAGATGACAAACAATTAGTACCTGTTCTTAAATAGAATTTCTTGCCCCCTGTTTGAAGAATTATCACTCGGTCAGTGTTGAGGACATGAGGGCAATACACACACTGATGACAACGTACATGAGGACCCTCTCTATTCTGTTGGACAGGGTCACAGTGTTTCAAAATCTGACCTAAATTCCGACCCCTAGTGTGAGCAAATAAAGGGATGTCATTCAAGCTCTCATGTATCTGCAGCACTGGCCAGTGTTTCAAAATAATTTTTCTAATTTGTTGACTTCGATTGGAATAAGGCAATACACATACCACGGCCCCACTGTTCTCCCTTTGTTGGGGATGAAATAGCCACTCCCGCTGGCAGTTACGGGCTCTCTTCCATGCCCGTTTGACTACCCGGGGAGGGTAACCTCTCTCCAAAAACTTTGTGTATAAAAGCGTGGCCTGCTGTTGAAAGTTCCACTCGTCAGAGCAGATCCTCCGCAACCTTAAAAATTGTCCCACCGGGATGCTGTCCCTGAGGGGTTTTGGATGATGACTATGATAGTGTAGGAGAGTGTTTCGATCGGAAGGTTTCCTATACAGAGTAGTATCATAACATACTTGAGAGTTGATCTGAGATTTTACTACTTGGATATCCAAAAAGGATACCCTGTCACTACTTACTTCATGAGTAAGAATTATATTAGGATCTGCCTGATTCAACTCTTTTAGGAATTCTTCCAATTCGTCACACTCCCCATTCCACAAGAAGAAGACATCGTCTATATACCTTCTCCATAGACCAACTTTACTAAACCATCTAGAAGTGTAGACATATTTGTCTTCATATTCAGACATGTATAGGCAGGCGATGGACGGGGCCACCGTGGCCCCCATGGCCACCCCCTTAGTCTGAAAGAAGAACCTATTTGTGAATTGGAAATAGTTTTGACACACCACAAATTCAGCTAAAGTTCCTACTAGCTCCTTCTTTTGAATTGAAATATTAGATTTACTAACTACCTGCTTGATAATTGCCAGGGCCGCTGATTGTGGCACGTTGGTATACAGGGCGGAAACATCTGCAGTTACTAGCAGTTTACAATCTTGACCCTCACAACTCTGCAAACATTGCAGGAAGTGAGAAGAGTCCCGTACGTAGGACTGAACAATGCCAACATGTTTATAGATAAAGCTATCTATAAACCTTGACAGAGGTTCCAGCACTGAACCAATACCAGCCACAATCAGACGGCCCGGAGGGCACTTAGAGGACTTATGGATTTGGGGGATGAAGTATATATATGGAATTTCCGGAAATTCCACATTCAGACATTTAAACTCTTTAGCTGTGATAACATCAGCTTGATGTGCTGAATTTAATATGATATCAATTGCCATCTTGATATCCTTAGTGGGATCCACATCGACTTCCCTATAGAAGCTAACATCTAATAATTGCCTTAAGGCTTCCATACAGTATTGATCATGGTCCTGTATCACTATCCCACCGCCTTTATCGGCGCGTTGGATAATGATAGTAGGATCCTGTTGTAATGACCGAAGCAAGCTGAACTGTTGTAATGATAAGTTAGAGCCACATTTTAATTGTGATTTTTCAGCAAGCTCAACGTCTCTTAATACTGCTCTCTCGAAAGCTGCTACAGAAACATCAGGTGCTCCTGGAGGAATCCACTTAGATTTAGATTTCATTCCTCTTGCTTCTATAGGGTCTGTTGTGGATGACTTGTCTGCAAAAAAAGTTTTTAACCTTAGGACCCGGAAGAATCGATATAGGGACGCTCGGGTCTGAAAGGCGTCATACTTGTTGACAGGCACAAACGATAGTCCTTTAGTTAACAAGTCCTCCTCCGCCGTAGTAAGGACTCTCGAGGACAAGTTAAACACGCCTGTGTTTATTTGCGTGTTGATTTCTTCTCTTTGGGTCGATTGACCTTAGGTCTCACTGCTGGGTCCACTATCTCCGTCACCTCTGCAGGTAGTTGAGTGGGTAATCGTAAAAAAGAATCCAATAGTGTAGGTTGAAATTCTACTGATTTAACTGGAATCTTTCCTTGAGATGTTGCTTGCTCATCTGTATCTGTAGAGGACCCACTAGTGGACATTTTAAACAGCACCTTTTTTCCCGTCTGTCGACTCCTCCATGTGTTAACTTTTTTATTCATCCAAGGATATACATATCCACGTGTGTAGTCAAGGTGATCCCGATGATATTTTTTGACCTTTATGGCTCTTTGTTCACTGGTATAGTTCTTCATCTGTGCTTCCAACTCTTGTACATTTTGTACAACCACTTCCTCAGAGTGTTGACCTTTTAACTGTTCTAATTTGTCAGCTAATTTACTCCTCTGTTCTTGAATAATAGGAGCTAAAGCATCAACAGTGAGCAGCATCAGGTCTATAGAGCAGCGTGTTAGAGTTAAATTACAATTTTGAACATAAAAAATCTGGAAATATTACTCAACATCTTCTTTATTTAGAGCAAAAGTTTATATTTCAATGGCATACCTTGGCCCCAACAGGATTAAACAATGATATTGAATGGTTTCAACTATAATCTTTCACTCATGATGTAAGGAGTGATGATGTAATAGGTAGTAAAGGGGAGTGTATTTAAAGCATGGCCTGCTGGGAAGTTCCTCTTGTCAGCAGTGCGTGTGTGTGCAGTATGGAGTGTTTGTGCCGGTAAGTTGCAGAGAGAGTGCTTATATTGAGTATTTCAAAATGTATTGCTTATTAAGTTAGCAAGCTGTGTGGTGCAGTGCTGATTTGAGTCATCTTGTAATTGTAGTACCCCTCCTGAAGAAGCCAGCGGGTGAAACCTAGGTTGGGGGGTCGGTATTGTGAATAAATGGAGGAGCCCGGAGCAGCTATGTGTATCATCCACACCATTCAAAGTTAAGTTGCTGTTAAATTTATTATTTTATTTTCTTCAAGTTAATGTGTTGTTATCTAGTCTTTGTTTGGTGGAGGAGACTGTGAACAACAATGATGGTCTCCTTAACAGCTGCTCCGTTGACTTGTTTCACCGGACCTCAGCTGCGGGTCTGAGTGTTCACTTAACCACATCAACTTGTGTTGTAATTTGTGTTTGAAGTAAAACAAAGGTGATTAGTACAACAGTGACTTTAACATTTTTATAAATGATATTGCTGAAGGGCTGTCAGGTAAGATTTGCCTCTTTGCGGATAATACCAAAATCTGCAATAGAGTAGACATCCAGTATGGTGTGAATAACACGAAGAAAGACCTGGTGAAGCTTAAAGAATGGTCTGAAATTTGGCAGCTAACATTTAATGCTAAGAAATGCAAGGTCATGCATTTTGGCGCAAAAATCCAAGGGCACGGTGCAGTTTAGGGGTGAAGAACTTATCTGCAGGACTTGGGTGTGATTGTATGTGATGATCTTAAGGTGGCCAAACAGGTTGAAAAGGTGACGGCATATGCTAGGGTGCATAGGGAGAGGTATGGCCAGTATGAAAAAGGAGGTATTATTGCCCCTGTATAAGACTTTGGTGAGATCTCATTTAGAATATTGTGTACAATTCTGGAGCCCACACCTTCAAAAAGATATAAAAAGGATGGAATTGGTCCAGAGGAAGGCATGGTCTTCATCATAAGGCATATGGGGATAGATTTACAGATCTCAATCTGTATACTTTGGAGGAAAGGCGGGAGAGGGGAGATATGATAGAGAAGTTTAAATACCTACGTGGCATAAATGCGCATGAGTTGAGTCTCTTTCATTTGAAAAGAGGTTCTGGAATGAGAGGTCATAGGATGAAGTTAAGAGGTGATAGGCTCAGGAATAATCTAAGGAAATACTTTTTTACGGAAAGGGTGGTAGATGCTTGGAACAGTCTCCTGGTAGAGGTGGTGGAGACAGAGACTGTCTGATTTTAAGAAAATACACCAACCGTGAAGGCAACTCTGAGTGCAAACTGAGGAAAGCAGATCAAAGACGATTGCACCCCACTCAAAGCACAATGTGAATGAGAGAATGGACTTCAGAGACCTTTTAAAACTACTTCACCATTTGGTGGAAGAAACAGTAATCAATCATAGTACAACCTGCCCATTTTGTGATATTTGTAAGGATTTTTGAGATAGATAAAACTAATATTACATAGTAACATAGTAGATGACGGCAGATAAAGACCCGAATGGTCTATCCAGTCTGCCCAACCTGATTCAATTTAAATTTTTTTAATTTTTTCTTCTTAGCTATTTCTGGGCAAGAATCCAAAGCTCCACCCGGTACTGTGCCTGGGTTCCAACTGCCGAAATCTCCATCAAAACCTAATCCAGCCCATCTACACCCTCCCAGCCATTGAAGCCCTCTCCAGCCCATCCTCCCCCAAACGGCCATATACAGACACAGACCGTGCAAGTCTGCCCAGTACTGGCCTTATTATGGTTTAAACGTGCCTGATACAGTGAAATTAAATATATCAGCACTTATCTTAAACACCACTGCATCGCCAGCATTATATACGTTTAAAGCATAATATTGGCTTATCTATCTCAAAAATCCTTAAAAATTCTATAAAATATCACAAAATGGGCAGTTTGGACTAATGATTAAGATTTGACCAACTACTGTTTGTTCCATCAAATGGTGAAGTAGTTTTAAAAGGTCTCTGAAGTCCATTCTCCCGCTCACATTGTGCTTTGAGTGGGGTGCAATTGTCTTTGATCTGATTTTAAGAAAGCCTGGGATAGGCATGTGGAATCTCTTGGAGAAAGAAAGAGATAATGGTTACTGCGGATGGGCAGACTGGATGGGCCATTTGGCCTTTATCTGCCATCATGTTTCTATGACTAGGCAATAGCATCAGAGGAGGGAATTGGCTGTGGGCAGAGCAAGGTAGAGTATGGGCCTGGATGCCATAATTTCTTGAGCTGGCCCTGGTGTAAATGGTGCTGGCAACAGCAGCTTGAAGAGCTGCTGCTGACTTCTGCGCTTCTTTACCTCTCAGATGACGCAATCATCAGATTTCTTCAGTTGACAGATCATGGGGATCCATGCTAGCTACAGTACTTTTTTGTGAATTTCGGTGGGGGGAGGGGAAAGAGGAAAGGGAAAGCAAGTGATAGATGCTCGGGCAAGACAGAGGAAATGGGTTACTCATCCCCAGATTCTGCACAGAAACCAATTAATTAATGACAATGATCAGTTATTGACATCAATTGGCATATTTAGGACTTAACTGTGGATCTACCTACAACACTGCATGCCTAAATTGTCTTCTGCACAACTCATATGGGGGCATGGCCAAGGGAAGGGCATGGGCAGGTTAGGGGCATTCCCAAAATATAGGTGCGCTGTTACAGAATAGTGCCATGTATGCACCCAACTACAGTTAGTTTGCCTGTTTGAAACCTGGTGTAAATACTGGCGTGCAAGTCCTCACTCCCAAAGCCAAGTACAGGAATAAATGCTAAGCACTATTCAATAAGTAACCTTTATAAATATTGGTCTCGCGCTTAGATTCCTAACTGGTATCACTCAGTGTCGCCTCTCCCCCCTTGCAATCTGTGCAAAACTCTGCTGCGTGACTCATCTTCTACCAACCTCGCTACGCTTATGTCACTCCTCTCCTTAAGTCACTTCACGGGCTCCCTATCTGCCATCGCATACAATTCCAAGATCTTATTGCTGACCTACAAGTGTGTTCATTCTGCTGCCCCTCAATATCTCTCCTCGCTTCTCTCTCCTTATACACCTCCCAGAAAACTTTGTTATCCTCCACTTCCAATTCCAAACTTCGTTCCTTTCATCTAGCTGTCCCCTGGAGTATGAGAGGGATCTGAGGAGAGGGGGGGAAGCTTTCTTCCATGCTCTCAGAAGAGGAGAGGAAACCCCATCCATGACCAATAGATTACAAAGAAATGTATAGTAGTATTAGATCCCATGTAAGTGTTGAGTTAGGATAAAAACTTGTACTTGAAAAACTTGTACTGTGTAACTATGGCAAATTGTAACCTGTTAACTATTAATATCTCTCCTCGCATCTCTCTCCATATACACCTCCCAAAGAACTCCGTTCTTCAGATAAGTCACTCTTAACATTACCCTTCTCCTCCACTGCCAATTCCAGACTTCATTCCTTTCATCTAGCTGCCCCCTATGCCTAGAATAAATTACCCAAGTTTGTCCATCAAGCCCCTTACCTTCCCTTGTTTAAAAGCAGACTGGAAACCCACCTTTTTGATATAGCTTTCAATCCTTAACCCTACTTCTCTGCCCTCCAACCCGGCTTGCTGATTAACCATTCCCCTTAACTGTATCCATGACACCCTGTTTGTCTGTCTTGCCTGTTTAGATTGTAAGCTCTTTTGAGCAGGGGCTGTTTTCTTACTCTTTGTGACTGTGCAGTGCATCGCTATAGAAATAATAGTAGTAGCAGATGTTAACAACTACTAACTTTGGGTGCCTTGGTCCTCATGGCCTGGTGCCCACCCATATTAACCTTTTGCCCCTCTTCAAAAAAAAAAAAAAAAAAAAGAGTTCTGACTATTCCACTACTATGTAGAATCGATCATCCAAGGAATGTTGGTGGCACCGCTGTCCAAGTCTATTCTGTGTTGCTCACTAGCCAGACAGCAGTACTGAATTGTGAAAGAGTAAGGGGTTATCGTCCGCTAATGTTACCATTCCACCTCCATACAGTAGGGGCTGCCAGCCCAAGACTGAGCGGACTACATGTCCCAGACTGCACTGGGCTTTATAGCTCAGTGCTGAGCTACCTTAACAAGGTAATCCTGCTGAAGTCAGGGGGCTTGAAGTGATTAGCAGGACTTGATGGCTGCAGTTTCTTGAAGGTGAAAACAGTAATGCTCTTTTGCAGCCTAACATATTAAGACATTGTTCCACTAATGAGGGATGTGGAGGAGGGAAGAAGGATGGTAGAACTATATTCTGATTGAGGTGGAAATTCAAAACCACTTTTGTTAGGAATTCTGGGTGTGTGCGCAGTTGGGCATGATTAGGACAGAATGGAGTAAAAGGATAGTAAGACACTAGTACTTGGAGTTCACCGACTCGGCACACCAACATAATGGCTATGAGAAAAGTGCCCGCATAAGTGTGGAGCAGCTACTGTTAGACATTGAGGAAAAACTTAAGGCATAGAAGAGAATGCTTTTTGAGTTCAGGTACGATTTTTGGTATCTGAAATGACTGGTAACTAATGATATTGAATCCAATAGTTGTGTCTGATTCTAAGCTATTTGATAGGATGCCATATTTTTCTTCACTACAGCTTAACTATGTGATGAGGCAGTTTTGATTATTCTCAAATTAAAGGAGAATGGAATATTGATAGTGAAGCTCTTGGCTGTGACTAGCTAACATCCCCTGGTTAAAATAGCAAGGAATTTGCCATTGCAAAAAATTTATCAGCATTCTCTTTCCTTTTTTTTTTTTATCAGCGAACTCTTTTCTTTCCTTTTTTATTATCAGCACACTCTTTTCTTTCCTTTTTATCATCAGTATTCTCTTTCCTTTTTTTTTTTATCAGTGAACTCTTTTCTTTCCTTTTTTAATCAGTATTCTCTTTCCTTTTTTTTTATAAGCGCATTTTTCTTTCCTTTTTTATTATCAGCATTCTCTTTCCTTTTTTTTAAATCAGCATTCTCCTTCCTTTCCTTTTTTATCAGCGCACTTTTCTTTCCTTTCTTTTATCAGCATGCTCTTTCCTTTTTTTATCAGCGCACTCTTTTCTTTCCTTTTAATCAGCATTCTTTCCTTTTTTTGTAGCAGCACACTTTCCTTTTTTTAATCAGCATTCTTTCCTTTCCTTTTTTTTATCAGCACACTTTTCTTTCTTTTTTTTTTTTTAATCAGCATTCTCTTTCCTTTTTTATCAGCATTCTCTATTCTTTCCATCAGCATTCTCTTTTCTTTTTTTATCAGCGCACTTTTCTTTCCTTTCTTTTATCAGCATTCTCTTTCCTTTTTTTATTAGCGCACTCTTTTCTTTCCATGTTTTATCACCATTCTCTTTTCTTTTCTTTTTTTTTTTTTGTAGTCTGAATACATTTTTTTTTAAGCTAAGAAATGAATAATGTTCTCTCACTCTCTCTCTGAGTCAGGTTTTCCCTTTTTTTTCTGAAGCGTCAAGGGGAGGGAAGAGCTGTGACCTGTGAGGAGCCCGGTAGTGGTGTACCTAGCATATGTGACACCCGGGGCCCATCATTTTTTGACACCCCCTCCCCCATCTGTATGAAAAACATGATTTTTAGTAACCACACGTTGCACAACAAGAGTTCCTAGGACAAGGCAGCATCTTACATATTACAGTGAGCAGTATATCATCAAGAAGCCAGACTAGTACAGATTAATTCTGCACAGTCAATGCTAACAGAGAACCATGTCTTTCAAACACACAGAAAACACCTTCACCTTGTATGAAATATGTAATCACAAACTAACCCCTCCCCCTTTTACAAAACTGTAATGCGGTTTTTAGCCACGGTGGTAACAGCTCAGACACACATAGAATTCTGAGCGTCAGAGCTGTTACCACCATGGCTGGTGCTAAAAAACAAACACTCTACGGCAGGGGTGCCCAATAGGTCGATCACGATCTACCGGTAGATCGCCAAGGCAAAGTGAGTCGATCGCGGAGCCCATCCCGGGCTCCGTGATAGACTCACTTTGTCTTGGCGATCTACCGGGCCGATCAGCCTTCCTTTCCCCAAAGTCAATTCTGCCATCGAAGAGGAAGTTCTAGCCAGCCAATCACTGCCTGGCTGGGCCGGAACTTCCTCTCCGATTGCAGAATTTACGTTTGGGAGAGGAATGCTGGTCGGCCCGACACAGGGAAGCAGGGAGAGCTTGGGGCGGCAGCGGCGGCTTTGGGGCCTGTTATTGGATGGCGGCGGTGGCTTGGGGGCCTGTTCCCCAATGGCAGCGGCAGTAGCAGTGGCTTGGGGGAGGGCAGAGAGAAAGAAAGAAAGAGGGCAGGCAGGGAGACAGAAGGAAAGAAGAAAAAAAGAAAGGGGGCATGAAGAGAGAAAAAAAGAAAGGGAGGCAGGGAGAGGAATAAAAAGTTGGGGGAGGGAATGAGGTCTGGAGGAGAGGAAGCATACAGGCTGAAAGAAGGGAAGAAAGATTGGATGTACAGTCAGAAGAAGAAAGTGCAACCAGAGGCTCATGAAATCACCAGACAACAAAGGTAGGAAAAATGATTTTATTTTAAATTTAGTGATCAAAATGTGTCTGAATTTATATCTGCTGTCTATATTTTACACTATGGTCCCCTTTTACTAAACCGCAATAGTGGTTTTTAGCGCAGGGAGCCTATGAACTTTGAAAGCAGCGCTGGGCATTCAGCGCAGCTCCCTGCGATAAAAACTGCTATCGTGGTTTAGTAAAAAGGGAGGGAGGTATTTGTCTATTTTTGTATGGTTGTTACTGAGGTGACAGTGCATAGAGTCATCTGCTTTGACCTCTTTGAAAAAAAACCCAGAATAGGAATGATAATTAACATTTTCTCTGCGTACAGTGTGCTTTGTGGTTTTTTAAAAATTTTATTGTTGGTAGATCATTTTGACTTGGTTATTTTAAAAGTAGCTTGCAAGCCCAAAAAGTTGCAGTGTTCCCGCTAAGCTGCGCTGGCGTGCGCTGGCGCACAAAATATTACATCGCAGCGCACAAGTTTCTCGTCACAGCGCACACACGCGTCGCAAAGGTAAGGGGAGGCTGGGGGAGGAATCGGACGTCGGGGTGGGGGTGCGAGGGTTCACGGAAGTTTCGCCCCCCACATTTCGCCCCCAGCAATTCGCCCCTCACATTTCGCCCCCCACATTTCGCCCCCAGGTATGTTTCGCCCCCGTTGGTGTGGCTGCCGCCGTCTCATCTGCTCAGCGTGGCTGGAGTCCTTCCCCTCCCTGGGCGGCCCGGCTGTGTGGGAGGGGGGATTGGGGTTTGGTTTCCGACCCTGGCGGCCGCGTCGCTGTCTTCCCCTCCCTGGGCGGCCCGGCTGTGTGGGAGGGGGGATTGGGGTTTCCGACCCTGGGCGGCCCGGCTGTGTGGGAGGGGGGATTGGGGTTTCCGACCCTGGCCCGGCTGTGTGAGAGGGGGGATTGGGGTTTCCGACCCTGGCCCGGCTGTGTGGGAGGGGGGATTGGGGTTTCCGACCCTGGCGGCCGCGTCGCTGTCTTCCCCTCCCTGGGCGGCCCGGCTGTGTGGGAGGGGGGATTGGGGTTTCCGACCCTGGCGGCCGCGTCGCTGTCTTCCCCTCCCTGGGCGACCCGGCTGTGTGGGAGGGGGGATTGGGGTTTCCGACCCTGGCGGCCGCGTCGCTGTCTCCCAGCCGCCCTGCTCCGGCCCCGGGCAGGGCGCGATGCACTGGAGATCCGGGGAGCCAGAGAGAGAGTTGGGGGAGGCAGAGAGCAGGTTGATTTCAGGGCTGCAGGGCTCAGGGGCGAAATGTGCGGGGGCGAAATGTGTGGGGGCAAAACATCCGGGGGGCGAAATGTGTGGGGGCGAAATGTGTGGGGGCGAAACATACCTGGGGGCGAAATGTGGGGGGGCGAAATGTGAGGGGCGAATTGCTGGGGGCGAAATGTGGGGGGCGAACCTTCCGGATCCCGGGTGCGAGCAGGGAGGGGGGCGATCGGAAGAGGCGTACGGCAGATGGCAGGGCGGCGAGAGGAGAGTCGGGTGGGGGGGGGGAGTAACACCGGAAGAGAGCGGCAAATCCGGGCAAGGCAAGACTTGCAGAGGCGTACCTAGGGGGTGCGGGGGGGTCGATCCCGACGGTCCGCTCAGCTCGCCAACAAGGAGAGGCAGCCGGACTCGCGTACGCTCCGACCGCCTCTTCTTGCAAGAAGCCGGGTCTTATTCAATCAGGAGCTGCTTTGATTGGATAAGGCCCGACTTCGTGCAGGAAGAGGCGGTCAGAGCAGACGCGAGTGATTTCCTGCACTAGGCACCACATGAAGTCACCCACCGTACCACTCGATTCGGGTAAGCGCAGGTATCGGTGGGTGGCTTATTTGCGGGGGTGCCTTATTTTATATTTTTGTCTAAAAAGGGGGGGCTGTCTTATTTGATGGCCCTGCCTTATCATCGGGGAAACACGGTACTACTACTAGTAAATTAGTAATGCGCTACAAAACTGAGGCCGCACGAGCGCCATTGTTTATCTATACATGCATGAAGCAAGTTCTTTTCAAGTTTCGATCGTTTGAAGCGTGTGCATAAACTTTCTTTTGCGATCTTCCATAGATTCAGTCAAATAATTTTTACATCCATTCGAAAATGTCGAAGCGTAAAGAGAATGAAGAGTTTGGTAGCAGCACAAAGAAAAAGCGCAGCCAATTTAAGAAGGAATGGCTGACCGAGTTTTTGGTTGACACCACGTTGCCGCACGCGAGTGGACGGAAAACAGTGGCGATGAAAGAAATATTCGAATATAGCGACACGGACAACGCATTAATTTGCTCCCTATGCCGAAAAGCAGGTGTTAACGGAGAATGGAGCACAGGGAAGACTTGGTCTGAGTGGAAAATTGATTATTTAAAGCGTCATCTGAATCATAATTCTCATTTAGAAGCGGTTCAAAAGCTTCACAATCAAAGCCGAGGTTTTCTAATGAATTTCTTGAAAGAAACTCCCGATAGTCGGAACAACAGAATCGAATACGCACAGAGATATAAATCAAGTCCAGAGGAAGTTAACATTTTAATTGATAATATATTGCTAGCGGTAAAGTTGAATTCGTCCATGCTATCCGTCCAGGAAATTCACAATCACATGGCTAAATACGTAAAAATACCTGATAGCTGGAGAAGCAAAAACTATGCTTTCGAGTTCCTTGACTGCATAAATGCCATTGTTAAACGGGAAACATTTACAGAAATCCGGAGGTCTCCTTTTCATACCCTAATAATTGATGAAAGTACTGATATTTCTGTTTCGAAAATGCTCATAATATACATTAAATTTAGAAGAAGTGGCAGCAACATTCATGAGACAGTTTTTGCTGGCATCAAACATCTAACTGCTTGTGACAGCACAGCTATAGTTGATGCTATAAAGCAGTTTTATAGTGAGAACGATTTAGATTTCAGTCGTATGGTCATGTTCACGTCCGATGGAGCATCAGTCATGCTTGGGAAGCATAATGGTGTAGCTGCAAAGTTACGTCAATCAGTTCCTCATCTTCTAGAGCAACACTGTGTAGCTCACCGCGAAGATCTAGGCATAGACGATGCATGGAAAACGATCCCATTCATGAAAGAGATCGAAACTCTAATACGCACCGTGTATACGATTTTCAGTAGATCGAGCGTACGAAAAGCCAAACTGGAGGATATTGCTAATGCTGCAGACTCAGATGTCATTTCATTTAAAGCTATACATGATGTTAGGTGGCTGTCTCGGCACTTTGCTGTAAGTGCAGTGGTTAGAAATTATGACATCCTGTTAGAATATTGTCAAGAACAGGTGGAAGAAGACAATGATCCCGTGCACAAATACTGCCTGACTAAATTGAGTAATCTGGAATTTAAAGTTGCGCTATTTATTCTCTGCGATGTTCTTGAGGAGCTTGGATCACTGTGTAAGCTTCTTCAGAAGAGTTGTTTGGCACCTTTGGATGCATTCCAGTTCACTAAAGCCAAATTAAGGAAACTCAGATCTCAATATCTGGGAGAAAAACCACATTTCAATGAAAATGTTGAAACTCTCATTTCATCTTGTAATTCTGTAATTAAAACAGATCATATTCTTACATTTATTACACAAACTTGTGATCATATGGACAAAAGATTTCCTGACAATGAATTAGAGGACTGGCGTGTTTTCGACAAAGACTGTATCTCAAATCCGTCCAACTTAGAGGAATTTACATTTGGAAACGAACAATTTTCACGATTATCTAACCGTTATTTTCTGTTAATGAACAAAGATGATGAACATTGTTTCAAAAGGCAGCTTATTTCAGAATATTCGGAGTTCAAATATATTATTGCTGAAAAAGTAAAAGCAGGAGCTATACAAACGATTCAGGAAATGTACAATTTTGCTCAGCAGCATAAACAGTTCAGTGGACTAAATGCTCTATTAGACGTGTGTGGCACCTTTCAGGCTTCAAGTGCCGATTGTGAGAGAGGATTTAGCTTGATGAATGCTATAAAGACAAAGACTCGTAATAAGTTAAGAGTAGAACATTTGGAATGCCTAATTAGAATCAAACTTTATTTAGCCACAGGAAATAATGTAAACATAGACAGTGTTTACAATTTTTGGAAATCAGAAAAAGGCAGAAGAGAACAATCTTAATAAAGAATTTTGGAGCCTAAAAGCCTATGGAGAACTTCCAGAACATGCTAAAATCAATGAAACGGACACATTTGGCCCCGGTGATGACGATGAAATCCAGTTTGATGATATTGGGGATGATGATGAAGATATTGATGATATCTAACTTGAGTGAAGAATTGATTCCATTCCAGTTTCACAACAATTATTCTACAACATATTGAGTGAACTCTTCTCACTGAAGGCAAACTTTGTGCCCAATAAAATGGTTTTCAATATTTTGTTTTAATGTATTTATACTTTTGTGTAGAAGCTGGAATTGATAGATTGTCTAGAAATTGAAAGCATCAAACGTATTGTCTTCTGGACTGTTTTTAATTTACAGTTTACACATATGGATGTAACAGACATAACTACATTTGTTGTAAAACATTTATTAAGATATCATTTCATCCCTACAATTTCTGTAGACTGTTTTAAAATAAATTTGAGTTTTTCTGGTAAAAAAAAAAAAAATAAAGAATTTTGTACTTTCAAGAATTAATGCGTTGTTTTGTGTTCTTAAAAATATTATTTAACGTTATTTAATTTAGCGTGTAGGCCTAAAATTCCTTTGAATACCTCGTCCTCATGTATCAGCAACTTTGACAACATATTTATTTGGCTCATAACTTGCTGGCGCCCGATATTTTTAGCTCACAGTGAAAAAAGTTTGCTCACAACACCCGCCCGCTTAGAGGGAACACTGGTGGGCACCCCTGCTCTACGGTTTGTAAAAGGGGGGATAAAATAGAAATACGCAGACAAAGGTTAAACTGAACCACCAAGAAGCTGGACTCTGCATACACTGAAACAGAAACAGTAACACATATCCCCTAATATTGTGCAAAATATAAAGATAGCAGATGTAAATTTGAAAAAATAGAGAAATAGAAACATTATGCCAGATAAAGGCAAAATGACCCATCTAATCTGCCCATCCGCAGTAACCATTATCTCTTCCTCTCTCTAAGAGATCATCACTTTACAAATTGGTTTTTTTTTTATTGCAGGCTGCAGCGGTAAAAGCTCTGGTGCTCAAAGAATTCCTATGAGCATCGGGGCTAATATCGTCATGGCTGGTGATAAAAAAAGCCTAATGCAGCTTCATAAAGGGGGCCAAGGGGGGTAATAAAACAAAAATGGAAAATAAGATAACACCTTTATTTTATTGGACTAATTTTTCAATTAGCTTGCAGAGGCCAGAACCTCTTTTCTCAGGTCAGTAAAGTATACTGCTGTTACAGTATCCTGTCCTTACCTGAGGAAGGGGGTTTTGGTCTCTGAATTAGTCAAAAATGTATTACAATTAGTCCAATAAAAGGATCACCTTTTTTCCATTTTCTATTTATAAATATTCATCAACACAGCTATAATAATATTTTATCCTAAAGCAAAAAATAAATAGAATTTTTTTTTTTTTTACCTTTGTCTTCTCTGGTTTCTGCTTTCCTCATCTTCTTGTTACTCTCTTCCTTCCATCCAATGTCTGCCCTATCTCTGCCCATTTTATATGGTATTTTCTCTCCTATGCCCCTTCCAGAAACCGTATGCCTCTCCCTTCCATCTCTCCCTTCACCCCCATTAGTCTGGCATCCATCTTCTTCCCTTTCTTCCCCTCCTCCAATAGTATGGCATCTCTCCTAGTCTTCCCTTCCCTCTCCCACATCCCCATGGTCTAGCATTTCAATCTCTCCTCTCCCTTCCCTCATCTTCATTTTCAATTTATTTTCTGCATCTGTCTAGATTAAGGGTTAGATTCACTAAAGTCAGCGCAGGTTTAGTAACGATCGCTGCTACCCACCCGATTCACTAAACAGCCCATCGCGTATTGTCTGATCTAATCCAACCCATGCAAATTAGTAAAACCCCATGCAAAATAGCCAAGCAATTGATTCACTAACATTTGCTTGGCTATTATGAATCAGGTTTTACTATTGTAAAACCCGACTGCTGCAGGCCTGTCGGTAACTGTGTTACTGACAGGTCTGCCGGTTTTTGACAGGTCTGTCTGTGTTTTTTATTCATTTTTTTCCATGGCACAGATATTTTGCGTGTGTTACACATGCAAAATACCTGCCCCATTTAAAAAAAAAAAATGAATAAAAGACAGACAAAGACCTGTCAAAAAACGCCCCCCACCCCCCACCCACAAATAGCAGGAGGGATGCCCGGTCCCTCCTGCCATCCGCCCCTCCTCCCCCACCTGCCACTGGCTGAACACCCTCGCCCACTGAACACCCGACCCACGCTTAAAAATATGGCAGGAGGGATGCCCAGTCCTTCCTGCCAGTGGATGCCCCCTCCCATTCCCTGCACCTTTAACAGTAGGAAGCAGGAGGGGTGCTCAGTCCCTCCTGCTCCTCTGGCCTCTTGCGCAGCAATACGGGCCTTAGGCCCCGCCCCGTGCATCAGGGAGTTTGCATGCAAATGATTTGCACCTCTGTGCAAATCATTTGCATGCAAAAAAGATATAAAATTGGCCAACAGCGATAGAATTGTTATCTTTAGTGAATCTGGGCCTAAGTTCTTACTAACCTGTTAGCAATTTCCCTTTTCACTGTCTACCTACATCTTGCCACTCTTTCCCTCACACCCTCCAGTATTTCATTAACTCAATCCTCTTCCCCCCCATCATGTGCCTTCTTTTTATTTATCCCCTCCTTCCATCATGTGCCCTCTTTCTCTACCCCTTCCATCTAGCATCTTCTCCTCTCTGTCCACTTCCATCCAGTGGCTGCCCCCTCTCTCCACTGCCTTCCTGCATCTGCTCCCCCCCTCTCCTCCCATCCAGCATCTGCTCCCTTCTCTCTCCCATCCGCACTGTCATCCAACATAGTTGGGAGGGTAGAGGGGGAGCCTAACATCCAATGTCTGCCCTTTCTCTCTCTCCATACACCCCTCTTTCATCAGCATCTGCCCCTTGTCTCTCCTTCTCCCCACTTTCATCAGCATCTGCCCTCTTTCTTTCCCTTCAAACCAATTCCATCTAGTATCCTTCCCCATTATGTCTCTCTCCCATTTCCCTGCACACCAATTCCATCAGAATCTGCCCCCTTTCTCTCCTTCCACCATCTTTGCATACCAATATCCTGCTCCCTTCTCTCCCCCTCCACCCCATTTCCCTCTCCCTCCACCACCCTTCCATACAAGTATCCTGCTCCTTTCTCGCTCCCTCCATCCCAATACCATGCATCAACGTCCTGTGATGACTACAGCTGCCGGCTCTGCTCTGGAACAAGTAAGTGACATCGGAGGAGGTGGAGTAAGGTCCTGTGATGCCTGTGGCTGCTGGTCCACCCTCTTCTGACGTCACTTACTGGTTCCAAAGCAGAGCTGGCAGATGCAGTCATCACGGGACCTTGTTGCACCTTCCCATGGCTGCCAACTTTGCTCCAGAACCAGTAAGTGATGTCAGAGCGGGGGGGGGGGGGGCCAAGGGGGGGTTGTGGAGGTGCAGGAAGGTCCTGCAGCAGAGTATAGAGCAGGAAGTTCCAGACCCGGTGTACTGGCTGTACACCCCCTTGGGACATGTACCCAGAGCGGACTGCCCGCCTTGCCCTTGGTAAGCCACTGGATCCCGATCAAGTTAAAAACTGACAAACAAGGGAAGAAGCTTTGGAAGGCGGGAGTTCCTGCACATGCCCAGTAAGCCAAAAGCTTACTGTAACTAGGGAAGAGCACCAACACACATAGTCAGAGGACTTCACCTTCAAGTGTGGCTGCATATCCCCTTCTTGTCTCCAGACAAAAAAGGTTACCTCGGTTTATATTCAGGTCAGTTTATGTTCGAACATATATGGTATATATTATGTTAGCCACGCTTGTAATACTATATTTGTCATGCTATGCAATTCTTGTATATATTACATTACATTAATGATTTATATTCCTCCTTAACCTTGCAGTTCTATGCAGATTATAAAAGATATAAACTGGACATTACCTGAAGAGGTATAGGTTAAAGTACAAGATGCAGGAACAGAGAAAAATGGAATGCTGTGTTGAGTTGTGCTAATTACAGGCATAGTGATAAATTTTGGTTCTGTATTAAGTTGTCCTGACAAATTTTCTGAATAGTAGAGTTTTTATTTCCCTGCGGAGGGTTTTGTAGTCTAGTTTTATTAGCAGTTTGGAGAGGTGATGGTCAAGTTTTGCTTCTTGTGTTGTCAGTAGGCCGTCATATATTTTTTTGCGCAGAGTACCCTTGAAAGGGGGGGGGGTGTGAGTAAAAGGTGTCCGAGTTCTTCTTGGTCTGGTTCAGTTGTTCCAGATGAGAAGTCCGTTCAGGTATGTGGGGGCAGCACCATCTAGGGCTTTGTGTAGTAGGCAGTAAAATTTAAATATTTGTGCTTGAATTGGGAGCCAGTGTAAGTCTAGGTATGCAGTGGTAATGTGGTCATATTTGCTTAGTGAGTAGATCAGTCTTATAGCTATGTTTTGAATGGCCTGTTGGTGCTTTATATATAATACTATGTTTGCTATGCTATGTTGCCATCCTATGTTTTATCATGCAATGCTCGTCATGCTATGTCACCCCATACCATGTTTGTCATGTTATGTTTTATTATGCTTTATTATGTACGTAAACTATGTATGTAACTATTATTATATGTGAAGAATAGGATGGGAAGCATATGTTGCAATATGTTCGAGTCTGTCCTGAATGTGTGCATTTTCTGTTGTAACCCGCTTAGGTGTTAAGCAGGGAAGGCATTTTTAAAATAAATAAAATAAACCTTAGTGTCTGATTACTGACCTAATAGATTCAAATACACAATTTAACAATGCCAGAACAGCTCACAGAGGTGCCTCAGGTTACAAATTTTTGTTCAATCTAGGAGCCAGCGCAAAAACTTGGGAACCAGTGGCTGAGGCCTCTCTTGTTTCTCCTCTTTCCTGTCTCACCAACCTTGTCCACAGTGAAGTTCAAGTGTGTGTAGGGAGGGAGGGTGAGGAGGATGGAAATTTCCTCTGAGATCAGCAGCAGCTCTTTTAGAAATCCAAGACGTGAAACCACGAGGTCAGTCCAAAGTTCTTCCACCAAGCGACTCGAGCTTACAGAAGCCTGACTCATAGTGGGAAGCAGGAAATTCACTGTCTCTTTGGCACCACTTACAATAAAAATACATTTGGAGGCATGAAATACTGTGCACTAAAGTGCTATTTCTAGGCACCATAGTGACCTGGTGCCTGGGATTTGTCATGCCTTGACCAACATACAACCTGATAGAGAGAGAAAAATAAAGAAAAATTACAATCTGGACAACTATTTTATTTTAATGATTTGGATTTATTATTATCCACCTTTATGAAGAGATTTGACCAAGGTAAAGTGCAAGTACAATTTGACATAAACAGCTTATATCAGGGATCTCAAAGTCCCTTCTTGAGGGTTGCAATCCAGTCGGGTTTTCAGGATTTCCCCAATAAATATGCACTGAAACCAGTGCATGCGCATAGATTTCATGCATATTCATTGGGGAAATCCTGAAAACCCGACTAGATTGCGGCCCTCAAGGAGGGACTTTGAGACCCTTGGCTTATATAACCCCCCCCCCTCTGTTTTACAAAACTGCACAAGAGGATTTTAGCGCCGACCAGTACGCTGAATGCTCTGTGTTGCTTGGAAGGTCATAGAGTTCCTATGAGCATCGGAACAGCACACAAGCCAGCGTTAAAAACCTTTTGCACAGTTTTGTAAAAGGGAGGATTGTGTTAACAGCAATACTAAAATGATCAAATGGAAGCATAAAATATAATCAGTGAAGCAAGCTTGGAGATGACAGATTAGATCCTAGTGACAGCAACAATGTGATACAATACCAGCAGAATACATATTAAAGCAGCACAGTAGAATATTCATAATACAGTGTCGGGAGCAGTGCAGAGCATTCAGCACGCTGGCCTGCGCTAAAAACCGCTATCAAGGTTTTGTAAAAAGGGGGGGGGGGGTAAAGAGTGAGCACAACTTATGTCTGCATATTTTTGTTATGGCTACTGGAATGTCACCAGTTTATTATTGTTACTCTGTTGTTATTCAGGATGATGGTTAGATTAATCTTCCAAATTTATGTGCTCATTTTTAACAATTGTTTATTTTATAATAAATGGTTAGTGATTGCTTAGGGCTTATACGCATTTCCTCAGCTGCTCCTTATTTTATCTAATATAATAAAACCCTAAGCCACACATGCGCACTCTTACCTGCGTACTCCCGTTTTCCGTGCACTGTAGGTCCCCGCAGGTAGGAGTGCGCATGCGCGGCTTAGGGTTTTGTTGGCTTCAGGCGGCGCGGAGGCTGTCGGCCACGGCAGCTCTTGGCGACTGCAGGCCGCAGTCGGCGGAGGGGTAAGGGGTGCTGCTGGACAGGGGAAGAGACGGGAGGGGGGAGAAAAAGGAGGGAGGCATACTGCTGGACAGGGGGGAGATTAAAAAAGGGAGAAGGGCTGCTGCTGGATAAGGGGAGCAGTGAAGAGGTGGTGGTGGACACAGGGAAGGTAAAAGGAAGGGAGAATGGGTGGACAGCCGAGGAAAAAGAAAGACAGAAATACAGAAAGCGGCTAAGGAGAGAGAGAGAGAGAAAGGACCCTCAGCCACAAGAGGGCATCCGCTCAAACTCAGGGGCGAGAAATTTCATGGCGACACCAGGAAATATTTCTTCACCGAGAGAGTGGTTGATCCTTGGAACGAGCTCCCGGTGCAGGTGATCAAGGCAAACAGCGTGCAAGAATTTAAGAGCAAATGGGATGCCCATGTGGGATCCCTTAGAGGGTTAAGCCAAGGGAACCTGTCACCAGGAGTGGGATCCCTAGGATAGTAGACTTGGGGGTGGGTCAGTAGAGTGGGCAGACCTGATGGGCTATGGCCCTTATCTGCCGTCATCTTCTATTTTTCTATTAAAGAAATAAAGACAAGACGCACAAACATATATTCTAGCACCCATTAATGTAATGGGCTATAAGACTAGTTATGACATAATCTCTCTATAATATTGTCTCCTGGAATGTTACTGGTATGAACTATCCAACTAAATTCCAAAAGATTTTTCAACATGCTAGAAAGAATATTTTGATATATTACTTCTGCAAGACACTCATTTGTCAGAATCCAACTGTGGAGAATTTAACTCCTCATGGGTTGGTCATTCAATTTATTCACCTGCTCAAGCTAAAAAAGGAGTGGCATCACGCAGCAGAGAGAAGGCCCCGGTGGGGAAGTCTGCGAGGCAGCCCGCTCAGAGCCGCCACCACCGCCGCTGCTATTTTGGAGGCATGTTAAGCTCATGGTGGAAGGGTTGGTGGGGTTCCGCTGCACAGAGGGATGGGAGGGAGGGATAGAAAGACGCTGAAGAGGGAAGGCCCATTTAGAGCGCTGCCTCTGTTTTTGGAGGCCTAGGAGCTGCTGCACAAGGGGATGGGTGAGAGGCGAGGAAAGATGCTGCACATGGGGGCGGGGGGGGGGGGTGGAGGGGGAGAGAAAGGAGAAGAGGGAGAGATGATTTTTTTTTTTTCATGTACAACAAAGACATTCCCCGAAAATAAGCCCTAGTGCGTTTTTGGTTTTTTTAGCACAATTTAATATAAGACCCTGACTTATTTTAGGGGAAACACGGTAGCAGTAGGATACAAATAAATCATTTTTTTTTTTTACTCCATCAAAAATTACAAAGACTAGAGGACAGTAAATAAAGTTACATGAAAATACTTTTTAAAACCAATAGGAAATATTTCTTTTCACTCAAAGAATAGTTTGCTAGAGGAAGTGGTAAGAGCAGTTAATATAGCTGGGTTAAAAAAATGGTTTGGACAAGTTCCTGGAGGAAATGTCCATAGTCTGCTATTGAGACAGACATACGGGAAGGAATTGCTTGCCCTGGGATCGGTAGCATAGAATGCTGCTACTATCTGGGTTTCTACCAGGTACTTGTGACCTGGATTGGCCACCGTGGAAAGAGAATACTGGGCTAGATGGACCATCTGACTCAGTATGGCTTTTCTTATGTACCATCTAATTTGGGAATGGGTTTAATTTCCTTTGGAATGGGGGAGGGGGCTGTTCAAGGCATCAGTGCATGATAGCTAAAAGCTATAAACCAGGGGTGTCCAATGTCGGTCCTCGAAGGCCGCAATCCAGTCGGGTTTTCAGGATTTCCCCAATGAATATGCATGAGATCTATTTGCATGCACTGCTTTCATTGTATGCTAATAGATCTCATACATATTCATTGGGGAAATCCTGAAAACCCGACTGGATTGCGGCCCTCGAGGACCGACATTGGACACCCCTGCTATAAACCAAGTAGATACTAAGTGACCGAGTAGACACTAAGCAAAGTTTGTTTAATTGACCGAAACTTGCGTGAAAAATGAACAACCAAACCAGCCCACAAAATTCTCAAGTCGCTCCTGGAAAACTGCAGGTCCAAGAACATGTACAGGAATACAAACACATTGCTTGCAAGGTAAAGCTTCACTTGGTAGCTTATAAACGTTACAAGTTTAAGGACTGGTATCCATATCTTCTGAAACTGCATGTGTTTCACCAAAGGGGTTAGAGGTACGCATCAATTCCTCTATTGAGCTAGGAACAGGGTCTGAACCCAAGCCTGGCAGATCTTCAGTCATTTCAACATCCTGGTTACTGTCTGAGGGGAATGACTCCTCCTCCTGCTTGGCTTCTGACCTCACCTCAGGTCAGCACTCCTGCTGTCTGTCTTGCCAGTTCTCCCTCCCCTTTGCTCGCAGGGCTTTGAGCTTAAATGAGCTCAACCCCCACCCTTCTCTCCTGGGAGAGAGGCTTGGCTCCAGCTCATGCGGGTACTGAAACTGATTAGTCCAACTGGGTAATCAGGACCGAGATTTTCTTAAAAGAATATGACTCCAATTTCTATCATAATAAACCCTACCATGCTTTCTAGTGCCTTTAAACCTGTGAGACACATACTGCTGTGAAATATTGTACTTCTGTCTTTCATTTCCTGATTCAGGTTTTGAGGGATAGTCAGCCCACTCTAATTCCTATCCAAGTACTAACCAGGCCTGACCCTGCTTAGCCTCCGAGATCGGGCGTATTCAGGGTGGTATGGCCGTAGGCCACTCTAATTCCTTACTGCTCACTTGATCAGCTCTTCTGACCAGGGGCCGTGTTTCACCTTAATCCCTTGGACACAGGCAGAGTCGGCTGTGGGTTTGTCACACTCTGAACCAACCAATGAAAACCAGCTTCAATTATGACGCGTGGGATTCTGTGAAATTGTTACTGAGCTGCAGAATGCCGGAACAGTACAGACGACTAGAAAAAGGGGGTGGGGGAGGAGACTACTAGAAAAAGGGGGTGGGGGGAGGAGTAGGAGGAGGTGGAGGTGGGGGGTGAGTCAGTCTGTGGGAAGCCCAAAAAAAAAAGTGTGCGCTTTATAACTAGATCTAGAGCTTTGTCTGATATTTCAACAGGCTCTTTATGCCTGGGTGAACGCAGTGATGTTAAGACAGACAAAGAGCCCGGTCAAGCCAATGGAACAGTCTGCCTTTTAGATGGAATAACTTGGAATCACCACGTGTTACATTTTTCCAAGAAAACTGCATTACATAACTTTGCCAGCCGGTGCAGGGGGAGAACAGTGAGATCTCGAATCCTTTGCTGACACAGGGGGAAGAGAAAGAGCACGGCAGCACCTCTGTTAGCCACTCACATACAACCCGTGGATGCTGCGCTGGATGGCACCAGGCAGTGTTTGAGGGTTTGAGGAGAGATCTGATTTTCAGATAACTGAGAACTAAACACTGTTTCTGGGATCACCACTGCAGTGGAGAGGAGTTCACTGTTTACTGTCAATACAAGACTTGTATTATTGTTTTTGCGTTGTGTGTGGCCAGGACCTCGGTTCTCAGACTCGGACATTCACATCAACTGCACGAGATGACAGCTGTCGCCTACATGGATTTCGTAGCAGCCCAATGCCTCGTCTCCATCTCCAACCGAGCTGCACTGATGCTGCCTCCACCACCTCCCCAGCCGCAGGAGCAGGCACAGCCCCTGCCGAGTGCCCAGGAGCTGGAACTGCGGAGGATGCCCGACAAAGAAGTGACTAAGGACTTAAATGACCCCGGCGATGCGTGGAAGGACTACTGCACGCTGCTGGCCATTGCCAAGAGCCTCTTGGATCTGAACAAATACCGACCCCTGCCCTCGCCCGTCTTTAGCAACAGCGGGGAAAGCCACGACGACGAGGATGCAAGCTCGGAAAGCGACGTGACCACCGAATGCGGGCTCAGTCCTGCCCACAGCCCCGAGAACCACCACGACTGTAGCAGCAGCGGCGACGCGTCCCCTTCTCTGGCCCAGGGCAAAGGGGTCACCAAAGGCAAACTGAACACGGAGAAAAGACACAGGTGCCCCTTCACTGGCTGCGGCAAAGTGTACGGCAAATCCTCTCATCTCAAAGCCCACTATAGAGTGCATACAGGTTAGTGCACGGGGATCGCCCCGAAAGATAAGGAGGGAGCTCTGAGACGAATTTGGGCTACATCTGGCTGTGTGCTGGGCTTATTTTTCCAAGTACTATTCGTGGACTTTAGACGTTTCTTAGAAGTGTAAGCGATATCCATGTTCGTGATTTATGACTATGTTGGAAATGAATACGTCATGATGAGTAGGGCACCTTGTTCGTACATGAAAACAAGTAGGATTTTATATGAGTAGCGATGTTCTCGTTCCAGCATTTTTTTTAAATTTTTACCAGGAAGGAAGGATAGGACAGAAATCACCTAGATAGCTAGAAAGAAGCCGAGCAAACTACAGTTGGTATTGGTAGTCTTATTACCCAGTTAAGTGCTGCGTGTTCTCCAGTGATGGGTGGCAAGTTAACACTTTTGTGTTCCTAACTAGCGAGTGGCCAAATGGAAATGTCGAGCGTGAATCATGATCTGTGTTCGAGTTTGTCACGCATTTGGTCTGGGAACAGGGGTGCGGTGAAATCAGGTCTCCATTAAACACACACGCTAATTTGGGTTAACCCTTGCGAAGCCGCTAGAGGACTAGAAATCCTGCTTCCGAGCAGCACCTTAAGAGAAAGCGCTCGCCTCCTCTGTCTCGTCCCACTCCCCTCCCCCCAGTGTCTGTACTGTGGTGCGCCCCGCCCTGCTGCTTCCTCCCGCTGCCTGCAGGTTATTTCAGGACACGCTGCCGGAAGTGACTGGAGGCTGCCGGGTGGCGCTGTGCTAAGGCGAAGGGGAGTGCACGCGCGAGCAGCTGACGTCATCCCGAACCTTGGTGATTGTAACCTAATTCTCCCCGGAAGTAGGCACTTGCTAGGGCAAGGTGACGGTGGCTGATTAGTTCATAAACACAGACACCTGTTTTAGTCGATTCGCAATAAAGCTTGTGGATAACGCATTGAACAATAAAGAGTGGGCGTGCCAGTACATGATTCGGATTATATTTTCCTAATTTAAGTGATAATATATAAAATGAGGACAGACGCTCATTTAACTTTCCTTTAGGTACTTAAGGCTCAGGGGCCAATACTCAAAGGTTCACGGTAGAATTTCAGAAAAAGTGCAGATTAATGCCATGTTAAAAACCACTGCAGTGCTGATTGGCTCAGGCACCGACAGGAAAGTTGACAGTAATCTTAACAAAAAAAAAAAGGGGAAGCATATGGCAGTAAACCCCATCCAGCAAAATTATCCTGTACAAGATGCCTAGTTAGTCAGCTGCCCTCCCCGCAATCTTAAAATCCCTAGTGGTCTTGTAGCCTCCCCTGACCAATCAGCACCCCCCCCCCATCCTTAAATTGGAAGCAGGAGTGATGTCCACTTCTCCAGCCTGCCGTGTACAAAATGGCAGTGCCCTCTCTATACAAGGGAGTTCAGGCCACCATCTACATACTGGCAGTACCACATCTAGTGCATCCTGGGATGCACACAGCAAGGCATTGTCATTTTGTAGATGGTGACCTAGAGATGCAGGAGCAAGTGGCTATCACTCCTGTTTCCAACTTACAGATGAGGGGGTGGGCCACCAAGCATCAATTTCTGATTTGGGAGAGGGGGTCTTGGGGGACATCTATGAGGAAAACCATCCAGGGCCAAGTGGTCAGGTTGGTGAGAGAGGAGTAGCGCTAGACATTTCTTAATCAACTCGAATGTTGCCTCAGACCTGTGTTGTTTCTGATGCTAAACAGGCCTGAGAGCCTTTTTCTTTTCTTTTTAGGAATTGCGGTGCCATTCTTAATGACTGCACTTAAATGCAGTCTGCATTGAAACCATTCAAGCATTAAGCACCCAGTAAGGAGGCATGCTAACCCAGCATTAACCATCGTGTAGCAACAGCCCCTCAGATTGGGCAGTTCATCTTAAAATCAGTCAAGCTGCAATGATAATTGTGCATGTTTAGTATATTTGTAGAATGCTGTGTATACAGGTTGTTTTAAAAACTCATATCATCAATATTGTATAGATCAAAACTACTTTAACTAAAGCACTCATTTTCCAGATGGCAGCATAATTTTGCCTATATGTACAGTAACTACAGTGGAGTGGGATACGTTGGAACTATGCAACATAGTAACACCAAATTCTCTGCAAATGCTAGATAAGATTACACATAAGAGAACATAGTTAAATTACAGAAACACATGACTTCTATTCTTATTCCTGACCAGTGAACCCAATACCAATTATTGCACAGTACATAAGTGTTAAATTACAATAGTAATAGAATGCTAGTGAAATCAGACTTCAGGCAGGATTCCCCACCCCCCACCCCCCGGAGATCAGTACATTGTGGACTAGATTCAGTAAATGGTGCCCAGATTTGGGTACTGAAAAAAAGTGCACTGAGCGCTATTCCATGAGCTGGGTGATGTTTATAGAATAGCACCCAATTTGGGCATGAAGATTTATACCAGCTGAAACCTGTTGTAAATCCTCATAAGTTAGGCACAGATCTCTCAATTTTTTATAATACTGCTTGCATCTTTAATAAATGTCCCGACCCAGTCATGTCCCTTTTCAGATGCATACACAATAGAATTATGTGTGCATTTCTAATTGGAGAAAATTAACTGCAGGTTGTTTGCACCCAATTATTGCTAGTTATCAGCTAATATTCATATCAAGTGCATGCCCTTATTGGCATGCACAATATACTGTATACAATCTGGGGGGTGTATGCTCATGTTTGTTCCAAAGCAAGACAGCTGAGGTGAAACTGCTGCTAGAACTGTATATGTTCAGACACACTACATGAATTTCAGGACACAAATTCATATGGTTTGAGGCATCTCCTTCCCCAAACACAACTACAAATGATGCAGATATGTTGCAGAGTTCAAATGGTCACCTAGTTCACAAAAGCAAGTGAAGTGCCAAAGCTTTAGGACTAAGATAACTGTTCCTAATTTCTGATAACATCATGGCTTCTATGACTCGGTCTACTTTGCAAGTATGAAATGTGTGTGATGTCTTCCAGAAATGCAGTCACCTACTACAAAGAAAGCATTCTGCTTCTCTGAAAACATCCTACCTCCCCTGCTACCTCACAAATAAAATACCTTTTCTTTCATATGTCTTCTAATGATTTTTTAATGGATAAAGTGCACCAAATATTAATGAAAAATTTTATTTCTGTATCCTCAGATTCACCAACTCACACTGATCGGTTATCTTGCTTCTAAACCTGTCAGCCCAGCACCAGCTGCCACCAATGGGACACCAACCCTTTTAGTACAGTTCGGCTTTTCTACTTGTTTTCTGCTGTCACTGTGTTCTGCCTCATTCATCTGTACTTGGTGCACTTGGTCAGCTTCAAGTGCAAAGGAAGACCTTGCTTGGCTGTTCTGGGACTCATTCTGTCTTAGTTGATGAAAGACAGCAAAAGGAGGAAAAAAACACCCATTATTAAAATGCAACTCTGCAAACATCCATTGTAGGCTTCACTGTACTGCAGAGCCAGGGCAAACTCATCGGGGCTTCCTTTCTAGCCACATCTAGGTAGGTGGGACTCCATTAGCCTCTGGATCTGATGGTCATGGATTTGAGGTTGGTCATGAAAACTAGAATGGTGAAAAACCAATTACATCACTTTATAGATCAAGTGATACCTGCTGCCTTCATTACATGCTCCATCATCATTCAGAATTTGAACTTTTAAGGTAAATTTATTAAAAAGTATGCTTTTCTCTAAAACATACTTCAGTCTCCTGCAAAACAATAATGTATATGATCCCCTCACTGTCCAAATCTGGAGAAAAAAAACAAACGTAACCTCCCAAAATTATTTTGGGATGATAAAAATCAAGAAAATTCAATTGATAAGAATTAGGTCTGATACTAGTCTTCATTTTGAGGGTATTTACTATATAAAACAAATGTCAAGACAGGAAAAAAGGAAAAGCAGAGTCAGGTGTTTATACCACGGCATAGTGGATTCGCTTAAGAATGGAAAGAGCTATTTACTCTCAGTTTTCCTGCAGTTTCTGAAATATTTTCCCTCATGGGAATCAGGTGCTTATCACTTTTCCATTATCTTTACATACATTTTTCTTTCTCACTGGGGGATATGTAATATGATTCCACAAGGTATATAAAATCAAGAAAAAAATCCACTCTACAGAAGAACTAGATATATTTTTGCTCTCTCAAAGCCTTGGAACCTCACACTTTGATAACTAAGGGATTTTCTAACATCAGAAGCTATAACTTCTGTCTTTATAAAGACTTTTTATCCTTTATTTCTACCCCTCCTTTCATAGGCCTGTCCAACAGCACCATCCATTACTGGGAGGATATTACAGGGCTCTCATGCAGAGCTCCTACAATACTCCCATTGGAACAACAGGAAACCAGTAATGCATGGCTTACCTTGAGCCGAGAAGGCCATCTCTTCAGTGTTCCTAGCTTCAGCCTTGAGACCATAGCCCAGGGAGTGACCTTCGGTCTCCACCTTTGCTGCATGCACTGCTAGGACCAGAGAAGAATCCGAGGGTGAAAAAAATTATTGACTGCTGTTGCTCGTTGACAGGTTTGAAAGGTGATAGCCTATCAGTCCCAAGTCGGTGTATCTGAACAGAGTCAAACTTTCAGGTAAGGAATAGACAAAAATGTAGATTCCACCCACCTAACTATGAATAATTGCACCAGGTATATGCATAAGAAGTGTGATTGCTGATAGTTCAGCTAAAGGACTGTAGCAAGAGAAAGAAAAGGCAATTGCTTGCAGTGATTAAACTGTTTAGCTGCATGTTATGCCTGAATATAACTTATTTTTAAGTGCCTTGCAGCTGTGTTATTGTTTATGTTTTATATCCAGTGTTTAAGCAGGAATAAATCTACCTTTTGGGTACTACTCATTAGAGAATGACACGGTGACAAAATTCACCGTTTCCGTCCCCGCGGATAACTGCGGGAAATAATTCCATGTCATTTTCTAGTGTCTATTTCAACCTCAGTCCTGCTACACCAGCATTCTTCAAAGCAAAGCTTGTGGGTCAGTGGTTGTGGCCATTCATACTCTGATTCTTTCCTCTCTTCTTAAAGAAGATGGTTTCCCGCGGTTATCCGCGGGGACGGGGACAGTGATGAATTTTGTCACTGTGTCATTCTCTACTACTCATGAATTCCATTTGACTAATGACTCCTTTGGTTAAACATTTTCTTGCTAAATTAGTAGCTTGGTAATTCTTTACATGACCCCCCACCTCCCTTGCTCCTGTATTTCATGTTTGGAACTGGATCACAGATAATCTCTCATGATGTTCTGGTGCAGTGCTACTGGATTAGCACAGCCAGTCAGGTCTAAAAAGAGCAAGATTATTTTCTTGGTAAAATAACAGCACCTTCACCCTCTTGGGGATTTAGAAAAATTACAGGGAGGTAACAAAGATTTCCACTACTTATTTATCAGTAACTTCTTTTTTTGTTTGTTTTTTTTGCTATAAGGTCAGTATTTCAGCTATTGTGTTTTCTTGAAATACTGCGAAGCACAAAGAGCGTGACATGTTCATTTAAGATCTTACAATAATGGGTCTGTTCTTGCTTGCAGATGAAAATATAAGATGCTGTGATACCGGAATTTTCGGCCTCTTTTACAAAGCCACGCTAGCGGCTGCCGCGCAGCAACAGCCCCGAAGCCTTTTAAATCTCTATGGGCTTCGGGGCCGTTAGCGCAGCCACTAGCATGGCTTTGTAAAAGAGGCCGTTTGTGTGTATTTGTGTATAGTCATTTTTTTTTTTTGACTGAGAAGTTTAATGTGATTTTTGTTTTGTTTTACTCACCACAGGCGAACGTCCTTTCCCATGCACGTGGCCTGGCTGCCTTAAAAAGTTCTCTCGGTCAGATGAGCTGACACGTCACTACAGGACACACACAGGTGAAAAGCAATTTCGTTGCCCACTCTGTGAGAAACGGTTTATGAGGAGCGACCACTTAACAAAGCATGCCCGCCGGCACACTGAATTTCATCCAAGTATGATCAAAAAGTCAAAGAAGTCCAACTCTACATCATGAAAATGCAGAATCACAAAAGACAAGCATATCACAGGCATTCAGCCCCTGTATATATTATCTGTTTGCATTCTGATAGGAAATGTAGCAGCAATTCAATATTAATATGTTGTCTCTTGGGGTAGCCATCTTAAAGAAGTAACCACCACAAAGGGATTTTTTTTTTCCCTCCACATGAAAAAAAAAAAGTGGCAAGTTCAAGAAGCAATCTTGGTACATGTATGTCTCAGTGAACACTTTGACCTGTGACATTAAAATAGCGACCTGAACTCTTACATTTGCCCTCAGGTATCCATAACTTTGTTTAAGGAAAATATAATGGCATCTACTTTGATCAAGAAATCTGTGCCACTTGATCAGATCAACATGCAAAGAAACAAAATTCCAATTCAATTTTATAAAGTGGGATCGCTTTCATCTCAGAATGTTTCTTCAATTACAGACTTACAGAAGCTGGCCTCAGGAATCTATTTTGTCCCTTTGATGCATATTGATGTATCAGCAGTTATGAGTGCTTGTTGGTTAATATAAAAAAGAAAGGATAATATACAGAGGAATGTAAATCCAAAAGTTGGGCTTATGTGGACATGTTTTCCCTAGAATGCTACAAATGAAAAGTCAACAAAAAAGCAGTAAGTCCCTTTTACTTTAGCTTAGCACAGGCTAATGGACATTAGTGTGTGCTAAATGCCACATGAACCAGAGGTATAAAATAGGACATTCAGCATTTAGCATGCACTAATTCCATTAACTTGTGCTAAGTTTTGTTAAAAGGCTCCTAAGTTAGTTCTGTGCAGAGCTACATAGAGACCACAAACAAATTATATCAAAGTGGATTAACATGGAAACTATGCTACTTTCCTCTTAAATGCTAAAATTTAGAACTACACACACTTCCAAGGAGCAACAGCTTAAATTCAAAGCAATTTGCTCCTCAGCTTGCGGGAAACATAGCCTGGTGAAGGACTATCGACTAAGAATTCACTGATAAACCTGCAGGGACAAGACAAGTAACAAGAGCACATGTTCTTACAAAGTATTGTGAAAATGGTCAGCATTTCAAAGTTACTTTCTCTTTGGAAAGTTACCTTGTACTATATTTGAATGCTGTACAGCCATAGGAAAAGCCATTTAAGCATACATAGTCTGCTTGTAAGCCAATTGTTCAAAACAGGGAAAATAATTCTCCATAGTCTTTGCTCTGTTAGCAATAAGGCTGCCAACAGAATCCAGATTCACTTGACAGGGATTATCCAGTCCTGGGTTTACCCAAGTGCATGCAGGGACTTGTAGTTCTGATCTTCCCAGTGCAAGTCTTGCACTGAGGTAAACTCAGGACTGGATCAACCCTGTCCTGTGACTCTTGATTCAGTTGGCAGCCTTACCTATCAAGCAATCTCTTAAGAGACTTTACAGCATGCTCTTATTCATGTCCATTCTCCTCTTACACCTGTGATTCAACCTTCTTTACTTAAAGTTGGGTGACCTGGATTTTAATCATACTCTTCTGTACTAGTGCCTGATAGTAAGAATGTGATACCTGAGTTACTATGTGAAATAATAGATTACAGAAAGATACCAGCTGATCAACCCACCCTGTAATTTGGTCCACTGTTAAGGATACATCCCAGCTGTCAGTCACAAAATATGGCCATCTATAACAGTGGTCCCCCAACCCTGTCCTGGAGGACCACCAGGCCAATCGGGTTTTCAGGCTAGCCCTAATGAATATGCATGAGAGAGATTTGCATATAATGGAAGTGACAGGCATGCAAATCTGCTCCATGCATATTCATTAGGGCTAGCCTGAAAACCCAATTGGCCTGGTTGGGGATCACTGATCTATAAGATTTCTCCTTATCTAGGACTATCTTTTTTTGTCTTCCTCCTTTTTTTGACTCCACTATCCTGGGCAGAAGAGCATATAGGACCTCCACCTTGTTAGTTTATTATGGCACCCCATCTTTTCCATGCTTAACATAAGGCTCTGTAATCTAAATAGCCAGCAATACTCATATGGTCATTGCCTAAGCATCTGATTTCATAAGTCCCTTGCATGGCCTTTCAGTTAGAAGAAGCATTCACATAGCTGAGTTTAAGACTTTAGTTCATTATAGAACTTGCACTGTTGATAGTAAATTGTACTATTGCAGTCTTTCTAATAACCTGGCTACATGGATGCCTGTGCTACTACTAGGTAAAGGAGAAATGTAGCCAGAGTGATAGTTAAGTATTTTTCATCCAAATCAAAATGAATCTAGATTATCATTACACATAGCTAAGTTCATCTAGAGAGGCACATCCATTTAATATTTCTGTTATGAATTTGAGAACCATCACCCTCAGTATAAAAAAAGTGCAGGGAATGAAACCTGTATCAGAGTTTCTTTCAAGACAGAGAAGTCTGTTCTTTTTCAGTGCTTCAAATGCATTGAGCTTCCAGCTTTATCTTGCCAATGATAGAAATTAATTGGGTGTATACAGTGTTTTTCCTTTGCTGAATTTGCCTGGCATATAATAGACTGTTATAACCACTTTTTTTTTTAAATTGCTGCCTTTGCAGTTAAAATAGTTACTAACATAAAAAAATGCTGTGGGACTTAACCACTACTTTCTGTGGATGGGAGGGGGGGGGGGGGAAGATAAATTGTGGCATTAGATTTGCATGATATAAAAGTCTTACCACTCCTCTACCTGTGGTACTTGGAGATAGAGCTAATATCCCAATCAAGACTGTATCGAGCTATAGTTGTACTTTTGAGACTTGCTCATTGGCATCCCCCACCGGGTTTAGGATGATTCATCATGGCCGTTTCAGTGTGACTAGTTCAGCGCAGTTCTATTAGTTTGTTAGGGTTTTTTTTTTGGGGGGGGGCATGCCTATCCCACACCCCCCGCTCATGTAGGCTGATGGACAGTGGGCAGAGAATCAATGTGCACGGAATGAGCTGGAGTGTTGGGGGCAGAGAGGCTAATACACAAGGCTGGAGGGAGGGCTTGGCTGCCCCCGGGGAGGTGCTTCCAATGCTACTTGTTGCAGGGGGGCCAGGGCATGTGCCACCTGGCTGCAGGTGGGGCTGGCAGGCTCTTCTACATCTTCATATGCTTCTGAGCTCGCCATGCCCTGTCCCGGGAAGGAGAAGCCTCGGGGAAGAGAAGCTTCTGGTTGCTAGCCCGTCTGACCCCACCACCATCCCTCTGGCTTGCTTGGGGCTCCATGTCTAGGATGATTCATCGCGGCCGTTTTAACGCAACTGCAATGAACCATCCCATGATGAACTGGCCGCAATGAATCGCCCCATTGCATCCCTCACCCCACCTGTTTTGCTGCAGCCACTCTTTGCACCCTCTGTGACTGCACCCTTTACACAGCCCTTGGTATGGTGCTGATCCCTCTTTCATGCACAATACTGATAACTGTTCAAAAATATATATTTTTTAATTGATTAAAGGGCTGTCTGCTAGACCAATAACCTACTCGAATTTCCTCTTTGTGAGAGTCCTATTAATATGCAGATGTTTCTTTCTTCAAAGAAACACATGTGCATCCTTGTCTTATGATACTCCATTTCCAGAGAGGGATGGGTGGGCAGAGCTAGTTCAGGACAGGATGAAACAGAGCTTATTAGTCAAACTATAGAATGTTATTCCTGCACAGTATATCTTAATTTGACTTGAGTGATTTACCTCCTGGTAAAAAAAAAAAAAAAAAAAAAAAAAAGCAAACTATATTTTCATACAGTTGAACCCAACATGCAGGCAGCATTACAAACCTGTATGCACCTAATTTTCACAATGCAAGCAATTGATCAGTGTCAATTATAATATAGAAAGAGCTACAGTTGACAGGGCATAGGAGATCATGAACAACCAATTTATATAAGTAAATACAATTAAGAGGGGTTTTTTGGTTTTTTTTAGTTGAAACACATCAGGTAAAACTAAGCACTTTCTACCTCGGTTTCAGTTTTTGAAACATTCATTTTGAAACCAAACACAAGCAATTTTGATTTCCATACTACAGGACAGTTAATTCTTCCAAGACAGCCAGTTTCCACTGGTCTAATGGAACATAATCTTCCTAATTATGCTAATTTCTTACTTTTAAAGGCTGCCTTTCCAGTAACTTTAATGTTGAGGATGGTCATAGATCACGTGTTTGGGCACTCCTTCAAAGATGGGAAAATAGAGGCCCCGTTTAGTAAGATTTTTTTTCAGTATGAGGGCAAATGCTTGCTAGATAGGGTCAGTGTACAATAACCTATCTGAAAAGCACAACAGGTGTGTAATAGCTGTGGTTTTATCATTTACTGTTATGTGAACTTTGAAGAAATAAATCTGTGTATTTATTCCAAAATCACTTCAATTGCTTAAGTCTTGCTAAAAACATCTAAGCCTTTAAGATAAATGTGATGTAGTGTATTCTGCTGTCTCCTAAGCACTGTGTTCACAAGCAAGATCCCACTTACCGATTTCATTTACTATCTACCGGTACAAGTTTGAATGGAATTAGTATGCTCCACTAGGTATTTTACTGAAAATTCACAAATATAGCTTGTAGGCAATTAGAAACTACAGTTTTAAGTTACAAACAGTAAGAGCATACAAATGGATATTTTTGGATTTATAACTTGAATTTCTGCAATGGACAACTGTTGGAATATGAAGATGAAATAGAAATTTTCTGCTGCACTATGAGTACTCATTGACAGAGTTCAGACATTTTGACTCTGAAATCATTCAAAAAAATCGCAATGGAAGGAAACTGTAGCTTACAAGTAATTATACTGTCTGCTTCTTGGGATTTAGAAAAGCCTGGATGATAGGACAACATAAATTAGTTGTTTTTCGGGTGGCAGATAACTTCCAGAATGGTAGCACAGTAAACAACATTCTAGATGCTGGACAAAATGTTCATGACATCAACATGTTTTAATGCAGATTAACGAACTGCGATACTGTAACATAGACCTCTCTAAAGGTTTAATATGTCTTATTTTTGTACAGTATTAGTATCTTTGTAAGTTATTTTTGCTGTTTTGGTTTTAGAAATCAGACTGTAAAAAAGGAAGACTTACCTGTTTTTTTGTAGATATGTATATAAATTGATAAAATAAAATCATGCATGTCTGCTCTTTTAGTACAATTTGCTCATTGTGTGTGGCTGGAGAGAAAGATGATATTTTTGTCCCTCAAAACTTGACTGAAATATGTTGTGGTTACATACATCAAAATTCAACATTCTACTTTTTGCAGAATGCCACTAAGGGGGGAGAAATTCAACAAAGGGCATTAAGGGCTAGATTCATTATGCAAACCGATCGTGTACCGATCGGTTTGCAATCATTTTCAAACTACGGTTCAATTCACTAACCTTCCTCCAGACCCCATCTGCACCCAATCCAATCTGCACATGCAAATGAGTAAAAAGGCATGAACATTTCTTAAGGCATCAATTCATGAAACTATTTCGGTCAAACCGATTGGCCTTTCCGATCCAAAAAGCTTCAACTGCTGAGGACAGTCATTTTACATCCTTGCCAACTATTCCTGCCTAGCAACTGCCGCGTGCATGTTAAGAACCCCATTAAAATATATATATCTACCCCGCAAAAAATCCAAAATATATCAAAACTTTAAATATATGTAAACTTTCATGTACATAAGCGTTAGAAATATTTTTTTGATTTTTTTTGGAATGCGCATAGCGAGCGCGGGAGTGAATCTCGGTTTTGTAATGCGCATGGCGAGAAAATCATGGATTAACCCCGTGCTCTCCTTGCGCATTGTACATTTTATATATCATTGCCAAATTAAAAAAAAAATCAAAAATAACTTTTAAGGGCCAGCTATCCCTCCCCTCTTCCTTCCAGCTAGATTGTTGTGTGCATCTGACGTCACGGGGTCGCCTTTGGTTGCTTCGTGCTTCACGGCAGAAAGAGCCGCACAGCCTCCTGGGATTCGTAGGCTGTATATAACAGTGCGTGATCCCAGTGCATTCAACTGCTGTTAACTGTTGTGCCTTCTAGCAACTTAACAGTTTCTTTTGCTGAGTTGTTAAGCTGTTTGGGGTTGTTAAGCTGTTTGTAAGCGCGCAATATACTTCGAGATCGATCTGTAAAAAAAAGGACAAACTCGAAGAATTCCACAGCTCACTCACAAACATCCGATGGATGCTATTTCTCCTTAAACCTCTCCAACAAATTTTTCAAAAAGTTACAGTCACAGCTTATACAGCTTGCAACAGTACTTAAGAAAAAACAAGAGGTTGGTAAAAACTTATATTGCATTTTTTACAACAACAATGCTTTGCGGTAGGTGCATTCGGAGTCCGCCAATAACGTCCGCGATTAAACCTCGCTCCATTTCTACGCAGTGAAGTCCTAAAGAGCTAGCGCATGTGTTATGTGCTTCAAAACCAACAAGGATACAGTGTGCACCCGCGTCGACCGATGTTACAGCGAGACGTGTGCGCAAATGGGGGCGTGTTTACGAATTGATCATTTGCATGGACAAGCTTTACTGAATCGATCGGCCAGAATGACTTGGAAACGGATAGGACACGAATCGGATAGATTTGTGGACTTTAGTGAATCTAGCCCAAAGTACATTAACATGTGCAATCACATTAGTGTGTGCCAACCACTAAGGATGCCCATAGGGATATAGGGCTTGATTCACTAAAGTCAGTGATTGTCGCAAACAGGTTTAGCGATGATTGCTGCTAACCGACCCAATTCTGTAAATGGCCCACTGCGTATTTTTCCCCTCGATCGCCCATTTTGCAATCCAATCTGGCCATGCAAATTAGTAAAATCCCAAGCAAAATAGACAAGAGATTCCCTTATATCACTTGGCTATTTAGCATTGGGTTTTACTGATGCTAAAACCCGATTGCTGTAGACCTGTCGGTAACTGTGTAACCGTCAGAAAACAGAAAAAGGGAGTCCAAAAGTACAACTAAACACAATGACATCCAAAGAGGTGAAACTGCCTCCAGAACTGTAATAAAAATATATTTTATTGCATGAAATGTAAACAATATGTATGACCCGACACTGACAGTGTTTCGGCTCTTGCCTGTCTCAGGGGTCTAAAACGAACACAAAAGTATCTCATATAACAGAACATCATAAATGCATATGAACAAACACACTGTTAAAAAAACTATTGGAGGCAGTTTCAACTTTTTGGGTATCATTTTGTAACTGTGTTACCGACAAGTCTGCCGGGTTTTTTCTTCATTTTTTTAAAATGGCACAGATATTTTATGTGTATTACACACACAAAAAAAAATAAATTTTTAATCCCCCACTGCCGGCCCTCCCCCAATGACCCCCAACAAACACGGCGATCCACAAATGGAAGGAGGGATGCCCACTCTCTCCTGCCATGAAGAACCAGGGAGGGGCCTTAGGCCCAGTGTCATCGGAAGGAGGAACAGGAAGTATTTTGAGTACCTTCTTCCAATGTTAAGGTAGGAGTTACGGGGCATGGGGGGCCTCTAGTGGTAGGAGGGAGTAGGACATCCCTCCTGTTGTTTTTTCAGGGGGGGGTTGGTTCTTCATGGCGGGAGGAAGTGGGCATCCCTCCTGCCATTTGTGGGTTGATGTGTTTGTCGGGGGTAGTTGGGGAGGGCCAGTGGTTGAGGATTAACATTTTTTTTTAATGGGACAGGTATTTTGTATATGTAATACACATAAAATATCTGTGCCATTTAACCCCCCCCTTCCCGGCAGAAGCCCTGACAGAAGTGACAAGAGGCTGCTTCCCCGTCACTACTGTTAAGGCTCTGCACATGTCTCAATCGCTCCGTGCAATCGCTCAATTTGCTTCGTGCAAATCATTTGCATGCAAACTTAATAGTGAATCAATCGCTGTTGGAAAATCAGCCAGAGAATCAGCCAACAGTGATTGAGTCGCTATTGTTAGAGAATCTAGCCCATAATGGGCATCCTTAGCAGTTAGTGCATGCTAACATGATTAACGTCCTTTGTTGAAACCCCCTCCCCCCTAAATGTGCATTTCCTATGGCCTTATAGGCCTTTTGGGAAACAGCTGCCTAACTGTATACATCCTGACCAGCATTTTTTTTCTAATCTAGATACTATGCAAAATCAGATTTTATGTGTTTTATTTTTGATATTTATTTATACAGTTTGTATACTACACTATTTTGCATTCTAAGCAGTGAACAATTAAAATATTAACAGTAAAATCACTGTAACAAATACAAATCACAGCAGAATTCATATCATCAGTACATCTCTGAGTACAGTAAGTCCTTAATCAGTACATTAATCCTGCAATAGTTACAGCACAATTATTTCTCTAAATTAAAGACTTCCTGATACAAAAAAACCCTATTAAAAAGTTTTTGATATTTGAGATAATTTTTTGTATATCACAACTTTTCAGGAAGCTTATTCCATAAAATAGCTCCCTCTACATAAAACATCCTAGACCTGTTGTCTTCCAATTGAATATGCTTAAAAGAGAGAACATTCAGCAAAAAACACTTCCAAGATCTTAAGAGACTTTTTGGACAATAAATTCTGAGAAATAGAGGACAATGCCTCTGAGGTTCCATTGTTTAATATCTTATAAAAGGATCAGTGACTTAGCCATGGGTTAATCCTCAACCGCTGGCCCCCACCCAGTACCAGCACATCTATATGTAGCTAGTGGGGATCCCCAAGCTCCACCATCTACAATCTACCAAAATCTCCTGCCGCTTACCTTTTAGAGAGCTGACCTTCTCCAATAGTGAGCAGTATTTACTTATTGAATAACTGAGCTTCAAAGAATGCTGGAAATGAGCAGCAATCCTACTTACTGGAAAGGATAAATATATAGTGGGACCTGAAGGTTTAAAATAACATTTTATATATCAATGTAACTAACTACTTTAAAACTTATTTTCTTCTCAACAGTCAACCAATGCAATTGATTTAAAAATGGAGTCACCTGATCAGATTTCTTAGCTTTGAACAACAGACGTGACAGAAACCACCATTCTGGGTTTCAAGGGCAAGTTGGATGCACACCTTCTTGCAAATCACATTGATGGATACGGATAAACAGGTCTTCATCGGGGAACACTTGGCTTGGCCTCCGCGTGTGCGGGTCACCGGACTGGATGAACCAAAGGTCTGATTCGGTGAAGGCGTTTCTTATGAAGCAAAATTGCAACCTATATTTCAACTTCAGTGTAATACTACAGTGCAATGAATTATAATAATCTAACTGGGGTATTGCCCTAATGAAAGCTTAGATTCCTACCTTTGCTAATCTTCTTTCTTATAAATCCACACTTTATTCCTGGACCAGTAGGTTATTTCTGTCTACCCGCCAGGACTTTGTAGGAAGCCTCAAACTTCAGAGACTTAAACCTCTCCCCTCATACCTCATCACTGCCTCTGCAACCTCAGTCAGTCTTAAAGCAGCCAGGAACATCTGTAGAGGATAATAACAAGAGAAAGGGGAATGGGGAAATTCCCCGGCAAGTAAATCAATTCTGCTCAAATCAACAAATGTAAAACAGCAACAATGAAAACTGAGAACAGGTGCTGAAACATTAAAAACCTGAACAACAAAAAGTGCTATAGGAAGAGACAGCCCACGCTGTCAGAAGGTGGTGCCTGAACCAGAGACCCCCCTCAAACTAAGTGCTAAACCCATTCTGATGGCACTCTTATAAAGGTTAGTCAGAAAACAGAAATTAAGCTTACCAGTACTTGTAAAGGCAGACGATCGGCAAATCATCAAGGTATAGGGTGGGTTTCCAGACTAAAGTATGGATTTACAAGAAAGAAGATTAGCAAAGGTAAGAATTTAATCTTTCATTTTTGTAAAATCCTACTTTATTCCAGGACCAGTGGAACGTAACAGAGCAGTCCTGAAAAATCAGAGTGGGCTGATGAGCCTGCTGCCAAAACAGAGGCACCAAAAGCTGCATCCTGCTTGGCCGCCACATTGATCCTGTAAAACTTGGTGAATGTATGCAATGGTCTCAAAATAAAACATGAGCAGAAAAGACAAGCTCCTACAGCCTGGCTCGTAGGAAGAAAGACTGAGGTTGCAGAGACAGTAATGAGGTAAAAAGGGGGAGGGGGTTAAGTCTCTGAAGTTTGAGGCTTCCTACAAAGTCCTGGTGGGTAGCTATAAACCCTAAGAACCATTTGCTTCCTCCCCCACTGGGAACTTTCTTTGAGCCTATGCAGACTTGTATGGCAATGTCTGGAGAGATTGGTTTGGGAGTTTTCCCTGTCCTTGATAGCTGTGGATACTGTGACTGCATGTGTACAATTTGGCTCTGAAATGCTATCAGCTCCCTAAGTGGTCTGATTCAGCATGGGGAGAATGCTTGCTCTGTTGTGGGGGAAGGGCCTGGGAAGACTGGCATATATTATTTGAGTATGCTCTACTAGTGACCAGAACATGCAGGAACTTATCAAGCCTTCAACTATAACTTTGAAAGCAATTTGGGGAGCTCTTGAACAATCAGTGTCTTACAAAATTCTTGCTGTGGAAGGAGCACTAGGAGGACAGGAAGACCCTTCATAATTCTTTGAAGGAGACTTGCTCTACACAAGGTGAGCAGATTAAAATAAAAAGGTGAGCAGATTGAAATAAAAGAATATGATGATTAAAGACTCTTTATCACTAATAAATATAATGAAGTGATGGAGAATAAACTTAGAGCTTTAAATTTGAGAGTACTGTACTGAACTTCCCCAGAACTTCAATGTTATCACCTAGGAAACTGTAAGAAATTTCTTAAAGACACTCTTAGTATTATGGAAGAAGCAATTCCTCCATTCCAGAAGTTTTTTTTTTTTTTGGTTTTTTAAAGAAAGAAATAAGATCAAAAAAATAATCAAGGAGAGGTGTCTCCAGACAATTTAAATCCAACTACTTTTCTTGGAACATCTCAAGATGAAATCCAGGAATGAGCACCTTTGCTGGTGACTTTAGTTTTCAAGTCTGATAAAGACTCAGTTATGAGACTTTAGAAACTCTCACGAGCAGTGAGTCTGGATAGTCCCTGGCAGACACAGGATAGAAGGAAAGCTTTTCTACTGTTATATCAGAAGTACAGTCCATTGGAGGACAGTTATTCCTATGTTTTCCTGTTAAGTGTATTATTAAATATGATGGTCAAACATACTTTTTGGGACCCAAAACACTGAAGGGTATTTTTTGATTTAAAAAAAAAAGTTTTATCTAATAGAGCTACTGTCTGATAGCTTCTTCAGATGTAAAGCTCTATATGTTTAGTGAATCAAATAGTGCCTGAATTTCTTTTCCTCTAGTATTATGATGTCATCCCTCTTTTCTGAAATCTCCAAGATCTTTCTTTAATTGCTGAGATGACATTTTCTTTATTGAGACTTTTTGGAAAATATCTCCTGTTTCTGGATAAAGTTATCTTTGTTTGAATGATTATAGATTACTATCAATATTTATTATGAATTTTTGGAAATCAATTTGGGACCAAATTAATAATTTATTAGATAATCCAGTGGCATTATCCTATGATACTGTGATATTTGGTATGGAAATGAGAGCAAAAAGTCAGATTTCTGTGAACAACAATAAATTATTACTTATAATGACTGGTGTTGCCATTCAGCAAATCACATATAATTTGGAAGGATTGGAGGAGATTAAATTATAACTTTTGGTGGAACTCTTTATGTCATATCTATAAAATGGAACGGTTTATTGTAATACAACGAGGATATTTTAAGAAATTTCAGGATGTGTGGAAACCATTAACAAATTATTGTAAAGATTAATTGAAATTATTTCCCTTATATTTATCAATTTAAGATGTAGGGAGGGGGAATTTTATTATTATAGGTTTATATGATTATGGAATTATATGGGTGGGAGGGATGGGAAAGGGGATGGGATAAGAATTTATGAAATGTACCAATGATTGTTTGTAAGTGATGTATTTATTGTTAATGTGAATGAATATATTTAACACTTATTGTAATTTTGAAAATGAATAAAGAATATATAAAAAAAAATTACTATCAATAAAATATATATATATGCATATATTTCAACTCCTCCCTAGCTCTGCCCAAACTAAGCCTATCCACTGGTTACATAAAAATAAGTCCCTACTTTTTAAAGAATGTATATGTTGCCCCTGTACAATTTTACAAAAGCCTCTTAGTGGGAAAACATACTTTAGATATGACAAATGCTTTATAAAATTATCTCTTAATGTCTATATATTACAAAACTATCTTATGTTAAATATGTTTATTTTAAAAAAAAATGACAATTGTCACAGCATTTTGTACTTGAATACAGCTAACAATAAAAAGTATCTGCTTTGGACACAGGTTTTACAAAGAAAACACTTACAACAAAAACTTTCTTCTATTAACATAAAAAGTCTAAAGTCTTTTTTTTTTAACAAGTACACAACTGTCCTGTAAGACATAAAAATTCAAATTAAAACGATGAAGCACTTCAGTTTTACAATTAAAGATTTCTTGCTATCTGTTTTTTTAAATGAGTTTTCAACCATTTCTTCACAACTCTGGAGCTATGGAGTCATTTAATCACACTGTCATCTGTGGATTCAGCATCTTTCAGTAACATTCCATTTTTTGTACATCTTGGTTTAGCAGTAATATGTCAAGTAAAAATTACATTAGTATACAGTTGCTTTCATTTCTTTTCACTTCATAGAAACAAGTTTTTGTAGATTGTAAGATGATTTCTAAGACCAATATAAGATGTACATGAGCTACAGGGATTACAAAGGTTTCTGAAGAAAAGAGTGACTTGGCTTGTAAAGTTTAGAAAGCTAATGCACTACAACCTACAACGTAGGGAAATGCAAGGTCATGCATGTAGGGAAAAAGAACCCGATGTTCAGCTACAGAATGGGAGGATCACTGCTAGGGGTAAGTAACCTTGAAAGAGACCCGGGAGTGATGGTAGACACATCTTTGAAGGCGTCGGCACAGTGCGCCACAGCCTCAAGAAAAGCAAACAAAATGTTGTGTATCATTAAGAAGGGTATCACGACCAGGACAAAGGAGGTCATCCTGCCACTGTATCGTGCAATGGTGCGACCGCATCTGGAGTACTGTGTCCAGTACTGGTCGCCGTACCTCAAGAAGGACATGGCGGTACTTGAGGGAGTCCAGAGAAGAGCAACTAAGCTGATAAGGGGTATGGAAAACCTCTCATATACTGACAGACTGAAAAAGCTGGGGCTGTTCTCCCTGGAAAAGCGGAGACTTAGAGGAGACATGATAGAAACCTTCAAGATCCTGAAGGTTCAAGATCCTGAAGGGTATAGAAAAAGTAGACAGGGACAGATTTTTTAGATTATGGGGAACCACAAGTACAAGGGGGCACTCGGTGAAATTAAAAGGGGACAGGTTTAAAACAAATGCCAGAAAGTTCTTTTTCACTCAGAGGATGGTGGACACATGGAACGGGCTTCCGGAGGCTGTGATAGGCCGGAGCACGTTACAAGGCTTCAAAGAAGGTTTGGGTAGGTTCTTAGAGGATAAAGGAATTGAGGGGTACAGATAGGAGTAGCGGTAGGTTATAGGGATAGTCTGGGACCATTGCTCATGCAATGGGCCTGATGGGCCGCCGCAGGAGTGGACCGCTGGGCGAGATGGACCTCTGGTCTGCCTCAGCGGAGGCAACTTCTTATGTTCTTAACCTCATGGTTTCATCCATAGATTTCACAACCTACAGAGATTCCAATGATCTCCAGGACCAATATGGTGCTACTAGAACTCTTACATTATACTGCTGTTTATTTATGTTATACTTAATCAGTTGTTTCCTTCTTAACTAGTATGTGACTTGTTTAACTTACATTTTAAAGAAAAACGTACACTTCTCCCTCGGTATTCGCGGGGGATAGGGGCAGAGCCGGACAGCGAATTGAGAAAAATCACGAATATCTTCTTGTCCGGCTCTGACCCACCCCCGCCTCCCTCCTGCCTTCCCCCCGGCATCCCGGCCTTACCTGGTGGTCTAGCAGGCTTTCAGGGCAGGAGCGATTTTCCTACGCTCCTGCCCCCATGCAGATCGCCAATAGGAAATGACTGCCGTGAGTTCCCGTAGTCTCTCGAGACTACGGCGGGAGCTCACGGCAGCCATTTCTCGCTCCTGCCCCGAGAGCCTGCTAGACCACCAGGTAAGGCCGGGATGCCAGGAGGAAGGCTGGAGAGAGGCGGGAACGTGGTAAACTATGGGGTTTCCCCCCCACATAAAAAAAAATTGTGAATATGTGAAACCGTGAGTGTGGAAACCGTGAATGGGGAGGGGGAAGTGTACTGCATAATTGGGGAGGAGGGGAGTGGAATTGAAATAGCCACTTAAAATCCATATTTGAACCTTTTTATACTAATATGTACAAATTGCTTTGGTCAGCTATTTCCTTTTGTTTCTTTGGGCTTCCAATAAAATTGGAACCAACCCTTTTATAGGGCTCTGGCCCCATGAATTTTCATTTACAATTGCCTAGGGATTTTGTCCTAGTTTATAAGCTACCACCTAACCCAGTCACTGCAATAAATGGCCTTGGTTAGTGGTCAAAGACCAAAGCTCCTTCTAATTTGGCCAGTAGGTATAACTACTGTGCAACAGCAAAGATTCTTCAGAGAAGCTAGGAATATTGCCTCTGCACATTTCCAGCGAGCTAGAGGAACATAAAATGATGTGGGGAACAGAACTCATATACCTCATGACCGTATGTGGTATTGGCAATGAGCCAGACCACTACTACTTCTAAAATTGATTTTTGTTTTTCATATAAAACTTGCTAGGTAGGAAGAGAGCATATCTTAATCACCAACTGTTCATAAATCATGTCACAGAAATAGTTTTGCTCTGTTGCTTATTAGTTTTCATATACTTACAACACTAGAAGCGAGTACGAAATTAAACATCAAGATTCTTTCAGACAAGTTTGTTAGTATGCATGATTAGCAAATTCCAATTAAAAATCCAATTCCAAAGAAGAAATAATCTGAGGACTGTATGCGCCCCTTGTGTATGCATTTGCTGAACCTCTGGAAGGCACAGCTGATGTGTTTGGGTGGTTTGTAGTATACATTTTGTTGTTACTGGTTGAGATGTCAACTGCATATGTGGATTACAATACAGAAAGAAAGTTATTAATTTTATTGGTCTCCTAGGTAAGATTTTTCAAAGAACACAAATTTATATTTTTCCCCAGGGTCTTTTTTTACTATCATGTTTATGCAACATATGCCTGTAACAAAAACATGAAAGAGCCAAGGGCTATAGAGATTTCAGTAACAAAACTAAAAAAAAAAATTACCTTTGAGTGCTAAAAGAAACCTAAGAAAACATTGCCAGCAATAGTCAAATTACAGTTTCTAAAACATCTAGCATTTATCTCCATAAATCTAACTAGTTTCTTCCTTGGTCCATATGTTCAACTCTTCGCCGCCGTCTATGGAAAGCCTTTAAGTTCCATTTGGATGGCTCTAGCATGTAGGATCCATTGTATACAAACAATATTGTCATTTTGTCACCATATGTAAGATTCTGTAGAAGCTAGGATAAAGACAAAAAAAAACCCCAACCCATCAAAAACCCATATACAAGAGAGCTTGTACAATTCATCCTAATTAATGCCTCCCTACTGTATATGGGAGCTTTTGGATCTGCCATTTTAGTGGATCTATCACAGCACCACTGTTAAGGTGCAGGAGTTTTTGACGCAAGATTTTGGGGCACAGAAATTTTGGACACCCAAATGGTACCATTCAAAAGTCCTGTTCCCTCCGCTCTCACTTCTTTTTTTTTTTAATCAAATTTTTATCATACAATTCTAAAAGAAAGGTAAAGGATAAAGATATACATCAGGAAAATAAAAGAACCACTTAGTTGTTTAATGTAATTTTGAGTTCGATGTTTTCAGTTGTTAGTCTTGTTTTCAGTCAGGGAAGGCAAAGGGGAGAGAACAACCTGCTTAAGCTGGAAGGAACAAAGAACTGTCAAACTCGGGGGTGGAGCTCCATAGGCAAGGTGGCTGCACATGCCCAGTAGGTTAAAAAAAAAAAATCCTACTGTACTAGGGGAGAATTCCACGGCACAGGCTCAGTCCAGGGACTTCACCTTCAAGTGGGGCTGCATTACCCTGCTTTTCTATCAGAGAATAGCCGTACCACAACGGCAACAGACAAAAGTCCCGTTTCACCTAGTGTATTAGTTAGTTCAAATATAAGCCTGTAGTTTATTCTGATTCATATTAATTCATCTGTTACATTATTATTCTTTTGACTAAAGTTTTTACCACTAGAAAAACTTTGGAGGCTGAACTTCTTGTTAGTGGGAAAGTGATGTTTATTCAGGCCATAGATGTTACCAATGAACAGAAACATTAACAAGAAGTCAAAAAGAAAAGGGTCTGTCCTGGATCCCATGTCTTTGGTGAATCAGAATCTTGGGATGAAGAACACACTGCAGAGGCAAGTGGTTCATGATTTAATTTCTGAAAAGTTAAAGTGTTTATGATTCAAACTGAAAGAAAGAGAACAGGAGCAGCTATCCATCTGGTGCTGACTCCATAGGATTCTATAGAGGAAGAGGTGGATGAGAGAAGTTTCAAGTTTCTTATAAAATTTGATTAATCGCTTATTCCAAATTCTAAGCGATGAACAAATCAATAAAATGAAGGCAATCAAATACTAGGAATTGATCCTTAAGTCCAGAGACCCTGAGAGGACAGGGAAACTTGGGGGTAGGTGGGTGGAGACAGAGTTTGCTAGGGTCAAGAAAACAAAAGATAGAAGAGGATATTACAGTATCTACCTTCTACTTCACTGCACTACAAAAGTTCTGCTTTACTTATATTGTGATCAAGGGAAGGACTTGTCCAAGATCCCATGTCCATGGTGAATCAGAATTGATTGTAGAGGAATGCACTTTCACATCAACAGTAGCAAGAGCCTGCTGTAGGTCTGTGATGACATTTTAGGGTTTTTGGAGACTTCTTTTAGCATCTTGTGATCTGCTCTGGGGGTCAATTTGCTTGGATGGCCAGTCCTGGGCATGTTGGCAGTTGTTTGGAAAGTCTTCCACTTGTACACTATTTTCCAGACCATGGAATGGCTAATGTCAAATTATTTCGAGATCTTTTTAAATCCCTTACCAGACTTATAAGTTGCTAAAAATCTTCTTTCTCAAGGCCTCAGCCAGCTCTTTTGATCTCACCATGGTGTTCACTCTCACTGCAGCAGTCATGAGCACACCAAACTAAATGTCTGGTGTTTAAGTAGGGCAAGCCTCCTTCAAAATGCTAAGTAACAATGTTCTAATCATGTGCACCTGATGTGATACACCTGTGTGTGATTTATGCCATTTTAAGAGGGAGGATATGTGGGGGTGTCCTAATTTATTCCTCAGTTAGAATATACATTTTTGTGGATATCTTTTGTTTCATGAGTAAATCAAGGAAAATTTTTGTTGTTTACCTGCAATTACATCATTTTCTTTTCCAGAGATAAATAAAAAAAGAGATTTGACATCGATATGTGAACATTTCTTAAGAAAGAAATGAATATTTCATGGGGTGTCCTAATTTTTTCACATGACTGTATAACCTTTTCATGTCTTTAGGGCAGAGTCCGATTACCTGAAGATAAGGGTGCTAGTGCTAAGCATCAAACCTGTTGTGGGTATTGTAGGCTCACTACAGAAATGTGCTTTGCTCTCTTATGTAGTAGTGTCATGTGTAATTAAAAAGAAAAAAAAAAACCTGTCAATTTTTTGTGTGGGCGGGAAAGGGTATAAGTGGTAGCAGCTTGTTATGATATGAGGATATGAGAATTAAGGACATGAGGAGCTTAATATGAAATCTCTCTGCTCCAGGAATTGGAACCTGTGTTCTGGGAAGCCATTTGCTGGACATGGAGCCAGAAGGGAAGAACTTATGCTGGATCCCATGTCCATAGTGAATCAGTTTCATGAGGGGCTGTGAGAGGTGCATGAGTTCAGTTCTTCAATACGCAAGTGTTCATGATACAGTCTGAAAGGAAAATATGAGCAATACCCATCAAGTGCTGAACTTGGAACCCAGAGAGAACGAGAGGTGGAAAAGTAATCAAAACTGAAGAATCTAGGAGAGAAGAGGGCTTGCCCATAGAGGGGAAATAGGCAGAAGAAAAAAAATCATATTCCAATGCATTGCACAAATTCCAATTTTGCTGTTATTTGTAAGAGAATGTATTTAATTTTGCTGTTATTTGTAAGAGAATGTATTTTGGACTTAAAGAATTTATTTTCCTAGTACAGGCTTTATTTAGGAAATCCACTTCAAAGTCTGCAGTGTCTGTATAACAACGGGACCCATACCAAGTCTTCCCTATGTAGCTTATGGAACAGTGCCTTTATCCCAGTAAGCCGAGTAAAAGGTTCACAAAACAGGGCTACATATACAGTCAAACCTCGGTTTGCGAGTAACCCGGTTTGCGAGTGTTTTGCAAGACGAGCAAAACACTCAGCAAACTTTTGACTCGCAAACCGAGTGTTGACTCGATTTGCAAGCACCCCCCCTCGATAACCGGCATCGCTCCCCCCCGCTCGCAAAGGCCCCCTCGCTCAAACCGCCCCCCCCCGCCCGAACAACTTTAACTTACCCCCCCACCCCCGTCTGGCACTGGCATGCAGAGATTCTCGGCGAGAGGGAGAATTAGAAGTCCTTGAGCATGCGCAGATGCATGCTCAAGGCAGGCAGAAGCTGGAAGATCTTCTAGGCACCGGCACGATCTGTGCCTGTGTGCCGGTGCCAGACCGGGGGGGGGTAAGTTTAAGTTGTTCGGGCGGGGGGGCCGGTTCGTGCGGAGGGAGGGGGGTTTGCGAGTGGGGGGAGGGAGCAGCGCTGCTGGCCTCGGGAGGGGATGGGGGGATCGTATCAAAGCGAGTTTCCATTATTTCCTATGTGGAAACTTGCTTTGATAAACGAGCATTTTGGATTACGAGCATGCTCGTGGAACGGATTATGCTCGTAATCCAAGGTACCACTGTATAATGGAAAGCATTATATCAAATCAATAAACTAAACTGTGAGAAGTGTGAAAAGAGAACTTTTAAGAAACAGTATTTTTATAATACTTTTTGTATATTCTGGTGTTAATTGTTGCATGCTGCAGAGGTATGCAGGAACAGTAGGGGGAAGAAGGTGGAGAAAGAACTGACAAACTGCCTGGGAAGGAAGGGGAGGGAGATGAGACATTCTTAAGACATTGTTTGCAACTATCTGGGAACACATTGTCTCAAGCTACTGCGGGACATGCTGTTTCAGCAACTATAGAATAATGGACAGTGGCTAATTGAAGGACATGAGTATGTAACTGAGGGGCTGAGCACGTAGAGAGGATTGTGCATGTAGATAGACCATATATGGGTGAAAGTAAATAAAGTTAGGGTCGCTTAGAGGAGGGGAAGAGTGAGAGTAGTGGCAGGGATAATAGAAGTACAGCAAGTTGCAGTTGATAGGTTTTCTGAAAATGTGAGCTACCTTTACCCTGACCAATGGGCACGTGGACAGGAGGGACCAGAAATGTGAGAACTAACTATATAATGCATAACCATAGTCAGCTTTGTGTACCTACTGTGTGTGTATGACACCCTTTCTTGCAAGAGAGTAAAATAAACAAATTGCTGTTTCACATCAGAATCTGTCCTGAGTGCTTCTAGTGGGGGCTCGTCGTTTCTCACATAAACTATGACATACCTTTGGTGTAATAAGGAAATACTGAGATGTGTTTTCCTTGCAAGCAGTTTTCACAACCATCTCAAAAACTCTCCTTTCATTGACAGGATCCATTCCCTTGAGATAAATAACAAAACATTTAAAAAGAGCGACTTACACCACTGTTATTATCCATGCTGAAATTACTTACTTGTTTCTTAATCTTATTAAATATACATGCTGAAACAGAAGCCATGTTCAAATGGTTGGCCACATTTTCAAAGAGAAACCCCAAATAGGGTCTCTCTTTGAAAACGGGCTTGCAAACTGTGGAACATTTTGACTTTCACCCAGAATGAAACATAAGAATTTTACATATTACTATCAACCTAAATTACTGCTTACTTTGAGACTAAGGCTTCTATATTTAGTGGGAGAAGGAAGGGAGTCAGGATCCTGATTTTCATAGTGTTAATAATCTCTGTGTGTAACATATCAACTTTTGAACTAACAGTGCAACCTAAGACATATGTAATTTGATCCTTAGAGTTAATATGTCACCTGGTTTATTTCATCTACCACTCTGAAAGGGCATCTGTTGAGTTCCTGCAGAGCCATCAGGTACAGCATCGTTGAAACACTGCGCTCTCCTCCACTCTGATGGTGTGGTGTTAACTCTTGCAGCTGGGCGCTACTGCGGAATTTTACTCTAATTCGAATTCCGTATTTGTCATAATCCTCCTGTGAAGAAAGACAAAAAACAAACAAACAAAATACCAATCAGCATCTTTCCTAATGGTGTAAATACTATACTCCAGTTTTACATATTATCCTCTCAAATCTACAGAATGCAGTACTTGCATAGCATCAAACAAGTGGAAATCCTCAACCTATTAGAGACTGATGAAGCATACTGAAAGTACTTCTTCCATATGACAGCATTGCGGGTCTATGCAATGAATACTATGTTCACATGTGCATCTAATGGTGGATTCTGGGCTTTAGAGAACAGATGTCAAAGTAAGGGATTCATGTCTATGAGAAACAGCATGAGATTAGAATTGTAGTTCCTCAAGCTTGCCTGAATTTCAAGGAAGTTTTCAATATGAGAGATGTAGAAGAATAACCATACAGAATACTCTTCTTCCAATGGAAGAGAGAGGCATCCAAGACTAGCCTGTCATGTGAGCCTAGTCTGAAGCAGAACTAAGGGGCCTTCTTGTTGATGTGAGAGGCAAAATTTATTGAGGGGATACCACTCTCAAAAGATCTGGGAATCTGTGAGATCACTGACTGATCAAGGAGCAAAAGGGGTGCTCAGGGAGGATAAGGCCATAGTGGAGAGACTGAATGAATTCTTTGCTTCGGTCTTTACGGAAGAAGAGGTAAGAGATCTACCTGAACTGGAAATGATTTTCAAGGGTGATGATGTGGAGGAACTGAATGAAATCTTGGTGAATCTGGAAAGATGTACTGAGACAAATTGACAAGTTAAAAAGTGATAAATCAGCTGGACTGGATGGTATACATCCCAGGGTACTAAAAGAACTCAAACATGAAATTGCTGACCTGCTGTTAGTGATCTTTAACCTGTCGCTAAAATTGTCTGTACTACTTGAAGATTGGAGGGTAATCAATGTTACGTCAATTTTTAAAAAGGGTTCCAGGGGAGATCCGGGAAATTACAGACCAGTAAGCCTGACTTCAGTGCTGGGTAAAATGGTGAAAACAATTATAAAAAATAAAATTGTGGAACACATAGACAAACATGATTTATTTTTTATTTTATTTCATTTTTCAATGACATATCAAGTATCCATTTGTAAAGAAAGGTAAAGTCAAGCCAAAAGTAAATATAATGCAAAATACAATACTAAACAGATTATCTGCTATCTTAATAAGAAAATGTATATATAGCTTAACTTTAACTCAAGTCCTCTAAATAAAGAAACCAAGATGTAGCATCAGCGAGAATATACAATATAATATTAGAAAATAAAAAAATGAAGACTAAAGATTGTATAGGCTGAGAAAGGTGATCAACAATCAAAGAGTATTCAAATTCCCTCTCTTGTTTCAGAGAAGCCATTGACAAGAAGGTTGTAAGTTGGCTAGGATAAAAGAATACATATTTTTGCGTTTGATAGATTATCACACATTTACATGGGTGACGAAGAAAAAAAGGTCGCCCCAAAAGCAATAACTCCTGGCTTTAAGAACAAAAATTCACATCGACGTTTTTGTGTATCTCGTGACAGATCTGGGAACATTTGTATCTTATACCCAAGCAATTCTTTCTGTTTGTTTTTAAAGAACAGTCTCAGTAACCAGTTCTTATCAGGTGCTAAGGCAACTGTAAGCAAAAGTGTTGCGGGCATTGCTACCTCCCGATCCAATAGCTCCAAGATCGTAGAAATATTAAGCGACTGTTGACCATCTTCCTTTATTTTTCTTCCCTTTTAATAGGTAAATAGTACACTCGAGTGAATGGCGGTAATAGTTCCTCAGTAATTTCTAGGACTTCCTTTAAGTAACGTTTTAACATGTCTCTAGGAGTTACCTCCGCAACCCTGGAAAAATTAATTAATCTAAGATTATTATTACGGGAAAAGTTTTCTAGAGACTCCAATTTTCTCCTTAAATTGATATTATCTCTCACCAGTGTTTCAGTTATTTGTTTAGAATCTTTCATTTCCTGGGAAGTGGTTTTTTCCTGCTCAAAATCTTTGATACTTCCTGTCACTTGCATAGTATGTGGGCATAGACATCTTTCAACTCCACAGAACATAACCAATCTCCTTTCTGAATCAAAAGAAACAGGGTCCCTAAAGAAACCATTCTGAACTTTTGCTTGGTCAGATATTTGTTCAGACCCCTCAAGGTCAAGAATAAGAAGAAATCCCCTCATCTTCTTTGTGATCAATATGTTAGTTAGATGCCATTGACTCATGTTTGAGTCCTAGTGACTTGATGAATTACAGATCTAAAAAGAAATATCATCACATTTTCTTGGCAAAATATAGAAGTAGATCGCTGGGTCTTTCTTCTGTGCTGTATAAATTTGATGTCGCTATTGTTGCATAAAACGTGATCCTCCTCTTCCAACACTGTCCATTTGCTGCATCATTAGTCTGACATTTCCACTGAAACCTGTCTGCCTTGGGAGGCCCTGCTTGAAGTGAAACTACCAACAGAATAGCTTTCAGCTTCTCAGATGTGTGCAAGCCCCAGTGGCATGACAAGCCCATGTACCATGACTGGATCAATATGTACTTGAAATACAATCCTTTTGCTTTAACCTCTGATGGAATGGGATCAACTGCGCTGACATGTAGGAGGGAAGAGGTCATTGGTAAGCAATTCCTGATACCGAGAGCTTATCTTGACAATTTAGAGTTCTTTCAGACTGTCTGGACTAGTTTTAGAACCCACTGATTTGAGGATATAAGGGGCTACCTTGTCCAGAAAAAATTCAGCTTCTCTCCTCCCAACAGGTTGTCTGGGATAGTTATTGAAATTAAGGCTATGTTCTCCTGGAGCCAGTCAAAAGCTCACCCTTTGTTTTGGTTGGAGTTTCTACATTCTCTGCTGTCTGGCATCAGTGAAGTCCCAAGTTGTCTGAGAAGAGGCTTTGAAAGTAGTAAGATCTCTGTTGCCCTCCGCTAAAATTTCTCCTGAGTGAAAAGGCCAAGCTGGGAGTGGCCTAGATCAGGGCTGCCCAAGTCCGGTCCTCGAGATCTACTGGCAGGCCAGGTTTTCAGGATATCCACAATGAATATGCATGAGAGAGATTTGCCTGCATTGCCTTCTTGGTATGCAGATCTCTCTCTCATGCATATTCATTGTGGATATCCTGAAAACCTGGCCTGCTAGTAGATCTCGAGGACTGGACTTGGGCAGCCCTGGCCTAGATAATAACTTGATCATATCTGAATGTTTCTTGATAGTCAGTGGGCTCTTGCACCTCTTCACCAAAAGGTTATCTCCATGGCACTGAATGCCTGCCAGCTTCTCTTGCACATCCGAATGGAGGTCTGAGGTCCATAGACAGGTGAATATACAGATTCCAATCTCCACTGAGGTGGCTCGGAATATCATATCAAAAATATTATAGGTAACCTTGACCATGTATTTTTCTCATTCCCACTCTTTGCATACTAGCTGACAGAAGACAACATCAGTAAACTCCATACTATTCACAATGTTCTGCAAGTGCAAGTTCATTAAGAACTGATAAGAAGCCATACAATAATAATAACAACTTTATTTTTATATACTGCAATACCACAAGCAGTTCAGAGCTGTTTACAGAGGAAGAGACTGTATACCGACAGCGATATTACAAAAAAACTTTCAAATTACATTAGCATGTTAAGATTAGTCAAATTTATCTGGAAGCATTTTTTTTTTTTCCCAAATATATTTTATTGATTTCTTGACACAAAATGCAAGGTGTACAACAAAGAAGAAAAGATACCAAAACACAGCCCCACTTCACCTTGTCCCAGACCTGTCCCCCCTCCTCCCCAGCCCACCCCTATTCCCAACTCCAAACAATATAAACCAGTAGAAAACACATAGTCCAGTCCAGTGCAGACCCAGCTCAACTTATTTAGGCATTCAATAAATGGCTGCGTGCTCTAGGCGTTAAAGTTTCCCAAAGGCAAAATACCCTTCCCTGAGCAGAATCCAGTGAGGGAAGGCCAAGCCTCTCCATAGAAGCTTGGTGAATCATCAATGTTCTCCAGCGTGAAAGTGTCGGTGAGTCTGTTGTAATCCAGCACAGCAAAATCGCTTTCTTCTCCAGTAGCACCGCTCTAGACAGAAAACTGCGAAATCCCTTCGGTGCAGACCGAGGAACATGTTCCAACGTAAACAGCATCACAGGGTCCAGTAGAAAGTTGTAATTCCACATTGTCTGAATATGTACATTGAGCTGATGCCAAAAGTCTGCAATCCGAACACAAGACCAAAACTGGTGACCCAAAGTGGATGAGGATTGCTGACATTTAAGACACCGATCAGACTGACACATTTTTGCCCGAAATTGATATGAGGTAGACCTATATAACCGATGTAGAAATTTGTAATTAAGTTCAAACAAAAGGATGCTTTTGGTCACCCGGGCTGACCGTAAAGTCCCCCTGCGAATCATGGAGGCGGTCACTATACAAGGGAGATCCTGAGTCCAGCGCATAGCAATAGATTCATAAGATGGTTCCCCCAATTGTTCCTGTAGATGGCGATGATGGAATCGCAGGGGAATTTGCACCTGCGCTGATAAGCTCAATGCTTCCGAGAGGATCTCCATTCTGCTGTCAGTGAGGGATACTCTTGGCAATGAGGCCACATATGAAGAGAGTTGAAGGTAGGAAAACCAATTTGTTTGCCTCCAGCCATTGTCACTTTGTAGCTCCGCAAACGTTTTTAAAGATCCTGTTGAATGGACCAATTGGAAGATATATTGGTTAGAACGCGAACTCCACACCCCGGTGGACGTCGGGGCCAGTCCCACTGTGAATGCACCGTTACTCCTCAAAGGCAAGTAAGGAGTCACCTGATACGGGATCCTGAGTTGCTGACACAGCAATTTCCAGAGATGTCGCAATGGCAGTAGAAAAAGATCTCGGGCTGAAGAAGTTTTCCGGGGCAGATGAGAAGCATGAAGCAAATAACTAAAGTGGTAAGGTTCACAAAGTAACAGTTCATTTTGGTGGCCGAAAAATGTTCAGTGCCCCTAAACCAGTCATTCAAGTGCCTCATCTGACACGCCCGAGACAGCAACTGAAGATTGCGGAGTCCAAAGCCTCCCCTGTCCCGAGGGCGTGCCAAATGAGACAAAGACAAGCGAGCCCTTTTCCCATTCCACAAGAAGTTTTGTAAACACTTTCCAATCAACTTGTCATGGCGAGCAGAAAGTAATACTGTAATCATTTGAAATATATATAGCCACTGAGGCACAGGCATCATATTATACAGTGCTATTTTACCCTGTAAAGATAGTGGATAGACCCTCCAATTCTCCAGTTTTTGAGTCGTTTTGAGAACCAGGGGGGTCTATGTTAAGGGTGTACAATTGAGACGGGTTAGCTGAGATTACAATACCCAAATAGGTGATATGATCCTGCGCCCACACTAGTGGAAATGTACCCCTCCACTGTGTCTGCACCTCCGGAGTCAGGGGCAACACCATTGATTTTGATTTATTCAACAGCATACCTGAGTACATACTAAATTCATCTAACAGTTCTAACGCTCTGGGAAGAGAGGTCATAGGGGTTCCTAAGGTTAATAATAAATCATCAGCGTATGCCAATACTCATAATTGAGAATCCCCCTCCAGCATGCCCTGTAATGTATCATCACGCAGTATAGTCCGCAAAAAGTGGTCCAAATACAGTAAGAAAAGCAGTGGAGAAAGCGGACTGCCCTGGGGGTGTTCCCCGCGCTATCTGGAATACGGGAGAACGGGTACCATTGACCAAGATACAAGCAGTGGGATCCTTATAGAGCAAGTGTAGCATATCAAGAAACCACCCTGTAAAACCCATATAAGTCAGCATATTAAATAAGTAGGTCCAATCGACCTGATCAAAAGCCTTAGCTGCATCTAGGCCCACCAGTATCCCAGGAGCACCAGAGTCCCTAGTACGCTGTAATGCAGTAAGCAGTCTGCGAACATTAAGTACTGAGTGGCGATTTTGTACAAAACCCACCTGTTCGGGCAATATTAGTTTCGGTAACAGAGTAGATAGGCGATTAGCCAGTATTTTATCTAATAGTTTTATATCCACGTTAATTAATGAGATGGGTCAATAGGATTCGATGTCTGTTTCTATTTTTCCGGGCTTAGGTATTAGTGTAATATATGCCTGGTTAGCTCCTAAGGGAAAGGATCCACCTGTCAATGCCTCAGTATAATATGCCACCAGGGGTCCACTTACAGCGGGAAAGAGAAGTTTGTAAAACTCTGGAGAAAATCCATCTGGGCCAGGTGACGTTCCCCCTTTAAGCTGTTGTACCGCTACCTGCAGTTCCTTACCCTGAATGGGGCGATTCAGAAACGATCTATCCGGAGATGATAGGCAGGGGACCCCTGCATCCATCAAATAATCCTCTACTTCGGGCCCTCCCCAGCTATCCCTAGAGGCATAAAATTCTCTATAGTACTGTAGAAAACCCTCCGCAATGTCAGGCGTATTAGTTAATTCCTTACCCGAAGGGAGTAAGATGCGGGAGATATAACGATTAGGGCGATGGGGTTTAGTCAAGTTGGCCAACAGGCGCCCCACCCTGTTCTCAAATCTATAAAATTTGTAGCGACAATAGCGACAGAATGACAGTGTTGCGGTTTTAAAATTAATTTATATATATATATATACAGTCAACACTCGGTTTACGAGACATGTTTTGCGAGAATGTTTTGCTCGTCTCGCAAAACACTCGCAAACCGGGTTACTCGCAAACCGAGGTTTGACTGTATATATATATATATATATATATATATATATATATATATATATATATATATATACTAGCTGATGACCCGGCGTTGCACGGGTATTTAATTATAGCAATAACACTGTAAATGGATTCAAATAAAGATACTTTATAGTGGTGAATGAAATTATTGTTTTACAGCTTAATAAAAAGTACAATATTCAAATTATAATGTGAAATATTTGACAAAATGAATACAATACAACTAACGCAAAACGTGATTATAAATAACATTTTTAGTTTCACCTCCAGGAGCAAGAACATATAAATTCTTGGGTGAAGAGACCCCCAGAACATAGCACCCCAGGTAGTGAGGGATCTGCATACCAAGTTTCGTTCAAATCGGTCAAGCCGTTTTTGATGTACTGAGAGAATGGCAGCTTTTTACTTTTTTTCCATTGACATGAATGGGTGAAATCTGATTTTCTGTTTGTAGCTCCGCCCACGTGTGCAGGTGGGCCGCTAGACCCCCAGAACATATCACCCCAGGTAGTTGGAATTACTGTGAGAATGGCAGCTTTTTACATTTTTTCCATTGACATGAATGGGTGAAATCTGATTTTCTGTTTGTAGCTCCGCCCACGTGTGCAGGTGGGCCGCGAGACCCCCAAAACATATCACCCAAGGTAGTGAGGGATCTGCATACCAAGGTTCGTTCAAATCGGTCAAGCCGTTTTAGAATTACTGTGAGAATGGCAGCTTTTTACATTTTTTCCATTGACATGAATGGGTGAAATCTGATGTTCTGTTTGTAGCTCCGCCCACGTGTGCAGGTGGGCCGAGAGACCCCCAGAATATATCACCCCAGGTAGTGAGGGATCTGCATACCAAGTTTCGTTCAAATCGGTCAAGCCGTTTTTTAATTACTGTGAGAATGGCAGCTTTTTACATTTTTTCCATTGACATGAATGGGTGAAATCTGATTTTATGTTTGTAGCTCCGCCCACGTGTGCAGGTGGGCCGCGAGACCCCCAGAACATATCATCCCAGGTAGTGAGGGATCTGCATACCAAGTTTCGTTCAAATCGGTCAAGCCGTTTTTGCGTGATCGCGGCACATACACACATACATACACACATACATACCTCCGATTTTATATATACAGTGGTGCCTCGCATAACGGACGCCTCGCACAGCGAACGCTGCGCACAACAAACTTTATGTCTTGATCCGTACAACGAACTTCGTTTCACACAACGAAGTCGCCCGAGCTGCATCCTTCCGCGCAGGCACTGCGCTTAACTGCCCTCTCTCCGCCTGGTTCCCTCTTGCCCCCCCGACTCCCCGACACGATCGGGGCAAAAAGGAGCCCAAGCCCTCTTGCCCCGCCGATTCCCCAACTCCCCACACAATATCGGGCCAGGAGGGAGCCCAAGTCCTCCTGGCCACGGCGACCCCCTAACCCCACCCTGCACTACATTACGGGCAGGAGGGATCCCAGGCCCTCCTGCCCTCGACGCAAACCCCCCCTCCCCCCAACGCCCGCCCCCCCCAAGAACCTCCGACCGCCCCCCCAGCCGACCCGCGACCCCCCTGGCCGACCCCCACGACACCCCCAACCCCCTTCCCCGTACCTTTCTGTAGTTGGCCGGACAGACGGGAGCCAAACCCGCCTGTCCGGCAGGCAGCCAACGACGGAATGAGGCCGGATTGGCCCATCCGTCCCAAAGCTCCGCCTACTGGTGGGGCCTAAGGCGCCTGGGCCAATCAGAATAGGCTCGGGAGCCTTAGGTCCCTCCTGGGGGCGGGGCCTGAGGCACATGGGCCCAACCCGACCATGTGCCTCAGGCCCTGCCCCCAGGAGGGACCTAAGGCTCCCGGGCCTATTCTGATTGGCCCAGGCGCCTTAGGCCCCACCAGTAGGCGGAGCTTTGGGACGGATGGGCCAATCCGGCCTCATTCCGTCGATGGCTGCCTGCCGGACAGGCGGGTTTGGCTCCCGTCTGTCCGGCCAACTACAGAAAGGTACGGGGAAGGGGGTTGGGGGTGTCGTGGGGGTCGGCCAGGGGGGTCGCGGGTCGGCTGGGGGGGGCGGTCGGAGGTTCTTGGGGGGGGGGCGGCCGTTGGGGGGAGGGGGGGGTTGCGTCGAGGGCAGGAGGGCCTGGGATCCCGCCTGCCCGTAATGTGGTGCAGGGTGGGGTTAGGGGGTCGCCGTGGCCAGGAGGACTTGGGCTCCCTCCTGGCCCGATATTGTCGGGGAGTTGGGGAATCGGCGGGGCAAGAGGGCTTGGGCTCCCTTTTGCCCCGATCGTGTCGGGGAGTCGGGGGGGCAAGAGGGCTTGAGCTCCCTTTTGCCCCGATCGTGTCGGGGAGTCGGGGGGGCAAGAGGGCTTGAGCTCCCTCTTGCCCCGATCGTGTCGGGGAGTCGGGGGGGCAAGAGGGCTTGAGCTCCCTCTTGCCCCGATCGTGTCGGGGAGTCGGGGGGGCAAGAGGGCTTGAGCTCCCTCTTGCCCCGATCGTGTCGGGGAGTCGGGGGGGGCAAGAGGGCTTGAGCTCCCTCTTGCCCCGATCGTGTCGGGGAGTCGGGGGGGCAAGAGGGCTTGAGCTCCCTCTTGCCCCGATCGTGTCGGGGGTGCCAGGGACCACACGGAGTCACCCACCGTACCACCCGATTCGGGTAAGCGCAGGTATCGGTGGGTGGCTTATTTGCGGGGGGGTGCCTTATTTTACATTTTTTTCTAAAAAGGGGGGGCTGTCTTATTTGATGGCCCTGCCTTATCATCGGGGAAACACGGTAGAAAAAAAAAAAAAATGAACAGTTAAGTCCCAGTTTTTGCCGCTGAGACTCTGCCCTCTCACTGTAAAATTAGACTCTACTTAGTCTGTCTTTAAATTTAAAAAATGTGTGTTGTTTTAAAAAACAATTATGTTTTTAGATGTATCTAAATAAAAATAATAACCAAAAATTTATCTTTTTTTATGTCATCTTAGCATATTTTATGCTACAGAACGAATTATTTTTTTTAACATGTATTGTTATGGGAAAACGCGTTTCACATAACGAACTTTTCGCATAACAAACTTGCTCCTGGAACGAATTAAGTTCGTTGTGTGAGGCACCACTGTATAGATATACTAGCTGATGACCCGGCGTTGCATGGGTATTTAATTATAGCAATAACACTGTAAATGGATTCAAATAAAGATACTTTATAGTGGTGAATGAAATTATTGTTTTACAGCTTAATAAAAAGTACAATATTCAAATTATAATGTGAAATATTTGACAAAATGAATACAATACAACTAACGCAAAACGTGATTATAAACAACATTTTTAGTTTCACCTCCAGGAGCAAGAACATATAAATTATTGGGTGAAGAGACCCCCAGAACATAGCACCCCAGGTAGTGAGGGATCTGCATACCAAGTTTCGTTCAAATCGGTCAAGCCGTTTTTGATGTACTGTGAGAATGGCAGCTGTTTACATTTTTTGCATTGACATGAATGGGTGAAATCAGATTTTCTGTTTGTAGCTCCGCCCATGTGTGTAGGTGGGCCGCGAGACCCCCAGAACATATCACCCCAGGTAGTGAGGGATCTGCATACCAAGTTTCGTTCAAAGCGGTCAAGCCGTTTTTGAATTAATGAGAGAATGGCAGCTTTTTACTTTTTTTCCATTGACATGAATGGGTGAAATCTGATGTTCTGTTTGTAACTCCGCCCACGTGTGCAGGTGGGCCGCGAGACCCCCAGAACATATCACCCCAGGTAGTTGGAATTACTGTGAGAATGGCAGCTTTTTACATTTTTTCCATTGACATGAATGGGTGAAATCTGATTTTCTGTTTGTAGCTCCACCCACGTGTACAGGTGGGCCGCGAGACCCCCAGAACATATCACCCCACGTAGTGAGGGATCTGCATACCAAGGTCCGTTCAAATCGGTCAAGCCGTTTTTGAATTACTGTGAGAATGGCAGCTTTTTACATTTTTTCCATTGACATGAATGGTTGAAATCTGATGTTATGTTTGTAGCTCCGCCCACGTGTGCAGGTGAGCAGCGAAACCCCCCAGAACATATCACCCCAGGTATTTGGAATTACTGTGAGAATGGCAGCTTTTTACATTTTTTCCATTGACATGAATGGGTGAAATCTGATGTTCTGTTTGTAGCTCCGCCCATGTGTGCAGGTGGGCCGTGAGACCCCCAGAACATAGCACCCCAGGTATTGAGGGATCTGCATACCAAGTTTCGTTCAAATCGGTCAAGCCGTTTTTGAATTACTGTGAGAATGGCAGCTTTTTGCTTTTTTTCCATTGTCATGAATGGGTGAAATCTGATGTTCTGTTTGTAGCTCCGCCCACGTGTGCAGGTGGGCCAAGAGACCCCCGGAACATATCACCACAGGTAGTTGGAATTACTGTGAGAATGGCAGCTTTTTACATTTTTTCCATTGACATGAATGGGTGAAATCTGATTTTCTGTTTGTAGCTCCGCCCACGTGTGCAGGTGGGCCGTGAGACCCCCAAAACATATCACCCCAGGTAGTGAGGGATCTGCATACCAAGGTTCGTTCAAATCGGTCAAGCCGTTTTAGAATTACTGTGAGAATGGCAGCTTTTTACATTTTTTCCATTGACATGAATGGGTGAAATCTGATTTTATGTTTGTAGCTCCGCCCACATGTGCAGGTGGGCCGCGAGACCCCCAGAACATATCATCCCAGGTAGTGAGGGATCTGCATACCAAGTTTCGTTCAAATCGGTCAAGCCGTTTTTGCGTGATCGCGGCACATACTCACATACACACACACATACACACATACATACCTCCGATTTTATATATATAGATATACTAGCTGATGACCCGGCGTTGCACGGGTATTTAATTATAGCAATAACACTGTAAATGGATTCAAATAAAGATACTTTATAGTGGTGAATGAAATTATTGTTTTACAGCTTAATAAAAAGTACAATATTCAAATTATAATGTGAAATATTTGACAAAATGAATACAATACAACTAACTCAAAACGTGATTATAAACAACATTTTTAGTTTCACCTCCAGGAGCAAGAACATATAAATTCTTGGGTGAAGAGACCCCCAGAACATAGCACCCCAGGTAGTGAGGGATCTGCATACCAAGTTTCGTTCAAATCGGTCAAGCCGTTTTTGATGTACTGTGAGAATGGCAGCTTTTTACATTTTTTCCATTGACACGAATGGGTGAAATCTGATTTTCTTTTTGTAGCTCCGCCCACGTGTGCAGGTGGGCTGCGAGACCCCCAGAACATATCACCCCAGGTAGTGAGGGATCTGCATACCAAGGTTCGTTCAAATCGGTCAAGCCGTTTTTGAATTACTGTGAGAATGGCAGCTTTTTACATTTTTTCCATTGACATGAATGGTTGAAATCTGATGTTATGTTTGTAGCTCCGCCCACGTGTGCAGGTGGGCAGCGAGACCCCCCAGAACATATCACCCCTGGTAGTTGGAATTACTGTGAGAATGGCAGCTTTTTACATTTTTTCCATTGACATGAATGGGTGAAATCTGATTTTCTGTTTGTAGCTCCGCCCACGTGTGCAGGTGGGCCGCGAGACCCCCAGAACATATCACCCCAGGTAGTGAGGGATCTGCATACCAAGGTTCGTTCAAATCAAGCCGTTTTTGAATTACTGTGAGAATGGCAGCTTTTTACATTTTTTCCATTGACATGAATGGTTGAAATCTGATGTTATGTTTGTAGCTCCGCCCACGTGTGCAGGTGGGCCGCGAGACCCCCAGAACATATCACCCCAGGTAGTGAGGGATCAGCATACCAAGGTTCGTTCAAATCGGTCAAGCCGTTTTTGAAATACTGTGAGAATGGCAGCTTTTTACTTTTTTCCCATTGTCATGAATGGGTGAAATCTGATGTTCTGTTTATAGCTCCGTCCACGTGTGCAGGTGGGCCGAGAGACCCCCGGAACATATCACCCCAGGTAGTTGGAATTACTGTGAGAATGGCAGCTTTTTACATTTTTTCCATTGACATGAATGGGTGAAATCTGATTTTCTGTTTGTAGCTCCGCCCACATGTGCAGTTGGGCCGCGAGACCCCCAAAACATATCACCCCAGGTAGTGAGGGATCTGCATACCAAGGTTCGTTCAAATCGGTCAAGCCGTTTTAGAATTACTGTGAGAATGGCAGCTTTTTACATTTTTTCCATTGACATGAATGGGTGAAATCTGATTTTATGTTTGTAGCTCCGCCCACATGTGCAGGTGGGCCGCGAGACCCCCAGAACATATCATCCCAGGTAGTGAGGGATCTGCATACCAAGTTTCGTTCAAATCGGTCAAGCCGTTTTTGCGTGATCGCGGCACATACACACATACACACACACATACATACCTCCGATTTTATATATATAGATATATATATATATAAATTAATTTTAAAACCGCAACACTGCCATTCTGTCCTTGACATTCAAAAAACAAACAAACATAATATAAAGTGTATGGTGAACACAGTAAGGGATCCAGCAGCTTCATCCTGCCACAGCAGTGGGTCAACGCATGGAAGGGGCCCAAAGACCAAATCCATCAGGAAGCCACTCGCCCTTCTACACCCCTCAGTTGGTGAGGCACAAAGGGTGACTGACCCATCCTGCTTGTCCAGGGAGAAAGTGAAGTTACTTATCTGTAATGGAGGTTCTCCAAGACAGCAGGATCAATCAGTCACTCTATCCCACTCCTACCCTATGGATGACATTGCTAAGCACCACTATAAGACCTAACTAGGGAAAGACTGAGGTCATGAGATATCAGCATAGGGCATATAAAGGGGGAGGGGGGCTGGCATATGCTCAGAGGGAGGCTGCAAGGGCTTCCTTTGAACTCTGGGAGAGCGAATCCAATGTCAATGGACTGAAATTCTTGGCACCAAAAATTATTTTTTGCATTGTTTTTCATTACCTTTGATGCCTTTCTATAATACCTACAAACAAAATTTACAAAAAGAGGCATTTTAGACACCATTTATAGGTGTCAGTAATGGACTCTGTCCTGTTGCACTGGTAACTTTCTGTTGCACTGGTAACTTTCTGCTGGAACATGGGAAAAATAGTTGCGGCAAAATCAAATTCCTCACATGTGAAAAAAGAACCTAACTAGCTGCCCCAGATCTAAGAGGGCCTAATGAGCTTCAAAAAAACAAAAATAAATATTTAAAAATGCTAAAAACCTTAAGGGAAAAATTACTTGGGATTAAGGCCCCACTTATACATAAGAACATAAGAAGTTGCCTCCGCTGAGGCAGACCATAGGTCCATCCTGCCCAGCGGACCGCTCCCGCGGCAGCCCATCAGGCCCATTGCCTGAGTAATGGTCTATACCTATCTATACCCCTCAATCCCTTTTTCTTCTAGGAATCTATCCAAACCTTCTTTGAAATCATTTAATGTTTTCTTGTCTACAACAGCCTCTGGAAGCGCGTTTCATGTATCCACCACCCTCTGAGTGAAAAATTACTTCCTAGCGTTTGTTCTAAACCTGTCCCCTTTCAATTTCTCCGAGTGCCCCCTTGTACTTGTGGTGCCCCATAATTTGAAAAATCTGTCCCTGTCTACTTTTTCTATGCCCTTCAGGATCTTGAAGGTTTCTATCATGTCTCCTCTAAGTCTCCGCTTTTCCAGGGAGAAAAGTCCCACTGCTTCAATCTGTCGGTATATGGGAGATTTTCCATTCCCTTTATCAGTTTAGTTGCTCTTCTTTGTACTCCCTTAAGTACCGCCATGTCTTTCTTGAGGTACGGCGACCAGTACTGGACACAGTACTCCAGATGCGGCCGCACTATTGCACGATACAGCGGCATGATGACTTCCTTCGTCCTGGTTGTAATACCCTTCTTAATGATACCCAACATTCTGTTTGCTTTCCTTGAGGCCGTGGCGCATTGCGCCGATGCCTTCAGTGTTGCGTCTACCATCACTTCCAGGTCTCTCTCAAGGTTACTGACCCCTAGTGCTGTTCTCCCCATTTTGTATGTGAACATCGGGTTCTTTTTCCCCACGTGCATGACCTTGCATTTCCCTTTGTTGAAGCTCATTTGCCATTTTTCGGCCCACTTTTCCAGCTGCGTTAGATCCTTTTGGAGATCTTTGCAGTCTTCCCTGGTTTGAGCCCTGCAGTATAGTTTGGTGTCATCTGCAAATTTAATGACTTCACACTTGGTTCCCGCCTCTAGGTCGTTTATGTAGATATTGAACAGGAGCGGTCCCAGCACCGACCCCTGCGGAACTCCGCTCGTGACCCCTTTCCAGTCTGAGTAGTGGCCCTTTACGCCAACCCTCTGCTTCCTGTTTGCCAGCCAGATTTTGATCCATCGATGGACCTCCCCTTGTACCCCGTGGTTCCATATCTTCTTAAGCAGTCTCTCGTGTGGTACCTTGTCGAAGGCTTTTTGGAAGTCAAGGTAAATGATGTCTATAGATTCCCCTTTATCCACCTGGCTGTTCATCCCCTCAAAGAAGTACAATAAGTTTGTGAGGCATGACCTACCCTTGCAGAAGCCATGTTGACTTGGTTTTAGCTGCCCATTGTTTTCGATGTGTTCACAGATGCTGTCTTTAATCAGTGCCTCCATCATCTTTCCCGGGACTGAGGTCAGGCTCACCGGCCTGTAGTTTCCTGGGTCGCCCCTTGCGCCCTTCTTGAAGATGGGCGTGACATTTGCTATTTTCCAATCCTCCGGGATCTCTCCGGTTTTTAAGGATAGGTTGCATATCTGTCGAAGTGGCTCCGCTATTTCGTTTTTTAGTTCCTTGAGTACCCTTGGGTGAATGCCGTCCGGACCTGGCGATTTGTCGCTCTTTAGTCTATCTGCTTGAGTACATCCTCTTGGCTTACCTCTAAATTGACCAGCTTATCATCTTGGTCTCCTATTACGATCTCCTCGGGTTCCGGAATGTTGGTTGTATTCTCCATCGTGAAGACTGACGTGAAAAACTCATTTAACCTATCAGCTATCTCTTTCTCTTCTTTTACTACTCCCTTTCTGTCTCCATCATCCAATGGTCCCACTTCTTCTCTCGCCGGTTGCTTCCCCTTGACGTATCTGAAGAACGACTTGAAGTTTGTTGCTTCCTCTGCCAGTCTCTCTTCGTATTCTCTTTTTGCTTTTCTAACCACTCGGTGACACTCCTTCTGGTGTTCTTTGTGCACTTTTTGGTTCTCCTCTGTTTGGTCTTTTTTCCATTTTCTGAATGATAACAGGCAAATTCTGAAGAAAACAATCTCTTCACAACAATCTCGAATACTACTGCTCCATAGAAAAAAAACTGACTGATCAGATCCTGTATGATAGTGGTAGATGGGAAGGCTCTTGCATATACAGTGCAATGCTTTCAAAAGCTTCTGGAATATGATCTGGGAAACATTCCCATGTGGGCTCTGTTGGATGATGTCACCCCCATTTGTAAGAATACAGCATCCTGCTTGTTCTCAGAGAATTAAATGAAGATAAAAGTCTCCCAAACTGGTTTTGATTTATCTGACAGTGAAAAGGAAAAAAAAAGCTGCTGCCAAAAATTTATAAAAATAGTGAATTTATTTTATTTATGCATTTTTCATTTATAGCTCTCCTATTAACTAAGCAAGGTCCAATAAAAACATTTAGAATAAAATAAAGACCAAATATAAAAGCCTAAGGCCCATATTCTATAAATGGTGCCCTACTGGTGCCCGTTTAAATAGGATTAAAATAGCTTTTTAAAAAATGTAGGCGTCTAGAAAAACGGCACCTTCATCGTGGCTACAGAGGTGCTTTACGACACCTAACGCCACTGTATCCATGGCTAACACCGGAAGTGGTTTTAAGTGTTTCAAAGTGCCTCCGTAGCCACGATTTACGTGAAAGATAGGCGCTGGAAATGTATGCCTTTAAAACCCTGGCTTATATTTCCAGCACCTACCTTTCATGAAGCCACAATTCTATAAACAACACTTTTGCATGATCGACACGTGATCATCAGCCCAAAATTTCTTACCTCCTTTTCTGTGTGTAGATCTACTTCTCCTGCACATTGCATGGAACTAAAAAATAAACTGAATTTTTCATTGATTTGTTCTACTAGCTGTTTCAGAGGATTCAGCCACTTTTCTTTTACCTGAAAACAAGCACAAATAAGTCAAAACTATTGAAAAAGAAACTGCAGCATTTTATGACTATTTGCATCAGCAGATTAATTTCAAAATCATCTACCAAGTATAAATCAGTTTTAATATATAAAATTGTCAAACTGGCCTTCTGTATGATGGTGTACATTGACACCAACTGCCAAGTGGAGAATGACGTGGCAAAAAAATTTGTCCCCGTCCCCGCAAACCATCTAATCCCATCTGCACAAGCCTTGAATAGTTATGATTTTATATTGAACTTATTTTGTTAAAGTAGAAAAATAATATTCTGTACAATTATCATTTTATAAATCTCATACAATACAGAACAAGAATCAACAAAACCCCTCTCTCCTTTCCTTCTCACAAACATCATCTCCACTTTCGAGAAAACTGAACAAGTCAAATTAATACAGAATGCAACATAGAAAAATCATGGTAAAAGAATACCCCTGTCACACATGGCAGGAATAAGGGTAATGCAACTAGGGCAACTGCCCCCTGGAAACTGAAAAAAGCACAGCCTGTTAGTGGGCTTTGTAGTTCCCAGCTATTTCTAATCAAGTTTGGACAGATGTCAGGATTTCGGATAAACGTGTCTAAGTCAGAAATTCTAGATCTTACCCTGTCAGATTTAGATCGAGGATGGATTTCTAGTAATTATTCCTTCAAATGGGCACAAGAATCATTACGATATCTGGGGATCAATTTAACAAAGCATGTAGAATTGTTATATGTTGCTAATTATCTCACTCTCTTCAAATTGATTTGGCAGGCTATTGAAAGGTGGAAACATTTAAATATTTCCTGGCTGGGAAGAGTACAATGCTGATTCTCTCGAGGTTGTTATATCTATTCTCAGCCTTACCAATCCTTTTACCTAAAAAATTCTTTTCACAGTTAGAGTGGAAGATATTCGCTTTCATTTGGTGTCATAAGACTCCAAGAGTCCAGACGTTTGTAGAGCTACCCAGTTTAGGCGGAAACAATTTCTTCAATACAAATCTCGTGTATTATCATTGGAAGCATCTTTTTTCTTAAAATTTCCTGCTAAATGTATGAGTACTTATTCAAATATGTCATATGCCTTTTTTGAACCTGATCAATTGGAAAGATTCCTGATAGATAGGGAAACGGGTGTTCAAACTAAAACTTAAAAGAGAGATATACAGGCTTTTTTTTTTTTCTTTTATTTGTTGGTTATGTATGTTCAAGAATGACCTCTTTCTCTTCCTTGATATGGACTCATATTGCTTTAGAATACTGTATGTATTATAATTGTTATATTTAAATTAAAAAAAAAAGACTCCAAGAGTTTCCTGAGCTATGATGTACCAACTCAGGAAACTGGGAGGAATGGCAGTACCACAATTTCAATATTACTATCAAGCAGCCCAATTACGATATTTAGTTAATTGGAAATAGGATGATGGAAAATCTTGAGTATGTATGGAAGAGGAGATATTGGGAGGGCCTCCATTGTGGACGATACCCTGGCTCCAACTCTCACAACCCAGAGAGTGGTAGAAAACTGGACCGCTCTTCTGGACTCTGTTATAGGGGAAAACACCCTCCAGGGATTCAAGACAAAGTTGGACAAGTTTCTGCTAAACTGGAACGTATGCAGGTGAGGCTGGACTCATTTAGAGCACTGGTCTTTGACTTGGGGGCCACCGCATGAGCGGACTGCCAGCAGCGGCAATTCTTATGTTAACTCTCTGTAATAGCTCAGAAGTCTAACCCGGTAATACGACATACTCTTGACTTATGGATTCAGATACTTAGGCGATATTACCGGGATAAAAATTATTTTATGGGGGCTGTTATTATATATATGCCTAAATTTACTCCAGGAGAAGTTGATGTGGCCTTTCATCTTTGGGGAAAGAAAGGCCTTAAAACACTAGGCCAATTATTGGAAGATGGGGAAATTATCCCTTTTGAAACATTGAGAGAAGAGTATGGCCTTGCACCAAGTGATCTTTTCTATTATAGACAAATCGAAAGTTTTTGTTAGAAAAGTGGTTTTAAAAGAATTATTTGTTGTACAATAGTTGGATTTAGGGAAGGTCATGATAAAAGAGAGTGGGCGAAGAAGTATCACTAGATTATACAATGCACAATTGGAGCATCTTCATCCCCCTTTGAAATATAGATGTCGCTGGGAAAAGATTATGGGTAAAACTTATTCTGATAAGGAATGGTTTAAAATATTGCATTCTCTTTTATAAGGTAATATAGCCAGCAATATGATAGAGAATGGATACATGATGTTTTTCTGTTGGTATTATACACCAGCTTGATTGCGGGCTATGTATGGGAATGGATCGGATAAATGTTGGAGAGGATGCATGGAAATAGGCACTTTTGAACATATTTGGTGGCATTGTACTAAAGCACAGATCTATTGGGATAAAGTAATTTCCTTTATTGAGGAAGTACTAGGCATTCCGATCTCTAAGACCATGGAATGCTGTCTCTTGAATAAGGGACTGGACGGCCTGCCCCTAAAACATCAGAAATGGATACATTTGACAATGACAGCAGGTTGACTTGTTTTGGCATCTGCCTGGAAACAATTAGATTTACCAGATCTGCGAGTATTATTGGTTAAAGTTCAATACATTCAGCAGATGCCTAAATTAACTGCTCTTCAGAGAAATCAGCTACAGAATTATAACACCATTTGGAGTGCTTATGAAATTTGGAATAATTTCCAAAAATGATAATCCCAATTGATCTTTGATATATAACCTTATGCCACATCTTATAAATCTCCTGCACATTTCTTCTTACCGGGGGGAGAGGGAGTAGGGATGGGAGGGATGAGTTATATTAGGTACTAGCTGATGACCCGGCGTTGCACGGGTATTTAATTATAGCAATAACACTGTAAATGGATTCAAATAAAGATACTTTATAGTGGTGAATGAAATTATTGTTTTACAGCTTAATAAAAAGTACAATATTCAAATTATAATGTGAAATATTTGACAAAATGAATACAATACAACTAACGCAAAACGTGATTATAAACAACATTTTTAGTTTCACCTCCAGGAGCAAGAACATATAAATTCTTGGGTGAAGAGACCCCTAGAACATAGCACCACAGGTAGTGAGGGATCTGCATACCAAGTTTCGTTCAAATCGGTCAAGCCGTTTTTGAATTACTGTGAGAATGGCAGCTTTTTACATTTTTTCCATTGACATGAATGGGTGAAATCTGATTTTATGTTTGTAGCTCCGCCCACGTGTGCAGGTGGGCCGTGAGACCCCCAGAACATATCATCCCAGGTAGTGAGGGATCTGCATACCAAGTTTCGTTCAAATCGGTCAAGCCGTTTTTGCGTGATCGCGGCACATACACACACACATACATACCTCCGATTTTATATATATAGATTATAGATTATTTAAACTTTTAGCATTTGTTATTAAATAAGATATATAATGAGTTAATGTATTGTTTTGTACATAATTGTATAAGTAAGATTGTTTTAATTGCATTATTTTTCAATTAAAGAATAAAAAAAATTAATTTGTCCATAGGTGTTTCTTCTTGAAGATGTGAGGGTAACGAGTTCCACAATGTAGGAGGGGCTGTAACAGAGAAAATCTTCTTTCTAATGGTATCGTAAAATAGATGGCATAAAGAGGGAATAATTAGAAGGTGTTGGTGGCTCAGAGTGTTCTAGATCAGTGTTCTTCAACTGCCGGTCCGCGGACCGGTGTCGGTCCGCAGAAAATTCCTGCCGGTCCGTGCAGGACTGGCAAGATCGGATTAGTTAAGTAGTATTTGGCATGTCCCCGAGCTTTACACTAGCTTTTCATTTAAGTGCTAAACTCTTACAAACATGCATTGTCTGTCAATTCTATCAACCAATTACAGTTGAAGGGGGGCAGATGAGCCTGTTCTTGCCACGCCTCCTCCTGCCCTTCCCAGTCTTTTGAGCTTTGAATCTAAAAGGAGCGACATGCTTACTTAAGCGCAGCGTCTGCCTAGCCTGTCAGCCAGTCAAGGTAGAGGGGAGCAGTGGGGTGAGCCTGTTCTTGCCACGCCTTCTCCTCCTCCCAGCATTTCATAGCTATGACGTTATACACATTGAGGTTTGAAGGATTGAATGTCGGGTACGTCAGACGGCCAAGATGGCGACCACCGGTGGGACTTGCAACTCGGCCGGAGTGAAGAAGACTCATTTTGAGCACTGTGGTGAGTGTGCTATGAGGGGACATTCTTCTGGAAGGCTCGGTTGTCGGCCACCCCTCGCTCTCTGCCTTCCCCCACCCCAGTCTGCCCCGGGGCGGTAACCGCGTGGTTACCGAGTGCCTCCATACATGGTAGTTAATTGCAGCGGCTCGTGCGAGAGCTTAGATACATTTGGTAGACGTTTCTCTTCTCTTCCTAAATGCGTCTGTGGCTCTGAGCACTTCCCATCTCCGGGATATGGTATGTCCCACTTTGACAGGTTGGGCAGGGCGTTGAGTGTCATTAAAAAAAAAAAAAAAGTGGTTGCTGAGAGGAAAGCATGTGTCCCCGTTAGTACCGCTAAGTTCGTAATTTCGATTGTCCTGGGATCTTTCAGCTTTGTAATTTAAAAAAAAAAAGTAAAGAAAACTAGTTCCTTCTAACGAGTGTAGTGCTTTGTTTCGCTTGTTGTCGGTTTATGTTTAATTTGCAGGGACCGAGCTCGCGGAGATGGGGCGGAAATGGGTTTTTAAAATTTCAGTCTTAGTAGTTTGCCGGTCCACAAAATAATTCTTTTATTTCTGCCGGTCCACGGGTGTAAAAAGATTGAAAAACACTGTTCTAGATGGAAAGTGTGGGATGAGAAGTCTGTCTATAAATCCAGGAGTGCGTGTTAGTTTCACCTTGAAGGTAAGCAATAGGATTTTGTATGTGATTCTATGTGTGATTGGTAACCAATGGAATTTTATTAGGAATGGAGTAACGTGATCAAACTTTTTTGTGTTATAGATTAATTTGACTGCTGTGTTTTGGATAATTTGTAACCTTCTAAATTCTTTTGGGGTTATTCCTTGATATAGGGAATTGCAGTAGTCAATTTGCGAAATTACAAGGAAGTGTAACAGAATACTAAGAGATGAGGGTTCTAGTAGACTGGAGAATGATCTGATCATTCTTAATTTGTAAAAGCTTTTTCTTACCACTGAGCTTATCTAAGAACATAAGCATTGCCTCTGCCGGGTCAGACCAGGGGTCCATCGTGCCCAGCAGTCGACTCCCACGGTGGCTCCCCAGGTCCATGACCTGTAAGTTCTCCACCACCTAAATTGTTTATATCCTAATCCTGAAGTAACCTGTATAGTAACCCTTTATCTATACCCTGTAATCCCTTTCTCCTTCAGGAAGTCATTCAATCCCTTTTTGAAACCCAATATTGTACTCTGTCCTATCACCTCTCCTGGAAGCGAATTCCAGGTGTCCACCACCCTCTGAGTAAAGAAGAACTTCCTAGCATTTGTTTTGAATCTGTCTCCTTTCAGTTTTTCTGAATGCCCTCTTGTTTTTGATGTCCCCGCTAGTCTGAAGAATCTGTCCCTCTCCACCTTCTCTATCCTTTCATGATTTTATAAGTCTCTATCATGTCCCCTCTAAGTCTCCGCTTCTCCAGGGTAAAGAGCCCCAGCTTCTCTAGCCTTTCAGCATATGAAAGGTTTTCCATGCCCTTTATCATCTTTGTTGCTCTTCTCTGGACCCTCTCGAGTATCGCCATATCCTTCTTAAGGTACGGCGATCAGTATTGGACGCAGTACTCCTGATGTGGGCGCACCATCGCTCGATACAGCGGCAGGATAACTTCCTTCGTTCTGGTAGTGATACCTTTTTTGATAATGCCCAACATTCTGTTCGTTTTCTTTGAGGCCGCTGCACATTGTGCCACTGGCTTTATCGTTGTATCCACCAATACCCCCAAGTCTTTTTCTAGTTTGCCTTCCCCTAGTACCCTCCCTCCCATCGTATAGCTGTACATCGGGTTCCCTTTCCCTATGTGCAAGACTTTACATTTCTCTACATTGAAGTTCATCTGCCATCTTTTTGCCCACTCACCCAGTTTGTTCAGGTCACTTTGTAGTTCTTTGCATTCCTCAACAGTTCTGATCCTACTGGAGAGTTTTGTGTCGTCCGCGAATTTTATAACTTCGCACTTCGTCCCTGTTTCCAGGTCATTAATGAATATATTGAACAGCAGCGGTCCCAGCACTGGCCCCTGTGGGACACCACTCGTGACCACTTTCCAGTCAGAGTAGTGTCCCTTTACTCCTACCCTCTGCTTCCTGTCTGCCAGCCAATTTTTGACCCATCTGTGCACGTCCCCTTCCACCCCGTAGCTCCACAGCTTCTTTAGTAGGTGCTCGTGGGGTACCTTGTCGAAGGCTTTTTGGAAATCCAGATATACGATGTCTATAGGGTCACCTTTGTCCAGTTGTTCGCTTATCCCCTCAAAGAAATGCAGTAGGTTCGTTTGGCATGATCTTCCTTTACAGAAACCATGCTGGCTTGTTCTCAACAGATTATTTTTTTCTATTTGCTCATGATACTTTCCTTGATCAATGATTCGGCCATCTTCCCCGGAACTGAGGTTAAGCTCACCGGTCTGTAGTTCCCTGGGTCGCCTCTCGATCCTTTTTCAAAGATAGGTGTAACATTTGCTATCCTCCAGTCCTCCGGGATTACCCTGATAATAACTCCAAGGATCTTAGTAGAGTTAGAGATATGAAGAGGTGTTGATTAGAGAATGACATGGTGGCTGTTACCCTCTGCTAGCCGTGGGTAGCCCGCCGAAATGGGGGGGGGAAGTGCTCACTGCGGTTACGGGAACAAGGCCATCCACCGCCCCGCTGCGTCAGAGGAGAAGCTTCCGCCCACAGATACACAAGACTGCAGGAAGGCTCCAGCGGCTTGAGAAAGTTACTCTGTAAACTTAAAACGCGCCGCGAAGGTAAGGGGGAGAGAAGGAGATGCTCAGACCGCACGAGGGGTGGTGAAGGGCGGTGAGGTGGCGAGAGGGAAGGGTGGTGGTGGAAAGGGAAGCAACAGACACTGAAGGGGGGTAGAAAGGAACAGATGCTGAAAGGAAATGGGGAACAAAGAGTGGGGAGAAGACGCTGAAGGGAAATGGGGAACAGAGAGTGGGGAGAAGATGCTGGAAGGAAAGAAGACAGAGATGCCAGACTATGAGGGGAGTGGAGGGAAGAAGATGGGTGCCAGACCAATTGGGGGGGGAGGGTGAAGGGAGAGGCACAGTAACAGAGCAAATGGAAGATGCAGAGAGAAGACAGACAGTGGATAGAAGGAACTGAATGAGAAGATGAGGAAAGCAGAAACCAGACAACAAAGGTAGAAAAAAAAAAAATTCTATTTATTTATTTATTTTTTGCTTTAGGATAAAGTAGTATATTAGTTGTGTTGATAAAAATCTATAAACAAATCCCTGCCAGCTTTCTCTAGTTCAGCAGCCAGAACTTTGATTTATAAGGAAGGAATAAGCTAAATATATATATATATTTTAAAATTCTTTATTGATTTTCAAAACTTAAATAGTGCAATACAACAAATGTAACATATAATAATACAATAAAAGCACATTCAACTTACACATGTTCTTAAACAACCATTTCCCCCCCACCTCCCAATGATTATTCAATAAAACACAAAAACATAGATTACCGCAAAAAGCCATATCATATTCCTATTGATAATATCTTCCCATCCATTCACCCACCCCCAAATGTAAGTACCCTAAAACAAAACTAAGACAGAAATAATCCCCCCATCCCTCACATGGGGTGGTAAAAGGCCTTGCTCCCGTTCCAGTGGTAGACAGCCCAATTTTTTTCCCGTCCCCACAGCTAAACCACGGTTCACCGCGATTTGCTGTGGTGTTCAGTCACTGTGTCAATCTCTACTGCCAAGCTCAATGTATCAAGGGTGAAGATATAACATTGTTCACACTCACCCTTGATACAGTAGAACCCAGGGGCTTGAACAGCGAGATTGAATGGGCGACTGTGATTGGTTGATTTTCGAGCGAATGGGTCACAGGGGGCGTGCACATTAATGAAGTATTGTGGGAGGATTTAAACCCGGGGGAAAGATACCGCCGCCATCTTTTCTCACACAACTAAAATTTAGTGGAGTCGGATGACGACAGCGACCTCGGTGAGTCTAAAATAATGGAGGTTGAGTTTTAATAGAGGGGTTAGTTGGACAGTAGTGTGTGTTTTACAACTTTCTTCTCTTTATTTTCTATTGTTTAGGGAGACCCTTGATACAGCTCTTTTTTGAGCGAAACATGTCGGGTCAGACTCCCAGGTTTTGGCTGAAATGGAGCTAAGTACTTAAGCACTTTATATTTATAGATAAGATATAAGATATTTATTCTTTATTTATTTCTTATTGGACTAAATTTGCACAAACGACACTGTATAAATATTTGAATGGACAGCCAATGAAGAGGCACCACGTAATTCTTCCCGCAGTTATAAGATAATACAGCGGTGGAGTGGTGGGGTTGAGGCTTCCTACGAAAACAAGGAGGATTGAGGAAATAACACCAACATATCCAGACTCGATTGATTTTGACTGTTTATTAAGCATTCGGTGGCTGGACAAATACATATTGTTGCCACACATTTTTAAGGAATACATTTCAATGACAGCCAGCAATACACTGTGCAAGCATAGGGAGATCATTACCTCAGGAGCTGATTAAATTGGATTTTTCAGATCTTCTGGCAGCCTCAACTTCCTTGCCACTTCAGATCACGACCACCAGGACCCCTCAGGGAAATCAGGAAAGACACGTGCGCAGTTCCGATCCCAGCGTACCTCCTCGGAACCGCAGCAGCCTGAGCTCTACCCCTTTGTGGACAAACCAGGGGAGAGATGGCTCCCAAACCTGGAGACCCGATTCAATCTGCAGGCTGGCCAGAGGGCTTCCTGCAGTTTCAGGCTTACAGAGCACCCTCTGGAAACAGACAAAATTAAAAATGTCTCCGATCTCCCACCGAAGGATCACTCGCACAGAGTTGATTCGCAGCATATGGGCTAACCCGCGAAAAAAAAATAAATTCAAAAAAGGACTAGGAAGTGAAAACAAATCACGAGCAGAATTAACTGAGTTGAAACCATGCAGTGAAGCTGCAGGAACAAACTGGGCAAGACAGGAAATTCCCAGGCAGGTAGCCCAAAGGGGAGGGATCATCTTTTAGTTGCCCTGCAGCAGAAGCTAATAGAGATACAAGATCCCGTCCGTTCTGCTTCCAGAGAGATTGTACAAGAATAAAACATACTGTACTTTGAGGCTTTTGTGCAGGTTAAATCTCAATAGTTTTCAGTCATTGCATTTCTGTGAATTATGAATGCAGCTAAGATGAAGTCTATATGAACTATCTAGAAGATTGTAAATGTTTATTGTGTTCTGTCTTGTGATAAGCCAGCAGGGACATATTTTTACTAATCTGCACCTCGCAAAGACAGTAAGGTATGGTTAAGGTTCTTCCTTAAATTTTGTTTGAGGGCCCACAAAGAAACCTTTACAAGAAACTGTTTTCAGAAATTTTTTTTTTTTTAAAATTAGGATTTTATATACCGCCTATCAAGGTTATCTAAGCGGTTTTACAATCAGGTACTCAAGCATTTTCCCTATCTGTCCCGGTGGGCTCACAATCTAGCTAATGTACCTGGGGCTATGGAGGATTAAGTGATTTGCCCAGGGTCACAAGGAGCAGCGCGGGGTTTGAACCCACAACTCCAGGGTGCTGAGGCTGTAGCTTCAACCACTGCGCCACACACTCCTACAATCACAGGGGAAAGGGAACCTCTAGTGTGCTGCTGATTCATTCCAGTGGCAGATACAGTACAAGAATAGCAGATCTCAAATGTCTGGTATGGATTTGACATACTGTCACTTGTGTGAATTGGCCCCTCGGTCATTTTAGTAGTCTCAAAAGGAGAGTGAAAGAAAGGAGACAAATAACAATAACAATAATTCTCCTTTATCTGAGACAATATTTTGTTTAGTAATTTTTGTTCTTAAAGGATGAAATTCATGAAAGCCCAGGATGCTAACTAGGGTAAAATGAGGACTTTTTGGAGCAGTGCCAGCGTCAATATTTCTCATACACATTAAAAATGCTTAGAATAATGAACTGATTAGAAGAAACAGCACAGTCAATGAACACCAATAACTTCTCTATAAAGTCTTAATCCAACCATCATAGATGTGTAAAAGGGCCGTCTTATTAGAGATCTTTTTCAATCTATGCAAACAAATGTTAAAGTACCGCAACCGCACCTCAGAAATGTTGTGCTTATAGTTTTCCAGCTCCGTTTTCTTTCGATCTAGCTCTTCCGAGAGTTGTTGCATTTCTTTTGCTTTTTTCTTATATTCATCAACAACCTATAATAGCAAAAGTAACTCTTTAAAAAAATATCAGAATGAAAATAATAAAGCAAAAATGATTTAAATGTAATGTAATGTAATTTATTTCTTATATACCGCTAAACTCCGTTAGGATTCTAAGCGGTTTACAGAAAAAAAACAGACAATAGGGTGCATTAAAATTATAAGTAAAATATAAGTAAAATAGGTACTTAGATATTCCCTTACTGTCCCGAAGGCTCACAATCTAACTAAAGTACCTAGAAAAATGACAATTAGTAGAGTAATGAAAAAATTAAAATAGAGCTATAGATGAGAAAAAATAAGAAAATAAACATTCTAATAAGACTACAATGGTCTAAAGGACTTTGAAAGGTTGAAAAAAGAGGGGAGATAGGAAATAGAAGTAGGAGGGAGAATTTGAAAGCAAATTTTGATAACTTGGACGTTACCATTTTCTATATAACCAATCTGTTTACACACTAAATTTGATTGAGATACAATATCTTTCATTTAAAAGACAGACATTGGCATTCTAGCAGGTTAACCCAACCTTTTTTTTTATATACAAAGAACAGAACACATTGTTCCTTCAGAAGCCCTACTTAAAATTCTAATAGATTCAGAATCTGGCGTTTGCAGCACATTGTTCCTGCTGCCTAACTTATTTTTACTAAGAACTCTAGTACAGCGTAGGAGGTAAGAACTGAAGAGGAAAAATCATACCGAAGCATTTAGACCTGTGAAGCAGGAAGCTCTGGATTTCTCTTCATTTAGTAAAGCGTCAATTTCATCAACTGTGTCAGGAAGAGCCTGGAAAGCCTAGAAAAAAAAGTATGTTTATGTACTGCAGTCAGCTTTTAGTATGGCACAAGAGATCCAAAATCTAACAGAAATTACCGTATTTTCACACATATAACGCGCATCGGAGAGAGCGAGACCAGAAGGCTTTGAGCATGCGCAAATGCTCAAAGCCCAGTCCAGCCCGGCACAGGGAAGAAGGAGGATCTCCCTCGCACCGCCCAGCCCAGCCCAGCCCAACGAGGGAGGATCTTCGGGCACTGGCACGTCCTGTGCATTGGTGCTGGTGCCGGTGCCCAATCGGGTAAGAGATGTTTTGCGGTGCTGGGGGGGATGTAGGATCGCCGGGGAGAGGGGGTGACGCGAGCGGGGGGGGGGGGGAGGATGCCGGTTCGCAGAGGGGATGCCAGATCGGAATGAAAAAAAAAAATTTGTACAACGCGCTCACACGTATAATGCGCACGGTTATGCACGGTTTGTAAAATCATGTATAACGCGCGCATTATATGCGTGAAAATACGGTAGAAGGTTCCAGGTTAAATTCATAAGATGAATACAGCTGATTTATACCAGTGTCCTGCAAACATTTCCAGCCGGCAGCACACTAAATGGAGTGCCCCGGCTGGAAGGCACCCGGAAGTCGACACAATGACATCACACACATGCATGACATCATCGCGTCAACATCCGCGCATGTGGAAAGGCCCGTCTTGCTGCAACCCCACTGTTACAGGGATCTGAGAGGTACAGGGAGAAGAGGAGAGATGCTGGCCAGGAGGAGAGTCGTCCACACCGGCTGACTTCCTACAGTACATGCCTCTCACCGCGAGAGGCTCGTCCTGTAGGCAGGCAGCCAGCATGGACAACTCTCCTCCTCGCTAGTGTGTTGCGGCATACCAGAAATCTCAGGAGACACACAGTTTGCGATACACTGATTTATACTTAACCTTATTCACATCTAGCAATCTACAATGTACAAATGTACAATGTACAAAACACTGAAAACGATTGCACTGCTTACAAATAAACAAGTTTCAAGTTTATTAAAATTTTGATGTAAACGCAATATCAAATATTTTCAATGCGTATAACAAAAATAATTTTAGGGGACAAGATAAAACAATTTATACCAATAAACATACAATTAATATACATACCAGATAATGAAACATAAGGAAAGAGGGGGTGAACTACAATTTTTTAAGGAATAGAAAACAATTAAGGGGAAACAACATCAGGAGGGTAATTAAAAATATTTTAAATAAATCTGTACTACAAGTTGATTAACAAACTAATGCTGTTCTAATTCATTCATTTTTAAAAATGAAAACCCTTTTAAGTGGAAACTAAAACAACACTTTGAGGGCTCAGGTTTTCATACTTAGGGGGTTACTTACTAATAGCTAGCATATGTTAATCATGTCAACTGCCATAGGCCCTGCAAACGATAATGCCGGAAAATGTGCACTATTACGCCCCCTTTAGCCTTTACCCTCAACCCCACATCAACAGTATACTGAGCTAATTATTGCTTTAGTACAGTATCTTATTTCCTACTACACATAGGCCACTTTCATACCATCATCAAAAGGAAAGCCTACCAGAAAATTAATTCTATCACACGTATACATCTATACAGCATTGTATTATGAAGCAAAGAAGTTAAGAACATAAGAATAGCCTTACTGGGTCAGACCAATGGTCTTTCTAACCCAGTAACCCATCTTCACGGTGACTAATCGAGGTTATTAGTACCTGGCAAAAACCCAAATAGTAGCAACATTCCATGTCATTGATCTAAGGCAAGCAGTGGCTTCCCCCAAGTCTGTTTCAATAACAGACTATGGATTTTTCCTCCAGGAAATTGTCCAAACCTTTCTTAAAACCAGCTACATTAACCGCTCATACCATAATCTCTGGCAACGTGTTCCACAGCGTAACTATACTCCGAGTGAAAAAATATTTCCTCCTATTGGTTTTAAAAGTATTTCCCTGTAACTTCATCAAGTTTATAGAAGTTTACCAATAATGTTTGTATTATACAACACTGATCCTTCAAATAATCAATTTGTATAAACAAGGATATAAATACTGTTTTAAGCATTTTGGGACTGATTCTATATAGAACGCTGGTCTCAGTGGCCACCTAAGAAGCGCATGAAAATTGCACACTGGTGTCCTATACAGAATCACAAATTGCCTCTGTCTTAAAAAAACAAATGCCTTACCCCCCGATTCTCTAACCTTTTCGAAGAAAGACTGACAGGCTCACCTCTTCAAAATGGTGGGCCTTCCCCTTCCCATTTCATCCTGGGATGCATCAGGAAGGGGCCTAAGGCCCTGACTGGCTCAGATGCCTAAGGCCCCTCCCATAGATGGGGGCCTTAGGCTCCTTGGCCAATCAGAGTCTTAGGCCTCCTTCCCAGTGCATCTTGAGATGCAATGGGCATGACCTAAGACTCCAATTGATTATAAAGTAGAGCCTCCACCATCATAGCACATACAGAAGAACTACCATCGTATGTGCTATGATGGAGGATGGCTCTACTTTTTTTGATCTTAGAACAAAACAAATTTAGTTTGCATTCTGACACTTCCTGCACTTCTTGCAATGTGATTTACCTGTTGATTTGCCCCTGTGATCTTTATTATGTGGGGCAAACTTCATGACAACTTAAGACTTGCCTCACTGAACATAGACATTGTGTTTCTACTAGAAAATTGATGGAATTGTTGGTTAAACACTGTTTATTGAAGAACCACAAATTTTCCTCTTTTTGTTGCATAGTGCTAGAACAACTCACTTGCTTGTCAGGGCAACATAAGACGTTGATTAAGGCAAAAGGAACAACGTTGGATCTTTAAATTACACAGTGGCTCCTGCTGGGTTAAATCATTCTACTGAATGGAAGGAAGGCTTTCCAGTGAGGGGAAGTGTTAGATTATGTCAATGTGAGTCTTCATTTCAGTTGACGTCAAAGCCGTTTTGAGAGTAGCCATTACTACGATGCCGAGGATTCTCTGCTTGGAGTTCATCCCCAGAAAACACTTTTGTGAAATAGGATCGCCCATCGGGTTTGGATTGTTTGGGACTTTTTTTGATATGGTTGCAATGGAAGATAAGTAAATCTATGCTAGTGTCCCACTGTGATTTGAGAGTGCCTGTGGCTATTTGTGCATTTGCCTGCCAGTGAGGAGGATTGACCAGCCTTTTTTTTTTTTTTCTTTAAGAGATAGTGGAGATTTTTTCTTTGACTCATGATGAGAGTGAGCGTACTATGTTGCAGCTGAATGCTGTTTAAGTTATGCTCCCCGTTGTCTTGAAGTCTTTTTTTCTCCACGTTCGGTAATGCAGTAGCCAACCTTTCCTGCCTTTCAGACAAAAGGAATTGCAGTGTGTTAGTCTTAATTACCCCAATATTTACTGGATAAATGTTACATCAGGGAGTGCTGTGTGTGTTACATGCCACTGACTCAAATTCAAGTCCTATCAACTTGATGAGTTAAAGATCCAAAAAGAGGTTGGTCAAGTGCAAGTACAAGAAGTTCCTCCAGCATCATCCTCAGTAGCATGGCAAACGCCTTCCAATCTAGGAAACCATCTTCCATCACTATATGTCACTTCTTTTTGTTGTCTCATCATTATCAAGTTTTCTTGGCAAAAATACAGAAGTAGATTGTCGGGCCTTTCTTCTGTGCAGTGTAAATTTGATGTTGTTGCATCAAACGCAATCTTCCGCCTCTAACACTGCTCACCTGCTGCTGCCCAGATAGGTGGTACATCGTTAGTCTGGCCTCTCCGCTGAAACTTGTCCACCTTGAGAGACCCTTCTGGTAGTAAAACTACTATAGCTTTCAGCTTCTTAGATGTATGCAAGCCCTAGTGGCACAACAAACTCATGTACTATGTCTGGGGCAGGGAGTGCTAGGGAGGTAAAATTCCTAGAAATAATGAAGCAACTGGTCCAGAAATTGATAAGAGGGGGAGCTATTTTAGATTTAGTTTTAGTAGAATGCAGGGCATAGTACGAGAGGTAACTGTTGGGTCCGCTGGGAAACAGTGATTATAACTATCAAATTTGAGCTGATATCTGGAGTGAAGCCACTAAAGAAAACTACTGTAGCAGCGTTTAATTTTTGAAAGGGCAACTTGCTAGGAGCAATTGGCACACAAACAACAGAAACAAAAAACACTTTGCTTTATTGTTTGCCTCACACCAATCAAAGAATATAGCCTTGGCTTACCTCAGCCAGCTGATAAAGGCATTAGTCTGTTTTCCCAAGGCCTGCCTCCGCCTTTATCTAGGGAAAACATGAGAGTTCCTCTTTCTACCTCGGGGACCTCTCTAGAATGAACCTGCCTGGGCAGAGATACCTCTCTCCTGTGACTCCCGTCCCTGTGACTAAGCACTGAGCTCCATAGGCCAGTGCATACTGGGACCTGTAGCTCCACATTTGATTAGCATCTCCTGCTGTCCAGGGGTATAATATTTGCATGGGGGAGGGAAAACCCATTAATCTGTCACATACCTTCCCCCTCAGCTCATCCATAATGGGGTGAGTGCTTGCTTTTACCTGGGGCTCCTTCCCTAAGGGTGAAGAGTAAGAAATTCCCAGGGCACTTGGAACCTTATCCACTATTCTGAATCACCAAGACCACCCCAGGGCCACAACCCAACTGTTACTCTCCATGCTTCATGCATACATAAAGGAACATAAAGGACATCGCAAGTAGTACCATCGTGACTTTGACTGAGTCCATAATAGTCTTAGGGCTACTGGCTGTCAATCTCTGGGTTCTCTCTTGGATTAATGCGCTGTTTGATTTTTGACACACTTGACCTTTTGACACTTTAGCTCTTGGATCCATAGACTCAAGTTTTGGTTTATGAGTATGGTTATCCTTTGTAAACAGCTGACCTCCTACCCCTCTTCTAATATTCCCTCAATGACTCTATCATGTAACCAGCCACTAAACTGCAACTTCCCTACATGTAATCCTCAAATCTCCACCCTTCCTTCAACTTCTCCTCAATGCTTGAGCAAGTTGCTGCTGTAAGATCTGCGCTAGCTCCTCCCTCATAAATAGCTCGGTACCGCTCACTGGAGACTGGCATAGGCTGGGGAGCCTGTGAATGGATAGCCTGAGAAGGCACCATTGCCAGATCACAAGAGGAGGACTTAGCTGCTTGGAGCCTTACACACCGGTACCTCCACTAGAGAGCAAACTATCCTCTCAATGCCGATGCTTCTCAGGTATCAGAATCTCCGATGTTTACCCATCAGCCAATTTCTTAGGGTACGTCGAATTTGTTCATCACTGGCTGAGTTTAAAGATCAGGCTCAGATATTAAAACAGCAATTTGAGAATAGGGGTTATCTGAGTAAAGCAATTAAACAAGCTTATCTACGGGCAAAGTATGCCCAAAGGGAATTATTGCTAGAAAAAACAGGTGAGAAGGAAGAGGGGGGACGTTTAACATGTGTGCTTCCCTATTCGTAAGCAGTGTCTAAAGTGATTGACATTATGAAACAACTATGGCATGTAGTTCAGATCCATTGCCCTTTGCAGGAATTTCCAAGAATAGCCTACATGAGAGGTACCATTATTGGGCAAAAATTTAATTTTCAGAAATTTGATATTAGGGAAATAAGCGGTGGAGGTCAACATACTCAATGTAAGAAATGTCAATGGTGTAGTAAAACTATTGAGGGACCCCAATGGAGGGTCCCCGATAAAAATGTAGAGTTGAAATCCAGCCAGAATACAGATTGTAATAGTAGTCATGTGATTTACGTTATAATATGCCCATGTGCTTTGGTGTACATGGGCTGGACAAGTAGAGCTGTAAAAATTAGATTAAATGAACATAAATCTCAGCTAGTAAATCACGTGTTACAAGCTCCTATGGTACAACATTGGATCCTAAAGAACCATAACGTTGAAGAGCTATGATGGCGTGAGATAGATATGGTAGAGCAAGGGCAAGCGGGGGTGGCAATGTAAAAAAACTTTTAAAAAGAAAAAGAACAGCGATATATCTTTAAACTTGATACTGTTGAATCGAAGTGTCTAAATGCTGAAACTGAATGTGCATCACTGATTGGGTAGTTTCTTCCCCCAATAGAGTGCAGGGAAAATCAGCTGTGAATGCTCTATATAATTAGAGTAAGAAATACCGGCGCCATCTTGCTTGCAAAAATTGTCTGAGTCGGATGACAATACCGGCTGTGGTACGAGAAGGGCTGTAGGGCTGTTTAGAATGTTTAATATACTGGATATAGGAATGAATTGAGTCCTGTATTCTGTTTTTTGATTATAAGGGGACCCTTGACAATGTGTGAAACACACTGGGTCTGTTCCTCCCGGGCCAAAAATAGCTGCTAAGATTAGTGGCTTTATTTATTTAAAAATCTATTTAAAAATCTTATTACAACAAAGCATTAATATTTATTTAAGTATTTATTGTGAGAATGAAATGAAATACAGTATATATTTATGGCTGATGATGAGAGCCCATGTAATTCTTCACTCTAAAAAGTTTTTAAACAGTGGTGGAATGGTGGGGCTAATGCCATAAAAACTAATATTACCCAGAATATATGAAATTTAGTTACTTATTGGAGAAGGTTCCGGTGTAACATTAATTTAAATTATTCATCAATTGGTAGCTATAAATAAAAAGCCAACATAGCATAAAATTGCAAGAAAGTGTGCAAGCAGTACGTAGGAAACTAAAAACCATTAACCCTTGACTAGAGGATAAAAATGTCCAAAAGACAATATATGTATTCCTAATCTACCCACTAGATGTCACTCCAATGCTGGAAATACAGAATGCAAAAAGAAACAAAATGTAAACCTAACAGAGAAAAAAGGGGGAAAAAGTTGAAACAAAGAGGGCTAAACAACTCTCATACCTATAAACTTGAAGCGTCTGCACAACTTTAGGCAGCCAATAAAAGTAAACAAAACTCAAAAAAAAAAAAAAAAAAAAAAAAAAAGAGGAGAGATCAAATTAAAAAAACGAAAAGGCAAAGTAGGGCCGTTAAAAATGCCAAAAAGTATGGAAGGCTATCAAAAACACTTGTGAAGAGAGTCCTTACCTTGGAGGGGGTCGCAAACCAGGTGCACGAAAGTCATCTAATAGGGATACCAACACGAGATAGCGCTGAAGATGCAGACTGAGTGGCAGGAAAAAGACATACAGTGCATGTACGTTGACGTCACAAAAAAAAGGGGGGGTGTCTACTCCAGACTCGCAAAGAGAACTATTCCTTTTGTTGGCAACATTTCCTTTTCAATTTGTAGTTCCCTTTCCGCTTTTAAGATTATAGGGATTATGAAAGCACCTTCTTAAATTGCATAGTAGAATAGAGGGGGAGGAGACATGCAAGGTAGATGCATTTATTTATCTGTTTTCTATCCCATTCTCCTCAAAGAGCTCAGAACGGGTTACAGGTTACAGGGGTTTGTAGCCAGCACGATTGGAGCATCAGGGCATTATCACACAGATGTTTTTTGTGAAGTTGCTACTTTTATAGCTGTACTCAAGGACCCTGAAGAAGGCAAATTTTGCTGAAACACAGCCCATGAAGGGTCTTGTCATCTGATTTATTTCTCAGCAAAGTGTTTGGCTTTTGTTATACTGTGACTTTTATATTTGAATTGTACATTAATAAACTACACCATTTTAACTCTGAAGTCCAGAAATTGGTTCCATATAATTTGGTTGTGACAGTCCTAACCACACCTACTCTTAACAACTCTAGAAATGACAATTGATCGACTCTTTACAACTCTCTACTAATGATCTACTCTTTACAACGCTAGAAATGACTATTATTCTTCCATTGTAACCACCATTCTTTATATCTTTTGTAACCCCCATTTTTATATCTTTTGTAATCCGCCTTGAACCGCAAGGTAATGGCAGAATAGAAATCTCTAATGTAATGTAATGTAACATACATAATATACAGTTAACAGATTACAATTTGCCATAGTTTCAGTATAAGTTTTTTTTAATACAAATGTGTTCCTTTTGGAGAATAAGTGAAAGTTTATTGAGACTCTGTACATAAGAACCTAAGAATAGCCTTACTGGGTCAGACCAATGGTCCATATAGCCCAGTAGCCTGCTCTCACGGTGGCCAATCCAGATTACAAGTACCTGGCAAAAACACATACAGTAGGAACGTTCCATGTTACTGATCCAGGGCAAGCAGTGACTTCCCCCATGTCTGTCTCAATAGCAGACTATGGACTTTTTCTCCAGAACTTGTCCAAACCTTTTTAAAAACATCTACATTAACCACTGTTAACACATTCTCTGACAACAGGTTCCAGAGCTTAACTATTCTTTGAGTGAAAATATATTTCCTCCTATTGGTTTTAAAAGTATTTCTCTGTAACTTCATGAGTGTCCCCTAGGGCTCCTTTTACGAAGCCGCGTTAGCGGTTTAACGCGCATAATAGCGAGCGCTAATTTGCCGGCCGTAAAGCACAGTTACTTACCGTAACAGGTGTTATCCAGGGACAGCAGGCAGATATTCTTAACACATGGGTGACGTCACCGACGGAGCCCTCGGTACGGACCTTTTTAACTAGAAGTTTCTAGTTGGCCGCACCGCGCGTGCGCGAGTGCCTTCCCGCCCGACGGAGGAGTGCGTGGTCCCCAGTTAGGATAAGCCAGCTAAGAAGCCAACCCGGGGAGGTGGGTGGGACGTAAGAATATCTGCCTGCTGTCCCTGGATAACACCTGTTACGGTAAGTAACTGTGCTTTATCCCAGGACAAGCAGGCAGCATATTCTTAACACATGGGTGACCTCCAAGCTAACAAAGAGGGAGGTGGGATGGTTGGCCATTAGGAAAATAAATTTTGTAACACAGATTGGCCGAAGTGTCCATCCCGTCTGGAGAACGCATCCAGACAGTAGTGAGTAGTGAACGTGTGAACTGAGGACCAAGTGGCCGCCTTGCAGATTTCCTCGATGGGCGTGGAACGGAGGAAAGCTACAGAAGCAGCCATAGCTCGGACTCTGTGGGCCGTGACAGCTCCTTCCAGTGAGAGACCGGCCCGAGCATAGCAGAATGCAATACAGGCAGCAAGCCAATTTGAAAGTGTCCGTTTGGAGACAGGACGACCCAAACGGTTGGGATCGAAAGACAAAAATAGCTGAGGGGATGTTCGGTGAGCTCTGGTACGATCAAGGTAGTAAGCAAGGGCACGCTTACAATCCAGCGTGTGCAACGCCTGTTCCCCAGGATGCGAGTGAGGCTTAGGGAAGAAGACGGGCAACACAATGGACTGGTTGAGGTGAAAAGCCGAGACCACCTTGGGAAGGAATTTAGGGTGGGTACGCAGAACTACCTTGTCATGGTGAAAAACAGTGAATGGTGGGTCAGCAACCAGTGCATGCAGTTCGCTAACCCTCCTGGCAGAGGTGATGGCAATTAGGAAAAGCACCTTCCAGGTAAGAAGCCTGAGCGAAGTAGTGGCAAGAGGCTCAAACGGAGGTTTCATGAGTGCTAAGAGAACTACATTGAGGTCCCAGACGACAGGAGGAGGCTTGAGAGGCGGTTTGATATTGAAGAGACCTCTCATAAATCTGGAAACCAGAGGATGAGCCGTGAGGGGTTTTCCGAGAATAGGCTCATGAAACGCAGTGATGGCACTGAGATGGACTCTGATGGAGGTAGTTTTGAGGCCAGCATTGGACAGCGAGAGCAAATATTCCAATACAGTTTCCACCGCTAAGGAGGTGGGTTCCTGATGATGCCGGAGACACCACGAGGAGAATCTGGTCCATTTCTGATGGTAACATTGGAGGGTGGCCGGCTTCCTGGAGGTGTCCAAGATGAGGCGGACCGGCTGAGATAGGTTCTCAGGAGAGGTCAGCCCGAGAGAAACCAAGCTGTCAGGTGGAGCGAAGACAGATTGGGATGCAGTAGAGACTGATGCTGCTGCGTAAGTAGAGTAGGAAACACAGGAAGGAGAATGGGTTCCCTGGAGCTGAGTTGGAGCAGGAGTGAGAACCAGTGTTGGCGAGGCCACTGAGGTGCGATAAGAATCATGGTGGCGTTGTCCTTGCGGAGTTTGGACAAGGTCCGCAACATCAGAGGAAGTGGAGGGAAGGCATACAGGAACCGATCCCTCCAGTCGAGCAGGAATGCATCCGGAGCCAGACGGTGAGGAGAGAAGAGTCTGGAGCAGAATTGGGGCAGCTGATGGTTGTGAGGTGCTGCAAAGAGGTCCACCTGCGGAGTGCCCCATCGAGCAAAGATGGAGAGCAGAGTCGGAGGGTCCAACGTCCACTCGTGAGGTTGAAGGATGCGGCTGAGATTGTCGGCCAGAGAGTTCTGTTCGCCCTGGATATAGACCGCCTTGAGAAAGAGATTGCGGTCCGTGGCCCAGGTCCAGATGCGCAGAGCCTCCAAACAAAGGGGGCGAGATCCGGTGCCGCCTTGCTTGTTTATGTAGTACATGGCGACTTGATTGTCTGTGCACAGGAGGAGGACTTGAGGGCAGAGAAGATGTTGGAAAGCCTTGAGGGCGTAGAACATGGCTCTGAGTTCCAGGAAGTTTATGTGATGACGACGCTCCTGTGGGGTCCAAAGTCCCTGGGTGCGTAGATCTCCTAGGTGAGCTCCCCACGCGTAGGGGGACGCATCGGTGGTGATGATCATAGAGTGGGGGGGCAGATGAAAAAGTAGACCCCTGGAAAGATTTGAGGAGTTCAACCACCATTGGAGAGATTGCTGAAGAGATGATGTCACAGAGATGGGATGAGAAAGAAGATCTGTAGTCTGTGACCATTGGTTGGCGAGAGTCAACTGAGGCGTACGAAGGTGGAGACGTGCCAGAGGAAGGACATGCACCGTCGAGGCCATGTGCCCCAGGAGGACCATCATCTGTCGGGCAGGAATGGAGGGATGCATGAGCACCTGACGGCAGAGATGGAGCAGGGTCCGCTGGCGATCGGAGGGGAGAAAGGCCCTCATCAGCGTGGTGTCCAGAACTGCTCCAATGAATTGAAGTCGCTGGGTGGGAAGCAGATGCGACTTGGGGTAGTTGATCTCGAACCCCAGGAGGTGGAGGAGAGAGATGGTGTGATGAGTAGCTTGTAGCACGAGTTGAGATGAAGGTGCTTTCACCAACCAATCGTCCAAGTAGGGGAACACCTGGAGGTTGTGAGACCTGAGGAAGGCCGCCACCACTATAAGGCACTTGGTGAAGACTCTGGGGGAGGAGGCGAGGCCAAACGGTAGCACTTTGTACTGATAGTGGTGGTGTAGCACCTGGAACCGCAGGTAGCGGCGAGAATTCTGATTGATGGAGATGTGAGTGTAGGCCTCTTTGAGGTCCAGGGAACATAGCCAGTCGTGTTGAGAAAGAAGAGGGTAAAGCGTGGCAAGGGAGAGCATTCTGAACTTTTCCTTGACCAGACACTTGTTGAGGTCCCTGAGATCGAGAATGGGACAGAGGTCTCCCGTCTTTTTGGGGACCAGGAAGTAGCGGGAGTAGAATCCCTGACCCCTTTGATCTGGAGGCACTTCTTCGATGGCATTGAGAAGGAGGAGGGATTGAACCTCCCTCAGGAGGAGGGGGGTTTGAGATGAGTGTGAAGCAGACTCTACGGGAAGGTTGTCTGGTGGAAGAGTCTGGAAGTTGAGAGAGTAGCCGTGGCGGATGATGTTGAGGACCCACTGGTCCGACGTGATGACTTCCCAACGGCTGGAGAAAATGGTGAGACGACCCCCGATAGGCTGTGGAAGAGGTAGCGAGGGTGGATGACTGGCTATGCCCTGGAGAGAAGAGTCAAAAGGGCTGAGATTGTTTAGCAGGCTGAGGAGGCTTAGAAGGTTGAGTGGCCTGAGATCGAGCCTGGGCATGGTGCTGTTGTTGACGGGGTCGCCGAGATTGTTGGGGAGGCGGCTTGAGTGGCCTGGCTGAGAACCTCCGCTGGTAAGATGATTGAGGCCGATAGGGTCGGGCAGGCAGAGCCTTCTTTTTCGGCTTGATCAGGGTGTCCCACCTGGTCTCATGGGCCGAGAGTTTCTGGGTGGTGGAATCCAGTGACTCTCCAAAGAGTTCATCCCCGAGACAGGGGGCGTTGGCCAAACGATCCTGGTGGTTGATGTCCAGGTCGGAGACTCTGAGCCAGGCTAAGCGACGCATGGCTACGGCCATGGCAGAGGCCCGAGAGGTGAGCTCGAAGGAGTCGTATATTGAGCGGACCATATATTTGCGCATTTGGAGAAGGCCAGAGATGTGTTGTTGGAATAGCGGGACCTTGCGCTCAGGAAGGTACTTCTGGAGGGCAGACAGTTGTTGGACCAAGTGTTTCAGATAGAAGGAAAAATGGAAGGAATAGTTGTTTGCCCTGTTGGCAAGCATGGCATTCTGGTAAAGCCTCTTGCCAAACTTGTCCATGGTCTTACCTTCTCTGCCAGGAGGGGTAGAGGCATAGACACTGGAGCCCTGAGTCTTTTTTAAGGTGGATTCCACCAGAAGGGACTCATGGGGCAATTGAGATTTGTCGAATCCAGGAATAGGGATGACACGGTAAAGGTTGTCCAGTTTACTGGGGGCTCCCGGTACCGTGAGGGGATTTTCCAAGTTTTTGTAGAACGTTTCCCGTAGGATGTCATGCACGGGAAGCTTGAGGAACTCCTTAGGAGGTTGCTCAAAGTCTAAAGCCTCTAGAAAGGCTTGAGACTTTTTGGAGTCAGATTCTAGGGGAAGGGACAGGGCAGCAGACATTTCTCTCAGAAATTTAGAAAATGAGGACTGCTCTGGTTTAGAGGTGGCATCGGGTGCCGATGGTTCCTCATCAGATGAGGAGGGATCCTCCTCGGTACCGAGAGGAGTTTCCTCCCATAAGTCAGGGTCCCTGACCTCTGGTGCATGTCGAGACACCGGGGTGGAGGGCGCGGTATGGCGAGTCTTGGACAAAGACTTTCCAGAGCGCACCGAAACGGTACCAGGGGATGACGACCGGCGTCGATCTCGGTCCCGAGAAGAATGCCGTACCGCCTGGTGCCGAGGAGGATCCAATGTGGCCTGAGAATGAACCACCGGATCGCCATGAAGTTGTTGGGCCGAAAGGATCGGCATGGAGGTGTTCACCGGTACCGAAGGGGTGGACACCGGGGGCTCGGTACGGGGCTCGGGCCGGTCTGGTACCGGAAGGAGCGGTGCCAGGATAGTGGGCAACAGTTGTTCAAGTTGTTTCTTCAACTGCTCCTGGAGTTGAGCCTTTAAGATGGCCGAGATACGGTCATCTAGGGGTGGCATCGGAACCGCTTTCTTTTTCTTCGGTTCCTTGGATGCCGCTCCACGCCCCGGCGATGAGGAGGCCGATGACGAGGCACTCACCGAGATCGGGGCGGAGCGTTTGCGGGACCGGTGCGATGCCGGTAGGGACGGTGTCGCCACCGTAGCTGGAGGGCGCTCGAGGGAAGAGGAAGGCTTCTTAGCCGGCTTACCTGGCGCCAGCGACGCCGATGTGGGGTCGGTCGGTGTCGAGGTCGACGGTGCCGATTTTTGAGGTACCGCCGTTGAAGGTGAGGAGTCCATCGCCGACTCGGTGCCGAAGAGAAGAGTTTGTTGAATTCTTCGGTTTTTAAGGGTTCTCTTTTGAAGAGTGGCACAGCGGGTGCAGGAGTCCGCCCGATGCTCCGGACCCAGACACTGCAAACACCAATTGTGTGGGTCAGTTATGGAGATCGGGCGTGCACACCGCTGGCACTTCTTAAAACCGACCTGCGGGGGCATGAAGGGGAAGATAGCCTCCGCAAAATCGAAGCCCGAGGCCTGTATATTGGCAACAGGCCCCGCCGGGGCAAAAACGAAAGAAAAAAGGCGAAAAAGCAAAGTTTTTTTTTTTTTTTTTTGCAAATCAAAGAAAAATAAACCCGAAGGTAAAGAGAGAAAAAATAAGGAAAAAAGCGCGAGCGGGAAGGCAAAAAAGTGGTTTCAACGGCCGTTGAAAAAACACACGCGTCTTCTTCGCTCCGCGGAAACGAAGAAACTGGGGACCACGCACTCCTCCGTCGGGCGGGAAGGCACTCGCGCACGCGCGGTGCGGCCAACTAGAAACTTCTAGTTAAAAAGGTCCGTACCGAGGGCTCCGTCGGTGACGTCACCCATGTGTTAAGAATATGCTGCCTGCTTGTCCTGGGATAATAGCTGCTACCTCTTGAGCAGGCGGTAGTTTTTCGGCTAGCGTGGGGATTAGCGCGCGCTAAAAATGTGCGTGCAATAAAGCCGCTAGCGTGGCTTCGTAAAAGGAGCCCCTAGTCTTTGCAATTTCTGACGGAGTGAAAAATCGATCCATTGTACCCATTCTACTCTCTTTTCCAAGCTGAAGAGCCCTAACCTTATTAGTTTTTCCTTATACTATTTACGCAGGAATGACAATGGGTGAGGTGTCTGATGGTATCTTATGGGATGGTTTATGGTTTAATTCTTTATATTCCACCTTTAACCTAGATGGATATATAACATACATAATTTAGAAAAACCTAGACAGCACACAATATACAAACCAGCAAAATATAGAGAAATTTAAAGCTAAAGCCTCAATGGGCTGCTGTCATCAAACAAAATAGATGTCACTTTAATAGTTGCTTAAATACATGCAAATTCTTCTGATGTCAAATTGTCCCAGGGAGTTTATTCCAATCCAAGGGACCTGCTTTGAAAGTAGCGGTGTGAGGGATCTTTAAGTAGAGGGCTTGGAAAAAGCAAGAATATTAGCATTGCAGCAGATGCTCTTGGTAAGGCTTGAAGATGTCCTTCCCTGGGATTTCTTAATGACCTGTGGAAGTTCTGTTGAGCTCTTTAACAATTACAAGTTGATTTTTAGAGGCAGAAGTGATAGAAATATTGAATTTGGGAATTGCTCAGGAAGAATGTTGACCCAACATCTTCAGAACAGTGGATTGTCACTACCATTCAAAAAAGTAAGGACAAGGGAGATAGAATGTTACATATGCATCAGAAAATCTGAACTGTTTTTAGAATTTTATAGACAGTTGTACACTAGAGAGGGAGTAGTGAAATTATTTAGCTGCTATTATGCTCTCATAGGTCCCAGTAGAACTAGCAGTTAAACTGGATGCACCCATCTCATTAGATGAAAAGGAAAGGATTATTAAGCAATTAAAAAGTGGGAAGGCCCAGAGTTGAATGATTTGACAGGGAAATTTTATAAAATTAGCCATGCTCTCTAGAAAAGAATCAAAAGGATGACTGCTATTTGGATCGAGAAAAAGGCTGAGACTTTTGTGTCTTTTGTTTTGCATGGGAACTCTGACCAGCAGGCCTAGATAAGCTGGAGTGAACTTTGACGGCAACTCTAGTAGCTGAAACCTGAGCACATCACTGAGCAGACTTCAATGGTCTATAACCCAGAAATATCAATGAACAAAGATAATTGAATTTAATCATGGATTTGTAATGCAAGTACCTGTTGGGGTAGACTGGATGAACCATTCAGGTCTTTATCTCCTGTCATTTACTATGTTACTATGTTTCTATAATGAAGATGGCTGACTATAACAACATTTTGTGTTATACTAGTATGAAAGTCTAGATGGAGCAAAGTATTTTCTAGAAGATGACTGAGAGGTTTGAGGCTTAGACAAAGTTGATGTGGAGGAGCATTTTCAACAAAACGTCTAAATCAGACTTTGGATGTTTCCCACAAGATGTCCAAATATTGGGCGGAAGAAATGGCCATTTTCAAACCTGCAAAGACATCTAACTTTTTTTTCAAAAATGACCTGCTAGACGTCTTAACCTAGCAAGACATCTATCTTTTTTTGGCTATTATCAAAAAATAGGATGTCCAGATGAAACACGTCCAAAACAAGCTATTTCATATCGGAGGGACCAGCATTTTTAAAAGACTGGCCCAGAGACATGCCATGTTTGATCCTTCTTTTGATGTAAGGTTAAAAAAAAAAAAAAATGAATATTATAGGATGGAGTGATGTATGTTCCATTGAAGTTGTGAGAAACTTAGGTTAGACAAAAAAAAAAAAAAAAAAATAAAATAATAATATTAATCTTGGAGGGGTATATATTGTAAGAAATGGTTTCCGAAATATTGGGTATATCCTTTTATAAATATATTAGAGGTATAGGATGGAAGAATGTTTGGAAATTTGAATGAGGGGGGAAGTATATAATAAAGAATTATAGTAAATATGGGTATTTAGGGTATTGAAAAATGGATTGACTGCAGGAGAATTTAGTGTTGGTTGTTTGAAAGATTAGAGAAAGAAAAATGAGTATGTTATTGCATGTGGGGAGTTTATTTTTTGTTCAGTAATATGTGCGTTTCGAAGTTTGCATTTGTGTTAGGGGAGGGGAGGATGGGGGATGGGAATAGGGGGGATGGGGAAAGAGGGGAGGGGGGGAGACTCATATATTGGTTTAAGGAAAAAGAAAAAATGTATATTTTATGTTTGAGTGGATTATATATGTATTTTATATTTTATTTGTAAAATGGGTTTTAAAATTTTTTCTTTGAATGTAAATGGCCTTAATCACCCTATAAAAAGGAAAAAGGTATTGGAATATATTAAACAACAAAATATAGATATATGTTTCTTGCAAGAGACACATTTGTCTGGAACAGAGTCTATGAAGCTGACAGATAAGTGGATAAAACAATGTTTATTTGCACCAGCGGTAAAAAAGAAGGCAGGAGTTGCAATATTGATTATTAAAAAATGTCCAGCAACATTTAATATGGTTAAGGCAGATCCTCAAGGAAGGTGGTTACTTGTTGACATGAGCATGGGCAGTAATACAATGGCGTTACTAAATATATATGCACCTAATTCGAATCAAAGTGAATTCTTTAAATCTCTACAACAATTAGTTTTACCACTGGCTACTACTAATTTAGTGGTGGCTGGGGATTTCAATGCTGTTATAGATCCAATAATGGATAAAAAGCCTAGTAGAATAATGAAATCAATGGGATTAGATAATTTGGTACAAGTATGTAATTTAAAAGATATATGGCGTATTCTTTATTTTAATGATCGGGAATTTACATTTTGTTCACATGTTCATCAATCGTTCTCAAGAATTGATTATATTTTTGTTTCAGATCAGATGGTACAGCAAGTTATAAAAGCTGACATAGAACCAATAGTAATATCTGATCATGGTGGTATATGGATAGAAGTTAACTTAGTAGATCCAGATAATTCCAAACCTGTATGGAGGTTTGATAATACATTGCTTGCTGATTCTAAATTTTGCACAGAATTTCAAAATAAAATAAATGAATATTTTAGACTTAATGATTTAGAGGAAATTTCGATTGGAATTTTATGGGATGCTTTCAAAGCAACTATGAGAGGACAAATTATATCATATTCTGCATATAAAAAGAAACTGTTAAGAAAACAATATGTGAATTTGGAAAAAGAAATTAAGAATTTGGAATTAAAATTGGTTAATAAATGGGAACAGGAGACATTTCAAATATTGTTAAAAAAAATGTGAATATAATGAAATTTACTCTGGGTTAGTAAGGAAAGATATTTTTGCTCAGCAGGTGGTGTATTATGGTAGTGCAAATAAGGCTGGAAGATTATTGGCAAATTATTTAAAAGCAAAGAAAAGGAAGGAGAAAATAAGCATAATTAAAGATGAGTTAGGAAATTCTCATTCTCAAATTGGAAATATATTAAAACAATTTTTAAAATATTATAAGTCATTGTATTCTTCGGAGTCTTATTTAAATAAAGAGAAAGATGGGATGGATTTTTTGAGTTTAGTTGAAAGTCCTAAGGTTCCTGATCATATAAAAAGAAGTTTAGATAAACCTATATCATTAAAAGAGTTACAAATGGCATTGAAATCCCTTAGAGTTGGGACCGCTCCAGGTGGAGATGGATTTACAGTAGAGTTTTATAAAGAATTTCAAATTTCCCTATTACCGTATTTATTAAAATTATATCAGGATCAACTGAATAAAGGTTGTATATCAGGCACTATGGCAGAATCTTTAACTATTGTTTTGCCAAAGCCAAATAAAGATCCAACATTGGTTTCAAACTACAGGCCTATATCTTTAATAAATGTAGATGGTAAATTATTAGCTAAGATTTTAGCATTAAGATTGGCTAAAGCTCTTCCGCATATAATAGGAATGAATCAAACTGGATTTGTTGCTCAAAGACACTCTTCTAATAATACTAGACTGGCATTTCAGATGTATTATTTAACAAAACAAATTAATGATCCGGCTTTTTCGGTTTCACTAGATGCTGAGAAGGCTTTTGATCGTGTAGAATGGAGTTTCATGTATCAAGCTATGGAATGGTTTGGTATTGGATCCGGATTTATACAAATGATACAGCTCCCCAACTGTTCACTTATATATAAATAATAATTTTTCGGATGCTTTTAAGTTGCAGAGGGGAGTTAGACAAGGTTGTCCATTATCTCCTTTGCTCTTTGATATAGTTCTTGAACCCTTATTATTAGCTATTCGACAGGCAAAGGACATATAGGGTATTCCATGTGCTGGAGTGGAATATAAAGTATCTGCTTATGCAGATGACATCTTGCTTCATTTGAGGAATCCGGAAATAACAATCCCATGTCTACTGAAGGTCATAGATACATTTGGAAAATTCTCAGGATACAAAATAAATTGGACTAAATCAGAGATTTTACCTTTAAATGTGCATTGTACAAAAGGTATACTTGATTCTTTCCCTTTTATATGGAAAGAGGATGGAATAAAGTACTTAGGTATTTGGCTGAATAAAACACTTGAAGAGACAATGAGAATAAATGAAAAATTTTTATTACAAAAAGTTACAGAGTTGTGTGAGCAATGGAATCCTTTACATTTGTCCTGGTGGGGAAGAGTATAAACTGTTAAAATGATGATTTTGCCTGTGGTTTGCTATCAATTGGGAATGATACCAGTGTTTTTTCAGGGGTCTTTCTATAAAAAATTAAATAGTATTCTGGTTAAATTTATTTGGCTGGGTAAAATTGCAAGAGTGGCTTTAGTGTCTTTGCAAAGACCAATTGAGGAGGGTGGGGTAAATTTTCCCAATTTTTATAGGTATCATCAGGCCTATATCATGCGCCAAGGTATGTATTGGGTCCTCCCAGAGCTTTTGGAACAATTACCAGAGTGGTTAAGGGTGGAGAGATCACTTATCTTTCCACTTAGGCTTGATCTTTTGCTTGGTATAAAATGGATACTTGGAAAACATTAAGGTTTGTAGACAAATTAACTACTGATTCTATTTTAAAATCGAAACAACAGACTATTTGGGTAAACTCCAAGATACAAATAGGCGGGTTTAAGGTTGTCTGGAAAGATTGGATTAAAGCAGGTATAAGATCATTAACGGAAGTAATTGATAATGGTAAGATGCTTGAATTTTCACAATTGCAACATAAATATGGTCTGAATAAAAAACAAAGTTATAAGTGGTTGCAATTGAAGCAGGCTATTCAGGTGGGGTTCCCTGAATGGAAATCTTTAAATGATCATTACAGTTTAGAATTCTTATGTTTCCAGGCAGATTTTCTGGGTCACCAGGCCGCAAAGTGGTATAAAATTATATCTAATTATTTGAATAAGAAGCCTAAAAATGGATTAAGAGATATTTGGAGCATTGAGATTAAGCATCAGATTAATGCATCTCAATGGCCACGTATTTGGTCTTGGAGAATTAAAGGTACGATGTCAGCATCTATTAGGCAAACATGGTTCTTTTTGTTGCATAGAGCATTCTGGACCCCTACTAGATTACAAAAATTAGATTGCTCTAAGTCTAATAGATGCTGGCATTGTAAAATTGAAGTTGGAACTCTAGACCATCTTTTATTTTATTGTCCATGTATTCAAGCATTTTGGATATCAATATGGGATCAAGTTAATATGTTGATGGAGAGTCATGTGGCTTTATCCTATGACACAGTGATTTTTGGAATGTGTATGAGGGCCAAATGCCAAATATCTACAGCAAACAATAAATTATTGTTGATTCTTACGGGAGTGGGAATTCAACAGATAACAACTAATTGGAAAGACTGTTCTAGATTGAATTGTAAGTTTTGGTGGAACTCAGTTTGTCATATGTATAAGATGGAAAGATTTCTTGCGATACAGAGGGGGTATTTTAAAAGATTTCAAGAGGTGTGGAGGCCATTAATTGAATATTATAACGAGTAAAGTTTATTCTTTTTCCTTAGGGCACATGTGTCAAACACAAGGCCCGCGGGCCAAATCCAGCCCGCCAGGCCTTGCAATGTGGCCCGCACCGCGCTGTCATCACTGCACGCCGCTGCGTTCCATCACAATGACGCGCGGTGACATAGGAGGCTTGTGATCTCGCCGGCCGTACTTGCTATCTATCTCCCCCCATCGACCGCCCCCCCCAAGAACCTCCGACCGCCCCCCCAGCCGACCCGCGACCCCCCTGGCCGACCCCCACGACACCCCCACCCTCCTTCCCCGTACCTTTCTGTAGTTGGCCGGACAGACGGGAGCCAAACCCGCCTGTCCGGCAGGCAGCCAACGACGGAATGAGGCCGGATTGGCCCATCCGTCTCAAAGCTCCGCCTACTGGTGGGGCCTAAGGCACCTGGGCCAATCAGAATAGACCCGGGAGCCTTAGGTCCCACCAGTAGGCGGAGCTTTGAGACGGATGGGCCAATCCGGCCTCATTCCGTCGTTGGCTGCCTGCCGGACAGGCGGGTTTGGCTCCGGTCTGTCCGGCCAACTACAGAAAGGTACGGGGAAGGGGGGTGGGGGTGTCGTGGGGGTCGGCCAGGGAGGTCGGAGGTTCTTGGGGGGGGCGGTCGATGGGGGGGGGGGGGTTTGCGTCGAGGGCAGGAGGGCCTGGGATCCCTCCTGCCCGTAATGTAGTGCGGGGTGGGGGTAGGGGGTCGCCGTGGTCAGGAGGGTTTGGGCTCCCTCCTGGCCCGAACAACTAGCGGGGGGGGGGGGTCGCCAGGGCCAGGAGGACTTGGGCTCCCTCCTGGCCCGATATTGTCGGGGAGTTGGGGAATCGGCAGGGCAAGAGGGCTTGGGCTCGTTTTTGCCCCGATCGTGTCGGGGAGTCGGGGGGGCAAGAGGGCTTGAGCTCCCTCTTGCCCCGATCGTGTTGGGAGTCGGCGGTCCTTCGGGGTGGGGGTGCAGATGCGTGCGAGCGGTCCTGCTTGGGGTGAATCGGACGTCGGGGGGGGGAACTATGTTAAAAAAATACACAGCAGAAGCTGCTAGTTCCTGGCATAAAGTGTAGGCATAAAAATCGCAACAGAATCTGCTATCTGTACCCAGCCAGGCATTTATTGACTGACTTTTTCATTCTAACGCAGATTTCCAATAAACTACGTCTTTTACTGCCAATATTGATCCCAAAATGTCCAGGAAAAGAAAAGTTGACGGTGAAGGCAGACAATTTAATGACAAATGGGAAAATGAATACATGTTTGTGCTTAGTGAGGGCAAACCAGTGTGTATATTGTGTTATGAAACAGTGTCGGTGATGAAAGAGTACAATATACGTCGTCATTTTGACACCAAATATAATGTTAAGTATGGCAAATATACTTTGGAAGAAAAGCAAAAAATTGTTAAAGAACTAAAAGGCAAACTACAATCACAGCAGCAAATGTTTACAAAGGCTACAGCGAAAAATGATGCTACAGTGAAAGCAAGCTTTATAGTGGCTGAAGAAATTGCCCGTACTTCAAGGTGTTTTTCAGAGGGTGCCTTTTTGAAGCAATGCATGCTAAAAGTGTGTGAGAAAGTATGCCCAGACCAGATACAGAGTTTTCAAACTGTCAGTTTGTCAAGAAACACCATTGCAGACAGAGTTCAAGAACTCTCAGGAAATCTATCATCACAGCTGGCCGAACAGGCATGCAGTTATCTCGCTTTTTCACTTGCTATCGATGAAAGCACAGACAACACTGATACAGCGCAGCTGTCCATCTTTATACGTGCTACGAAGACCGACCTCTCTGTCACTGAGGAACTTTTGGATGTAGCTGCCATGCATGGGACGACGACTGGTAGAGATATATTTGAGGCTGTGGAGAAATCTATAAATAATTTTAAATTACCCTGGGAAAAGTTGGTGGGGCTAACTACCGATGGCGCACCTTCAATGTGCGGAGAAAAGAAAGGCTTGGTTGGACTAATGAAGGAAAGAATGCAAAAAAGTCACTGCCACACACCCTTGATTACTTATCATTGCATTATCCACCAAGAGGCTATGTGTGGAAAAGTTCTGGACATGAATGACATAATGACCACAGTCATTAAAACTATTAACTTTATAAGGGCACGTGGCCTGAATCATCGCCAGTTCCAGCAGTTTTTACAGGAGGTGGGTGCAGAGCATGGAGACGTGCCATACCACACAGAAGTAAGATGGCTGAGCAAGAGCGCAGTCCTCAAAAGATTTTTTGAGCTCAGAGAACAAATTGCTCTTTTCATGGAAAGTAAAGGAAAGCCCTTGCCTGAACTGTCGGATCCCGCCTGGCTATGTGATTTTGCTATGATGTGTGACATATGCGAGCATCTCGCCCAACTGAATCTGAAGCTGCAGAGACGCAAACAAGTCATCACGAAGATGTCTGACATGATCACAGCATTCCAGCGTAAACTTCAACTATGGAAGTCCCAACTGGAACAGGACAATCTTGCCCACTTTCCCGTTTGTTTGAGTATCTCAACCACTATTTCTGGTACTTTTCCTTGCAGTCGGCTGGCTACCAAAGTTAGCCGTTTACTAAGTGAATTTGAGCGGCGCTTCTCTGACTTTAGAACACAGCACTCAGGCTTTGACATCTTTGCCAATCCTTTTACAGTTGATGTCAACAATGTGCCCCATCACCTTCAGATGGAGATAATCGAGCTTCAGTCTGACAGTGGCCTGAAATCAAGGTTTCAGGATGTTGAAATTGAGGACTTCTACCCTCTACTGCCCCCTGACTCAATGCCAGAGCTCCGACTTCATGCTGCCCGTATTCTATCCATGTTCGGGAGCACCTATCTTTGTGAACAGATGTTTTCAATAATGAATCTGAACAAAAACAAGCACAGATCACGCATTACCGATGACAACCTCCATGCTGTTTTGCGGGTTGCTACAGCCCAAGAAATAAAACCGAACATTGACTCATTGATACGGGGAAAACGGTGTCAGACATCTAGCCAGAAAACAAAACAATGAGCATTTTAGGTACATTCCAATATTACTGTTTTGCTTGATACCAATATTACTGTTTTGCTTGATAGCATGTGAGTTGGTTAACAGCACTGTTAAGGAAAAGATTGTTCCACTCATTTTAAATTCACATTTCTGGTTAACATTGTCAGTTTATGACTGTTCAGTAAACCATTCGGCCCGCGATTTAGGCTGGATTTTAGATTTTGGCCCCTTCTCTGATTGAGTTCGACACCCCTGCCTTAGGGGATAATATATAGAAATGGGATGGGATGGGAGGGATAGGGAGGGAAAAATATTGGAAATATGTTGTTATGAAAAATAAGGAGATATATGTAATAGGATGGGATATTTATTGTTGTGCATTACTGGGTATAATAAAATGTTTAAAGTGTTTGAGGAAGAAGGATGGGGGGAGGGACAGATTTCATGTCAGATTAATTGTATTATCAAAAAGGGATGTATAATTATATATAAATTTGGAAGGAATATTTTATTGATATGGAAAAGGGTGGGAGGTGGGGGGGAAATAAAAACATGTATAATAATATTGTTTAAGAATGCCAAGTGTGTTATGTAAATTAATTGTAATAATACTGTACACTTGTTGAAAGAAATAAAAAGGAATAAAGATTTAATAATAAAAAAATAAAAAAAAAAGAAATTAATTAGCTGCTATTATGCTCTCACAGGTCCCAGTAGAACTAGCAGTTAAACTGGATGCACCCATCTCATTAGATGAAAAGGAAAGGATTATTAAGCAATTAAAAAGTGGGAAGGCCCAGAGTTGAATGATTTGACAGGGAAATTTTATAAAATTAGCCATGCTCTCTAGAAAAGAATCAAAAGGATGACTGCTATTTGGATCGAGAAAAAGGCTGAGACTTTTGTGTCTTTTGTTTTGCATGGGAACTCTGACCAGCAGGCCTAGATAAGCTGGAGTGAACTTTGACGGCAACTCTAGTAGCTGAAACCTGAGCACATCACTGAGCAGACTTCAATGGTCTATAACCCAGAAATATCAATGAACAAAGATAATTGAATTTAATCATGGATTTGTAATGCAAGTACCTATTGGGGAAGACTGGATGAACCATTCAGGTCTTTATCTCCTGTCATTTACTATGTTACTATGTTTCTATAATGAAGATGGCTGACTATAACAACATTTTGTGTTATACTAGTATGAAAGTCTAGATGGAGCAAAGTATTTTCTAGAAGATGACTGAGAGGTTTGAGGCTTAGACAAAGTTGATGTGGAGGAGCATTTTCAACAAAACGTCTAAATCAGACTTTGGATGTTTCCCACAAGATGTCCAAATATTGGGCGGAAGAAATGGCCATTTTCAAACCTGCAAAGACATCTAACTTTTTTTTCAAAAATGACCTGCTATACGTCTTAACCTAGCAAGACATCTATCTTTTTTTGGCTATTATCAAAAAATAGGATGTCCAGATGAAACATGTCCAAAACAAGCTATTTCATATCGGAGGGACCAGCATTTTTAAAAGACTGGCCCACAGACATGCCAGCAGAGCAGTGGGGTACCTTAGAAGGCACTGCTGTGAACTTCACATAAAGGATGCAAGACATACATCTTATCATAACCCCCTTGTAATGTATGTTGAACCCTCCAAAATTCTCCAAACCTTCTATAACCACCAGTCTATCAATAGCCCTATTGGCTGCAGGTATCACTTATATGGCAGTACAGTAGGATTTTGGTGGGCTCACACGTTCCGCCATAAATGTAGTTGCCAGAATGAAATATGTGCCTTGGTTTCCCTCTCTATGGTTCACTACACTGTCCACCAGGCTATTCCAAACACCTGCTTGCTGCTCTACTAGGATTTCCCATACCATGTACTGCTGTTATAGAGACAGGTATGTACTGTTTCATTCACATATTTGGGGGGTGGAAAGGGGTCAGTGACCATTGTGGGAGTGTGTGGGAGATGCCTTAATCCATCTAGTGGTCATCTGGTCAGTTTGGGTATCTTTTGGGCTTTTATTTGCTTTTAAAACAGGTCTAGCTCTGAATGTCTAAATGGTGTGCTGGACAGCTTGATAAATGTTTGATTCTCAGCGCAAGATGTCCAAACGCTAAGCATACCCTAAGCCCGCCCATAACATGCTTCAGTCCAGGAGCGCTTTTCAGATGTTCCTTGCATGGGTGATGATCTGTTTGGAGAAAAGAGTGAAGAAGTGGTTGATGAAATTTTAAAAAACACACAGACACCATGAGGCTCATTTTCAAAAAAGAAAGATGTTCAAAAAAATGGCATGAAACAGCACTTGGACATCCAAGGCATCCAAGTAGTCATTTTCAAAACTGACTTTCTAGATGTCTTGAACTTTGGATTGCAGACAAACAGCCTAGCAAGACATCTAGAAAGTCAGTTTTGAAAATGACTACTTGGATGCCTTGGATGTCCAAGTGCTGTTTTATGCCATTTTTTGAACATCTTTCTTTTTTGAAAATGAGTCTCGTGGTATCTGTGTGTTTTTTTAAATTTCATCAACCACTTCTTCACTCTTTTCTCCAAACAGATTATCACCCATGCAAGGAACATCTGAAAAGCGCTCCTGGACTGAAGTTTGCAGATCAGAGACTCTGAGCCAAGATAAACAGTGCATAGCAATTGCCACTGCTGATGCTCTAGAAGAAACATCAAATATGCCTCTAGCTAGGAACTTTCTCATAGTGAACAAGTTCTTGGATATCTGTTGGAATTGTTTAAGTTTGTCCTGAGGAAAAAATTCCTCACACTCTGAGAAATGTTTAAGCAAGGATTTGAAATAAATGGAAGAATAAAAATGGTATTCCATAATTCTATTTAATATGAGCGTGGGTGATTGAAAAATGCATTTACCAAAAGAGTCTAGTGTTCTAGCTTCCCTTCCTGGAGGAGCAGAACTATAAGACCTTGAGCATTTTAGAGCAGATTCCATAACTACAGTAGAGAGTGATGTCGAAGTTCTGTTCTCTCAAACCCTGGACCTTTTTGTATTCTATATATTGTGTCTAGGGACTGATAGAAGAGTCTCTTAGTTCTTAAATAGGGTATCTTCCATGACCCTATATATAAATACCATGATGCAGTCAGATGGTGGTGATTCATAGTCAAGAAGCTCAAAAAGATCAGAGCAAGATTCTTTCTCTATCTCCATTTTAATAGGAAGAGCTTGACCCATTTACCTTAAAGTCAATAAAGGATATGCTCTCTGGTGGAGACTTATGCCTTTGAGATAGAGGATAAGGATCAGAAGGTATGCCATAGAGTTCTTATGCTGACAAATTTGGCAGATCCTCATCAGAGTGGTTTGAGATATTGGAGTCAGACTCCTCAAAATACTTCCTCCTTGGTGAATCTGGGAATGTGTCGAGAGGTGCATCGACTGTGAGTCGAGGAGCATCAAGGCAGATGACAACTCCTCTGCCAATGACAATGCATGTGATGCATGGGTCTATGCTGACCCCAATATCGAGCAGGAATATGTGACATCATCCTCTATCAATGCCTTGACATATCCTCAGGCTGGGTTGAGGTAGGTTGGACACTTTTAAACCCTGTGTAGACCCAAAAGCTCTTGTTTGAGCCTGGGGTATCAAACTCAGGGTAATTAGATTTGGCCCACGAGTAAATGCCCTCTGTTCCTTCCCTCCCTCCTTCCCATTGTCCACCATCTCTCTCCTGGCTTCCCGGTCTCACCTTCAAAGCAACCTGATTGGCTGTAGCGAACCTAGCAGGCTGCTGTCGACCTCTGCAGCACATTCCCTCTGCCATGGTCCTGTACTTCAAAGGAGGGGTGGGTCAGCGGCAGAGGGAATGTGCTGTGGAGGCCAACGGCAGCCTGCTAGGTTCGCTACAGCTGACCGGCGATCTTCTGCAGGGAAGCCGGAGGTTGCTAAAAAGAAGGGGATGAACATGCAGGCCTTGGGGGGAGGGGGTGGCTGCGGTAGACCCTGGTGTAGAAGTATACGGAGGGATGGAGGGAAGGATGGGTCCAAACAGACGTGCATATGCTGGACTGAGGGTGGAGGAGGAGGGGAAGAAATAATGGGTCTAAAAACAGATGACAGGGAGAGAGATGGTGGACAATGGGATGGAGAGAGGCAAAGAACAGAAAGGGAGAAAAGTTGGATACAACGGAGGAAATGGGCATCCCTCCTGCCAATTCATCATGGGGAGGGGGTGTTGAGGGATCAAAGGGGCCAGTGGCAAGAGGGAGTGGGCAAATCTTCTGCCAGTAGACTCCGATTGGGGGGGGGGGGTGGTTGGGCAGTGTTAGGCAGGAGGGAGTGAGCATTGGGGGTCCTCTGCTGCAGCCGGCTCAGCTGATCACAGCAGGGATATTTTCTTCACAATCAGCTGAGCTGGCAGGACTCTCCAAAATGTGGCTTTGGGGAGTCCTGCCAGCTCAGCTGATTGGTGATTCCCTTGCCGCAATCAGTTGATGGAAAGGGATCCCTTGGCAAAGATAGGTGGCTGGGCCGCCTATCTTTGCAAGCAGGCTAAGGCACGATTCTCTAATCAGTGCCGGTAATATTGGTGCCGGTTAGAGAATCGGGGGGGTTAGGTGTCTGTTTGTTGGGGCACACGTGATTCTGCATAGGACGCCAGTACCCGATTCTCAGTCGCTTCTTAGATGGCAGCCGAGACTATACAGAATCAGGCCCTTAGATCTTTAAGACCGCTCATCATTTTAGGAGCTGCTCTTTGGACAGACTCCATCCAGTTTATATCTTTTTGAAGGTCTCCTAAATGGAACATATTATTCCAAATAGGGTCTTACCTGAGAATTACATTATATAGAGGCATCATCATCTCTTTTTTTTCCCCTGCTGGCAATTCCTATACTATGCATTTTCATAGCTTCTGCTGTCATTTTATCAGTTTGGTTCTTTAAGATAATCAGGTATAATCAATCTCAGATACATTTTTTCCTGCACAATTCATCACCCCCTATATGATACGTAATGCTTCCTTGGATTTCTGCAGCCCAAATGCATAAATCTAATTTTTAACATTAAATCTTAGCAGACAAACTCAAGACCTTTCACTACATCACCCTCATATTATCTACATGCAAATCTCTCATGATTATTAATTTGTTATGTCTTAAAAACCCAACCTATCTGCAACTCTTGAAAATTGTCAGTAACTCTGTCTGTCTTAAATATTACATATCAGAACAGAACAAACCATGCATTACCAATATTGATTTATGCAGAAAATATTTATTTAATTTCCCATCTTTCATTTATAGGTCTTAAAACCGATCATGATATGTCCAAATAAAAATTGTTACTAATAAAACAGATTTTATCTCTATACTTACAATTTGGAATTCTTGAGGAACCTGCTGACCTGGATTAAGGTTGCATGCTTTCATAGCTTTTGTCATCAAGCCTTTGCAATTGGTCAAAAGAATATGCTTCTTTGTCTCTAAGTTCACATACTGGTCCTGTCAAAATAAAAACTAAGTGGCTTAGTTTAGAGTAGTATACCAATTATAAGATGTTTCAGTGAAACTTAAGACTATGATAAACAGGGTCAAGGTAGTTGATACTACTGTGTTTCCCTGAAAATAAGACACTGTCTTATATTAAATTTAGGCCAAAAAAAGGCACTAGGTCTTATTTTCGGAATAGATCTTCTTTTTTTCATGTACAATGATCATTTCTCCCTTCCTCTCCTTCACCCCAATTTTTCCTATTTCCTTTCTCACCCCCACATGTGCAGCATCTATCCTCCCCTCTCACTCATCCTCTTGTGAAGTGTCTTTCTATCCCTCCCTCTCATCCCTTGTGCAGCAGAACCCTTGCATCTTCTATCCGTCCCTCCCCCACCCACCCCCCGCCGACTCTTCCATCTCTCCCGCCGACCACGACACCGAAATACTGTACACCTTGTAACAAATAGCAGCATCGCAGCAATGTAGACAGGCTGCTTCGTGGCCTTCTCCTGCCCGGGCACGTGTGCCGCATTGCTGATGACATCATCAGTGATGTGGCAGAGAAATGCCCGGGCAGGTAAAGGCCGCAAAGCAGCCTGTCTACATTGCTGCAACGCTGCCGTTTGTTACAAGGTACAGTATTTTGGTCTTAGGATCGGCGGGAGAGATGGAAGGGTCGGCAGGGAGGGAGTGCATGGAGAAGTGTTGCTGCCAATGACTAGGGCTTATTTTCAGGGGTAGGACTTATATTAAGACCTACCCCGAAAATCATGCTAGGGCGGGGAGGGTTGCGAGTTGGCGGGGGGGGGGGGGGGCGATCAGGGGGGCGGTCGTTGGGGGGGTTGAGGGCAGGAGGGCCTGGGATCTCTCCTGCCCATATTTTAGTGGGGGGTGGGGGTTAGAGGGGGTCACGGGCCAGGAGTACTTGGGCTCCCTCCTGGCCGGCTCATGTGGTGGGGGAGGGGGGAGATCGCCGGGCCAGGAGGGCTTGGGCTCCCTCCTGCTCGGATCGTGTGGTAGGGGGGGGGAGATCGCCGGGCCAGGAGGGCTTGGGCTCCCTCCTGGTCGGATCGTGTGGTAGGGGGGGAGATCGCTGGGCCAGGAGGGCTTGGGCTCCCTCCTGCCCCGATAGTGTCGAGGAGGTCGGGGTGCCGCAGGGCAAGAGGGCTTGGGCTCCCTTTTGCCCCGATGTCGTCGGGGGGGGGGGGGGGTTTGGGGATCGTGGGGCAGGAGGACTTGGGCTCCCTCTTGCCCTGATGTCGTCGGGGGGGGGGGGGGTGTATTCTGTAACCGGTGTTATTTTTGACAGACACCGGTTACAGAATCCAGCTTTTAGGTGAAGGACAGGCTCCTCCTTCTTCACCTAAAATCCCTTGTTTTGGACGTTTGGGGCTTAGGCTTTTTTTAGTTTGATTATATGGTATAAGTTTAGACGTAGTGGTGGTCTGGGCGTTTAAACAGCTGAACATAGAGGCAGGCCATTATTAAAAAAAAACTCCTTTTGGATTTTTTTTTGATAATGGACATTTTCCCTGCTTCTCCTTTCAACGTTTAAGGCCTTAGGCCAAAAGGGGACTTAGACGTTTTTTTAAATTATGCCCTTCCACACATTTTAGTAAAATATCGAAATATCAAAAAAACCATCCCTCCCACCCATTTCAATTATCTCATTAAGGGAAAATGTTTACTACTCATTACAAAAGTCTGTCAATGGTCCCCAAACATCTCGAAATTTACCAAAATATCCTCTCTGTGTGGCTAATGTTCTTTCCATTTTATAACGATGACATATAGAACTCCACCAAAAACTGTAATTTAATCTACTCCGATTTTTCCAATTGAATGTAATCTGTTGAATGTCAACTCCAGTCTTAATAAGTAAAAGCTTATTGTTTTTTGAAGAAATCTGACTTTTCACTCTCATTGACATGCCAAATAAGATAGTATCATATGTCAAGGCCACCGGATTTTCTAACAACCTATTTATTTGGCCCCATATTGATTTCCAAAACGTCAATATAAATGGACAATAGAATAAAAGATGATCTAAAGTCCCAGCCTCAAGATGACAGTGCCAACATCTATTCGACTTAGAGCTATCTAATTTTTGTAAACGAACAGGGGTCCAAAAAGCTCTATGAAACAGAAAAAAACAAGTTTGTCTCGTAGCACCACGGAAACTAAATCCAACAAAGCAGTAGGTGGAGATTTGAAAAAGAAGTGTGTAGAAAGATGGATAAATAAATTACATACAAGGGGGCACTCAGAGAAATTGAAAGGGGACAGGTTTAGAACAAATGCTAGGAAGTTCTTCTTTACTCAGAAGGTGGTGTACACATGGAACGCGCTCCCGGAGGTTGTGATAGGGCAGAGCACGCTACGTGGGTTCAAGGAAGGTTTAGATAAATTCCTGAAGGATAAGGGGATTGAGGGGTACAGATAGAAGTAGGGGTAGGTTATAGGAAAAGTCAGGGACCACCTAACAGGTCATGGACCTGATGGGCTGCCGTAGGTGCAGACTGCTGGGCATGATGGACCTCTGGTCTGACCCAGCGGAGGCAACTTCTTATGTTCTTATACAATATCGTACATGTATATTAGTTGTTTAGTTATAAAGATAAATGGAAAAACATGGTACTTTTTGAATTATTTATAATGTACTAAACACAAACACTTACCTCAACTACCCGTAGCTGTAAAGATGATGCTTTATAGTCAGAGTCCAATTTATTCTTTTCAGATGTTACTGCTGTACTCTGAAGAGCCAAATCAACTTTCTGCATGTTTAGTGTCATACAATCCTTCAAAATTACAAAACCATATTTCAAAATCTGAACTGCCATAATAAAATCTGATCTTAATAGAAACCAAGAAATAAGAGTGAGAAAACTAAAATGTTGAGAATAGTTCTAACAAACTTCCTACTTGAAGCCCAATTCTATAAATAACATAAAGACCAGAATTGAGACTTCCAGTTGGGGACATCCTCAATTCTAGTGGTATTTTAGAAATGAATCTGCCAAAGCAGAGCCTTTCCTGCAACATCTGCAGAAGTAAATGTGTATTTCCTGCCAAGGGAAGTATACACCTTGAGTGGAGGAATGGCCTAGTGCAGGGGTGCCCACACTTTTTTGGCTTGCAAGCTACTTTTAAAATGACCAAGTCAAAATGATCTACCAACAATAAAATTTTTAAAAACACAAAGCACACTGTACGCAGAGAAAATGTTAATTATCATTTATGTTCGGGGGTTTTTTTTCCAAAGAGGTCAAGGCAGATGACTTTAAAATATGCAATATCACCTCAGTAACAACTATACAAAAATAGACAAATATATCCCCTTCCCTTTTACTAAAACACAATACCAGTTTTTAATGCAGAGAGTTGCACTGAATGCTTTGCACTGCTCTCAACACTCATAGGTTCCCTGCGCTAAAATCCGCTACTGCGGTTTAGTAAAAGGGGGCCATAGTGCAAAATATAGACAGCAGATATAAATTCTCAAAATGGACACATTTTGATCACTAAATTTAAAATAAAATCATTTTTCCTACCTTTGTTGTCTGGTGATTTCATGAGTCTCTGGTTGCACTTTCTTCTTCTAACTGTGCATGCAATATTTCTTCCCTCCTTTCTGCCTCCTGGATGCTTTGTCTCCTCCAGACCTCATTCCATTCCCCAACCAATATCTCTGTCCTTCCATGAGTCCAACTTTTCCTTCCTCTCTCCCTGCACCCTCCCCTTTCTTTCTTTCTGTCTCCCTGCCTCCCTTTCTTTCTTTTTCTCTGTCTTTCTTTCTTTCTGTCTCCCTGCCCCCCTTTCTGTCTCCCTACCCCCCTTTCATTCTTTCTGTCTCCCCTTTCTTTCTCCCCAAGCCACCACCGGGGATAGTATTATTCAATACTAGTCATTTGGAAACAGGCTCCCAAACCACCACCGCCGCCTTTGCCATCGAGTTCTCCCTGTTTCTCAACACCGCAATAGGCCAGCAGCCTTCCCCCCTGACATCAATTCCGACGCCAGAGAGGAAGTTCTGGGCCAGCCAGGCAGCGATTGGCTGGCCCGGAACTTCCTCTCTGATGTCAGAATTGACATGGGGGGGAGGGGGGCTGGCTTGCCCAGCGCTTCTGTAGTCGCTGCTGGCCTGTTGTGGCATCGGGGAACAGGGAGAATGCAAAGGCAACGCGAGTCTATCGCGGAGCCCGGCATGGACTCCGCGATCGACTCGCGCTGCCTTTGCGATCAACCTTTTGAGCACCCCTGGCCTAGTGGTTAGAACAGCCGACTCAGCACCCTGAGGTTATGAGTTCAATTCCCACTGCAGCTCTTTGTGACTCAAGGCAAGTCACTTAACACTTCATTGCCCCAGGTACAAAATAAGAACTTGTCTAAAATATGTAAACAGCTTTGATTGTAACCACAACATAAAAATGGTATATCAAGTCCCATCCCCTTTACCTTTAAAAAAAACATGAATGATACATACCCAAGCAGCTTCCATGTGCTGGTATCACAGCATTTACAAATGGAAATTTTTCAAATTCCATATGCAGTTGTCTCATTTTACAAGCCTACATGTTGACATGTTGCCAGTTAAGTAGTGAGGCAAAAATTTTAACATGGTTTCATTTTGCAGGTGAGCAAAATCTACATAGGAATAAGGCGAATGACACCCCTTAATTCCCTGTGTAAAGACCTAGCTGAAACTTTTAAATCTATGCATGCTGTTGAGAAACTATAAAACAGCAAAAAAAACAAAAATATTGTGAAACAGAAGATCATATATCCAAGTTTGTAGTTTAAAAGTATCCAAATAACTTAAAAACAATAATCATAAAAACAATCCACAAAGGGTGTATAAAGTCACAAATGACCCAAAGGATAGAAACCTAATAACGTATATAATAAAAATGACCCAACACGGCAGTGTTTCGGCAAAATAAAAATACCTTCTTCTGTGATCTTATAGGGTCCTTGGCTATCTTAAATATAAAAACATAAAAGTCACAAAAAATCCAAGAAGTTAAGAGGCTCCAAACATGAAACTATAAAAACCAACATGGAATTTTTTTTTCCAATATGCAATTATTCCCTTTGTAAAACAAGGAACACACATGTAGATTTTAGTACTGTCCAAGAACTTTGAAATTTCTATGTAATGTGGATTTTCTCATGTTAATAGTGCCTTTCTGAAACTGTTTTTTAAACACATATATGTAATACAGGTATGTAAATGCTGGTATTTCCATGTGGAAATCACAACCAAAGCTTCTGAAATAACCCTTATTTGCCTTTCATTCAAGACAATGTATTTTATGATGATTTACTAACAGAATTCCTGCTGAAAAAATTATTCAATACTAGTTTTGTAGCCCTTTACATTAATGGGTGCTAGAATAGATGTATAGACATAGACATTTCTTTCTTTCTGTATGTCTGTCTGTCTTTCTTTCTCTCTCCCTGCCCCCTTTCTTTCTATCTGTTTTTCTTTCTGTCTCTTTCCCTAGCTCCCTGTCTGTCTGTATTTCTTTCTTTCTGTCTTTTTCCCCATGTCAGTCTTTCTTTCTGTCTCTCTCCCTGCCCCCTGCCTGCCTTTCTTTGTCTCTCCCCCTGTCCATCAGCATCCCTTCCCTGCTCCCCCTGTCCAGCAGTTGCCCTTCTCCATTCCTTTTACCTCCCCCCTGTCCAGCAGCACCCCTTCCCTGCTCCCCCTGTCCAGCAATAGCCCTTAACATAGAAACATAGAGCATGACGGCAGAAAAGGGCCGACGGCCCAACAAGTCTGTCCACTCAAATAACCCACTACCCTAAGCACTTCCTCGAAGTGACCCCACATGTTTATCCCATTTATTCTTAAAATCGAGCACGTTGCTGGCCTTTACTACCTGAAGTAGATTATTCCAATGATCAACTACCCTTTCGGTGAAGAAATACTTCCTAATGTCCCCATGAAATCTCCCACCCCTGATTTTTAGCGGATGCCCTTTTGTCGTCGTAGGTCCTGTAAGGAAAAAGATGTCTTCATCCATCTCCATACGGCCAGTAACATATTTGAACGTCTCTATCATGTCTCCCCTCTCTCTGCGTTCCTCGAGAGAGTATAGCTGCAGCCTACCTAGACGTTCTTCATATGGGAGATCCTTGAGTCCTGAGACCATCCTAGTGGCCAATCTCTGAACCGACTCCATTGTCAGCACATCCTTTCGATAATGTGGCCTCCAAAATTGAACACAGTATTCCAGATGTGGTCTCACCATGGACCTGTAAAGCGGCATCACCACTTCGGGCTTTCGGCTGACGAAACTTCTCAGGATGTAACACAACATTTGTCTAGCCTTGGATGAAGCTTTCTCCACTTGATCGGCAGCCTTCATATCTTCTCCCTTCCTTTTACCTCCCCCGTGTCCAGTAGTACCCCTTCTCCCTTCCCTGCTCCCCCTGTCCAGCATCGGCTAGCCCGGGCAGCCTCAGGGCTTTTGCTAGGCCGGCCCGCCTCACATTATCGAAGTGGGCCTGCCTAGCAAATTCCCCGTGACTGCTTTAGGAAACCGCGGCTGCTGCCACTGCTGGTCCGGGGGTGAGAAGAAGAGGCGACCTGGCAGCGGCAGTGTAGTCAGAAGACAGAAAGTCAGCCGGTGTTGGAGATCGGGGCAGGAAATCAGCAGAGGCAGGTACTGTGCATGCACGGCACAGAGTCATTGACGCACGAAGTTTGAAGTGCGCATGCGCGCTAAGAGAGGCATAATCGAAAGGGACGTCTAAGTCCATTTACGTCCAACTCACAAGTCGTCCAAAGTAAAAAACAGCTTAAGACACATTTTCAAAAAATACGTCCAACTTTTTTTTCATTTCGAAAATCGTCTAATTATACGTCCTGTCGATCTGATCGTCCAAGCTGCTAAATCGTCCATCTTTATACCATATTTTCGTCCAAGTCCAAAACTCCTAGAACAAGACCTGTTGGACGTGAGAGGGGTCTGCAAAGTGATGGACTGCACACCCAGACATGACACCTAAATAGTGGGGTACCTTACAGGGCACTGCTGTGAACTTCACAAAAAGGGTGCCATGTCTTCTCCTCCCTACAGCTCCCTTATAGGTTACGGTGAGCCCCCCAAATCACATCCAGAATCCCCTAGACCCACTTATCTACCACCCCAATAGCCCTTATGGCTGCAGGAGCCACTTATATGCCAGTACAAAAGGGTTTGGGAGGTGTATAGGGGAGTGCACATGTTTAAGTATCAATGCAGTGATTACAGGGGCTTATGAGCATGGGTCCTCCTTTCCAAGAGTCCGTAACCCACCCCCAAGATAACTTAAGCTGCCTCTGTGCTGGACGACTAGGCTTTCCTATGCCAGACGGCCAGGTGATGATGGTCTGGAGGCTGAATTTTAAAAGTTTGATTAATATTTTTATGGGGGTGGGGGGGTCGGGGATCACTGGAGTAGTGGTAAGTCTGTTTAGGGGGTCTGTTTTATGTGTTTGCAGTGTTTATCTGGTGACTTTAGGTGGGTTTTTGTGACTTAAGTCACAATGTCCAAGTTCCGTCGATCGTCAGCTGTATAACTTTCGGTTATACATGCTGTACCACTAAGTCTAAGCCAGCCCACGTCCTGCCCAACTCCCGACCTCGACACTCCTCCCGAAATGCCCCATTTAGCTTTGGTTGTTCAGCGGCACTATGTAGGCCTAGGTCGTTTAGAAATACGTCCAAAACCCGTTTTTATTATCGGCACTTGGACGTATTTGGGAAATGTTCGTCCAAGTAATGACTTAGGCCGGTTTTTGGACGTTTTTCTCTTTTGATTATGAGCCCCTAAGGGTTTTATTATAGCGGATTACACCAAATCCAACTTCAGACAACACATGCTGCCAAAATATAAAATTTAAGGAGACTTGGTGGTCCATTGGAAATTTACGTAAAAGATCTTTAAAATAATTTATGTATATATCCATGTCAGTTTGGAAATTTAATACACATTCAGAAATTGGGAGGGGATGGGAAGGGGGTTTCTTTATTCTTGTTTCATGTAAAGATTATAAGTGCTTTTATGGAATTATTGTTAATGTTATTTTCTTTCATGCATTATTGTATGATGTTCTTAAAGAAATTAATAAAATGTTGAAACAGGAACACATGCTGCCAAAATATAACATAGTAACATAGTAGATGATGGCAGATAAAGACCCGAATGGTCCATCCAGTCTGCCCAACCTGATTCAATTTAAATTTTTTTAATTTTTTCTTCTTAGCTATTTCTGGGCAAGAATCCAAAGCTTTACCCGGTACTGTGCTTGGGTTCCAACTGCCGAAATCTCTGTTAAGACTTACTCCAGCCCATCTATACCCTCCCAGCCATTGAAGCCCTCCCCAGCCCATCCTCCACCAAACGGCCATATACAGACACAAACCGTTCAAGTCTGCCCAGTACTGGCCTTAGTTCAATATTTAATCTTATTTTTTGATTCTAGACTCTTTGTGTTCATCCCACGCTTCTTTGAACTCAGTCACAGTTTTACTCTCCACCACCTCTCTCGGGAGCGCATTCCAGGCATCCACCACCCTCTCCGTAAAGTAGAATTTCCTAACATTGTTCTTGAATCTACCACCCCTCAACCTCAAATTATGTCCTCTGGTTTTACCATTTTCCTTTCTCTGAAAAAGATTTTGTTACCCTTCAAGTACTTGAACGTCTGAATCATATCTCCCCTGTCTCTCCTTTCCTCCAGGGTATACATATTCAGGGCTTCCAGTCTCTCCTCATACGTCTTCTGGCGCAAGCCTCCTATCATTTTCGTCGCCCTCCTCTGGACCGCCTCAAGTCTTCTTACGTCCTTCGCCAGATACGGTCTCCAAAATTGAACACAATATTCCAAGTGGGGCCTTACCAATGACCTGTACAGGGGCATCAACACCTTCTTCCTTCTACTGACTACGCCTCTCTTTATACAGCCCAGCATCCTTCTGGCAGCAGCCACTGCCTTGTCACACTGTTTTTTCACCTTTAGATCTTCGGACACTATCACCCCAAGGTCCCTCTCCCCGTCCGTGCATATCAGCTTCTCTCCTCCCAGCATATACGGTTCCTTCCTATTATTAATCCCCAAATGCATTACTCTGCATTTCTTTGCATTGAATTTTAGTTGCCAGACATTAGACCATTCCTCTAACTTTTGCAGATCCTCTTTCATCTTTTCCACTCCCTCTTCGGTGTCTACTCTGTTACAAATCTTGGTATCATCTGCAAAAAGGCACACTTTTCCTTCTATCCCTTCAGCAATGTCACTCACAAACATATTGAACAGGATTGGCCCCAGCACTGATCCCTGAGGGACTCCACTACTCACCTTTCCTTCCTTCGAATGACTTCCATTAACCACCACCCTTTGACGTCGTCCGACAGCCAGTTTCTGACCCAGTTCACCACTTTGGGTCCTAACTTCAGCCCTTCAAGTTTGTTCAACAGCCTCCTATGAGGAACTGTATCAAAGGCTTTGCTGAAATCCAAGTAAATTACATCTAGCATATGTCCTCGATCCAACTCTCTGGTCACCCAATCAAAAAATTCAATCAGGTTCGTTTGGCACGATTTACCTTTTGTAAAGCCATGTTGCCTTGGATCCTGTAACCCATTAGATTCAAGGAAGTACACAATCCTTTCTTTCAGCAAAACTTCCATTATTTTTCCAACAACTGAAGTGAGGCTCACCGGCCTGTAGTTTCCTGCTTCATCCCTGTGACCACTTTTATGAATAGGGACCACATCCGCTCTCCTCCAATCCCCAGGAATCACTCCCGTCTCCAGAGATTTGTTGAACAAGTCTTTAATAGGACTCGCCAGAACCTCTCTGAGCTCCCTTAGTATCCTGGGATGGATCCCGTCTGGTCCCAACGCTTTGTCCACCTTCAGTTTTTCAAGTTGCTCATAAACACCCTCCTCCGTGAACGGCGCAGAATCTACTCCATTTTCCCGTGTAACTTTGCTAGACAATCTCGGTCCTTCTCCAGGATTTTCTTCTGTGAACACAGAACAGAAGTATTTGTTTAGCACATTCGCTTTCTCCACATCACTTTCCACATATTGGTTCCCAGCATCTTTTAGCCTAGCAATTCCTTTTTTCATCTTCCTCCTTTCACTAATATATCTGAAAAAATTTTTGTCTCCCTTTTTTACATTTTTAGCCATTTGTTCTTCCGCCTGTGCTTTTGCCAGACGTATCTCTCTCTTGGCTTCTTTCAGTTTCACCCTGTAGTCCTTTCTGCTCTCCTCGTCTTGGTTTTTTTTATATTTCACGAACGCCAACTCTTTCGCCTTTATTTTCTCAGCCACTAGGTTGGAGAACCATATCGGCTTCCTTTTTCTCTTGTTTTTATTGATTTTCTTCACATAAAGGTCCGTAGCCATTTTTATCGCTCCTTTCAGCTTAGACCACTGTCTTTCCACTTCTCTTATGTCCTCCCATCCTAACAGCTCTTTCTTCAGGTACTCTCCCATAGCATTAAAGTCCGTACGTTTGAAATCTAGGACTTTAAGTATCGTGCGGCCGCTCTCCACTTTAGCCGTTATATCAAACCAAACTGTTTGATGATCGCTACTACCCAGGTGAGCACCCACTCGAACATTAAAGATACTCTCTCCATTTGTGAGGACCAGATCCAATATCGCTTTTTCCCTTGTGGGTTCCGTCACCATTTGTCTGAGCAGAGCCTCTTGAAAGGCATCCACAATCTCCCTACTTCTTTCCGATTCCGCAGATGGAACATTCCAGTCCGCATCCGGCAGGTTGAAATCTCCCAACAGCAGAACCTCCTCTTTCCTTCCAAACTTTTGGATATCCACAATCAGATCCTTATCAATTTGCTGCGATTGAGTCGGAGGTCTGTAGACTACACCCACGTAGATAGAAGTTCCATCTTCTCTTTTCAGAGCAATCCATATCGCTTCTTCCTCTCCCCAGGTCCCTTGCATTTCAGTCGCTTGGATATTGATCTTTACATAGAGAGCTACTCCTCCACCTTTATGACCATCTCTGTCCTTCCTAAAAAGATTATATCCCGGTATGTTTGCATCCCATCCATGTGATTCACTGAACCATGTCTCTGTGATAGCGACAATATCTAGATCTGCCTCTAACATCAGGGCTTGCAGATCATGAACTTTGTTGCTTAGACTGCGAGCATTTGTGGTCATCGCATTCCAGCTATTTTTCAGCGATAATCTCCTTTTTCGTATGGATTTTTGTTTCGTTTCACTTTCCGTTGTAATACTAAGAAATGAGTTGCTGATATTGCTTATGTTGCAGTCTTTACTACTGTCACATCTTTTCTTTTGCCGGGGGTGGTCTCTATAATTGTCCTTTGTACTTACACCACCCCCACCTTCTAGTTTAAATGCCTATAAAAATATTGTCTAAATTTCTCTGCAAGGTTTCTTTTTCCTGCTGTAGTAATATGTAGCCCATCAGTGCAATATAGCTTCTTGTCCTTCCATGTATTTCCCCATCCTCCTATGTACCTGAAGCCTTCTTGATGACACCAGGCTTTGAGCCATCTATTAAAGTCCTCTGTGTTTTTCACTCTTTGCTCCCCCTTTCCATATGCAGGCAGTATTTCAGAAAAAGCTAAAGTCTTTACAAAAGGTTTCACGCCCTCACCAAGCTCCTGAAAAGCTTTCTGTGCTGCAAGTGTGGAGTTGTTGGCCAGGTCATTTGTTCCCAGATGGATGACAACATCAGTGTTAAAATCCTTAGTTTCTTCCTTCATTATAGTCTGTATTTGCCTGGAACTCCTGGTAGCTGAGGATCCTTATGTTGCTGCCTAAAAGGTTCAGCAACATAAGAATAAATAGAATATCATCAAGAAAAGCACAGCAAAATTACATATAACAAATATTAATTATACTACATTGGCTAAACATATCCACTTCTACATATTTTGTTATGTTTATCATCCCAAGGTTGTCTTGCCATTATATGCTGGTTTATTGATATGATGAAGTTGACCATTTATACATCTAGATACTGTATATATATATATAGCATTGTTACTCACCTATAGCAGGTGCTTTCCCGAAGTCAGCAGGCAGATATTCTCACACATGGGTGACATCATCTACAGAACCCGGCATGGACATTCAAGAAGGAAAGCACTGGTGTGTGCACCATATGAGCTATCTTAAAGTTTTAAAGTGACAGTAGACTTTTTGACTGTCCATGCCAGATTCTGTTGATGACGGCACTCACATGTGAGAATATGCTGCTTTTCTGTCCTTTGACAAACATATTTTACACTGGCAACAACTCGGTGATCTGATGTTATAAGGATCCATCTCTGATAAAAGTGGTTGAGATGACTTCCTATGGGTAGAGTCTTTGGCAGGGGTAGGCAATTCCGGTCCTTGAGAGCCAGAGCCAGGTCAGGTTTTCAGGATATCCACAATAAATATGCATGAGATAGATTTGCATCTCAAGGAGGCAATGCATGCAAATCCATCTCATACATATTCATTGTGGATATCCTGAAAACCTGATCTGGCTCTGGCTCTCGAGGACCGGAATTGTCTACCCCTGGTGTGTGGCAAAGCTTGAGATGCGCTGACAATGCTCTCTATTATGGAGTCAAAAGGACTGCTGTTGTTTGGATTGAGGCTGCAATTGGGTCGTCTGCTGCCTCTGTTGTCCAGGACACCTACTGATGCCTACATTATATTCCTATGACTGACAGGAATCTAACACATAGGTAAGTTAGAAAGTATGTTTTACCCCCCTTTCTTTCTTTTCTTTCTCTTCTTTTTTCTTTCTCTTCTGTAATCTTACTCCTCCCCTCTTTTCTAACCCCACCATGTTTATTATTGTGAAATGTCTTTTATGTACACATCCCCTCCTTCTCATAAGCATTACTTTTTATAAGCATTACTCTTATTCTTATTTTATCATTTTACTGTAAACCGGCTAGATACCAGTTGATGGTCGGTATATTAAAAATTAATAAACTTGAAACTGCTTAGAAATGTTCTCTGAATTTATTCTACTTAGACAAAATAAAATTACTGTCCTTGTCATCGGTGAAGAATTTCATTTTAAAAATCTAACTTAAATGGTTCTAATATGCAATTTCTCTGTCAGTATTAAAATGAGACCCTGATCCTTTTTCAGAACTTTGCACCATAAGTTCAAGATTCAACAGTACCTTTATTAGCTGCATAAGCTCTATGACAAGCTTTGCTTTTTGAACATTGATTTCTTTCATTTTAGCATTTGCATTTTGTTCTTCTTCTTCCATGTTTATTCCATCCTGCTCCATCTGCTTTAAGCTAGGGGAGAAACAGACAATATAGTTATGACTAACACAAGACTGTTAGACACCCTAGGCCAACTTTTAGCCAAATATCTGTCTCTTCCATGGACTTACCTATTTTTGGTAGCTGAATAGTGCTCCCTTCCTTTATTTACAAGGGGGGAATGTGGTAGAGAGGCTTGGGGAAATTTTTTTGTTTGAAATATCCTTCTGAAGAAGGCTAGTCTCTTGAGTTACCTATACCAAGGAACGCCTACCTGTCTCTAGCTGTAGAGGACTGCAGGCTTTCAGACAAGGCAGCAAGAGAAGGAGTTCAGCTCTAGCATAGGTCCAGTTTGGACATAGGAGATGGAAAAATACCGCTAATCTGATTCCTCTCTATTGAAATTAGGGGGGGGGGGCGCGATAAGTGTTTAGGGGAAGTGCACTGGATATCAACCCAACAAGGGTGAGATTTTGAGTGATTGCTGGTGGCAAGAAGCCTCATGCTTCTTGTCACCCACATACTATCAGATCCAAGTTCCACACAAAAAGCACAAGATCTATTTAGAAGCATGCAAGGCTAGACTTTATGCACTAGAAGGAATGCGAGTGGAGTCAAGCATGGGAAGGGTGGGAGGAACTGGAGCACTTTGCCATCCTTTTAATAATGATACTAGGCCCTGGCATAATTTGCCTAAAAGAAATTGAAACCAAAATCGATATCATCTTGTTTCTATTTCCTCATGAAGCACTTTTTGCTTTTTTATGAAACACGAATCGTTTTCAGAGTTTCTCAAGTATGATTACCTCTTAATTGGTGGAAACATACAGTCATGTGAAAAAATTAGGACACCTCATGAAATATTCAGTTCTTTCTTAAAAAATGTTCACATATCGATGTCAAATCTTGTTTTTTATTTATCTCTGGAAAAGAAAGTGATGTAATTACAGGTAAACAACAAAAATTTTCCTTGATTTACTCATGAAACAAAAGATATCCACAAAAATGTGTATTCTAACTGAGGAATAAATTAGGACACCCTACACCCTAATAGCTAGTTTTACCCCCTTTGGCTGAAATAACTGCAGTGAGACGCTTCTTGTAGCCATTTACCAATCTCTGACATTGGTCTGAAGAAAGTTTAGCCCACTCCTCATTGCAGAATTCTTTCACAGTGAGATGTTTGAGGGGTTTCTTGCATGTACAGCCCGTTTCAAATCACCCCACAGAATCTCAATGGAATTAAGATCAAGGCTTTGACTCGGCCACTGCAGGACTCTCCATTTCTTAGTTTTCAGTCCTTGGTGGATTTACTGGTATGCTTTGGGTCATTGTCGTGTTGCAGGGTCCAGTTCCACTTCAGCTTTAATTTTCTTACAGATAGTCTCACATGTTCCTCAAGTAGAATTCATGGTGGATTCTATGATGGTGAGCTGGCCAGGTCCTGCTGCAACAAAGCATCCCCAAACCATGACACTTCCACCTCCATGCTTCACAGTTGGATTGGGGTTCTTTTCCTAGAATGCTGTATTTGGTGTATGCCAAACATGTCCTCTTTTCTGGTGTCAAAATAATTCAACTTTAGACTCACCTTTCCATAGAACACTATTCCAGAAATCCTGGTGTTTGTATACATTCTCCCTGACAAACTTCAGTCTGGCCTTGATGTTTCTCTTAGAGAGCAAAGGTTTCCTCCTTGCATACCTCCCATGCAAGTTAAATTTGTCAGTCTCTTTCTGATTGTAGAGACATGCACTTTCAACAGTAGCAACAGCCTGCTGTAGGTCCCGTGATGACATTTTAGGGCTTTTGGAGACTTCTTTTAGCATCTTGTGCTCTGCTCTGGGGGTCAACTTGCTTGGACGGCCACACCTGGGTATGTTGGCAGTTATTTGGAAAGTCCTCCACTTGTACACTATTTTCCGGACCGTGGAATAGCGAATGTCAAATTCTTTAAAGATCTTTTTAAATCCCTTACCAGACTTACAGTATAAGCTGCTACAATCTTCTTTCTGGAGGCCTCAGACAGCTCTTTTGATCTCACCAAGGTGTTCACTCTCACTGCAGCAATTATGAGCACACCAAACTAAATATCTGAGATTTAAGTAGGACAAGCCTCCTTCAAAATGCTGAATAACAATGTTCTAATCATGTGCAACTGATGTGATACACCTGTGTGTGATTTGAGCCACTAAGGGCTCCTTTTACAAAGCCGCGTTAGCGGTTTAATGTGCGTAATAGCACGCGCTAATTTGCCGGCCACGCTAGCCGCTACCGCCTCCTCTTGAGCAGGCGGTAGTTTTTCGGCTAGCGCAGGGATTAGCAAGCGATAAAAAGGTGCATGCGATAAAGCCGCTAATGCGGCTTTGTAAAAGGAGCCCTAAGTTGGAAGATATATGGGGGTGTCCAAATTTATTCCTCAGTTAGAATACACATTTTTGTGGATACCTTTTGTTTCATGAGTAAATCAAGGAAAATTTTTGTTGTTTACCTGCAATTACGTCACTTTCTTTTCCAGAGATAAATAAAAAAAGATTTGACATCGATAGTGTCCTAATTTTTTCACATCACTTGGTGCAGAGATCCTGACTCTTAGATAATTACCGTATTTTCACGCATATAACGCGCGCGTTATACGCGTTTTTACCTACCGCGCATACCCCTCGCGCGTTATATGCGTGAGCGCGGTATACAAAAGTTTTAAAACATAGTTCCCACCCCGCCCGACGCCCGATTCACCCCCCCAGCAGGACCGCTCGCACCCCCACCCCGAACGACCGCTCGCACGCGCTCCCACCCGCACCCGCATCCACGATCGGAGCAAGAGGGAGCCCAAGCCCTCTTGCCCGGCCGACTCCCCGACGTCCGATACATCCCCCCCCCCGGCAGGACCACTCGCACCCCCACCCCGAAGGACCGCCGACTTCCCGACAATATCGGGCCAGAAGGGAGCCCAAACCCTCCTGGCCACGGCGACCCCCTAACCCCACCCCACACTACATTACGGGCAGGAGGGATCCCAGGCCCTCCTGCCCTCGACGCAAACCCCCCTCCCCCCCAACGACCGCCCCCCCCAAGAACCTCCGACCGCCCCCCCCAGCCGACCCGCGACCCCCCTGGCGACCCCCACGACCCCCCACCCCCCTTCCCCGTACCTTTGGTAGTTGGGCCAGAAGGGAGCCCAAACCCTCCTGGCCACGGCGACCCCCTAACCCCACCCCGCACTACATTACGGGCAGGAGGGATCCCAGGCCCTCCTGCCCTCGACGCAAACCCCCCTCCCCCCCAACGACCGCCCCCCCCAAGAACCTCCGACCGCCCCCCCCAGCCGACCCGCGACCCCCCTGGCGACCCCCACGACCCCCCCACCCCCCTTCCCCGTACCTTTGGTAGTTGGCCGGACAGACGGGAGCCAAACCCGCCTGTCCGGCAGGCAGCCAACGAAGGAATGAGGCCGGATTGGCCCATCCATCCTAAAGCTCCGCCTACTGGTGGGGCCTAAGGCGCGTGGGCCAATCAGAATAGGCCCTGGAGCCTTAGGTCCCACCTGGGGGCGCGGCCTGAGGCACATGGGCCCAACCCGACTATGTGCCTCAGGCCGCGCCCCCAGGTGGGACCTAAGGCTCCAGGGCCTATTCTGATTGGCCCACGCGCCTTAGGCCCCACCAGTAGGCGGAGCTTTAGGATGGATGGGCCAATCCGGCCTCATTCCTTCGTTGGCTGCCTGCCGGACAGGCGGGTTTGGCTCCCGTCTGTCCGGCCAACTACCAAAGGTACGGGGAAGGGGGGTGGGGGGGTCGCGGGGGTCGCCAGGGGGGTCGCGGGTCGGCTGGGGGGCGGTCGGAGGGTCTGGGGGGGGGCGGTCGTTGGGGGGGGGGGGGGTTTGCGTCGAGGGCAGGAGGGCCTGGGATCCCTCCTGCCCGTAATGTAGTGCGGGGTGGGGTTAGGGGGTCGCCGTGGCCAGGAGGGTTTGGGCTCCCTTCTGGCCCAACTATCAAAGGTACGGGGAAGGGGGGTGGTGGGGTCGTGGGGGTCGCCAGGGGGGTCGCGGGTTGGCTGGGGGGCGGTCGGAGGTTCTTGGGGGGGGCGGTCGTTGGGGGGAGGGGGTTTGCGTCGAGGGCAGGAGGGCCTGGGATCCCTCCTGCCCGTAATGTAGTGCGGGGTGGGGTTAGGGGGTCGCCGTGGCCAGGAGGATTTGGGCTCCCTCCTGGCCCGATATTGTTGGGGAGTCGGCGGTCCTTCGGGGGGGAGGGATGTATCGGACGTCGGGGGGGGTATCAGGCTTTCAGGATGGGGACAGACCTTCAAGGGGGGACAGTGCACGGAAGTCAGGGGGGGTGAACGGAGAGTCGGGACAGCGCACGGAAAGTCAGGGCGGGCGAAAGGAGCGTCGGGCAGCATGCGCGGTATACCCGTGAGCGCGGTATACCAAAGTTTTTGTACATATCATCGTGGTTTCTGCGCGCTATACCCGTGTGCGCGTTTTATACGGGTGCGCGTTATTTGCGTGAAAATACGGTATGTGTGCACTTGGTGTAAAGAACTCCTGGCTCTCAAAAAATGAATTTGAAGGCTAAATGGGCAGAATCAGAGGCTGAGATAATAAGGAATGCTTGCTATCTTGCTTGCTTGGTGCAACATTGGTGGTCTTCATGCATCACCTAGTTGGATATTAGTGCTGAGGAGAAGCCAATTTTTCTGTTATATGGGGGTATCAACCTAATAAGATGCAAGTGGGAGACTCTGGAAGGCAATTAAAGCTTTTAGGTAGAAAGCTGAAATCCAGATCCTCCCAGTTAGAATTCTCAGACATGTTCCTTATTCCATGTGCAGAAACCCAAAGGCAGGTAGAGCATCTGAATAATGCAGGAAAAAGGGATTTAGTTATAAATGGGGTAACATTTTGAAGAAGGGGGAACCCATTCCAAAAAGATAGGCCATCTTAACTAGTGTAGAACCCAGCTACTGGTGTTAACATTTAAAAGAAGACAGTGACTTTTGAAGCAAACTGTATGGAAAGCCAATAATAGCTTAGAAGCACATGGTTCAGTGCTGGATATCTTTAAAAAATTCAGATAAAAAGCTAATGTTAGAATACTCCAGTAGAAAAGTTGTTATAAAGACTGAAGTAGCCCAAGTACATTTAAATAAAGAACAGATAAAGATAAAAGATTTCAAAGTTATCCAATCAATTGTTAGTTTATGAATACAAATGTAGAGAGAGTGATAAACATATTTAATAATAATAATAGTTTATTTTTATATACTGCTAAACCATTAGTTCATGGCGGTTCACAACAATAGTTCACCGGGCATTGGAAATACAAAGTCATAGGGCATTGATTAAGAATAGAAATTAAATAATTCAGAATAATAAAACATTAAGCAAAGAAGTTTTCAGCATCATAAAACTATTAAAAATAGAAATTTCTCAATTCAATTGACAGTACAAATAATAAAAAAATCAAATAGGAAGTTAGATGGGTTTGTAGACTAAAGATTAACATCAATTCTGTATTTCATATTTTTTAAATAGATAAGTTATAAGATCTTTCTGAAACTGATAATAAGTAAGGAAAGGGGAAATAAGGACATTCAAACATGAATTCATTACTCCGGCCTGGAATGCCAAGGTCCTATCCAAAAATTTTTTGTTGTGCCATTTTTTTACTGAGGGAAAAGAAAACCAACCTGTTCTTCGGATGTTTTTATTAATAGTAAAAAAAAAAATCTAAAATGGGAAGAAAGATAAGATGGTGCTAAACCAAATAAGATCTTAAAGCAAATACAGCCAAATTTGAATAGTACTCTAGCTTCGAATGGCAACCAGTGAAGTTTTTGGTAATATAAGCTGATATGATCATGTTTTTTAAGATTAAAAATCAGACAAACTGCTGTATTTTGTATTATTCTCAATCGACTGATTGTTTTTTTTATAAGAACCTAAGTAAATAATGCAGAGATAGTATTTTGGTATAATACAATTGATATCCTTTTGTTTACTGGTACAGTCTTCTATCTTAGTATTCTCGATTATTGTAACATTATATATCTAGGTGCTTACAAGAAAATTTTCAAAAAATTGAGAGTGATTCAGAATACTGCCGTTCGCCTCATTTTTGGTTTAAAAAAATGGGAACATATCACTCCTTTTTATTTGAAACTCCATTGGTTGCCGATAGAGTCGAGAATTCTGTTCAAATTTTTTTGTATTTGTTATAAATCAGTTTCGGGTTTCTTACCAGGTTATCTTGCGTCTCATTTTTCTTTGAGTCACGCCAAAAAGACCACATGTAGAGTGCACTTGTTTTCATATCCCTCCATAAAATCCTGTCGTTATAAGAAGCTCCTTGAGAGAACCCTCTCATTTCAAGCCGCTAAATTGAATGTATGGCTTGGAAAAATTATGTTAGAGGTCTCTTCCTATCTTGATTTTAGAAAATTGTTAAAGACTCAACTCTTTGATAGGCTGCTATCTTAATGCATTCTGCTTCATTTTTTCAATCAAGTTCCTTATATTCAACTTGATATATTTTATCTGTTCTATATATTACTTCTTTCCCTGCCAGTCCGGTATTTTCTGCATTATATTGTAAATGCTTTCTGTCTTTATCTGTTTTTAAGTCCATTATTCTAATTTGTATTTTATCTGTATCCCATGTATTAGCTCACCTTGTTGTGAACCGCCTAGAACTTTTTTGGTACGACGGTATATAAAAATAAAATAATTATTAATATCCTTGTCTAAAGGGTATGAATGACTTGGTGGAGGAGTGGCCTAGTGGTTAGAGCAGCTGCCTCAGCACCCTGAGGTTGTGAGTTTGATTCTAACTACAGCTTCTCGTGACTCTGGGCAAGTCACTTAATACTTCATTGCCCCAAGTAAACTGCTTTGATTATGTAAAAAACCATATAGAAAAAGTAGTATATACAGGCCTATCCCCATCCACTTTACTTGGTGTCTTAACTCCAGAAATAAGCACTGGTGGTAATGCAAACAAGGGCAGGTCCAGAAAACGGCAGTGTACAAATGGATTAAATGTTTTTCTGAGGAGAGAGAAAGCATCACTGATGAAGAAAGGTCAGGGTGGCCAGTAACGAGCAGAACTGACAAAAACATTGCAAAAAATCTGTCGAATTGTGTGTCAAAATCATCAGCTGATTGTGAGAAGCATAGCAGACCAAGTAAACATCAACAGAGAAACAGGAAGACCTTAAATGAAAATCTTGGCATGAGAAAGGTGTGCGCAAAAATGGTCCCAAAGGAGCTCACCAATGAACAAAAGCAAAGGAGAATCAAAGTTTGCCAAGTCCTTTTGGGCTGTGTTATCACTGGCAATGAAACATGGATGTACCAATATGACACGGAAACAAAACGTCAAATCTGTTTTTTAAGTTCAAATCTGTTTAGGTTATCAGAGGGATTGCTCATTATGAATTTGTATCAACTAAATAAACAGTTAACCATATTTACTATTTGGAAGTGCTGAAAAGGCTGCGTGAAAAAGTTAAGACAAAAACGACCTAATCTTTTCACCATAACTCATGGCTCTTGCATCACGACAATGCACCAGCTTACATAGCACTGTCCGTGAGGGAGTTTTTAGCCATAAAAACAAATAAACTGTATTGGAACACCCTCCTTCCTCACCTGATCTAGTCCCCAATAACTTTTTTCTTTACCCGAAGATAAAGGAAATATTGAAAGGAAGACATTTTAATGACATTCAGGACATCAAGGGTAATACATAGAAACATGATGGCAGATAAAAGCCAAATGGCTCATCCAGTGTGCCCATCCGCAGTAACCATTATCAATTCCTCTCTCTAAGAGATCCCATGCTTTCTTGAATTCACAACGACAGGTCTGATGGGTATTCCAGAAAAAGAGTTTCAAAATTGCTTTGAAGGGTGGACTAGGTGCTCATGTTAGTGCATAGCTTCTCGAGGGGAGTACTTTGAAGGTGACAGTAGTAATATTCAGCAATGAGGTATGTAGTAACTTTTTCTAGGATGAAGTTGCAAACTTAATTGTCATAGTTCGTATGTAAAATGGAAGGGCTAACATGCAGCTAATATTGCACCCATATGTCTAAAAATTGAAAATGGGTCAATGAAGTACCTGAATTTGTCAGAACATACATGCCCAAATATAAATATAACCAGAGTGCTGAAATTCCGATATAAGTAAAATGTGGCTTGAAGGACAATCCAGTGAAGGAGAGCCCACTGCCACGTCCCTACAGCCTCCTGACACATACCACACATAAACCATTGCAACCCTATTGTCTATTTGAATGAGAACAGGTTGGTTCTGTAGCTGATCTCTGAAAGCCTTTAGAGTGCTCCATATAACTCTTAACTCCATGAGGTTGATGTGAATTTCTGTTGTTAACACCTTCTGAGGAGGTGGAATTTGGAATGGGAGACTCAGGGTCAGACTGGAATGAATGGTCCACCAGAGAAGAGATTGACTCAATTCTGGAGGAATGCTGATGGCATCCAAGAGGTTCCCAGCAGCCTGAGGCCACTGAGAAGCTAGTGTCCACTGAGCTTCTTCCTAATAGAGATATGCCACTGACGTTACATGTACTATTGAGGCCATGTGGCCTATCATTTCAACATGTGCCAAGCAGGTTCCTATTCAGAAATTGGAGTACATAGCAGCCCTGCTGGATACTTGCAAGCTCGGGCTTATATGCCCCTAGTGAGATTAGACACCTTAGTAAGCTTAGTAACAATTTTGGACCTGCGAGTCCAGAGTTACTAAGGTGTCTAATCTCGCTAGGGGCATATAAGCCCGAGCTTGCAAGTATCCAGCAGGGCTGCTATGTACTCCAATTTCTGAACAGGCACCATTAGGAATAGGAGCAGGACCAAGGCACCCAATGCAACCACTGTGTGTGTCCATAACCAAAATGACCTCATTACACTGGGTTAATCTTTTGAAGCCACTGGGGATCTTCTTGGACATCGCAAAAAGTATCGTGGCTAAATTAAACTCCTTAATGATGAGCAAAAAAAAGGGACAGGCTCAAACTGAAATCATGTCTCTGGTCAAAAAGTAAGCTAGAAAAATATATGGGAAGGGAAAAAAATTAAAATTTTGAAGGAAAGGAGAAATAAAATGAAGAAAACCTGAGGAGCAGGAACCAATATGCGCACAAAAAATTTCCAAGGAGAGAAAAGAAGAATACGTCCTCTCAACTCCACAGAAACAGTAAGACTGAGGGACCTCTGCTCGCTCACTGAGTGGAAAGCCACCTGCACATGCGCGGTATGGCACCATTTGAACTTTCTATTTTTAAAGCTAGTAAGATCTGTGCCAGGTTTCCTCGGATGGCATCACTCAGCTGTGAGAATTACTGGTCTACTTGTCCTCAGAGAATACTCTTTCATGAAAAGGGTTTTGAACGCATGGAACAGTCTCTTTATGGAGGTGTTGGAGACAAAAAGCATATCTGAACTCAAGAAAGCTTGGGACAAGTATATTGGATCTCTAAGAGAGAAGAAGGTATAGTAGATGGCATTTATAGGCAAACTAAATATGCCATTTGACCTTTGTAAGACTTCAATTTTTTCTGTTTCTATGTTACATAAATACAACTTTTCAATCACAAATATTTACCTGTCATATTTGGTGCTAATCTTCTGTTCCAGCTGTCTCTTTTTTGCATTCATATCTAGAAGTTCTTTTTTCCGCTTTCTCAGTTCATTGTCTCTGTGTTCCAGATGTCTCTGTCTTTCGGATAAGGTTGTTAATTGAGACTTCAACTGGTTTGACTTCAAAGTAATTTCCTATAATAGGCAGGCATAAACGCATATGACACGGTGTCAAATTACATTTCTTTTGTGAAACAACTGTTGATAACATGGCCACTCCTCTCACTAGCATGCTTGTCTTTTCTTCTTTACTTGTCTTTTCCTCTTTACTTTATAGATTTGTATTTCATTCCCCCTTACCTAATGTTATGAGTATGTTAAACTTGATTGTAATTTTGTATTGTTTTTTATTTTTAAGTATTCTTATTTATTGTATTGTCACCCATCAAATGTAATTTTAAACTGTACATCGCTTAGAAGTATGATTAAGCGATTAATCAAAAAAATTATTAAACTTGAAACTTGATCCTTGCAAGACAATACTTTACGAAGGGATGCTGAAAAGTTCTCAGCCCAACCAAGAAGGAAATGACATGGAGCCATGAAACTTACAAGTTATTCCACATTTTCACTTCTAAGTTCAACATACTTGGCACATCTGATGTCTGGTCACTGAAATACTGCTCTGCTGCTGCAATCACCTCCAAATCACTCAAAAATTGTCACCCTTTCAAACTCTTTTTAATATGGTTTGTAAACAGAAAATAGTCAGATGGAGCAAGATCTGGTGAGTAGGGTGGATGATCTATGCACTGAAACCCCAACTGCGTCAAAACATCCATCGTCTTACAAAAAGAGAACTCCTTTTCGCAGCTTCCCTCTCCTTTTTTCTTTCAAAACTTCCTTTAACCGACATAGCAAGCAAGTTACAGTGCCATTAACTGTTTAGCCCCTTGGAAGATAGCCAGTCATTACAACATTTTCCTGATCCCAAAACACTGTGACCATGACCTTTTCCTGCTAACCTTTGGGTCTTGAATTTCCTTGGCCTTGAAGAACTTGAGTGCATGGACTGTTGTTTTGTCTCAGGATCATAATGATGTGATCATGTTTCAACAGTAACTAGTCGTTCCAAAAAGTTGGCACCAGTGCACCGAAAATGCTGCAAAATCAACTTGGAAGTGTCCACTCCGTTTCTCGTCAGCATTTAAACATTTGGGCAGCCACTTGGCTGACAGCTTCTACATACCCAGCTGCTCGTGGATTATACACCCAACATGTTCCCTAGATATCTGCAGCGTTTCAGCAATTGTTTTATCTGATATTTGCCTATCTGTCAAAATCAGGTTATGATCAACAATTTCAGGAGTTGATACCGTTTTGAGCCCTACTACTACTACTACTACTATTTATTATTTCTATAGTACTGAAAAGATGTACGCAGCGGTGTAAATTTTAACATACAACAGACAGTCCCTTCTCAGAAGAGCTTATAATCTAATTTAGACAGGACATTACAGGGTTGGGAAGATTAAGGTAGAGGAAATGATACAGTGGGTATAGATATCTGAGAGCAGTGAATTGGAGTTAAGAGTTGAAAGCGGTTTTAAAGCAGTGGGCCTTTAGCTTGGATTTGAATACTTCCAGGGACGGAGCACGACGTATTGATTCAGGTAGCCTGTTTCAGGCATACGGTGCTGCAAGAAAGAAGAGACAGAGTCTGGAGTTGGCAGTGGAAGAGAAGGGTACAGATAAGAGGGGCTTGCCCGACAAGTAGAGATCATGGGGGGGGGGAGATAAGTGAGGAGAGATATCAGGGGGCTTCAGAGCGAATGCACTTGTAAGTCAGTAAGAGGAGTTTAAACTGTATTTGGAAATGGACGGGGAGCCAATGAAGTGACTTGAGAAGAGGGGTAATGTGAGACTAGCGGCTTTCACAGAAATATGAGTCGCACAGAAGAATTTTGAACGGATTGAAGGGGCGAGAGACGGGTGTGCAGGAGGCCCGAGAGAAGTATGTTGCAGTAGCTTAAGCGCAAGGTAATGAGAGCGTGGACAAGGGTTTTGGTAATGTGTTCAGAGAGAAGAGGATAGATTTTGGTAATATTATAAAGGAAGTGACAGGATTTGGTGGTTTGTTGGATATGAGCAGAGAAGGAGAGAGAGGAGTCATCCCAAGGTTGCGAGCTGACGAGACAGGGAGGAGAAATAGAGAACAGCGAGAGGGGGGAGGTGAGTTTAGGTGGAAAGATAAGTTCAGTTTCAGCCATATTCAGTTTGAAATGGCGGCAAGACATCCAAGCAGCAATGTCGGACAGGCAGGCTGAAATTCGGGCCTGAACTCCTGTATTGATATCCGGCGTGGAGAGGTAGATCTGGGAGTCGTCAACATAGAGGTGATATTGAAAACCATGAGAGGAGATCAGCTTACCAAGAGAACAAGTATACTGTATATGGAAAAGAGGAGAAGGCCCAGGACAGAGCATTTGGGTACGCCAATAGACAGCAGGATGGCGGCGGAGGAGGATCCACCATAACATATGCTGAAGGTACGATGAGAGAGATAGGAAGAAAACCAGGAGAGAGCAGAACCCTAGAATCCCAGCGAGGACAACGTATTGAGAAGGAGGCGGTGATCAACAGTGCAGAAGGAGGCAGACAGATGAGAAGAATGAGGATAGAGTAAAGACCATTGGATTTGGCCAGGAACAGGTCATTAGAGACTCTGGCAAGGGTAGTTTCTGTACATTGGAGAGGGCGAAAGCCTGACTAAAGCGGGTCAATAATATTATTTGAAGAAAGGAAGTTAAGGCAAGGCGGTGAACCGCACGTTCGAGTAATTTGGATAGGAAGGGGAGGAGGGAGATAGGGCGGTGGTTGGAGGGAGATGTAGGGTCTAGCAAGGGCTTTTTAAGGAGGGGTGTAATTACAGCATGTTTGAAGACATCAGGAACTGTAGCAGTGGAGAGTGAAAGGTTGAGGATGTAACAAATGGAAGAGATTATAGCGGGAGCGATGGACGTGAGTAGGCAGGTAGGAATCGGATCAGAGACCTTTCTGTATCTTTGGTATCAAAATCTCTATGCTGAAAGTTTGCACTCTTCTTCACTGTGGAGTATGATAGGCATTTGTCATTCAGTGTTTGCATCATACATTCACGGATTTCCTTTGGAGTTTTCTTCTGCAAGAATAGGAACTTCATGATGGCTCGGAGATCTACACTTGAAAATTTCACACTTTTTGTTTACATGGTCAATCGATGATCTGAAATAATGTCATAACATAGCATTATGATTCTGCAAATTGGCACTTTGCAAAAAGCACAGTTACTTACCGTAACAGGTGTTATCCAGGGACAGCAGGCATATATTCTCACATGTGGGTGACGTCATCTACGGAGCCCCGGCGCGGACAGCTTTTCAAGCAAACTTGATTGAAGTTTCAAGTTTGCACACTGCACCACGCATGTGCATGCCTTCTCGCCCACTAGAGGGCGCATCCCACCTCGTGGTCCTCAGTTCCATAACTAGCAAGGAAGCCATCCCCGGGGAGGCGGGCGGGTTGTGAGAATATATGCCTGCTGTCCCTGGATAACACCTGTTACGGTAAGTAACTGTGCTTTATCCCAGGACAAGCAGGCATGATATTCTCACATGTGGGTGACCTCCAAGCTAACCAAAACAGGGCAGGTGGGAGGATGGCAATTTAGGAAAACAGATTTTGCAACACTGACTGGCCAAACCGGCCGTCACTCCTGGATAGAGTGTCCAGACAGTAATGAGAGGTGAATGTATGAACCGAAGACCAAGTGGCAGCCTTACATATGTCCTCCATCGGAGTGGATCGGAGAAAGGCTATTGAAGCTGCCATTGCTCGGACCTTGTGCCCCGTGACTCGACCCGGGGGAGGAAGGCCAGCCTGAGCGTAGCAAAAGGAAATGCAAGCGGCCAACCAGTTAGACAGAGTGCGCTTGGAAACTGGATGCCCTAATCGATTGGGATCGAAGGACAAAAACAATTGAGGAACCTTCCGATGAGACCTGGTGCGTTGAAGATAATATGCCAACGCCCTCTTACAGTCAAGCGTGTGAAGCGCCGTCTCGCCAGGATGGGAGTGGGGCTTCGGGAAGAACACAGGAAGGACAATGGACTGATTGAGGTGGAAGTCAGAAACAACTTTAGGTAAAAACTTAGGATGGGTGCGGAGAACCACCTTGTCGTGATGAAAGACAGTGAAAGGAGGGTCCGCAACCAAGGCTTGCAACTCCCCAATCCGCCTGGCGGAGGTGAGGGCAATCAGAAACACCGCCTTCCAAGTCAGAAATTTCAAGAGGGACTTGTTGAGTGGCTCAAAAGGGGGTTTCATCAGTTGAGCCAGAACCACATTCAAATTCCACACGACAGACGGAGGCTTAAGAGGGGGACAAACCCTGAGTAACCCTTTCATGAAGCGTGTCACCAAGGGATGGAGTGACAGAGGGCGTCCATCCAGAGGTTGGTGGAAAGCAGAAATCGCACTGAGATGAACCCGCACCGAAGTGGTTTTCAAGCCAGAGCGCGATAAATGAAATAAATAGTCTAAAACCGAGGATACCGGAACTGATACCGGATCCAGGTGAAAAGACGAACACCAGGTGGAAAACCTGGTCCATTTCTGCGCATAGCAAAGCCTCGTCGAGATCTTGCGGGAGGCTTCCAACACCTCCCTCACCGATTGAGACAGGTCCGGAGGAGTCAGGGAACAAGAAACCAGGCTGTCAGGTGCAATGACTGCAGATTGGGATGTAACATGGATCCTTGACTCTGAGACAGCAGAGAAGGAGAGACAGGCAGGGGAAGAGGCTCCCTGGCACTGAGCTGGAGCAGCAGGGAGAACCAGTGCTGCCGCGGCCACCGAGGTGCTATGAGAATCATCGTGGCCGTGGACGATTTTAGGTGTACCAACGTTCGCATGATCAGAGGGAACGGAGGGAATGCATACAGGAACCTCCCTTCCCAGTCGAGTAGGAAGGCATCCGCTTCCAGACGGTCCTGCGAGTACATCCGAGAACAATATAGTGGTAGTTTGTGTGTCTCCGGAGAGGCAAACAGATCCACCTGTGGCGTTCCCCAGCGAGCGAAAACCTCGCGCAGAACTGCTGAGTGTAGAGTCCACTCGTGCGGTTGCAGAAGTCGACTGAGTTTGTCCGCCAGGCAATTCCGTTCTCCTTGGATGTAGACCGCCCGGAGGAAGATGTTCCGGGAGGCCGCCCACTCCCAAAGGCGAAGAGCCTCGGAACAGAGGGGCCAAGACCCCGTTCCCCCCTGCTTGTTCACATAGTACATTGCCACCTGATTGTCCGTGCGGACGAGGACCACCTGGTCCTGCAATATGTGAACGAAGGCTCGAAGTGCTAGGAAGATGGCCCGCAGCTCTAGCACGTTGATATGACACTGACGGTCTTCTGCCGACCACAGGCCCTGCGTGCGAAGACCGTCGAGATGGGCTCCCCACGCGTACTCCGAGGAGTCCGTGGTCAGGACCTTGCGAAAAGGCGGAGTGCGGAACAATAGCCCCATGGACAGATTTGAAGAGTCTGTCCACCAACGCAGCGATTTCCGCAAAGGCGGAGTCACCGAAATGAGGCGAGACACCGGGTCGCACTCCTGACGCCACTGGGACGCGAGGGTCCACTGAGGGATCCTCAGATGTAGCCTCGCAAACGGCGTGACATGTACCGTCGAGGCCATATGGCCCAGCAGCATCATCATGTACTTGGCCGACACCCTCGATAGTTGAGAGACCTGGCGGCTCATCCGTACCAAGGCTTCCAACCGCTGGGTCGGCAGGTAGGAGCGTAGGCGCACCGTGTCCAGCACCGCACCTATGAATTGAAGAGACTGAGTCGGCCTCAACTGAGACTTTGGAAAGTTTATCTCGAACCCGAGAGTTTGCAGGAAGGCAATAGACTGTCGGGTCGCTGAGATAACCCCCTCCCTGGTCGGGGCTTTGATGAGCCAATCGTCCAGGTAAGGGAACACATGGAGTCCACGTGACCTGAGGGCTGCCGCAACCACCACCATGCACTTCGTGAATACTCGTGGGGACGCGGCCAGGCCGAAGGGCAGTACCCTGTACTGGAGGTGGAGGTCCCCCACCTGGAATCGTAAGAATCTTCGACAGGCGGGGTGCACCGGAACATGGGTGTATGCTTCCTTCAGGTCGAGGGAGCACATCCAGTCCCCTTCCTCCAAGAGGGGATACAAAACCGGGAGAGATAGCATTCGAAACTTCTCCCGGGCCAGGAATTTGTTGAGCTTCCTGAGGTCCAGTATGGGGCGCAGGTCCCCGGTCTTTTTTGGGACCAAAAAGTAGCGGGAGTAAAACCCCGTACCCCACTGGTCCTTGGGGACCGGCTCGACCGCCCGAAGCTTCAAGAGGGCTTTGGCTTCGGTTATAAGGGTCGGTAGCTGCGAACGGTTGCAGGGGACTAAACTTGGGGGACTGTCCGGCGGCGAGGACACAAAGTTGAGCGAGTAGCCCTCGGAGACGATCCGGAGCACCCAAGCGTCTGAGGTAATCCCGGTCCATGCCTCCCGGAAGGACCGAAGACGCCCCCCGATAGGCAGGGGTTCCTGTGAAAGTGCGGAGGGGAACCCGCCCCGTCCGCTCAGCCCGTCAAAAGGAAGGCGCGGGCTTAGAAGGGCCCTGCGCCGGGGCTTGGGTTTGTCCCACTCTGCCTCGCTGAGACGGACATCTCGGAGGTGGTCTCGAGAAAGCCGGGGTCGACTTCTGAGGGTATCGGCGCGGCGGAGGCCGAAAAGGTTTCTGCGGCGGGGGCCTAGGTTTGGGGCGGACCAGGGATGCTAGAGAGCGCTCCTGCTCCGACAAGCGCTTGGTCGCCGCATCCAATGACTCGTCAAATAACTCGGACCCCACACAAGGCAAGTCTGCAAGGCGTTCCTGCAGGTTTGGGTCCATGTCGAGGGTGCGAAGCCAGGCCAAGCGGCGCATGGCCACTGCGAGGGCCGACACCCTCGAAACCAGCTCAAAGGCGTCGTACACTGCATGGAATAGGTACAACCTCAATTGAGACAGGTTGGACATAAACTTATCGAATCCTGCTCTTTGGGAGTCCGGTAACGAGTTTCGATATTGAGGAAGGTCCTTCACCATACCACGCAAATAGGAGGAAAAGGTGAAGGCATAATTTAGAACCCTGGTGGCCATCAGGGAATTTGAATAGAGGCGACGGCCAAACTTGTCCAGGGTCCGCCCCTCCCTGCCTGGTGGAACCGCCGCAGAAACCCGTGAGGGCTGTGATTTTTTAAGAGCAGACTCCACCAGAAGAGATTGGTGTGAGAGCTGCGCCTTATCGAACCCTTTAGGGGGAATCGTCCTATACTTCGATTCCATTTTTGAAGGTACAGACGTGACTGTAAGAGGGTTTGACAAGTTCTTCAGCCAGGTTTGCAGAAGGACACTGTTGAGAGGGAGTCTAGGCACCTCTCTAGGAGGAGTGGGGAGGTCCTGTTCCTCCAAAAATTCTTTGGAATACCGAGAACCTACCATCAGGTCAATCCCCAGGGCTTGGGCCATGTCCTGAACGAAGGATGAAAATGAGGACGGCCTAGCCTGGGGAGACGGGGTTCTCGACCGCCCCACCGAGGAGAGGGGGGAGGCCTCATGGGAATAATGAGGATCCCTAACAGATCCCGAATCCCAGGATCCCCTCTCCAGGGCCCTCGAGGGGGAAGGGGAAATTATCCTCCTCGCAGAACCCTTGGGTGAGGACCCCGGGGTTCGTGGGACACTCTCCCGTTTCCTCGGCGAGGCGGCTCGGGAAGACTTCCCACGAGGTGAGCGGAGGAGCCTCGGGTTGTCGAGGCGCAACTCCGACACCTGCAGCGCCTCGCCCCCGAACGACGAGGAACGGTCACGCCGAGGCGAGCCTCGGGGCCGCTTAGACTTCCTCGATCGGCGCCCCGTCCGAGGTCGCGTCGAGGGCGAGGCGTGCCGGGAAGACCCGGAGGAAGAGGAGGAAAGACGGCGCACTCTGCGCAACTTTTCCTTGGGCCTTACACTCCACTCAGGGGGTTCCCCCGAGGTCGAGGTCAGGGGCGGGGCCGAGACCGAGGTGAACGGGGCCACAGTACCCGAGACCGAGGTCGCCGAGGCCGGGGCTCCCGCGGTCGAGGGGGCCGAGGCCGGGGCCTCCGAGACCGAAGGCGCCCCGGCCGAGGTCGAGGCCGCCGGAACCGCAGCACGTTGCAACACTTCCAGGGCTCCCGACAGCTCCGATGAGATCAGAGCTCGGAGGAGGTCCTGGAAGGCCGGAATCCCCACGAAGGTGGGGAGTTCCGAGTCCGGGGCACACTCCCTGGAGGGCGACCTCGGTCTCGAGTATTCCCTCGGGGTGTGCGGAGTCGAGGTCCGATGCGGGGCCGGGGTCGACCCACCCGCCTTGGCCTGACTCGAGGATGGCTTCTTTGCTGAAGGGGATGGAACAGAGGACTTACCCGAAGCTGGCTTCACTGACGACGCCTTCGAGGAAGAGGGCCGAGGCGAGGCCGAGGCCCCCGAGGACGCCGAGGCCGAGGTCAAGGCCGGGGCCGAAGCCGAGGCCGACGTCGAGGCCTTAGGCGCGTCGACGGCGAACAATTCCGCCATTCTGGCCTTACGGCGACGGAGGGCCCTGTTTTGGAAGGTAGCACAGCGATCACACGACTCTGTCGGATGTTCGGGCCCAAGACAGACAATGCACCACCGGTGAGGGTCAGTGATGGAAAGCAACCTCTCACACCGGCTGCACTTTTTGAATCCCGTAACAGGACGGGACATCCACGAAGAAAAAGAAGAAGGCCGGGAACGTACCGACGTCCCGCGGCCACGGCTTCCGGGAGCCCCCGGAGCCCAACGAAAAACGAAATACTTTTTTTTTTTTTTTTTGAAAAAGAACCGAAAAGAAAAACAGCACCGCGAACTAATTCGATGGAGAAAACAAACTAAAACGCGGCAGCTAGAAGGCAAAACACTGGAGCTCAGATCCACAGGGCTTTCTTGCTCCGCGGAAAAAATTGAACTGAGGACCACGAGGTGGGATGCGCCCTCTAGTGGGCGAGAAGGCATGCACATGCGTGGTGCAGTGTGCAAACTTGAAACTTCAATCAAGTTTGCTTGAAAAGCTGTCCGCGCCGGGGCTCCGTAGATGACGTCACCCACATGTGAGAATATCATGCCTGCTTGTCCTGGGATAATAATATAACACTCTTTTCAACCACAGTGGCAAAATAACACTCAGAATTTAGGAAGTTGGTTGGGCTGGGAACTTTTCAGCACCTCTTCGTAGAGCCAGCAGGCAAAAGTTTTTGCTTTAGCTAGGGTAACCAGGTTACCCATTCCAAAAGGGAGACTTTTTGGCCAGTCCTGGATTTCTGTGAACCTCATCCTGGTGCTTTATAGGACCTGCAGCACTAATTTCAATGGATAGAATCAAGAACTACAAATACTACACTGCTTTGAGATGTAATTTTAAAATCATGACTGGCCAAAAAGTCTCTTCTGGAATGAGTAACCTGGTCACCCTAGCTTAAGCTAGGACTCCAGCTGAAGTACAGACAAGATGTCTGCCTTAGACAAGCGTGTAAGTGGCTCCAAAATCTTGTATCTTTGGGCTGCCGGTCAAAACATTAAATGTGACTGAGACCTGAAACCCCCTAGCTTCATGCACATCAACTGGGGGAAGAAAATGCAGCTGGCACCCGGTAAAACCCTCAGGACCGGCATGGCAACACACAGCTTGCGCTCAAGCTCTGGATAGCCAAGAGTGAGCTTTGCTACGAGGGGAACGGTTCCCGAGCCTCCAAATTATTAGTGCAGGCTGGCTAGGCAGGTTCCCCTAAAGGTTGCCCTGCTAGCTACAGACTCAATCCAGAGAGTCTGTGTTTTCTTACAGTCAGAGCTTGTCAGAACCACTGGGAACCTCTGCAGCACTATAACCCATTCTGAGCTCTTTGGGGAGGACAGGATAGAAAATGAAATAAATAAGTACATAAAAGTCTCAAAATCCGGATGAAATATCTGACAATAATAACAATGATTTCAGAGCAGATCAGAAAACCACCTTCAAGCTCGTGTGTAGAAGAACTGAGGAGGAGCTGAAGTGCAGCCCAGAGCAGAAAGTGGAACCAAAGAAAATTTAACTCCGTCTATACAAACTCACGGTACATAGACAAAACCGTGCGAGACAAAGCTGCGCCGACAATCGCGCACAGGGACATCTGCGCGCTGGATTTAAACAGTATTTTAAAGCGCTCCGAGGGGGGTTTGGGCAAGGAACCCCCCACTTTACTTAGAACTGTTGGCGCTCTCGTTGGGAGGGGGGTGTTGGTGGGAGAACACCCCATTATAGAGGAAACAGTCTTTTTCCCTGTTTTCCCTCGAAGCGTTTTAAAATACTATTTAAATCCAGCGCGCAGACGTCCCTGCAAGTGATTGCCGTCGCTTCAATGTCCGCGCGATTTTGACCCGTCACCAAACTCGCGGGTTGGGATGCATAACCCACTTATCAAGACTCCTGTACCCTTTACATCAGCATGTATATTAGCATTGACTGATTAAGACCAATCATATCAGCTAGCACCAAAACAGGCTTTATTACATAATTTACTTAAGATATTTTCCCCTTCCTTTTTAATTTGGTACCTAAATTTATGCACTGATTGCATATATAAATGTATAGAAGGCTAGCACTTACACAAGCTAATGTACACTTACCCATGTAAATGCTAGCTCAGTGCTATTCAATATATGATGCATTACAACTCAGTTTGTAAATGCAATGGTTAGATGATCTGATTCAACAATCTGCATCTTATTGCACCTTTAGAAAATTGGGTAAGACCTATTTGATCAAAAAATTTGTTACTTGATTGATGACTATCTCATAGTTTTTTATTGTATTTTTCACTATTGAAATATTGTAGATCATTTATTATTTTATTGTCCCTTTATTTTAGCCTTTTGGAAATCTATTTGGGGTCAAATAAATTGTTTATTGGAAAACCATGTGGTATTATCTTATGATACAATTCTATTCGGAATATCAATGAGGGCACAGAGTCAAATTTCGTCTAACAATAATAAGCTTTTATTGATCATGACGGGATTCACCATACAACAAATCACATTTAATTGGAAGAATTGGAATAGACTCAATTATTGCTTATGGTGGAATTCATTATGTCACATCTATAAAATGGAAAAAGCAATTGATATATACAAAGAGGGAACTATAATAATTTTAATAAAATCTGGGGGCCATTGACAAGATATTGTAATGAATAAATACCATTTTTCCATTATAAATGCAATAAGAAGGAAGGGATGGGGAGGGATTTTATAATTTTATTAAATATTTAGATCAATAATAAAGAATATTCTATATGAGCTTTGTGAACACATAGTTATAGTTTGTTTGGGAGGGAATAGGTTAAAAATTTTAATGTTTTAATGCTGAATATGATAGAGATTCAAGTGTATTCAATTCAATTTAACCATTATTTAATGTTACACTTGTTGTAAGACGTAAAATGAATAAAAAAAATTTTTTTAAAAAGAAATATTGTACTGCTTTTCTGTGTGCTTTGTATCATCACTGGAATGTCCAGTCCTCTTATTCTGTGAACCGCCTAGAACTTTTTGGATGTTGGTGGTATAGAAAAATAGTTATCATTATTCTTCACAGGGGAACAACATGGGCAGAACTAGGATTTACAAGCCTCACTTAGAGAATACTTTAAGTCATGTGAAGTGCCACATTTAAGTACTCCCACTATGGCATTGGGTAGGCACTCCTAAATGTAGGCGCATTGATGCTGATTTAGCTCGTATTCTATAACAGAATCTCAGTGCCCAGATGCTTTTACAGAATTAGTGCTCAGCAAGTGGCATCTCGGTGCACAAATTTTGTTGCCTAATTATAGAATAGCCTCCTTAGTCATTTACCTCCTCTTTTAATAAGGAGCGCTAGCTGATTTAGGGTGCGCTAAACACTAATACGTCCATAGAATATAAAGGATGCGTTAGCATTTAGCGTGTGCTAAAATGGCTGGCGCACCTTAGTATAAAGACCCCTTAGTAAATTAAGCATGAATATTCAATTTCAATATAGATTTGTAAACGGACCCCTTAGCTGAAGTATTACTTGAATTCAGATTTTTATATATATCTTATGATTTGCACTTACTTTTCTATAAGAAAAATAATTCTCTTATATACAGTGGTACTTTGGATTACGAGCATAATCCGTTCCAGGAGCATGCTCGAAATCCAAAATGCTTGTTTATCAAAGCAAAGTTCCCCATAGAAAATAGTGGCAACAGCAACGATTCGTTCCAGAACCCGGGGTGTGTACCTGTCGGGTGCCGGGTGCTGCAGCACTGTCTCCTCCGTCCGCCACCTCCGTCCGTCATCCAAAGAAGAACCCCACAGTGCCGCTTCGGGGGGATGCCTCTAATGTCCACCAGCCGCCGGAGAACCCCGCAGGGCCGCTTCAGAAGGATGCCTCCTCCATCCGCCGGCCAGCCCTCCACTTCGGATGCCCCTCGCATACTGGAGAGCTCCCACCCGATCCCATGCAGCCAAGCGCCGCCCCACCCGCACGCCGCGCACAATGCCGATGATTGACGCTGTGCACGTCACATGCAACGTGCAGGTGGGACGGCACTCAGCCGCACAGGCCCAGACAGAGGTCCTCCAACCTGTGGAAGGCACCCGACGTGGAAGGCTGGCCGGAAGAGGAATCCCCCGAAGCGGCGCTTCCTAGACTGTAAGTGCTCGGTTATCAGGGCAGTGCTCGGTTTGCGAGTCAAAAGTTTGCTGAGTGTTTTGCTCGTCTTGCAAAACACTCGCAAACCGAAGTTCCACTGTATTACCTTTATGTGGTCTTCTAAATGTCTTCTTTCATCTGTATCCACTGTGACTGTGAGAAACTGTGCCCCTCTTAAGGAGGTGTTACTGGAAAAAGTCTTGTTTGAATACGCAGATACTTTTACTATATATTTTTCTTCAGCTGTATAGATCTGGCGAAGTTTAGTTTCTTGGATAACCTGTAAATGAGAGCAAACTTACTTCAGCAGACAGAGTCAGGCTTCTTCATTTTCAATGGATAAAGACTGAACTCACTGAAGGGATCTGGGCGTAGGCAGAGCCTTAATTTACACTATGAAAACTATATGCGAGTACTTTAAGCAGATATTTATTGCTTTTTCAAAAGATTTAAAAATTTACACATAGATGATTAAGATCATTTCTATTTTTTTGTTTTTAATATATTATGGGGTCCTTTTACTAAGGCACATTAACCAATTTAGTGTACGCTTAATGCTAAGGTGCCCATTATATTCTATGGGCGCCTTAGCATTTAGCGCGCCTTAGTAAAAGGATTCCTATGTGAAGTTTGCACCCCTAATGCAGACAATACACAGATATGCCGAAACAGTCATGTAAATTTTTCTTAATATAGCTTTCTTCAATTCTTTATATTTTATAAAAAATTCTTTAAATTTGAATTGTTTTATATTCATCCATCTTGTATTAAACAATTCAAGTTGTCCTATTTACTATTTGTTAGTCTGTTTATCTATCCAGTGTTGTAACACCAAGGTGTATAACCAGACACCCAATTTTGGTTGGGCCTCAATCCAAAGTGGATGGTCATAAGAATCCCATCCCTGCCCGGTATCTCTCTCCCCCATCCTTCCTCCCCCAGGCTTCTCTTAACTCTACCCTGACCTACCACTCTGGACCTTTTAAAGCCTTCATTCCTTTGTCTACAGCAAGAAGGGACTCATATTCACTGCACATGCAAGCCCCAAGCCTTAACTCAGACCTGGTCCCACTTATCTGGAAAAAGGAAGTTACATCAGAGGGATGTCTCAAAGACTGGCACGAGCATTAGGTATGAGTGACTGCTTATTGCCAGCAAAGAAAGCACAGTTACTTACCGTAACAGGTGTTATCTGGGGACAACAGGCAGATATTCTCATAGATGGGTGTAGTAGTCATCCACAGAGCCCGGTAAGGATAATGCTAAAGTGTACTGTAACTTTAAGCTTTAGAAAGCTTTCAGACTGACCGCACAACGCATGTGCAAATGCCTTCCCGCCCAATGTCAGCTCACAAGGTCATCAGTTCTATGCCTAAGTGAAGAAGCCAACTAGGGGAGGTGGGCGGGTTGTGAGAATATCTGCTTGCTGTCCCTAGATAACATAGGTTTCGGTAAGTAACTGTGCTTTATACTTGGACAAGCTGGCAGCATATTCTCACAGATGGGACTCCCTAGCTTAACTAAAGGGGATGGAGGAAGAGTTGGCCTCCAAGATACGTTTACCATATGGCTCCAGAAAAAGGAGGACGGATTGAGATATCTGGGCTTTACATCTATTGAAAGCAATGGAAGTAAATCCCGGATGTCTCAATCCGTCCTCCTTTTTCTGGAGCCATATGATAATCCTACTCCAAAGAAAACATAAATGTTTAGTGCCACGCCACAAAATCAGATATATTGTCCGATATGAGTAGGCGGAGAGTAAGGGAAACAAAAATAAAGAGAGGACTAATAAGTGGTATACAAACGTCCTCATCAAGAATGAAGGGTTAAGAACTCAACAATACCGATATGTATGGAGTCTATGAAATAGAAGCCAACCTCAGTGTCAAGTGAATCCAAACACAGGAGAGGACCCTGCCGAAAAAAATCTAGGAAGAAACAGTAGATTGGATACTGGAAAGAGGCACTAATAAGAATGACCGGATCAAAAAAAAACTAATTGAAGCCATTCTTGTCCCAGATCGACACAAATGGGAAATGAAAGGGGAAAAAAATGGCAAAGCAATGAAAATGTGGTTCCCATTAATAGAATAACGTTGTAGGAAGAAACGGGAAAGAAAAAACACAGGAAGGAGAGAAAGCACAGTTACTTACCGTAACAGGTGTTATCCAGGGACAGCAGGCAGCTATTCTCACATATGGGGTGACGTCATCGACGGAGCCCGGATGCGGACGCCTCACAAGCAGACTTGCTTGAAGAAACTCAAAGTTTCGAGTTGCCCGCACCACGCATGCGCGAGTGCCTTCCCGCCCAATGCAGGGCGCATCAACTCAGTTCAGATAGCTAGCAGAGAAGCCAACCAGGGGAGGTGGGTGGGTTGTGAGAATAGCTGCCTGCTGTCCCTGGATAACATCTGTTACGGTAAGTAACTGTGCTTTATCCCAGGACAAGCAGGCAGCCTATTCTCACATATGGGTGACCTCCAAGCTAACCAGAATGGGATGGTGGGAGTGTTGGCAATTTAGGAGAATAAATTTTGTAATACTGTTTGGCCAAACTGTCCATCCCGTCTGGAGAAAGTATCCAGACAATAGTGAGAAGTGAATGTGTGAACCGAGGACCAAGTAGCAGCCTTACAAATTTCCTCAATAGGAGTAGGTCTGAGGAAAGCAATTGAAGCTGCCATTGCTCTAACTTTATGGGCTGCGACTCTACTGTGTAGGGGTAATCCAGCCTGGGCATAACAGAATGAGATACAAGCCGCCATCCAGTTGGAGATGGTACGCTTAGAAATAGGATATCCCAACTTATTGGGATCGAAGGAGACAAAAAGTTGAGGAGCAGTTCTGTGTGGTTTGGTGCGTTCCAAATAGAAGGCCAAAGCACGTTTACAGTCCAGAGTATGAAGAGCAACTTCTCCAGGATGAGAATGAGGCTTTGGAAAAAACACTGGAAGAACAATGGATTGTTTGAGATAAAATTCTGAGACCACTTTAGGGAGGAATTTAGGATGAGTACGAAGAACCACCTTGTCATGATGGAACACTGTGAATGGTGGGTCAGCAACTAAAGCTTGCAGCTCACTGACTCGTCGAGCAGAAGTGAGGGCTATGAGAAACACCACTTTCCAAGTGAGATACTTCAGATGAGCCTTATCAATTGGTTCAAATGGAGGTTTCATCAGTTGAGCAAGGACAACATTGAGGTCCCAAACCACAGGAGGCGGTTTGAGAGGAGGTTTGACAATGAAAAGTCCTTTCATGACTCTGGAAACCACCGGGTGAGCAGAGAGGGGTTTTCCTTCAATAGGCTGATGGAAAGCCGCAATTGCACTGAGATAGACTCGGATAGATGTAGACTTGAGGCCAGAATTGGATAAGTGCAAAAGGTAGTCCAAAACAGAAGATAAGGAGGAATGTTGAGGCTCCTTATGATGAGAAAAACACCACGTAGAAAATCTAGTCCATTTTTGGTGATAGCATTGTCTAGTGGTAGGCTTCCTAGAAGCATCTAAAACATCTTTTACAGATGGAGAAAACTGAAGAGGGGTTATGTTGAGAGGTACCAAGCTGTCAGGTATACAGACTGCAGGTTAGGATGAAGCAGAAATCCTTGACTCTGTGTAAACAGAGAAGGAAAAACTGGTAGAAGGTATGGCTCCCTGCTGCTGAGTTGAAGTAGAAGGGAGTACCAAGGTTGTCTCGGCCACCGAGGAGCAATTAGAATCATGTTGGCATGATCGTTCTTCAACTTGACCAGAGTCTGGAGAATGAGAGGGAATGGAGGGAATGCATAGAGGAAGAGATTCGTCCATTCCAGAAGAAAAGCATCTGCCTCGAGGCAATGAGGAGAGTATATCCTGGAGCAGAACTGAGGCAGTTTGCAGTTGTGGGGAGCTGCAAAGAGGTCTATCTGAGGCGTTCCCCACTGTGAAAAAATGTGATGAAGAGGCGAGGAATGGAGTGTCCATTCGTGAGGTTGAAATAGACAACTCAAGTTGTCCGCCAAGCAATTCTTTGCCCCTTGAATGTAGACAGCTTTGAGGAAGGTGTTGTGATGGATTGCCCAGTCCCAAACCTTCATAGCTTCTTGACAAAGAGAGGCAGACCCCGTCCCTGTTTGTTGACATAATACATGGCGACTTGGTTGTCCGTCCGAATGAGGACTACTTGGTCGTGAAGCAGATGTTGAAAAGCATTGAGAGCTTTGAGGATCGCTCTGAGTTCCAACAGATTGATATGACACTGACGATCCGTACTGGTCCAGAGGCCTTGAGTACGGAGACCATCGAGATGAGAGCCCCAAGCGTAGGTCGAACAGTTTGTCGTGAGGACCTTCTGATGGGGGAACGTTTGAAAAAGCAAGCTGCTGAAAAGATTGGAAGAGAGCATCCACCAACGGAGAGACTGCTTCAATGAAGGAGTGACTGATATGTGTCGAGAAAGAGGGTCGCAAATTTGCGTCCATTGAGATGCCAGGGTCCACTGAGGAATTCTGAGGTGAAGTCTGGCAAAATGTACTGTGGAGGCCATGTGACCCAAAAGTACCATCATGTGTCTCACTGAGATGGAATAGCGGGAAGACACGGTATGACAGAGTTGAAGAAGAGCTTCCAGTCGTTGCTGTGGATGGAATGCTCTGCTCTGAGTTGGACAGTGTCCAGAACAGCTCCAATGAATTGTAGATTCTGTGAGGGCTGAAGCTGAGATTTGGGAAAGTTGATTTCGAATCCCAAACTTTGTAGGAACCAGGTAGTCCGTTGGGTCGCTACAATAACCCCTTGAGATGTGGAATCTTTGATGAGCCAGTCGTCAAGGTAGGGAAATACCTGAAGACCATGATTCCTTACAACTGCTGCTACCACTACCAGGCACATGGTGAACACTCTGGGAGAAAAGGCCAGGCCGAAGGGTAGTACTTTGTATTGATAGTGCAGATTCCCCACCCAAAATCTGAGATATTGATGGGAAGCCGGGTGAATGGGGATATGAGTATAGGCCTCCTTGAGATCCAGAGAGCATAACCAGTTGTTCTGCTCGAGAAGGGGATAAAGGGATGCCAGGGACAACATTCAAAACTTTTCTCTGACTAGAAATTTGTTGAGTGCCCTGAGATCTAGAAAGGGCCGCAGATCGCCCATCTTCTTCGGAACAAGGAAGTAACAAGTATAAAACCTCTTGTTCTGCTGTTCCAAGGGAACTGGTTCAATGGCATGGAGACGAAGCAGAGCGTAAGCTTCCTGAAGAAGAAGGGCGTTCTGGGATGGATTGGAAGGATACTCTCTTGGAAGAAGCTCTGGTGGAACCTGAGTGAAATGAAGAGAGTATCTTTCCCTGATGATGGTAAGTACCCAGAGGTCGGATGCGATTGTCGTCCATCGAGGGTAAAAAAAGATGGAGACGACCTCCAAGAGGGGGAAGATAGGACAGAGACAGTACAGTGGAGGTTTTGCTCTGTTTTAAATAGTCGAAAAGGCTGTGTAGCCTTATGTGCAGCAGAAGGCTGAGATTTTTGTTGCTTCTGAGCAGGAGCTGGCTTTAGCATAGGTCTGACATAAGAAACAAAGAATTTGTCATGCTCAGACAATTCTATGGTGGCTGCCTCAATGGATTCATCGAAGAGGTCATTGCCAGCACAAGGAATATTAGCCAAGGTGTCCTGAAAAGTAGGATCCATGTGAATGGTACGAAGCCAAGCGAGGCGGCGCATTGCAACAGAACAAGCAGCCACTCGGACAGACAACTTGAAGGCATCATAAGAAGACTGGAGGGGATGCAAGCTGAGTTGTGATAGAAAAAACTATGACATCTTGAAATTCAAAGTGCTTTTGAGTATGCAAATAACTCAAAAATTTAGGCAAAAGAAGTAATAAAATGATCATTAAGTACTTTAGAGGACATCATAGCATTTTGAGAGATGCAACGTCCAAATTCGTCCATAGTCTTTCCATCCCTTCCAGGAGTGCAATGTGCCTGGAACAGCTGGCATGGTATGAGGAGATCCGGTAATGCCCTGCCTGGAGAAGGACTCGAGGACGTCGAGGCAGCCTCGGCTGGAAAAAAAGCATCAAAAGAATAGGGAGACGTGGACGAGGTAATCGAGACCGCTGAGTCGTCAAGGTGTGGAAGTGGATACCTCGATCGAGGAGTCGATGGTCTAGGAGATGCAGGTGTAGATCGAGGCTTAGTGGAAGACAGGCGCTCCTTAGAAGAAGAGCGATGCCTGGAAGCATGCCTCAAACGTCGATGAGAACCGTGCTTGGAAGCAGATCTCAAAGGTCGAGAAGCCCCGCAGATGAAAGCAGGCGATGCCACCAGGGAATGGATGGGGCTTGGAGTTGTGGATTGAAGCTCCAGAGGCTGGATGGAGGAATCTCGATGCACTCCCAAAAACTCTGCTCCTTGCATTGAGGGTGAGGATTTCTGTCGAGGCACGTGCAAAGACTCTGCTCCTTGCTTCACGTGCTGAGATGCCATACCAGACACTCGCAGAGACTGTGCTCCTTGCATCGAGTGTGAATATGTCAGACTAGACACTCGCAAAGACTCTGCTCCTTGCATTGAGTGTGCATATGCCAGACCAGACACTCGCAAAGACTCTGCTCCTTGCATCGAGTGTGTATATGCCAGACCAGACACTCGCAAAGACTCTGCTCCTTGCATAGAGTGTGTATATGCCAGACCAGACACTCGCAAAGACTCTGCTCCTTGCATAGAGTGCTAATCTGGAGCTTGGGACAGAAGCAAAGACTCGACCTCGCGGGAGACTGCTGATTTCCCAACTGAAGTAGAAGAGGCATAGTCGAGGCAGAACTATATTTGCTCAATAACTGAACAAATTGCTGCCCAAACATGGTCTGGAAAGAAGCCGACAAGGATGGATCCACGTCTGAAACCGGACCACCTGCCTTGGCTGGAGGTTCCACCGAGGCAGTGGAAATATGCTTCGACTTGGAAGTCTCAGGCACCTGAAACACAACCGGTGGAACTGTCTGCTGCGCTAGCTCACCTGAGGATACAGGGGAAAATACAGCAGTCGTCGAGGAAAGAGCCTTTGCAAACGAGGAAGGGGCTCGAGGTCGAAGCAGTGGAGGCCGGTGGACCCTCGGTCGAAGTCAACTTCGGAGTCGAGGAAGAAGTGGATTCCATCTGGAAGAGCCTCTCCACTGAAAGAAGACGACGTGTAAGCACGAGGTTGAAGAGCATCACAGCGGTCGCACGACTTCGGTTTATGGTGAGGCCCAAGGCACTTAAGTCACCTGGTACGTGAGTCCGGGAGAGAAATCGCACGCTGACACTGGCTACGCTTCATGAAGCCGGTAGCTGGCCGGGACAGAGAAGGAAAAAACAGCCACTGTAAGGTCAAAACCCTTGGGCTGCGGCCGAGCGGCCTGCCCCGGCAACCGGACAGAAGAAAGAAAATTTTTTTTTAAACAAGAAATAAAAGAAACACAGCGATTCATGAAGAAAATAACACAAAACCGCAGTGAGAAGGTACAAAGTTAGTTAAACGCAGAAAGTCAAAGACGGACTTCTCGGCTCCGCGGAAAACTGAGAACTGAGGAGACGCGCCCTGCGCTGGGTGGGAAGGCACTCACGCATGCGCGGTGCGGGCGACTCGAAACTTCGAGTTTCTTCAAGCAAGTCTGCTTGTGAGGCATCCGCATCCGGGCTCCATCGATGACGTCACCCCATATGTGAGAATAGGCTGCCTGCTTGTCCTGGGATAAACTCTGTAACTATGGACGGGAAGATGTGGAAGAAGTTGGAAAGAGTGTCTAACTTGGGGGAAGGCCATATGTCAGCAGTACTCCCCCTATGGGCTGGCTGAGAGCTCGTGTATATCTTGTAAAGTGAATAGAGGTTTATTAAGAGTGCAAGTAAAGAAAAAGAGATAAAGTACTTCTCAAGACAACTAAGAAAAAAATGGGACCAACAAAAGCCGGAGCAGTTGGAGATCAGAAGTTACTGAAGAAATAGTAAAGAGGAGATAAAAGTTATTGAATGCTTCCGTTAAAAAGGAAGCCCAGAGAGAAGGATATGTGAATTTATGTGAAGTATCCAGTATCTATCCGCACTGATATAGTGAGTCAGAGGACTGAGCAAAAGAAAAAGGGCCGCTGCCTAGTTTAGCAAAAAAAAAAAAAAAAAAAAAGGTAAAAAGTCACAGAGAGCAATTATTTATTTGGATGCTACTGGAGGAGAAAGAGAGCAAGAGAAAACCATACACAATGGAAGCTAACTTCCGAATGACAGAATGGCTTCTAGTACTAGATAGGAGAGTAGAAAGAAACCAGACAGTAAAGGTTGATATTATGAATTTCCCAAAAGTAGAAAAAGGAAAAATTGGCAGTGGAGCTGATTATGATAATTGTATTATGCAGGATATAGGGGGGGGGAGGCTTATAACCAATATGTATTAGATACAATTTTAGTTAAGTGTGTGGCATGTAGTTAAAGCTACAGCCTCAGCACCCTGGGGTTGTGGGTTCAAACCCACTATGCTCCTTGTGACCCTGGGCAAGTCACTTAATCCCCCATTGCCCCAGGTACATTAGCTAGATTGTGAGCCCACCGTGACAGACAGGGAAAAATGCTTGAGTACCTGAATAAATTAATGTAAACTTGAATAAATTAATGTAAACCGTTTTGAGCTCCCTTGGGAGAACGGTATAGAAAATTGAATAAATAAAAATAAATATTATATAAAAAGATGTAGCTGAATAATTAAAATGCTTCAGAGGTTATGACACAGCACGCAGAGTACATATTTTTCTGTTATAGAACAAAATATTTTGGTTTCATGTCTAGAACAGGATGCTGAAGCCATAACATAATTGTTCCCTGAAAATAAGCTATGGGTCAGAACTAACATATTTGTCACTTGTAGAGTTAGGGAAAATCATGTGACTGTAGCCTACATAAGGGTATTGTCTAGCAAATGAGAAAGTTTTTGTAAAATAGATGCTTGCAATAGAATAGAGCATGTCAACAAGGTCAGCATGTCCTCGATGAACATGTTGTTCACTTCCTTCTATTGCTGATAGAGGTGAAACCAATAGCATGTGATGAGTTAAGTCCATACTTGTTGCTAAGGAAAAGTAAAACAAAACAGAACTGTGGAAACAACCAATGTTCAAAATCTTTGTTTATTTCTTCAAAATACTGTCCACATTTGTATAGAGCGGTCCACTCTATACAAATGTGGACAGTGCTTTTAGTGTTTTGAAGAAATAAACAAAGATTATTAACATTGGTTGTTTCCACAGTTTTGTTTTGTCATTTTTTTCTCTATGGAAACTTGGGTTGCTTCTTTTGTTTCTCGTTAAGGAAAAGTACTAATGAAGTCTGATTAACTGGAAACCATGTGACTTGAATAGAACCAATAGAATATTGCTGAAGTATACAATTTGTAAATGGATTGTAATTGGAAGATGTACCAACTACGTATGTTTAATAATGAATTAATTGATTATGTCATTATCCCAATAAAATGGCCAGTCACTTGTAATTCATCTTACCAATTTTAGTAAGAGGTCAAAATGCTCCTCAAGTCCTTAAATATTTAACTACACTTTTGTATTAGATTTCTTTTCCTCGATTTCCTCTGAGATAGAAATTAAGAGCTGAGGGTATGTAGTTTATCCACATAGTTATTTAGCCCAAACAGAACAGAAGGTCCATGAGCCCAGTGGGCTTGTAGAGCAATAAGAAACGAGAATACTACGCATAACAAAATCCAACAGCGCGGTCGTTGGGCATTTAAAAGAAAGGAGTGCATAGTATCTACTGCATGCATAGTAGGCACACACAGAAGAAAATAAAATGATAGATATGGTCAGAGCCATAGTGGCTGAGGCAGCCACCCCAACCCCCGGGCACTGCTACGCTCCCAGTGGATAGAGCATTAAGCTATACCAGGGGTGTCAAACTCAATCACATAAGGGGCCGAAATCTAAAACATAGGCTAAGTCACGGGCCAAATTTTTTATTAAGATATTTAGGGGTCCTTTTATTAAGGTACGCTAACCGATTTAGTGCGTGCTAAATGCACACCTTAATAAAAGCACCCCTTAGTTTTAGTAGAAGTATAGGGTTACAACCTCTCCAATCCCACGCTGGCTCTGTTTATTTTGCATTATTATGAATAAGCTCTGTTATTCTATGCCTTGTGTACTTCAGAAGGAAGGTGGCTTAGAAATAAAATTATATGGTTTTAACCAAATGAAAGGAGTATAGCTTTCAAAAGCTAGTCAGAAATGTATTGCTAGTCTAATAAATCACCTGCAATTTGTTCTTCAACATTTGTTTCTTTCAAAATTTGGAAATAGTGCTTTCTGAGAGTCTGGTACTGTAAACTTGGAAACTGCTATAGCCTTGTGAAAGACACTGTAAACTCAAAATTCATTCATACCATGTTTCCCCGAAAATAAGACCTACCCTGAAAATAAGCCCTAGCATCATTTTCGGGGTAGGTCTTACTAGAACCCTACTCTAAATTCGCCGGGATTCGCCGGCAACTGTTCAACCTGTCCCACCCTTCGGAGCCGAACCCCTGCTGACCCTCCATCCTTCCTTCCCCGCCAACCGTGAGCGAGCCCTACCTTCATGCGAAGCAGCGTCAGGCCGGCAGCACTCTAAATATGCTTCTTGGTCTGCGGCCTTGAGACTTGAGGCGCTTGTACCTGATAGTTTTTTTTTAAGTCTTCCGGCGGGCCAGCTTAAGTGTAAATTTTTAATTATCTGGTGGGTCAAATTTTATAACACTGCGGGGCCAGTTTGACACGTCTGAACTATATGGTATAGAGACTTAGGAAAAAATAATTAATGAAAGTACCAGGGAAGGAACAGACAATCGAGAAAATCTGAGCCACTATTAAGGTAACAGAGTACAAGGTGCCAGTACTGGCTCTCTTTTGCTTTTGTATTTTTTAAGTACATAGAGAGTAGTAAAAAAATTGAAAAATTCAGGTTATATTGGAAGGTTTTATAGCAAGATAGAAAAAAATATATTCACTCTATAAGATATGTATAAAGAAAATGAGAGTTTTAAGAGTAACTTCTCAGTTGGAAGTATTGGCATAGCAATACTGGAGAGATAAAACCGAACAGGTATAAAGAAAGTGGCATGCACCCTATACGAGTAGGCCAATGTCTCTTAAAATGTCTAACATAGTAACATAGTAGATGATGGCAGATAAAGACCCAAATGGTCCCATCCAGTCTGCCCAACCTGATTCAATCTAAAAATTTGTTGTTGTTGTTGTTGTTTTTTCTTCTTCTTAGCTATTTCTGGGCAAGAATACAAAGCTCTGCCCAGTACTGTTCTTAGGTTCCAACTACTGAAGTCTCCATCAAAGCTCACTCCAGTCCATCTACACCCTCCCAGCCATTGAAGCCCTCCCCAGCCCATCCTCCACCAAACAGCCATATACAGACACAGACCATGCAAGTCTGCCCAGTACTGGCCTTAGTTCTTCAATATTTACTATTATTTTCTGATTCTAGATCCTCTGTATTCATCCCATGCATTTTTGAACTCCGTCACTGTTTTCATCTCCACCATCTCTCTCGGGAGCATATTCCAGGCATTCACCACCCTCTCTGTAAAGAAGAATTTCCTTACATTGCTCTTGAGTCTAGCACCCTTCAACCTCAAATTATGTCCTCTGGTTTTACAATTTTTCTTTCTCTGGAAAAGATTTTGTTCTACATTAATAACTTTCAAGTATTTGAAAATCTGAATCATATCTCCCCTGTCCCTCCTTTCCTCTAAGGCAGTGTTCTTCAACCACCGGTCCATGGACTGGTGCTGGTCCACAGAAATTTCCTACCGGTCCACAGGGCCAGCATGTGCATCAGGCCCAAAACTGTGTTCTTCAACTGCCGGTCCGTGGTGCGATCGATGCGTTGTTAATAAGATTATATTGTGTGTATATATGAAAAATGAATGGAAAAAATAGTGTTACAATTAGGACTATGGGGGCAGGGTCTGGGGTGGAGATTAGGTAGAGATGGGCAGGGTCTGGCCCACGGCTTAACCCAGTGTTCTTCAACCGCCGGTCTGCAGACTGATGCCGGTCCAAAAAATAATTCTTTTATTTCTGCCGGTCCATAGGTGTAAAAAGGTTAAAGAACACTGCTCTAAGGTATACATATTCAGAACTTCCAGTTTCTCCTCTTACGTCTTTTGGCGCAAACCTCCTATCATTTTCGTCGCCCTAGTCTGGACCGCTTCAAGCCTTTTTGTGTCCTTCGCCAGACACAGTCTCCAAAACTGAACATAATACTTCAAATGGGGTCTCACTAATGACCTGTACAGGGGCATCAACACCTTCTTCCTTCTACTGGCTACGCCTCTCTTTATACAGCCCAGCATCCTTCTGGCAGCAGCCACCACCTTGTCTCAATGTTTTTTGCCTTTAGATCTTCGGACACTATCACCCCAAGGTCCCTCTCCCCATCTGTGCATAAAGTTCCGTAGCCATTTTTACAGCTCCTTTCAGCTTAGACTACTGTTTTTCCACTTCTATTATGTTCTCCCATCCTAACAGCTCTTTCTTCAGGTACTCTCCCATTTTATTAAAGTCTGTACGTTTGAAATTTAGGACTTTTAATATTGTGCGGCCGCCCTCCACTTTAGCTGTTATATCAAACCGTTTGAAGATCGCTACTTCCCAGTTGAGCACCTACTCATATATTAGATATACTCTCTCCATGTGAGGCCAAGATCCAATATCGCTTTTTCCCTCGTGGGTTCCCTCACCATTTGTCTCAGCAGAGCCTCTTGAAAGGCAACCACAATCTCCCTACTTCTTTCCAATTCCGCAGATGGAACTTTCCAGTCCACATCTGGCAGAAATCACGAAGTTAGACCACATTTGAAGAAAAGGTAGGCCTGTAAAGGCATAAGATCATCTTGAATAGGATGTGTTACTGGCCTTCTCCGTCGCAACAGCCACTTCCAGTCCTCCAAGTTCTTTGGAATTAAGAGGTAGTTTGAATACAAGTCTGAGCTTGACATAACCTTTTTTTTTAAGCAGGTGGTCAGTCAGGTGAGATATTCAGAAGGAAGTATGGACGGCCATTAGAAAGTAGAGCCATTATCCTTGGGGTCTACTTGACTAGGATATCAGCATTGATAGCACACTGGTGGATGTTCTGTGGTTGAAGAACCTAGTTGATCCTGCGAAGAATCTGAGTGAACATGTCTGTAACAAAGGAGAAACATGTTGGAGGTATGTGGAGCTTGGAAGTTTAACAAGGCGATCAAGGACAGGAGTGTCAAGATCATAGGCAGACGAGGAGATGGATCAGGTGGAGGTCTAAAGACTGGAGAAGAAGCCAGACCTAGGAAGAATATTTGCCAAAGTGATCCAGAACATTAATATCCATGGCAGAGATGTGTAGTCATGCAAGATGTCTTATAGGAATAGACATAGCCTATTGTCTGGATGTAACATCAAATGCATCAAATTCCAAACTTGCTATAAATTTCTTGGCTTGGAATAGTCCATGAGGTCAAAAAGTTGTGCAGATGGAATATATAAGTGAGCAGGTATGGTATCAATCTATCAAAAATGGGAAAAAGTGTCTTTGGCGGCAGGCTGGCTAATCTACTGAAGAGGGCTTTAAACTAGAAGTGATGGGGCAGGGTGATCAAAACCCACAGGTGGGTATAAGCCCTCAGGTAAGTAAATCACTGAATACCTCTATACGGATGGGAAAGGGGGCAATGTCTGGAAAGTAGTATATACTAATGCTCGAAGTAAGAGAAGCAAAATTCTGCATCTAGAAGCTGTGATGGAAGAAGATGAGTTGGATATAGTGGCGATCATGGTAATGTGGTTCATGGAGAACCCTGACTGGGATGTAGTTATACCGGGTTATAATCTGTTCAGAAAAGACAGGGTAGGAAGAAAAGGAGTAGCGTTATATGTTAAAGATCATATTAAAGCCACACAATTGCAGGATCTGCAGGGCAAGGAAGAGGCACTGTGGATCAATTTGGAAAGAGGGATTATGTCAAGGAATTGTTCTCTGGATGAGAACATCTGGAAGGAGTAGAAATGCAGTGGGAAAAACTGAAAGCAATTATTGTAAGGGTGACAGACCTTTTTGTAAGACAAGTAAGTAAAAGGAAAAGAGGGTCACTTTGGTTCTCAAAAGTAGCAGCTGAGTAGGAAAGGAATAAGAAGTTAGCTTTCATAAACTATAAAAGATTGCAGAAAGAGGAAGCCAGAAAAAAATATCTGGAAAAGTTAAGAGAGGCTGGTCGAGAAGTCTGGAAAATAAAAATGGAAGACAAAATAGCTGAAACGGAAAAAAGGGGGAGACAAAACAGAAGAGGTGGTGGAGACAGAGACTGTGTCTGAATTCAAAAGGGCTTGAGATAGGCACGTGGGATAGGCAGACTAGATGGGCCATTTGGCCTTTGTCAGCCATCATGTTTCTATGTTTCTAAATACAACAGATATGTAAAGATTGATACTGCGTACCAAACCAAAGCAGTTTGGTCTTAAATAAATTTAATTTCAAACAGAATCTGTCAGCCCAATGCTGAACTTTAGTAATTAATTTCAGATTCAGTATCTGAATCTACATCTAGTAGAAAGAATATATTGTCTGCATATGAATTCAAGTGTTCACCTTCATCTAATTTAACTGAACTAAGTGTACCCATGAAAATGTTTAAGACTATCAGAGAAAGTTGTAGCCCTGAGGCACCCCAAAAATTAGAGTCCAAAAATGCAAAATTTCACCTTTAACTTTCACTTCAAATGATTGATTCTGCAAGAAGTTTTGTGGCTCTGCATGGGCAGGAGCGTGGGAAGATTGCTCCTGCCCCGCTTCATCACTAGTCCGCCAAGCTTTAAAATGTAAGTTGTGGAGGGTCCAGGAGGGTAGTGGGGGTGGGTCAGATTTGGCCCTAATGTTATTTGAAATTTTTTGGTATTCCCTGGCCAACTTTGCTCCTAACCCCCGTGAATATGGAGAGAAGAGTGTATTACTTCCAGTTAACTTTGCAATCTCTCTCACCTCATTAGAAGTCAATATTGATACTTAAGAAACCCTACAATAACCAAGAATTCGAGAATATCTTTAATTCAGGTCTTCTGCTCTGTAGTGCCAGATTCTAAAAATCTTGAACCCTACTCACCTTTTCAATCATAGATCTTGTTTTTTCTGTCCCCACAGGGACCTCATGGACATAATACTGATAACAAAGATAATTCATCACAGGCAGTGGGGCATCAAATAATTCTCTTAAATATGAGAAAAAACCATATTGCCTGCGAGTGAGTAAAAAAAAATATTGCTTAAGTATACTGCAACAAATATAAAATCTAATGCAATCAACAATCTATAGCTAAATCTCTCCCACAGAAAGGAGGTAATTCTATAAACATTTTTCATGTACACATGGAAAATGTCTTTCATAAAATATTGTTGGTTTATATTAGTCTTTTTTGTGTTACAGGAAATTTATGTATGTTTTTATTGTAAGCTGCTTAATGTTAAAAGCATGTTATAAGTTTTAAAAATGAATAAATAAATTTGCATGCAAGTATGTGCAACATGAAGATTTTGGATTTGGAGCACTAAGCACTTTGTGGATTAGCAGCAGCAGAGGCCCGAGACTTTACGACAACTCCAGCAGAGATAAGTAACTCCCTTGTTTGATATTTATTTAGAGTTTTAGTCTTTTTGAACTTTAGCTGTTTAGTGGTAGGAAGGGAGGAGTGCTATGATGTATACAAGCCTGAACTGGCAGAGGCCTGTGCCCTTATGCTTTAGAGTTCACATTGGCTATCACTGAGCACTATTTATTAATTAATTTATTTATAAATCTATAAAATATATTTTTTGAATAGGAGAATTTCTCTTTTTGAAGAACAACAACAAGAATAACCATACTTACATGCATGCCACTTATGTGAGAAGCAGGGCAGTGTTCTAATGTAGGTGCTTATTTTTAAAATTACATGATACATACAAAGTAGATATACATATTTAAACCTGCTTCAGAACAGGTATGAATGTGTACATCAGCATTTGTGGACTAATAGGATTGGATCCGGAAGCCTTCACATAATACCAATCCAAAAGCTCTCCCACAAAAAAAAAAAAAAAATTGCATCATTGGAATGTAAAATCCAAAAGAGTGATTCCATCTAGAAAGATACTGTCACCATAATCATCACTAGTCCATTTCAAATGATATTTTTACAAATAATTTTTAAAGTATTTTTCAAATATTATTCTTTTTAATTTGGATGTATTTTTTAAAATAATCTTCACATATCAGATTAACAGAACTCCCATTCTATTTTAAAATTCTAAAGACTCAATCCTTATAAATTCCAAACACTTATCTATAAATTACACTAACAAAAATAAGGCTAATGTAAACCTTTAATAACTCATTAAGGGAGTCTTTTACTAAGGTTCACTAGCCGATTTAGCACGTGCTAAATGCTAACAAATACATTATAGTCTATGGACACGTTAGCATTTAGCGCATGCTAATATTTAGCGTGCGCTAAATTGGCTAGCACGTCTTATTAAAATACCCCCTAAATGAAGAGAAAATCATAACATTCAAAAAAAAGTTCAAAAAAGCTGTTCTGACAGCTGATCCAGTCCTCTAAAATATATTACATGTCCAATCTAATGCCTGAAATTTGATATATGAGGTGCTTTGTTCTCTAACTACAACTTATGAATCTTTAAAGAGGAATAACAAATACAATACTAATAAAACAAGCACTACATTGGTGCAACTAAAAAGATTCACAAGATAATGTTATTTCAAAGCTTACTGTAGATCTTGAATAGGTCTTGCAGGCCGTCGATCTGCAAATGACTCACTTGGAGCGCAAACAGCATTCACTTTTAACCTTTGATTATCACGCACCTAGATGTATAAACAGTCAAATATAACATTAATTTTTCGAAGCTGATGATATATCCAAGTCCCTGAACAAGCCATATTGTTTTGTCTCTGTGGAAGAGAACAGATCTTCTGAGAAAGCTGTTGGAACTGACTCGGCTATTAGATCGGTTTTCCTTAATTTTTATTCTGATTTGTATAGACCCTCACAGGGGCGAGATCCAGCTGCTATTGAGAGATACCTTTCGCAGTTGCGGCTTCCTCGACTTTCGGATGCGGATAGGGAATTGCTTAATGAGCCTATTGAGTTAGGGGAAGTCTTGGGAGTCATTGCTGATTTGAAGTTAGGGAAATCGCCGGGCCTGGATGGCTATACTAATCAGTTTTATAAACTTTTTCGAGAGGTTCTTGCTCCATTGTTGGTTCGGGTTGCAAATGGGGTGAGGGATGGCTCTCCATTGCCCTCCACTATGGGGGAGGCTGAGATTTCGGTCCTGCTTAAACCAAACAGAGATCCGATGGGGTGCGGGTCATACCGGCCGATTTCGTTACTGAATACTGATGCAAAAATTCTTGCTAAGGTGTTGGCTCTTCGGTTGGGGAGGGTACTGCCGTCTTTGGTACATTTGGATCAATCTGGTTTTGTTCAAAAAAAGACAGGTGTGTGATAATATTAGACGCACATTACACCTTATGTGGGCTGCACAGCGGACATCTGCTAAAGTAGCTTTTCTGGCGATCGATGCCGAGAAGGCTTTCGATCAGGTTGATTGGAACTTTTTATGGCAGGTGATGTCGAAGATGGGGTTGGGAGTTTTCTTTTTGACCTCGGTGCAGGCCTTTTATGCGGCTCCAAGGGCTACTGTGTGTATTAATGGGATTTATAGCGACTTTTTTTCCATTGCGAGAGGTACTCGACAGGGGTGCCCTTTATCTCCTCTGTTGTTTGCCCTTTCTATGGAACCTCTGGCCATTCGTATTCGGGAACATGGTGACTTGATGGGGGTGCGAGTGGGAGATATTGAACATCGTATAGCACTCTTTGCCGATGATGTGTTATTGTATGTCCGGGACTGGGAGGACTCGTTACCTATTTTAGTTGATCTCTTTTTAGAATATGGGCAGCTTTCGGGGTTCACGGTAAACATGGATAAATCTGAATTGTTGGGTGTAAACCTGGGGGTGGAGGATCAACGTCGTTTGGCTGTCTGGTTTCCTTTTCGCTGGGCTCCTGGGGTTATTCGCTATCTCGGAATTCGTTTACCAACCGATCTATCTCAATTGTATACTGCTAACTATGCCAGAATTATTCAACAAATTCGGACTGATATTCAACGCTGGAACGGGTTTTGGTTGTCTTGGTGGGGTCGCATAGCAGTTTTGAAAATGAATGTCCTACCCCGTTTGCTCTTTCTCTTTCAAACGTTGCCGGTTGCAGTCCCACATTTGGTGTTGAAGCAACTCTGAGGCACATGGGCCCAACCCGACCATGTGCCTCAGGCCACGCCCCCAGTTGGGACCTAAGGCTCCAGGGCCTATTCTGATTGGCCCACGCGCCTTAGGCCCCACCAGTAGGCGGAGCTTTAGGATGGATGGGCCAATCCGGCCTCATTCCTTCGTTGGCTGCCTGCCGGACAGGTGGGTTTGGCTCCCGTCTGTCCGGCCAACTACCAAAGGTACGGGGAAGGGGGGTGGGGGGGTCGTGGGGGTCACCAGGGGGATCGCGGGTCGGCTGGGGGGGCGGTCGGAGGTTCTTGGGGGGGGCGGTCGTTGGGGGGGAGGGGGGTTTGCGTCGAGGGCAGGAGGGCCTGGGATCCCTCCTGCCCGTAATGTAGTGCGGGGTGGGGTTAGGGGGTCGCCGTGGCCAGGAGGATTTGGGCTCCCTCCTGGCCCGATATTGTCGGGGAGTCGGCGGTCCTTCGGGGTGGGGGTGCGAGTGGTCCTGCCGAGGGGGGAGAAGAATCGGACGTCGAGGGGGGGCATCAGGCTTTCAGGATGGGGACAGACCTTCAAGGGGGGACAGGACTTCAAGGGGGACAGGCAGACCTTCAAGGGGGACAGGCGGGGCAGTGCACGGAAAGTCAGGGCAGGTGAACGGAGAGTCGGGACAGCGCACGGAGAGGCGGGGCAGTGCACGGAAAGTCAGGGCGGGTGAACGGTGAGTCGGGGCAACCAGAGGAGAGTCGGGGAGGGCGAAAGGAGAGTCGGGGTGGCCAGAGGAGAGTCGGGCAGCATGCGCGGTATACCCATGAGCGCTGTATACAAAAGTTTCCGTACATACAAGTGTGGTTTCTGCGCGCTATACCCGTGTGCGCGTTTTACACGGGTGCGCGTTATATCCGCGAAAATACGGTAGTTCCCCCCCGACGTCTGATTCATTACATTACATTAGTGATTTCTATTCCGCCTGTGCCTTGCGGTTCTAGGCGAATTACAAATTATAAGAGATCTGGATATTACCGAGAGAATTGCGTAACAACGATTATCTAGAGAAATTACATAACAGTGATTCATGTACTTTACATGGTGTGGTAGAGGATTCAATTGTAAGAATTACATAGCAGAGAATCAAGTGATAACAGGATACAGTAGAGAATATCAGTATATACGGGTTACAGACTAGAAGTTACCTAATAATGACGTAAGAAGTTTGTTGGATAGTGAGGTAAATGCTTATATAGGAGTCAGAATATGTTTGGAAGGACAGGTTCTAGAAGACTACCGTATTTTCGCGGATATAACGCGCGCGTTATACGCGATTTTACCTACCGCGCATACCCCTCGCGCGTTATATGCCTGAGCGCGGTATAGAAAAGTTTTTAAACATAGTTCCCACCCCGCCCGACGCCCGATTCACCCCCCCAGCAGGACCGCTCGCACCCCCACCCCGAACGACCGCTCGCACGCGCTCCCACCCGCACCCGCATCCACGATCGGAGCAAGAGGGAGCCCAAGCCCTCTTGCCCGGCCGACTCCCCGACGTCCGATACATCCCCCCCCCCCGGCAGGACCACTCGCACCCTCACCCCGAAGGACCGCCGACTCCCCAACAATATCGGGCCAGGAGGGAGCCCAAACCCTCCTGGCCACGGCGACCCCCTAACCCCACCCCGCACTACATTACGGGCAGGAGGGATCCCAGGCCCTCCTGCCCTCGACGCAAACCCCCTCCCCCCAACGACCGCCCCCCCCCAAGAACCTCCGCCCGTCCCCCAGCCGACCCGCGACCCCCCTGGCCGACCCCCACGACACCCCCACCCGCCTTCCCCGTACTTTGTGTAATTGGGCCAGAAGGGAGCCCAAACCCTCCTGGCCACGGCGACCCCCTAACCCCACCCCGCACTACATTACGGGCAGGAGGGATCCCAGGCCCTCCTGCCCTCGACGCAAACCCCCCTCCCCCCCCAACGACCGCCCCCCCCAAGAACCTCCGCCCGTCCCCCAGCCGACCCGCGACCCCCCTGGCCGACCCCCACGACCCCCCACCCCCCTTCCCCGTACCTTTGGAAGTTGGCCGGACAGACGGGAGCCAAACCCGCCTGTCCGGCAGGCAGCCAACGAAGGAATGAGGCCGGATTGGCCCATCCGTCCTAAAGCTCCGCCTACTGGTGGGGCCTAAGGCGCGTGGGCCAATCAGAATAGGCCCTGGAGCCTTAGGTCCCACCTGGGGGCGCGGCCTGAGGCACATGGGCCAAACCCGACCATGTGTCTCAGGCCGCGCCCCCAGGTGGGACCTAAGGCTCCAGGGCCTATTCTGATTGGCCCACGCGCCTTAGGCCCCACCAGTAGGCGGAACTTTAGGACGGATGGGCCAATCCGGCCTCATTCCTTCGTTGGCTGCCTGCCGGACAGGCGGGTTTGGCTCCCGTCTGTCCGGCCAACTTCCAAAGGTACGGGGAAGGGGGGTGGGGGGGTCGTGGGGGTCGGCCAGGGGGGTCGCGGGTCGGCTGGGGGACGGGCGGAGGTTCTTGGGGGGGGGCGGTCGTTGGGGGGGGAGGGGGGGTTGCGTCGAGGGCAGGAGGGCCTGGGATCCCTCCTGCCCGTAATGTAGTGCGGGGTGGGGTTAGGGGGTCGCCGTGGCCAGGAGGGTTTGGGCTCCCTTCTGGCCCAACTACACAAAGTACGGGGAAGGCGGGTGGGGGTGTCGTGGGGGTCGGCCAGGGGGGTCGCGGGTCGGCTGGGGGACGGGCGGAGGTTCTTGGGGGGGGGCGGTCGTTGGGGGAAGGGGGTTTGCGTCGAGGGCAGGAGGGCCTGGGATCCCTCCTGCCCGTAATGTAGTGCGGGGTGGGGTTAGGGGGTCGCCGTGGCCAGGAGGGTTTGGGCTCCCTCCTGGCCCGATATTGTTGGGGAGTCGGCGGTCCTTCGGGGTGAGGGTGCGAGTGGTCCTGCCGGGGGGGGGGATGTATCGGACGTCGGGGGGGGGCATCAGGCTTTCAGGATGGGGACAGACCTTCAAGGGGGGACAGGACTTCAAGGGGGGACAGTGCACGGAAAGTCAGGGGGGGTGAACGGAGAGTCAGGACAGCGCACGGAAAGTCAGGGCAGTGCACGGAAGTCAGGGGGGGTGAACGGAGAGTCGGGACAGCGCACGGAAAGTCAGGGCGGGCGAAAGGAGCGTCGGGCATCATGCGCGTTATATGCCTGAGCGCGGTATAGAAAAGTTTTGGTACATATCATCGTGATTTCTGCGCGCTATACCCCTGTGCGCGTTTTACACAGGTGCGCGTTATATCCGCGAAAATACGGTAATGTGTTATTCAATAGAGGGAGAGCTTGTGCGAAAGGGGAGGATATTAGTTGGTAAGGACGTGTTTTTTGAATAGAAATGTTTTGATTTCTCTTCGAAACACTTTGATGTCTGTTGTGTTGATCATTAGTTTGGTGATGGTGGGGTCAATTTTCGCTGCCTGTGTCGCTAGAAGGCTGTCGTATAGTTTCTTACGTCGGGTTCCATTATGAGGGGGGAAGGTGAATAGGTTTTGAGTTCTTCTTGATCTGGATGAGTGGTAGCGGTATAGGCGGTTGTTTAGGTAACAGGGGGCAGTTCCATGGGTTACTTTAAATAGTAGACAATAGAACTTGAATTGAGTTCTTGCTTTTATCGGAAGCCAGTGAGAGTCTACATAGGCGGGAGTGATGTGGTCAAATTTGCTCAGACAGTAGATGAGTCTGATGGCTGTGTTCTGAACGGTCTGTAGTTGTTTTATCATGTTGTTTGGGCATGGTAGGTAGAGGCTGTTGCAGTAATCCAAGGTACTGAGTGTGAGGGATTGTACAATGATCTTGTAGTGTTCTTTGGTAAAGAACTTTCTTATTTTTCTTAGGTTTCGCATGGTGAAGAATGCCTTCTGTATGACTTTGTGTATCTGTGTCTGCATAGTGCAGCGTCTGTCTAATTGTATTCCTAGAATTTTGATGTAAGAGAAAGGGCGGGACAGCCGGAAAAGGAAGCAGCATAGACGCAGGGCTAAGAGAAGGGGCAGGACCTCCGGCAGAGGAAGCAGCAGGACGACGGTAGGCAGCTTCTACATGATGGGGGGGTGGGGAGGCTGTGGGGGTGCGAACGGTCCTTCGGGGTGGGGGTGCGGGTGCGAGCAGTCCTTTGGGGTGGGGGTGCGAGCGGTCCTGCAGGGGGGGAGGGTGAATCGGACGTCGGGGGGGGGGCATCAGGCTTTCAGGGTGGGGACAGGACTTCAAGGGGGGACAGGACTTCAAGGGGGAGAGGAGAGTCGGGGCAGGCTAAAGGAGAGTCAGGCTGGCCAGAGGAGAGTTGGGGCAGGCTAAAGGAGAGTCGGGCTGGCCAAAGGAGAGTCGGGGCGGGCGAAAGGAGAGTCGGGCAGCAACGGGAGAGTCGGGGCGGCATGCGCAGTATAGGGGTGTGCGCGGTATATAAAAATTTATTTACATAAATTACAGTTTCCCGCACGCTATACCCGTGTGCACGTTTTACAAGGGGGCACGGTATATGAGTGAAAATACGGTATATACGGTAATACTTATTTATTTGGTAGAATGATATCATATTTAGATGATATCATATTTATACACCAAGATGGTATGTATTGATTATTCCATCTCCTTTTATTGATATATCTGCTTATATGTAGTTGTTTGGTTGTCCCTGTTTTATATTTGACTTTTGGTGCTCTTAACTTTATATGTTTGTCTATGGTAATATTTATCTGTTTATTTATACAATTAATGGTTTTAATATTTGCATATTTTGAGTTTTCATGATTTTATACTAGAATTGGGGTTTTTTTTAAACGTTTATCAACAGTTCTTATAGCCCCTGATGCAGCCCCTGGAGGGGGCAAAACATGGCTGTGTCAGGCTACTGTTGATTTTAAGTGTAATTCTTTAATAAATAGCTATTTAAAGGTCTTTTGCAACTGATCTGCTTCTCTTTTTTACCACATTGGATCTTGCGGATCAGTTACCTTGTTGTTTTTTTACTCTGTAAGCTAACCGCTTTTTACCACATTCTCTGCCATTGAATTCCAGAGTTTAATTAAATATTCAGAGAATAAATATTTTTGATTTGTTTTAAATTTACTACTTAGTAGCTTCATTGTGTGCCCCCTAGTCCTTGTATTTATGGAAAGAGTAAACAAGAGATTCAGATTTAGCCATTCCACTCTACTCAGTATTTTATAGACCTTTATCATATCTCCCCATGACCATTTCTTCTTTAAGTCGAACAAGTTGCAGATTCATTTACTGTAGCGTATTCATGTGTCAAAACTCACTAAGTCCATGGTATTTTCATGACAGTGAGGTTCCTTATTTTGAGACAAGCTAGGGACTGGGATTGAGCTTCCTACAATAAATACCATCATGAACAGACATTTAAATAATAGAAAGAAACAGGAAGACAGAACAACCACAGACAGAATTGTTAGTTACTTTGCTATCTTTTAACTAGTAATTATTTATTTATTCTTAGTAATTATGTACCACTTATAGCCAAAGTGGTTTACATTCAGGTACTCAATCTGTCCTGGTGGGCTCATACTCTACCTAATATGCCTGAGGCAACGGGGAATTAAGAGACTTGCTCCAAGTGTTGGAGAGGGCAAATGATATTTGAAATAAATCTTATTTAATGTGTGAGTTAAATGCATACCTTTTTATTCCAGTTTTGCAAAAACTTTGTATTAATTAATTTCCATTATTTCCTACCTGTCAAAAATGATTGCACATGTGGTAACTTCCCAGTAAACAAATACTTGGAGAACAAGGATTAGATTGAAGCTAAGCTGTATCCCTATGAGATCTGGCACATAATCAGTTGTTCAATATAGCTTGGTATAAATGATCTATTACTGCTTAGCACTGCTTGGTGTGAAGGATCATCATATTTTGCTGTATAGATACAGGCACCTTGACTTAGGGGCTGAATTTTGCCTTCAATCGGATTTCTTATTACTGAATAGGTATATAAATTAAGAGTTAAGTGAATTATCATTAGTCAGAGGCTGGGGTGTGGAGTCTCCTTGGGCTCAGACCTTTTCTTCTGCAATGTTTTACAGGAGTTTCACCATGCATTAACGCAATTGCCTGCTCCTATGTAATGCCCCACTGCTTCTCTGGATCTGAAAATGGCTGCGGCATCAGCATATGTGTGCTTTCGTTAGCTCTACCTGACCCCCCAAAACAGGAAGTTACATCAAGCTCTGATGTAACTTCATGTTTTTGGGTCTGACAGAGCCAGTGGCAGCACACACATGCAGATACTGCAGATACTTTCAGAATGTAGAACAGCAGCTGGTATTATACAGGAGCAGGTAATTGCGATTACATTTTTTCACACACATTAAATATTTAGTGTGTTAATCACATTAACATGCTAAATATGTAGTCCTAGTTTAAAGCTTTTCTTCTTGCCTGTTGCTGAAAATATTTGCTTTATGCAGTACAAATTGCATACCTTTACCCTTGCCTCTTTTTCCTTAGTTTCAGACTTCTTAAAATGCACATTTTCATTAAAACCTAGTAGCACAGAGGTGTTTATACTGTATTGCTTATTAAACTGTAGAATAGTGTTAGACTAAATAGAAATTGAGATCCATAGCCTGCTAATAACCAAAATGGACAGCAAAACATCTTCAGGTTACAAGTTTAACCTTTGAAATACTTGCCTCTCTCAGAAATATTTCCATATCTTCCTTACTTTCGAAAACAAAGGCCCGCATGTCATTTGCTGAGATGTGATTTTCAACATACTTGGCATGTCTCTGATCTTTCATATTAATCTGGGACAGAAAAACAGAGGAAGTATGCTATTACTTTGTTACAATATCATTAACCAAAATTGCTGATCTAGGATGTTAGCAGTATGGCTGGTGTTTCCCTGATCAGTAACTGCAGCAAAAGGAGTAGATCCATTTTCTAACAAACTACTACTCAGGAATATAAGCCTATGCAATTCTGTTATAGTTTAGCTTAAAGGAGAACAAGACTTATCTAGAAGTAAATTCTTACTAGTAGGAACACAAAAACGTCAACAAAATAAAACACTTTTCAAATGCCAGAAATGATTCTGTACTTACTCTTTACAAACAAGACAAAAGAATTGCCGGTATAACTATCCTTAAAAATATTTACTTCTGCTGGTCTAAGTGACATGGACTAGAAATCTTAAATCCAGTTGATATTTTGTATTTCATGACTACCTATAAACTAAGGGCTTCTTTTACTAAGGTGCGCTAAACATTGCTGCGCGCTAGACCTTAACGCCAGCATTGAGCTGGCGTTAGTTCTAGAAGCGTAGCACGCGGTGTAGCGCGCAGTAATTCCCTGCGTGCACTAAAACCACTAGCGCACCTTAGTAAAAGGAGCCCTAAGTCATTTTCTTAATGAAGGCCAATACTAGTGGGAAAGGCAAAACTGTTAAGGGACAACTTTGAAAGCCAGTAGAAAGCTTGCACCCACCAACTAATTTTGAAAGGGCTAGAAACATAAAAAACATAGAAAAATGACAGCAGATAAGGGCCACAGCCCATCAAGTCTGCCCACTCCTGGAGATCATGCTCCTAATGACCCATCCTTAACTCCACCCTCTTAGGGATCCCACATGGGCATCCCATTTACCCTTAAAATCTGGCACGCTGTTGGCCTCGATTACCTGTATCGGAAGCTTGTTCCAATGACCAACCACTCTTTCGGTGGATAAAATACAGAAATGCAACAATGAAATCCCTGACTTTTTATTGAGTTGCACTGGCTGCCTGTGGAGGCTCGGGTGGTTGTTTAAGTTGGGTTGTTTTTGTTATAAGGTTCTTTATGGTACAGCCCCCCATTATTTGGTTAACAGATTTTCCTTGGCTTCCTACAGACATAGTAGAAGAACCCATCCTTTGTTTAATTTTCCTTCAGTACAGAGTTGCAAAAGTAAAAAATTTCTTAACCACACTTTGGCATCTCGAGCTACCTTTCATGACAAAGAATTTTTAATTTTACTGCTCGCAGCTCATTCTTATAAAGATTTTAGAATACAATTGAAAACCTATCTATTCTCTAAGCATCTGACTAACTAAATCACTTTATTCCATGTACTATGACTATTATTAGTAATCATTTGTAAACCGCATTAAACTAATGGTTACGCGGTTAACAAGTACAATGTTATGTTATGTGCCCCTTTTAGCTATGACTAAAATGATGTGGGCTTTGAAGAAAAAAAGATTTTCTGTCCAGGAGATATACAAAGATAAATTAAAGTTGCTTACCTGTAATACACGTTCTCTAGCAGGCTATCAGCCTTCACTAGTGGGTGGCATCTCACTGGGACTACTGATGCTCAATGTTGAAGGTGACCAAGATGCTCTCAATGTCAATGCATCTCTGGCAACTGATGTAGCTACTGGACGCATAGAAACTAATGCTTCTGATGCTGATAGGCTGGTTTTATCACTGAAAGCTTCTCTCTCAGCTGTTCTCTACCACAAATCAATGAGAGGGATCATGATCCTGTCCCAGGCATTGCAGACACCTTGAGGAATATTCATAAATAATAGGTCCTATTGCATCCCAAGCACTTCTGGAAGCCACTGGAAGTCTTCTTTTTAAGAATATCTTCCAGAAAAATAGCTGCAGCAAAATCATACAACTTAATGGCAAGGCCTTTCAGTTGTGTCAAACATGTGAGCAGAAGCCAGAGTTCCACAAGACCTGAATCATAACACTGTTGGTAGCACAGTGAGAGCACCAAAATCCACTTGTAAGTCAGTGCTAGATGTCATGACAAAAGCAGCAAGAGGCACAGAAAGTTGGTCTGTAGATGTAGCACAATCCAATATGGTGGTGCTGGAGGATAAGGACGGTGAAAATATGGAGTGGGAACCAGTGTGGGAGCCTGATCTAGATCAGGTACTGAGAGAGACAAGAACTGAAGGAGAATAATTTGACCAGAGCTCTGGAGCAGTTTTGAGAAGAAACTGAATGGGGCAGCCTGTGATTGTGGGGGGACACAAACAGGTCTAACTGAGGAGCCCCCCAGCAAGAAAATATCTGGTGCAAGACTGTAGAGTTGAGTGTCCACTCATGTGGCTGGAGAAATCTGTTGAGTTTGTCAGCAAGAGAATTCTTCTCTCCTTGAATATAGACCGCTTTGAGGAATATGTTGTGAGCAACTGCCCAGTGCCAAATCCTCTGGGCCTCCTGACAAAGATGGAGAGACCCTGTACCTCCTTGCTTGTTTATGTAATACATTGCCACCTGATTATCTGTGCGAATTAGGATGTGATTTGTTAAACTAGGTTGAAAAGTCTTGAGAGCATTGCGAATGGCCATGAGTTCTAACAGACTGATGTGGAATTGCTGCTCCTGGGCTGACCAGTGACCCTGTGTACGAATATCATCCAGATGAGCTCCCCAAGCATACTTGGACGAGTCTGTGGTCAGACCTTTCTGATGTGGAGGTATTTGAAATAAAAACTCTCTGGAGAGATTTGAAGAGATTATCCACCACTGCAGAGACTGACGAAGTGAAGATGCTACTGTAATCTGCTGTTAGAGCGGGTCAAGAGCTTGAGACCACTGAGTTGCTAAAGACCACTGAGGTGTCCAGAGATGGAGTCTCGCAAAGAGGGTAACATGGACCACAGACGCCATGTGACCCAGTAGCACCATTGCCTGGCCAATGAGAAATCTGTGTGCAAAGTTGGATCAAATTATCTTGACTCTGATGCGGTAGAAAATCTCTGAGATGAACGGTGTTGAGCAGAACTCCTATGAATTGTAAAGTTTGAGAGGGTTGAAATTGAGATTTGGGAAAATTGACTTCAAACCCCAACTGCTGAAGCAAGAGAATTGTCAACTGTGTCGCTACAAGCACGCTTTGAGGAGTGGCATCCTTTATAAGTCAGTCATCGAGATAAGAGAAAACCTGAAGATCTTGAGCCCGCAGAGTCACAGAAAACTACCACCAGACACTTGGTGAACATTCTGGGCGAGGATGCAAGGCTGAAGGGCAGAACCTTGTAATGAAAATGCTGTTGGGCCACTTGAAATCTGAGGAATTTTCTGTGGGCAGGATGAATTGAAATGTGCGTATAGGCTTCCTTTAGATCCAGAGAGCATAGCCAATTGTTCTGATTTAGGAGGGGATACAAAGTTGGCAAGGACAACATGCAAAATCTTTCCTTTACGAGAAACTTGTTCAGGCCCCTGAGTTCCAAAATCAGATGTAGACTTCCTGTCTTCTTCAGACTGAGCAAGTAGCGGGAGTAAAACCCATGATTCCTCTTAATGGGAGGCACCCTTTCTATTGCATTCAGAAAAAGTAAAGACTATCTCCCAGAGAAGAAGGGATGTCTGCTGATGGTCAAAAGAGGACTCTCTTGGAGAATGATTTGGAGGCATAGTGATGAAATGAAGAGAGTATCCCTCTCGAATGACTTTTAAAACCCAGAGGTCTGTTGTTATCAGTTTCCAAAGTGGATAAATTAACTGGAGCTGGTCTCCGATTGGTTGAGGAAGAGGCTGAGAAAGGGAAACAGCAGCTATGCTCCCCATGATCCTGTCAAAAAGACTGAGTAGGTTTCTGAGGAGCTGATGGTTGAAACTTTTGTGGACACTGTTGCTTTTGTTTCTTCTGCTGAGGCATACGAGATACAGCAGGTTTTGCTGAAAAATGTCTCCAATACGAGGAAGAAGGCTTAAACAACCAGGAAGCTGAAGGAGGTTTAGACTTGGTTTTAACCAAAGAGTTCCAACTCTTTTCATGGTCAGTGAGTTTTTGTGTAGCTTTTTCAATACACTCACTAAAAAACTCATCTCCCAAACAGGGAATATTAGCCAATCTATGCTGAAGAATGATGTCCATATCTGAGACTCTCAACCATTCCAAATGTCTCATTGTCACTGACAGCTGAAGCTCTGGATGATAACTCAAAAGCATCATAAACAGATCTTGCTTTATATCTTCTATGAAAGATATTGTGAAATTCCTGAAGATGTTGTGAAGGAATATATTTATCAAAAGAAGGCAATTTCTTAACAAGGTGCTTTACATAGCAGGAGATATAGAAATTGTAGTTAAGGACCCTGTTTGCCAATATGGAATTTTTATAGAGGCGACATCTAAATTTCTCCATAGTGTGCCCTTCACATCCTGGTGGCACTGAAGCATAGACCTTTGATGGAAAAAAAATTTTCATAGCTGACTCCACAACTAATGATTGGTGTTGAAGTTGTGATCTATTGAAACCCAGGGAAAAAATTGCACTGGCTGCCTGTTGTTTTTAGATCTCAATATAAAGCAATAATGATTTGCCATCAATTCTTGTATGGAAACATACCTGAATTGTTTAAAAGTAAGAAGTCAAACTATTTACCATCTAGGTCTCTGCGTCTGAGAACTCAGCGTTATTAAAAACAAATGCTAATCCAAAAATATGCTGAGACCAGTAAAATGGTCTTTTGCTGTGCAGGGGTCAAACTGTGGAATTCACTTGTCGGTCAATTACAAAAATGTTATGACAAGGGTAATTTCAGAAAACTATTTAAAACACAGCTCTTTGTTAATGCATTTTTCTAGGAACTGATACTTGCGATTGTTCTTTTGATGGGCACTTTATGTGATTTTCCAATGATTATATGTTAATCTTTGTTTGATTTTATTTGTCTTACTGAATTATGTATGTAACGATATGTAAACCATTTAGATTTAAACGGTATATACATTTTTAAAATAAATTTTATAAAGTGAATCAAGTTTTCTGGGAGCTACTGTAATGGTCAAGGGTGTTTCCCAATTCTTATGAAGGGTCTCTTTGAGAATACCTTGCAATGGTAATTTGGGAAGCTCCTTAGGAGGCTCATCATAATCTAAAGCCTCTAGAAATTCAGCACTGTAGGTAGAGTCAGCTTCTAATTTAACAGGAAGCTCTTTGCCCAATTGTCCAATAAATTTAGTTAAAGAGACTCTTTCAAGAGGAGATTTTGTCTTTGATGGAGATTTCTGGAGAGGCTTTTCCAAAAGAGTATGGTACACCTCTGTTGCAGAAGCAGAAGAGTCCCCCATCTGAATCAGATTGTAATTTCGAGTCATAGAGAAACTTTGGTGACGGTGAGTGTCGAGAGGGTCGACACTTATGACAACTCTGGTACCGATCTGAAGAAGAGGTACGATGTGAAGCTCTCTTTCTCTTAGAAGTATGTGATGAAAAACGGTGCTTCCTGGATTTGGAACATCGAGATGAAGTGTTGATGTCTCGATGAGATGGATTGATGCACCGATGAAGAACTTGACCTTCGATAAGATGATCGATATCGAGGCATCAAGCGTCAAGAAGAGCGATGATGACTAGATGAATATCCATGCTGAAGCTGCACAGGAGAGTAGGTTGCAGTACCACAGGACCTGGTGACTATATGCTCAGGCTGGGTCAGTACCAAGGGAGTCAATGCTGGTGTATGAAGCTTGAATATATCACCCAGCTCCCTTTTGAAAAACTCATCGTGCTTTTCACGGAAGGAAACCACCGGTACCTGTGGCTTGTCTTCCGATCCCAAGGTGCAGCAGCATGCCTCGGAGAGAGTGACCTCGATGAGGATGCACACCTCGAAGGAGAGGCAAGCTGCAAGAGGGAACGTCGCTACTTCGTCGGCATCAAGGGACTTTATGCAAGAGTGACCTGCGACACTATTTGGGAAGCTGGTGGCTTCTTAGCTGGCTTACCTGACGGTGTGAGATCATCTGATACCGATGTCGATTCCAATGTCTTCGACATCAATGGTTGTGAGGTCTTATTGATGTTCATGATGGTCCCAAACAATTTTTCTTGTTGAAATTTACAGCATTGATGGAGCGCTTCTACAGAGTAGACCACCGAGCACAGGACTCGATCCAGTGTTCAGGACCAAGGGATCTCTAGGGAGGTAAAAAGGAAATGGGATACACATGTGGTATCTCTAGGAGGGGTAAAATCAAGGGGGTGGGTCATTAGAGTGGGCAGACTTGATGGGCTATGGCCCTTTTCTGCCGTCATCTTCTATATTTCTATGCAACAACCAACTATGCAGGTCGATGATGGAAATCAGCCTTTGGCACCTGCAGCACTTTTTGAAGTCCGTTAATGGCCTAGACAAGACCGAGAAGACCTCGTCAGCCAAATTAAACTCAATGGCTGAAGAGAAAACACGAACACCTCGAAGGGCAAAGCCCATGAGGAAAAACGAGAGAAAAAAAAAAATCTCCCCTCTTTCTTTTTTTTAAAAAAAAAGAAACCAAAACTATGAAAAGTTAATTAAAGAATTTGCGAAGCAGGAAGGCAAGGCACAAAAAAATGAACTGAGTTAGAAAAACACAACTTCTTTGCTCCACGGAAAATGAAGAATTGAAGTACTGCGAGCCTACATTGGGTGGGAAGGCACACACACATGCTTGGTGCAGGCAGTAGCGAAGTTTTAAAAACTTACACTCTTAAAGCTGTCTGGATGATGTCATCAACATGTGAGAATATGTTGCCTGCTTGTCCTGGGATAAAGGATATTTCTGTGAAAGTTAGATGATTTCCAAAGCTAATCTAGTCAACAGGGTACATAGATGAAAGCGCGTGGGACAATCACGTGAGGACAAAGGAACTCAGACAAATGAGTGCAGGACGTCAGCACGCCAGATTAAAAGTTACATTTAAATTGCTCCAAGGGGGACCCCCCCAAAAAATTTACTTAGAAGTGTTGGTGCTGCCATTGGGGAGTTTGGGGGAAACCCCCCCCATTACAAAGGAAAGTGTAATTTTTCCGTTTTAGGGAAAATTTAGTTTCATCTCTAAGTGGGTGGGGGGGGGGTTTCCCCCACCCTCCCCAACAGCAGCACCTTCAGAGGGCTTTAAATTTAACTTTTAATCCGGCACACTGACGTCCCGCGCTTATTTGTCTGAGCTCATTTGTCCACGTGCGATTGTTTGGTGCACTTTAGTCCTATCACCAGTCAACAGAGATCTTACTTGGTAAATCATAATAAAAGAAACAAGCTCTTACCTCTAGCATTATGGGTTTACAGACACTTTGTTTAAATCTGTTGCTATTTTCCCTAAGCCACAGAACAGCATTATACGTATCTCTGAATCTTCCTCGCAGTTTTTCTTCCTTTAGATTCATCAGGTTGTCAAGCTGTTTAATACGATTAGTGTTGCCTAATAATCGAAAAAAAAAATCATGATTAAAATGTAGATTCTAACTTAATTTACGGTATAAATACATGTATTGTAGCACAAAGCTCAAACAAAACCATTTATGTGACCCCCCCAAGACCCTGAATCTGCTAATCTAAATGTCCAATTCTTTCTTTCTTAAAATGTATTTACTATATTCATATGCCGCTTTTATCAAAGTGGCTCACAAAGCACATACATAATTAAAATAAAACAATTACTTAAAAAAATAATTCCATCCACACATATCTATTCAAAAACCCATACACATTAATGAAGCTTTTGGTCTCATGGTATTTATAAACTATGAATAATTGCTCATCAGATAATTACATTTTCTCCACTAGCAAGCTGATATAAAGACAATAAAAGGAAAGACATGAACAAACTCAAACAGGAACACAACTTTGTAAACCTAAAAAAACAGTTACTAAGGTGCAGTAAAATCTGGCTTTTAATCATATCTTAAGGCCCCTTTTACAAAGTCACAGTAGCACTGCTACCACGGTAAATGCACCAAAGCCAATAGTAATTGAATGGGCTTTGGTGAATTTACCATGACAGCATCACTATTGCAGCTTTGTAAAAAGGATCCTTAATATGGTAATATTGAGTAATTAATTTGCAGTGTCTCATTACACAAATTAGAGGTTCCCTGGTACAGGAATAATGCAACTTCCAGTAAACTTTTCACATTGCATTATTCTGATCCCTGGGAGCATACAGTTACATTACATTACATTAGTGATTTTTATTCCACTATTACCTTGCGGTTCAAGACGGATTACAGAAGAGGATTTCTGGACATATAAAGAGGTGTTACAGAGTAGAGCAGGTTGCTTCAGAGCAGGGATCTCAAAGCCCCTCCTCGAGGGCCGCAATCCAGTCGGGTTTTCAGGATTTCCCCAATGAATATGCATTGAAAGCAGTGCATGCACATAGATCTCATGCATATTCATTGGGGAAATCCTGAAAACCCGACTTTGAGACCCCTGCTTCAGAGGATTGAAATGTTTCATACGATGTTAGATAGACTTCATGGATTTCTTGAATAGCAGGGTTTTTATTTCTTTTCTGAACATTTGTAGTCTGGGCCGGGGTCGCGAATAGTAGATTAGAGAGTTGGTGGTCTAGTTTTGCTGCCTGTGTGGCTAGAAGGCCATTGTACAGTTTTTTCCGTTTGATGTCTCTGATTGGAGGGTATGTGAATGGTGTCTGGGTTCTCCTGTGTCTGGTTGTGGTAGTTTGGATTAGGCGGTTGTTCAAGTAGGCTGGGCTGTCACCATTTATGGATTTAAATAGTAGACAGTAGAATTTAAATAGTATTCTTGCTTGAATTGGGAGCCACTGTGAGTTGAGGTATGCCTCGGTGATGTGGTCGTGCTTTCTTAGTGAATAGATTAGTCTTAGGGTTGTGTTTTGAACTGTTTGTAGTTGTTTTATCATTGTTGCGGGGCAGGGGAGGTAGAGGATGTTGCAGTAGTTGAGGAGACCTAGGACTAGGGACTGGACCATGAGCTGGAATTGTTTTCTGTCGAAGAATTTTCAAACTTGCCTTAGGTTTCTCATGACCACAAATGATTTCTGTATTGTTTTGTTGATTTGTCGTTGTATGGTGCAGCATTTGTCTATCGTCATTCCCAGAAGTTTTAGAATGGGTTGATTGGGGTATGTGATTTGAGTTTATTACTAGGTTTGTTATGGTTGGGGTTTTATTTTTTTTCGAGAAGTATGAATTTTGTGTGATTTCTAGGTTAAGCTTTGGGTTTTTGTTTTGGTTTTGCCTTTGGCCCAGTTGATATTGAAGGAGTATGTGTAATGGTCTGAACAGATGGATCTGGACCATTTTCCATTTGAGGTTTGAATCTCTGGTAGAATGGGCAGTTCATAGACAAAACTGAGGAAGACAAAGGCGTGTGCCGACAACTGAGCGCAAGACGGAGGCATGCGCCGAAGAAAATGACAGTTTTTAGGGGCTCTGACGGGGGTTTTGTTGGGGAGCCCCTCCACTTTACTTAATACAGATCGCGGCGGCGTTGTGGGTGGTTTGGGAAGTTGTAACCCCCCTCATTATACTGTAAACTTAACTTTTCCCTGTTTTTAGGGAAAAAGTGAAGTTTTCAGTAAAATGTGGGGGGTTACAACCCCACAACGCCCCCACAACGCGGCGCGATCTGTATAAAGTAAAGTGGGGGGGTACCCCCCTCGTCGGAGCCCCTAAAAACAGTTATTTTCTTCGGTGCGCGCCTCCATGCTGCGCTCAGTTGTCCGCACGTGCCTTTGTCTTCCGCGGTTTTGACCTGACACCGAATGGGCTGTTGGGTCATGAAGACTGCAATGACCTTTCTCATTTGTGGTTTGCGGGTCTAAGATCTTGTAGGTTAAGGCTTCGAGGTAAGATAGTAGGTTTTCTACTTGCTTAGAGGAATGGTCTTCGAGATGGAGGTTTAGATCTCCTAGGATTAGGTTGGAAGTTGCCGTTAGTGAGTTTCGGTATATAAAATCTTCAAATTCTGGTCTTCCTGTGTTCCAATTCCCTGGTGTTATGTAGCAGAGCATGCAGGTTTTGGATCCTTTTAGTGTGGTGCATGAAAGTTGGCAGGCTAGTAAATCCATGTACGGGGTGGACGTTTTGTCTAGTATGTTTAAGTTTAGGGAGTTTCTGACTAAGGTGGCTAGACCTCCTCCTCTTTCTTTTTCCCTGCAGACCACTGTTATCTTTTATCCTTTCGGGCAAACTTCTGTTTTCCTGGAGTCTGAGTCTGAGGTTAGCCAGGTTTCAGTGAGGAAGAGGCAGTCTAGATTTTCATTTTTTATCCAGTCTTTTATGTGTTCTGTCTTTGGGCCTAGAGCTCTGATGTTTATGTAGGCACATGTTAAGTGTGGTATATTCTGTTTGCGCACTATTTGTTGCTTTTGGGTAGATAAGTACTCTTGGTTGGGGGTGTTGTTTAGTCCTAGAAGGGTTTGTTGGTCTTCTCCTCTATGTTGGTGTGATGATTTGGTGTATGCAGGTCTGGGAGTTTATGTTTCGGTCTGTAATGGTTCTCATGGCTGGGTGGTGAATTCTATTTGTAGTTGAAATAATTGGTATTGGGGAGATGTTGTTTGCTGCAGCCTTCCAGTTGGTTAGGAGCAAGATGATCAATAGGATAGTTTGTGTTTGTGGTATAGCTTTCATTGTGAAAGATAGGGAAGAACAAAATGGCACAGCCAAAGGAAAGGGGAACTTTTAAACAAGCAATGTTTCCTGCTGAGCCCTCCAACTGGCTCAGCGGCTGGAGCGTCGGTGAGAGGCAGAGTGCTCTCCCACGCCTGAGGGGATCCTCAGTTTAAAGATTTCCTTTATTAAAATAAGTCTTAAAGGCTTGAAGTAGTACTGTGGACTGAACAGTCTTCTGGTGTTTTGTCCTTAGTTTTCATCATCTTTTAATTTGTTAATTGTTCGAGGGTTCTACTTGGCTTTGATGTCCTGCATCAAGGTATTTACTGTCAAAGTTGAAAGAGAGATAAGGTTCCAAGCTGCTATGGTTTGCTTTGGCTGTAAGCAAATCCTGACGCTGATTCAAGTACAGCCAGACCGAAAATCACTCTGACTTTCAGTATTGAAGAAAAATAAAAGCTATGTCCAAATTACGAGAAAAACGTTAAAGAATTGTTTTCCTCCTTCACAAAATATAAATAGTTACGAAAATAAACTTGAAACAATGAATAAGAATAGGAAAAAAGTAACGAAAGTAAAGAAAAAGAAAAAAGATGACAGACAAGGGGAAAAAAAAGTCAGCCTCATTTAGGTGAGCAGACCAAAATGGAGGTTTGTCATGGCTCACGATCCGGGTTCCCTCTCCAGTTTCTTCTTCCCTATCAGCCACGAAAATGGATCCAAAAACCCTTCCTTCCCGAGTAAATTCGGAAGTCGGAATATCTGAATTATTTATGGTTTTAACTAAGTTTGAATATTGTTATTTTTATTCTATCCTGTTCCCTTAATGGTTTCAGTAGTAGAGAGCTGAACGGGGACGACGGGGATCCTGCGGGTTACCCCTTCAGGTCGTGGGGACGCCCCCTTGGGTCACGGGGATTCCGTGGGGACCCCCCTCGTGGTCACGGGGATCCCGTGGAGTTCGATGCAACTCGAGCCGCGAGGCTCGTCTTCTTTTCCTACCTGCCCTGCAGCAGCACACATAGCCGACCGGAAGTCTTCCCCGATGTCAGCGCTGACGTTGGAAGGAGGGCTTAAGCAAAGCTCTCCCTCCCTCCAACGTCATCGCTGACATCGGGGAAGACTTCCGGTCGGCTATGTGTGCTGCTGCAGGGCAGGCAGGAAATAGAAGACGAGCCTCACGGCACCAACTACCTCTCAGAGCTCCATTTGGATGAGAAAGTTGCTGATAAGGTTGCTGGCAGATGAGGGCTGGACACGAATGTGGGCGGCAAACACAGGACACAAAAGGGGGGAGGGAGTGCGTTTTTGGGCACAAGGCATGAACTTGGGAGAGAGGATGGAGGAAGGGAGGGAAAGAGATGCTGAGGTGGGGAGGGAATGCGTTTTTGGACACAGAAGGCATGAACTTGGGAGAGAGGAAGGGAGGGAAAGAGATGCTGAGGTGGGGGAGGGAATGTGTTTTTGGACACAGAAGGCATGAACTTGGGAGAGAGGAAGGGAGGGAAATAATAATAATAATAATAATAATTTATTTCTTATATACCGCTATACCGTGAAGTTCAAAGCGGTTTACAATAAAGATACATTTGACAGTACATGGGATAGAAACGGTTTACAATAAAGATACGTTTAGTCAGTACATGGGATGCAAGTGGTTTACATTAAAGATTCATTGTCAGTACATGGGATACAAGTGGGTTACAGTAAAGATATATTTTGTCAGTACATGGGATGCAAGTGGGTTACATTAAAGATTCATTTTGTCAGTACATGGGATACAAGTGGATTACAGTAAAGATATATTTTGTCAGTACATGGGATGCAAGTGGGTTACAATACAAGTGGTTTACTATCAAGGTGCATTTTGTCAGTGTAAGGGATACAGGTGGGTTACCATAAAGATACATTTAGTCAGTACATGGGTTACAATAAAGATACGTTTTGTCAGTACATGGGGTGTAGGTGGGTTACAATAAAGATACATTATGTCAGTACATGAGATTCAAGGTGGAAAGTATAATTAGTTTCGGGCCTTGGAATTAGGGGACGAGGTGGAAGGGTCATGGCGAGGAAGAGTTGGGTATGGGAATTTAGAATTTGTTAAACAGTCGAGTTTTCAGGGATTTTCTGAAAGAGATGGTTGTGTACACGGGGAATGGAAGAAAGGAGAATTTTTGGTCATAGGGAGGGAGTGAAGTACAGATGAGAGGGAGAAATATTGTGGTGGAAAGGGAACAGTGAGACAGATTGAAATGGATGCAAGACATAGTGGTGAAGGGAATGGAGGGAGAGATGTGGCATGGTGCTGGAGAGGGGTGATAGGAGAAATGTTGGCATGGGGCTAGTGGGCAGGCACGAAAGATGAGAAAGGGATAAATGCTGGACCATGGTAGGAGGAACCAATGGACAGCAACAGAAGAATTTACAGAAGATGGGAAAGCGGAAAAAAGAAACTGGGACCAACTTTATGGAAAAATAAGACTCCAGACAACAAAGGTAAAAAACGGAATTTATTGACTAAATATGTTAGCTTTGGGAAATGTATATAGCAGATGCATTTCTGGTTTTATTTCTACAGTGTTGAAGTACTTGCTGACCCTTGCTGTGACTGGTGGGGATCCCCAAGCACTGCCAGCAGAGGACCTCCTCTAGAGACGACCAGAACTCCCCTCCACCAAGCACAGCAGTCGCTGGCAACATCCATGAGCCACTGAGGTGCCAGCATCTGTGACTCAGGGAAGCTACTGCTGCCTGCCAAGCTTGGTAAAAGGGACCCCCGGCCAACTGTAAAGGAAGTCCTCGGCTGACAGCTTGGGGGTTCTCATCAGCTGAGTATTTATATTTTATATTTACATTAGAGGCTCTGGTAGAAACCCGTTTACAAAGTATGTATTCTTCCCAATTAATATTTCCAAATTAATAAAGTGTCTTTGCTTATTTGTAAATGGGTCTCTACCAGAGCCTTTAATTCAGTAGCATAATTAAATGAAATAACTATTTCTGAAGTTTCTAGGGATGGACGGGGACGGAGGGGATTCCTTGCGGGGACGGGTGGGGACGGAGGGATTCCTCACGGGGACGTTTGGGGACGGGTGAGATTTTGGCGGGAATGGGTGGGATTTCTGTCCCCACGCAACTCTCTATTCAGTAGCGGCCTTCTACAAGAGAACCCAAGGGAATATAAGATAAAAATCTTTTTCTTTTTCAAACCAGTGTTCTACGTGATCCGGACCCACAGCGTGCCTCGGACAAGCTTCGGTGTGCCTCAGCACCACTGCGCCCGACTGAAAGGCCACCCTCGTAATGACAACGCTGCTCCCTCCTGGCCCCTGTCACTGCCCGCCTTTCATGTCCTCGAGCTCGACCGGCCACTCCCCTGCCCCGAAATCACACTGTGCAACTCGCTCCTCTCACCACTTACCTATCGATTTAAATTATACCTTACTGGCAACAATTAAGGCAGGTTACCAAGTAGCATCAGACCATGGTGAGCGAGCAGGAACCCTACAGTTTGCTCATAAGTTTACATAGTTAGTTACTTATATAATTCCACTGGAGTTCCGTTCCTTCCCTAACCATGTAAACCGTGTCGAGCTCCATCTGCGGAGATGATGCGGTATATAAACCCAAGATTTAGATTAGATTAGATTAGATTAGATGCTATCAACTTGGGTTCGAGTCCTAGCGACTTGATGAATTACAGATCTAAAAGGAAATCGGTTTTCTGCTAGTCTGGTAAGGTCCTCCAACGTCGTTCCCCATGGTTGTTTTCAATGTGTCCAGCCATATGACTGCAGGTCGCCCTCTTTGCCTGGTTCCTTCGATCTTCCCAAACATGAGTGCTTCTCCAGTGATCTTTCTCTTCTGATAGTATGACCAAAATAAGACATTTGGAACTGCATCATTTGGGCTTCGAGTGACAGAGCCAATTTGATCTCTTCCAGAATCGATTTGTTAGTTCTTCTAGCAGTCCACAGCATGCATAAAATCCTTCTTCAGTACCAAAGCTCAAATGAGTCAATCTTCTTTCTGTAATATCCAACTTTCAAATCTGTAACTGACTACTGAGAAAACGAGTGCATGGACAAGCCTGATCTTCGTTTGGAGTGTTATTTTCTTGCCTTTGAATACTTTGTCAAGAACCTTCATCGAAGAGTGACCAAGAGCTACCATAACATAACAATCAGCTTATATACCGCAGGACCGTAAAGTTCTATGCGGTTAACAAAAAATTACAAAAAAGATATACAATTGAATAGAATAAAAATTAAATGACCAGATAATTAAAACTAAACATAACAAATTACTGAAATTATGATATCCATGTGAATGCAACCTAATTACCCAAGTATTTAGAGAACAAATATGTTTTTAAATTTCTCCTAAATTCTGCATAGGAATTGGAGGATATTATCAAATGTTCCAAATCCTTGCCCCATAAAGCGCTTGATATGTCAAAAGGTGTGGATGGTATTTTTTAAGTTTACAACCTTTAACAGGCAGAAAAACAAAATTCAAATGCGAACATCTCCTGTGTTTATTAGTTTTAAAGAAAAAAAGAGGTCAACTAGATATTTGGGAGTAAGGCCAAACAGAACCTTATCCTGCTTCTTTGTTTACGAAAGAGCCCAGGAGATTGTAATCCTTTACAACTTCTATTTTATCACCTTCATGCTCAAAATCCTCATCATTTTCCATGCTCATGATCTTCACTTTGTTTATGTTCAGTTCTAATCCCATGTTATAACTTTCTGCTTTGATTTTTCTCAGTAGATATAGCATATGTCTTCTTTGCTGCTGGTGATGAGCCTTGTATCATCTGCATAGCACAGGTTGTTTATATTTTGGTTACCTACTTTGAAACCAACGGTCTCTTCTTCCAAATTTGCTTTTCTGAAGATGGCTTTGCCGTAAAGGTTGAACAAGTAAGGTGACAAAATGTATCCTTGCCTGATGCCAGATTTTGTTGGAAACCAATCAGTATTGCCATACCCCTAGCAAAATTTATCTAAGATGTATATCATTTGTGGAAAATATGAGTAATCAGATAAAACACATTTATTTTTAATGTACTTCAAATTAAATAATTATGTATCACAGAACAGAATATTGTGTATTGCCCCCTTTTGCATATATACTACCTGTAGCTTTTTCTGATAGTTGTGAATGAAGCCCTTTATTTTCTTATGTGGCAATGCTGACCATTCTTCTTGGCAAAAAGCCTCAGATCTTGCAAATTATTTGGTTGTCTAGTATGAACTGCATGTTTGAGTTCTCCCCAAAGTTGTTCAATGATGTTGACTCTGTGCCAATCTATTGGTTTCACAGCTTACGCATATGCGGATGACATTCAAATCATTCATCCTATCGATCCATCTAACAACTATGACATTACCGCCATAAACATGAAGCTTGATGGTATTAATGATTAGTTAAAAGAAAACATCCCCAAAACAAACTGTCTACTCTTTTCTTGGAAAGATAATATTCGTCTTGCATCTCTAATCTGTATCAATAACATACCAATCGATTCAGTTGGTACGGTAAAAATTCTGGGTGTGATCATCAATAGTAAGCTAAATTATCATGCACAAATAGGAGCTGTGGTCAGAAGCTGTTTTCACAAACTCAGAATGATTAGATCATTAGCAAAGATCCTGGAACCATCATCTTTAAACATATTGATCCATTCTCTTATAATTTCAAAAATATATTATTGTAACCCCCTATACAAAGGAATATGTCAGAAAAAAATTAGACGTCTTCAGTTAATACAAAACACAGCTATTAAAGTCATTACTAACTCAAAGAAATACGATCATGTCACTCCCCTTTTAAAGAAAGCCCATTGGCTACCTACTAAGCAAATAACCTATAAGATCACCATGCTAATATTCAAAACCCTTAAAACAAAGGAACCAGCCTTTATTGGTAAATTTCTCATTCCGTATGATTCTAACAGAACATTAAGATCTACTAATCAACATTTGCTTTTTGTGCCTTCACTAAAGATTATAAACACTCGCCGGACAACAATATTCTCAATAACTGCTCCTACGATTTGGAATGCATTGCCAATTCATATCAGAGAAGAACAAAGCCTAGATAAATTCAAAGGAGCATTAAAATGCTTTCATTTCAAGGATGCCTTGAAAATTGAATTTTCCTTCTCTCTCCCCCTATTCTCAATCCACTAAACTCAATGTGCTATTCTCTTCCTTTATTAAACTTTTGTAAACCGTGCCGAGCTCTATTTTCATGGAGAGGATGCGGTATATAAACTTAAGGTTTAGTTTAGTTTAGGATCCAGATATAAAGAAACCTTTCCCCTTTTGCCCTGTTTTTCCCATTCACGTTCTCTTACCTATAACTTATTGTAGTTCAACCCCCTTACTTATCATTTAATGTATGTGATATTACGTGCTTAATGGTATGTGATTCTATGTTTTTGAGTGTATCTTATTGTTTTTAAATTTGCCTTCCCCATTGTAAATTGCCTAGAATTCTAGATAGGCGTTTAATCAAATCTATATATATAAAATCGGAGGTATGTATGTGTGTATGTATGTGTGTGTGTATGTATGTGTGTGTGTATGTGCCGCGATCACGCAAAAACGGCTTGACCGATTTGAACGAAACTTGGTATGCAGATCCCTCACTACCTGGGGTGATATGTTCTGGGGGTCTCGCGGCCCACCTGCACACGTGGGCGGAGCTACTAACAGAAAATCAGATTTCACCCATTCATGTCAATGGAAAAAATGTAAAAAGCTGCCAATGCAAAAACGGCTTGCCCGATTTGAACGAAACTTGGTATGCTGATCCCTCACTACCTGGGGTGATATGTTCTGGGGGTTTCGCGGCCCACCTGCATACGTGGGCGGAGCTACAAACAGAAAATCAGATTTCACCCATTCATGTCAATGGAAAAATTGTACAAAGCTGCCAACGCAATAACGGCTTGCCCGATTTCAACGCAACTTGCAACACATCTTTCTTTTCAGTTTAAGAGATTGCAAATTCCAGTGATACTTGCATTCTCTATCACAATCAACAAATCACAGGGACAGACTATTACATACTATGGAGTGGATTTAAGATCCCCCTGTTTTTCCCACGGTCAACTCTATGTTGCTTGCTCAAGGGTGGGTACACCCAAGAATTTATATGTTCTTGCTCCTGGAGGTGAAACTAAAAATGTTGTTTATTATCAAGTTTTGTGTTAGTTGTATTGTATTCATTTTTTCAAATATTTCACATTATAATTTGAATATTGTACTTTTTATAAAGCTGTAAAAAAATAATTTCATTCACCACTATAAAGTATCTTTATTTGAATCCATTTACAGTGTTATTGCTATAATTAAATACCCCTGCAACGCCGGGGCATCAGCTAGTTTTAAATAAAACTTGGAAACCTGGAAACTAGTGGTCCATCTACCCTAGTATCCTGTCTTCACAGAGGCCAATCCAGGTCACTAGTACCAGGGAAAAAACCCAAATAGTAGCAAAATTCCATGCTACCAATCTAGGACAAGCAGTGGCTTCCCCCATGCCTATCTCAATAACAGACTATACCTTAACCACTCCCTACCACATCCTCTGGCAATGTGTTCCAGAGCTTAACTATTCTCCGAGTGAAAAAATATTTCCTCCTATTGGTTTTAAAACTATTCTCTGTAACTTCGAGTGTCCTCTAGTCTCTATAATTTTTGATGGAGTAAAAATATCAATCCACTTATACTCGTTCTACACCATTCAGGATTTTGTAGACTTCAATCATATCTCCCCTCTTTTCCAAGCTGAAGAGACCTAACCTCTTTAGTCTTTCTTCATACGAGAGGTGTTCCATTCCCTTTATCATCTTGGTTGCTCTTCTTTGAACCTTTTCTAGTTCCACTATATCTTTTTTGAGATAAAGACAACCAGATTTGAACACAATATTCAAGGTGAGGTTGCACCATGGTGCGATACAGAGATATTATAACATTCTTAGACTTGTTTACCAACCCTTTTCTAATAATTCCTAGCATCTTGTTTGCTTTTTTGGCCATCACCACATAGGTCCTTACTCTCAGTATGCTGCTCTAAACATGCTTGGTAACTCATCAGCTAATGGAGCTTTGGCAGCCTACCAAAAACATTGCTTGGTAAATGATTTTATGGTTGTAAGTAACTTCAATTTCTGTTAAAGTACTGCTGAACATTACTGTTTACATGGCCAACAGGAAGAGATAGGGGAGATAGGGCTAACAGAGAGTCAAGTGTAAATACTGTAAATACTATTCTGTTCAATATGTTGGTTTTCTATACATTATTTTGATTTTTCTTGGTACATCCCTGGAGTGTATACAATGTGTTTACCACCATCAGTAACAGAAATTCTGCGAGAAGCAGCTGGTACACAATAAAGGGGTTCTTCTCTGCTCGGATGTGTTAAAAGAACGTGTCTGAGATGCATCTTAAGAAATGCTGACAAGATAAAATAATAGAAAATTTTTGTTCACATTGACTCAGTCCTTGGCTCACGAAGGAAAATTTTGCTCACATCAATTTTGTCCTTAGGAAGGAACATTGCTGCCAATGCTAGGTCAAAGGACTCAACTGTCTGGGGAGATTGAGTAGATGGTATACAAAAAAACAAGTTGACATTCTCAGTCTGAAAACACGCTCAAAAGCCTGAAAAAAAAGACACTCGGCAAAAATAAAATAAAATAGAAGATTTTTAAACTGAAAGAAAATTAGATGAAATAGAAAAAATCTGACTAAAAGTAAGGAAAAAATGAAATGGGAAAGCACAAAAAATACAATAGCATGACGCACTTAAAGAGACCCTAAAGAACAGCTTCTTAGCTCCATGGAAAACTAAAAACTGATGGTCTTGCGAGTCGATGCGGGCAAGAAAGCACCAGCACATGCACAGTATGAGTGGTCTTAAAAATTTAAAGTAACATAGTAGATGACGGCAGATAAAGACCCGAATGGTCCATCCAGTCTGCCCAACCTGATTCAATTTAAATTTTTTTTTTTTTTTTCTTCTTAGCTATTTCTGGGCAAGAATCCAAAGCTTTACCCGGTACTATGCTTGGGTTCCAACTGCCGAAATCTCTGTTAAGACTTACTCCAGCCCATCTACACCCTCCCAGCCATTGAAGCCCTCTCCTGCCCATCCTCCTCCAAACGGCCATACACAGACACAGACCGTACAAGTCTGCCCAGTAACTGGCCTAGTTCAATCTTTAATATTATTTTCTGATTCTAAATCTTCTGTGTTCATCCCACGCTTCTTTGAACTCAGTCACAGTTTTACTCTCCACCACCTCTCTCGGGAGCGCATTCCAGGCATCCACCACCCTCTCCGTAAAGTAGAATTTCCTAACATTGCCCCTGAATCTACCACCCCTCAACCTCAAATTATGTCCTCTGGTTTTACCATTTTCCTTTCTCTGGAAAAGATTTTGTTCTACGTTAATACCCTTTAAGTATTTGAACGTCTGAATCATATCTCCCCTGTCTCTCCTTTCCTCTAGGGTATACATATTCAGGGCTTCCAGTCTCTCCTCATACGTCTTCTGGCGCAAGCCTCCTATCATTTTCGTCGCCCTCTTCTGGACCGCCTCAAGTCTTCTTACGTCTTTCGCCAGATACGGTCTCCAAAACTGAACACAATACTCCAAGTGGGGCCTCACCAATGACCTGTACAGGGGCATCAACACCTTCTTCCTTCTACTGACTACGCCTCTCTTTATACAGCCCAGAATCCTTCTGGCAGCAGCCACTGCCTTGTCACACTGTTTTTTCGCCTTTAGATCTTCGGACACTATCACCCCAAGGTCCCTCTCCCCGTCCGTGCATATCAGCTTCTCTCCTCCCAGCATATACGGTTCCTTCCTATTATTAATCCCCAAATGCATTACTCTGCATTTCTTTGCATTGAATTTTAGTTGCCAGGCATTAGACAATTTCTCTAACTTTTGCAGATCCTTTTTCATATTTTCCACTCCCTCTTCGGTGTCTACTCTGTTACAAATCTTGGTATCATCTGCAAAAAGGCACACTTTTCCTTCTAACCCTTCAGCAATGTCACTTACATACATATTGAACAGGATTGGCCCCAGCACCGAACCCTGAGGGACTCCACTAGTCACCTTTCCTTCCTTCGAGCGACTTCCATTAACCACCACCCTCTGGCGTCTGTCCGCCAGCCAGTTTCTGACCCAGTTCACCACTTTGGGTCCTAACTTCAGCCCTTCAAGTTTGTTCAACAGCCTCCTATGAGGAACTGTATCAAAGGCTTTGCTGAAATCCAAGTAAATTACATCTAGCATATGTCCTCGATCCAGCTCTCTGGTCACCCAATCAAAAATTCAATCAGGTTCGTTTGGCACGATTTACCTTTTGTAAAGCCATGTTGCCTCGGATCCTGTAACCCATTAGATTCAAGGAAATACACTATCCTTTCTTTCAGCAACACTTCCATTATTTTTCCAACAACTGAAGTGAGGCTCACCGGCCTGTAGTTTCCTGCTTCATCCCTGTGACCACTTTTATGAATAGGGACCACATCCGCTCTCCTCCAATCCCCAGGAATCACTCCCGTCTCCAGAGATTTGTTGAACAAGTCTTTAATAGGACTCGCCAGAACCTCTCTGAGCTCCCTTAGTATCCTGGGATGGATCCCGTCTGGTCCCATCGCTTTGTCCACCTTCAGTTTTTCAAGTTGCTCATAAACACCCTCCTCCGTGAACAGCGCAGAATCTACTCCATTTTCTCGTGTAACTTTGCCAGACAATCTCGGTCCTTCTCCAGGATTTTCTTCTGTGAACACAGAACAGAAGTATTTGTTTAGCACATTTGCTTTCTCCTCATCACTTTCCACATATTTGTTCCCAGCATCTTTTAGCCTAGCAATTCCATTTTTTATCTTCCTCCTTTCACTAATATATCTGAAAGAAATTTTATCTCCCTTTTTTACATTTTTAGCCATTTGTTCTTCCGCCTGTGCCTTCGCCAAATGTATCTCTCTCTTGGCTTCTTTCAGTTTCACCCTGTAGTCCTTTCTGCTCTCCTCTTCTTGGGTTTTTTTATATTTCATGAACGCCAACTCTTTCGCCTTTATTTTCTCAGCCACTAGGTTGGAGAACCATATCGGCTTCCTTTTTCTCTTGTTTTTATTAATTTTCTTCACATAAAGGTCCGTAGCCATTTTTATCGCTCCTTTCAGCTTAGACCACTGTCTTTCCACTTCTCTTATGTCCTCCCATCCTAACAGCTCTTTCTTCAGGTACTTTCCCATTGCATTAAAGTCCGTACGTTTGAAATCTAGGACTTTAAGTATCGTGCGGCCGCTCTCCACTTTAGCCGTTATATCAAACCAAACCATTTGATGATCGCTACTACCCAGGTGAGCACCCACTCGAACATTAGAGATACTCTCTCCATTTGTGAGGACCAGATCCAATATCGCTTTTTCCCTTGTGGGTTCCGTCACCATTTGTCTGAGCAGAGCCTCTTGAAAGGCATCCACAATCTCCCTACTTCTTTCCGATTCCGCAGACGGAACATTCCAGTCCGCATCCGGCAGGTTGAAATCTCCCAACAGCAGAACCTCCTCTTTCCTTCCAAACTTTTGGATATCCACAATCAGATCCTTATCAATTTGCTGCGATTGAGTCAGAGGTCTGTAGACTACACCCATGTAGATAGAAGTTCCATCTTCTCTTTTCAGAGCAATCCATATCGCTTCTTCCTCTCCCCAGGTCCCTTGCATTTCGGTCGCTTGGATATTGATCTTTACATAGAGAGCTACTCCTCCACCTTTATGACCATCTCTGTCCTTCCTAAAAAGATTATATCCCGGTATGTTTGCATCCCATCCATGTGATTCACTGAACCATGTCTCTCTGATAGCAACAATATCTAGATCTGCCTCTAATATCAGGGCTTGCAGATCATGAACTTTGTTGCTTAGACTGCGAGCATTTGTGGTCATCGCTTTCCAGCTATTTTTCAGCGATAATCTCCTTTTTCGTATGGATTTTTGTGTCGTTTCACTTTCCGTTGCAATACCAAGAAATGAGTTGCTGATATTGCTTATGTTGCAGCCTTTACTACTATCACATCTTTTCTTTTGCTGGGGGTGGTCTCTATAATTGTCCTTCGTACATACACCACCCCCACCTTCTAGTTTAAATGCCTAGAAAAATATTGTCTAAATTTCTCTGCAAGGTTTCTTTTTCCTGCTGTAGTAATATGTAGCCCATCAGTGCAATATAGCTTCTTGTCCTTCCATGTATTTCCCCATCCTCCTATGTATCTGAAGCCTTCTTGATGACACCAGGCTCTGAGCCATCTATTAAAGTCCTCTGTGTTTTTCACTCTTTGCTCTCCTTTTCCATATGCAGGCAGTATTTCAGAACAAGCTAAAGTCTTTACAAAAGGTTTCACGCCCTCACCAAGCTCCCGAAAAGCTTTCTGTGCTGCAAGTGTGGAGTTGTTGGCCAGGTCATTTGTTCCCAGATGGATAACAACATCAGTGTTAAAATCCTTAGTTTCTTCCTTAATTATAGTCAGTATTTGCCTGGAACTCCTGGTAGCTGAGGATCAGCTGTGACAGCACACTTTTTGACCACCTGTGCCAGATTCCATGAATGACATCACCCATATGTGAGAATATGATGCCTGCTTGTCCTCGGATAAAAATATTTTATCAGGTTAATTACTCTGGCTTACATGTATGATACTGTAAAGTATGCTGGAACTAGAGAATGACATGGGGACAAATTTTTCCCCGTCCCCGCAGGAACACAATTTTCCCGACCTGTCCCCGTGTCGCTGGCCCTGTCCCATTCCTGTAAACTCTGCCTTAACTGCACAAGCCTCGAACACTTATGATTTTTAAATGTTTGAGGCTTGTGCAGATGAGGACAGAGCTTGCAGGAACTGGGCAGGGACAGGAAAAAAACTCGCTGGGACAGGATGGGTAAATGAGTTCCAATGGAGATGGGTAAAATTTGTCTTCATGTCATTCTCTAGCTGAAACCTGTTTGAAAAAGTTTGTATTTATTCAAGTCTTTTACTGAATTACAGAAGTGCTACCAACAGTATGGAGAAATATCTGTGCTACTTGTTTCAAATTGCTTTTTGTCAGATAAATCACAGTTGACCAAAAGGTAAATCCACCCTATCCCCAAGATAAGCACAGCTGTCAGAATTTAAGTATCTTTTTATTTCATTTATATTCTTCTACAATTGACTTAAATTATGCAATAGGTTCACACCAGTCTGAATTTTAGAAAATGAGACAGACCAGTTCCACAGTAGTTTGGTTGGGCAGAGAAATAAGTTCAAGTTATTGAAAACTTTAGCACTTTCCAACCAAATAATTCAATAATTCTGGAAAAAAAAAAAAAATTAGGATTTGAAATAAATAAATAAATATTGTAGGGTACCAACTCACCTCTCAAATTGTTGTGTTTTTTAATTTAGAGGAACAACTTGGTTCCTGCTACTAATTGGTTTGTGTGTTTAACATGTAATGAAGGATGGGCCTGGGTGTCCCTCACTGGCAGCTGATTATTCCCATCTTGCGGTTTTGGAGGGATATAAAGTGCCCGATACTTAGGGGCTGTAAGCTTTTTTGGGTGGGAGCAGTGCCTTCTATGGAGTAAAGCTGATAGAGCTGACTCTTGTCTTGCCGGCTAGGTTTTGAACAAAGAAAATTGCTTCCCTAGCACAAGCCCATCCAAAGCACACAATAAAGAGAAAATTGAGCATTCTACATTTTGAATATGTATTTATAAACTTACTTATTATTTCTTTCTCCAGATAGTATCTCTCTTGATTTAGGTCACTTATTTCACTATCAATGTTCACCTTGTCTTCTTGAATGCTTCTCAACTCAGTATTAAGAGAATCAATCTCTGGTTGCAGATGCTCACAATTTCCTATAGTATTCAACTCATTTTGCCAGTCTTCTATCATCTTATGGGTAGTGATTATTCTCTTCTCTCGGTTTGACTCTTCATCTCTCTTCATCCTCAAAGAATGCTGAACATCGTCAATCTAGGAAAAATATGTGTGTGTAAAAATATGTATATACGTGGAGGGGCATAATAAAAAAAAAGTCTAAATCCCCTTTTGGCCTAAGGCCTTAAACATTGAAAGTAGAAGTAGGGAAAATGTCCATCATCAAAAAAAACGTCCAAAAGGAGGTTTTTTTTTTTATAATGGCCTACCTCTACGTCCAGCTGTTTAAACGCCCAGACCACCACTACGTCTAAACTTACACCATATAATCAACCTAAAAAAAGCCTAAGCCCCAAACGTCCTTCCCCTAAAAGCTGGATTCTGTAACCGGTGTCTGTCAAAAACAACACCGGTTACAGAATCCCACCCCCAACAATCCGGGCAGGAGGGAGCCCAAGCCCTCCTGCCCCGCAGCAACCCCAAACCCCGCAACACGATCAGGGCAGGAGAGAGCCCAAGCCCTCCTGCCCTAGCGAACCGTGACCCCCCCCCCTGCTGACATCGGGGCAAGAGGGAGCCCAAGCCCTCCTGCCCCGCAGCACCCCCGAACCCCCGACTCGATCATGGCAAGAGGGAGCCCAAGCCCTCCTGCCCTGGCAAACTGTGACTCCCCCTGCTGACATCGGGGCAAGAGGGAGCCCAAGCCCTCCTGCACAGCAGCACCCCCAAGCCCCCGACTCTATCATGGCAAGAGGAAGCCCATGCCCTCCTGCCCTGGTGACATCGGGGCAAGAGGGAGCCCAAGACCCTCTTGCCCCATGATCCCCCCCCCTCCCCCGCCGAGTCCAATGGGGCCAGGAGGGAGCCCAAACCCTCCTGGCCCGGCTATCTCCCCCCCCCCCATGATCTGACCAGGAGGGAGCCCAAGGCCTCCTCGCCCGGCGATACCCTCTAACCCCCACTAAAATACAGGCAGGAGGGATCACAGGCCCTCCTGCCCTCGACGCAACCCCCCACGACCTCCCCCGTGAACCCCTGATCGCTCCCCCCCCCCGCCGACCCACGACCCCCCCCCCCCGCCAACCCCATGACATCCACCCCCACCCTCCTTCCCCGTACCTTAAAAATTGTTGGTCGGACAGACGGGTGCCAAGTCCGTCCGTCCGAAAGGCCAGCCATCTCGGGAATGGCTGGCCTTATGGCCTGATTGGCCCAGGCAGCTCAAACCCTGCCCACAGGTCGCGACAGTTTGGGTAGAGGGGTGATCACATCACGGCAGGGGAGATGAAGCATCTCTCCTGCCGCAATGGTTGTGGTGGGTAGGTTGCTGGGCCGCTGAACTGATTACACCAGCCGCCATCAACTCAGCGGCCCCTTTTTCAACACTTATACCTGTTTGACTTGGTCTAAGTCAAAATGTGTAAGTGCCAACTAGGCAACCTGTCAAAATCTTTGGTTATACGTGTTGTACGCCTAGGTGTAGGTCGGCCCACCTCCTGCCCACCACCCGCCCTTTCCCCTCCTCTAAAAATGCCTCTTTTCTCTCTGCATTTAGAGGCAGGGGAAAGGCCTAAGCTGGTTTTAGATACGTCTAAAACCAGCTTTGATTATGGGTACTTGGACGATCAGGCCCTCCAAGTACTCTATTTTTTCTGCAGTACTCTATTTTTTCTGCAGCCCTCACATTTAAAGTTTAATATCTTTTCTTTCTCAAAACTGGCACATTTCAATCACTATATTGAAAATAAAATCATTTTCCCTTCCTTTGTTGTCTGGTGACTTTATTTTTCTGTACTTTCAACTATGTTTCCAGGGCCTTCTTGTCCTTTGACTGTTTTTCTCTCCGTCTTCACTTTCTGCCTTGCATCCATCTTTGCTATTAACTTAATGTTCAATTTTTCTGCTTTCTTTTCAAAATCTACGTTTCCATGTCTTACCTTCCCTTCCTATCTCTCTCTTCTTCCGTCCTATTTCCATGGTCTGGCATCTCTTTCCTTCCTTCCTTTCTCTCCCTCCCTCCTTCCTTCCTTTCCCCTAGTCTGGCATCTGTCTCCTTCCCTTCCCCCATGCCCTGGCATCTCTCCCTCCCCCTCCATGGTCTGATATCTCCTTTCCTTCCCTCCCTCCCATGAACTTGGCTTCTTCTCTTGTTCCTCTCCTCTCCCTTCTCCTTCCTTCCCTCTCTTTCCTCAATTGGATGCAGCAGCAACAGAAGCAACATTTCCCTTCCCCCTTTCCTGTGCAGGAGAGGCATTTCTCTTCCCCTTTCCCTCCCTCTCTCTTTCCCTGTACAGTAGCAGCAGCATTTCCCTAGGGTCCCCCTTTCCTATGTAGCAGAAGCATTTATCTTTCCCCTCCCCTTCCGTTCCCTTCCTTGTGGCGCCGCAGCGTGTCTTGCCGGCTCGCTCCATTCAAAGCCGCGGGTGACGGCTCCTTGTGAGATCCGCACCTGTGTCTGAAGCCTCTCTTATGTTGTGACATCAGAGAGGCTTCCGATGCAGGAGTGAATAGCGCAAGGAGCCGCCAACCCGTGGCTTTGAACGGAACGAGCCGGCCAGACACGCTGCTGCTCCGAAAGGAAGGGAAAGGGGAAGAGAAATGCTGTTGATCGCGTCCAGACCGCGGGCCGCAAATAAAACCTGGAGAGCCACATGCGGCCTGTGGGCCGCGTGTTTGAGACCGCTGGGTTAGACAGACAAGTTTACAAACTAATTGATACACAAGGACTGGAGGGGTAAAGTTACAATTCAATGCTTAGAAATAAAGACAGAACCATGGAGAAAACATAGGGGAGGGAATAGTATAAACCTAAAAGGTAAGGACTTTGTCATTTAAAGGAAATTTAAAGATTAAAAGCAATAGACAATAGAAGTCTGCCCGGTACTTTCTTTAGGTTCCCACTGCTGGAGTTGCCATTTAAGCCTACTCTAGCCTATCCTAACCATCCTGTCACTGGAGCTTCTATCAAAGCCCTCCCCAGCTCATCCTAATCCAAATCACCATATATGGGACACAGACCGTGCAAGATTGCCCAGTACCGGGCATAGTTTGTTTTATACCATTCATTTTCGAATTAGAGATCCTCTATGTTCATTCTACACTTTTTTGAATTCCGTGATATGCATATAGAAATTAAAGTAGTAAGCAAAATATATAAGGTTTTCTACCTGCTTCTCTTTACTCTCCAATGCATCTTGCTTTTGTTTACATTTTTGAGAAGTCTCTTTAATTTCAATACCCTGTAGGATATATATATATAAAAAGGATGTTAATAACAGTGATTTCATCTATAATGGAAGTACTGTTTAAACATTATATCGAATAAACAAGAGCAATTTTGAAATTCCACAGACAACTTGTAGAAGGAAAAAAAAATTCCAGTTATGCTATGTGCAATCTTAAGAGTACTAAACGGATTACAAGAAACATATTGTTCCATAGAATTTTGTAGAGTTAAATATGTTACAAAGAACTATGCTACATAAAGGGCTCCTTTTACTAAGCCGCGTTAGGGCTTTAACGCATGGAATAGCGCACACTAAATTGCTGCCCGCACTAGACCTTAACGCCAGCATCGAGCTGGCGTTAGTGCTAGCCGCGTAGCGTGGGTTTAGCAGGCACTAAAATGCTGCGTGCGCTAAAAACGCTAACGCAGCTTAGTAAAAGGAGCCCAAAGTTACCACATTATACATAAAGTCTGAGGTAATATATCATAAATAGCAGTAGCACATTAATACTGTCTTTGCTTCGAGTGACTTGTATTATCAATCAATTTTCTTTGGACCCCTGGTAGGGATTTCTTAAAAAGCCATGTTTGTAGATTTTTGCAAATAGTGTGTACTGTATATACTCGAATATAAGTCGAGACCCCATTTCCCCCAAAAAGGAGGAAAAATGGTTGACTCAAATATAAGTTGGGCAGCTTAATATTCAAGTGCCCTGCCCTGTCAAGCTCTGCATCCAGCCCCCTTCCCTCCATCTCCTATCAGGCACTGCACCCAGCCCCCTTCCCTCCCTCCTTCCCCTGTCAAGCTCTGCACCCAGCACTCTTCCCTCCCCTCCCTCCCCTGTCAGGCACTGCACCCAGCACCCTTCCTTCCTTCCTTCCCTCCCCTGCCAGGCTCTGTACCCAGCACTCTTCCTTCTCTCCCTCCCATCAAGCTCTGCACCCAGTACCCTTTCTTCCTTCTCTCCCCTGCCAGACTCTGCACCAAGAATCCTTCCTTGCTTCCCCTGTCAGACTATGCATCCTCCCTCCCAGGCTCTGCCCTCTGCCTCCCCTCCCTGCCCTATCCTCATAGTTCTGCCGATCCCTGTTGGAGGTGCAGCAGGCAGAAGCAAATTTTCTGAACTCCTGCCCCCCTGCTAACCAGCTGCGATGATCCCGTTTCTTCAGCTGAGCGGCACGAGCAGCAGCACAATTTGGCGCTGATTCTCAGCGCTGAGCATACCACTTACATCTATAACAGACTGGAACATGAGGGGCCAGGGAAGAACTACAATATTTGAGAAAAAGAATAAAGGTATCGCCCTCGATTCCACCCAAGAGGAGGCTACTCCACTGGTCGAATGTGCTTTCAACAACATTGGCAGTTGTTTGTAGCAGACAATGGTGGAGGAGATCGGTGTCCAAATCCACCAGGAAATTGTGGCCTTGGAAGCTGGACTGCTTTGGGTTGACTCTTTGATTAGGACAAAGAGATAGTTCATTAGACGAAACTCATTAGTCACTTCCAGGTAACACAAAAGAACTCTGCAGACATCCAGCAGCTTTAATGCCTTGTCTTTTTTCTTAGAACCCTAGGTTGAAAGGTTGGTAGCCTGAACTCCTGGTTGATATAAAATGCAAAATGGAAGGTACTGTACACAAGATTACTCCCATTTCTGTGATCCTCAGAAACGGTTCTCTGTATGACAAAGCTTACAATTCTGAGACTCCTCTGGCCAAGGTAATTGCAAGTAGGACCACCACTTTGATCGTAAGATCCATAAGAGAAACTTCCTCCAAAGGCTCATACAGGGCCCTCTGAAGACCCTATAACACGATGTTGAGATTCCAGGAAGGTATCTCGGATCAGCAGCCTAAGCCTTAAGGCTCCTTTGAATAATCTAATGTCTGGATGAGCAGCCAGGAAGACTCACTTATCTTGGCCTCTAAAGCAAGCCAGGCCTGCCATCTGCACCTTAAGGAACATCACTGCTCATCCCTTGTAGGGCCTCTTGAAGGAAGGCCAGTACTGGCAATACTGGGGCTTTCTTGGGCTCCAAATTCTCCTTATTGCACCAGCACTGAAAAGGATCTCATGCCTTGGCATATGCCAAAAGAATGGTTTCTTGGCCTTCAGTAAGGTAGTAACAACCACTTCTGAATATCCTTCTTGGCTAGAGCCGCGTGCTCAAGAGCCATGCATTAGATTGAAGCAACCTAGATCTTCTAGAACAATCAATCCCTGTGTGAGCAAGTCTGAATACACCTGGAACTGGAGACATCGGGGGCATCTGACGCTCAATCTAATGGCAACAAGCACCTCTGTTTTTCAGCCAAAGATATGAGACCAAAAGTGCAAGGCTTGAGCATGGCGTTTCCTCCATGGCCCCTGATGGGCTGGGTGGTCCATTGCATAGCTTCTCACCCAAGGAGAGTGATCCTCATGGCCCCATATTGGCTCAGGTGTCCTTGGTATGCAGATAGCAGCCTGTTCCGAGCACTGACTCTTCCTGTTGACCACCGCTGCTGTTGCTTTGGGAGGCCTATAAGGAAATTAGAAAGTCATGGGATAGGAGGTAATGTCTTATTATGGATTAAGAACCGGTTGAAAGACAGAAAACAGAGAGCAGGTTTAAATAGTCAATATTCTCAATGGAGAAGGGTAAATAGTGGGTTCTCCGAGGGTTTGTGTTGGGACCGCTGCTTTTTAACATATTTATCAGTGATCTAGAGATGGGAATAACTAGTGAGATAATTAAATTTGCTGATGACACAAAGTTGATCAAAATTGTTAAATCGCAAAAGGATTGTGAAAAATTGCAAGAGGACCTTGGGAGTCTGGGCATCAAAATAACAGATTACATTTAATGTGAGCAAGTGCAAAGTGATGCATGTAGGAAAGAAGAACCCAAACTATAGCTACGTGATGCAAGGTTATATATTAGGAGTCACTGCCCAGGAAAAGGATCTAGGTGTCATTGTTGAGGATATGTTAAAACCCTCAGCTTAATATGTGGCAGTGGCTAAGAAAGCAAATAGAATATTAGGAATTATCAGGAAAGGAATGGAAAACAAAGATAAAAATGTTATAATGCCTTTGTATCGCTCTATGGTATGGCTGTCCCTCAAATACTGTGTGCAATTCGATTGAACTAAAAAAAAAAAAAGATATAGCAGAATTAGAAAAGGTACAGAGAAGGGCAATGAAAACGACAAAAGGAATGGGACGACTTCCCTATGAGAAAAGGCTAAAGTGGCTAGGACTTCTCAGCTTGGAGAACAGACAGCTCAGGGATGCCATGAAAGAGCTCTATAAAATACTGAGTGGAGTGGAAAGAGTATTTGTGAATCACTTGTTTACTAGTACTGGGGGCATACGATGAAGTTACTAAGTGGTAGATTTAAAACAAACCGGAGAAAATATTTCTTCACACAACATGAAATTAAACTCCGGAATTTATTGCTAGAGAATGTGGTGAAATCAATTAGCTTGGAAAGGTTTGGATAAATTCCTAAAAGTGAAGTCCATAGGCCACTATTGAGTTGGCTTGGGGAAATCTACTTATTTTTAAGATAAGCAGCATAAAATCTGTTTTATTACTTGGGATCTAGCTAGTTACTTGGGACCTAGATTGGCCACATAAAAACATAACATAACATAAAATCAATATCTAGACCGCATTACCTTTAAAAGTTCTATGCAGTTTACAAAAGAGTAAATAAATACAGTCAAACCTCGGTTTGCGAGTAATGCGGTTTGCGAGTGTTTTGCAAGACGAGCAAAACACTCCCGCAAATCTTAACTCGCAAAATGAGTGTTGACTCGCTAAACGAGCTCTCAGCTATGGTGGCCCAGGGGTGGGTACCTGCCTGTGGGTGCTGCAGCCCTTTCAGCATGGTAGCTTCCTTCCCTCGGGGTCCCCGTGCGGCTGCCCTCCCACTTCAGCCGATGCCTCTGCTGTCCAACAGCGCCTCCCGGCTTCCGATTCAAGCCAGCCGCCATCCTGCAGAAGCATGCGCAGGACCTCTCAACTCCTGAGTCAAGCCAGCAGCCACTCCGACAACACACGCATCACATACAAGCACGCATGACGTCCTGTGTGCTTGTACATGGTGCTCGTGTTGTCGGGGCGATGGCCAGCTTGACTCGGGAGTTGAGAGGTCCTGCGCATGCTTCTGCAGAATGGCGGCCGGCTTGAATCGGAAGCCGGGAGGCGCTGTTGGACAGTAGAGGCATCGGCCGAAGTGGGAGGGCAGCCGCACGGGAACCATGAGGAAAGGAAGCTACCATGCTGAAAGGGCTGCAGCACCAACAGGCAGGTACCCACCCCTGGGCCACCATAGCAAACTTTGGTTGTAGAACGAATCTTGAGTTTGCATTATGGCCTATGAGGAACTTTGCCTTAATATACGAGTGCTTTGGCTTATGAGCATGCTTCTGGAACGAAGTATGCTCGTAAACCAAGGCACCACTGTATACAACAAATGAGAAAAAATAAAAATTTAACAGCCCAGAAAGTTTGAAAATAGATAGGTTTTCAATTGTTTTCTAAAATGAAAATAAGAAGCCGAAGAAAATAATAAAGGTTTAAAATCCTTATCTCACGCTGCAGCCTAGTAGGAAAGCATTCGATTGTGATATCTCTTAAGTTTACAACCCTTCACCATTGGGAAAGTTAGTAAAGCTTTACCACTGGAAACAGGATACTGGACTTGATGGACCTTTGGTCTGTCTCAGTATAGCAATTCTTATGTTCTTGAGTGGGATCTAACTGGTTCATTCAAAAGTTTACAATCCAGTCCAGACTCTGCAAAGTTTACACAACTGCCGCCACTGTCCTTTCTCTCTCTTTTTGAGAGGGGGCTCTCATGAGCCAGTCGACTAGATAAGGATGAGCCAGCTAGCCCACCCAGTGGAGATAAACTGCTACAACCACCGTCACCTCGATGAACTTCTGGGTTACCACTGCCAGCTCAAATGTTAGCACTGAGAACGGATAGTGATTCTCCAACACATGAAATCTGAGGAACTTTTTGTGTGCCGGGAAAATCAGAATGAGACGAATTAGCCTCTTTCAAATCCAGGGTGGCTAGAAACTCTCCCAGCTGGACCGCTGCAATGGCAGATTTCACCATCTCCATCCAGAATCACGGAACCTTCTGGGCCAAATTGACGTGTTTGAGATCCAGAATGGGCCTCCAGTCATCAGAATCTTTCTTGGGCACAACAAAGTATATCAAGTATCTGCCCAAGCTAAAGTGTTCTTCCGGAACTGGTTCTATGGCTTGAATACTCAGCAATGGACTGCCTGATCCACCAGAGAATTCATGAACCAGTTGGACAGACGGTATGCATACTCTACCTTGTAACCTTCTTTGACAAATCCAAGACCCCAAGATCTGTTGTTATGCTTTCCCAAGCTTCCAGAAAGTCCGAGAGCCAACCTTCAATTTTCTGAAGGGCAGCTGGAGGTCTGGCATCATTGTGGCTTCTTGGCTGCTGTTGTGGCCCAGGAACCTGTATTTTGAATTTTCCAGCTACCGGAATATCTCTGTCTGGAATCTTGATAGGTCCTCCAAGACAAGCCTCCTGAGGCGTACTGGCGAAAAAGTCTGGAGCCCAGAAAGGAGCTCCAGTTCTGGCTTCTAGCCACTTCTGCTGTCCGGTAAGGACTTGGGACGATGATCTTGCACACTAGCCATAAGATCATCAAGGCATTTGCTAAAAAGCATCTATTCCTTGAAGGGGAGCCTAAGTGTAGCCTTGAAGATTGAATCGCCCTCCGACTATCTGATCTACAGCATGCTTCGGGCAGAGATGGAATAAGTGGAGACTCTTGCCATGATTTTAATTTCATCATAAAGTGTGTCAAACCACATAGTCCACCCTTGCCTGCCCAAGCTGAGGTAATGGCTCACCGCTGTCACGTCCAGGGTTCGCAATCATGAATATCAGGCATGTGCTACAAAAGCAGCATCTGATGCCACCTTAAATTCTAGGGTCAGGGCTTCAAACTGACTCCTGAAGACCATGTCCACTCTGCAGTCCCTTGTATTCTTCAGCATGACTCCTCCACTGGGTAAGGATGTACGTTTAGTCACCTGTGACATCAGATGACTACCTTTAGCATAGCAAACATTTGCTGGAACTCTTGATCCATATGATACACTTCTCCCTCAATATTCGGGGGGGTTAGGGGAAGAGCCGGCTCACGAATATTTAAAAAAACGCGAATAATATTCGGGCCGGTTCTGACCAACCCCCTGCCTTCCCCCTGAATCCTGGACCTTACCTTAAGCCCTCTGGTGGTCTAGCGGGCTTTTGGGGCAGGAGCAATCTTCCTATGCTCCTGCCCCAGGTAAATCACTCATAGGAAATGGCTGCCGTGAGCGCCCATCTTTCCTATGAGTGATCTGCACGGGGCAGGAGCGTAGGAAGATAGCTCCTGCCCTGAAAGCCCGCTAGACCACGAGGTAAGGTTCCGGGGAGTCTCAGAGGGCTTAAAAATAGCCCCAAAAAATTAAAATCGCTTTTTAAAAAAAAATCGCAAATAACCAAATCTGCAAATACTGAAAACGTGGATTCGAAGGGAGAAGTGTATAGCCTTGTCATGGCTTTCACCCCTTTGAGGGAGCCTTCTGGGACCTCTAAGGACTCTGTAACCAGGAGTATCTTGTCTGGGTCCCATGGAAAGGACATGGGCTGAGATTAGAGAGTTGCGCGGGGACAGAAATCCCACCCGTCCCCACCAAAATCCCACCCGTCCCCGTGAAGAATCCCACCTGTCCCTGCGAGGAATCCCTCCATCCCCGTGAGGAATCACCTCTGTCCCCATCCATCCCCGCGAGGAATCCCCTCCGTCCCAGCCCATCCCTATAAACTTCAGAAATAGTTATTTCATTTAATTATGCTATTGAATTAAAGGCTCTGGTAGAAACCCATTTACAAATAAGCAGAGACTTTATTAATTTGGAAATATTAATTGGGAAGAATACACATTTTGTAAATGGGTTTCTACCAGAGCCTCTAATGTAAATATAACATATAAATAAATACTCAGCCCACTGCCTTACTCATTAAGTTTACTTCTTCTTAACTTGTCAAACTTTTATTTTGTTTTTTTACAAATCAAAGAGGACCAATCTGGAAATAGCATGTCTTTATATTAATTTCTTGAATAAAGAGACTTAGAATTACTGCTTACTATTTCCCTAATTAGGGCAGGAAAGAGGAAAGCTTGTATTGGGATTTTATTTATATTTATGTGATGTGTTGTACTGTTAAAAACGAAATATAAAATGTAAATTGCTTTGAGTCCCTTATTAGAGGGAAATGGTGATTCAAAAAAAAGAAAATGAAATTATGCAGTCCAGTATGTCCAGTGAAAACCCAAATGATGGGTGGATGGATCTTTTCAGATATTTTAAAAATGTTTATCTCACACTATCCAACCATTCTAGGTGGGTTACAGTTTGAGCATACATAAACTCGTTTAAATAAAAACACATTCCATATAAACATGATAACCCTTGAATTTTTCCTACCTGCCCTGCCGCAGCACACAGCCGACTGGAAGTCTTCCCGATGTCAGCGCTAACGTCGGAGGGAGGGAGGGCTTTGCTTAAGCCCTCCCTCCGACGTCAGCGCTGATATCGTGGAAGATTTCTGATCAGCTGTGTGCTGCAGCAGGGCAGGTAGGAAAAAGAAAACGAGCCTCGCGGCTCGAGTTTGCATCTAACCCCGCAGGATCCCCGCGACCCTAAGAGGCATCCCCACGGGATCCCCGTGACCCTAGGGGGCATCCCCACAGGATCCCCGTGACCCGAAGGGAGAACCCGCGAGATCCCCGCGGGTCCCACGGGATTCCCGTCGTCCCCGTTCCCGTGCAGCTCTCTAGCTGAGATCTGACCAGGCTCCAAAAAGAACACTGAGATGACTGGGGCTGAGGTGGATCATCTTGAGCCCACAAAAAGACTCGGTAATAATGTCTGGCAAGGCTGAAGACTTGAACAACCACCATATGGAGGGATCTTCTCCCAGGTCCACAGTCGGAACTCCATCTTGATCCTCAACATAGGAGGCCGAATCTGAAACCATGCTTTGAGACAGTAAGGGGATCAAGACTGAACGTTCGTCCCCTGAATCCGTCTGACTGACAATGAGTCATGGAGAAGCACCACTCTCATAGAGGAAGCACTCTGAGGACTCTTAGAGGCGTGCACCAAGGGTCACTCTTCAGCGGACTTAAATTGCATATTTTGGCCGTGCACATACATCTGCCAGATTAGATTAATGACCTCTGGGGTAAAGGCCTTAGTATGCAACTCTCCTTCCCCTTTAGAAGGGAGGAGATGCCTCTTCTTTGGCTGTGGAGCCTCTGCGCCAGTTTGCACCAGGGCTCCTGAGGAAGTTTTTGCTCCCCTAACAGGCTCAAAAGTCACGTGCCATGCCCCAGAGGCTGCATAGGAGCTAAACTTGAAGTCCCCGCTTCGAGCAACGCGACACGTGGCACAAGAGCACTCTTCTGCTGTGCAACCATTGCAAACAAAGCATTATATAAGGTATCAGAGTCAGAGGACTCCATCACTGGCACTTTCGAAGCAAAATGAAGTGTTTTGGAGAAGTTTGAGAACATAGAAAAGAAAATCAGGAAAATCCAAAATGGCTGCCGCTGGTAAATTTTAGTGCTAAAAAACAGCTTAAAATCACCTCAGGGCTGACCAAAAACAGGAGTTTAGGGGAGTTCAGACCAAGGCCCTAGCTGTAGAAATGGATAAAACCAGCTTTTGAAGAGCCCCCGATTTTTCCTATATAGGCTGTCACAGCCTTATCCATAGACCATGTGCTTGGAAATGGTGTTGCTGCTACCTGCTTTAGCTCCTCTCAGGTGTAGCTGTTCTAGGAGAGGCCCTCTGCTTCCAGTCACTCAGCATCTTCACTGGAATTTTCAGGCTGCCAGTCAGACATTCATCACGACAAAAGAGAGGGGGAGATGAAACGCAGTCTGTACCATGACCGCCCTGAAGGAACACTATTAGCACCTAAACAGCCTACGCTCCAGCCCCTGATCAAGTCTAAGGTTCAAACAAACACCAGAGAAACGGACTCTGGACTCCACTAATCTTCAAGAAGCTGGATGAAACAGGTCCCCCAACTGCAGATTTTAAATCTGCCCCTCTCCATGCAGGCAGAGTAGACCTTTATCAAAAGGGATCTCTGATTTTACGAAAAAGATCGTGACTAGAGCGAAAAACCGCAAAACCATCACAAACTAAAAAAGAAATAAACCAAGCAGATCAGAAGACATTTTTCATGCTCGCCTGCAGAAACAGAACAGAAGGGGGCAGCATACTCCTGGGAGAAAGGTTTTGAAAGCTGTGATTGACATCTTTCTACAGTATGATTGTGAGAATAGACAGAGTACTCTAAGGTTCAGCATACCATTTCTATTGCACTGGAAAAACCCTGTTATGTTAGTATTCTACTGAGGTGTCTTTTCTTTTACAAAATAGGCACCACATGTGTACCCTGTTATAGAATTGTCCTTCAAGTGCATTGCTATTGACTGATTTTTTATTTGTTTTAAAGTACGTTGACTACTTGCATAGATTAAGGATGTTTTATTGGAATCCTCAGAGAGCTACAAGGATCAGTGCAATACAACTGCTCTTAAATAAATTTCTCTCCTGCATCACTCATTAAGGAGATTCTAAAAAGTCAATTGATTTGCATGCCCTCACACGACCAATGAGGCCTGGGATTTGTACACTTCTACTTTGAAGTACTATATGATGACAAGCAATAGAAGGTAAAATTATGGTCATACCTGTTAATTTTCTTTCCTTTAGAAGCAGCAGATGAATCCAGAGACTAGTGGGTATAGCTCACATCGACCAGCAGGTGGAGATAGAGAACTGATTAACAGTTGGCCTTAAAGCCTGGTGTTCTTTCTGTTGATTCAGTTATGCACTTTGCCCAAGCATCCCGAAAGGAGAATGAGCAGCCACAAACTCCATTCCAGTAAAAAATGTGTCTTTCTCTTCTGAAGCCCATTGATATTTTCTCGTTTTTCGTTTCTTGTTTATTTTATTTATTTATTTATTTTTTTTTTCTTTTTTCAGTCATGAAATAATACACTTACCAACCATAGCCCCGGCTAACCTAATGACCTAAACACCCTACACACAGCCCGTGCACTTGGGGAGGGGCTCTGGATTCATCTGCTGCTTCTAAAGGAAAGAAAATTAACAGGTATGACCATAATTTTACCTTCCATAGCAAAGCAGCAGATGAATCCAGAGACTAGTGGGATGTAGCAAAGCAAACTCAAACTGGGTGGGACGCCAATGCCGCCTCTGCCAGCACTGCCGCGCCAAAACTCGCCTCTGAACGGGCTGCTACATCTAAACGATAATGCTTTGAAAAAGTATTCCCTGACGACCAAGTGGCCGCCCGGCAAATCTCCTCTAAAGACATCCCCCCGGACTCCGCCCAAGATGTAGCCAAAGCCCGAGTGGAATGAGCATGAAGGTGCTCCGGAACCTTCTTCCCTGACAACACATACGCCGAAGCAATAGCGTCCTTGACCCAACGCGCAATGGACGCTTTAGACGCCGCCATCCCTTTGTTTTTACCCGCGAACGCGACAAAGAGATGGTCCGACCGGCGAAAAGCATTCGTCACCTCCAAATAATGGAGAAGCATACGGCGGACATCCAGGAGCCGCACCGACAAAAAACGCTTCCCCCAATCCTCCTTCCTGAAGGATGGCAGAAACAGACTCTGGTTCACATGAAAGGACGAAATAACCTTAGGCAGGAAGGACGGCACCGTACGCACCGTCACCCCAGCCTCCGAGAAACGCAAAAAGGGTTCCCTGCAAGAAAGCGCTTGCAGCTCTGATACTCGCCTTGCTGAAGCCATCGCCACCAAAAAAAACTGTTTTTAGTGTGACATCTTTCAAAGTGGCCGCGGACCGGGGCTCAAAAGGTGCCCCCTGCAATTTCCCAAGGACGAGTTTAAGGTTCCAACTTGGACAAATTCGCTTAACCGGCGGCCGGATATGTTGAACCCCCTTGAGGAAACGTACCACGTCCGGCTGTGATGCGAGAGCCGAGCGAGCCACCCGGCCCCTGTAACAGGCAATGGCCGATACCTGAACCTTTAAAGAGTTATATGCTAACCCTTTCTCTACGCCCTCCTGCAGGAACGCCAGAATAGCCGGCAGAGAAGCCTGGAAAGGCGCAATTCCGTGTCTGCCGCACCATGCCTCAAAGATCCTCCAGACCCTCGCATAGGAGGCTGACGTTGAAATCCTCTTAGCCTTAAGCAGGGTGGAAATCACCCGGTCTGAATAGCCCTTCTTTTTCAGCCGTGACCTTTCAATAGCCAGGCCGTAAGACCAAAGCGGCCCGGATCTTCCATTAATATTGGACCCTGAGTTAGCAAGTCCGGAGTTACCTGGAACGCTACCTGCTCGCCTACCGACAGCAGCATCAGATCCGCGTACCATGGCCGCCGTGGCCAATCCGGAGCCACCAGGATTACTCTGCCTTGAAAGCGAGCGATGCGTTGCAACACCCGCCCTATCATGGGCCAAGGCGGGAATACATACAGAAGGGAATTCGGAGGCCATGGGAGAGCTAATGCGTCCACCCCTTCCGATCCCTGTTCCTTGCGTCTGCTGAAGAACCGAGGCACCTTCGCATTGCGGGAAGAGGCCATGAGATCCATCTCTGGCCACCCCCATCGACGGACTAGCAGGCTGAACGCTTGAGCCGACAACTCCCATTCTCCCGGATCGAGAAGAGTTCTGCTGAGGAAGTCCGCTTGTACGTTTTCGTGCCCTGCAATGTGGGCCGCCGACAGAAGCGGAATCTGCCCCTCTGCCCACCGAAACAAAAGTCTTGCCTCTTCGGCTAACTGCGGGCTCCGGGTACCCCCCTGACGATTGACATACGCGACCGCCGTGACACTGTCCGAAAAGATCCTGGTCGGTCTGTCCTGAACTAGGGTCTGAAAAGCCCGCAGCGCCAACCGGATCGCTCTTAATTCCAGTAAGTTTATGGGCCATTGAGCCTCCTGGGAAGACCACCTTCCCTGCACCGACGTGTGCATGCACTGGGCTCCCCAACCCTGCAGGCTGGCATCCGTTGTAACCACCACCCAATCCGGTGTGGCCAACGGCATGCCCCTCCAAAGATGCCCGTCCTGGAGCCACCAGCGCATGCTTTGAGCCGCTCGAGGACTCCACTGGAGACGCACATTGTAGTTCAGAGAAGCTGGAGACCAGCGAGAGAGCAGAGACTGCTGTAAGGGTCTCATGTGGCTCCGGGCCCAGGGAACCACCTCCAGAGTCGCCACCATGGAGCCCAGTACCTGCACATAATCCCAAACTCGAGGTCTGGGCGACCCGAGAAGGAGGCGAATTTGCGCCTGCAATTTCTCCCCCCAATCTCGGGGTAGAAACACCTTCCCCAGAGCCGTAACGAACCGCACCCCCAGATGCACCAAAGACTGCGATGGGGACAAAACACTCTTGGGAAAGTTGACAATCCACCCCAACGACTGAAGGAGAGAGATCACTCTCTGCGTCACCGACAAACTCTCCTGCCGGGACGAGGCGCGGATCAACCAATCGTCCAAGTAAGGGTGTACCCGAATCCCTTCCTTGCGTAGAAAAGCGGCTACCACCACCATGACCTTGGAAAACGTGCGGGGAGCCGTCGCCAGGCCAAAGGGCATTGCCCGAAACTGAAAATGATGGCCCAGAATCGCAAACCGCAGATACCGCTGGTGCGGAGGCCATATCGGAATATGGAGGTACGCCTCCTTGAGATCGAGAGACGTGAGGAACTCTCCTGGTCTTACCGCCGCAATAACTGAGCGCACCGTTTCCATTCGGAAATGGCGCACGCTGAGGAATCTGTTGACTCCTTTGAGATCCAGCACTGGTCTGAAGGACCCCCCCTTCTTTGGGACAATGAAGTATAGGGAATAGATCCCGTGGCCTACCTCTTCCGTGGGCACCGGTACCACCGCCCCCAGATCGAGCAGCCCCTGAAGAGTCCTGCGGACCTCGGATCCCTTGGCCTTGCCACGGCACGGGGACACCAAGAAAGAATCTACGACGGGAGCGGCGAACTCTAATTTGTACCCTTCGTGAACAATGTCCAATACCCATTGGTCGGACGTGACAGTGGCCCACTCCGCCCGGAATGCCGAAAGCCGACCCCCTAGGGGCAGGGCGGAGGGAGCCAAGCCCCCGTCATTGTGGAGGGCGACTGGCTGGGGTACGGGCTGACTGCCCTGAAGAGGGTCTTGCCGCACGAAAGGAACTTCTCTGCTGAAACCGAGGTCTCGAAGCAGAGAACGGGCCAGATGCAGACCTGGAAAAAGGTTTACCAGCCCTGGCCCGCCTAACATCCCGGAAACGTGGTCTAGACGATGCGGCCCTTACCGGGGGCCTAGCCCTGTCCTCCGGTAAACGCTGCGTTTTGGTATCCCCAAAATCTTTTACCAGTTTATCCAACTCCGCTCCAAACAATAAACCCCCTCTAAACGGGAGTCTCACCAGCCGGAGCTTGGACGCTGCATCGGCCGCCCAGTGACGGAGCCACAAGGACCTGCGGGAAACCACAGACAGAGACATCTGTTTCGCAGACGCCCGAACAATATCATACAAGGAGTCCGCCAAATAAGCCAAGCCGGACTCCAAATCAGCCAGTTCCGAAGGGATAGTACCTCCAGACTCCAGCAATCTATCGGTCATCCCTTGTGACCACTGCAGACAAGCCCGCGCCGCGTAAGAACTGCAGATTGCGGCCTGTAAGGTAACTGCAGCCACTTCAAAGGACATCTTTAGGGAAGCTTCAATCTTTCTATCCTGTGCATCCTTGAGTGTCACGCCCCCTTCTACCGGCAAGGTAGTTCTCTTAGTCACCGCTGCCACCAGAGCGTCCACCTTAGGCAATCTAAACCTGTCCAGTTCGGACGGTTCGACCGGATACAAGAGCCTCATGGCCCTTGCTACCCGCAAACTGGCCTCCGGCGCCTCCCATTGCGCCGAGATCAGCTCCTGCATGGCCTCATGTACCGGAAAGGCCTTAGACGGCCTACGGGTACCTGCCATCAGGGGGTTACCGGACCCCGTGGCATCTTCCTGAGCAATGTTCAAACTCTGCAAAGCTTTTGAAATAAAAGAAGAAAGCTCCTCTCTATGGAACAACCGGATAGCCGTAGGGTCATCCCCCTCCCTACCCGGGATACTCTCCGTGTCCCAATCCAATAGCTCCCCTTCCTCCAATGACTCAGGCAGGGAGAAAGGAGATCTGGGCAAAATATCCACTGCCTCCGCAGACACTAGCCTGCGCTTCTTAGCCCCCTGCGACTGCCCCGGGGACCCTGCTGCCCCTACCGTGGGTCTAGCCTCTGTCCCCTCCCCCCCGTAGAGGTAGAGGGCACCGCAAGGGACCGCCCGGCCCCCAGCCCCGGCTGGGTAGGCTGCGAGCGCTGTAATTGAAATGCCTGATGGAGCAACAGCACAAAGTCGGGCGAAAATGCCCCCCAGCTAAGAGGCACTCCCCCGCCCTGCTCCGAGCCGAGGGGAGGGGCCGTGCCTGCCTCCAGCGCTGACGCCTGTTCCCCCGCCGCCTCACTCTTGTCCTCCGTGGCCGAGTCCTGCAGCAACCCTGCATCGGCTCCAAGCGGCGGGGACATTGCGCAAGACTCCCGCACCCGGGACATGGCCGCCTCGCAAGCCGCCAAAAACGGGTCGTCTGCCTGTGCTTCCAAGCACCCGGCAGAGCAAAGACCCGCCCGTGTTCGGCGCTTTCCACAGCGCGAACACAGCTGACTAACTTCTGCAGCCATCCCCCCTCGGCCTGAACAAACAGCTCCGACGCGGTTTTTCTTTTTTTTTTTTTTTTTCTCACACACGCGGCGAACGCCGCCGAATGACGACTCCGCCCCCCTAGACGCCCGGCACCCGGGAAAACGCGACCACACACGAGAAGGAAAGAAAACACTCACCCGGACAGCCGCTTACCCCCGAAGCCAGGCAATCATTGGTAAATGTACTGCATGCCGAGTGAAGCACAGCACGGCTCAGTACAAGCAGGAAGGCCCCTTTTTTTTTTTTTTTTTTTTTTTTTTTTTTAACTGGAATGAAGAAGCCAGCCACTCCTGCACCTGGAAAGGAACCCCTCTATCCAACGGAGGGGAGGGTGGAGCAGGGACCTGGGAGGGCCCAGGTGTACCTCCCAAAGCCGGCACCAAACAGCCAGGCACCCCCACCTACTGAAGAGAACTAGTCTCAACAGAGGAATCCTACCGGAACACCACTTCAATCTATCCTGCAGCAGGCAGAGACCAGGAGCTAGAAGGATAGCTCCAACCCTGCTGGGAGATAGAGCAAAACTGAATCAACAGAAAGAACACCAGGCTTTAAGGCCAACTGTTAATCAGTTCTCTATCTCCACCTGCTGGTCGATGTGAGCTATACCCACTAGTCTCTGGATTCATCTGCTGCTTTGCTATGGAAATAGTAGATATTATCAAAGAGGCTATACTTAAGTTGAACTTGAAATCTTACCTTATCCTTCATTTTGGTATCCATGTTCTTGCATTGTTTTTCAATTTCCTGGATTTTGTGCAACGTGGGTGCCTGCATTTCTTTTAGCCGCTTCAGCTCTTCTTTTAGATGATCACGACTTTGTTTCACCTCCTCATATTGCTTGCGAACATTTTCATATTCCTTATCACAATATTGACAGAAAAGGTTAAAAATACCGGAAGCATCCAAGTAAAATACTGCTAATAATGTTAATACCCAGGACAAATAATACTTGGGTCAATATTCAAAACAATTTAACTAAGCACAATAGGTTTCTGCCCAATTAAATGTAAGTGGTTCACTATGTGGCACTGACTGGTTAGGAGTCAGGAGTTATGCAGGCATCAGTGATATTCATTACAAGTGCCCACATAGCTAACTGGGCATGTAGAACAACATACAGTGGAACCTTGGTTTACGAGCATAATTCGTTCCAGAAGTATGCTCGTAAACCAAATTGCTCGTATATCAAAGCTAGTTTCCCCATAGGAAGTAAGGGAAACTCGCTTTGATTCATTCCACCTCCTCCTCCCCCCCCCCCGAGGCTACCGGCGCTGCTCCATTCCCTCCCCCTTGAGGCCACCGACGCTGCTCCATACCCCCCCCCCGCGATCCGGCATCCCCCCAGCGAACCAGCATCCTCCCCCCCACTTGCGTCGCCCCCCTCCCCCGCGATCCTACATCCCCCCCCCTGAGCACCACAATGACATCGCTTACCCCGATTGGGAACCGGCACCAGTCCCAATGCACAGGAGATGCCAGTGCCTGAAGATCCTCCCTCTTCTGGCCTGGGCTGGGCGGTGCGATGGAGATCCTCCCTCTTCCCTGTGCTGGACTGGACTGGGCTTTGAGCATTTGCGCATGCTCAAAGCCTTCTGGTCTCATTCTCTCCGAGATTCTGAATCTGAGAATCTCGGAGAGAGCGAGACCAGAAGGCTTTGAGCATGCACAAATGCTCAAAGCCCAGTCCAGCCCAGCACAGGGAAGAGGGAGGATCTCCGTCGCACCACCCAGGCCAGTAGAGGGAGGATCTTCAGGCACTGGCACCTCCTGTGCATTGGTGCTGGTGCCCAATCAGGGTAAGCGATGTTGTTGTGGTGCTCGGGGGGGATGTAGGATCGCAAGGGGCGGGACGACGCAAGCGGGGGGGGGATGCCGGATCGCTGGGGGGGATTCTGGATTGCGGGGGGGGTGGCGCTCGTAAACCGAGTCAAACTTGGTTTCCGAGGCACCGATTTTGCGAATGTTTTGCTCGTCTTGCAAAACACTCACAAACTGGTGTACTCGTAAACCGAGGTTTGACTGCAAAAGGCACTTCTAACTCTGCAGTTAGTCATTGCTGTACCAGCACAGCTATTATCAGCTGCATAACTTTCAGCCACCACCAAAGACCCAGATATTCAGTGCTGATGCCCACACAGGGTTTGGTACTGATATCTGGGTCTAATTCATCTACGGATGGTCAGCATTTAAAGCACTACCACGCCTACTTTTTCTGATGAATGTTAATGGAATTGTGGACGTCTTGTTTGTAGAATAGCATCCAGCATTTAGATATCTAAGTTCCAATTAATGCTTGTTAAAGTCATTAATTGACCTTATTATCCACTTTATTTGGACGCCTAATGTCAGTAAATGTCCACATTTTGGACACCTAAAGCTAGACGTCCTTTACAGAATCTAGGCCTTAGTTCATAACTGTGAGGGGGCATTCATATGTGTGGTATATGGGCAGTTATATAACATTCACAACTTACAAAATTCTATCAGTTGCACTAATCTAACACCAGGTATGCACACTTACAACAAGTGGAAGACTTGTTGTAAGTGGACATATCTATATATCGGCATACCAACCAGCTTTGTGTTAGTATTCTATAAACTATATAAAAGAAAAGAATGTGTCAGATCAATGGCAATGAATTAAGAAGAATAGTGTTGGGAGGGAGGGTGGGTTATGGGTTTATATATATATACAATTGTTATTATCTTGATGGATTATCAAGTGTTGTTTTTGAGCCTATGTATGATCTTTCTTGTACACTTGTTGAATGATTAAAAAAGAATAAAGAATTTTTAAAAAAAAGGCAATTTGATTTTTGCTATAAGCATAACATTGAAACATTATTAATCTAAAAAAAGAAGCACTAGCTGCCACCTACCTGAAAGCATAAGAACATAAGAATAGCCTTACTGGGTCAGACCAATGGTCCATCAAGCCCAGTAGCCCGCTCTCACAGTGGCCAATCCAGGTCACTAGTGCCTGGCCAAAACCCAAGGAGTAGCAATGTTCCATGCTACCAATACAGGGCAAGCAGTGGCTTCCCCCGTGTCTTTCTCAATAACAGACTATGGACTTTTCCTCCAGGAACCTTCCTTAAAACCAGCTACGCTATCCACTCTTACCACATCCCGTGGCAACACGTTCCAAAGCTTAACTATTCTCTGATTATTCTTTGACGGTGGGGAAGGGAGGGGGGTATTTTTTGGGTATTGATAAATTGTTTCTGAATGTTAATAAGTGCTTAATTTTTATGGTTATGATATGTATGTTATGAGGCACTTTTTGTAAGATTTGAAAATTTAATAAAGATTTTAAAAAAACAACAAACAAACTATTCTCCGACTGAAAAAAAATTTCCTCTTATTGGTTTTAAAAGTATTTCCCTGTAACTTCATTGAGTGTCCCATAATCTTTGTAATTTTTGATAGAGTGAAAAATCAATCCATTTGTACCCGTTCTACTCCGCTCAGGATTTTGTAAACTTCAATCATATCTTCCCCTCAGCCGTCTCTTTTCCAAGATGAAGAGCCCTCCTCGTTTTAGGCTTTCCTCATTCGAGAGGAGTTCCATCCCCTTTATCATCTTGGTCGCTTTTTTTTTTAACCTTTTCTAGTGCCACTATATCTTTCTTGAGATAAGGAGACCAGAACTGAACGCAATACTCCAGAATTACTTACTGTACTTACCGTAACAGGTGTTATCCAGGGACAGCAAGCAGATATTCTCACATGTGGGTGATGTCATCCACGGAGCTCGGTATAGACAATGTTAAAAGTGCAGTGCCACTAAGTTTTTAGAAACTTCGTGACTGCTCGCAACGCGCTTACACGAGTGCCTTCCTGCCCGATGTCAGCTCAAGGTAACAGTTCTGTAAGCAAGCTAAGAAGTCAATCATGGAAGGTGGGAGGGATGTGAGGATATCTGTCTGCTATCCCCGGATAACACGTTAAAATAATTAACTGTGCTTTATCCTAGGACAAGCAGGTAGCATATTCTCACATGTGGGACTCCCTAGCTGAACATAGGGTTAGATTCACTAAGGGCACGAATCTGATCTGATCCATGTCCGGGAGAGCTGTTTCACGAATCGCCCTCATGCAAATGAGGGTGATCGGAATCACATCCCCAACTGACTGCTGGGATCACTCTCTAGTGATCCCGACGCATGCGCAGATCATCTGTAGATAGTCTGCGCATGAGCTGGCCCTCCGTGCCCGGCAGAGCAGCAAAAATATCTTTTTTTAAAAAAAAAAATTTTCATGAGCCTGTGATTTTAACCTGCTTTAAACCCACAGGTTAAAACCACAGGCTCACAAAGCGGGGAAGGGCAGGAGATTCAGGGCAAGAGCAGGGTGGCCAGAGCAGGAGATCGGGGCAGAGAGTGGCAGGAGATCACAGCAGAGAGGGGCAGGAGATCGGGGGGCAGAGAGGGGCAGGAGATCAGGGGGCAGAGAGGAGCAGGAGATCGGGGGGCAGAGAGGAGCAGGAGATCGGGGGGCAGAGAGGAGCAGGAGATCGGGGGGCAGAGAGGAGCAGGAGATCGGGGGCAGAGAGGAGCAGGAGATCGGGGGCAGAGAGGATCAGGAGATCGGGGGCAGAGAGGATCAGGAGATCGGGGCAGAGAGGAGCAGGAGATCGGGCAGACAGGAGCAGGAGATCGGAGCAGAGAGGGGCAGGAGATGGGGGCAGAAAGAAGGGTGAGCAGTCCTGAGCAGTCGCTTGTTTTTGGATCAGCCAGCCCAGTCGGTGTGCCTGCTTTATGTTAGTGACTCACGGCCCTTCCTACTTTGCATTCCATTTCCCCTCATTTGCATGCGCATTGCAGAGGATGACTGAGACAGAGGTTAGTGAATCGGTCAGAGAGAAATCGGGTCGCAAAGGGGTCTCAAACCGATGGGTACACGATCGGTTTGCTTAATGAATCTAGCCCATAATGGGGTGTCCTAATTTTTTTACATTACTCTATGTCTAGATTCAGGCACAATAGAGCTAGGGAGACTCATTCTAGTGAGGAGAAATAAACTTTATTCATATAACCCTCTAGTGCAGGGGTCTCAAAGTCCCTCCTTGAGGGTTGCAATCCAGTCGGGTTTTCAGGATTTCCCCAATGAATATGCATGAGATCTATGTGCATGCACTGCTTTCAATGCATATTCATTGGGGAAATCCTAAAAACCTGAATGGATTGCGGCCCTTAAGGAACATGACAAAGCCAAAGAAGCAAACCTCTATCTCAAAGGATTTCAATCTGCTTTAAAGTATTTTGTATCCCTATTTGTAGGTTTCCCATTTTCTTTATTTTTTCCAACTTAGTATGGCTTTCTCTATGACGAGCACATGTGTCTCAATTTTCTGGTCAAATCATATACACCTGATAAAATAAGGCAAAACTTACCACCCAAGGTCGTTTTCTTTCCAGCATTTCAATTAGATCTAAATGACGTTTGCGTTCATAGTATCTCTCTGCATCTTGCTTATACCGTTCATTCCTCTGCTTCATTTTCTCCATGAGCTCCATTTTTTCTTTGCATGAATTCTGTAATAGCACATTTACAGCCCTAGTTTAGACAGGTCATAGAAATAGGAATTGAAACGCATCTAAGTTTTACCAGTACTTTAGAGCAGAAATCTGCTGATGTAAATCTTGTTCTAAAACACAGAAGAAATGTAACAAACATCCATTCTAGGAAAATAAACAAATAGCGAGCTGTTCAGAAGCATCACATATATAAAATGGAGCTTACCATAGCAACACAAAAAGGATATATTAATAAATTTCAAAAGATATGGAGACCATTAACAGATTTTTGTAATGAATGATTAACTTTTCCCAAGATAGAAATTTGATTAGAGGGGAATGGGGTGGGATTTTATTTTTGGTTTTTACACACTATATCAATGTTGAATGAATTTACAATAAAGTTGTTTTTAAATATTATTGATTGAATGGGAGGGAGGGAGGGGGGATTAACACATTCAAAAGAAATTATATAAATTTAGATCTACTGCATAATATTATAAATTTTGTATAAAATTAATTTTCTAAAAAATGTTAAACTTGATAATAATAAGTGTGTTTATCAAGTGTATATGTTTAAGTTTCTAATAAGTATATTTGAAACACTTGTTGTAACAAAAGAAAATGAATAAAGATTATAAAATAAAAAAAAAAATGCAGCAAAAAAAAAAAAAAAAAAGAAGCATCACATAACTGGTTACGTTGAAAAATTTTCACTGAGATCTTTTTCTACACTTTTTGAATGTTTTCTATAGTGAATCTCATTTATGTTATTTTGTATGTGGCATCTGGGGAATAGTGCTGCCCAATTCAGGGAAAAAAAATTCGATTTGATTCACTTTTCCTGCCCAATCGGGCATTTTTTTCCAAACTTCCTGGTGGGTTTATTTTGTAGCCTTTTCATCCACCCCTTTGCCTTCTCCAACCCCACACTGGCGCTGTGGTGCAAACAAACTAAACAAACAAAAAAGACTTTTCCTCTCTCTGTTACCGTATATACTCAAATATAAACCGGGATTTTGGGGCCAAAAAATTGGCCCAAAAAGGGGGGTCCCTGTTTATATTCGGGCCAACGCCCCTTCCAGAATTTTTTAGGCCGTCGCCACTGCCAAGCTTTGCCCCCCTCCTCCTCCCCGCCATATCCTCACCTCTGCCAATTCCTGGTGGAGGTGCAGCAGGCAGGAGCAAGCTTTCCAACTCCTGCCCTGCTGCTAACCGGCTGCACAGACCCAATTTCTTCAGCTGAGCGGCATGAGCAGCAGTTGCGAAGCTTCCTTACTGGTTCCCGCAAATTCTCACGAGAGCCTGACAGGGGAGGGGAGAAAGGAAGGGTTCTGGGTGCAGAGCCTGACAGGGGAGGGGAGGGGAGAAAGGAAGGGTGCTGAGTGCAGAGTCTGACAGGGGAGGGAAGGAAGGAAGGGTGCTTGGTGCAGAGCCTGACGGGGGAGGGAAGGAAGGAAGGGTTCAGTACCTGATAGGGGAGGGAGGGAAGGGTGCTGGGTGCAGTGCTTGGCAGGAAGGGAGCTGGGTGCAGTGCCTGACAGGGGATGGAGGGAAGGGGGCTGGGTGCAGAGCCTGACAGGGGAGGGAAGGAAGGAAGGGTGCTTGGTGCAGAGCCTGATGGGGGAAGGGAAGGAAGGAAGGGTGCAGTACCTGATAGGGGAGGGAGGGAAGGGTGCTGGGTGCAGTGCTTGGCAGGAAGGGAGCTAGGTGCAGTGCCTGACAGGGGATGGAGGGAAGGGGGCTGGGTGCAGAGCCTAACAGGGGAGGGAAGGAAGGGTGCTTGGTGCAAAGCCTGACAGGGGAGGGAAGGAAGGAAGGGTGCTTGGTGCAGAGCCTGACGGGGGAAGGGAAGGAAGGAAGGGTGCAGTACCTGATAGGGGAGGGAGGGAAGAGTGCTGGGTGCAGTGCTTAGCAGGAAGGGAGCTGGGTGCAGTGCCTGACAGGGGATGGAGGGAAGGGGGCTGGGTGCAGAGCCTGACAGGGCAGGGCACTTGAATATTAAGCCATCTGACTTATATTTGAGTCAACCATTTTTCCTCATTTTGGGGGGGGAAAAAGGGTGTCTCAACTTATATTCGAGTATATACGGTAGGTCCTGCTGCTTTGTTTTCGGAGACCCGCTCAGAACTCAGTGAATCACCGAGTCTGATTTTTTTAAGATAGTGAATCAATTTGAATATGAATTGGTGAATCGATTCAAATCTGGCAGCACTAGTGGTTGGAGTAATAATAATAGCTTTATTTATATCCCGTCATACCTTTCAGTTCAAGACGTTTTACAAGAGTCTGCATGAAAGCAGCGAAGTTACATCATTAGCATGAAGTAGGAGGAAACAAACAGGCGTGTAACGTAGTTATAAATAACAGGAGGTAGGAACATGCCAGATAACACAGAGGAAGTTTTGGACTCTCATGTTTTTACTAGCTAACTTACAACCTGCCGATGTAGTGAAATGTTGAAGACAAGGTTGGCCACTTGATCACAAATCTTTCACTACTTTAGCTTTCAATTCCTCTTCAACAAAATCTTTCATTTGTCTGCCATCTCCCTCATTATTATTAGGCTTCTCTAATACACTTACCTTTTTAATAAGCAGAAGTATCCCAAAAGATGGCGTTTGAAAGCAATTATAACTACTTGACATTTCTTAAAATGCAGAACAACTCATTTTACCTCAAGACCTTTTTCTTTGTCCCTGTAGTTTTTCAAATCACAGTGAAACTGATACATCTCTGGAGGCCCAATGGATTTTTCTGTTGCTTCAAGAAGTTCAATTTTGCTAAGTTTTGCAAATTCTCCAACTTTGTCCTATGAAAGATAAAAATACAATGAATCTATATGATAATACATTTTTCATCACAGAAATCATATTAGTAGGTAGTATGTAGTATAGTAATGCTGCTCAAGATCTTTCACTTGAGACAAATACAATTTTTTACTGTGCTTTTATGCATTTGTATTTCAATACAATTTTTTACTGTGCTTTTATGCATTTGTATTTCCCTTTATTCAATTACTTAGTCCAACCGTTGCAAAAAACAATGAAATTCCAGAATAAGAGGGCATAGTATGAAGTGAAGAGATTTTAGGCTTAGGATTGTAAATGTATTTGTGTGGGCTAAGGGGTTACCTACATGGCTTGGCTATAAGCCAGGACACAGAAGTACAGAATTTCTGATATGTGAGCACTCTGGTATATGAAATCTCTTTATTTATCTGTATTCCCAAAGATCCAAATACAAACCCCCTATGCAAATAAGATTGCTGACAAGCAAATAAAGCAGGCTCTGTGTTAGCAAAGTAGAATATTTATTTATATTGCAGATGAAATTTAATGTGGACAAATGCAAAGCGATGCACATTGGGAAGAATAACCTAAATCATAGTTACCAGATGCTAGGGTCCACCTTGGGGATTAGCGCCCAAGAAAAGGTTCTGAGTGTCATCGTAGACAATACGATGAAATCTTCCACCCAATATGCGGTGGCGGCCAAAAAAGCAAACAGGATGCTAGGAATTATTAAAAAAGGGATGGTTAACAAGACTAAGAATATTATAATGCCCCTGTATCGCTCCATGGTGCAACCTCATCTGGAGTATTGCATTCAATTCTGGTCTCCTTATCTCAAGAAAGATATAGCGGTACTAGAAAAGGTTCAAAGAAGAACAACCAAGATGGTAAAGGGGATGGAACTCCTCATGTATGAGGAAAGACTAAAATGGTTAGGGCTCTTCAGCTTGGAAAAGAGCCGGCTGAGGGGAGATATGATTGAAGTCTACAAAATCCTGAGTGGAGTAGAACGGGTACAAGTGGATCGATTTTTCACTTCATGAAAAATTACAAAGACTAGGGGACACTCAATGTAGTTACAGGGAAATACTTTTAAAACCAATAGGAGGAATTTTTTTTTCACTCAGAGAATAGTTAAGCATCCGTGAGAAGCACCGTCCATTGGGGCTGATCCAGACTCACCCCTTGAGCTAGATGAGAGGACTGGAGGTATCAACGAAGACTGCAGCGAGCTAAGCCCCTCAGAAGAACAGGGAGATCCAGACTGTTCCTCTGGGGTGACCACCTCCAAAGTACAGCATACTGAAGAGGACGCATATGAGCAGTAGCCCACCTCACTACGTCCAGGGAAGCCACCATTGACCCCAAGACTTGGAAGAAATCCTGCGCCTGAGGACACCGGGACGCCATAAGTAGACGAATGTGGGACTGCAATTTGCTCACCCAGGCCTCTGGGAGGAAGACCTTCATCAAGGAGATGTCGAACACAATCCCCAGACACTGCGAGGGGGCCAACCGGCTCTTGGCAAGGTTGACAACCCACTCCAGCAACTGCAGGAACTCCACCATCCGAGCCATGACTTGGGTGCTCTCCTGGAACGACTTTGCGCGAATCAACAAATCATCCAAATAGGGATGCACTAGAATGCTATGTTTTTATGTTTTGTTGTATGGTTATTTTATTATTCAAATCATATTGATCCCAGGCTCTGATTTCTGTTTAACTTCTGTTAGCTCGCTCACCAGGATCTCCTGGCCATTTGACATTTTCTTCTTTCTCAGTGCTCACCATCCATCTTCCATCTCTGTACTTTTTCTTCTTTCTCTCCTCCTCCCTGCACAGCACCTCCTAAGGGTCAGCAGTTCCCTCCCAAGGGTCCAGCACCCTCTCTCCCTTCCCCTCTAGCTCCAGCCTCTAGTCCAGTGTCTCTCTCCCTTCCCTCCAGCACACCCTCCACCCCATGTGGCCAGCACCCTCTCTATCCCCTTTCCTCCAGCCCTCCCACACCACATGGCTAGCACCCTCTCTCTCTCTTCCATTTATTGGGGTCAGTAGCATGGAATGCTACTACTTTTGGGGGTTTTGCCACCATGAGAACAGGCTACTGGGCTAGATGGACCATTGGTCTTGCCCAGTAAGGCTATTATGTTTCTCCAGCCGCCCCCCACATCATATGCCCAGAACGCTCTCTCTCTCTCTTTCCTCTAGCCTCCCCACTCACACACACACACCACATGCCAGCACCCTCTCTCTCTCTCTTCACTTTCCTCTAGCTCCCCCACACCATATGGCCACCACATTTTCTCTTCCCTTTCCTCTAAACTCTACCCTATGTAGCCAGCACCCTCTCTCTCTCTTACATAAGAATAGCCTTACTGGGTAAGACCTATGGTCCATTTAGCACAGTATCCCATCTTCGCGGAGGCCAATCCAAGTCACAAGTACCTGGCAAAAACCCAAATGTTAGCAGCATTACATGCTACTGACCCATGTCTGTCTCAACAGCAAACTATGGACTTTTCCTCCAGGAACTTGTCCAAACTTTTTTTTTTTTTTTTAAAACCAAGTTACATTAACTGCTCTTACCACATCCTCTAGCAACCCGTTCCAAAGCTTAACGATTCTCTGGGTGAAAAAATATTTCCTCCTATTGGTTATAAAAGTATTACTCGGTAACTTCATCATCAAGTGTCCCCTAGTCTTTGTAAATCTTGATGCAGTAAAAAAATCAATCCACTTGTACCCATTCTATACCACTTAGGATTTTATAGACTTCAATCATATCTCCCCCTCATCCATCTCTTTTCCAAGATGAAGAGCCCTAACCTCTCTAGTCTTTCCTCATATAAGAGGAGTTCCATCCCCTTTATCATCTTGGTCACTCTCCTTTGATCTTTTTCTAGTGCCACTATATCTTTTTTGATAATGAGACCAGAAATGAACCCAGTACTCAAGGTGAGGTCGCACGATTAAGCAATACAAAGGCATTATAACATTCTTAGTCTTGTTAACCATCCCTTTTCTAATAATTCCTAGCATCCTGTTTGTCTTCTTGGCCACTGACGCTACACACTGGGCGGAAGGCTTCAGCGTATTGTCTATGATGATACCCAGATCCTTTTATTGAGCGCTAACCCCCAAGGTGGTCTCTAGCATCCAATAACTATGATTTGGATTTTTCTTCCCAATGTGTATCACTTTGCATTTGTTCCTATTAAATTTCATCTGTCATTTGGACGCCCAGTTTTCCAATTTCCTAAGGTCTTCCCTGCAGTTTTTCACAGTCTGCATGCGTTTTAACAACTTTGAATAGTTTAGTGTCATCTGTAAATTTAATCACCTCGCTCAAAGTTCCAAGTTTCAAGTTTTATTAAAACTTTGATTCAATCGCAATACTTCTTATAATATGTTTTTTGTAATTCTTTTGTAATCCGCCTTGAAACGCAAGGCAATGGCCGAATAGAAATCTCTAATGTAATGTAGTGTAATATCATAGTTTCAAAGTGATTTACAATTAAAAGCAGGGGTACATATTATTTTCAGGTTTATAATTTTTATTCGTTTTCAAATTTTACATAAAGTGTACAAAATATTAAAATACAATTGATGAATACACAATATCACTTTTATATCTAATACATCATATTTTAAATATATTTTTATCCCCTCTCCCTCCCCCCACCCTTCTAATACTTTCCAATCATACATTACATATTGTATTTCATATTATATCATATTATGTAAAAATTATTTTCACTACCCTCCCCTTCATGTGTGTCACAAAGAAGATATTGAAAAGAAGAAAAGAAGAAGAGAAATCCTACTATTTATTCATTACAATATTTTGTCAATGGCCCCCATATTTTTATAAATTTAGTATATGTCCCTCTTTGTATTGCTATTGCTCTTTCCATTTTGAATATATGACATATTGTATTCCACCAAAATGTATAATTTAGGTTATTATAATTCTTCCAATTGTTGGTTATATGCTGAATGGCAACCCCTGTCATGATTAATAAAAGCTTGTTATTTTCTGGTGAAATTTGACTTTTTTTTCTCATCATCATTCCAAATAACACTGTATCATAAGATATTGCTATATGATTTTCCATCAATTTATTAATTTGTGGCCAAATTGTATTCCAAAAACTTTTAATGTAGGGACAATGATACAGTAAATGATCCAACGTCCCTGGTTCCAGATTACAGTGCCAGCATTTATTAGACTTAGAGCTATCTAATTTTTGTAAACGTGTAGGGGTCCAAAAAGCTCTATGTAATAAAAAGAACCAAGTTTGTCTCATAGATGCTGACACTGTACATCTCATTCTCCAAGACCAAATTAGTGGCCATTGAGATGCATTAATTTGATGCTTAATCTCAATGCTCCAAATATCTCTTAGACCATTTTTTGGTTTTTTATTCAAATATCCAGATATTAATTTATACCACAATGCGGCTTGATGTCCTAGGAAGTCTGCTTGAAAACATAAGAACTTTAAACTATATTGATTATTCAATGTTTTCCATTCAGGGAACCCAACCTGAATGGCCTGCTTCAATTGCAACCATTTAAAACTTTGTATTTTACTAAGACCAAATCTATGTTGCAATTGTGAAAATTCCAGCAGTTTACCTTCTGAAATAACATCATCTAGAGATCTAATGCCTGCAATAATCCAGTTCTTCCAAAGGATTTGAGCTCCGCCAATTTTGATCTTGGAGTTTATCCATAGAGATTGATTAGTTGATTTGTTTATTGGGACAGGTGTTAATTTACTAATAAACCTCAACGTTTTCCAAGTATCCATTAATATTTTATTTTCTCTGTATCTTCTAGGTATGTTAATGCTTGGAAGATGAACTAAATTTAGGGGAAACATAAGGCGCCATTCCAAATACAACCAATCTGGTGCATTATCTATAAGTTCTGGGAGGATCCAATACATACCCTGACATAGAATATAGGCTTGATGGTACCTATAAAAATTTGGAAAATTTACCCCTCCCTCCTTAATTGATTTTTGCAAAGTTACTAAAGCTATTCTAGGTGTTTTACCAAGCCAAAGAAATTTTGTTAAAATACTATTAAGCTTTTTATAAAAGGACCCCTGAAAATAAATAGGTATCATACTCATTTGATAACAAACTACAGGCAACATCATCATTTTAATAGTTTGAACTCTCCCCCACCAAGAAATATGTAAAGGGTTCCATTGCTCGCACAACTCCGTAACTTTTTTTAATATAAATTTTTCATTCTCTTTTACGGTATCTTCAATTGTATTTTTAACTTGAATACCAAGATATTTAAATCCTTCTTCTTTCCATATGAACGGAAAAGCGTCAATTAATCCTTTTACACAATGAACATTTAAAGGTATAATTTCAGATTTATTCCAATTAATTTTATAACCTGAAAATTTGCCAAACATATCAATTAATTCCAATAGACAAGATAAGATAGACTCTGGATTCCTCAAATAAAGTAAAATATCATCCGCATAAGCCGAAATTTTATATTCCATATCAGAATATGGAATACCCTATATCCCCCTTGCTTGCTGTATTGCTAACAATAAGGGTTCTAATACAACATCAAATAACAAAGGAGATAAAGGACAGCCTTGTCTAACTCCCCTCTGCAATTGAAAACCATCAGATATCATATTATTAATATTTAATCTTGCAATCGGGAAGCTATACAAAGTTTTTACCATTTGTATAAATCCAGAACCTATACCAAACCATTCTAAAGCCTGATACATAAAATTCCATTCTACCCTATCAAACGCTTTTTCTGCATCCAAGGAAACTGTAAAAGCCGGTTCATCCATTTTTTTTGATAAATTTAACATATGAAACAATAATCTAGAGTTATTAGAGGAATGTCTTTTAGCAACGAAACCCGTCTGATGCATGTCTATAATATGTGGGAGAGCTTTGGCTAATCTCAAAGCCAAAATTTTCGCCAAAAGTTTATTATCCACATTTATTAAAGATATAGGCCTGTAGTTTGAAACCAAAGTGGGATCTTTATTTGGCTTAGGCAAAACAATTATTATTGATTCAGCCATAGTACCTTTAATATCACCTTTTATAAGTTGTGTCTGATATAAATTTAGTAAATATGGGGATAGGACATTTTGAAATGTTTTATAAAATTCTACTGTATAACCATCACCACCTGGAGCGGATCCAACTCTAAGAGATCTCAATGCTGTTTCTAATTCTTTTAATGATATAGGTTCATCTAAACTCCGTTTTATATGATCAGGAATCTTAGGTCCATTAATAGAATCTAAAAAATTTTTTCCATCTTTTTGTCTCTCCAAATAAGGCTCGGAAGAATACAGGTCCTTATAAAATTTTAGAAATTGTTTTAAAATTATATTTGTTTGATTTGTTATTATACCATTATCATCTTTTATCCCATTTATATTAGTTCTTCTTTTTTTTGCTTTAAGATAATTTGCCAATAATCTTCCCGCCTTATTAGAATTTCCATAATACACTGCTTGCTTGGAAAACAAATCTCTTCTTATCATTTTTGAAGTTAATTCATTATATTTACCTTTTGCTTTCAAAAGAGCTTGCAAAACCTCATGTTCCCATTTACTTACCAATTTAGCTTCTAATATTTTAATTTCTTTTTCTAATTCTATATATTGCATTTTCATCTGTTTCCTAACAAAAGCTGAATATGATATAATATTACCCCTCATAGTTGCTTTAAATGCATCCCATACATTCTCAATAGATGTATCCTCCACTAAATTTATTTGAAAGAAATCATTAATTTGTGTTTTAAAATTTTCCAAAAATTTGTCATCCACAAGCAATGCATTATCAAATCTCCAAAGAGGTCTACCATTCTCCAATTGATCCAATTGTAATTCTATCCATACTCCCGCATGATCCGAAATAATAATAGGATCTATGGAAGCTTTAATCACCTGTTGCACCTTATTTGTTGAAACAAAAATATAATCTATTCTTGAAAATGATTTATGAACTTGTGAACAAAATGAAAATTCCTGATCATTAAAATGAAGAATACGCCATATATCTTTCAAATCACATGATTGAGCCAAATTATCTAAACCTAAAGATTTTATGCTTTTACCTGGTTTTTTATCCAATAATGGATCCATTACAGCATTAAAATCTCCAGCCACCACTAAATTAGAAGCAGCCAGTGGTAACAACATATTCTGTAACTTTTTAAAAAATTCTGATTGATTCGAATTAGGGGCATATATATTAAACAACGTCAGGGCATTATTTCCCATACTTATATCAATATGTATCCATCTTCCATGTGGATCTGAATTTATTACCTTAAAATTGGCCATACATTTTTTATTTATAAGAATTGCTACCCCTGCTTTTTTACCTGCTGCTGGAGCAAAAAAACATTCCTTTACCCACCCATCCTTTAGTTTTTTTGATTCCTTTATATTCAGATGAGTCTCCTGCAAACAATAAACATCCGCGTTTTGCTTTTTTAAAAATGCTAATACCTTTTTCCTTTTGATTACATGATTCAGGCCATTGACATTAATAGAATATATCTTAAAAGACATTATATATTTTAAAACTTATCATAATAATCTTTTTCCTTTCTTCCTTCATATTTAAAATCCAAAAAATTTTCTCTATGACACACATTTTTACCCCTGAAGTATCCAATCCCTTATTAACCTTTTCCTTAATCATTCTAGTAAAACCCATCTTTTTCCCACCCTTTCCCACCCAATATAATGACTGCTTAAGGACACACATTGGAACAGCAACCCGAACATCCCCCTCCCCTCTAGGCAACCAATATTTAATTAATATCCCCTTTATCATTTCTTAAAATAAATTCATTAATCTTTCACAGTGTATCTTAGTATATCTCCTTTTAAACATAAAATCTTTTTTTTACCATTTTTGAAATAATTATATTTTCTATCTATCTATATTAACCTTTGATAACTTTAATCATATTTTACTCCTAACATTTCATTAATGTATCTTTATCCACTCATCAATCTTTAATTTATATTTCCCCAATATTTTAGTTTATATCATAAAATTCTATCATAAACATATATTTAATATAGTAATGTTATTTTTCCTATATCTTATACATTCTATTCCATCAATTCTTATCATCCTTTTAATATCTAAAAACAAATATACATATCTTCATATATTACTTTAAAAGTTTTTAATATATTTTTTTTTCCTTTTTGCATTCTTTTTTTACCCAATTTTTATTTTTATCTGGTGCATTCTTCTTTTTTTTTTTCCTGCTTTTATTTTTTATTCATGTTTTTATTTCTTTCTGATCACTCTTTACTCCAGCCATCCATATTTTACTCTTCTAATTTTAGTCTCTTGAGTTTCCAGTCTGTCTTTCTTGTCTATTTCTTCTTTTATATTTTTTATTGTCTTTTTCTTTAGTTCATTTTATTTCCTGTTCTTTTTTTCATATTCTTCTTTCTTCAATATTCCAAAGTCTCACAGTTTTATATTAAAATTTATTTTTTTTTCACAATGTCATCAAAACCAGTCTTGTTATTTTATGATCATTTCAACATCCATTATGTTAAAATGACATAGGTTCTGATTTTGAAAGAAAGGTTTTTAGCTTTTCTAGATCTTCAAAATACAAAGATTTATCTCCAGAAGATACCCTCATTTTTGTTGGGTAATATAATCCGTATTTATATCCTTTTTCTTTTAGTTGAGGTCTCAAGTCTAAGAATCTCTTTCTTTTATTTGCTGTGTTTTTAGCAAAATCCGGCAAAAACCATATTTTGGATCCTTTGTAATTTAAATTTTTGTCTTTCTTGGCAGCATTTAAGATTTCTATTGCTTGCTGGTATCTTAGCATTTTAAATATTAATGGTCTTGGTCTGCCTTGATTTTCCATATTTTTTACTGGGATCCTGGGCGCTCTTTCTATTTCTAATGGTTGTTTAAAATCCAATTGTAGTATTTTGGGAATTAGATTTTCTAAAAATTGTATGGCATTTTTCCCTTCCAAATTTTCCTGCATTCCAAAAATTTTTATATTCTTTCTTCTTCCTCGGTTTTCATAATCTTCCAGCTGATTTTTTAATTGAATCAGTTCCAAACTGTCATTTTTACATCTATTTCCTTCACATTCTAAAGCCTCCATTTTAGTTTCTAAGTCAGTTGTTCTTTTATTATTTATTTCCATCTGTCTATGGATATTTAGTATTTCTTCCTTCATTTCGGCCATATTACTCACAGTTTCTTTAAGCATTTGTTTAATTTGTCTCAGTTTCTCCATAACTTCTGCTTTGCTCAGCATATCTGATTCTTCAGCAGGAAGCGGGACCTTACTTGGTGTAATTTGATCCTGCTTCTGCCTTTTTGCTGACATACTAGTTTCATTTTTATTTTGTCGGGTGCTTGCCATGCTCCTGCACTTTTTTTAATATTTTCGTGGATTTTATTTTCTCCACAGTCGTTAGGACCACTAAGACTTCTGCCAGCCACAATATTCAGTAGTTTGTCTTTGATGTCTTGCTACTCCAGCTCAGAAAAAAAAAAGGTGAGGAAATAACAAATCTTTTTTGGCTCTCTTTCCTCAGGGCTTTGTTTCAGTTTCGGCGGCACAAGTATTTTCTTCACAGTGATCTTTAAGATCCTGTAAACTTCTGTCATTCACCTTGCCTTCTATGTCGCGCCGCTCCAGCACAGAGAAAAACTGTAAACTTCTGTCAGTCACACTGTAACTTGCCTAGAGAAAAAAAACCGACGAAAGAGAAACAGATTTTTTTTTTTTTTTTGGCTCCCTTCCCTCAGGGCTTTGTTTCAGTTTCGGAGGCACAAGTTTTTCTCCACAGTGATCTTTAAACTCTGTCAGTTACTTGCCTTCTATGCCTCGCCGCTCCAGCACTGAGAAAAAAACCGGCGATCTTATTTTTTGGCTCTCTTCTCTCAGGCTTTGTTTTAGTTTCGGCGGAGGAGGGTAATATCAATTTACCACAATTTCAGCATCGACTGCAATTGTTTTTCGCCGAATTCGGCAAGAAGGGGATAATTTTTTTTAATAACCGTTGCCTATTTGAAGAGGAACGTCGCGATCACACGTCCATTTTGTGTTCGCATTAAGCCACGCCCCCAAGGGGTACATATTATTTAAAATACAATGGAGACAAAGAAAGTACAAACTTGAACATAAGGGATGAGGGAAGAACTACAATAAGTATAGGAAAGAGGACATAAAAGGTCAAAACAAGGGGAGGGTAAGGGGCTCATAGTAAAAAAAAAAAGTCTAAAAAGTGGCCTAAATGGGTACTTAGACGATCAAAAAGCCTGATCATCCAAGTACCCATAATCAAAGCTGGTTTTAGACGTATCTAAAACCAGCTTAGGCCTTTCCCCTGTCTCTAAACGCATAGAGTGAAAAGATGTGTTTTTAGAGGAGGGGAGAGGGCGGGAAGTGGGCCAACCTAGACCTAGGCGCACAGCAGGTATAACCAAACGTTTTGACAGGTTGCCTAGTTGGCACTTATACGTTTTGACTTAGACCAAGTCAAAACAGGTATAAGTGCCGAAAAAGGGGCCGCTGAGTTGATGGCAGCTGGCACGAACGGCTCAGCAGCCTGGCAACCTACCCACCCCCCACCGTAACCATCGAGGCAGGAGAGATGCCTCATCTCCCCTGCCACAATAGCGATACCACCAAGTGCCGCCAAACACGGAACTTGGGATCACTAAAGCAGCAGAAGAGATGACCCGGGTGCCGCGGGATCGAGGTGTCGGGGTGTCGGGGTGCCGCGGGGCAAGAGGGAGCCCAAGCCCTCTTGCCCCGGCGATCCTGGAACCCTTCCCCCCTCCCCCGCCGATAACGATCGGGCCAGGAGGGAGCCCAAGCCTTCCTGGCTACGCGACCCCCCCCTATAAGATCGAGCAGGAGGGAGCCCAACCCCTCCTGCCCAGGTGAACCACCTATCCCCCATCCCCACTAAAATATGGGCAGGAGGGATCCCAGGCCCTCCTGCGCTCGCCCCCCCACGAACCCACGATTAGCCCCCCGCCAACCTGCGAGACCCACCCCTGCCGACCCCTCGATTCCCCCACCCTAACATCGTTGGAAGGACGGACGTGTGCCAAGCCTGTCCGTCCGGGAAGCCAGCCATCGCAGGAATGACTGGCCTTAGGACCCAATTGGCTACTGGGCCTATTCCGGTTGGCCCAGGCGCCTCAGGCCCCACCTGTGGGCGGGGTTTGAGCTGCCTGGGCCAATCAGGTCCTAAGGCCAGCCATTCCTGTGATGGCTGGCCTGCCAGACGGACGGGCTTGGCACCCGTCCGTCCGGCCAACAATGTTAAGGTAGGGGAGATTGGGGGTGGGGGGATTGAGGGGTCAGCAGGGGGAGTTTCACGGGTCGGTGGGGGGCCGATCGGTGGTTCGGGGGGGCGAGTGTTGGTGCATTGAGGGCAGGAGGGCTTGGGATCCCTCCTGTCCGTATTTTAGTGGGGGTGGGGGTGTAAGTAGTTCCCCTGGGCAGGAGGGGTTGGGCTCCCTCCTGCCCGATCTTATAGGGCTGGGGGCGCGTGGCCAGGAGGGCTTGGGCTCTCTCCTGGCCCAATCATTATCGGCGGGGGGAGGAAGGTTCCAGGATCGCCGGGGCAAGAAGGCTTGGGCTCCCTCTTGCCCCTGCGCCACACTCTACCCCCTATTGGAGGCACTTCAATTTTTTAGGAAGCCTAAAATTGGTAACACAAGATAAAGACAACCCAGAGACTGCTGAAGTGTTCAACCATTTTTAATTATTCAAAGAGTGAAACAATACCTTGCGCCTCCAATGCAGTAACTCTCTCCCTCTTGCACTCCTCGATGAAGTACTCTATCCCTCCTTGCCCCCAAGTCGTGATTAACAAACTACCTGGTCTGACTCCTGCTCCTGTGTCAGGCATGCTGTTTCTTTGGGGTCTAAAAGTGGCTGCAGTGTAAGCATCAATGTATGGGTGCTGCCACTGGCTTTGTCTGACCCCAGAAACATGAAGTTACAACACAGTTTGATGTAACTTCCTGTTTCTGGGTCAAGCAGAGCTAACAGCAGCATGCACAAGCTGACGCCGCAGCCACTTTTTCATACACAGAGAAGCAGTGGGTCTGACACAGGAGCAGGAGAACAGGTAAATGTGTTAATTATAATTACGATAAATTTTTTTAATAAAAGTAAAATATTTTGTGCATTAATCACATTGTTAACGTGCTAAATCTGCAGCCCTAGTATGGAGTGATATGTTCATCACGCGGGAGGGGTGGAGAGCAACAGCACGTTAACATAGATGCTGGGGGATAGGCAATTATTGGAGAAATTAAAAGTTGCATATTAAACTCAAATTAAAGAGTTCTCCAGCCCTGAAATGGGGGGGAGAGGGGAGTGTGATTATTACAGGTGGGCAATGTGCATAATAAAGAATGTTATTTCCAAATTCCTGACATATTCCAGGGTCTACTTTAAATGTGCCTGCCTAACCTTCAAGATCCTCCACGGTATCCTTCCTCCTTTTATCCCTCTATCCTGGAATTCCTCAAATCCAACCTCCACTAGATCCACTCAAAAATTAAAACTATCCTACCCCTCCTTAAAAGGCATCTCCCTTGTTGGTAAACTTGGCTCTTCCCTCCCTTTCAGAATCACTCAGCTCTGGAACAGTCTCCCTTCCCCTCTCCGCAATTTGAGCCCCCTTCTACCATTCCGTAAGCATCTGAAGACCTGGCTCTTCTCCAGAACGTAACCCCGTCCCGCTCCTGGCACTCTCACACCAACCTCTCTTCTCTCATACTTATATAATTCCACTGGAGTTCCGTTCCTTCCCTAACCATGTAAACCGTGTCGAGCTCCATCTGCGGAGATGATGCGGTATATAAACCCAAGATTTAGATTAGATTAGATATCACTATAGTGCTCTGTTTTAAAATGTTCTGCTCTATTAAACTAAGTACATTTTTCAAAATTTCAATCAGATTTTAACATTCTCCCTATGCTAAACTTCATACCTAGTGGTTAATTGGACACTCTGGGTTAAAATAACTTCCACTGGATCAAGAACACCATGATTTTATAAGTATAGGTTATCCACATTCAGGGCTCCTTTTATCAAGCCGCGCTAGCGGGTTTAACACGTGGGACTTTTCATCATGTGCTAACCCCTGTGCTGGCCGAAAAACTACTGCCTGCTCAAGAGGAGGCGGTAGCGACTTGCGCAGCTGGCGGTTTAGCGCGTGCTATTACGCGCTTAAAAAACGCTAGTGCGGCTTTGTAAAAGGAGCCCTCAGATGTCTGTGCAAGAAAAGTCAACCTTCTCACCTGAGGAAGAAACTGGCAGAGATTTCCCACTTGGATATTCAAAGCTGCTATCTGTTCCTCTACCATCTTCTGACTGGCAGCCTTTTTGTTGATGAACCACAATGACTGGTTATTCACTACATGTATTTCACGAGTAATGACAATATTTCCAGAACATTTATACCTAATTGAAAGCAAAAAATATAAACATTTTCACCCTTTCATTAAAGAAAGGCCATTCAACCAATATTCATAAACTGTAATTTAACCTCAATCCCTCCCCCCCCCCCAAAAGCACATTTGAAAGATGACATTCAAACTGAAGGTATAATTTTCAGCTTTCAAGATGAAATGTGTATTTTAGATTCATCAGTTTCAAACACATAACTTTTTTAAAAAACTAGCAAAGCTATCTAAGAAGACCAGAAGCAATCATTGTTTTCAGTTACAAATACACCCCAGACAATTATACAGCTCAGGCCCGCAGAATTTTTACACATAATTTATAAATTAAGCCAAGCATGGCATCACTTCTGTCCCACCACTTGCTTCCCTAACTCTCCTACAGCCCTCTCTTTCCAGGTGGGTAATTTCTAATGCCAGATTACCAACAGTGGAACAGCTGTTGCTCACTGTAGGAGCAAGCTTGCTCATCGTTCACTCTCTTCCTCCCACAGGGATGCCTGGAGGGACCAATGCAGAAAGCTTGACTTAGAACCATGCACTGATGGTTCATCTTCTAATGCAAGCTAAAGCACAATTTTTGCTCCTCAGTATAATAAACTAATAGCATGCAAATTGCCACCACGTTAAAAAATGTGCATCATCAGAAAAAGAAAAAAAAACAAAAACCAACAAACAGCATATGAACCAGACTTCACTGTTTGGGCTTCCACTGGCCCCCTATAGTGTTTCTTTGAAGTTACTCATTCTTGGTTTTATCAAGCAGTAAGGTGAGATTCCACTGCTTGTCTCTTGACTTTTCTCCGGCATTATCAAAACCACCATCTCTTCTTATAATACGCCCATCGCTCTTGTTGTCAAAACTGATGGCATTCCCCGTTTCGTCCTAGATTTTAGGGCCGTTAGTGTTTTGGTAATTCTCATTGCACTTATGTTTCTTCCACCATTCCACCGGCAGCCAATTATTTTTTTTTCTGTCATTGTCCTAAAGAATGTTTTATTTTAGTCCCTGTTGGTGAGGCTTTTCAGCTCTTTTTTTGCCTTCACCTTTAAGCAACAGTATACCTAGTGTAGAATTGCCCTTCAGGCTATTCTACAAAGTCATGCACTGCCCTTCATGGTCATATTCTCATTTTGTACAACTTTTTGTGTTCCATAATTCAGGAGACCTGTCAGGCTGATAGTTTGCACCTTTTATAATGGTTGTCTGTGTGTGGTCACAAGGTGTCATGAAATAAACTGCACTGGTGTACATCTGAAGTGAAATACCTGGGTTTTGTCCTGTCTCATGGTCAGAGGAAAATCTGCACTTTCTGCATTGCTGCTGTTCTGGGTCTGCCCCACCCAGCTACCAAGAAAGACATGCTTACTTTTCTTGCTATGATTGGTCACTGCCGCCAATGGATCTCTGCTTGTTCCTTCTATGACCAGATTTTGAGACAGACTCTGGTTTCTGAAATGACTGCTCTTATCAGATGGACTTATGAAATGTTGGACATTTAAGATGTGCTTTGGTTTCTAGCTCAAGTTTGGGTTTTCCTGCTTATGCCCACATGTTTGGGACTATTGTAACACCATGAAGGGAGAACATGGCGGTAAGTTACGCTCTGTTGCCTTTTTTTATAGTCACTCCTGTTCAAGAAAGCCCTGGCTGCTTGTGCTATGGTGGTAGAGATGGTTACTTCTCTGACCCTAGGTCACCCCATTACCCTTCATACTTTTCACGATGTACAAGCCCTTCTTTTAAATGGGCTTTTGGGTCTCATGGGTGAACAGGATTCTCTTCCTCTCTTTTTTCACAGCTTCCTCTGAATTTGATGCCTGGCGTTTGGCAGGTGCCCAAAGCCGCCCCTTTGGACGGACTTTGGTGCAAAGAGGGGAAACCCTGGATACCAGCTGCTAGCTCTCCCTTATTCATTGCCCAATATCATGGTATTGGTTATCGTAGTGCTCGCTCGACATTTTAACTTCTTGCTAGTGATATTTTCATTCTTGACCTTTTGCTCCTTGATACATATATATATATAGCTCAATAATTACAACTGGCACGGTTGTGAATTGAAAATAAATTGGAAAATACAATTCCTTTCTATTGTTTTAGCTGAAATTAGGATGTTGCTAATTTAAAATGTTTTTTCCGGATTTATACATAGCCATCCCAGATCAGTTTTGGCGCAGATATTTCTAATGTTTTCCATGGGTCCTCTTTATCACTGCAGAGATAGAGACGCTCCAAAGAGACATTAGCTTTATGCCTTTTTCCAAATATGAGATGGTTATGATATACTTGTAGTTTTGGTTTTTTTATATCAATGTGTTTATTTGCAGAGTTAAATTCAGCCCTGCACACTTGACAGATGGAGTAATAGCTCCACGCTTAAAACTTTATGTTTTGTCTGTGTCATGTCTACTTGTTTTAGTTTAGTGGGTACCCCAGGATACATACATTGGCCATTTTTAGAGCTCTTTTTCCACTTCTTACTAGCCTAACTGCGCAATGTTCTTTTACTTATAGCTTTTATATTCTGAATATAGTTTAGTTAAGGGTTATATGTTTAAGAAAAAGTTTTACTTTATACAGCGTTTATTTCATGGTGTTCCCTACATATGATCCATACATTTCTGAATACATTCAGTACAGGCTACATGGTTTCTCTTGTTTTCTATCTCTTATTTGGATCACATTGGAGTACAGCTGCTGAATGATATTTGGAATGCTTTTCAAGCATCTCTTTTCAAGTATCTCTTTCTGTATGCACAGACATCTGGCTGCTCTCCCTTTGAGATTCTCACGGGATGACCTTTCCCCGCCCCATGGGTAGATTTTCCCTTGATACAGGAGGAATACGTCCAAAAGCTAATTGAAATATTAGGTCTTGTTCAAAGAAACGTGTCTTGCACTTATCCTTTCTCTCCACAGATTCCTACCCATTTTTTCCAGCCTGGTGATTATCCAGCAGCTTTCCAAGGATCGGAAGCAGACGGATTTCCCCTTTGGCCTTCCCACTACTGTGATCGCTGTAACCAGGCCCGCTGCACTCACTGAGGAGTTTCCTGTTTGGATCCACGCAAGTCGCTTGAAGAGGGTTAACCTAAAACCCCAGAAGCAAGTCTTCCCTGCGCAGATTTCACCTCCTCCAGTGTAACAACATGATGATTTTATTGCAGCATTCTACCAACTTTATCATTCTCTTACTGGCACCACTGCTGCTAGTTTTTCTCCCTGTATGGATCATTTCTAACTGGGTCTACAGGGATGATGTGTTCTGGGTCCACGACACTTTCTGCCCATACCCATCTGTAAATGACACTCCTGCTGTAAACAGCACCCCCGACACCTCTTTGCGAACACGACGTCAAGCTGGACTACTCCCTCGCAAAGGCTGTCCTTCAATTGGAATCCAGAAAAGACTGATAGTATGCTACTCTTTGGTATAATTCCAGCAGTGTGCAAGTTGCCACCTTCTCCTTTGAGTATTGTGACATTGCGGACTGTTCATCAATTGATATCCCAAGGCTGTGCCATTGGTCCTCAGAAATTCCTAAAACTAAGGACATATATATATATATATATGTTACTGACTCACGTTGGGGGGTTAAGTGTGCATTCTGGGGAGTGGTAGGGTGGAATATTGATACTGACTGGGTTTATAAACTAGAAAATACTCTGAAAAACAGTGGACCAAAATGGTAAATCACTGCTTACTTGTATGACCCTTCATAAGGTTGGACACTGTTATAGGAAAAGTGTTCCTGCACAAATTATTAAGCTTTCTCTTACTATTGACAACCCTAGACCTACTGATGAAGGTATGTACATTATGGACATGAGGTTTAAGGGTGGGTCTAGCTATCCGACCCATCAGTTTTCTTACGGGATCTATCTACCTCCACTCATCCTCTCCCGCCATTTTGTGGGGGCCCCAAAAAATACTAACCCACTGGCCCCTACATTCAATAAACTTACTGACATGATGGCTATTGCCAATCCCACTTTTGAAGATATTGTGGCTGTTGAGGTAGGGTTTTCAGAACGTAACCTTTGGTTAGAATGGATGAAATTCACTGCTGATCAACATAATAAGAGTAATTGTTACATATGTGCTCAAGCTAGACCCCATCTAGGAACCGTACCTCTGGACCTCCCTCCTGGTATCCAACCATGCTTTTTTGGGTTATTTACCAATATCTCCTCTAATTTTACCTATCCCCTTTGTGCACTGCAGTGTTCTAAATACCCTTTGTTGTCAGGACAGCAAAAGCTTGATATTGCCGTTACCATCTATAAGGGCAATTACACATGTCATGTTTCTAATCTGACACAGGGTAGTTTTGTAGGTTATTGCTCTGTCTTGGCTCATAGGTATGCCCCATTGTTGCTGCATCAGATTTGATATTTACTGGCTTTATGGAGACTTTTGGCTCCCTGTTAAGCCAGTGGATAGGCCAGTGCACTTTAGTTAAGGTTACCATGCTTCTGCATATTCTTTCTGATAGGCATCCTTCCTATTCACATGGTTTTTCCTCTTTTCTGTCTTGATATAAATCTGATCACATGTATACATAGATGTTATAGGGGTCCCAAGAGGGGTCCCAGATGAATTTAAGGCCCGAGCTCAGGTTAAGGCTGGGTTTGAGTTCCTTATTCCCTTTATTACTATTAATAAGAATGTTGATAGGATTAATTAAAAATTATTATAATCAGCAACGCTTTGTGAACTATTCTAGGGACGCCTTGCAAGGTATTACTGATCAATTAGGCTCCACTTCTCAGATGGTTCTCAAAATCATATGGCCCTAGATATGATTCTAGCTGAGAATTCTGTTAAATTCTTCCCAGTATTTTATGCTGTTGTACTTTTCTTTCTGACAATATAGGTCCTCCTATGGACATTCAGAAATTAGCAGACCTCTTTGCTGAGCTCAAATGTAACTCTGATTTATCTAATTCTTGGGATCAGCACTTTAGTTGAATGCAGGGTTGGGTAAAATACTTTTTTATTGTTATAATCTCTTATTATTTGCACTCTTGTTTTTGACTGCTCATGTACTGTGTTATTCGTATTACAGCTCCTAAAAAACCCCTCCTTGAGAGACATATCTAGAGTATCACTCCCTTCCAGCTCATGCTGTGTATTTATGACATCATTTTCATGACGTAAGAGGGGATTTGAAGGGACACGTATCATGAACCTTGATAATTTTCCTTAGGCATTTGTTGTTTAAAGTTGTAAGAAGACCAGGCCCTGTTTGTCTTTCCTTCCTTGAAGAGAATACAAGGACATGTTTTGGAAGACGATTTCTGGTCTTTAAGATGTGTCCCCAGGTACCTGACTTCCAAATGACAGAGACAGAGAAAGTATGGGGCAGGAATTGGGACCAAAATCCTTTTCAGCATACACTGTAGAAAAAGTAACATAGTAAATGACGGCAGATAATAATAATAACTTTATTCTCAGATAAAGATCTGAACGGTCCATCCAGTCTGCCCATTATTTGTTCTCATTAAAAATACATGATTAAATTAACTTGTCTCTTCTTTGATATTTCTGGGCCATAGACTAAAGATTCCAACTGCTGAGGTTGCCATCTAAGCTTACTCCGGCCCATCCAACCATCCCGTTGTTTGCAGGATATCTACCGTAAAGTCTGGCCAGTAACGTCCTCAAGTTCTAAGTTAGTGAAGTTCCCATTGATGCCCTCCCCAGCCCATCCTACACCGAATCATCATATATGGGACACAAACTGTACAAGTCTGTCCAATACTGGCCTTAGTTCTTTAATTTATACCATTTGTTTTCTAATTAATAATAATAACAGTTTATATACCGCAAGACTGTGACGTTCTATGCAGTTTACAATGATTATAAGATGCTACAAACTGAGTAGAATTAACAAAGTTAAAAGCTAGTGATTAACAGCTCTAGAGATCAGTTATTGTGGAATAAGATTGTACAGTTCAGTTACCTAAATACTTCAGGAACAGATATGTTTTTAGGTGTTTCCTAAATTCCCCATAAGTAGTAGGCATAATTAGATATCCTCTGTGTTTATCCCATGCTTTTTTTAATTCCATCACTATTTTCCTCTCCACCACCTCCTTCGGGAGGGCATAACATGCAGTCATTTGCTGTTGAAGAGTAACTGTAGAACAAAATTTCCCACAACACAAAGCATCTTCTATTAGAATGTTATGGCATGAACCAATGGAGATGTTACATTCCTCTGCCAATTCTCTAACAGTTAATCACTGATTAACACACACAAGAACCCTCACTTGATCAACATGATCATCAGTTGACAATGATGGTCTTCCAGTTTGCAAATTGTCTTCCGTTGATTCATGACCACTTTTGAAGCGTGAATAGAATTCAAAACACCTTCCACGACTCATGACCAGTGTTCCCGCTAAGCTGCGTTGGCCTGCGCTCGCGCACAAAATATTACATCGCAGCGCAAAGTTTCTCTTCACAGCGCACACACGCGTCGGTAAGGTAAGGGGACGCATTGGGGGGATTGCACTTCCCCACAATTGCCATGCTTCGGTTCCTCTTCTTCCTTCCTTCCCCCCCCCCCCCCGCGGGACCCTGCGGCACCATCAACTCTTACTCCCTCTAATGTCGGCCCTGCAGCTCCAGACTTCCTCGCACCTTCTCCCCTCCCCCTTTGGATCGCTATTATTTTAAATGTTATAGCCGCGGAGCTGTATCCATCAGTGGAGATGTCTAACCTCGGCCTGCCCCGGAACTCTTACTGCAGCAGACGCCCGTCTAGGCAGGAACAGGAAGTCACTGTTGCAGTAAGAGTTCCGGGGCAGGCCGAGGTTAGACATCTCCACTGATGGATACAGCTCCGCGGCTATAACATTTAAAATAATAGCGATCCAAAGGGGGAGGGGAGAAGGTGCGAGGAAGTCTGGAGCTGCAGGGCCGACATTAGAGGGAGTAAGAGTTGATGGTGCCGCAGGGTCCCGCGGGGGGGGGGGGGGAGGAAGGAAGGAAGAAGAGGAACCGAAGCATGGCAATTGTGGGGAAGTGCAGAGCTGCAGGGAAGAGTGTTGCGGTACCCAGCTGGAGGGAGAAGGAAGATGAGGGAGGGAATTAAAGGAGATGCCAGGGCTTGGAGCGTAGGAGGAAGGTATGCCAGTCTAAGGGAAAAGGAAGGGGGAGATGTGAGAGCATGGAGGGGGAGCGAAAGATGGAAGAAAAGGAAAGGAGAGAGATGCCAGAGAATCAGGGAAGGGGAGATACCAGACTATGAGGAGAGGTGTGGGAGAGGGAAGGCGAGGAGAGAGATGCCAGACCAATGGGGTGAAAGGAGAGATGGAAGGGGAAGGCATACAGTTTCTGGAAGGGGCATAGAAGGAGAGAAGATGCCATATAGGGGAAGAGAGACGGCAGACAGTGGATGGAAGGAAGAGAGTTACAAGAAGATGAGGAAAGGAGAAACCACAGAAGACAAAGGTAGAAAAAAATTTCTATTTATTTATTGCTTTAGGAGACATGTGTCACTGTTTCTGTGAAGCATTGTATGCAGAGTCCAGCTTCTTGCTGGTTCAATTTAACCTTTGTCTATGTATTTTTATTTTATCCCCCCTTTTACAAAACTGTGAAGCGTTTTTAGCACCAGCCTTGGTGGTAGCAGCTCTGATGCTCAGAATTTTATGAGCATCAGAGCTGTTACCTCCGTAGCTAAAATCCACACTACAGTTTTGTAAAAGAGGGAGGGGTTAGTTTGTGATTACATATTCCTTACTAGGCGAAGGTGTTTTCTGTGTTCTGTGTGTTCGAAAGACATGGTTTTCTGTTAGGATTGACGGTGTAGGATTGATCTGTGCTGGTCTGGCTTGTTTAGTTTTACAATGGGTGTATTGATGTACTGCTCACTGCAATATGTAAGATGCTGCCTTTTCCTAGGTACTCATGTGTGACGTGTGGTTTGTTACTAAAAATCATGTTTTTCTTACAGATGGGGGGGGGTGCCAAAAAATGATGGGCCCCGGATGTTACATATGCTAGGTACGCCACTGTATGTAAAGATACCAGAAAGCTGGCGTAGCAAAAACTTCTAAGTTTTGAGTATTTAACCCTCCCACAATCTCACGGGCACTCGTTTCAAGTTTATTGAGATTTTGATTTAAACGCAATATCAAATATTTTCAATGCGTATAACAAAAATAAATTTGGGGAAATAAATAAAACCATTTGAACCAGTGTTCCCGCTAAGTTGCGCTGGCGTGCGCTGGCGCACAAAATATTACATCGCAGCGCACACGTTTCTCGTCACAGCGCACGATCGGAAGAGGCGTACGGCAGATGGCAGGGCGGCGAGAGGAGAATCGGGCGAGTTGGCTCATAACTTGCTGGCGCCCGATATTTTTGGCTCACGGTGAAAAAAGTTTGCTCACAACACCCGCCCGCTTAGAGGGAACACTGCTCATGACATGTCCCCCATAAGCCACTTTCAACATTTCATAAGTTTCAGTAGCGGTCTTACCCAATTTAAAACAGAACTTCACGATGTAGCACTGCTCATTGAGGTCACATATGATGAAAAATAGTCAATCACGAAAACATATTTACACAAAAACGCTCAGAGATGAAAACAGAGATCAACAAACGGAAAAAAAGGAGTTAACTCTTGAGGTTTCAAGCTACTCTGCCACCTAGCGCATCTCAAAAGAACTTCCCATTGGCACACAAGTCTAACTGACCTGGAACTTTTTGAACAGACCTCATATAAATATAGTGGGGCCCCACTGCCACCAGAGTTTGAATCAAATGTATCTACATCTAACAATTGAGTGAATAGCAACTAAAGTACCAGAACATATATTTAAAAACTTACAGCTCTAATTCAACTGAGCCTTTTGTGCAGCCATGTTTCACATAGAGAGCAACCTGTAAAACAAAAATAAAGATTTGTTATTATAAATGAACTCCAATTAAATACAACAGATGAAAACAGCTAACCCTTACACTCAGGAGTTAATTTTTAAAGCTGTGTTTCCAAACGGAGTCTTCAAGACCTTCCACTAGGTCACACTTAGTTCCTATTTAGGCTGCTCTAGGTAGACATGTGTTAACTGCACAACTGTTAGCATGCAGTATATACCACATACTAATTGCAATATAATTTCTGTCAATTTTCCACCCTGTTACAAATTGCTTCATTGACTGACCTTGTCAATGCTTTTGTAGAGTCAGGAGTGGTACCAGATGACTAGAGAAGGGCAGTTGTGACCCCACTACACAAAAGTGGGAGTAAGGAAAAGGCAGGGAATTACAGGCAAGTAAGTCTGACTTCTGTGGTAAGCAAATTAATGGAAACACTTTTAAAACAGAGCATGGTGAAGTTTCTGGAATCCGGTGAATTATAGGACCAGAGGCAGCATGGATTCACTAGAGGTAGGTCTTGTCAGACAAATCTGATCAATTTTTTGATTGGGTGACCAGAGAATTGGATAGAGGGAGTGCGCTAGATGTTGTATATTTAGATTTTAGCAAAGCCTTTGACAGTGTTCCACACAGACATCTAATAAATAAACTGAGTGCCCCTGGGAAGGGCCCCCAAGTGATGGGCTGGGTCAAGAACTGGTTGAGTGGCAGACAACAGAGGGTAGTGGTTAATGGAGATCGCTCTGAGGAAAGGGATTTTATCAGTGGGGTGCCTCAAGGTTCTGTTCTTGGGTATGTTCTTTTAAACATTTTTATACGCGATATGCTGAAGGGCTTTCAGGTAAGATTTGCCTCTTTGTGAATGATACCAATATCTACAATAGAGTAGACACCCAAGATAGTGTGAATAACATGAAGAAAGATCTAGTGAAGCTTGAAGAATGGTCTGAAATCTGGCAGCTCAAATTTTATTCTAAGAAATGCACGGTCATGCATATTAATAAAATCAGGCAAAAAACCATCCTCCAGGATAGAAGCCACCCCCTGAGGATCCTTCTTAGAACCCTCAGAAGACTTGTGGGCTTTGGACTCCAAATCTTAGTGCGCTTTGTGGGGGCTGAAAACACGTTGTCCTCAGGGGCTGCTTTTGCTTTTTCGAGTGCCTCTGCGCATGCTTCAGGACCAGCATCTGAGGTCAAGGGAATCTGGGCCAATGAAATTTTACCTCCCTCTTGTGCCGCAGCGCACATGGAACATGGCCGTTCACCGAACAGCCATCCACCGCAAATGGGGCATGAATCCAAAGAATCCTCTCCTGGGGAGTCCATCTGAGTAGTTATCTTTCAAAAAGATGCTTGGAAGGTTAAAAAAATAATTTTAAATTCAAATCAGGGAAAAAGTCCAAGATGGCCCCTGTGCAATTTTCAAAACAAAATCAGCCTGGGAAAAACACAGGAACTCCCAAAACAGGATTTTAAGGGGGGGGGCTATGGCTCACTCCCAAACTGCCCAAAACCCACTTTTGGAGACTCTCAAAAATCTGACCCAGCCTCTCAGTTGATTACTTACTTGTGCCACATGATGCTGAAAGACTGCAGGAAAGGTAGCTGGAACAGCCCACAGGGAGATCCTCTGCCTCAACAAGTCTGTGCACTGGACTCTGATTCCTTTAACTGCCCCCACCCCCAGGCCGAAACCAACAGCCAGAGACCACCACTGGACCAGCGCTGAAGTGAATATGTGGAGAGACACAGTCTGTTCCAATTCTGATCACACCTCCATGGAGCCATGCAGCCTGCGCCCAACCACTAGCAGACAAACCTAGGGTGAGTTAGCTCCCAGGGGACGGATCTTGAGCCCCAGAATGAAGGAGCAAGCTGTCCGGAAGTCAACTCCCCTGGAAGCAGACTTCCCAAAAGTCTGCAATCTCCCGCAGCCCAAGATGTCTCACGCAGGGAACACGGAAGCACTGTATCAAACACGGTAAAAAAGCACAAACACACACACACAAAAAAAACAATACCGATATTAAAGAAAAATAAATACGAGCAGAAAAGACATGCTCCCTCTGTCTGGCTTATAGGTTAAAACTGATTCTCTGGGAACTGGTGCAGAGAAAAGAGATAGGTACTGAAGACTGAATATTTATGTCTCCATATAAGTCTGTCTGGCAAGAATAAGTTCACAACCTGCTTGTCCAGGAACAGAATGGGATTGTACAAGAAAAGATGTTCTCTTCGAACCTTCAGACAATCTATCATAGTGCATGCATTCAGCTTGGTTATAATCTAAGACCAGATGGATAAAAAGTTGAATGGCTGCCAAAGTTCTAGATTTTTTAAATATTTTAATGAAAATATCATAAAAGACAAATTAAGAAAACTCTTGAAAAAATATGGGACAGCTTTGTTTTTCCACTTGTTTAGCAGAGTACAAAAAAAACCAAACAAACTGAGGAGACTAAGGAACTCGCTGTGTGCCATACAGGCCATGCATGCTCAGAACTTTTACACTAGCTCTCAGCTCAGGAGTAGAGAATGACAGTGACCAAAAAAAAAGATCACCGCGAGTTCGGAGACAAGGCCATTCACCGTCCCGTGGAGCGGTGAATGGTAGCACGGGGCGGTGAACAAGTAGTGAACGAGCGTTCGATCCGGCAGCTCACTCTCTCCCGCCGGCCATCCAAGCATCTCCCTCCCTCCTTTTCCCTTACCTTTTCTTCTTGAAACTGACGATTTCTATAAGGCTACGAGCTGTATTACAGCCGGAGCCTTGAAGTTGCGTCACGTTGCCTTCTGGAAAAAGTCTCCTCTGACGCAACTTCCTGTTTCCGGTTGCATCGGAGGAGACTTTTCTAGCAGGCAACCCGACGCGACTTCAAGGCTCCGGCTGTAATACAGCTCGTAGCCTTATAGAAATCGCCAGTTTCAAGAAGAAAAGGTAAGGGAAAAGGAGGGAGGGAGGGAAATGCATGGCTGGCCGGCGGGAGGGAGTTGCTGGACCGCGTGAAGGGTGCTGGGGATGGGGGGATGGAGAGGAGAAGACGCTGAAGACGGGGACGGTGACGGGGCGGTGAAAGAGACAGCGGGGACAGTGACGGGGCAGTGAAGGGGACGGCAGAGACAGGGACGGGGCGGTGCAGAGGATGGTGGTCCGGGGACGGGGACAGAATTTTTCCCCATGTCATTCTCTACTCAGGAGGAGTTGTTTCAACCCAACACCATGCAATGTCATTACAACCTGGTCATCAATGGGGTGGGGGGGGAGGAATACACATTGTATCTATTCTATATAATACTGTTGGATTACAATGTGGTTCTCTGATTATAAACATATTTTAAAGGAAGGTAGACTAATTTTTCCAATTTTAAAATTAAAATCTCAAAGAAGATACTTACTTTATCTGCACGCCCAATAAACGATGGCTTCCCTACCAGTCCCAGACAGATGGCACAAACAATGCTGGACTTTCCTGTTCCATTTGCTCCTACTATCACGTTCAAATGAGGTCCAGGAATCACCTCACAAGTATCGTATGTCCTGAAAACAAGCATCATTACACCAATAAGAATATTACAGAGTGGAAGATAATGAACCTTTACTGTGGGCAATCTTTTAGAAAGATTATGTTTTTAGTACAGTTTACAGTCACTTGCAAATACAATGTCAGTAATACCAAAAAAATTAGAATGTCAAATGTGTGTGGTTATTTCTATTCAGTTTGGGTGATGGGGTACAATTTAGTCTTGCCATCACTAGCCCATTTTTTCATTTGTAATTAAGCACCTTCCAAAATAGAACTGCTCCAGCATCACACAACAGCCAGTGTAATAAAGCATACTAATCAGAGTTCAGTAGCTTCTGGTTTAGCGTTGAATTTTTATGCACTCCAATACCTTCCTATATAGCAAGGATAAGAGTAAACTAAAAACTTCAAGTTAAAACTGAGAAGTAAACCACTGTGCTACTATTAGCACAAAAATATAATTGCAATTAATTGCACAAATAAAGTATTTTTATTTATTTTCCACTGCAGCTCCCTGTGATTCTGGGAAAGTCACTTAACCCCCATTGCCCCGAGTAGAAAATAAGTACCTCTAACTAATATGTAAACCACTTTGATTGTAATCAAAGAAAGACAGTTTATCAAGTCCTCCCCTCCCCCTCCCTTCCCTAAAGGACTGACGCTAGATTTTTAAAACTTGCGGTAAAAATCAATGGTCCCCTGTTCAAGCCGTGACTATAGCGATTTCAAACGTTCATGCAAATGAGGTTGGCAGAGAGTAGCAAAGATTGGCTAAATTTGCATGTGCCCTTCCCTGGTGATAGCACATGTGCAGAATAAATGAACAAAACAACCCCCCCCTCCAAATCGAAGTTCGGCAGAAGGGATGCCCACTCCCTCCTGCTGCCGAAGTCAAGCAACCTCTCCCCCCTATGGCAGCGGGAGAGATGCCCACTCTCTCCCTCCATCAAGCAATACCCCCCTCAGCAGGAGAGATGCCCACTCCCTCCTGTCGCCAAGCAACACTCCCCCCTCCGGCAGCAGGCGAGATGCCCACTCCCTTCCACTGCCATGCAACCCCCCTGCCTGTCTGACAAAATAGCTGGCCTGATCCATCTTGAAATTGTAGCCCCGGAAGCCAGCCTCCTCTTCTTAGCCAGATTTATCAACACGAAGAGGTGGTCCAAAAGACGAAAGTCATTCGTTACTTCCAGATAATGCAAAATAGCCCTCTGGATATCCAGCATCTTCAAGACTTTGTCTGTATTCTTAGAACTCGAGGGCTGGATGTGGAACACTGAGTACACGTTTGGCAAGAAAGAGGGAACGGTCCTCAAGGAGACCACGGTCTCTGTGATATGTAGGTAAGGGTCTCTGCATGACAATGCTTGCAGTTTGGAGAAATGCTGCACAGAAGTGATGATAACCAGAAACAGCATCTCGATAGTCAAATCCATCAGAGTGGCATCCTGCAAGGGCTCAAATAGAGCCCTCGAGAGCCCTTCCAACATGATATTCAGATTCCATGACGGATATGGCTGGTAAACGAGGGCTGCAGCCTCAAGAGTACCCGACAACATCTGGGTGTGCAGAAAGAGAACATCTGGCACCCTGGGACCTGAAACAGAAAATTTCAGCCACTTTAGCTTTCAGTGAGGAAACCACCAGCCCCGTATCCAGACCTTCTTGAAGGACAGGACAACAGATACTGAAGCCGTGGCAGGTCACAGCTGCTTCTTGCGGCACCAATGTTGGAAGGTATCCCATGCCTTGGTGTATGCCACGAATGTGGCAGGCTTCTTGGCTTTCAAAAGAGTACCTACAACCAGATCTGAGTAGCCTTTCTGGCTCAAGGTCAAGCACTCAAGAACCATGCCATGAGACCAAAGCACTCCGGATCTTGCAGGATGAAGGAACTTTGAAAGAGAAGTCCCAGAAATGGTTGAGGTCTCAGAGGGCAGCCAATCAAAAGATGCACCGGGTCTGTGTACCAGGGACATCAATGACAGTCCGGGGCCACTAGGATAACTCATCCCTGATGCCTGGCCACTCTTCTCAGGACTCTCCATAGCATGGGCCAGGGAAGGAACACGTACAGGAGTGCATCCACAGGCCAAGGCTGAACCAGCAAATCGAACTCGGCACTTCCGCACTTGTAACTGCGGCTGAATAATCTCACTACTTTCTTGTTGCTCACTGTCACAGTGAGATAAAACATAGGGCTGCCCAACGGTCAACGATGCTCTGCAATGCCTGAGGCAAGAGGGACAACTCTCCTGGATCCAGAGTCTGCTTACTGAGAAAGTCTGCCCACACATTTTGCACTCTGGCAAAGTGAGCCGCAGTGATTGCCAGAAGATGAGTCTCCGCCCAATGGAAGAGCGCTTTCGCCACCTTCTGGAGGCCAATGCTCCTGGTGCCTCCTTGCTTGTTGATGTAAGCCACTGCTGAGGTGTTGCTGGAAAAAACTCTGACTACTTTGTGTGATAACCAGGGCTGAAACTGAGTCAGCGTCAACCTGATGGCTTGGAGCTCCAGCCTGTTGATGGTATCCATTGTCAGTATGGTCCAAGAGTCGATCTTTAGAGGCATCCCTGAGGACAGCGACTAAGGGCGAAGCTACCAGGACATGCTGAAGTGGGAATCCATTGTCCTGGGAAGTTGAACATGCAGAGTCCCTCTGCGGAAACCAGTGACAGAGAAGAGAGTGCTGCAAGGGACACATATGCGCTCTCACTCAAAGAACCACTTCTATCATTGCCACCATCGAGCCCAGAACCTGAAGATAATCCAAGGCCGAAAGAGACTGCTGTGCTAGGAGAGCTGAAATTTGGTTCCCAAATGTCAGTCTGCGTGTCTCTGGGAGAAACCCCTGGCCTTTCTCAGTATCAAATCAGACACCCAGATACTCCAGGGACTAAACGTGCTGCAGCTGGGGCTCTTCTTCAGGTTGACAATCCATCCCAGACCTTAAAGAGTCATCAAGACAGTCTGAACCACTCTCTCCATTTCCTCCCATGAGGGAGCCCCGATGAGCCAGTCATCCAAGTAAAGGTGGACCAGCCAATTGTTCATTATAGTTTCTTCTTTGTATATTGCCGATTGTCTTGATCATACTCTGTACAAGAAGTTATTCTTGATAATTTGTTCAATAAAATAAATAAATAAATAAAAAATGGTACCATGACCCCTTCCTTGGGAGGAGACTCAGTCTAAGACTTCTTGCCCTGATTTACAGAGCTCCTCCCTCTCCCATGTCCACGTTAGAAGATCTTCTAACCGTCCTAAACAAACTCGCCATCTCCCACAACTAGACTATTCTAGGTGACTTTAACTTTACAGATTATTTAAATGTATCTGGATCCACGGCAAAATTCATTGAGACACTATCAGACATGGGTCTCCAACAAATAATCTCCTGGCCCACACATTCTGCTGGCCACATACTCGATCTTGTCTTCATGCAAGAAAACCACCAAACCACCCCTCAATGCATCACCAGCCCAATATCCTGGTCTGATCATTACCTTATCATATTCAATTACACCATCAAGGCAAAACAACCTATAAAAGCACAGGAACTCCAACTCAAGAAGATTGCAATAATGATGCAATTGACTTAGAAACTCTCTCCTCTAGTATATCCAAACTAGTATAGCTACAAACTAGCACACAGCAGTTAAAACCCTCTATGAATGCTTAGCCACAGTCAAAGAGATTAAATACCATTCCCATAACTCCCCCTCATCTGGTTCACCGACTATCTAAGAACAAAAAAAAAGGGATTTAAGAAGAGTCGAAAGAAAATGGTGCAAAACCAAACACCCAGACGACATGACAAAATGGAAAGAACTTCATGAAATATACATAAGAACATAAGAATTGCCACTGCTGGGTCAGACCAGTGGTCCATCGTGCCCAGCAGTCTGCTCACGCAGCGGCCCCCAGATCAAAGACCAGAGCCCTAACTGAGATCAACCCTACCTGCGTACGTTCCGGTTCAGCAGGAACTTGTCCAACCTTGTCTTGAATCCCTGGAGGGGAGCATTTTAGTTTTCCACCATTCTCTGGGTGAAGAAAAACTTCCTCATGTTTGTACGGAATCTATCCCCTTTTAACTTTAGATAGTGCCCTCTCGTTCTTCCTTCCTTGGAGAGGGTGAACAACCTGTCTTTATCTACTAAGTCTATTCCCTTCAGTATCTTGAATGTTTCTATCATGTCCCCTCTCAGTCTCCTCTTTTCGAGGGAGAAGAGGCCCAGTTTCTCTAATCTCTCGCTATACAGCAACTCCTCCAGTCCCTTAACCATTTTAGTTGCTCTTCTCTGGACCCTTTAAATAGTTCTGTGTCCTTCTTAATGTACAGCAACCAGTGCTGGACGCAGTATTCTAGGTGAGGGCGTACCATGGCCCGGTACAGAGGCATGATAACCTTCTCCGATCTGTTTGTGATCCCCTTCTTAATCATTCCTAGAATTCTGCTTGCCCTCTTCGCCGCCGCACATTGCGCAGATGGCTTCATCGACTTGTCGACCAGTACTATCAAGTCTCTATCCTGTGGGGGGGGGGGGTCTCTCCAAGTACCGCCCCGGAGATCCTGTCTTCGTGTATAAGATTTTTGTTACCAACATGCATCACCTTACACTTATCCACGTTAAACCTCATTTGCCATGTCGCGGCCCATTTCTCAAGCGTGTTTAAGTCCTGTTGCAGGTCTTCGCAATCCTTCTGCGTCTTCACTATTCTGAATAGCTTCGTATCGTCTGCAAATTTAATCACCTCGCTCGTCGTACCAATTTCCAGGTCGTTTATAAATATGTTGAAGAGCAAGGGTCCAAGCACCGAAACCTGCAGCACTCCGCTAGTGATGTTTTTCCCGTCCGAGTATTGTCCATTTACCCCCACTCTGTTTCCTATCCGGCTACCAGTTTTTTATCCACATGAGAATGTCACCCTCGATTCCATGGGTAGTTGTTCATGTAGAACCTTGTCGAACACCTTCTGAAAATCCAGATATACAATGTCAACTGGCTCGCCCTTGTCTATCTGCCTGTTTACTCCCTCGAAGAAGTGCAACAAGCTCCTCAAGCAAGATCTCCCCTTGCTGAAGCCATGCTGGCTGGTCCTCATCAGACTGTGTCCATAAAGGCGATCAATGATGCGGTCCTTTATCAGCGCCTCTACCATCTTTCCCGGTACCGAGGTCAGACTCATCGGTCTGTAGTTTCCCGGATCTCCTCTCAAACTTTTCTTGAAGATCGGCATAACATTTGCCACTTTCCAGTCTTCTTGAATCCTTCCCGATTTGATCGACAGATTGGCTATCATTTGAAGCAGTTCAGCTATAGTCCCTTTCAGTTCCTTGATTACCTCGGATGGATGCCATCTGGTTCCGGGGATTTATCATTTTTAAGCCTATCAATCTGCCTGAATACTCTTCTAGACTGACCGTCAACACAGTCAGTTTCCCGTCTTCGTTTCCCGGTATGTTGTGTATATCCTCTTCGGTAAATACAGTCACAAAAAATATGTTCAGTTTGTCAGCGATGACTTTGTCCTCCTTTAGAACTCCCTTTATTCCATGGTCATCCAACGGCCCCACCACTTCCTTCGCAGGTCGTTTCCCCTTAATATATTGAAAGAACGGCTTGAAGTTTTTCACCTCTTTGGCTATTTTTTTCTCATAGTCTCTTTTGGCCCCTATTACCACCTTAATGCACCTTCTTTGATGCTGTTTGTGCTTTTTCCAGTTTTGATCTGTTTCTGACCTTTTCCATTCCTTAAACAAAGTCTTCTTGTCTCTGATCGCTTCCTTCACCGCTACAGTGAGCCATGCCGGTTCCCAGTTCTTTTTCCTCTTGGATCCCTTGTTGATACATGGTATATATAGATTTTGCGCCTCGGTGACCATGTTCTTAAAAAGGGACCATGTTTACTCTAGTGTTTTTACAGTGCTTATCCTCTTCTTAATCTTCTTCTCTACCATGAGTCTCATCCCGTCGTAACCCCCTTTTCGGAAGTTCAGTGCCATGGCCGTCATTCTGGATCGATGTTTTGCCCCTGTGTCCAGGCCGAAGAGGATCATATTGTGATCACTGGTTCCCAGCATCCCCTCTACTTCTACATCACCCACCCATCCCTAAACTGGGAATCAACTACCTTGATTGCAAAAGATGAAGTACGTAGACTAGGAATTATATTCAACTCGAGACCATCATTCTCCAACCACATATTAAAAGTGGTTTCTTCCTCCTTCTACTATCTTCAGCAACTCCAGAAAGAAGCTACCGTGTGTCCCCCAAAATAAGACAGTGTCTTAAATTCATTTGGGCCCATGCACATGATGCACATGATCATGATTTGGGTATGCACATGATCATCTCTCCCTTCCTCTTCTTCGCCCCAATTCTTCCTCTTTCCTTTCTCTCCCCCACATGTGCATCTTTCCTTTCCGCCCCTCCCTCCCTCCCATCCCCCTATGCAATAGAAGTTTGCCCAGCTTCTATCCTTCCCTCCCTCCCATCCCTCGCACAGCATAACCCTTGCCCAGCTTCTATCCTTCTCTCCATCCCATCCCTTCTGCAGCAGAACCCTTAAGCACCCCCCCATCGCGCAGCCAAACCCCTGCTGACCCTCCATCCTTCCCTCCCTGCCGACCGCAAGTGAGCCCTACCTTCATCCAAAGCAACGTCGGGCCATCAGCAATCTAAACAGGCTGCTTGGCCTTGTCACTCTGCCACGATCAGGAAGGATGAAGGGTCAGCAAGGGCTCGGGTTGAAGAGTTGCCGGCGAATCCCAGGATTAGGGCTTATTTTTGGGGTATGGCTTATATTAAGACCTACCTTGAAATGATGCTAGGGCTTATTTTTGGGGTAGTTCTTATTTTCGGGGAAACACGGCACTTCTCCAAACAGGATTTCATCCAACTACTCTATGCCTTCGTCCTCTTACACCTGGACTACTGCAATGCATTATTTAATGGTCTAACAGCAAAAACATCCAACAAGTTCAAAATGCAGCAATAAAGCTATTGAAAAACCTATATGCTCATGACCCTATCTCCCCAGCTCTGATCGCAGCCCACTAGTTACCCATAGCCAAACGCTGCATCTTCAAAGGCCTATGGTACACAGATATTTCTCACTCAGACTTCCTCTTTACACTCCAAGGCAAGCACTACACTCTTCAGGGTGTACACCTGGATACACCCCCCAGGACACGCCCTCCAGCTCCACACAGCCCGAAAGCAATCTTACTCCCACTTCCTCCCAAACCTATGGAACAACCTCCCTCCAGACATCGATTCTTTGAGGGATTTGAGCTTCAGGAAAGCCATAAAACCCCACATCTTTGCCTAACCACATCCTCTCGACCTCAAGCTACCCCTTATTACCCTTCCCCTCACATTTGCCTCTGCAAAATACTCCATGGATCATGATACTAAAAGATACTAGATCATTAATGTACAAAAGATGCCCTTGTTATGTTGTAATCTTGTAATTTTGTATAATCGTATCCCCAAGCGTAACTCCAAGAGTAGTCTTATGGTACATTGTAACGTCATGACTGTAAAACTGTAACCCGGGATACAAAACCAAATACATATTTCATCTCAGCCCTAGATTTCTCCTCTGTCTTCAGCTTAAATGGTATGGCTAAAGCCATCTCCTTGACAAAATCAGTGAAGACAAACTCTGGTGGAGATTTTCTTCTCTTGAGGTGGCGATAGGTCAGATAATAATAATAACAGTTTATATACCTCAGGACCGTGAAGTTCTAAGCAGTTTACAATGATTAAAAGGTATTACAGATTGAGTGGAATAAACAAAGTTCAGAGTTAGTGAATAACAATTCAAAGATCATTTGTTGAGGACTAAGATTGTATAAGTCAGTTACCTAAGTACTTCAGGAATAGATGTTTTTAGGTGTTTCCTGAATTCCCTATAAGTAGTATGCACGAGCAGTTGTTCCAGGTCTTTACCCCATAATGCTGCTTGATGTGAGAAAAGATGTTGGTGATGACTTTTAAATTTACAACCTCTAACCGGTGGAGAAACAAAGTTCGGATGTGAACTTCCCTATGTCTGTTGGTTGTGAAAGAGAAAAGGTCTGTTATATATTTAGGGGCTAAGCCGTAAAGTACCTTGAAGCAAAAACAACCAAACTTGAACTTCACACTTGCCTCCATCGGCAGCCAGTGTAGAAGTTGATAGGAAGTTGTTACATGATCAAACTTCTTCAGTCTACAAAGTAGCCTAACCGCTGCATTTTGTACCAGTTGCAATCGCCGCATATTTTTCTGGGAGAGTGCCAAGTAGGCGATGTTACAATAATCGAGTTGACTCAGTATGAGGGATTGTACCAGAATTCTAAATGATGAGACATCGAAGTAAGCTCTGATGGACCAAAGCTTCCAGAGAAAGGTCTTTCTAATCAAGGAGTCTACCTGGTCTTTCATGGTCAGACTCTGGTCCAGTGTTACTCCCAATACCTTCATAGTGGGTTGAATGGGATGACTAAGGTTATTGATGCACAGTGATGCTTTAGTGTCAAATTTTGTTTTCTCTGGGTTTAGCTTTAGTCTGAACTCAGTCATCCATTGCTCCATCCGATTTAGTACCTCTGTTGCTTTGGGGGTGTCTTCTGAGATAGAGGTATTGAATGGGATAATTATTGTGAAGTCATCAGCGTAGCTAAATAGTTTTATCCCCAGCTGGGATAGTTGCCCACCCATACGACTCCTCCTCTGAGAAGCAATGTGGATCTTCATCCGAGTCCTAAAAGTGGTCCCAGTCTGAGTCCTCCTCCAAGTCAGAGTGATGTCCACATCCCTCAGAGTGCCTAAGTACATCCCTACCATTTGACATTGGGGAGGCTTACTGTTGGTACAATTAGGAGTTTCCAAATTAACTTCATTGATTTTATTTATGTTTATATTTGGCCATTTTGTTATTGTTATACGTTGTATGTTACATTGTACCCACTATACACTATCTTGGATTAATCTTCATAAAGGCAGTTAATAAATTCCAATAAATACAAAAATAAAATAATAAATATTTACATTAATCTTTGGCAAGCACTGTTGCCACACTACAGCCCTCTGAATAATCTGCACAAATGAATGCTAATAGCATTAGGTTCTGTGCTTTAACCCATAATATTGATATTCTATGTACTTAAATAAAAATAAAAAAGTTACAAAATAAAGTGACAGGAATGAACTTTTCTGTAATTAGATAACTGGAAAATCCATAGAACAGCAGCCTTCCACCCCAGAGCAAAGCAGCTTTGAGAAGTCTCATACTCACAGAAAGTTTTCCATCTTGATGCGCCGAATAGAGCCCTCCACAAACCCCTGGTCCCGAGCGGACTGTCGTCCAAAACCTCCTCTTCCTTCGGCAGCTGCCCCCTCTCCATCGCCGCTGGCCTTCCTCTGGCTCTGGTTCTTGCTGGTAGACGGAACAACAGGAGCAACGGTGCTGCAGCGGGAATTCCCAGCCTTCCTCTTGGACGGGGTGGCCATGTCTTCGCGCCAGACAAAAACAACCGCTCAATAGACAGCCGAGCAAGGACGCCCGTCAGATTCCATGCCCTGCGACGCTGAGGGAAGGGGCGGGACTACGCTGTTCGCGCTTTCACTTTCAACGGAAACAGACGGGGTATGGCCGGAATAGAAGCAAGGGGGCGTCACCTATCTTGCGAAATGATGACTAGAGGGTATCACTCTGTTGTGGAAACACTGGGCAGGATTTACTTCGGGCCCGATTCAGGACACAAAAATATGCAGATGGAGGCGATCGGAGGAACGCCCCCAGCTGCCTGCACGGCTCGCGCATGCGCAGACCCATCCCAGCCTCGACTTTCTTTCTTTTTTTTTTTTTAACTTTAAACTTTTGCAGGCGGTGGGTTTAACCCGCTTCGGGTTAAACCCACAGACTTGCACAGGCAGTCGGAGCAGACGTATTCGGGGCAGTGCACCAGTGCTGCTTTCAAAGCCCGAGCCCGTGGTTTTAACCCGCAGGTTAAAACCACGGGCTCCCTGGCCCGGGAAGGGCAGGAGAGATTCGGGGAAGATCGAAGCAGAGCAGGGCAGCGTTTGGGGAGAGCAGGCAGGAGAGATTGCAGGGCTTCCAGTCGGAAAGACGTTTTCGACTTGTCCCCAGCAGTCGCTTCTTCAGGTGATCGGCCAGCCTAGTCGGATCAGAAATTTGGTGTAGTGAATCGGGTTGCTGTCCAATTTGCATGCATTTCACCTCATTTGCATGCAAGGATTCCAAGTAGATTGCAGGAGAGGTAAGTGAATTTAGGCCAGATGGAAATTTGAGAGTTAAGTGGTCATAAATTGATAAGTACACGATCGGTTTGCTTAATGAATCTGGCCCACTGTTGCTGAGGTGGTGCAGGGGTTGTTAGTTTCATACAAGCTTTTCCTGTAATAGGTCGGGGGGGGGGGGGAGAGGAAGGAGGTGATAGATAATCGTGTAGTGTCGTATGTAAGGTGACCATTTATTTTTTCATCAAAATGGGGCATCTATTAATTGTCAGTCCCGCCCCCAATTTCTTCCATTCATTTTTCATGTTACACATAATTATTAATTCATAATGGTAACCATAAAATAAAAAAACTCAAAGCACACTATACGCAGAGAAAATGTTAATTATCATTTATATTTAGGGGGTTTCAAAGATGTCAAGGTAGATGACTAAAATATACAACGTCATCTCAATAACTATAGAAAAGACAAATACTGTATAGTGCAAAATATAGACAGCAGATATAAATTCTCAGAACTGACACATTTTGATCACTAAATTTAAAATAAAATCATTTTTCCTACCTTTACTGTCTGGTGATTTCATGAGTCTCTGGTTGCTTCCTTCTGAGTCTGCATCCTTTCTTTCTGCACTCAGGCCCAAGTGCCCCCAGTGCTTCCTTCCTATGTCCTTAGTGCCCCCAATGCCTCCTTCCTATGTCCTTAGTGCCCCAGTGCTCCTTCCCATGTCTTTAATGCCCCCAGTGCCTCCTTCCCATGTCCTTAGTGCCCCTTCCTATGTCCTTAGTGCCCTCAGTGCCTCCTTCCTATGTCCTTAGTGCACTTCCTGTGTCCTTTGTGCCCCTTCGTATGTCCTTAGTGACCCCAGTGCCTCCTTCCCATGTCATTAGTGCCCCCAGTGCCTCCTTCCCCTGCCCTTAGTGCCCCCAGTGCTCATTCCTATGTCCCACTCACTGCCTTCCAGCCTTTGTCCCACCCCCGAAGCTAGCCAGCCTACCTACCTCCTTCCCTGCTGTGCTAAAGCCAGCCTGCCTGTCTGCCTCCCTCCAATGCTGAAGCCTACACCAATTCAACACCCTCCTCCCTTCCGTATCTGCCCCCACTGCTGCTTCCTGCCCGCCAAAGCCTGACCTACCACTGCTTCAAACTCTCCCCCAGTCCGCCACTGCTGCTACCCGCCACAACTAAAGAAAAGGAAGGTCCATGCACCAGCCCACAAACCTTCTTCCCGATGTCAATTCTGATGTCAGAGAGGAAGTTCCGGGCCAGCCAGGCAGCAATTGGCTGGTCCAGAACTTCCTCTCCAACGTCAGAATTGACAAAAGAAGAAGAAATGTATACAAGTGATTATGAAATTGATATGGTGACGATACGTCCCGTTTTGAATGGGACTGTCCCGTTTTCAGACCTTTGTCCCGTTGTCCCCACACACAGCTTTGGGACGCTAAAATGTCCTATTTTCAGGGACAGCATCCCGAAGCTGTGCGCGGGGACAACGGGACAGGGGGTCTGAAAACGGGACGGTCCCGTTCAAAAAGGTAAAAAAAATGATTTTATTTTCAATTTAGTGATCAAAATGTGTCAGTTTTGAGAATTTATATCTGCTGTCTATCTTTTGCACTATATTTGTCTATTTTTCTATAGTTACTGAGGTGACATTGCATATTTTAAAGTCATCTGCCTTGACATCTTTGAAACCCCCCAAATAAAAATGATATTTAACATTCTCTGCATACAGTGTGCTTTGTAGTTTTTTTTAATTTTATGGTTACCATTATGAATTAATAAGATATGTGTACATGAAAAATGAATGGAAGAAATTGGGGGCGGGGCTAGGACAGGATTGTGGGCGGGACTGACAATTAATAGATATCCCCTTCTGATGAAAAAAATAAATGGTCATGTTAGAAATGGAACTTGTAGAATCCTGTTTGTCAGAAGCCCTGCTTAGTGAGCAAAGGGGAAATCATATGCTGTTTCTGGGAAGGTGAAATTGCCTCACAAACCCTACTAACAGAAGGGTGTAGAATCCTTGCTTCTGATTAAATTGAAGTTGACAGAAGAGTTGGAATAATTGTGTCCTGAATTTGCACAGGTAAATGAAAAAGAACCGGGCTGAGCAGTCCCAGCCGGTTCCAGGACTTTGAAAATGAAAGTTTGGGCTTTTGTTTTTGTAATAAGGATTGGCAGAGCATAGCTCGTTAAAAGCACATGCTTGGGTGAAAATTGCCAGATTGCAAACTGTACAACTGGGAAGCCTGGTTGGGCTAACAAGCAGTTTAGTCACCAGAACAAGTTTGTATTTTGTTTTTCCTTCACCAAATTATAAACCAGAAAATAAAGACATAATAAGTCACACTAAACACCTTTGCTGGACCTTTTTTATTTGATACAGATACCCCTCTATCCTCCATGCTTCATTCAACTGCTTGGCTGAGGCTTGAATGACCCAGGTCAGGACTCTGGCTAACCCTGTCCACAATGTACACACCCGGTCACAATGTACACACAATATTCAGCCATGAAACCCAAGGGTGGGCCTCTGGATTGATCTGTTGGGACTAAAGACAGTGGTGCACCTTTTGCTAAATAAGAACAACCTTGATCAGGACAAACTGGAAAGCTATCTGCCAATATCTAACATCCCATTTCTAGGAAAATTTATAAGCAAATAGTCTGTGTTCACCTCTGTGACTGGCTAGTAGAGAGAAACTGGCTAGATCAGTGTTCAACCTTTTTACACCCATGGACCGGCAGAAAAAAAAGAATTATTTTGTGGACCGGCAAACTACTAGAACTAAAATTAAAAAACCCCATTTCCACCCCATCTCCGCGAGCTCGGTCCCCACAAATCATCTGATCCCATCCACACAAGCCTCAGTTATGATTTTATATTGAATGTATTTTATTAAAGTATAAAAAGAAACAATATTCTGTACAATTGTCATTTTATAAATACAAATAATTCAGAGCAGGATCAACAAAACCTCTGTCTCCCCTCCTCTTCACATATATCCCCTCTACTATCAAGAAAACTGAACAAGCCAAATTATTACAGAATGCTACACAGAAATATCATGCTAACAGAATACTGCAGTCACACATGACAGGAATAGTTTTAGGGGAGTGCAACTGTCCCCTGGTCAGAGAGTACCCTAAGCCAGCTGGAAGCTAAACAAGCACTGCCTGGGTTTTGCAGTCCCCAGTTATGTCTAACACCAGCTCTAGCAGGATATATATTTCAAATCTGATATATTCTAATCGCAAAATAAAAATAAAATTATTTTTTTCTACCTTTAGTCGGCTCTGGTTTCTGCTTTCAATCTTCTTTTCACTCTTCCTTCCAGCGTCTGCCCTCTCCGTCTCTTCAATCCAGCATCTGCCCCTTCCATCCACTGTCTGTCCTCTCCCCCTTCCATATGGTATCTGTCTTCTTTCTATGCCCCTCTCCCCTTTCCATCCAGCTTGTGCCCCCTCTCTCCTTTTTACATGATTCATTCCAGCTTCACTGCTCTTCATTTTTATCTCTTGTACACCAGATCTATCATCGTTGTCCCTCTCTGCTTACTTTTCTGCTGACCCCTTCCTATCATCAATCTCTCTACTTTCTCATGCCTGTGTCTCCCCTTCCCCTCCTCTAATCTCTCTGCCAGCTGTTTCCTTCCTTTTTTCATTCTCCCTTCCCTCCTCCTCCTGTCCAGCAGTAACTCTCTTCTCTTCCTCCCCTCCCAGCAGCATCTCTCCTACCTCTCCAGTAGCAGCTGTCCCTTTTTTTCCCTTGCCCAGCAGCTTCCTAGATTCCTTCCTCTCCTCTCCTCCCAGAAGCATCTCTCCTTCTCCTTCTGCAGTAGCAGCTGTCCCTTTTTTTCCTTGCCCAGCAGCTTCCCAGATTCCTTTCCCTCCTCCCCTCCCAGCAGCATCTCTCCTTCTCCCTCTCCAGTAGCAGCTGTCCCTTTTTTTCCTTGCCCAGCAGCTTCCCTGATTCCTTTCCCTCCTCCCCTCCCAGAAGCATCTCTCCTTCTCCCTCTCCAGTAGCAGCTGTCCCTTTTTTTCCTTGCCCAGCAGCTTCCCAGATTCCTTTCCCTCCTCCCCTCCCCCCTCCCAGAAGCATCTCTCCTTCTCCCTCTCCAGTAGCAGCTGTCCCTTTTTTTCCTTGCCCAGCAGCTTCCCAGATTCCTTTCCCTCCTCCCCTCCCAGAAGCATCTCTCCTCCCTCTCCAGTAGCAGCTGTCCCTTTTTTCCCCTGCCCAGCAGCTTCCCAGACTCTGATAGTGGTTTTCTCCCCTCCCAGCAGCTCTTCTTACTTCCCAGCGCAGCGATTCACTAAGGCAGCCTCGGGTCCTTTGTTGAGTCACGCCGCCTCTGAGGAAAGAGGAAGTTGCATCATCAGAGGCAGCCGCGACTCAGCAAAAGCCCCGAGGCTGCCTTCGTGAATCGCTGCGCTGGGAAGTAAGAAGAGCTGCTGGGAGGGGAGAAAACCACTGTCGGAGGCTCCCCAAGATCTCTTCGTCCCAGCGCAGACTTCAGATGTTGATCTTGCCGGCCCTGCGCAGACCGGCAGGAAGTTGAAGTCAGTCAGTCTTGTCGGCCCTGTGCGGACCGGCAAAAATTTCCTGCGGATCGGCACCGGTCCGCGGACCGGCGGTTGAAGAACTGTGGGCTAGATCATGTCAGACCCAGTTATGGTATAGAAACAGTCCTTGTACAAGATGACCTTCACAGAAATCAAGACAGGGAATTTGGTGTACAGCTAGATTCAACTCTTACTCTAATCCCCCAAATCTAAGCAACCTTCAAAGCTGTTTTTATGCAACAACTTCATTGCCTCTCTCCTTACAATGAGAAGAACATGTCTCATTTATGCCATGTTAACTTCAAGACTGGATTACTATACTACGCTGTACACTGGTTTGCATGTAAAAGCTCAGCACAAGTTCCAATTGATTCAGAATGCTGCAGCAAAAACTTCACTGGCTATCAGTACAACAATGTCTCTCAAACTATATGGCACGGCACAGTGGTGTGCCCTGAAGAGATTCCAGGGGTGCCACAAGAGATTCCAGAATTTTACTTTATTTTTAATAATTCCTTTCATAAGTATACACTAGAATAGATGACATGTACATCACATACGCAAGTCTGACAATGTTATGAGCTAGAGAATGACACGGGGAGCGATCCCCGCAGCGAACCGCTGCGTGGCTGCGGTTTGGCTGCGGGTTATGGTGACCTCATTAGCAAATCGCCGCAGACGCGGGGACAAATCCTTTCACCGCCCGCAAAAACGGTGAATAGATTTGTCCCCGCAGGCCAATGTCCCCCCTTCTAGGAACCGCTATTTACCTGTGTTTCACTGTGTTCGTGACCGGGTGTTAGATGTCTCCGCCATGTTGTCTGTCTCCTCCAACTTTCGATCCAACTCGCACGTTGCCGCATTTACTCTCGAACCAGCCCTCCCCAACGATCGCGGCAGGAGGATATCCAACCCCTCCTGCTAGCTCCCCAACAGCCCCCCTATGATCACTGATAGGAGGGTGCCCAACCCCTCCTGCCGGCCCCCCCAACGGCCCCCTATATCGCCAATAGGAGGGTGCCCAACCCCTCCTGCCGGTCCTCCCAATGGCCTCCCCTAAGATCGCCGGCAGGAGGGTACCCAACCCCTCCTGCTGGACCCCCCCCAACGAACCCTCCCACCCCGGAACCCCCTTAGTCTTACTTTCCAAGTTGGACCGGACAGCTCCTCGCTCGTCTGGCCAGCAGGCCTGCCTCCGTCCAAATGAGGCGGGCCCGCCCCTCCCCTCCCCTGCCTAACCCACAGGATCCTAGGGCCTGATTGGCCCAAGCACCTAAGGCCCCTCCTATAGCGGGAGTGGCTTTAGGTGCCTAGACCAATCAGGCCCTAGGATCCTGTGGGTTGGGCAGGGTAGGGGCGGGCCCGCCTCATTTGGACGGAGGCAAGCCTGCTGGCCATACGTGTGAGGAGCCGTCCGGTCCAACTTGGAAAGTAAGACTAAGGGGGTTCCGGGGTGGGAGGGTTCGTTGGGGGGGGAGGTCCAGCAGGAGGGGTTGGGTACCCTCCTGCCGGCGATCTTAGGGGAGGCCATTGGGAGGACCGGCAGGAGGGGTTGGGTACCCTTCTGCTGCGATTGTCGGGAGGGCCGTTGGGGGGGTCTACAGGAATACACAGTCTAGTACCCGAACTCGCAATCTGAGCAACTGCCTGCTGCCGTCGCGTATGCTGGGACTCCTGCCTTCGTGTATCTGCCGGATACGCGAAGGCAAAAGTCCCGGCATACGCGACGGCAGCAGGCAGTTGCAAATCAGCTGACGCTGGCGCAATCTTGCACACTGGGAAAGAAGAGAATCTCCGGCGTCAGCTGGCTAGCAACCCCCCATCGTATGGGACACCTGCCTTCGCATATCTGCCGGATACACGAAGACAGGAGTCCCAGCAAAAGATGCAGCTGCAGGAAGTTGCTAGTCAGCTGACGCTGATGCCGGAGCTTCTCTTCCTGCCCAGTGTACACCAGGTACTGCTGGACAAGGGGAGGAGGGGAAGAAGGAAGGGAGAAAGGATACTGTTGGACAGGAGGGAAGGGGTACTGCTGGACAATGGGAACAGGGAAGGGAGAAGGGGTACTGCTGGACAAGGGGGAAGTAAAAGGAAGGGAGAAGAGGTACTGCTGAACCTGGCAGAAAAGGAGGGAAAGGAAAGGTGCTACACACTGGAGGGGAAGGTGAGATGGTGCATGGGAGAGAGCATGTTGGGTTGTGGGGTGCGAAGGAGGGATACCACTGAGGGAAGAGGCAAGGACAGATATAGAAAGTGTGCAGGAGGCAGAAAGTGTTGGACTCATGGAGAGGGCAAGATGGATGGGGAGGACAGAAAGGAGGGAAGGAGAAATGTTACACTGGGGAAGGGGGAGAGCGCAGAGAGTGAAAAGTTGGACTAATGGAGGGAGAGAGAGAGATGCTTGGTTGAGGGAAGGAGGATCAGAGGAGAAGCATACAGGAGGGGTTGGGTTCCCTCCTGTCGTGATCGCTGGGGGGAGGGGAGACTTGCAGCCGTAGCCGCGGTCACTATGCTAATCACGGCAGGGAGATCTTTGCCGCGATTAGGTACAGCGGCCGCGTCTACTTACCATGTAGGATAACATTGTAAGCATTAAAAGTACATGTCGTGTTTGTTTTTGTATAGTTATTAACTAATATTTAACTAAGTTTTAAAGTTTTAAAGAATGTTTCCTTTATACGTAAATAAAGAAAAGTATATAAAATCGTACCCGTTTGAGGCTTTTATGTATGCAGCGGTGACGGTGACGGGGCGGTGAATGGGGTTGCAGTGGCGGTGACGGGGCGGTGAATGGGGTGGCAGTGGCGGTGACGGGGCGGTGAAGGGAATGGCGGTGACGGGGCGGTGCAGAGGATGGTGGGACGGGGCGGTGACGGGGACCAATTTTTTCACCGTGTCATTCTCTATTATGAGCGTCTGTATATTGTCACCATCTATGCTTTCGCCGAGCGGTTTAGGCAACCTGGCAGTGACATAAGACTCAAACTCTGGCATGAGCCCCTTTGAAGTAGGGAAACCTTTAAAGTAGGACACCCCTAGGTTATTACCTAGCACAGCCGGTGTGTGTTCCTTTACAGAAAATCCCTTTAGTCAGAATGGCTTCAATGAAAATTATAGGCTTTATTAGGCCACTGGCCTCAGCAACACAAAGCAATCCCAGTTTCCCCGGTGGCATGAATTTTATACACTAGAACAAGCATTCTTCAAATTAAAATATAGTTAATTCTGCTCTGGGCTTTATCAAAATGAATCACAGTCTTAACAGTCCTCTTCACCAGAGTCTTATAATGGGATAGGCTAACTGCTATCAGAGTCAAAAGTTCCTTCAGCTTTAATGCAGTTCAGCTGGTAATGGCAAACTGGAAAATACTCAATAAGCTAGAATAGTATTTACCTGGTAACAATGGAGCAGTCTTCTAGTCAGCGTTTTGGTTTAAACTTCAAAGGCAGACGGCGCTAATTGCCTCTCACAGGTTGCTATAGCTAACAGCTGTAAGCCTGCACGGAGGTTTGGTAACAAGACACCAGAGTACTTTCAGGCTGTCTCTCTGCCTAACGTCTGGTTCAGCTAAGCTAAGGTTTGTACAGTAAAACATATAGGCTCTTGTGCTTTACCCAGCCATATAATCAGGAAGCAAACCTGGCAGTTTCCAATATTACAACTCCTACTATAACATTTCCCCATTTATCAGTGAGTAAACAGAGAAACAGCAAGGTAAAGGAATCTTTCCTTTTGAACTCACAGTTCTTATGCAATCTCCATTTGTTCAGGCTGGGTTTCAAACAGCACTACTCTCCTCAATCACCATAGGCTCAGGCATATAGGATTCTGCAGGAGAGTTCCTAACCTGTTCCTCCCTCATGTCCCATTCGGACTCGGCAAACTGTCCTGGCTGCTTCCAGGGAAGGACAGTCTCATGCTGGGCTCCCTGCCTCTGCACTGCTCCTGCCTCGAGGGCTCTCCTGGTTCTTTCCTCCTCCCCCTCTAGCTCTCTACAGAGCCTCGCTTTAAGCTGAGGGAAGAAACCACTCCCCTGTAGCTACAGAGGGGGGAGGGTTTCCTTCCCTCTGCTTGTAACGTTTCTCTCAGGGAAAACTGCTTACATGCCTTCTGCCTCCCAGGCACTGGATAATGAGAGATCAAAGATTTCTGCTTTTGCTTAGACACTACCTTAGGTAAAGCAAAGCTTTCTTGTTCTGTCTCCATGTCTTCCTCACTGCTTACAGGGTAGTCAGCTAAATTACTCTCTTGGGCACTGGCCTGGTCAGCCCTTCTACACCGGGGTTTGCATGTTTTACTATATTTCCCTGTGATAAACCTCGGGGATGCAGTAGGTTTGTCACAATATGTAACGATACTTTATTTTAATTTTTTATGCAGTAGTTATCCTAACTTGAGTAACAAAACAAGGCTTTGTTACCTTTTCAATCTTCTTATCTTTGCGAACTTGGATTTTCAGCTCTGACAGAAATTAAATAAAAAATAAGAGAACGACTGCATATGGTAGATGATGAAATGCATGTTTGCTTGTCGACTGTCGAGCTGCCTTTTGAGTTTTTTTGCACTCAAAAATAAGCACATTCATCGCAATTCTATTATTTAGTTTCACCATTGTTTCAATTACCCATGTATGGCTTAAAGAACTTTAAATAATTCTCAATTTTAATTTTTTGTTTGTTTTGCAATTTTATAATTTCAATTATAATGTGCCACAAAAAGCATTTGCTTCGTTTAATGTGCCGGAGCTAAAAAAAAGTTTGAGACACTGCAGTACAATATAGGGCAAATTTTAAAACTTTTGTCTGATCTTAAAGGCCCTCAAATTAAATGGTCCAGTGTACTTGATGAACAGGATCTTTCTCTACAAACTTCCAAGGTCACTAAGGTCCTCCCAGGGAGTATCTCTAACCACGCCCTTTCCAAAGGGCATCATGCAATGTGATACTCGCCAGCAAGCCTTCTCTGGAGTAGCTCCCTCCCATTCTGGAATGCACTTCCTGAAAGGCTTCACTTAACACAAGGCTATCTCTTCTTCAGGAGGCAAGTGAAAGAGTGTCTCTTCAACCAGCCCTTTAATGGAAGAAATAACTAATTTGCTAGACACACGAGTGGCATCAGCTGCACATGTTTATCCACTTCTACTCTAGCTGAGATTTTTCAAGCACCATTCAGATCTCATATTCAACTTTTTTAAATCAGCATCCTTATTCTCTTACTCCCTATGCTGTCTATTAAAATGTTTTACCATTTACTGTATTGAAATTGTAATGTAGCATACTATGCCATACTTTGATTGTAATTTGATTATGTTTACTGCTGTAATTGTCTATGGCTTATGTTTGACATTTTCTTGCTATACACCACCTTAATTCCTTCAAAAAGGTGGTAGATAAATCCTAATGAATAAATAAATCCTTATAATTGTGCCCCCTCCTTTACTAAAACATAGCGCAGGTTTTAGCGCCAGCAATGGCAGTAACTGCTCTGACATTCATAGAATTCCTATGAGCGTTGGAGCAGTTACCACATCACTCTTGGGAAAGAGTCCACCCTCTTGTACAAAGAGTATGTGGTCTTCTGAAAGAGGGCTCACTCTTCACAAACAGTGCACACTCTGTCAAAAGAGGGTGCATTCTTTTAGAAGAGTGTACAGTAATTGATACACAAGCAAAATTTCATTTTTTTTTAGCACGAAACATTGGAAACTATGATCAGATCCTGTTAAAAATTCAAATAAAGTTTAAAAAATACTTGTTGAATGAGACATCATAACCTGGATATTTGAATTCTGATTTGTACGTCCTTTCTGAAATCGGTCTCCCCTTGTTATAAAACGTTTATTGAAACAAGATAAGTACCATTTAAAAATGTACTTGAGCATTTTAGACCTCCATAGGTCTTTTGATTATATGGGGTGCAGAAAGACTAGACAAATCAATATCTTAAGAACATAAGAATAGCCTTACTGGGTCAGACCAATGGTCCAACAAGCCCAAAAGCCCATTCTCATAGTAGCCAATACAGGTCCCTAGTACCTGGCCAAAACCCAAGGAGTAGCAACATTCCATGCTACTAATCCAGGGCAAGCAGTGGCTTCCCCCATGTCTTTCTCAATAACAGACTATGGATTTTTCCTCCATAAAATTGTCCAAACCTTTCTTAAAACCAGCTATGCTATCCGCTCTTACCACAACCTCTGGCAATGTGTTCCAGAACTCGGCTATTCTCTGAGTGAAAAAATATTTCCTCCTATTGGTTTTAAAAGTATTTCCCTGTAACTTCATCGAGTGTACCCTAGTTTTTGTAATTTTTGACAGAGTGAAAAATCAATCCACTTTTACCCATTCTACTCCAGTCAGGATTTTGTAGACTTCAATCATATCTCCCCTCAAACATCTCTTTTCCAAGCTGAAGATCCCTACCCTTTTTAGCTTTTACTCATACGAGAGGATTTCCATCCTCCTTATTATCTTGGTTGCTGTTCTTTGAACCTTTTTTAGTACCGCTATATATTGCATGAGATAAGGAGACCAGAATTGAACACAATACTCCAGGTGAGGTCGCACCATGGAGTAATACAGGGGCATTGTAACGTTCTTAGTCTTGTTAACCATCCCTTTTTTAAAATAAATCTGAGCATCCTGTTTGCTTTTTTGGCTGCTGCCACACATTGAGCAGAAGGTTTCATCATATTGTCTACGATGACACTCGGATCTTTTTCTTGGGAACTAATCCCCAAGGACCCTTGCATCTGATAACTGTGATTCAAGTTATTCTTCCCAATGTGCATCACTTTGCATTTGTCCACATTAAATTTCATCTGCCACTTAGACACCCAGTCTTCCAATTTCCTAAAGTCTGCCTGCAATTTTTCCCATCCACATGTGTTTTAACAACATTGACAAAAAAACTCTGTGGAGAGGTGATGTTCTTGATGCAGGCTTTATTAATATTTCAACTTAACAATCCACATAAAGTATCAAGGACCCAATCCACTAAGAACTTTGGACCCAACGCGGTCCATGTTTCAACAATACTGTCTTCCTCAGGGGTCCATGTAGGTCATATCTTATTGTCTCATGGATTATAAATAGTCCAGGTCCAATAAAAGCTCTACACTAGTGAGAAGTCCTCAGCATTTCTTCAGATGAAACAGCATTTCTTCAGATGAAGGTTCAAGCCTGGCTGGAAGGGGGGGAGGGCCCACAGGGGTTGTGGCCTCCCCAAAAATTGCCACTTACTTTTATCCCTGGTAGTCCAGAGATGCAGCGGGCAGAAGCGAACTTTCCTGGCACCTGCCCCGTTGGTGGATGCTCTCTTTGAATCTTTCAAGAGGCTTGCTGTTCCACCCTCTTCCTTATCAGAAAGTCCTCACAACCGACTCATCAACGTACGCTTGGGGGGCTCATGTGGATGGTCTCCGCACTCAAGGTCTATGGACTTCAGCAGACCGTCTGTGTCATATCAATCTGTTGGAACTCAGAGCGATATTCCATGCTCTCAAAGCCATTCAACATCTCCTTCATGACATGGTGATTCTTGTACGTACAGACAACCAAGTGACCATGTATTATGTCAACAAACAGGGAGGGACGGGATCTCACTCCCTCTGTCAAGAAGCTCTGAAATTGTGGCATTGGGCAATTCTTCACAACATCTACCTCAGAGCTGTTTATATTCAGGGTCAACACAATTATTTGGCAGACAAATTGAGTCATCTTCTATAGCCTCACGAATGGACACTCAATTCTCCTACTCTTCGCCAAATCTTTGCCCGTTGGGGAACTCCATAGATAGATCTGTTTGCGTCACCTCTCAACTTCAAACTGCCTCAATTTTGCTCCCGCATTTACGCCCCTCAACGTCTCGAAGCGGATGCGTTTCTACTGGACTGGAGGAATCAGTTCCTTTATGCCTTTCCTCCGTTTCCTCTGATTCTCAGGACTCTTGTCAAACTGAAGTCAGAACATGCCACCATGATTCTGATAGCTCCTCGGTGGCCCAGACAACCTTGGTTCTCCCTTCTACTTCAACTCAGCACCAGGGAGCCTCTCCTTCTACCAGTATTTCCTTCTCTACTCACGCAGAGTCAAGGATCCTTGCTTCATCCCAATCTGCAGTCTCTACACTTAACAGCTTGGTACCTTTCTGCATAACAGACTTTCCTCAATTTTCTCAGTCTGTTCAAGATATATTACTTGCTTCCAGAAAGCCATCAACTAGACAATGTTATGGCCAGAAGTGGACTAGATTTTCTGCTTGGTGCTCTACACGTCAATTGCAACCCATTTCGTCCTCTTTAGCATAAGTTTTGGACTACTTTGTTCATTTGTCACATTCTGGACTTCAAACTACATCTATTCGAGTCCATCTTAGTGCTATAGCTGCTTTTCATCAATCTTTGGATGGAAAACCTCTTTCTGCACATCCTATGGTTTCTCGTTTCATGAAAAGACTTCTAAATCTCCATCCACTGCTTAAACCACCTCCAGTGGTTTGGGATCTCAATGTTGTTTTAGCTCAACTTATGAAACCTCCTTTTGAACCGCTTGACAAAGCTCACCTCAAGTATCTCACTTGGAAAGCTGTGTTCCTGATCGCCCTCACATCTGCTCGACGAGTCAGTGAATTACAAGCCTTGGTGGCAGATCCACCTTTCACAGTTTTTCATCATGACAAGGTGGTACTCCATACTCATCCTAAATTCTTACCTAAAGTTGTTTCAGAATTTCATATCAATCAGTCTATTCTACCTGTATTTTTTCAAAAGCCTCACTCTCATCCTGGAGAAGTGGCCCTTCATACCTTGGATTGTAAACGTACCTTGACTTTCTACCTCCAACGCACTCAACTGCACAGAACATCTCCTCAACTTTTCATCTCATTTGATCCGAACAGTTTGGGACATCCTATATCAAAGCGCACAATCTCCAACTGGATGGCTGCTTGCATTTCTTTCTGCTATACTCAGGCTGGTCTTCCTCTGCAAGGTCGAGTGACGGGCCACAAAGTTAGAGCTATGGCGGCATCTGTAGCTTTCCTCTGATCAACTCCTATTGAGGAAATCTGCAAGGCTGCCACTTGGTCCTCGGTTCATACTTTCACATCTCATTATTGTCTGGATACCTTATCCAGGAGGGATGGCCACTTTGGCCAATCTGTTTTGCAAAATCTTTTTTCGTAAATTGCCAACTTCCCTCCATCTCTTTTTACTTAGCTTGGAGGTCACCCATGTGTGGGAATATGCTGCCTGCTTGTCCTGGGATAAAGCACAGTTACTTACCGTAACAGTTGTTATCCAAGGACAGCAGGCAGATATTCCCACAACCCTCCCACCTCCCCTGGTTGGCTTCTTGGCTAGGTATCTGAACTGAGGATCCTCTCAGGAGATGCGCCCCCTAGTTCGGGAGGAAAGGCACACGCGCATGCGCGGTGCAGTCCTCGAAAGATCGAGATCTTCAAGCAAGTTTGCTTTCGAGGCTGTCTGCTGCGGGGCTCCGTCGGTGACGTCACCCATGTGTGGAAATATCTGCCTGCTGTCCCTGGATAACAACTGTTACGGTAAGTAACTGTGCTGTGTCTCAATTCGAACAGTCCCTTCCTTCCAACCAAAAGTTGTGTCCAGTTTTCATGTAATCCAGAGGGTGCAACTCCAAGCTTTCACACCTACGGAAATGAAGAAAGCAGATAGTGTTAAAAGTTCTGGATGTGTGAAGAGTTTTGATTCGTTACTTTGAAGTGACCAACGAGTTCCAATTGTCTGATCACCTCTTTGTGCTTATGGATGTGGCATGTCGGGGGAGACTGGCATCTAAAGTGACCATATCCAGGAGAATAAGGATGGCCATATCTTCCACCTATATTGGAAGCGTAAAGCAGTCTCCAGTGGTGGTGAAAGTGCACTCCACTTGCAGTGTCATGTCCTCTTGGGCAAAGTCTGGAGCAGTCTCACCTGTAGAGATTTGCAGGGTGGTCACTTGGTCCATTCTTCATTAAGTTTTGTAGGGTGGATGTATCAGCCAGGCTAGACACCACTTCTAGGTCCTAGTACTGGCAGCAGACTTAGGAACTGGGGGCTGCTCTGTTATGGCTCACTGGTCAAGACTATCAGTCCTGTTGAACAAGAAGGAAAGATTAGGTTCTTACCTTGCTAATCTTCTTTCTTGTAAACAGGAATGGTAGTCTTGATGACTGCCCTGTCAGATGTATACTAGCCTGCTCTCTGTTTCAGACATGCCTGCTGTAGTCAGATGTCTTGTTAATATTGCTTGCCTGGTAGAGTCAGGAATGAAGAGAAATTCATTCTTTAGAGACTCGTTGTAAATACTGAGCAGATGGCACAAAGGTAGGAGGCTCCTTTTATTTCCACCTTATTTGTTTTGTTTAGTACTGGTTTAAAAGCATTGTTTAATGTTTGTATTCAGAGCAGAACAGACTTATGTAGTTTTGGGAAGTTTCCCCGCACCCCTCTCTTATGTTTGCACTCCAGAACTCGCTAAAAGATTTGGTACCAACTGAGGGAGTGGAGCTCATCCCAGAGTGATGGGAGGTGTAGCATGAAAACAAAACAGTGGGCTCTCTACAGCCCTCATGGCTAATGAAGATTTAACCTGCTAGTCAAAACATACCATTCCTGTTTATAAGAAAGAATATTAGCAAGGTAAGAACCTAATCTTTCCATGGATTTAGTATGTTTTGGAACAGGACTATGCTACTGTAACTGAATCTTGCCTTGATGGACGAAATTAATCATATAACTCAAAACTGACACAAAATGGACTGAGTGAGTTTTGGAAAAATGTTCTTCAATTGTGCTTTTGTATTTTAATATCAGGCATCATCTACAGGTTCTCTGCAGAATATAAGGAATAATTTTGCTGGAAATACCTACAGAAAAGCTTCCCTGGAGGGGCACAATAATGATACACCTATGGGGAGCCAACCTGTGTCATAACCTCAAAAGCTGATTTTGGGATCCCCGCCCTCAGTTTGGAAAGCTCTGACTTACAGTGATTTCTAATAGTGTCCAACCATCCACTACTTGTATTACTATAATGTCCTCAAGATGGCACTAGTGCCCTGCAAATGTACATGGAAGGATCAGCATTTAAGAATTTGTAGTCTTGTTAAAAGGAAATTAGAACAATTTTTCACAATGTCTCTTACTTGGAGCTACATCAGGAGAGAATCATGCAGGATCAAATTAAAATATTACCATTTAAGAACCTTAAACCCTTAAGAGGTTTGGCCCCCATATACCTGGTTTCCCATTTTATCTTGGATTGTTCCATCAGGCCTACATGCAGAGTACATATGTTTAGCCACCCAACAACAAAAGCCTGCCAATACAAAAGATACCTGGACAGAACCCTTGCTTTCCAAGCAGGTCAACAGAACGATTGGCTGGGTAACATCATTAAGCACTCCTCATCCTATATTAGCTTTAGAAAACTAGTTAAAACAAACTTGTTTAACCGATTTGTAACCAAGACCTTTTAATTTCTTTTCTCTATATTCTACTTACATGTACTCGATAACCCTACATTGTGACTATTACTCTGACTTTCTCTCCCTTTGTCTGATTACCTTGATAACCTACCTACATGTATTCGACAACTTTCATTGTAATTATTTCGCTGATTGTTCAGCTATTCTTATTGTAAACCGCCTCGAACTACTATGGCTTTGGCAGTATATAAGAATAAAATTATTATTATTAATAAAGTGTAAGATTAAGTTCTTTTATACTGTGCTAGTCTAAAAATTCTGGGGTCAATATTCAAAGCGATTTAACTAAGTAAGAGTGGCTCCTGCCTGGATGAATTGCTTGTGTAGGTTTATCCTTTGCTATTTTCAATGACTCTTAACTGGATAGTGTTGCTGAATATCATCAATAATCATGAAACTCAAAGACAACAATTTTCTTGGTAGCCTGGGAGCAGAGTTGGTACTTATGCAGTTAAGTCTGATATTCAGCACTTAACCACATAACCTATAGTAGGTCATACATATTCAGATATTCAATTCTGGTGCCCAGCATGGCCTAGCATTGAATATCTGGATATAATGCCAATGGTAGTTTTAACAAAATGGTGACTGCCACTAGCGGAATATTTACCCCTCTGTGATGTAGAACTTATCTGTTGATGAGTAAGATTGAGTCCAGTGCATAAGTGATTGATGTCATCGCACATTGCCAGGATGGACCAGAGCTCAGAACATAGTGAAGAGTTCTGAGCAGCATAGGTGCTGGAAGGGGGGGAGGGCCCACAGGGGTTGTGGCCTCCCCAAAAATTGCCACTTACTTTTATCCCCAGAGATGCAGCGGGCAGAAGCGAGCTTTCCTGGCACCTGCCCCGCTGCTAACCTGGTCGGTTGCTTTGGCGCTCCTGCTTGTCACTCAGCGGCTTCTTTGACCCCTGTGAGCCCCCTTCCAGCACCTATGCTGCTCAGAACTCTTCACTGTGTTCTGAGCTCTGGTCCATCCTGGCAATGTGCAATGACATCAATCACTTATGCACTGGACTCAATCTTACTCATCAACAGATAAGTTCTACATCACAGAGGGGTAAATATTCTGCCAATGGCAGTCACCATTTTATTAAAACTACCATTGGCATTATATCCAGATATTCAATGCTAGGCCATGCTGGGCACCAGCATTGAATATCTGAGTATGTATGGCCAACTATAGGTTATGTGGTTAAGTGCTGAATATCAGACTTAACTGCATAAGTGAGTGCAGGGGGTAGGGAGTTGCGAAGGCAGAGAGGACAGATACTGCACATACAGGGAGAGAGTTGGGAAGGACGAATGCATGGGGTGGGGTTAGGAAAGGAGGAAAAGAGAGATGCTGCACAGTTGGAGTAGTAGGAAGGGAGAGAAAGAAATGTTGCCGTGGGGGAGGGAAAAGGAACAGAGAATTGTTGGACATAGGTGTGTGACATGAGAGGGAAAGAGAGATGATGTATATGGGAAAAGGAAGAAAGAGGAAGAATTGTTGGACATGATAGGGATGGAGAGGAGGGAGGGAGAGATAAATGGTACACTGGGAGGGAGGAGAGATGAGCCAAAGAAGGGAAAGATGTCAGACCACTGGAATGGGAAGGAGAGAGAGAGAGAGATGTTAGACCTTGGAAAGAGGGAGGGAAGGAGAGCGAGATGCCAGACCATGGGAGAGGAGAGAGATTCCAGGCTATGGGAAGGAGAGGAGAAAGATGCCAGACCATATGAGGGGTGATGGGAGAAGACAGTTATCTGACCATGGGAGAGGGATGAGATGGTACAGAGGGATGGAGGGGAAGGCGAAGAAGAGGGAGGAGATGGTGCACAGCAATGGGTGCGACAGGGAAGAGATAAGAAGACATGCTTCTTATGGATAGATGAGAGTAGAGGAGAAGAAAGAGGGAGGAGATGGTACACATGGATAGATGGGATGGGAAGGGAAGGGAAGGGAAGGCATGGAAAAGTAGATTTTGGGAAGAAAGCAGAAAAATGCAAGAAAGTTGAATGTTAAAAGTTAATGCTAAAGATGGACGTATAACACACTGACAAACCCCACTTCCTGTTGACGTATTGGGCTATTTGTAAGAAGCACACATCAATCGTGTAAGAAACTTTTTGTTAAAATATTTCAATGTGCTCATAAGTTCTTCAGCAGGACGCCACAACAGCGATACAAAGTTGCTGACACGAAACTCGGCAGAGGAACATCTCTTCAGATAAGTAGTCTACTATAATATTCTGTAGAGCCATATTATTACAATACAGGGGAAGCAAGCATGCTCCGTTTAAATGTGATATGATTAAAATCTGAGCATCGTGTCAGCTACTTTGTATCGCTGTTGTGGCGCCCTGCTGAAGAACTTATGAGCACACTGAAATATTTTAACAAAAAGTTTCTTACATGATTGATGTGTGCTTCTTACAAATAGCTCAATACGTTAACAGTGTGTTCTATATTGAATTTTTGCCCTTCCTGGTATTCAGATTTCACTTAAAATCCCCTGTTCATTTGGATATAAAGATGGATATATGGCAGAAAGTGAAGGAGAGAAAAACAGCAAATGGATAAGTTGGTCCTGGATACAGTTAAGAGCACAGACAGAATGAAGTGCAGCTAGAGACTGGGAAAGATGGTTTGAAAACCAAAATCACTAGGCAACAAAGGTAGGGGAAATGATTTTATTTTCAATTTACCCCCTCTTCTACAAAGCCGCACGGTAATGGCCCTGAAGCCCATAGAGATTTAAAGGGCTTCGGGGCTGTTGCCATGCGGCAGCCACTAGCAAGGCTTTGTAGAAGAGGGGGTTAGTGATTGAAATGTGTCAGTTTTGAGAAATGACATCTGCTGTCTATATTTTGCACTGTTCAGGAAGAAATGCATTTGTTTCTATTTCGCTGGGGGTTGTACTGCATGCAGAGTCTTAAATCTTAGGGTTTTGTTTGTATATATTATTACTTTAGTTTGTGGTCCTGTATTTGCATAGGGGTTATCTGTGTTCTGCATGTGTGACCAAGGCCAGGTGTTCTGGTAGGAATGAATGTTGAGAAACATACAATATGCTTTGCATAGATTAATTTTGTGGTTAACCATTATGTATTGTTAATAAGATTATATTGTGTGTGTATATATGAAAAATGAATGGAAAATGGTATTACAATTAGTACCATTATGGGGGCGGGGTCTGGGGCGGAGCGTGCGGGGCCCCCAAACAAAAAAGCGTTCCGCTGCCTATGCTGAGCAGTATGGCCCTTCCTGCACTTTGAGATTTTCTTGGCTTCTCAGTTTTGTTTTAATTTCTTAGTCGAATGGACAATAAACAAAGATTCTTCCAGTAAGTTTTCTATAAATTATGATGCTTTTTGTTGCCATTGTTCTTCATTTAATTACTTTTGTTTTACTTTATTTTAAATATTATTTTTGATCATGTTGACAGTCTGGATTCAGACCATTCCTGAAATGCAGCAGAAATATCCAGAATTTTTGAAACACATTCCAGGTGTCTAATTAGCTTGGGGAACAGATCACAACCAGAGCAATTGCAAACATTGTGCTCATTTGTCTTCTCAAAGCTACAAGGATCACCATTACCTTTGTAACCACTACAAAGATGAGAAAAGGCCTAGTAGCTGGCCCTACCAGTTGCTCCAGGTGATTGTCAGACAATGCATAAAGTAACACATACATTCTTGGAGATCTCCAGGCCCATACCAAGGTCACTGATAGTCTAGTGCAGGGATCTCAAAGTCCCTCCTTGAGGGCCGCAATCCGGTCGGGTTTTCAGGATTTCCCCAATGAATATGCATTGAAAGCAGTGCATGCACATAGATCTCATGCATATTCATTGGGGAAATCCTGAAAACCCGACTGGATTGCGGCCCTCAAGGAGGGACTTTGAGACCCCTGGTCTAGTGGGAGCAGGAGTGACAAGATTGCTGCTAAGGGTCAAGGGTTGCATTTTAGTACTCATAGCTGACGTGAGCAGGAGTAACTACACTACCAGCGACTCTGGTATGGGCCTGAAGACTTTTAAAGATGTATTTGCCAGTTTACACATGGTCTGACAGTCATCTAGGACATCTGGTCGGGCTGGCAGGTGGGCTATCCCTCAGATATGGGCCCAGAAGCGAGGGGCTTGATACTCTGGTGCAGCTTTGGCTTCAGGAAATTCTCCTGTATGTTTTTCCTCCTTAGCCGATGATTGGCTGGGTCATTTGGAGGATCGCATCTCATCTGGGCCACGTCATTCTGGTGGCTCCAGACTGACCTCGAAGATCATGGTACGTAGAATTGATGCGCCTGCGCAGGGGTCGCAGCCTTTGCCCGAGTGCCTATCCGGACTTTCTCACGCAGGGTCTGGTTTCCATGAATGATCCGAGTCACTGTGCTATTATGGCAGGGCTCTTGAGTGCGCAGCCTTAGAGCATAAAGGATATTCTGCTCTGGTTGTTGATACTCTTCTAAAGTCTAACAAGTCATCCACGGTGTTGGCCTATGCTAAGGCGTGGAAGGCTTTCCAACACTGGTGTGCCCAGGACCAGGTGCACCCTTATTCAGCTCCGATCTCAGTAATTCTCGTTTTTCTTCAGGCTGGTTTGGATAAAGGCCTCACTGTGGCTTCTCTTCAGGTCCAGGTGGTTGGGCTCTCCTGTTTTAGATCCCAAGAGCGATGGTCCTCCTTAGTGTCTCATCCCGATGCCGCTAGAATCTTGAAGGGAGCTCTTCATGTCAGACCACCGGTTGAGCTTTTTTTTCCTTTCATGTCAGACCACCGGTTGAGCTTTTTTTTCCTTGGGACCTTAACTTGGAATTGTCTAGCCTTACCATGGCTCCTTTTGAGTCCCTTCGAGACGCTTCCCTCTTGGACTTGACGCTCAAGAATGTTTTTCTGGCCACCATTACTTTGGCGTATCATGTGTCTGAACTGCAGGCTTTGTCTTCAGTTTTTCAGAGGTGAGGGTTTCCCTTCAGTGTGTTTTCCTGCCTTGAAGAAACTGGATGTGCGCAGAGTTCTTGTGCATTAGCTAGAGGTCACCAACCATTTGTTTGTGCTGACTCCTTCAGTTAAGCAGGGCGCTCCTCCTTCCAAGGCCACGATTTCCAGATGGATCCATAGGACCATTTTGTCAGCCTACATTCTTTCTGGGAAACAGTCTCCTGTTTCCATCAAGGCACATTCTACCAGGAATGTGGCTTCTTCAGGTGCCAAAGCTAAATCTGTCTCTTCTGAGATTTGCAGAGTGGCAACGTGGTCTTCTCTTCACCCGTTTGCCATGTTCTACAGAGTGGACGTGGCGGCAAGACAGGACTCCGCCTTCGGATCCTCAATCTTAAGGGTTGGCGCAGCAAGACTGTCCTAGCTTTCTGGGGGACTGCTTTTGTATGTCCTTACTGTCTAGAATGTCTCACTTATTGCTGTGGAAAAAGAGATTATGCACTTAACCTGGCAAGCTCTTTTCCAGCAGATAAGTGAGATATTCTAAACTCCCATCCTGTCTTGACTGCGCCTGCTTAGTTTTCAGTCTGTTTATGCTTCTCCAAGCTACTTCTTGGATGCGTGTCAGCCCTTGGGGGCTGGGATGAATTTGTATTTATGCTCAATTTATTGGGGAGTACTTTCTGAGCTTCATTGAAGCCTTTGTTGATATTTAACTTGCTTGTTCAGTTAATTCTTGAGCAGAACAGTTAGTTTGGGCCTGTTGCTACAGGTGCCTCTACTTCATGTGTATTGAGTGGCTCTACGTGCTTGGGTATCAACTGAGGGTGGAGCTAGAGAGCCCAGAGAAGTACGGTAGAGGCAGAGTGAAAAATCTGGAGTGGATTCTTTCTGCAGCATGCAGCTAAAAGGAAATAACACTACTGTCTAGAATGTCTCACCTATCTACCGTACTGGAAAAGAGCTTTCCAGGGTAAGTACATAATCTCTTTTTCTAGTTCGTATTTCACAGTTGTATCACTAATCAGCATATAATAGGTATTGTTGTTGAGTGGGATTCGTTTTTGTGGAATTTCTATTCCTAGCTATTCTGCTATGGGTGGTGATCGTTTCTATCTTGTGTGTCATCCTATCTGCACAGTTTATCAGTTGTCTTTGTTATATTTTCCCATATGATTGGTTTTATCTTTTTGAAGTTAGTTATTTAACTAGTAAATGTAATTGGTTACACTTAAGAAACATACCCAACACTCCTCAAATATTTTTCCTTTGATTCACTAAAGGCATCAACACATGAATGTATAAAATGATTTATTTTTTTTTTAAATGCTTTTCAGAACAGTGAATTTTCCAACCATGTACTCATATGTGACTAAAATCTTTCTCTGCTGTATGCAAATAAATGGATAATATTGTGATTATAAAACCAGCACTGGATTACACAGGAATTCATAACAGGACAAAAGCAAAATGAAGTCATCAAGAAGACTTCTATAGGAATCATTTCAGAGAGGCAGTTGTGTTAAGTGTCTAACAGCAAAAATAACAAAGAGGCTGGTGGAACATTATAGACTAACACATTTATTGAAGCATGAGATTTTGCAGACAAACAGTCTACTTCGTCAGATAGTAAAAACCACAAAGGAATTATTTTGAGTGTGCCCACTCAGTGCCTGTATTTTTGCAATAAATAATATAGAACTAAAAATCTGCTGAACCAAATACACCACTGACCAAACAATTTTTTTTTTCAAGTTCACCTTCTCATTGCACTCACCCTATGCATAGTGGGGGTAATCTAAAGCATGTTCTACAACTACAAGAGTGGAGGAGTAGCCTAATGGTTAGAGCAGTGGAATAAGAACCAGGAAGCCTTGTTCCATTGTCTCAGGTACAAGATTTGAGCCCTTTCAGATGATATATATAAATAAAATAACACTTTACACACATGGAAACATGCTTATGTATATGGTTGAATACAAGCAGATAGGTGTACATCGCAAGAAGATAGTACACACATGTGTGCTGCATGTTGGTGTTCACAGGGGCATAGTTTGGGCAGAAAAACAAAATAAGGTGGCAATTCTAAAAGTAGACACATCCTTTTAGGTAGCCTGCTGCAGTACCTTGAGCAACTATTCTATAATGGCATCTGAGTGCCAAGATTTCATGATAGAATACGCATGTAATTCGGTATTGGCATGCTTTATGGTTAGGTGTGTGCAGTTATAATGGTCATAGACCTGGTGTAACTGTTACTCCTGGCAGAATTTGTGCAGAATTCATCACCTCCTCAGGATGTACAGAATTCTGCACATGGGCATTAGAGGAGGAAATGAACTGCCACCCAGTGGGTCACTTCCTCCTCCTGTGCGGACTTAGACCCGACTGTTTATGTAAACTAGAGAATGACATGGGGACAAAGTTTGTCTCCATCCCAGCAGGCTCTGTCCCTGCCCTGTCCCCATCCCCCCAGGCTTCATCTCTGTCCCTGCCTCATTCCCACACAGTGGTGTAGTAATGGGAGCGGGGGGAGGGGGCAACAGCTCTGGGCGCCATCTTCATAGGGAGCGCTGCGCTGGTGCCTGTCCTCCTCTCTGCCCCTGAGTATCTCTTGAAATGTTCCACCTGCTGCTCACGCCAGCCTCTACTCCCTTTTGACATCATGTTCTGGTCCCACAAAAGAACAAGCAAAAAGTGGAAGATGCTGCTCGTGCTGGAAAACACTTGGTACGCGGAGGGCTGGGGAGGGTCACTCGGTGCTGGGCGCCAATTCCCTCACTACGCCACTGTCCCCATAGACTCTGTCATTTACAGAAGCCTTGAACAGTTAGGACTTTATATGTAAATCTTTTTATTAAAGTGCTAGTGTTTTAGCCCGTTACATTTGTTACAGTAACGGGTGCTAGAATAGCCCCATCTATACCCTGATCCCACCCATGCCCCACCTCTACCATGCCCAGACCCTGCCTCCCACTGATTCCAGTCCAACCACCTCACCTTTCACCATTTCCTTAGTCCTCTGTACCCTTTGGGCCCTCATAGATCCTCCACTGTATTTATCACCAAACAGGGCCTTTTCCCTCCATGTGGGTCTGGCCTCCTGGACCCCCCATTACTTACTCGAGGTGGCAGCAGCAGTCCTGATGTACCAACCCTTCCTCCCTCAGTGCCCCAAAGCAGCAGCGGTCCTGCCCCCTCTATCCTCCCTGAAGTCTATCTCAACCCATCACCTACCGTCTCTCCCTGTCCCCCTTGTAACCCCTCTGTTCTTCTCCTGTCCTTCTCATCCATCTCCCAAATCTGACATCTCTCCCTCCCTCCCTTACACCATCCCTGACTCTCTCTCTCTCTCTCCTTTCCTCACTTGACTCCAACATCTCTTTTTTCTCCCACTCCCTCCCCCCAAATCCAGCACTTCCTGCCTCGTGGGCAATTCCTAGACATAATTTATTTTTCCATTTTGTACAATTAGCAACTCTAATAGTGCCTGCACTTTAAGAAAATCCAAATAGCTGGAGGTAGTCTCCCGAAGCTAAGCTGCAACCTCCACACTCTCTATGGAACTCTGCCCCAGTGCTTCACTGGCAACACCGTCGCCCTGGGAGAAAGAACCGAGGTCACGTGCTCACTGTTGTTAGTGATGAGGGCTGGCATCCGGTAACTTCTGAACAGTGAGAGGCAGGGTCGGGGCATGGGTAGGATCAGGGTATAAGTGGGGCTGGGCATGGGGGCTACCACATAGCTCCTCCGGAGTCTATCAAATCGAACTCCATGATTTTGCCATTGCAGGCCGACCCGAAGTCCAATCCCACCACCAGTGCCTTCTGCCCTTTGTGAGATCTCGAAAGCGACTCCACCGCGGCCCAATCAGAGGCCAACCAATGCCTTCGGTGAGTAGAGCGCTACCAATGAAGTGCCGAGGAAAGGTGGAGTTTCCTAGCTAGCAGGAGTGGTTGGATGGTGGTGTGTCAAATTCCAGTCCCACCACCTCACCCTTCACCATTTCTTTATGTACTGCGCATGCATGGCATGGAGCACAAAATTTGAAGTGTGCATGCACGCTAAGGGTTTTATTATAGCAGATACAAAGGGGCAATATTCTGTACAACTGTTTATAAATCACAAATAGAGCCTTCCATTTCGATCTGGTTTTGGTACAACCTTCCTAAAGATTTAGTTGCTTATCTTTTTACATCACCTAGGAAGGTAACTGGATTGTCTTTCAGACATGGGTGTAGAAGAGAACCTAAACTGTGTAGTGGATGAACAGGAAAATAACTTTGTTACATGTTAGAAATGTTCCTTGATGCCAGCAACCATGAATAAATCTGTTGCAGTAACAGTAAGATGCTTGAGCAGCTGGGCACATGATGGAAGGGCATTGCAGCTGGCAGACAAGACACAGATGATGTCATTTAAAGTAGTTCACTAAAATCCAAAAACAGCTTCTGCAGTTCTTTAAAATCATTGAATTCAGTTGCCAATTAACTAAGATGTGTTAAGTTTTTACATATTGATACTAGTCTCAAGTTTTTAGAGAATGACATGGGGATAGTTTGTCCCTGTGGGCTCTGTCCTTGTCCCCATTCCCACAGGTGTTGTCCACGTCCACTCACTAATATGAACTGCTATCTTGCACGTGCAGAATTCTGCCAGGATTAAACTGTGGGTGCCTACATACAGCAACTTTATTATGTAAGTTCTCTAACTGAGATCCCCACTCATATTCTGACTATTATATGCAGATATCTTGACTGTCCATAGTGGGCTAAAAATCTAAGTTTTGTATCTGGGGCAATGGAGGGTTAAGTGACTTGCCCAGAGTTACAAGGAGTTGCAGTGGGAATTGAACCCAGCTCCACCCCCCTGGTTCTCAGGCCACTGCACTAACCACTAGGCTTCTCCTCCACTCCAACAGTGCTTAAGGCACTTACAAATATGTCCTATTTTCCACTTACCGGTACATATGTAGAGGGACATGTACCTGTAAGCGTCTGTAGAGGCGCTGATAAAGGGCCGCATCATTGATCACCTTGACGGACATGGTTTAATGAGGACCAGCCAGCACGGTTTCAGCAAAGGCAGATCTTGCCTGACGAACTTGCTGCACTTCTTCGAGGGAGTAAACACGCGGATAGACAAGGGCGACCTGGTCAACATTGTATATCTGGATTTTCAGAAGCGTTCGACAAGGTTCCACATGAATGAGTACTTTGGAAAATTGCAAGCCATGGAATCGAGGGTGAAATACTCACGTGGATTAAAAACTGGCTGGAGCATAAGAAAAAGAGAGTGGGGGTAAATGGACAATACTCAGACTGGAAGAGTGTCACCAGCAGGGTGCCGCAGGGCTCGGTGCTTGGACCCGTGCTCTTCAACAGCTTTATAAACAATCTGAACATTGGTACGACGAGTGAGGTGATTAAATTTGTGGATGATACAAAGTTATTCAGAATAGTGAAGACACAGGGGGATTGCGAAGATCTACAAAGTGACATAATCAAGCTCAAGAAATGGGCATCAACATGGCAAATGAGGTTCAACGTGGATAAATGCAAAGTGATGCATGTCGGTAACAAAAATCTCATGCACAAATACAGGATGTCCGGGGTGGTACTTGGAGAGACCTCCCAGGAAAGAGACTTGTGAGTTCTGATCGACAAGTCGATGAAGCCGTCTGCACAATGTGCTGTGGCGGCAAAAAGGGCGAATAGAATGCTAGGAATGATAAAGAAGGGGATTACGAACAGATCAGAGAAGGTTATCATGGTGTGCGCCCTCACCTGGAGTACTGCGTCCAGCACTGGTCGCCATACATGAAGAAGGACACGGTACTACTCGAAAGGGTCCAGAGAAGAGCGACTAAAATGGTTAAGGGGCTGGAGGAATTGCCATACAGTGAAAGATTGGAGAAACTGGGCCTCTTCTCCCTTGAATAGAGGAGACTGAGAGGAGACATGATCAAAATATTCAAAATACTGAAGGGAATAGACTTAGTAGACAAAGACAGACTGTTCACACTCTCCGAGGTAGGGAGAATGAGAGGGCACTCTCTAAAGTTGAAAGGAGATCAATTCCATAGAAATGTAAGGAAGTTCTTTTTCACCCAGAGAGTGGTGGAGAGCTGGAACGCTCTTCCAGAGTCTGTTGTAGGGGAAAACACCCTCCAGGGTTTCAAGACTAAGCTGGACAAGTTCCTGCTAAACTGGGACGTACGCAGGTGAGGCTGGACTCATTTAGAGCACTGGTATTTGACCTGGGGGCTGCCGCGTGAGCAGACTGCTGGGCAGGATAGACCACTAGTCTGACCCAGCAGCGGCAATTCTTATGTTCTTATAGAATTGCCCTTTAAACATGTGTTTTATATATTTTTTAAAAATACATGTGTACATACACACATTTGGTGCAGGTATAAATTGGTGGAAGAGCATCTGTGTGCTTCTGGAAGTCACTGTAAGAGTTTATTTTCTAAAGTCACGTAGGTAGCTAGATTGCATTTATAAAAGAGGCACCTATTTGGGCTTTTTCGTTTCATTATTAAAACTTATATACCACCATATTGGTTCACAAAAAGCATTCAAGACAGTTTACAAAATAGAAAATTGAAACATCCTAACACAGTCCGCAATAGCCTTAACTCTGTAAACCATGGCTTTGGTGGATGATACCAAAATCTGCAATAGGGTAGACACCCCTTATAGTGTGGATAACATTAGGAAAGACTTGGCTAAGCTTGAAGAATAGTCCAGAATTTAGCAGCTAAAATTTAATGCTAAGAAACGCATTATAACGCATTTGTTATACCGCTTATCATGCTTCTAAGCGGGTTTTAGTGCCGGCAACAGCGGTAACTGAACCGCTGAGCAGTTACTGCTGTTGCCGGCACTAAAACCCGCTTAGAAGCATGATAAGCGGTATAACAAATTTTAAATAAACTAAACTAATTAGCTAATTTTTCAATTTAGTTGGGCGCGCATCTAGGATTGTTGCCATATATAGAATCTAGGGGATATTTTTATAAAATACATACATATGTAACCTTGTACGTACAAGAGCTTCCAGGTATGATAGGGCAATATATACATTCTCCCTTTTTATAAAGACAGTATATGCATCTGCCTTTATAAAATAAGGTAACAAACGTACATTGTGGCCCTGATTCTGTAAAGGCACCTCCAGTTAGGTACCTAGATCGGGGCAACTAGGCACCTACCTTAATTTTTGTGATTGGTTTAATTGGTGCTGATAATTGAAAGCACCATTAAAACCAATTAAAAATGATTTAAAAAAAATTAATAGGTGCTTAATTTGGTAGGCACCTATACCTTCAATGTAGGCATCTACACCGAGGCCCCTACCAGCAAATAAGCATGGTTAGGAGTAGATTTGGGACGGAGTGTGGGTGTGGATTGAGTTGGGTGCCAATATTTTAGGCCATGAAATCCTGTCTTAATATAAGCTGCATAGGCTACTCAAATAGATACTCAACAAATATAGAATAAGTAACTAAAAATTAAAAATACAAATGTGCAGACAAAATCTAAACCCCAGGAAGACAAACCTTCTATGCAGTAAGTAGAACACTAGAAAAATAGAAAATATAAATGCATTTTCTCTGTACTGTATAAAATATGAGAAGAGATGCACATTCCCACAGGTTACAAATTCCAATTACATTCCTGAAAAATCAAAATAAAAAAGGCTTTGTATCTATTCTTCTCTGAACATTAAGGGGCTCATAATCGAAAGAGAAAAACGTCCAAAAACTGGCCTAAGTCGGCACTTGGACGAACATTGTCAAAATACATTCAAGTGCCAATAATGAAAACGGGTTTTGGGACGTATTTCTAAATGACCTAGGCCTTCACAGTGCCGCTGAACGACCAAAGCTAAACAGGGCGTTTCAGCAGGAGTGTCAAGGGCGGGAGTTGGGCGGGACATGGGCCGGCTTAGACTTAGTCATACAGCATGTATAGCCGAAAGTTATACAGCCCAGGATCGACGGAACTTGGACGTTGTGACTTAGACCATTTAAAACATGGTCTAAGTCACAAAAACCCACCTAAAATCACTAGATAAGCACTGCAAACACATAATACAGATCCCCACACACTACCCCAGTGATCCCCTCCAACCCCATAAAAATCGTAATCACACCTTAAAATTCAGTCTCCAGACCATCATCACCTGGCATAGGAAAGCCTAGTCGTCCAGCACAGAGGTGGCTTAAACCGTCTTGGGGGTGGGTTAGGGACCCATGGAGAGGAGGACCTATGCCCATAAACCCCTTTAATCACTGCATTGATACTTAAATATGTGCACTCCCCTATATACCCCCAAAACCCTTTTGTACTGGCATATAAGTGGCTCCTGCAGCCATAGGGCTATTGCGGTGGTAGATAAGTGGGTCTAGGGGATTCTGGAAGTGGTTTGGGGGGCTCACCATGACCTATAAGGGAGCTGTAATGAGGAGAAGACATGGCACCCTTTTTGTGAAGTTCACAGCAGTGCCCTGTAAGGTACCCCACTATTTAGGTGCCACGTCTGGGTGTTCAGTCCATCACTTTGCAGACCCCTCCCACGTCCAACAGGGCTTGTTCTAGGCATTTTTGACTTGGCCGAAAATGTGGTATAAAGATAGACGATTTAGCGGCTTGGACGATCAGATCAGCAGGACGTATAGTTAGATGATTTTCGAAACAAAAAAAATTTTAGACATATTTTTTGAAAATGTGTCCTAGGCTGTTTTTTATTTTGGACGACTTGCGACTTAGACGAAAATGGACTTAGACATTCCTTCGATTATGCCCCTCCATTTGTATATTTTTTTTTCAAATTCAATAAGACTATTAGTTACATACCTTGTATATTTGACACCTAGGGATGATCATCTTTTAACACCCCCCCCTCAAGTATATGTTGATTTAGGTGCCTTAAGCATTCGCATTTTAACTATTTTTTTAACAAATAGAAATAAAAATCTTTACCACAACCACCAGCATTAGTCCATCTTCTCTCAAAACTCAATATTGAAGATGGCCGCGGGGTCCTCTAACAGATATATTTAAAGCCGAAATTGAATGGGGCTCCTTGATAGGTTGATTTCTTCCCGGAAGAAACATAGGGGGCGGGGTGAGTTGTAAATGAGTTTGGGTTTAAATATATCTTTTAGAGGACGCCGCAGCTATCTTCAATATTGAGTTTTGAGAGAAGATGGACTAATGCTGGCGGTTGTGGTAAAGATTTTTATTTCTAATTGCTAAAAAAATAGTTAAAAGGCGAATGCTTACGGATGTTATGAAAGACTATTTATGAATATGTATTGTTTTTGTTTATAATAGGGAGGACCCTTGAAAAAGCTTTGGGCGAAACATGTTGGGTTTAGCCCTCCCAAGCCGAATAAAGTAAAAGAAGCTAAGCATGAATTCAACAGCATGAAATTAAGCTAAGTTTTTTGCTTTATTTATATTTATAAAAGTAATAATTGAGTAAGCACGGAGCACTTTAACACACAAACGATTTAAATATAAGGATTAGTGCAATAATGTAAGGCACATATGCACTTTTAAAAATAGTTGAAAAAGAAATAAAAATTAATTACTAAAAAGAGCCGATGAGGAGAATACCACGTTAAGCTTGCCGCGATGAAAGGATTTTGAGGCGGTGAGTGGTGGGGCTGAGGCTCATTAAATATATATAAAATAGGTATAAGGAGTGAAGAGCCCAGAATATTCAGAATATAAGCACAGTTTACTACAGGTAACATTGGTAACTATGGGCTCCTTTTATGAAGGCGCGTTAGGGCCTTAACGCGCAAAATAGCACATGCTAAAATGCCGTGCGCGCTAGCCGCTACCGCCTCTTGAGCAGGCAGTAGTTTTTTGGATAGCGTGCGCTAAAAATGCTAGCGCACCATGTGTCTGTTTAAAACAGGTTTTTTAAGAACCGGCATGACAAATGCAAATCCTCAGAAATTTACACCTGCTTTTTAAGATGTAAAACTATGTGCATATTCTTTCAGGACACTCCAACCAAAGATAAGTTTTATAAATTTCATTTGGATTTTGACAAATGATATTCATACCATTTGAAAAAGATTGAGGGTTTTTTATGGTCTATGATTACAATTATTTGATCAGCTTTGGCTGTTGATGTGATCTAAAGGGTGTATGAGGTCTTTTTTCCTTTTTTTCATAGTTTGCAATCAAGAGGTATACACCGTCTAATGTTGATTACCCGATGGATGAATTTAAGAACAAAAATCGCTTCTGAAGATTACACAACTCTACTTTTTGTGGTTTATCTGTTCATATTCTATGTGTTGACACAAATATTTTACAGTGAGCTCAATTGCATGTAGTTACGTGTGTCTTGTGCACAGAGGTGGCAAGAAAATGGGCACATACATGCATGCTGTATATGCTATAACTTACCTGAAATTGCGAGGGGACATACGGTACTCAAAGAACGGTAAGAGTGTGTCTCCTCCGACTTACATGTATAGCTTGTTGCAATTAGGTGTACACATTTACACCTGCCATGTTGGCATAAGAGAACACACCAACATGTAGCTGTGCCAACTTGTGCTAACATTTTATAATGAAATCACGGTGCCCAGAGGCTGTCACAGGATTGGCACTCAGCCTGCAGCATCAAGATGCCCACACTCTGTTGCCCAGTTACATAATTGCCGCCATTATAACCCCACCTACTTTCCGCCCCCTAGAATGCCTACATGAAATTTAGGGCTCCTTTTACAAAGCTGCACTAGCGGTTTTAACGCATGCACCGGATTAGCGCACGCTATAGTGCGCGCTAGCCGAAAATCTACCGCCTGCTCAAAAGGAGACGGTAGTGGCTAGCACGTGCGTCAATTTAGCTTGTGCTATTCCACCCGTTAAGGCCCTAGCGCGGCTTTGTAAAAGGAACCCTTAGTTGGCACTTATATATGTGTATTTTGCTGCACAATTTTATAAAGAGTCATTCTCTGTGACTAAACAATACTTAACAAGTGGAAAATATAAAGTTACCCCCACTTAGGGTAATTTTGTAACCTGGAGCCTAATTTAAAGTAGCCAACATGCAGCTATTTTAAGCCTAGTTTTTTGTTTTAGAAAAACAGATAGCTACTTTGCTTTATAAAATATTAGCATAGGTGGCCAAAACACACCTTAATTTAAAGCAGGAGCACTACACCAGCCCTCCAGCTGGTATAAATGAGTGCACCCATATTTAGCAAACATGGATGGAAATTCTAGGATTTTATGTTAAACTCTTGTACTTGCTTGCATTGCCCAAGCTCTGCCCATGTGCATACCCACTGTGAATGGTACACACCGTGCTAATAATATGCATATTTGTACACTGGTTGGCATGCATGTAAATGATTAAAATACTCTCATTTGTATGCATTCTGGTGCCCAAGACTAGGCAGATCCTCATAAAAATACCCCTTATTGTCTTGAATGATCAGGATGAAATATCAATTAAAAAAAATATAAACCAGCACAGTTTTCTGTGTCAGTTGTTTAACTTGCTTTGCCTTTGTCATGGGAAGACCGAATAGTCACACTTTTCTTCCTAAATACATTCTGGCTACTGTTATTGTCAGAATATAACCTAAAAAAAAATGCTCATCCACTACAAATGCAAAGAAACTAACACGATAGCTGATGGACACCATCATCATTTGAAATACCTGCTACAGTACCATTTGCTGAAGTGGGACGAGAAGTCATCATATAACATTTTCAACAGTCAGTTTCTTCTATTTGGTTAGTAGGAATATCTTGTTTCTATCAACGTGTCAGATTTTAAGAGAAAATGGGATATTCACGTAGGATCTCTAGGGGAATAAAAGTCAGGGAGTGGGTCATTGGTGTGGGCAGACTTGATGGGCTAAGGCCCTTTTCTGCCGTCAATTTCTGTTTCTATGTTTCTAACATGTAAAAAAAAACCCCAACAAAACACCCTTCCCCCACCATCAAAATTAAAAACTGAGCCCCACAGCCTTGCCCTATGATTTTTTATAAAATCACCCAACAACCACCCAGTCCATAGCTAAGGGCTCCTTTTACTAAGGTGCGCTAGTGTTTTTAGCGCACACGCTAGCTGAAAAATTACCGCCTGCTTAAAAGGAGTCGGTAGCTGCTAGCGTGCGGGGCATTTTAGCATGCGCTATTCCGTGCGTTAAGGCCCTAACGCACCTTTGTAAAAGGAGCCCTAAAACTCTGTGCAAATAACAAACAGAGCAATACTATAAAATGGTGCCTGGAGGAATACGCCACTTGCACGCATCAAAGCTGCTATTATATTGATAGCTGGGCACCCATGTGCACTTGGGACTATTCTTTAAGGTAGCATCTAACTGCCATTGCGCCCAAGAGCAAGATGGGTGTACATGTGAGCGGAGCATAAGCTGACCATGGGCAAGTCACCCAGTTACATGCATAGTTTATAGAATATTATAAATTATGTGCTTCACCAACTTATGCCTGCCACTGACATGGTGGAAGAGGATGCATCTAAACATGGATACGCCAATGCCAATTCATGCTAGTATTCTATAACAGAATCTTGGCACCAAGATGACTTATAGAAATGGTGCTAAGTGCACAACATTGGGGCATGCTGACTGAGGTGCCAATTTATAGAATAGCCCCATAAGCGTTTAGACATTATTACTAATACGATATGAAAAATGTATGTTGATAAATCTAAGAAGCCCTGAGTCAGTATTATAAAATCAACAAAGAATGCTCTGAGGTCTTTTTACACATCCGTGAAATACTTAATACTGTCCAATATTTTACACACACACAAAAGGTGTTTGTGCAGTATTTCATGTGCATATTAACATCTTTGCTGCTTCCTTAAGGAGTTCACTGCTTAATATTCTATTTCATTGATGTCTTCTGAAAAGCCTGATGAATGCCAGGTCAACACTTCTTCCTTTTCTGTGAAAGAAACCCAGAGAAATTCTGTTAATATTATTTTTGAGCATCAGCAGCAATAAATTTTCAATCAAGTGAGTTAGCATTTGTAAACTAGAGGGACATGTTAAAAATAATTTTTGTAGGATTTGAAAATTTGGATCCACTGACTGCTTATCTTTTGGACGGTCATCTCCATGTCTGGACATAAGTTACACAGTTATAAGAAGGCAGGATGGAAAGTATTTCAGGGCTGGCTAGGGCTGGAAGTTAACTGGATATCACCAATAGTCACTTTATCAGCTTAAGTTAGAACAGCTACGAGGGTTCTTCAAAAAGTTTCTGCACTTTCATATTGTTGCTGGCTCAACCAAAAACATTCTTTTTTTAAATGGCATTTTCACCAGAAAATAACAAGCTTTTATTAATCATGACAGGGGTTGCCATTCAGCATATAACCAACAATTGGAAGAATTATAATAACCTAAATTATACATTTTGGTGGAATACAATATGTCTTATATTCAAAATGGAAAGAGCAATAGCAATACAAAGAGGGACATATACTAAATTTATAAAAATATGGGGGCCAATGACAAAATATTGTAATGAATAAATAGTAGGATTTCTCTTCTTCTTTTCTTCTTTTCAATATCTTCTTTGTGACACACATGAAGGGGAGGGTAGTGAAAATAATTTTTACACAATATGATATAATATGATATACAATATGTAATGTATGATTGGAAAGTACTAGAAGGGTGGGGGGAGGGAGAGGGGATAAAAATATATTTAAAATATGATGTATTAGATATAAAAGTGATATTGTGTATTCATCAATTGTATTTTAATATTTTGTACACTTTATGTAAAATTTGAAAATGAATAAAAATTATAAATCGGATAAATGGCATTAAGAAGTTAGTAGAATATTGGAAAAAATGTATCGCAAAACAAGGTGATTGATTATCTGTAAAAGTGATGTAACTTGCTATTGAGATATATAATAAATCGTGTTTAAAAAATAAAAATGCAGAAACTTTTTGAAGATTCCTTGAATTTATGTAGTCCTAATTACCAGGAAAACAGATACGTTTCAAGCCCATCTCTGCTTTAGTGCTTCCCTCATTCCTTCATATCAGCTAGATTTTATAAGAAACTCAGGGGCCAATATCCAGTCTGCAGCTGTTTAATATGTTGACAGCCACAGGTGGAATTAAGCTTTGATATTCAATGCTGGGCCATGTCCAGGCACCAGTATTGAATATCTGGGTTAGCCACCAATCCTGGAACTTATGTGGGTGTCAGCTCAGCTGGCCCTCGCATAGCTAAAACCACACTCGAAGTGGTTTACATACAGATATTTTAAGCACTTTCCCTATCTGTCCTGGTGGGCTCACAATCTAATGTGCCTGAGGCAGTGGAGAATTAAGGGACTTGCCCAGGATCACAGGGAGCAACGCAGGGTTTGAACCCACAACCTCAGGATGCTGAAACTGTAACTCTAACCACCATACTACACTCTCCTCTTAACAATGTGGACACTGGAAGTGACTATGGCCAGTGCTTGCATAACTGATCGCTTCTCCCCGACTCCACCTATCGACTACCCTAATACGAGCTGCACAGTGTGCAGCAGTCCAGAGGTGAGATTCAGCGGCACTGTAGGGGAAATTCTAAAACTGGAGCCTAAACTTAGGCACTGATAAGTATCCTACCGGTACCTAAGTTAATTGAAGAATGCCGTTAGAAATGGTAAAAAATGGTGAAGTAGAAGCACCTACCAGTGCCTGAATAAGGCGCCAGAATCATGCCTGTGTAAGTGCTTTAGACTGCCGAATACCTAAGTAGGTGTGGCCAACACCGGAAGTGGTATTAGGTGGCCTAAAGTGCCTATGTAAGCACGATTCACACAAAGATAGGTGCTAGAAATGTAAACCTGGCCTACATTTCCAGTGCCTATCTTTTACGTAGGTGCGATTCTGAAACCAGTGCCCATGCATGACTGACATGCGATTGGCGGTCGCTTTTAAGACGGCCACTGATATTGGCACCAGTTACAGAATCCTGTGGTGTGTGAATAAGTGCAACTGAATATCAAGGAACGAGCAGCTGAGCAAGATTTAAGCAGGCAGGAGTCTCTCATGCCCCTTTAAACCCCACTGAATATCGGCCACCTCAATATTACATGTAGTGGCATCTACATTATGAAAAAAAAAACTTTCCCACACATTTAAGGTTGGAGACTTCTTTTTCAAAATTTAAGAATGGTTTGAAGGCTCATTTCTTTACAATGAGTTTTGTCTCTTAAGTTAGGGCAGGGGTAGGGAACTCCGGTCCTCGAGAGCCGTATTCCAGTCGGGTTTTCAGGATTTCCCCAATGAATATGCATGAGATCTATTTTCATGCGCTGCTTTCAATGCATATTCATTGGGGAAATCCTGAAAACCCGACTGGAATACGGCTCTCGAGGACCGGAGTTCCCTACCCCTGAGTTAGGGTTACCATATTTTCATAAATGAAAATCCGGACCCATGGCCCCACCCAAGGCCCGCCTTATTCTGCCAGGCCATGCCCTGTTCCGCCTGAGTCACCGCACAGCTCCACCCCCTCAACCTGTTTGTGCCTTGTCATCGTGTCACACCAGTGCATGCACAGATGCCTTCTCGACGTTGCTCATTGCTAGAAGCTTTTCAAAACCCGAACAAAGTGCCGGGTTTTGAAAAGCCATCCGGACCCCCGGACATGTCCTCAAAAAGGAGGATGTGGCTGGGGAAATCCAGACATCTGTTAACCCTATCTTAAGTACCATAATAGCTATGTAAGAGGAGGTGAAGGAAACACTGGGCCTGCCTCTAACAGCATATTGACTTTTCTATGAAACTTCTACTTATTTATGGAAATACAGTATGTAACTTTTTTTTTAACTTCTGGCTCTTTCCTACTTTATTTTATTTCTAATTAGGATTGTAATTCACTTAGATGTACTTTTGATAAATAGTATTTCAAGTATTAAATTTGAAACTTGACGTTCATGACTGCACAATCATCAGTTTGACCATGGCAAAGAAGATGGCAGAAAATGTGTTCCGAGATAACCAGATTCATCATCCCATCATGTTTAAGTAGATTGAGACCTGTTGAATATTGGCCTCTTAGGGCTCCTTTTACAAAGGGGCACTAGTGTTTTTAGTGCACGCACCGGATTAGCGCCCCGAAAAACTAACGCCTGCTCAAGAGGAGGCGGTAGCGGCTAGCGCGCACTATTTCGCGCGTTAAGGCCCTAACGCACCTTTGTAAAAGGAGCCCTTAGATTCTATTGAAGGCAAATTAACAGTCTGCTAATAACAGAGAGAGAAAACTTCATTTGTAAATTATATTTTACCTTCACAAGGTCCGCTTCTAATCATAATATCATCTATGGCAATATCACTTCTTATGGATGCTCCACGGATAGCTTCAAATATAATCTAGAGCAAGAACAATCTCCATTACTTTGCCATCTAGAGATATGCGCCAAATAAAATTCAAGCGTAATTCATTCTAATATACCTTTATTTATTCAAAGCTATACAGCCCACCACATTTAGCATAGAAGCAGTGGCGTACCGGGGGGGGGGAGGGGTGGTCCACCCCAGATGCACACTCCAAGGGGGTGCACAGTCTGCCAGGTCCGGAACATCCCACGCTGCTCTAAACGGCACCTCAGCGTGTCTACCGTACTTATTCCAGAGCAGAGTCGGCAGCTGCGCTGAAGTGCAGGAAGGTCCCGCAATGACTGCGTCTACCACCTCTGCTCTGGAAGAGGTAAGTGACGTTGCAGGGGGGTGGACCGGCAGCCGCAGTCATCGTGGGACCTTGCCGCCCTCCGACATCACTTGTCTCTTCCGGAGCAGAGGCAGCATTAGTAGTCCTTGCTGATTTGGATGTAGAGAGAAAGGAGCATAGCAGGGTGGTGGAAGGAGAAAAAGGGGGTCGGGGTGGTATGGAAGGGTGGTGAAGGGAGAGAAAGGGGGTCAGTGTGGTATGGAAGGGTGGGGAGGGTGAGAAAGGGGGTCAATGTGGTATAGAAGCATGGTGGAGGGAAAGAAGGGAGAGATGCTGATGGAATTGGTGTGCAGGGAAAGGGGGAAGGATTCTGCATGGAATTAGGTTGGAGGGAGAGAAAGGGGGCAGATGCTGATGGAAGTGGGGGAAGGGAGAGGAGAGAGTGAAATGCCAGACCATGGGGGTGTGGGAAAGGGAAGGAGAGGAGAGAGATGCCAGATCATTGGAGGAGGGAGGGAAGAAGATGGATGCCAGACCAATGGGGGGTGAAGGGAAAGATGGAAGAGGGAGGCATAAAGTTTCTGGAAGGGGAATAGAAGAAGAAAAAATGCCATATAGAAGGGGTAGAGAGAGGGTAGACAGTGGATGAAAGGAAGAAAGTGACAAGAAGATGAGGAAAGCAGAAACCAGAGAAGACAAGGTAGAAATAAATTCTATTTATTTATTTATTTATTTTGCTTTAGGGGAGATGCATCGCTGTTTCTGTGGTGTTGCATTGTATGCAGAGTCCAGCTTCTTGGTGCTTCAGTTTAACCTTTGTGTACGTATTTTTATTCTATCTCCCCATTTACAAAACTGTAGAGTGTATTGATGTACTGCTCTCTGCAGTATGTAAGATGCTGCCTTTTCCTAGGTACACTCTTATGTGACGTGTGGATTGTTACTAAAAATCATACAGATGGGGGTGTGCCAAAGAATGATGGGCCCTGAGTGTCACATTTGCTAGGTATGCCATTGCATGGAAGAAAACATAGAAAAGGCCTGATTAGGGTATCTAGATAGGAATTAGGATATCCAGGTTGGGACCTAAACAGTTTTCTGAATAGTTTGCAAAAAACTTGAACATGAACCAACTGATATTCAAAACGAGTTAACTGGCCAGGAACAGCCACCAACCTGTTACATAGAAACATGGAAAAATGAAGGCAGATAAAGATCATATGGCCTATCTAGTCTGCCTTTCAATGCCACCTACTATCCCGCCCTCTCCCTTAGTGGCTAACGGTTCATTTTCATGGCACTTAACTAGTTATAACCACTGAAAATGACCAGTTATCACTAGTGATTAAGCTGGCTACATCAGGGGCATTCTGGGGGACATAACTGATAAAGTTCCATTACTCAGAACTTGATTGGCCAGGCTTAGTGGAATACATAAGACTACATAACTAGAAGTCCTATCTTTATCCAATAACCCATGGACAGTTAAGTGTGAATACTGACTTAACTAGGCATGCGCTTTTACAAAACCAGAAATTCAATGCCGAAGTCTGTACAGGTCCTGGCACTGAATTTCAAGTTTTAGCATCAGTGGCACACAAAAAAAACACACTGTCACTGGCAGATTTTAAAAAAACAAAACAAAAAACACTGTCCACTGCTGGCTGAATATATCAGTGGGGGAGGGGAGTCTTTTATAAAATGGAGCTTATTATAGAAGTGTTATTCAAGTATTAGACATGCATAAACTGGCACATAAATATTTAACTTGCATAAATGTCTATGTTCTGATTTTACAAAGCTGGGATAAATAATTTTAAACCTGAAGAATGTGCAAATGGCAAAAGGGTGTGATCTGGGTGTGTTCTAACAGGACAAAGGCAGGCCTAAAAATGAATGTTTATTCCCAGTTTCAGAAGGGGAATTACTGTCTAGGTTGAACAGATTGATGTCAGGTCTCATAACAGCTACCTTTATGGTTTTTATTTGTTAAGTTAATTATTGTAAACCGAGTCAAGCTTTCTTGGACTGATGTCTCTGTATATAAAGATAAGCATTAGATTAGATATCTAGGTTTCAGAGAAATGTTCACTACATAAATTAGGGGCCGTTTACCTTAATCCCCTAATAGAAATATCAGAAGACTAATGCTAGGGGTCAAAGCAGCCATTTTGTTCCTGGAGCATACCAGTCAGGAGCAGAGGGGGACCGTTCTTGTCCTAACACACCAGGGATTCCCTCTAGTAAATCTTGGTGATAGAAGGAGGGTCAGGGGGAGGTGGGAGAAGGTTTCTGGGATCACTTTTAGGTAGGACTTTGTCTAGGGGGAGGGATTCTTTGAGAGAGAAAATCAATGGGGGTAGAGTTTTGAGAACGTCATTGGGAAGATCAAGGGTTCTGAAAATGTCACTGAGAAAATCAAAGGGTTTAGATGCCAAGAGGGTACTGAATGGGGGGGGGGGGGGCGGGGATAAAGGGGTCAGATATGTGTTGGGGCAGGTAGCACCATGCCAGATTTTCTTAGTCTTCTTTCTCTGTTCATTCTTGGACCTGTGCACATTATCTGTTGTGACTGATAGCATGGGCAATCTGGCACTGTAGGTCATGTAATAATATAGTACAGTCAACTTCACTTAAGTTCAAGGTCTCCAGACCGGTGCAGTTCCGAAAGTTCGAACACCTGGCCAGGCCTAGACTGCTGATCCGAAACACATGGCTCAATCACGTGAGAACATGATTGCTTTTAACCGGAGTGAACGCAACATGAACAAATAGAGGTGGGACCTATAGCATCAGTGTTCATAAGCGGATTGTGTGCTTATCAGAATTGCAATTATCCAAAGTTTACGTCCATTGACTTTAATGTAAAAAAAAAAACAAAAAAAAACGGGACCATGGTGGTAGGCTGCAGATAACCGAAGCGTGTGCTTAACCGACGTACACTTAGGTGGAGTCGACTGTACATGTCTGTCTTGTGTGGTAAATGCATGGTAGATGCTAGGCATGTCCCCTGCATTTATTGCATAGGCTTTGCACTAAACACCATGCATTAACTGGAAAAATGAATGCATAAGTGCAAAACTGCACCACACTTTAGTAAACATGCTCCATAGTTATAAACATGTATCTGTCATTTATATATGTATAAGGCACTATTAAGATGTGTACAATTTTATTTATTTATTCAGTTTTCTATACCATTCTTCCCAGGGAGCTCAGAACAGTTTACATGAATTTATTCAGGTACTTGAGAATTTTTCCCTGTCTGTCCTGGTATGCTCACTATCTATTGTATCTAGGGCAATGGGGGCTTAAATGACTTGTCCAGAGTCACAAGGAGCAGTGTGGGTTTGAACCCACAACGGCAGGGTGTAGAGGCTGTAGCTTTAACCACTGCACCACACACTCCCCTGCAAGCCTTCTAATATTAGCTTCAAAACATCACAGTGTAGATTAGAAATATGATTAAACAATGTTTAATTACTTTTAAAATGGAAACTAACTAGGCCCCACTCCCCTTTACAAAGATGCATAAGGCTTTCTTATCGACAGCCATGGCGGTATTAGCTCCGAAACTCATAGAATTCCTATGAGCATCAGAGCTAATACCGCCACAGCTGGTAATAAAAAAGCTTAACCTGGATTTGGAAAAGAGGTAAGTGTCCTTCCAATACAGTATCAGTTTTGAATTCTGTGAGAACCTTTTAACAGCAAGCTCTCAGAAAGCCAGAATGTTTAATGTAACTGGAATGACTGGTTTCAGTTGCTAGGATGAATGAAAGTCAGGTCAATGAACCATTCTTGAATCGTCTCTAAAGCATGGAAGCTTTGCTTTGTTCAATCCAATTTGCCCTTTATTCTTTTTACAGCCTTTTTATGTCATGCTGCACTTCCAGAGGGAGGACCACAGAGAGGATGTACTCTGCTCCCAAGAAAGTGATTAAAGGGATTCAGGGCCCATCCTGAAAGGTACAGTAAAAAGATGCTTTTTATAGCAGGAATGCTCTGCTGACACATTCTTAAAAACACGTCACTCACAGTCTCTGAAAATGCAGTGAGAAAATGGACTCTGAGGCCCGGATTATGTATAGGATGGACAGTGCCTTAGGTGCTTGGGCTTATCAGGCCTTAGGCCCTACCCCAGTGCATCCCACAATGCTCCAGGAAGGGGCAGGCCCGCCATTCCGACGGAGGCAAGCCTGCCGGACGGATGAAGGGAGGACCGTCTGGCTGGCCAACATAAAAGGTTAGAGGGGGGTGGGGGAGGTTCTGGGGGGGTTCGGATGGGGTTAGGAGGGGTTCTAGTGGGGAGCCGGGTTGGGGTGGAGGAGGGGACCGGGGGGTGGACTGGCCGATCTACGTGAGGGGAGGTTTCCAGCAGGAGGGATTGAGCATTCCTCCTGCTGGCGATATACAGAGAGGGGTGGAGGTGGGGTTCCAGCAGGAGGGACTGGGTATCCATCTTGCCAGCAATCTATGGAGGGGGGTGGGGGGTTCTGGCAGAAGGGACTGGGCATCCCTCCTGCCAGTGATCTATGGAGGGGGGTTCCGGCAGGAGGGATTGGGCATCGATCATGAGGAAGGAAGTTGCCGGGCAAGAGGGACTGGGCACCTAGGTCCGCCTAAGGCTACTTCCGGGCCAACCCATGCCTAGCCTTAAGCGAACTTAGGTGACCTTGCGTGCCTTCCTAGGCTCCCGGAGGTGCCTCCAATGTAGGAGGCCTGCCTCGAGAGTTTTTTGGGGGTTTTTAAACGTGCTTCTCGATTGGCTGGTTAGACAGCGGTAGGATGCCTATCACTGCCTACAAACGGGATGCCGTTTATAGAATCCGGGCCTGAGTGGGATTGTTCTGTGATCCCTGTCATGACAGATATTTTTCTGATTCTATATGAATAGCATATGTAAGATTAAAAGCAAAAAAGGCAACATTAGCCAGCCCTCATTATTTTCCATGAGAGAAAAGAAAATCATTTTCACATTTCTCCTCAGATAACGACAGATGTTCAGCGAAAAGGGACAACCAAAGCATTATTTCTGGTGTAAGCTGGGGAAAAATATTATTTGGAGCAGAGTGCTATGATAGGCAAAGAAAGGGTATGGAAGGCTAAAGTCAGGAAGAGCAGTTGTCGAGGAAGGAAAGAGCTTTAAAGGAATGTTTCTCTCTAGTAGCTTTGCTTTCGGCTCTTCCTAAATATAGTTGTGAGCTATCACAAGCAGATGTCTGTGAATCCCTTTATAACAGCTGTTCTGCACAAAAACCCAAATATCTGCCAATATATGCTAAGCGGAGGCTCAAAACAAGGAGGAATGACTCATGCCATAAACCTGAGGCTTGAATATTGTGCACTGCATAATCAGACTTTGTCCAAGAAATGGAATGTGTTGACTCAGCAAACAATTGTTCTCATTTATAGATATGCTCCAGTATCCCACAGCCATAAATCATTTATACTTTCATATAAATGAGAAAGCAGGCCTCTTGCTCTCTAAATAATAAAGATGGCTATTTTCAACTCAGGGCAGACAAAACTACAGTGATGATTTGCCCCCTATTGTGCTAATTTCTTGAAAAAATAGGAGTAATTCATGATCACTTAAAAATGTGAGCGTGTACATGTTAGTCTACGGACGCGTTAGCATTTAGCGCGCGCTAATTGGTTAACGCACCTTAGTAAAAGAGGGCCTATGTCAGGGGGCAGATTTGGCATGTATGTGGTTAAGTGCAGATTTTCAGCATTTAACCACCGAAGGTACCAGGACAAATCGAGACCATGTAAAACTCAGTCCTATCCTTATCCAATTTCACTTAACTGCATAAGAGCTAGCTGGCTGCAAAAAAGACCAACTAAATATTCAATACCAGTGCCTGGCCATGGCCTGGCATTGAATACCTAGGCATAATGCCAGCAGAGGGCAAAATAATGCTGATGCCTGCCCCAAGCCTGTCACTCTGTAGTGGGTTGATTCTTCAGGTCATGAGAGAGCTTCACAACAGAATCCATTTGTGATGCTTCTGTTGGCACAGCATCTATTAACTTACCTGGTGATGCTTTTTGCATTCATATTCTACCACCCCTCTAAGCCACGTGATGCTCTGCTCTCCTCTCCTTCTCCAGAGAAGGGTCTCCTTTTCACCGCTACCTTCCTTTCTCATATATACATTCAGTAGTCCTGTTCCAGCACCATACATGTGGTAGAAGAATGTCAAGCATTGCTGGCCGGGTATTGCACGGAGGGACTGTGAGTAAAGACGCGCTTTCTCTCCATAAATCATATTGGATGCTTCTATATACATGTAGTATCCTTGGAAATAAAAAGATCCAGGTTAAAACGTGAGAGAGATCCATTTTTTTAAAGACTTACTAATGTGATGTCGATTTGTAGGACATTATTATTATTCTTCATTTATAATCCACCATCTCACAAAAATGTGCAAAATGTGCAAAGTGAACAACAGTATAAATGATACATAAATCCCTATTGTGTATAGGGGAAATGAGACACCCAAGTTGGGATGTTCATATTTCCCTTTTATTTTGCAAAAGGCTCTGCTGCACACAGAGAGGGAAATTCTATAAGAGGTGCTAAAGTTAGGCACCTAACCTATCCCCCCCCCCCTTTTATTAAGCCGTGTTAGGGTTTTTTATCGCCGGCTCTGGCGGTAAAAGCTCTAACGCTCATAGAATTCCTATCACCACAGCCTGCGGTAAAAACCCTAATGTGGCTTCATAAAAGGGGGGGGGGGATTAATTAGTAAATTGACTTCAATTATTAGTTTTAACAAGCTCATAATTGAAAAAAATAAAAATTAATTGGGAGATAGGCACGATTCTACAGAAGATAGGCAGCTAGATTCTGGAACCTGGAGGCTGGCTAAACACTGAGCTCCCTCCTCTGAACATTTGATACAAGAATTCAAAATATAATAATTATAGTTTTTGTCTTGTTTGTGGAAAAATCTTCAAAGATGACATCTACTAAACAGAAGATACATGAATTTTCAATAAAGTCTGTAGGAAAAAACAAAAGACTAAAAGAAGATCCTCAGACATCAAGCGGAAGTTCATCATCTATAGATGCATTGGATGTTATAGATGTGATGGACAAATTGGAAAACATAAATTTGACTTTGATGGAGATGAGAAAGGAAATGAACCAGATGAACAGCAAGCTGGATATAATTACCAACAGAATTGACAATATGGAAATTAGAGTAGGAAAAATTGAACATAAACAACAAGAAAATAAAGAAGATCATGAAATGTTAAAAGTAATGCAGAAGAGAATGATAGATCTTGAAAATCATTCTAGAAAACAGAATTTGAGAATTATAGGATTAAAAGAAGGAAGTGAAGGGAAAAATATGATTTCATTTTTAGAGGAAATGATTCCAAAAGTTCTTTCACTAAAGATTAAAACACCAATAGAAATAGAAAGAGCTCATAGAATTGGAGCAAAAAAATCCCAAAACTCAGGTAAACCAAGAACAGTAATTCTTAAACTATTGAGATTCCAACATGTTCTGGATATTTTAAAAGCGGCTAGAGAAATACAAAATATAGTGTATAAAGATTCTAAATTGGTTTTTTGCTCCAGATTTGGCTAAGGAGACTGTTTACATAAGGCAAAAGTTTTTACAGATAAGAGAACCATTAAAAGAAATAGTAGCAAAATATGGAATATTTTACCCAGCACAAATGAAAATCACCTATAAAGATAAGTTTTATTCTTTCGATGATCCAGAAAAACTTAAGGAGTTCCTATCTTCTCAAGAGACACCCATGAATTAAGAATTAAAATATTGGTAAGAGGAAAACTTTAGCTTGAAAAATAATAAAAATTCAGAACTATTGAAATAAATGAATATATATTTTAAGTTTTATTTTTAACATTAAGATGGCCGCTACAACAGACTTTTAACTGAATTAGAATTGTTGGAATTAGAAGCATTTTTAAACAAGAGAAGATTCTAAGTTTAAACAAAAATTACCTGGTGATGTAATTAAAATATTCAAGAATATGCTGACATCTGAAGAATCTAAAGATGGAATTGTGAGATCTGCTGATTCTGATGCCTTTACTTGTTCTTCGTCGGAGATTGAAGATAGGGGAGACATGCTGAATGAGGGAAGATCATTTGGAGAAGACATCCATGGGAAATGAATCGGCGAGAGAGAACCGGCTAGTTGGGAGAGGGCCAGTCCTTCTGACAGGGCTGTGATCCCTGGGCCAAAGCTGCGCAGCTTGGAATAAATCCACCGCTGTGGCGCGCTCTATTGTTGATGACTGAATCGGGAAGGACCCAGGGCGGCTGAGAGATTGGATGAGGATGACCCGGAAGTTGGACGGCTGATATGTAGGCGGATCCATCACATGTTGTGTTTCCAGAGAGCGAGTTCGCTACAGCTGGAGCTGCCTGGCTGGCTTGGAAGAGTGAAGGTGCATTTGAAAGCGCCGTGATCCCTGGGGCTTGGCTGCGTGGCTTGGAATGGATACACCGCCGTGGCGCACAACTGTGTGCGGCCTAAGTAGAGATGGGGCCGAGACGGATGGGAGATTGGAGGAGCATGACGGGATGGTGAATGGCTGATTTGCAGCATTTGATTGATTGCTAGTTTGGTGCTCATGCCCTCGGATTAATCTGTTCCTCATGTCGCGCTGCTTCTACCCCTTGGGCCTGGAGAGATAGGAGTGGTTGAAGAGTTTGAGTGGGTCTGGATCCGGGAACTTCTGGGTGGACCCCATGTTGACACACAATTTCTGTTGTGTGAGCAGACATTATCTCAGAAGATACCACTCAGTAGTCGGGTTGGCAGAGAGATTTGAATCTGTGACATGCTGCTCTGCTTGTGCACAAATCCTCTTTTTAGAGGTAAAACTGAAGTGACAGTTTGAATCAATAGTATACTCCTGATTTTACTAATAAGAAAAATATATTAACAGAATTAAATTGATTGTTTTAGATGGATTCTAAATTATACTTTATTACATCTATAAGTATATTTATATTTATAATTTGTTTCCTTAACTGAATAGATATAATGAAATGAATGAATAGATGAAATTATATGAAATACATAATAAATTGAGTGAAGATAGAATGAAATATTGTAAGACTTTTAAGTTTTATTTTATAAGATACTTTATTATATAATTGTTTTCCTAAAATAAATAGATAAAATGAAATAGAAGAATGGATAAAACTAAATTTATATGAAATATTTAATAGATTGAATGAATGATTGAGAGAATTTTATAAATTAATTAATGAAATTCCTAGTTCAATGAAATTTGATGTATTGTAATATTGTAATGCATTTATGGATTAAAATTAATTTAATATTAAGGGGAAGTGTAAAAGAATTTCAAATGTATTTTGACATTTAGATTGATATTGTTAATATAAGGTAATTTAAATTATACATTTCTTAATTGAATTGAATTTATGTAGATTTTTATATAATGAGCTTGGGATATAATTAAAGGAGTTTCTAAATATTTAGATCAATTTTTATAGTGTAAAGAAATAATGAAGTAGGATGTTTGGGCGAGGGGGTGGGTTGGCTGGTCTGATCTTATGTCTTCAGGTTATCATAATATAAGGAGGGGAGGGTTATGGGAGGGAGAAGGGAAGGGATTTTGCAATCTTAGAAATATAAAATTTAAGGAATCAAGGGTAAGGGGGGGATGTTTCATATTGTAAATTAAGGGAAAAGAGCGTTATACAGAGAAATTATAAAAAGATGAAGTATTTGAAGTTCAAGTGTCATAGGAATAAATATCTTAATGGAGCTTAAATTTTTTTCTTTAAATGTTAATGGCCTCAATCATCCAATAAAAGGAAGAAAACCCTTTGGTTTCTAAAACAACAGAATATAGATATATGCTATATCCAGGAGCTATAGAGTCCAAAAAGCTAGTAGGAGGTTGGGTGAAACATTGCTTTTTTGCCCCAGCTGTTAAGAAAAAGGCAGGTGTAGCAATATTAGTGAGTAACAAATGTAGTGCTACGTTTAAGATGATTGCTGCTGACCCTGCAGGAAGATGGATACATGTAGATATGAGCATGGGAAATACTACCATGGCACTATTCAATGTATATGCTAATTCGAATCAGATTGAATTTTTTAAATCTCTACAACAATTGTTACCACTGGCTGCTTCAATTAGTTGTGGCAGGGGATTTTAATGCTGTTATGGATCCTTTAATGGATAAAAACCTAGCAGAATTATAAAATCATTAGGATTAGATAATTTGGTTCAAAATTGTGATTTAAAAGATATATGGCGTATATTTAGATAGAGAAAAGGATTGATTGGAATTTTTAAAATTAATCAAGGGGCCGAAAATTCCTGAGCATATGAAAGAAAGCTTAGAAAAGCCTATATTAATAAAAGAATTACAAGCAGCATTGAAGTCCCTTAGAGTTGGATCCGCTCCAGGTGGGGATGGTTTTACAGTAGAGTTCTACAAATCATTTCAAATTACCCTATTACCATATTTGTTAAATTTATATCAGAATCAACTAATCAAAGGTTGTATTACAGGTACCATGGCGGAATCATTAACTATAGTCTTGCCAAAGCCAAATAAAGATCCTACACTGGCTTCAAACTACAGGCCTATTTCTTTAATTAATGTAGATGGAAAACTTTTGGCTAAAACTTTGGCTATATGTTTAGCTAAAGCTCTCCCTTTTATTATTGGAATGCACCAAACTGGATTCATTGCTCAAAGACATTCTTCCAACAACACTGAATTTAAATGATCCGGCTTTTTCTGTATCCCTAGATGCAGAGAAAGCCTTTGATAGAGTTGAATGGACCTTCATGTATCAAGCATTGGAAAAGGTTTGTTTGATTCATTTCCCTTTCTTTGGAAGGAGGATAGTATAAAGTATTTAGGCATTTGGATTAAAAATACGATGGAAGAAACAATAAAAATAAATGAAAATTTTTTATTACAGAAGGTAACAGAAATGTGTGAGCAATGGAATCCTTTACATCTTTCATGGTGGGGGAGAGTCCAAACTATTAAGATGATGATTTTACCTGTGGTTTGTTATCAAATGGATATGTTGCCAATTTATTTTCAAGGGTCCTTATATAAAAAATTAAATAGCATTCATATAAAATTCATTTGGCTGGATAAAACTCCTAGAGTTGCTTTGGTGTCTTTACAAAGACCAATTTCAGAGGGAGGGGTAAATTTTCCCAATTTTTATGGGTATCATCAATCCTATATTTTGCGCCAGGGTATGTATTGGATCCTCCCAGAGCTCATGGAAAAATTCCCAGATTGGTTGTGGTTAGAATGGCAACTCATGTCTCCAATGCGCCTTTGTCATGTGCTCAGTATCAAAATGCCTAGATACAGCAAAGATAATAAAATATTAGCTGATACATGGAAAACATTACGTTATGTAAGTAATTTAACAACTATTCCAATTTGCAAATCTACAAATCAATCTATTTGGCTAAACTCCAAGATTCAAATTGGCAGAGAAAAGGTCGCCTGGAAACATTGGATGAGAGCAGGAATACGTTTATTGGATGATGTTATCTCTAATGGTAAACTGCTTGAGTTTTCACAGTTGCAATATAAATATGGCCTTAATAAATCAGAAAGTTTTAAATGATTGCAACTGAAGCAGGCCATTCAGGCTGGTTTCCCTGAGTGGAAAAATCTTAAAGATCAATATAGTATGGAGTTCTTATGCTTTCAGGTGGACTTCCTGGGTCACCAGGCTGCCCAGTGGTATAAATTATTATCTGGACTTCTTAAAAAGAAACCAAACACTGTACTGAAAGACATTTGGAGCACTGAGATCAAGCATCAAATTTCTGCATCTCAATGGACACAAATTTGGACTTGGAGGATGAGATGTACAATGTCAGCATCTATGAGACAATTGGTATAGACTATATGATTGGACAAGTCTATTAAGATGGGAAAGTGGAAATCAACGCATGATACAAAGGCTGGTGAGGATGTAATGTATAAATCCAACCACTATGAAATACATTTGAGTGGCTGGTGGCATTTCTGAGGGTCAATTGCATTTAATATAACGTTGGGAAAATCACCAGGGGGTCTTAGTAGTGACCAGCCTTTGTATCAAGCATCTATGAGACAAACATGTTTTTTTCTGTTGCATAGAGCATTATGGACCCCTGTTCGGTTGCAAAAATTGGACAGCTCTAGGTCTAATAAATGTTGGCATTGTCATCTCGAAGCAGGAACTTTGGATCATTTATTATTCTATTGTCCATTTGTTATGACTTTTTGGAAATCAATTTGGGACCAAATTAATTGTTTATTAGACAACCCAGTGGCATTATCATATGATACTGTGCTGTTTGGTATGGCAATGAGAGCAAAAAGTCAGATTTCTTCAAATAATAACAAATTGTTGCTTATAATGACTGGGGTTGCCATTCAACAAATTACTTATAATTGGAAGAACTGGAGTAGACTAAATTATAATTTTTGGTGGAATTCCCTATGTCACATATATAAAATGGAAAGAGTTATTGCAATACAGCGAGGGTGTCTTAGAAAATTTCAAGATGTGTGGGAGCCATTAACAAAATATTGTACTGATTAGATGACATTTTTCCCCTTAATTTTACAGGTTCAATTATGAGGGGGGTAGGGGGATAATTTTATTATTATATATTGTACAATGTATTTGATTATATAATAGGATGGGGTGGGTAGGGTGGAAGATAATAACATATTAATTGTACTATTGATGATTATTAAGTGATATATTTATGATTAATTTGTTTTAACATATTGATATATTAATTGTATGTTTGAAAATGAATAAAGATTTAAAAAAAAAAAAAGAAGATAGGCAGCTACTGTATGGCACTTAAGAGTCCTTTTACTAAGGTGCGCTAAATGCTAACATGTGCTAACATGTCCATTATATCCTTAGCGCATTGCCACGCGCTAAGACGCATTAGTGTGCCTTAGTAAAAGGACCTCTTAATGGCGCCTAACTCTAAAGTGATTGTGTTTACAGGCAGAGAAGGACTTAGGTACGGATAGGCACAATTTTCTAAAGGGCTTATGCACCTATAATGTAGGCCTTTAAAACCCTGGCCTTCATTACAGGTGCCTAAGTTATAAGTTAGGCGCCTAACTGCGATTGATAAGAGATAGGCGCACATATTATAGGCACCTATTTTTCTAGACGCCATTTACAGAATTTCCTCCAGAGTCTTTTCTAAACAAGTAAAAGGAAACCAGGAAATACACATGTATTTACTGACCTGTACAATGGACGCAGCTATTTTAAAGAATTCATGTTTAGAAAGAGAACAGCATCGCTTGGGGATTTATATGTGTAGGCAACAGCATGAACATGCCTATGTGGTGATTTCAAAACATATATGTTTGTATATGTTTATATAAAATTTGATACCCCATTATAGCTAAAGGTCAAGGCAGCTTACAAATCAAATGAATAAATCACATTAAATTAGAAAGGAACGCATTTAAATAAAAGGAAAGAAGCTGTAGAATCAAGATGGTGTTGAGGACAGACGCATGAACGGGCGCAGCGAAATGCGAAAGTTTTTCCTTGTTAATCTTAGCGCTGAGGATTAACTCTCTCCCAATTAAGATGGGAAAGAGGAAAGAGACCTCCTGACCTAACCCTCCAGCGCTTGGGACCCCTCAGCACTTGGTACAAACAACAATTTCAAGTGCTTTTGCCCGTTCAACTGAGGAGACCTGCAGGGTGACTTCATTCAGTCACACGCCGGTGTACGTTTGGTCTGTGGCCACTGGAGGCATTGCAGAGTCTCATCTTAAGGCTCTGGTGCTGATTACAAAACGTATAATATAACCTAATTTTTGAGGGACCCCTGAAGAGATTCGAGGAACTTTAGGGTTCCCAGGAACCCAGTTTGGGAATCACTGATCTAGTTATTTTATTTTAGTATTGGTCACCGTACCTTACGAAGGATATGGCGATACTCGAGAGGGTTCAGAGGAGAGCAACATGTCTGATAAAAGGTATGGAAAACCTTTCATACGCTGAGAGATTGGAAAAACTGGGTCTCTTTTCCCTGGAGAAGAGGAGACTTAGAGGGGATATGATAGAGACTTACAAGATCATGAAGGGCAAAGAGAGAGTAGAGAGGGACAGATTCTTCAAACTTTCGAAAAATAAAAGAACAAGAGGGCATTCGGAAAAGTTGAAAGGGGACAGATTCAAACCGAATGCTAGGAAGTTCTTCTTTACCCAACGTGTGGTGGACACCTGGAATGTGCTTCCAGAGGGCGTAAAAGGGCAGAGTACGGTACTGGGGTTCAAGAAAGGATTGGACAATTTCCTGCTGGAAAAGGGGCTAGAGGGGGTACAGATAGAGGATTACTGCCCAGGTCCTGGACCTGTTGGGCCGCCGCGTGAGCGGACTGCTGGGCACGATGAACCTCAGGTCTGACCCAGCGGAGGCATTGCTTATGTTCTTTAATGGTTTTTCTTCTCCTTTTCTCTTTTGTTTCCTTTGGAGTAGAGCTGCACAAGTTTTTTGTGGGATAATTAATTAAAGCAGTGAAGTAATAGAAGGGGTAGTTATTAATGTGGGCTACCGTTAAGATGTGTTAGTTTACTGTTAACCCTAGTCAGTGGTGTAGTAAGAGGGAGGGGAGGTGGACCACCCCGGGCGCCATCTTGGTGGGGGATCTGGCACCTCTCCATCCCCCCATGCCATGCTAGTGCTCTCACTTCCCCACCCCCACCTCTTTAAATCTTTGCCAGCGTGAGCAACTTTTCAAGCCTGCTGCTCGTGCTGGCCTGGCTCCCCTCTGAAATCACTTCTGGGTTGCGGGGCCAGGAAGTGATGTCAAAGGGAAATCCAACGCCAGCACGAGGAGCAGGCCGGAGAAGATGCTTGCACTGATGATGATTTAAAGAGGTATAGGGGAAGGGAGGACACGAGTGTGTGGTGGGGGGGGGGGCACAGAAGAAGCAAGGGGGGGTGTCACTGCCCTGGGCGTCTCCTACCCTTGCTATGCCACTGACCTCAGTTATTAGCATAAAATGGAACCTGTGCTAAACATTTTGCGTTAGTGACAAAATAACATGTCTTAATGGTTGTCCATGTTAATAACTAAGCCCCTAAGTATTTTAGTTGCTGTTGCTTAGTTCACATTTACATCATTCCATGTTGTAGCATGGCCGTCCCTTGGCCTACAGCAGGGACCGGCACACGGCAACAAGATAGGCCCTGGCATGCTTCCCCAAATGGGAGGAAGTTCCTGTAAGGGATGGGCTTACCCCAATATGCAATGGTCAGAATGGCACAAAACAGGTAAGCTTTCAAAAAACAGAATTTAGTTCTCATTCAGGCTTGGCTGAGAATCAAAGCAAACTGTGTTCTGTGTACAACAAACAGTAAACAAAGCAAAGTTTCTCCTACCAGCCTGGTCTGGCCAAACTCCAAGTGCTCACTCCATGTCCCAGGTAAGTTCAAATCATTTCCACACACAAAAAAAAAAACAATCCAAAAAGAAAAAACAAGAGTCCATCGGCGCAGTTCTCACAGCTTTGCTCTGACTGCCTCTCTACCTGTTTAGCCAGCAATTTCAAAATGGATGAACTTAAAGGGGCAGAGCTCTGTTTTCCCTGGCTGTGTTTGGAATGTAGTGAAGGCAGTGTTCTGTGTCTTGAGTTCGGTCTGGGTTCAGCGTGATCACTATATTCTTGATTCTGCCCGGCAGAGTCACATTGGTCAGCCCTAACCAGCTTAATAAGGGCATTTTTAACTGGCAGAAGGCTGGTCTGAAAGTCGGGCTTGTAACAATGTCCAGGATCAATATGTTTCCTTCATTCTATTTCAGACTGTGGTGATAACAAGAGAGTAATACTACATAACCAAAAAGGAATAGCGATATTCATGCTCAATATAATGATACTGTTAATGAACTATAAACTGCAAAGTGGGACAAAGCTTTAAAAGGTGGTTGAGTTGGTTTCTCTGAGAGACATGAGGTTTTTGTTATCCTTTTCAAAAAGAGAACATGATGATTTCACTCAGCAAATGACTTTTCGACGTAAGTCCTGAGGTCGAGTGAATTCATTCCTTCATGGAAATCAGGCCAAAGTCTGGGAAGTTCTGGGAAACCCAAAATTACTGTCATTTTGTTCAGCAAACTCTACTCACCTACCCCAGTAGTATGGTCTCCTTTCGGTCCAGTGTATGATGTTGGGGTTTCCCCCCTGGTTTTGTGCCAGCTGCTTTTGTTTCGCCTCACCTGAGTGTATCCACACTCATTCTTTTCAAATGTACACTGCCCAGGAGGTGAGGGCAACATATCTAGAGTTAAATAATGGCATTGTTATTTAACTGTAAAAACTGATGATGATGAGAGTTGGCATTTAAAATATGCAGACACCCTATGAAACACAAAGCGGCTACAGCAGAGCAGAAATGTAGTCCTGCATGGAAGAACTGTTGACAGATTTTGCCATACTGTTAATCTTTCAGTGTTTCAACACACACTCAAAAATTGTTGAAAACCAAATTACTCTAATCACAAAAATGAGGAGGAAGAGAGATGATGCCTTTTCAAACAATTTGGTCACTCATCAACCACCATGATCAGCATCCCATTTGTGATAATAGATTTGTAGTCACTTCAACTGGAATAAAGAAGGATTAATGCCTATAGAAGCTAAGTACCCCTAATATTTATACAAAAGAAAGTTTAATAGGAGTACTGTTAGCATACAGGGTGATTGCTGCAACCGGTGACTTAGACTAGTTCTAAAAATCAAACTGCTGTGAGCACTTGCGGTTTCCTTATCCCCTGGGTAATCCTACTACTGATATCAACTGTATCTGAGTTTCCAGTTTCCAGTGTATGCTATTATGAATACTACAAGAAAATGTAAGAAGTGGTTGATGGGTGACCAGATTGTTTGAAAAGACATCATCTCTCTTCCTCATCATTTTTGTGATTAGGGTAATTTAATCTTTCAGTGTTTGACATGGTAAGTCATTTGAGGTCTATAATCTTTGAGAACTTAATCTACCACAATGAGTCAGCATTTCTGTGAAATATCTACATTGGAAGACGTTAATTATCAGTATCATAGTTATATACTAAAGTACGGTTATAAATATTTTATTTATTTAAAAACATATATACCGCTTTAAACCAAAGCAGTGTACAGTAAACATACAAAATATAAAATGTACATCAAGCAAGCGACTTTTCCAGAACCTAATGCATTGAACTCCCCAGCTTCACAGAAAAGCTGACACATACAACCCCCCCCCCAGATCGCCGGCAGAAGGGATGCCCAGTCCCTCCTGCTGGACCCACACCCACCTCCCTGCCAGCCTGCCCAGCCCAACCCCTCAACCCGGACCCTCACCCCCCCCACCAGGACCTCCTCTAACCTTTGTTTGATGGACAGATGGATCCTCCCTCTGTTCAGATGGCAGGCCTTACTTCGTCTGAATGGCAGGCCTACCCCTTCCCAGTGTATTATAGGATTAGAGGAATCTAAGGCCTGATTGGCCCAGGTGCCTAAGGTCCCGCCCATAGGACCTGGGATTCTTGTACAGCAATGAGAGGGTCTCATAATAGGTATTTGCATACTGTATATACTCAAACATAAACTGAGATTTTGGGGCCAAAAAATAACCCAAAAATGGGGGTCTCAGTTTATAGTCAGGTCAGCGCTGACCTGCCCCCCCTCCCAAACCTGTTTGCAGGCCTTTGCCGGGCCTTCCATGAGATCTGGTGATCCATGAGATCTGGTGATCCCTCCTGTCTGGTGGCCAGGACAGGAGGGATCCCTCTTACCTCCTGTCCCAGCCCGATTCTAATTATTTTTATCTTCCTTCCGCCTCTCCCATGTATCTTAAGTAGCTCTGGTGGTCCAGCGGTGAATTGCGGCAGGAACGACCTTCCTTTGCTCCTGCCCTTGCAGAGCCATTAGCTGATCCGGTGAGAAATCATGGTCACTGCTGCAGCGATTCACTGCTGGACCACCAGGGATACTTAAGGTATGTGGGGGAGGCAGGAGGGAGATAAAAATAATTATTTATTTATTTATTCATTCAATTTTTTAGCCTGTCCTCCCAAAGGAGCCCAGAACAGGTTACAAAGTACATCCATAATAATCCAGACAGAACAGAGATGACATAATTTACTTAAATTACAATATAGACATGACAATAATTTACAATATAGACATGATAATAAAACATATGCACTAAGTAGATTCAGCTGGGACATGAGGGGGGAGGGATGCCTCCTGTCCCGGCCACCGCTGGATCATCAGGTCTCACGGCAGGCCAAGTGGAGGCTTGCAAGGCATCGAGAGGGAGGGGAGAAAGGGTACAGAACCTGGCAGGGTAGGGAAAGGCAAGGTACAGCACTTGAATATTAACCCCCCCTCCACCTCCCCTCCCCGGTTTATATTTGAGTCAACCTTTTTTCCTCCTTTTTTGGGGGGGGGAAGGTTCTCGGTTTATATTTGGGACGGTTTATAGTCATCCAGCCTCATAGCAGGAATATGGCAAGAAAATGGACGAAAGTAATTTACCAGTGATTCTGCAATCTCCCACGCTCAATGCCACATCATCGAGTGCCACAAGACCACAGTCCCAGAAACTTTTACACCAGCTCACAAACACAATCTGCAATTTATAAAGAGACATTTTCTATAGAGGAGAGAATTTAGGCATTTCCTGGTACAGATGACATAACTTTCTCATTTTGTAGGCATGGTATAGATCAGGCCTGGGCAACCGGTAGCCCATCACTGAATTTTATGTGGCTTGCAAGACCATGTGAAGTTTACACCAAAAATGTCATTAATTTTTAAATACTGAATTTCACATTATTTTTAGCTAAATTTTATTTCCATCATTTTTACCTAAATTTGTACTTACTTATTTTTCACAGAAGGTCTACATTTCTGACATTAGGTAACGTTGCCGCCTGCTAGAGATAGTACTGACATTCACGTGGCCATCGGAGCCAACATTTCAAAATGATTGGGGGTACTAAACCCAATATAAATTAGCCCTCCTTGGACCAAGTCAAGGAGTTTGCTCAATATTGGGGATGCTCAAGCACCTAAAGCGTTCGCTCCTATGTATATGGCCCTCTGTGTATAAAGGTTGACCACGCCTGGTTTAGATTATAAGAACAGTCTCTGTTGTGTCTGCTTTCATCTATTATTTGTTCAAACCGTGAATGTACCATATTCTCTATCCAGCTGCAAGTTTTGCTGGCCCTGCCCCTATATCCAGGAAGAGGAAGAAGCTTGAGCCCCTTTCTGGCTCTATAGGAGGCAGGCGATGATGGTACGGAGGACTGACGAACACAGTCATTTGTGTTACACAGAATAATGTTTGGTGTTCCAGTGTGTCCTTTTACTGTTATACTAAACGGTGGCACCATGATTCAAGAATATTCAGTTCAACCCAAGTTATGTCAAAACAAATATCAAAGATTAATGTTTTCTACCCCCCCTGAGATCTGGAAATGTATGAAACAGATAGAAAAGATGAGTACAGAAAGAAGTATCCTATTCTTAGACTTTCATATCTCGCTGTTGGTTAAGACCTGGAACAGTTTACAGTACAAATTCAACAATTACAGTACATCAATAACTACTGTACCTGAATGTAACTTGCTTTCAGCTACAACTGAAAAAGGTGTGAGCCAAAATCCAAATGAAGAAATAAACATTGGTTATGAAACCATGTCATATCAAAGATGAAACTTGATCCGGATGATTCAACCTTTGTTGCTATACATTTTAAATTCTACCTTGTAAATCACACAAGGCAGGGACCTTTAACTTGCATCTACTGCTATTACCTCCAAAGTACTGTGTCTTAACAGTGCTTCATGAGTCACTGTAAAAATGTACAAGAGACAACATAAAACAAGAATGTAGAGCATAATGTCTTACACTGTGGAAATCAGTGCATTGTATGTCATTAAATTATGCAAAGAGCACTAAATCAAAATAAAACAACGAGAGGAATGCCAACTCTCAGCATGTTTACCGATCAGGAAGTAAAAGGAAAGACTAAATAAAAAAAGAGACAAGGCGACTAGAGCCCAAACCGAGAGGGGGAGGAGCAGAATCTGAAGGTGAATCATGAGAGACAAACTAGGAAACACACGAGAGACAAAACACTAGATAAAGCAAAAACCAAGCTTAAAGGGCATATCAGTATAAAAAACAGATAAGAAGAGAGAGCAGGATCCTGAATGTGACATGAAGAAAAGGGAGGTAGAGCTGCTGTGTACAGGAACAAAATAACAGAAAAAAGAGGTGATAGTGAATAAAAGCCAGAGACAGAACGAAAACTGAGATATTCATTTTGAACAGCCAAATATTGGATAGCCCTTCTGAAATGTAGTGTGTGCTAGTTGACGGTGCATCTTTAAAGTTCAAATTCTATAACCCTCTGCATAGAAAATGTGAAATGATGTTATTAAAATGATGAAATAATGTTATTAAAATGATGTCATACTTTCATTGTATTGAACAGATCAGCAAATATTATTTTTCTTTTGGATTATATGTAAATAAGAAACACACTGGAACAATACTACAACTGGGCACTTTCATTTAGGTGTCCTGAGACCGTCTGGTAGGAAGGCACATAGGTTCTGTTATAGAACACTAGCGTAACCCACTATTGGTACAGCTAACATTAACTTACAGTATTCTTGACTAGATTGTACAGTCTCTTCTATGTTTTGATGTACAGCACATCCAAAAAATAAAAACAGCATATAATATTCTTTGAAAAACTTGTCTTGTATATAAATTTATAAATTTATTTAAAGTCTTCAGATCTTGCCAAACACCAGCCGATTTATTCTTAGGCTTAGGCTTATTTTTTTATTGGCATATAGCTCATCATCAGACCTGAATTTTAGTTTAAAAGTGCTCTGTGCAATTCATGTGCATAATTCATAAGTCTTAATTCATATGTGAAAAATCACTCCCGCAATTAAAAAGCTTATTATTTTACACTTAGGTTCAATCGTAGTTTTTTCTGCTAAGTCTTTAAACATCGGGTGGGACCAAACAGTTCAACATGTTTTGCCCAAAGGCTTTCGCAAGAAGAAGTCCCCCCTTTTGTTTTGCTCCGCTGCATCCCGACAACATCTCTTTAGGGCTCCTTTTATCAAGTCACACTAGCGATTTAACTCGCGTAATAGCGCGTGCTAAACCGCCAGCCACGTTAGTCGCTACTACCTCCTCTTGAGCAGGCGGTAGTTTTTGGCCAGAGCAGGGGTTAACGCGTGATGAAAAGTCGTGCGTGTTAACCCCGCTAGTGCGGCTTGATAAAAGGAGCTCTTAGTCTTTAGTACAGCACTGCATATGTCTAGTAGTGCTATAGAAATGATATGTAGTAGTAGGACTATTCTGTAAGGTATATGTGTTAATGGGAGTCTCACCCATGTGTATGACCCCCTTGCAAACACATGCTGTGCAAGTTAAATGGATATTTGTGGAATAGCACTGGCACTCTCCTGGTACTTTTATAGTTCTGTGCTCTTAATTAAGAGGATGCCCAAGTTTCGGTCCTTGAGCCTGACTACAAAGTCCATATCCCCAGAAAATGATTATGCTGGGAACACTGGGTATATCAGGAAATAGCGAATAATTCCCAGGATGGGAAGGGAAGAGCCCTGGGGAAGATGAGCCTCCCTGGATTTGTAGACAATATACAGTATAATGACTCCCAAAAAACAAAAGGAATTGACCCCAAAATATCCACAAAGAAGAAAATCCAGAGAAAACCAAAAAAAACTCTGTGGAGTGATGATGTTCCTAAATGGACTTTATTTGAAAGTGTCTAAGTTCCAGAGGTACACTGAAATCATCCACATAAAATAATTTCATCCACATAAAAGCCTTAAAGGACCTAGTCTGCTAGGGATACAGGACCCAACATGGTCTGCATTTCGACAAAAAGTCTTCTTCAGGGGTCCCTGAGGGTCCTATAAAGGTGTCTCACTTCCGGCTCACCACACAATTGTTTCCCACGTATTCACCTTTATAGGATCCCCAGGGACCCCTGAAGAAGACATTTTGTCAAAACGCGGACCGTGTTGGGTCTTGTATCCCTTGCGGAATAGGTCCTTTAAGGCTTTTATGTGGATGATTCATTTTTATGTGGATGAAATTATTTTATGTGGATGATTCCAGTGTATAATGACTCCCAGCAGGCCTAGGGATTTGAAGCTCTTAGCATGACACAAGAGGCTTGAGGAACCCACCCCTATGGAAACAGAGGTACTTGAGATACATGAAGAGGACCACATGTCTGATGATGAGTTAATGGACTGCCCTGATGCAGACAATTTCACAGAACCTCAATATATGGAAATATGAAGAGACAAGAGGGAATTTTCTTGTACAGGAAAGACTCACCTATAACTTTCAGGTTCACGGCTATGGGGCATGTGATTCTGCCTTTTATGTGAGAAAACTATCCCAAGGGGAGATGTCAAGGGTTAGGGTTAAAAGCTGGGTGGGCCCAAACCTGAGAAGAGACTAAAGAGAAAGTACCGGATTTTTCCAAAGCCTCATTTGTATACGACTTGCAGACAGTTAAATCCCTGGATTATAAATTTTTTAAAGAGGAATCCAGGGCTGACGCTTACCTTGTGGACTTATACAAACTGATTTTAAGATATATGAGGATGGATTGAAAAATTTGGTATAAAAATAAGTTAAACAATGTAGTCTTCATTGAGGGCTATACACTTAGGGCCTCTTTTACAAAGGCGCACTAAGCGTTTTAGCGTGGATTTAGTGCGCGCTGAATCAACTCGTGCACTAATCATTAACGCATCCATAGGATAACATGCATGTGTTAGCGTTTAGCACACAATAATATTTAGCACATGCTAAAAAGCATAGCACACCTTTGTTTCCAGGTTTCCAGAGTTTCCAGGTTTTTCGCGTCATAGGAAAAAAGCTTACAAAAAAACTGGAAACTTTCTGGATTAAAGGGCAAATTTTATAAGAAGCGCCCAAAAGGTAGGCGCCGAATTAAGCACCATACAGCACAATTCAAGTAAAATTGGGTGCTGTTTAGTGAATCACGCTGAGCTGCACCTATTTTGGAGGTGCCCAATAAATAGGTCAGTTCTAGGCACAACTAAAAGTAGGCGCCATTGCGAGCGTTTAAGTATGCTTAAGAGCAGTGATTCTGCAACATGGCGTCTAACACATAGCCACGCCCATGCCTAACATGCATAGCGCCTATTTTTTTGAAGGCTGCCTAAATTTTTAGATGCGCCTTGTTACAGAATTGCTCTTTCTTGATAGCCGCCTAAGTTTTGATTATTGCTGATTAAAAAGCTTAATTGAGCTTGTTAATCAATTTAGATAGGTGCCTCCAAAATATTAGGCCTAATATTAGGTTACAGAATTTGGGCCTAAGTGTAATGTCCTTGATGTTGTTTAATTTGCTTTTTTACCAAACTTTTCAAACCACCCTAATTCAGTGTTTTCCTAATGTTTGAATTTTGAACTGGATGGTTCACCCTGAATGTGAAGGAAAACCAGAACCAGGATTCTGTGAGCTGTCAATAGGATACAACCATCACTGGTCTTCTTGGGGCCACTCAGGGTTGTGGATCTTTCCTGTCGAAAGAAGGATCCTTTACTCCACAGAGTGCTACACCTATGGGATCACTGCATAAACACTTCAAGTGCATAGAATTTACTTCCTTTTGTAGGACACCATTCTAATAAGTACCAAATAAACACCAGTGTAAGAATATTAGGTTCCATATGTATTTCTGCCCTTTGATGTTTATATGACTTCCTACTGCTTAGTTGCTGTACTGTACATTGAATATGATTTATGCATCTTTTATATTTTGTTTTGTAACACCAATCATGTCATCAGCAAGATTTAATCAACAATGAATACAGCAGTCCAGTTACCATCTCGTTAGTGACATAAGAAGGGGGCCATTTTGGTGGAGTAAGTAATAAGGGGGCCATCTTGGTGGAGGCACCAGCACCCATCCTCCTCTCCACTCCCGCCCCCCCCACCCCCCACTATCGTGCACGTGTACACCTTCCCTCATACTTCTTTAACGTTCGCGGCATGAGCAGCAACCTCAACCTGCTGCTCGCGCCAGCATTGGCTCTTCATCTGACATCACTTCCTGGACCTGTGCCCACCTTAGCTGGAAACAATTCGCATTAACCGATTGGCAAACCTTCAATACTTACTACAACAAGTATACTCACTCCTACTGCCATCTGGATACATGCCCACCAAATATCATGAAAACTGCCCCCCCCCCCCCATTTTAAAGCAAAAATGATGACATGGGTTAATTACCTACTATCCAAAGGAAACTTGCCGTCGGAGCAAGGTCATATAATGATTACCTCAATTTTAAAAACCGAGAAAGAACCACCTAACTCCCCATCTAATTATAGGCCGATCGCCAGCATCCCCCTATTTACCAAAATAGCGGAAGGGTTGGTAAAGGCGGAACTTTCCGCATACCTTGAAAAATTCAACATTCTATGTGAAAACCAATCAGGATTTCGCGCGGACCACAGCACTGAAACCATCATAGTCTCCCTTCTCGACCACCTCCACACGCTCTTCAGTCAGAGCTCAAGTGCCCTGATCATACAACTCGACCTGAGCAGTGCTTTTGACCTGGTCGACCACACCATTCTCCTTGAATGCCTAGCTCACATTGGCATCTCAGACCAGGTCCTCAATTGGTTTCAGGGGTTCCTACAAAATAGATCATACAAGGTACTCAAGAATAACTCTTTCTCTTACTGCTGGGACAACACCTATGGGGTCCCGCAAGGCTCCCCCCTATCCCCCATCCTATTCAACATATACCTAGCCTCCCTAGGTAAACTCTTACACAACCTAAATCTCAAATTCTTCATTTATGCAGACGATATCACAATATCCATCCCACTAACCAACCTTTCACAAAAACTACTCGACCACATCACAAACATTCTCAACCAGATAGAACTCTGGATGCTTTCATTCAGACTGAAATTAAACCCCGACAAATCAAAATTTTTCCTAGCCTCCCCCAAAGATAAAATCAAGGAAACCACAATTCAACTAAAAGGAATGACCTTCCCCCTCGATCCGACCATAAAAATTCTGGGAGTCACGCTGGACAAAAACCTATCCCTAAATAACCATACCGACCTCATCGTTAGGAAAAGCTTCTCGGTACTTTGGAAACTTCGCACCATAAAAAATACTTCAATGACACTGCATTCCGCCTACTTGTACAATCCTCCATCCTCAGCATTCTCGACTACTGCAATATCATCTTCCTTAACGCCACAAAGAAAACTACCAGGAGACTAAAAATAATCCAAAATACCGCAGTGCGCCTCATCTTTGGCCTAAAGAAATGGGAACATGTCACCCCTTTCTATCACCAACTACACTGGCTACCATTTGAATCTAGAGTTCTTTTTAAATTCGCATGCTTCTGCTACAAATCGGTTAACGGCTCTTCTCCAAGTTACATAAATACCCACTTTAACCTTTATTGCAACAATAGGACATCACGCAGAATTCAACTGTTCGCTTTCCCTTCGCCAAAACACTGTCCTCTCAAAAGATTCCTCGATAGAACTTTTGCCTTCCAAGCAGCCAAGTCGAACCCATGGCTAGCCCAGATGATACTCGAGGCCCCCACTTACCTTGCCTTCAGAAAACTACTAAAAACTTACCTATTCAGCAAACATGACCCTTAATATTCCATTCACCCCACATAACACTTGCCCCACCCCTGCCCCCTTCCTCCTTCACCAGACCCTCCCTTCCCCACTCTCTACTTCCCTTATCTAGTTCGATCAAACCTGCAATTTCTGTTATATTGTTGTAAATCTTCCCCTCATTGCAGACAGTTGTAAATCGCTGTAATTTCACTGCTGACTGCTGTAAATCGTTGTAATTTATCGTAAATCTGCTTGTAATTTGCTATAAATCTGCTTCTAATTTTGTTGTAAATCTGCTTGTCAATGCAGATCATTTGCTAATTGATGTAAACCGCCTAGAACTCACTGGGTATGGCGGTATATGAGAATAAAGAATAATAATAATAATAATAATAATTTTAAAAACATTTTTCTATGCAGTTTATCTAAATCTCAAGGGAACATGTTAAGAGTCATGTTTTGGGTGGGATTAGGGTGGGGCTTATGATTTGGACTTTTTCAGCAAAAATGGAACATCATAAAAGTATTCAGGGCAAAAAATAGGGTCCTGGGATGCATGGAGAGGGGTCTAATGCCTTGCCTTGCTTTGATGCCAAAGGCCCTTCCCTGTGCATCCGAGGATGCACCAGGATGGGGAAGGCCTGCCATTTTGGAGTGCTGGGCCTGTGAGCAGGAGGGAATGGGCATCCCTCCTGCTGTCTATTTCATGAACAACTATGGAGGAGGGTGGGAGGGCAAGGGTCCATCCAGTGGCAGGAGGGAGTGGGTATCCCTCCCTCTGTTTTGTTTTTTTTTGGGAGGGGGGTTTAAGGAAGGGGAGTGGGGAAGAGGAGGGTTTGGTTTGGGGGGGTCCTGGTGGGGGGTGTCAGGTCAATGGGGTTTAAGTGGTGGCAGGAGGGAGTGGGCATCCCTCCTGCTGATTTTTATTGACATGCGGTTCAGGGGGGCAGTTCAGCTGGCATGGAGGGTTTGCAGTGGCAGAAGGGAGTGGGCATCCCTCCTGCTTCTATTTTGTTCTGGGGTGGGTCATCGGGGGAGACCCTCATTGGAGGGACATCATTGAGGTGGGGCAGCATGGCATTTTTTTATGAGTCAGATATTGTGTGTGTGTGTGTGTGTGTGTTATACACACACACACACACATCTGTGCTCATAGAAAAAAATGGAAAAAAATAACCAGGCAGACCTATTGTTTACTTCCTCTGGCCAGCTTTCTCCTCCCAGTGGCACTTCTCTTCGTGAAGGCGTGGCCGCTGGTTCCAGCATGAGGCTCGTGGCTGACCTGGAAGACTTCCCTCACGTCAGAAGAGGTAAACACCCACAGGAGGCATGAAGGGTCATGCTGCTGGGTCAGCCGCGTGCAGGAACTGTGGCTGCGGCTTTGCACAGAGAACTGTGATAGGAGGAGGGAGCCAGTCAGAGGAGGTAAACACCAGCAGGAGGCACTCTGTACTTGGGGGTGTTTTGGGGTGAAGTTAGCACTTGACCTGTAAAGTACAAGCTCTGGATAAACTGTCTCAAATTGCTTGTTATGATCTTCTTTCAGTGCCATTGCTCCTCTGTGACGCTGGTCTACACTACTTTTAAATTGTATAAGACAATGAATTACGCTGGTACTTTTTCTGAAAGAGTAGTCAGCTACTTCACAGTACAGGTAAAGAGTTCACTATCATCCCTGCAGCCTCAACCCTCAATATAAAGTTAAAGAAAATGAATGAAACCCCCTAGCACAGGGGTTCTCAAATCCAATTTTCAAAGTCCACAAACCAGCCTGGTTTTCAGGTTATGTGGCGCAGTGGTTAAAGCTACAGCCTCAGCACCCTGAGGTTGTGGGTTCAAACCTACACTGCTCCTTGTGACCCTGGGCAAGTCACTTAATCCCCCCATTGCCCAAGGTACATTAGATAGATTGTGAGCCCACCGGGACAGACAGGGAAAAATGCTTGAGTACCTGAATAAATTCATGTAAACTGTTCTGAGCGCCCCTGGGAGAACGGTATAGAAAATTGAATAAATAAATAATAAAAATGAGCAGTGGCGTAGTAAAGGGGGGGGGGTGCACCCGGGCACCATCTTGGCAGGGGTGCCAGCATATCTCCTCCTCGCCACCACGCGTACATCTTGAAATGTTTGCTGGCGTGAGCAACATCTTCCACCTCTTGCTTGCGCCAGCTTCTGCACCCTTCTAATGTCACTTTCTGGTTGTGGGACCAGGGCGCGATGTCAGAAGGGAAATGAGGCTGGCGCAAGCAGGAGGTGGAAGATACAGTTTGCACTGGCAAACATTTCATAAGAGGTACACGGGGGTGCTCGAGCAGTGGGGAAAAATAGTGGGGCGCATGACATGATGATGCCGGGCGCCATCACCCCAGGTGCTTCTCTCCCTCGCTATGCCGCTATGTATGAGATATATTTGCATTTACTTCTTCCATTGCATGCAAATACATCTCATACATATTCACTATGGAAATCCTGAAAACCAGGCTGGGTTATGGATCTCAAGGACTGGATCTGAGGACTCTTGCCCTAACATCTGTATTAGAATTTAATTCTATCCTTTTTCTCTTAATTTTAAAATGCAGTTTGCACCAATATCTCTCTAATTCCCAAGGAATAATGGAGTTAAAACCAGTCAACATTAGCCACGATGTACCACAATGAAGACATAATAATGTTAAAAAATCCTGGCTATTACCTGGCAAGGCATAGGCTTATAGATGGAGATTTCAGCTTGAAGCCAGATCCCTTTGGAAGACTCCAAGACAGACCAGATTTTTTCTTGAACCACGTGGTTCTCTTCAAATATATACACAGCAAGGGAATCGCTCATTTTAGAAAATCCATGTAAGGCATAATAAAACCGCAGACAGTACTGCAAACCTCCCGGCAAAGATGGACCATAAAGGCGTCCAAAGTAGCCAGACTGTGATGTAAACCTTGTGTTAGCCAACATGAAATAACCTGCGAAGAGCAAGGTTGTTAAATTTGTTTTAACAATTTAGAGAACACTTTTCAGACAAATTAACTTTTCAATGGTGCCAGCAGATTTCTCCTGTGCTGGCAATTTTTTTAGCAGGTTCATGAATCATATCAAGCCTCATTTTAAAGTATTTTCAGTTGAAAGCAAGGCCTACTTTAGTCATGGCCCCTTCACAGTTGCCCGAGGTCCACCAAATCTGACATTTGCTGGCTGGGGTGTAGGTAAACATAGGAATGTGCCTGGACTCTATTGGCCGTCTGCAGATAATAATAACCTTCTGCTTCCTAGCTTGAAGTCAAGTGGGGAGAGAGGGTTGCTGGGGAAGGGACTGAAGCAGACAGAGAAAAATAGCTGTTCTGCTCCCCAATCCAATTCCTTCCCTTCTGCTCTCTGTCTTGCCTATTAGGCAAAGAGAAGAATCAAAGTGTGGGGTTGAAATAGGCAAAGCAGAGAAGATCCAGTTCTGGCCTTCAGCCTTCTATGAAGTAGCCTGCAGGGAATAGGTGAAGAGGGGAAGGCACAGAAAAGCTACCCTTCCTTAATTTGGTTTTCTCCCCTCCTCACTCTCACCAAACTTATTACTTGCTGACTATGAATAGAAAAAGAGGGGCTGGAGGGTACATCTATAGATAAAGGAGACCTAGACCATCCTGTTTAGATAAAAATCCCATCCAGAAAATGAAGCTAAAGAAAGTATTTTATTTCAGGTTTGATTTAAAACACAGTAATTTAGTATCTTTACAACTCCTGGAGTGAACTGGATTCCCTACAGGCCGTAACAGTTTTTATTGGATTAATGTAAGTTTATCTAAAAACACTGTACAGGAACTTCCAAACTACGAGGTTCTTTCTTCAGATATCAATAACATCTCTGATGTGGTATCTGAAAGTTCATAGACAATACACTCATATTCTTAGATACAGTTGTGTACAAAGGTTTAGGAACCTGTGGTCAAAACATATAGTTCAATGAATCCCTAAGGCAGTGGTCTCCAATGCGCAGTCTTTGTAGGGTTACCAGATTTTCCATCTGGTAAAAGATTGGCATAGTGACTTAACACTGTGGCAAACCGGGGTGGACAATGGTTTAACCACGGGGATGGGAAAAAAATTGGGCCGTCTACCACCGGAATGGGAAAAAGGCCTTATACTGCCCCATGGGAGTGATAAAAGGTCTTGCTCTCCCAGTTAAAAAAAAAAAATGCACCCAGGTCAGCATCTCAGTGAGTCCAGCACACCTAAATGTTCCTCCTCAACTGCCCTCTCAGCCCTCACCTATTTTACCTTTAGCCTCAGCTGCCATGAAAAACAATCATCAAAGGCCTGCACTGAGGCCTTCCCTCTGCCAAGTCCCTCGCTGATGCAACGTCTGGTTTTGCAAAACTGGAAGTTACATCAGCGAGGGACTTGACAGAGGGAAGACTTCGGTCCAGGCCTTTCAACATTGTTCTCTGTGGTAGATGAGGCTAAAGGTAAAACAGGCGCAGGCCGAGAGGAGAGTTGAGGAGGAACATTTAGATACTGACTTGCATGGGGGGCTGCTGGACTTGCAAGGGAGGATTCTGCTGCTTTGGGGGGGGGGGGGCTACTGGACTCGCAGGGGGTTTCTGCTGCTTGGGGGGGCTGCTGGACTTGTGGTGGAGGATACTGATGTTTAGGGGGCTGCTGGACTTGTGGGGGAGGATTCTGCTGCTATAGACTGGTCTGGGGGCTGAGTGGAAGGCAAATGAGGGCTTGAGCTGGACCTGATCTGGAGAGCTGAGTTTAAGAGAGATAGGGGTTGGAGCTAGAAAGAATGGAAAGAGGTGCCGGACTCATGTAGGTGGGGCTGGAAGGGACAGAGGGACATGATCTGTAGGGTGATAGACCCATGTTGTGAGGGGGAGCTGGAGGGAAGGGAGATGTGTTGGGGGCTGACTGGAGCTGGAGGAAAAGGTTAGATATGTTGGACCTGCAGGGAGGAGGGAAAGAGAAGATGCTGAACCAATGAGATGAAGGAAGTAAAATTCTGAATACAGCAAAGGGAGGGATTAAAGAGAACAAAAGACATATTGGTATAAGGGAATAAGAGAGAGGAGAAGCTGGACACAGGAAGATATACGAAAAAAAAGGGGAGACCCTGATGAGTGTGTTAAGAAAAGACAGAAGGAAACAGAAACCAGAACCTGAGCTCAACATGATTTGAAAAATGACCAGACCACAAAAAGTAGAAAAAAACTTTTATTTTCTATTTTCTGATTAGAATATATCAGATTTGAAATCTGTATCATGCCAGTCCAGGGGGCAGTTGCCTTAGTTGCATTACCCTAATACTAATCCTGCCATGTGTGACTGTGGTATTCTATGTCATATTTTGTATTAATTTGGCTTGTTATTTGTGAGAGGCAGGGGAGACAGGTGTTTTGTTGATCCTTGTTCTGTATTACAGTATATGTGATTTATAAAACAATTGTACAGAATATTCTTTTTATACTTTAATAAAATAAGTTTAATATAAAATTATAACTATTCAAGGTTTGTGCGAATGGGATCAAATAGTTTGTGGGGACAGGACAGGGACGGGGACCGAGCTCGTGGGGATGGGGATGGGGACAAATTTTTTCTCTGTGTCATTCTCTACTGTAAAGGTTATTCCAAAACCTTCATTTTTTATTCCTATATGTACTTCATGGTTGATTTTGAGGCATGTTTTGGATTTACTACCTTGCTCAACTATCCAACCACTTTTCAATTTAATTTCTTCACTGAGTTTAGGACATTAACTTCTAAGATATGTTACTATTTACATATAAACTCCTAAGTTCTGCCTGCCCTCAGATAACAGAGACCTCTAGTGGCATTACTAAAGTATTGTATTGTATTGTACACTTTTCCTTCCGTATTCATGGTTTCAGCATTCGCGGTTTCAATTATTCATGGTTTTTAGATTGCTGGCTCCTCCCCCCCAAATAGGTCAGCTTGCATAGAGAAATCACTGATTTCCAGCATTTTCTTCAGCGTGTTTTGCCTCTCCTTCATATTCACAATGGTTTTTAATAGAAAACAGCGAATAACATATGAAAAAGTTATTTGCAGTTTTTCTGTATTTGCGGTTCTATTAATCCCCTATCACAGCGAATACGGAGTGAGAAGTGTAATCAGTTTATACCATTGCAGTTTCCAGAACAAAAGAGGGCTCTTCTGATCAATGAGATAATGATAGGAAGCGACCTCTCTTGGAGGGAAACAGGGACTAGTATAAATACCTAGTACAAAGGGTATTGCCTATCTTGGTTGTATCACTAATGTGTACATCTAAGACTATATAAATCAGGACTCCTGAGGAAGAGGAAGACTTCTGCTAGATACGCCAGTGTACCATTACTACCAGCAATGTGAAGGAGTGAGAGAAAGTAAACATCTATAGAACATGGAAGCTCCTGATCCTGGAAAAAGAGAAGATACAGATCCTGGAAAAAGAGAAGATACAGAGGGTCAGGAGATGCAGAGGTACTGTACCTGTGACCGCATCCGAGTTCACACCAGCTCTACAAGATATTCCAGGAAAGGAGCTAGAGAGAATGGATTTTTCACTTAAAAGGGAGAGTCCAAATGCTATTATTTGATTTGTGTCAACAACAGGCAGACTTGTGCATTCAAATATTGTTGAATAGTGCTCAATATGGCACTATCTGATAAGCGTTAGCGTGTCTTCCCCATGCCCCAGCTGCACCCTCTTTTTATAAAGGTAATCTTGTGCACACTAAAGTTTTGTTTGCGCTATGTTAATTAAAAAATATCTCCACAAGTTCTATAAACAGTTAATAGATATAAAAATATTAATATAAAGTGCAGCATGTGCTTTTAAAGTGCTCAGTCACCAATCAAAAAGTGCAGTTGTACCAATGATTGTACATGCGCTGGTTGTATTGAGGGACCAACATAGCACAAAAGCATCCCTCATTCTGCCTTCCATTCCAGTATGTTACCCTCATAAGTCTTATGAAGATTGACCTCGGTGTCTTGTTAGTTTTATAGAACTGGATCTTCTCTACGTAGCATATGTCTTAACCTTGCTCTGGAGATACTGCTTCCAGAGGTGGGGGTGGGGGCAACTCAATTCACACACATATCTAAGATTCCAATTCCGATTACAATGGTGGATTTGTCTTTATGCGTGTGATATGGGCCCAAGTCTACTTCACACTCGGATGGCACAATTAATGATGCATTCTTTTTTTACAATAGCAGAAGGCACACAAAGGGCTCCTTTTACTAAGCTGCGATAGTGTTTTTAGCACACGCAGAATTTTAGCGTGCGCTAAACCCGTGCTACGTAGCTAGAACTAACGCCTGCTCAATGCACGCGCTAAAACCGCTATTGCCGTTTAGTAAAAGGAGCCCAAAGTCTTCAGTCTCTTCCTGAGCTATACTTAGCATCACTCTATGATTAAATTAGAGAATCCAGTATATTATTAATGTGTCTGTCGGTCCTCTCCATTACATAGTCATGTCATGTGCACATCCTGCCAACTCTCTGGGCTTTTCTACCCCTATATTTTCTTCTTTTTTCCTTGCTTTGGTTTTGTTAATATATTTTATCAAACCACAAATGTCAAAAACAAATATTAATCGGCAAGGATTTTTCTTGCTTTTTAATGTCAGTGTTTTTATTTGTTATTCTTCTTTACTGGATCTTGTAACTTGTTTAGTGTTTGTGATTTTTCTACTCCCTTTTGTTGTGCATGGTCTAGATCAGGGGTCTCAAAGTCCCTCCTTGAGGGCCGCAATCCAGTCGGGTTTTCAGGATTTCCCCAATGAATATGCATGAGATCTATGTGCATGCACTGCTTTCAATGCATATTCATTGGGGAAATCCTGAAAACCCGACTGGATTGCGGCCCTCAAGGAGGGACTTTGAGATCCCTGGTCTAGATGTCCTTAAAACCAAGAATGGTACACCAAATGTGTAAAATAAATAAATGCATAAAGTACTCTAGTCTTTAGTAAAGCAATCCACAGTACCGCTGCCAAGCCTTGTGGCTTCATCCATCACAGGCTTTACAAATAAGTGTTTATTTTCTAAGCATTTTCAAATCAAACATGGTTGTACCTAATCCGGTTGTATGATCCCCTGTCCTGTACAAATTAGGCTTCACCTTCACTCTATTCCAGCCTGAGCCGTCCTTGCGGTCCTGATGAAAATTACACAGATCGTCCTCAAAATTGCAGCTCACCTCAGCTGCATCAAAGAGAGTTCCTACAGGGACAAAAAAAAAAAATTAGCTTGGTTACGAACATAAGAATAGCCTTACTGGGTCAGACCAGTGGTCCATCTAGCCCAGTAACCCGTCTTCATCATGGCCAATCTAGGTCACTAGTACCTGACCAAAACCCAAAGAGTAGCAACATCCATGCTACCGATCCAGGACCAGCAGCGGCTTCCCCCATGTCTGTCTCAATAACAGAATATGGACTTTTCCTCCAGGAAATTGTCCAAACCTTTCTTAATAGCAGCTACATTAACCAATCTTACTACAACATGTGATGAACATGATCTTCTGAAATGCAAACTAATCCAAAACACAGTGAAGCCAATAACAAAAAAAAAAAAAGCTGAGTGCTTATATTTAGGCACATGTTAGAAATCTATTTTCAGCTGAATTTAGGTGCCTACTTACTCAAAATATAGGTGCCCAAGTATGCTTTAAAAGGGCACCTAACTTCAGAAAATTAAGGGGGGTCTTTAATTATAGATTAATATCTGAAGCAGAGCCTATAGGAAAAAAATGGGTCCTATAGCAGATAACATGCACTAATCTTGAATAAAAGACCCCCTAAATTTAGGTACCTAGCACCATTGTTTCCTCTAAGCTGAGCAGGAGTCCTCCATCAACAGTCCTGCCAGTAGTGGGTGCTGTTTCACTAACACATTTTCAATAATTAGAGACAGGCAACCTCTGCAGGAATCCAGGGAACCTGCCTGTTCCTAGTGATTGAACACACAATATTGAAGCACCACCCTCCACTGGCAGCAATGCAGTTGGGAGGACTGCCGCTCAGCTTAGCGGGAACAGTGCCTAGCACTAGAAATTGGCACAGAGTTTCTAACTTTACTTCCTTGACCTGGCCCTTCTCTTTGCCCTGCCTACTTTTTAGGTACCTAAATTTCGGCATCTAATAAAAGGCTCCTTTATAAAGCTGCAGTAGAGATTACTACCGTGGGTCAGTGAGGTAAAATGTTCTGACGCTCATAGGAATTCTATGAACATCGATGCATTTAACCTCTACTGCAGCTTTGTAAAAGACAGCAAAAAATAAGTTTCTAAGGGACCCTTTTACTTAAATGCATTACATGCTAACATGCATTTAACACAGGAAAAAGCATTCTGTTTGTTTTGACATTTGTGTGTGCTAAGCATGAAGTATTAATTTGGGGGTTTGTTTTTTTGGCGCCATCGATCTGTGCAAGTGCTGGAATTGAAATCCACTTAGAACTTTTTAAAAGATAGCTATATATTTAAACTTAGGGCTTCTTTTACTAAAGTGCGCTAGCGTTTTTAGCGCACACAGGAAATTACCATGGGCTACACCGTGCGCTGCACTTCTAGAACTAACACCAGCTCAATGCTGGCATTAAGGTCTAGCGTGTGCGGCAATATAGCGCGTGCTATTCCTTGCGTTAAAGCCCTAGCGCACCTTAGTAAAAGGATTCCTTAGAGCTGCTATTTATGTGTCCTCACTTTGATATCTAAGTTCAGAGGCAGAATTTTGCCACTCTGCCCTTATTTCAGCCCCAAACCAATATATAACTGTGGCCAATTTGCAAATAAAATGGCCAAAGAACATAAAACCTCGAGAGACTACGGGAGCTCACGGCAGCCATTTCCTATGAGCGATCTGCATGGGGCAGGAGCGTAGGAAGATTGCTCCTGCCCCGAAAACCTGCTAGACCAGCAGGTAAGGCTTAAGGGGGTGGTCTAAGAGGGCTTAAAAATAGCCCGAAAAATGAAAACGGATTCAATAAAAAAATCGCAAATAACCGAATCCGTGGATGCTGAAACTGCAGATTCAGACGGAGAAGTGTATGTGCGGCAGGTGTATATGATGCAAGTGTATATGCGGCAAGTGTATATGATGCCAACTACAGTTTTCAATATTGTCCTCATACTAATCACAAATAAAGTAGCTAGAAAGATACATATATCTATCTGTCCATTTTGTTGAATAGTTGATACTTATTTTAATAATAGGTTTGAGCATATCAGATTTACATAATTTTATTGGCATGACAACATGTGTTGCCAAAGTAGGAAGCCCTTTACCGAACTGTGGTAAAAGTGGCCTTAGCACATCCTTATGTGGGCCATTCCTGGTCTGTTTGGTTTTACAATAGTGAAGGGGATATTTGTGAAAGGGAGGGGAGATGGGTTTTGTTGAACCTTGCTCTGTTTTATTTGTGTCAGAGGAGAAGCTTCCGCCCACACACACGCGACTGCAGGGCGGCACAGGCAAGCTTTGCCGGCATCAGTTTCTTTTCTATAGCGCCGCAAAGGTAAGGGGGAGGGAAGGAGAGAGGGAGATAGATTTGGCCGTAGGGAGGGAAGGGACAGCATGCCTTCCCTCCCTTAAGTTTCTTTATGTCGCGAAGGTAAGAGGGAGGGAGGAAGATAGATTTGGCTGGAGGTAGGGAGGGAGGGAAGGGGCTGCGCGTGTGATCGGTGACTGTGCGCCTTCCCTCCCTTAAGTTTCTTTATGCTGCGAAGGTAAGGGGGAGGGAGGGAGATTCTCAGGCTGCTGAAGGGCAGTGAGGTGGCGAGAGGGAAGGGTGGATACTGCAGGGACGGGGCGGTGAAGGGGACGGCAGGGATGGGATGGTGAAGGGGACAGTGTTCCGGTGACGGGGCAGTGACAGGGACAGATATTTTTCCCCGTGTCATTCTCTAATGTGCACCCAGCGCAAATTCTATATCAATAATTGCTTGCCAAATTGCCAATATAGAATACTAGTGTAAGTCTGCAGGTATGTGCTTACTAACACTTACGCTAGCTCAACAGCTGATGTAAATGCTTGCATCTAACTGCTGTCAGTTAGATGCATAACTGCCAGTATTGTATAATACGTGTGCACAAGTTCTGGGCATGTCCCTGATCTACCCATGCTCCTCTGAGGTCCACTTACCCTTGCATGTACACTCTTTGAATTTTGTGTGCTCATTTCATAGACTATGGAGCTCATTTTCAAAAAAGATAGATGTCCAAAAGACAGCTTAAACCAGCACTTGGATATCTTGCTAGTCAAATCGTCCAAGTGGGCATTCTCAAAACAGACTTTATAGACATCTTTCTGGCTGTTTTGACTCCAGTGTGTCTAAATCTTAAGGAGGAGTGATAGAGGCATGTTTTGGGTGGGCTTAGGGCAAGCTTAGGACTTGGACGCTCTGCAGGGATAATCTCACCTTTAAAAAAAACATCCAGGGTTTTTTTTTTTTAAAAGATATTTGGAGCTAAACCTGTTTTAAAAGCATCAAAATCTAGAAAGGTGCCCATCTCACCAGATGACCACTGGAGGGATTAAGGCATGATTCCCCTTTACTCCTCCAGCGGTCACTGACCCCCTCCCACCACCCAAAGAAGTGAAAAACCCAGTACTATCCAGCCTGTATGACAGTTTCACATTTTGTGTGTTTTTCATGTGGACGTCTTTATATTCGAGAATGGCCAAAAAAGATAGATTTACTAAGGGTCCAAACACCTGGATAATTTATTTTCAAACAAAAAAGCGGAACCAAGATGGCCGCTGATGCAAGTCGCAGAGCCGACGCTGAAGCGGACTACAACTGATAGCACATTTTGGAGCATTTCCTTGACTATATTTTTCCTGACATGCCGAAAAGAAGGGGAAGGAGTACTGGTGGAGCCTCTCAGCGCTCCGGAACACCTACCTCCGGCAATATTGAAGCATTGCTTCGGCGAATGCAGGGAATCATGACACCGTCGGGGGTATCGCAGCTAGAGACACTCCAGGCAAGCTGAATGGAGGCGTCTCAGCAAAGTATGGAGGCCACGCTAAGCCCGGACGTTAGACCTTCTCCTTTGCACCCCCGAGCAATCAGCTCCCCAGAGGTCGAGAACCTACCGGAAGTCGGGATGTGTTCTCCCCTGGAGGCTTCACGGAGCTGTGTGGGGAAAGCCGACTCAGGCTCACAGGCTCAGTAGGAGAGCCTGAGTATGGACGGGGCTGCGGTAACATCAGAATCTGGACCTACCCAGGCAGATGGAAGTGGAGGAGAGTTATCGGCTGGTGAGCATAGACTTTTACATACTCATTTGCAATGCCCTATTATAGTTAAACCCCAAGAAGTTATTTTGGATGCTTTGTGGGATCTGGTGGCCAGCTTGGTGAAAACAATGAATATTCAGCAAGTGCAAGTGGAGGGGAAAAGAAAAGATCAAGAAAAGAAAATTACCTTAATGAAACAAGATATTGGTAACTCTAAGATATCTATAGATAGCATCAAAAATGAATTAAAATCTTCCAAACATCTCCAAGAAACTTTAATTAAAGATAACGTGAATTTAAGAAGAAAGATGAGACATTTGAAAATTTTTCAATAGGTAACAATATCAGATTGATTAATTTTCCAAGGATTACAACAATCACTCCTCGTGAGATGTTAAAACGATACCTGATGGAAATATTGGAAGTTCCTGAAGGTTCATTACCTCCATTTACAAAGGTTTACTATTTACCCAAGAAAAATCCAATTCAACAACAGGAAAATAGCCAAGGACCAAAAGATGTATCAGTTTTATTGGAATTATCAGATAGAGAAATGGCTACTCCTGCAACATTGGTGGCAACTCTAGCCCTAACGATGGATAAAAACTGGATTTTGAGACTTTTCTTTAAAAATAGAGTAAAAGAATTCTTAGGACTTAAGATACAAATGTTCCCAGACTTGGCTAGGGACACACAAAAGCAAAGAAAAGAATTTCTTATGTTAAAACCAGGAATTATAGCTCTTGGAGCAACTTTCTACCTCCGATATCCTTGCAAATGTATCATACAATATAACTCACAAAAATATGTTTTCTTTGAGCCCTACCAGCTGACAACTTTCCTATCTCTATCTCGGCTTTAGAAGGAAAAGAAAGGAGTATAGAAAATTTAGATGTCCATATCAGTTAACTTGCATCATTTTTCATTACTTAATACTTCCTAGTTTCCGTTTTATAAATTACATTTTGGATCTTTTGTGGGCTTGAGCTGATTTAAGTTAATTTAATACCTTTGAAGTTATTCTATTATTAATGGATCTTTTGACTTAAAAGCTTTCTGTACAAGTATATCTTGAATTGTATTATTGAAAATTAATAAATAAATAAAATAAAATAAAAAAGACCGACGTCTTGCAGTTTTGGAAATGAACATTTTCTCTACTGGATTTCTGGATGTCTTTCCCAAAACATCCAAAATCAGACTTAGACATCCTACTGAAAATGCCCCTCCAAAGACTTAGGGCAGTTATGTGTGTAACTGTAAATTAGACCAATTAGCACCAAATATACCCAATAACTGGTTGTTAATTTCAATTAGTAGCTCAATCAATCAATCAAGTTATGTATGTAACTGACAGCATTGTATAACTTGAGTGCACAACTTTGCATGCAAGTCTATAGCATTAGGAGGATGGTACCTCCAGACCCCTGTATGCTGCAGCTGATATCTTTACATGATGCATGAAGAACATAAAATATATAATAGAGAGAGATGGAGAAAAACCAGGAAACACCGAAGAGCTAAACAAAAATCCATACCTGTCTGACTCTTGCAATACTCCGGAGAGAAAGAAATATCATCAATAGCAATATGCCCTGCATGGATGCCATTGAAAGCAACTTCAAATATGACCTGCAAAATCCAAACAAACCACTTTGTTGCCTGCTGATTGTGCTCCACTGCATTAACAGTTTATCAAGATACTCAGTTGTAGCTGGTAGCAAATAGGTTATCTCAAAATGCCATATGGCTTAGCTCCAATTCAAAGATACAGCTTGGTATGGATAAGATTTCTCACAATGCAGGGTCACTCATTGCTCTACATATCTTCTAGAGCAGGGGTGCCCAAATGGTCAATCGCAAAGGCAATGCGACTTGATCACGTTGCCTTTGTGATCTTGTTCTTCCTGCCTCGCCGAGCCAGGCCTGGCGTGTACAAGCACCAGACCCACAAGCCTTCACCTCCAACATCAATTCTGACGTGGGAGAGGAAGTTCTGGGCCAGCCAATCGCTGCCTGGCTAGTCTGGAACTTATAAATGAACTGAGTGCCCTTGGTATGGGCCCTCAAGTGATTAACTAGATTAGAAGCTGGTTGAGTGGACGGTGACAAAGAATAGTGGTAAATGAAGTTCACTTGGAGGAAAGGAATGTTACCAGTAGTGTGCTCCAGAGACTGGTCTATGGTCCAGCTTTTTAAAACATTTTTGTGGAGGGGCGTGGCTTAGCGCGCACACAAAATGGTCGTGTGATCGCAACGCTCCTCTTACCTGGGCAACCGTTGAATAAATAAAGATTTCCTTTTTAACTGTTTTCGGCTGAAAACATCGGAGAGGACAGCGGGAGCATGGCTAGCACCCGACAGAGTAAGAGTGAAACCGGAGGGGCTGTGAAAAGGCAGAAGCAGGTTCCCCGAGTAAGGTTCCGCTTCCTGCTGATGTATCAGAGGAGTTAAGCAAAGCTGAAGTTATGGGGGAACTGAGGCAAATCAAACAAATGCTGACAGAGACTGTGAGTAATATGGCAGAACTGAAGGAAGAAATCCTGAATATACACAGACAAATGGAAGTAGCTAATAAAAGAACAACAGAGTTAGAAGTTAAAATGGAGAGCTTAGAATGTGAAGGAAAAAGATGCAAAAATGACAGTTTGGAAATAATTCAATTGAAAAGTCAGTTGGAAGATTACGAAAACCGTGGAAGAAGAAAGAATATAAAACTTTTTGGAATACAGGAAAATTTGGAAGGGAAAAATGCAATACAGTTTTTAGAAAATTTAATTCCTAGATTATTGCAGTTGGATTTCAAACAGCCTTTGGAAATAGAACGGGCACACAGGATTCCCATAAAGAGTCTGGAAAATCAAGGGAGACCAAGACCATTAATATTCAAGATGTTAAGATTACCAGCAAGCAATAGAAATTTTAAATGCTGCCAAAAAAGATAAAAACTTAAACTATAAAGGATCCAAAATATGGTTTTTACCAGACTTTGCTAAAAATACAGCAAATATTAGGAAGAAATTCCTTGATCTGAGATCTCAATTAAAGGAAAAAGGATATAAGTATGGGTTATATTACCCAGCAAAAATGAGGGTATCTTGTGGGGATAAATCTTTGTATTTTGTTGATCCGGAAAAACTAAAGACCTTTCTTTCAAAATCAGAACCATTTTAGCACAATGGGTGTTGAAATGAAGGGATAAATACTAAGACTGGATTGGTGGATATTGAACAAAAAATTAAATATAAAGAACTATGGGACTTTAGTTTGTTGGAAAAAGAAGAATATGCAACAAAGAACAGGAAATAAAAATGGACAAGTGAAAAAGAAAATAAAAGAATGTAAAGAAGAAAGAAGGATAGACTGGAAAGACATTAAAGTGAAGTTATTAGACTGAACTTTTAGGAGACTGAAAGATGGATGGTTGGAGTAAAGAATGAACAAGAAGGATTAAAGGACTGGACAAATTAACACAAAAGGAAAAGTGAAGACTGAATAGGAAAATAAATAGATGTGAAGAAGAAGAAAGCAGGACTGATAGACTAAAAGGATATTATAAAAAAAATAAATAAATAAATGACAATTGGCAGTCAAAAGTCTTTAAGAGTGGATGGATGGAGATAAGAAATAAATATGAAAGTTCAGTTTATTTAATAAGTCAGAAAAGGAGAAAGTAAAGAATGAAAGGACAATAAGGAAAAGATTGCAGAATGGACTAATGATAGAAAGGACAAGTTATATGATATTTAAATGCAAGTAAAGGAAAGGAATATGAATAATATAAAAAAAAGATACATAAGAATTTATTGGTAGCTGAAGGCATGTAAAGATTGATGTTGTGATAATATAGTTTTAAAAAGATTGGATTTAATTTGGAGAAGAGGAAATATAAAAAGGGGGGAAAAAATTATTTTGAAAATGAAATACAAATGTTTAAATACAAATAGGGGATAAAAACTTATAAAATTGAAATTTTTTTTTTTAACAGAAATATATGAAGAGATGGATATTTGTTGTTGGATATTTAAAGGAGGATAGGAGAAGATGGATTAGATAATATAAGATATAGGAAAATGATACTTTTTATTAAATATATGACTATGATAGAATTTTCTTGAATGAAATAAAATGTTGGGGGAATGAATTAGAGATTGGTGAAATGATAAAAATGCATTAATGGAATGTTAGGAAATAAATATGGTTATGTGACTAAAGGTTAAATAATAGATAGAGAAATTAATTACTTTAAAATGGAAAAAAAAAAAAGAAAAAAGGTTTTATGATTAGAAGAGAGATATAATTAGATATATTGTGGAGAGGTAGTGAGTTTGTCTCAATAAAGGATAAAGGAGTTATTAATAAATATTGGTTGCCTGGGGGGGAGGGGGGAAGTTGGGATTACTGTCCAATGTGTGTCCTTAAGCAGTCATTATATTGGGGGGAGGGGGGAAGAAGGTGGGTATTAAAGATATTACTAGGATGATTAAGGAAAAGATTAATAAGGGATTGGGTAATTTGGAGGTAAGAATGTGTGCCATGGGGATAAATTTTTTAGATCTTAGTTATGGAAGAAGGGAAGAGGAAGATTATGATAAGGAGTATAAAATATATTATGTCTTTTAAGATATTTTCTATTAATGTCAATGGCCTGAATCATGTAATCAAAAGGAAAAAGGTATTATCATTTTTAAAGAAGCAAAACGCGGATGTTTATTGTCTGCAGGAGACCCATCTTAATATAAAGGAATCACAGAAACTAACGGGTGGGTGGGTGAAAGAATGTTTTTTTGCTCCAGCAGAGGGTAAAAAAGCAGGAGTAGCAGTTCTTATAAATAAAAAGTGTATGGCCAATTTTAAGATAGTAAATTCGGACCCACATGGAAGATGGCTACATGTTGATATAAGTATGGGAAATAATGCCCTGACGTTGTTCAATATATAAGAACATAAGAACATAAGCAATGCCTCTGCTGGGTCAGACCCGAGGTCCATCGCGCCCAGCAGTCCGCTCACGCGGCGGCCCAACAGGTCCAGGACCTGTGCAGCAATCCTCTATCTATACCCCTCTATCCCCTTTTTCAACAGAAAATTGTCCAATCCTTTCTTAAACCCCATTACCGTACTCTGCCCTATTACGTCCTCTGGAAGCGCATTCCAGGTATCCACCACCCGTTGAGTAAAGAAAAACTTCCTAGCATTTGTTTTGAATCTATCCCCTACCAATTTTTCCGAATGCCCTCTTGTTCTTTTATGTTTTGAAATTTTGAAGAATCTATCTCTCTCTACTTTCTCTATGCCCTTCATGATCTTGTAGGTTTCTATCATGTCTCCTCTGAGTCTCCGCTTTTCCAAGGAGAAGAGCTCTAGCCTCTCCAGTCTTTCAGTGTATGAAAGGTTTTCCATGCCCTTAATCATTCGTGTCGCTCTCCTCTGGACCCTCTCAAGTATTGCCATATCCTTCTTGAGGTACGGTGACCAATGCTGAACACAGTACTCCAGGTGCGGGCGCACCATTGCCCGATACAACGGCAGGATGACTTCTTTTGTTCTGGTCATAATACCATTTTTAATAATACCCAACATTCTGTTTGCCTTCTTCGCGGCTGCTGCGCATTGCGCCGTTGACTTCATTGTTGTATCCACCAGTACACCCAAATCTCTTTCAAGGTTACTTCCCTCTAATACTAATCCCCCCATTTGGTAGCTGAACATCGGGTTTTTTCTCCCTATATGCATGACCTTGCATTTCCCTACATTGAATTTCATCTGCCATTTATTCGCCCACTCCTCCAGTTTGTTTAGGTCCCTTTGTAGATCCTCACACTCTTCCGTAGTTCTAACCCTTCTACAGAGTTTAGTGTCGTCCGCAAATTTTATAACTTCACATTTCGTCCCCGTTTCCAGGTCATTTATAAATATATTGAACAGCAGCGGTCCAAGTACAGACCCCTGCGGAACTCCGCTCGTGACTTTCCTCCAGCCCGAGTAGTGACCCTTCACTCCAACCCTCTGTCTCCTGCCTGCCAACCAGTGTTTGATCCATCTGTATACGTCCCCTTCCACCCCGTGGTTCCACAGCTTCCTAAGCAGCCGCTCATGGGGTACCTTGTCAAAGGCCTTTTGGAAGTCAAGGTAAATGATGTCTAAAGGTTCCCCTTTGTCCAACTGGCTGTTTACCCCCTCAAAGAAGTGCAGTAAGTTTGTTTGGCACGATCTTCCCTTGCAGAAGCCATGTTGGCTCGCTTTCATCAGCCCATTTTTTTCGATGTGCTCACAGATGCTGTCCTTTATCAGTGCTTCTACCATCTTGCCTGGAACCGATGTCAAACTTACCGGCCTATAGTTTCCCGGGTCTCCTCTTGACCCCTTTTTAAAGATAGGTGTAACATTTGCTATCTTCCAGTCCTCCGGAATCTCTCCAGTTTTCAAGGATAGGTTGCAAACTCTTTGGAGTATTCCCGCTATCTCGTTTCTTAGTTCTTTTAGTACCCTAGGGTGGATTCCGTCCGGGCCTGGTGATTTGTCGCTTTTCAATCTATCTATCTGTTGGAGGACATCCTCATGGCTCACCTCTATTGCTGACAGTTTTTCTTCTTGGTCACCATGGAAGATCACGTCGGGTTCCGGTACACTGGATGTGTCCTCGCTTGTGAAGACTGACGAGAAGAACTTGTTTAACCTGTCGGCTACCTCTTTTTGCTCCTTTATCACTCCCTTTTTGTCTCCATCATCCAACGGTCCTACTTCCTCCCTCGCTGGTTTCTTCCCCTTAACATATCTGAAGAATGATTTGAAGTTTTTTGCTTCCTTGGCCAGTTTCTCTTCGTATTCTCTTTTCGCTCTCCTAACCACTTGATGACATTCTCTTTGGCGTTTCCTGTGTTCATTCCAGTTTTCCCCAGTTTGGTCCTTTTTCCATTTCCGGAATGATTTTTTCTTGTCTCCTATCGCTTTCTTCACCTCGTCGTTTATCCATGCGGGGTTTTTTGTTCGGTTTTTTTTGCACCCTTTTCTAAATCTGGGGATGTACATATGTTGTGCTTCTTGCACTGTGCCCTTGAATAGAGACCAGGCTTGCTCTACCGTTTCTGTTTTCCTTGAGCTGTTTCTAAGTTTTTTTTTAACCATTGCTCTCATAGCATCATAGTTCCCTTTCTTGAAGTTGAACGTTGTCACTGTGGTTCTCTTCCCTTTTGCTGTACTTACTCCTAATTTGTACTGGATCATGTTGTGATCGCTGTTTCCTAGTGGTCCTACTACTTCCACTTCTTTTGCAGGTCCCCCTATTCCGTTGAGGATTAGGTCAAGAGTGGCATATCCTCTTGTTGGTTCCTTGACAAGCTGATCCATAAAGCAGTCCCTCACAGCCTCTAGGAATTCTGTTTCCCTCGCACAGTTTGAGTTTCCAATATTCCAGTTAATCCCGGGGTAGTATATGCCCCTAATTCGAATCAATCAGAATTCTTTAAAAAATTGCAGAGTATGTTGTTACCACTGGCTGCTTCTAATTTAGTGGTGGCTGGAGATTTTAATGCTGTAATGGATTCATTAATGGATAAAAAACCAGGTAAAAGTATAAAATCTTTAGGTTTAGATAATTTGGTTCAATCATGTGATTTGAAGGATATATGGCGTATTCTTCATTTTAATGATCAGGAATTTTCATTTTGTTCACAGGTTCATAAATCATTTTCAAGAATAGATTATATTTTTATTTCATCACATAAGGTGCAGCAAGTGATTAAGGCTTCCATTGATCCCATTATCATTTCGGATCATGCGGGAGTATGGATAGATTTACAATTAGATCAATTAGAAAATAGAAGACTTCTTTGGAGATTTGATAATGCATTGCTTGTGGATGAAAAATTTTTGGAAAATTTTAAAACACAAATTAGTGATTTCTTTCAAATTAATTTAGTGGAAGATACATCTATTGAAAATGTATGGGACGCTTTTAAAGCGACTATGAGAGGTCATATTATATCATATTCGGCTTTTGTTAGGAAACAGATTAAAAAACAGTATATAGAGTTAGAAAAAGAAATTAAAATACTAGAAACTAAATTGATAAGCAAATGGGAACATGTGTATTACAAGTTCTTTTGAAAGCAAAAGGTAAATATAACGAATTAGCTTCAAAAATGATAAGAAGAGACTTGTTTTCCAAACAGACAATGTATTATGGAAATTCTAATAAGGCGGGAAGATTATTGGCAAATTATCTTAAAGCAAAAAAAAGAAGAACTAACATTAATGGGATAAAAGATGATAATGGTATAATAACCAATCAAACGGATATAATTTTAAAGCAATTTCTAAAATTTTATAAGGACCTGTATTCTTCCGAGCCTTATTTGGAGAGGCAAAAAGATGGTAAAAAATTTTTAGATTTAATTATTGGACCTAAGGTCCAATATATAACGGAGTTTAGATGAACCTATATCATTAAAAGAATTAGAAACAGAGTTGAGATCTCTTAGAGTTGGATCCGCTCCAGGTGGTGATGGTTATACAGTAGAATTTTATAAAACATTTCAAAATGTCCTTTCCCCATATTTACTAAATTTATATCAGACACAACTTATAAAAGGTGATATTAAAGGTACTATGGCTGAATCAATAGTAATTGTTTTGCCTAAGCCAAATAAAGATCCTACTTTGGTTTCAAACTACAGGCCTATATCTTTAATAAATGTGGATAATAAACTTTTGGCGAAAATTTTGGCTTTGAGATTAGCCAAAGCTCTCCCACATATTATAGACACGCATCAGACGGGTTTCGTTGCTAAAAGACATTCCTCTAATAACTAGATTATTGTTTAATATGTTAAATTTATTTTAAAAAAATGGATGAACCGGCTTTTACAGTTTCCTTGGATGCAGAAAAAGCGTTTGATAGGGTAGAATGGAATTTTATGTATCAGGCTTTAGAATGGTTTGGTATAGGTTCTGGATTTATACAAATGGTAAAAACATTGTATAGCTTCCCGATTGCAAGATTAAATATTAATAATATGATATCTGATGGTTTTCAATTGCAGAGGGGAGTTGGACAAGGTTGTCCTTTATCTCCTTTGTTATTTGATGTTGTATTAGAACCCTTATTGTTAGCAATACAGCAAGCAAGGGAGATACAGGGTATTCCATATTCTGATATGGAATATAAAATTTCGGCTTATGCGGATGATATTTTACTTTATTTGAGGAATCCAGAGTCTACCTTATCTTGTCTATTGGAATTAATTGATATGTTTGGCAAATTTTCAGGTTATACAATTAATTGGAGTAAGTCTGAACTTATACCTTTAAATGTTCATTGTGTAAAAGGATTATTTGACGCTTTTCCGTTCATATGGAAAGAAGAAGGATTTAAATATCTTGGCATTCAAGTTAAAAATACAATTGAAGATACAGTAAAAGAAAATGAAAAATTTGTATTGAAAAGAGTTACAGAGTTATGTGAGCAATGGAATCCGTTACATCTTTCTTGGTGGGGGAGAGTTCAAACTATTAAAATGATGATCTTGCCTGTAGTTTGCTACCAAATGAGTATGATACCTATTTATTTTCAGGGGTCCTTTTATAAAAAGCTTAATAGCATTTTAACGAAATTTCTTTGGCTTGGTAAAACGCATAGAATAGCTTTGGTATCTTTGCAAAAATCAATTAAGGAGGGAGGGGTAAATTTTCTAAATTTTTATAGGTACCATCAAGCCTATATTTTACGTCAGGGTATGTATTGGATCCTCCCAGAACTGATGGATAATGCACCGGATTGGTTATATTTGGAATGGCGCCTTATGTTTCCCCTAAATTTAGTTCATCTTCCAAGTATTAACATGCCTAGAAGATACAGAGAAAATAAGATATTAATGGATACTTGGAAAACGTTGAGGTTTATTAGTAAATTAACACCTGTCCCAATAAACAAGTCAACAAATCAGTCTTTATGGATAAACTCCAAGATTAAAATTGGTGGAGCTCAAATCCTTTGGAAGGACTGGATTATTGCAGGCATTAGATCTCTGAATGATGTTATTTCGGAAGGTAAACTGCTGGAATTTTCACAATTGCAACATAGATTTGGTCTTAGTAAAAAACAGTTTTAAATGGTTGCAATTGAAGCAGGCCATTTAGGTTGGGTTCCCTGAATGGAAAACATTGAATAATCAATATAGTTTAGAGTTCTTATGCTTCCAAGCAGACTTCCTAGGGCATCAAGCCGCATTATGGTATAAATTAATATCTGGATATTTGAATAAAAAACCAAAAAATGGTCTAAGAGACATTTGGAGCATTGAGATTAAGCATCAAATTACTGCATCTCAATGGCCACTAATTTGGTCTTGGAGAATGAGATGTACAGTGTCAGCATCTATGAGACAAACTTGGTTCTTTTTATTACATAGAGCTTTTTGGACCCCTACACGTTTGCAAAAATTAGATAGTTCTAAGTCCAATAAATGCTGGCACTGTAATCTGGAACCTGGGACGTTGGATCATTTACTGTATCATTGTCCCTACATTAAAAGTTTTTGGAATGCAATTTGGCCACAAATTAATAAATTGATGGAAAATCATGTAGCAATATCATATGATACAGTGTTATTTGGAATGATGATGAGAAAAAAAAGTCAAATTTCATCCGAAAATAACAAGCTTTTACTAGTCATGACAGGGGTTGCCATTCAGCATATAACCGATAACTGGAAGAATCATAGTAACCTTAATTATACATTTTGGTGGAATACAATTTGTCATATATTCAAAATGGAAAGAGTAATAGCAATACAAAGAGGGATATATCCTAAATTTATAAAAATATGGGGGCCATTGACAAAGTATTGTACTGAATGAATAGTAGGATTTATCTTCTTCTTTTCTTCTTTTTCTTGTCTTCTTTATGGCACACATGGAGGGGGGGTAGTGAAAATAATTTTACATAACATGTTATAATATGGTATACAATATGTATAAGGTGATTGGAAAGTACTTGAAGGGTGGGGGGTGGGAGAGGGGATAAAAAAATTTGTTCAGAATATTATGTAATAGATATAAAAGTGATATTGTGTATTCATTAGTTGTAACTCAATATTTTGTACACTTCATGTAAAATATGAAAATGAATAAAGAATTATAAAAAAAAAACCAAAAAACATTTTTGTGAACGATATTGCGGAAGGACCGCTCCAGGCAATGTCTTGGCAGGGGTGCCAACAGCTCTCCTCCTCTCCGCCCACCCACCTACCTCTTCAAATGATCGTTGGCAACGATCAGCATCTCTAACCCGTTGCTCATGCTGGCCTCAGCCCTCCCTCTAGCATCACTTCCCGCCAGCAATCATTTAAAGAGGTACACTAGAGAGGTGCATGTGGTGGGGAAGGAATGCAGGGAAGGGGCAGCTGTGGCAGGGAAGAGTGCGGGGGGAGCACGAGGCATGGCAATACTGGGTGCCTCCTTCCCTCACTACGCTGCTGCATATGGCCTTTATCTGTCATCATTTTCTACGCTTCTAAAACTGCGCACTCAAATTTGCGTGTGCAATTTAATTGAACAAGCTAGTTAGCGCCAATAATTGGGTGCCGACAACCAATTATTGGTGCTAATTGACAACAATTTGAATTTACGCATGCATCATCCAAGTCAGGATTCTATAAAGATATGCACATAAATATTTAAGTGCGGATCTTAAAAGGAGGAATAGCCATAGGCAGCGGAACGCTGCTTTGTTTGGAGGGGCCCAAAGGCTCTGGCCTAGCCAGTGGAATCCTGCAGCACAGCTTCTCACCAGCTCCCGACTCCCCCACCCACCTCCTCCTGGCGCTGTACTTTTTTAATCTTCGGGCAGCTGCCGCGCAGCATCGATGAACAGCCCTGCTGAAGTAGAATGAAGGGCTCCGGGACAGGCCTGCTCATCGATGCTGCATGGCGGTTGCCTAAATATTTAAAAAGCACAGAGCCGGGAGGGGAGTGGGTGGGTGGGAGCCGATCGGTGACCACCAATCTCTGAGGAGGCCATGGCCCCTGTAGCCTCCCCCGCTCCAACACCCATAAGAATAACCATAGGAGGAGCATGAGCGGGTCAGGGATATTCCTAGGATTTGTGCACAGTATTATAGAATACATGAGATCTGCGCCAGATGCTTAGCGCTCATTTTTCTCAGCACTCAAATTTGGGTGCTATTTAAGCATATAAGTGTAAGGGGATATGCATGTAAGCAGAGCATGGGTAGACCGCAAGCATAGTGCCAACCTATGTGCATACCTTATGGAATACAGTAAATTACAAGCTGCATGGCGCACTTAGGCTTAACCTTCTAGTTGTATCATTTCATACTGCAAGCTATGTGTTAATACTATATTTTAGCATGAACTTTATTGCATAGCCCCCTTAGTGTAGCCATAAAAACTTGACCATATTTGGTTAAAAAATAAAAAAAATCCCTTACTAAGATGGTGATGAAATATATTAATCCTTAACTTTTGAAAGTGCTCTATACCTTGCAGTTAGAAACAGAGAATCATAGATGTTTTTAACTGCAAGGTATAGAGAACTTTCAAAATTTAAGAGTTTTGAAAGGAAAGATTATGAGAGGCTGAAAAACTTGAAGTGGGAACAGAAACCTAGGAGACATGAATGGGACTGTGAAATGGCTCCATTTTTTCAGACAACAAACAGTGGAGATGACCAAATAAAGGTGTTGCATTTGTGCAATAATAAATAACTACAGTTCTTTATTAATTAAAACAACTCAAATAAGGCTTCTTTTACAAAACTGAGCTAGCGATTCCCTGAATGGGCTCCATCACATTTGTCACGTGGGATTTATTAGTGTAAAAAGAGCCATAAAGTCTAAAACTGGACTCGACGTGGACCATGTTTCAGCACAACAACCTGTAACATAAGAACATATGTTGTCATACTGGGACAGACTGAAGGTCTATCAAGCCCAAAATCTTGTTTACAATAGTGGCTAATCCAGGTCACAAGTATCTGGCAAGATCCCAAAGGAGTAAAACAGATTTTATAATGCTTATTCTAGGAATAAGCAGTGGATTTCCTGAAGCCCATCTTAATAATGGCTTATGGACTTTTCTTTAAAGAAATTATCCAAACCTTTTTTAAACCCTGCTAAGCTATCTACTTTCACCACATCCTCTGGCAATGAATTCCAGAGTTTAATTACACAATGAGTGAAGAAATATTTTCTCCAGTTTGTTTTAAATTTACTACTTAGTAGCTTCATTGCATGCCTTCTAGTCCTAGTATTTTTGGAAAGAATAAACAAGTAATTCACATCTACCTGTTCCACACCACTCAGTATTTTATAGACCTCTATAATATGTATCTCCCCTGAGTTGTCTCTTCTCCAAGCTGAAGAGCCCTTATCACTTTAGGCTTACAGAAGTCCCTATCAATTTTTTTCAGGAGAAGATTTATCAGCTTAGACTTGTGCCAATTTCCCTATTGGCTCTAGCAGGGCTTAATTTTCAGAGAAAAAAGGAAGTGGGACAGAAGAAAGGGATGGGGAGGTCAGGGAAAGAGGGGCTGGATTAGAGAGTATAGGTGTTCACAACCCAGTCCTCAGAACACACATAGCCAGCGAGTTTTTCAGGATATCCACAATGAATATGCATGAAATACCTCCATTCTATGCAAATCTATCTCGTGCATATTCATTGTGAGTATTCTGAAAACCTGACAGGTTTGATGTGTCCCAAGGACTGGATTGAGACCCACTGGAGAAGTGCCACTGTTCTCTTCTCTACCCTAGGCTCATCCTCTTCCCTGGAAAGGAGAGGTTAGAGTAGAGCATCCCTGCTGTTCTAGAATCTGAAAAGAAATGGTGGAACAGCAGATAAGCACAATACAAAGAAAAACTGCAGATGGATGTACAAATATGCAGGCTAAATTTATTAATAAAGAATCATGAATGCGGTCAATGTTACCACCTTAAACCAAACCAAAGGACCCGACACGGTCCTTGTTTCGGTAAAACACGCCTTCATCAGGGGTCCTAACAAATCAAAATAAAACAACTCAATTGTATATAATAAATGAAATGTGTAAAATGTGTATGAATAAAATATGAAATTGTGAAATGAAAGGGCTAACACAATGGCATTTCTTATGTTCTTATGTTCTTAAGTGTTTTAGTCAAAAACAGTTCTAAGTGACTTAGAAGATAAAATGTGCGGGTGTCAGCAACCGCCAACCACAGTGCCGTTTAGAGAATCTGGGCCTAACTGCTTTTACCACATCTTCTGGCAATGCGTTCCAGAAGTTAACAATTTGTTGAGTAAAAAATATTTTCTCCTATTTTTTAAAAAAGTATTAACATACAACTTCGTGGTATGCCCCCTATTCTTTGTGCTTTTAGAAAGACTACATAATCGATTCACATTTACCCATTCTAATCCACACAGGATTTTGTAAAGATGTAATGTTTTTTGCCAGTAACAAAACTACATAAGTTTCCTGCAGAATCATTCCTAGGAATACTTTTCTGAACTTATAGATGTTCACACAAGAAAAATGTACTAGAAACAGAAGTGCCTCAACAGGTATATAGGGTGTCATTTACTAACAGTTAGCATGCACTAAAACTGTTATCTTGCATAATCTGCCACAGAGCTTATTGCATAAAATGGGCCCTGTAGCAGATAACATACAGTATATTGGTATTTGTACATGCTAACCATTAGTATATGGCTCCATAACTTGTGATAGAAAATGATTTTTTCTTACTCACCTCCAGTGGGTATGGGGCAGTGATATCAACCTCTGCTAAATTCCAGTCACCTGTGATTGCATTCTCCATTTTCCAGATTTCCTCATAGAAACCATTGATGTCTCTAGTGTGAATTGTAAAGACGTTGCTATTCTTCCGCTGAAGGTGATAATAGAAGGACAGGCAGCCTGACAAAGGTGTTTGTATCATGGGTGATACCAGCTGAGCCACCTCCTGGAAGTGTTTGATGTAAACAGAGTCCACATACATGTAGTGACCTTTAAGAAAAGCACAGAAAACGCCCTTACAATAAGAATAAACTTTGATATGCAGTGCTGCATTCACCAGCATGTCTTTCTTAATACCTGACTAATAGCAGTAAAGCTTAGAGCCAGGCATCAAATAAAGGGGTCCTTTTATTAAGGCGTGCTAACCAATTTAGCACGCACTAAATGCTAAGGCGCCTATAGGATATAATGGATGCCTTAATAAAAGGACCCCAAAGATAAGTATGAAATCATATAAAGACTTAAAGCCAATTTGATCTGGAGGAGTTCAAAATAATTTAAATAAGATCCAATCAAATAAAAGTGAGAAGACTTTGACTCAGAAACATTAGAGTATATTATGGTTCATAGACAACGGCGCGAAAGACAAAAGCGCGCGCCGACAATTGAGCGCAGCGCGCGCTGCCGCACCGCTCTAAATTACAGTTTTTAGGGGCTCTAATGGGGGGTTTTGTTGGGGAACCCCCCCAGTTTACTTAATAGACATCGTGCCGGCGTTATGGGGGGCTTGGGGGGTTGTAACCCTCCACATTTTACTGTAAACTGAACTTTTTCCCTAAAAACAGGGAAAAAGTAGTTTTCAGTAAAATGTGGAGGGTTACAACCCCCCACACCCCCCACAACGCCCCCACAACGCGGCGCGGTGTCTATTAAGTAAAGTGGGGGGTTCCCCCCCACACACACCCCCCGTCGGAGCACTAAAAACAGTAATTAAGAGCGGCGCGCGCTGCACTCAATTGTCTGGGCGCGCCTTTGTCCCGGCGCGCTTTTGACCTGACACCGTATATTATTATGTGGTGGTGTGTGGTTATTTGGGAGGGCGGGGTCAGGGTAAGTTTCAGTCTGTTAAATGACTTACATTGCCCTTCTGTTGACAAAGTCATTCATAAGAATCAGAGATTCTGATGGTTGCACAACTTAGTGCCACAGATGGATACAAAAAATATAGAATCACCATATATGTATATTCAAAAGGAATATTTTAGTTTAGTCATCCCCCTCCCCTCTTTTATCAAACTGCATGGTTTTTAGCACGGGACGGCGAGGCAAGTGTCCAACACGCATAGGAATTCCATGAGCGTAGGAGCATTTACTGCACTGGCTCGTGCTAAAAACCTTTACAGCAGCTTAATAAAACGGGTCCTTTGTAATAGTTTTGCCTTTATCTAAATTTTCATTTATTTATTTATTTAAAACATTTATTTAAAACATTTATTTAAAACATTTATTTATTTATTTAAAACATTTAAAACATTATTTATTTATTTAAAACATTATTTATTGAAAACATTATTTTCTAACCAGCATTTTGCTGACTGCCATCAGCATTATTTCCCAGATATTTGGATGCCAGGCCCTGTTGGACTTTGCAATTAATATCCTTTTTTTTTTTAGCTGGCTAACACAGCCAGTTAAATCAATATTCATCCCCTCACTGCATAAGCCAACCTGTTTAAAGACAGGACTGCTATTTATGCGGTCTGATTTAAGTGGTTTATTTATATGGTGAGAGGCTGAATATCAGCACCTTACCCAACTTCACCCTTGGAATGTTCAGGAGTTAAACGCTTTTGAATTTGGTCCTAACCAATCATTTTCTGTCAGGATAACCAGTTAAATGAAAATGACTGGATAACCACAAACAAGCAATTTAACTATTGGCCAGTAAGGATCTAGTTCCTTTTTATCACATTCAGAAGGCTTACTGAATGGCAAATTTGCAAGATCTTATTCTTTACACAGCTCCAGTTTCCACCTACCCCCCCCCCCGCCCCCTTTCCACCTCTAGGGAGTAATTATCAGGGCCAACTCAAAGGACTGTGGCACCCTGACCAACTTTTGCATTGGTGCCTCCTCCCACCCATAATTTAGTAGTTCCCCCTCTATCTCAAGTCTCCCTCCTCTAATGCTGCTGATAATAGGGCTGCAATTGGCTCCAGAAAAAGAATGGATTAAGACATCTGGGTTTTACTTTCATTGTTTTCAATGGAACTAAAACCCTGATGTTTCAATCTGTCTTCCTTTTCCTAGAGCCATATGATAACCCTAGCTGATACAGAACTCCAAAATCCTGAATCTCAATCTGGCACCTCTCCTTCCCTGCCCGAAGAGATATGCCAGACTGAGATTTTGGCACCTTTTTTTTAACAGCGCCCTAGCCAGGGCCTCATCTGTGGTTCATAGGTTGAGCTAGCCCTGGTCATTAATGAATCTCACCTCTTCTTTTTTATTATAGAAACATAGAAACATGATGGCAGATAAAGGCCATTGATGGCAGATAAAGGTCAAATGTCCCATTCAGTCTGCCCATCCATTGTAACCATTATCTCTTCCTCTCTCTAAGAGATCCCATGTGCCAATCCCAGGCTTTCTTGAATTCAGACACAGTCTCTGTCTCCACCAATTCTTCTGGGAGACTGTTCCACACATTTACCACCCTTTCTGTAAAAAAGTATTTATTTAGATTACTCCTGAGCTTATCACCTCTTAACTTCATCCTATGTCCTCTCATTCCAGAGCTTCCTTTCAAATGAAGAGACTATGATGACTATGCACCATTTTAGTAGCCTTCCTCTGGACCAGGGATCTCAAAGTCCCTCCTTGAGGGCCGCAATCCAGTCGGGTTTTCAGGATTTCCTCAATGAATATGCATGAGATCTTTGTGCATGCACTGCTTTCATGCTTTCAATGCATATTCATTGGGGAAATCCTGAAAACCCGACTGGATTGCGGCCCTCAAGGAGGGTCTTTGAGATCCCTGCTCTGGACAGACTCCCCATCTTTTTTCTATCTTTTTGAAGTTGTGGTCTCCAGAATTGTACACAATATTCTAAAAGAGGTCTCAACAGAGTTTTATACATGGGCAGCAATACCTCCTTTTTCCTACTGGCCATACCTCTCCCTCCAAAGAGCATAGGTACTAAGTTAGGCTACTATTAAGATGTGTTTCTTTACCACTAAACTTGTGCTATTTTAACACAGATCCCATTTTATGCAAAGAGTCCTAGTTACTAATAACTGGGTTAACAGAAAAATAAGATGTGTTAATAATAGTGTGTTAGTAACTACGTTCTTAAATTATAGTAAGAGGAAATATATACATACATACATACCCATAGCATGTACTCCTTACCCTGTTCATTGTTAAGAGTATGGTCTCTGGGAAGGATCGACTGTGAATTTCGGATGTTGCCACCACCAACAAACCAATTTACATTGGGGTTCCAACGGTTTGTGTAACCACAGAGATGATTTTCTTCAAAGTCACACTCTGCAATTATAGGTGATAACATGAAGATCTAATAAAATGTTTCAGGGCCTGTAGCACAAGCCTATATGGAAAGTTTATAGGAACTCAAAATACACTTTATGGAAGAAGAAAAATGGGGACTATGATCAAGTCTGAATTAACCCAGTACTGGGTCCTAGGCAATGTTGTTCAAAGAACTAGGTCAAAATATTAAGTAAAAGTACAAATAAATGAATTTTTAAAATACTTAAATAAAAATAAAGTACAGTAAAGAAAGCGTTACATATTTACTTAAGTGAAAATAAAAAGGTTATTGCCTAATATACTACTTTTTGAGTAAAAAGTGAAAGTACCACAACTACAATGTATTAAAGCTGAATCAAGACAAAAACAACTTCTTACTTCTAGAAAAAAACAAAACCCCAACCATAACAAACCTAGAAATAGACTCCATCACATACCCCATGCAACCCAAACTAAAAGTGCTGGGAATAACGATAGACAAAGGCTGCACCATGCAACTTCAAATCAGCAAAACGATCCAGAAGACATTCGCAACCATGCGCAATCTAAGGCAAATCCGAAAATACTTCAACAACGAACAATTCAAACTCTTGGTACAAGCTCTAATCCTAGGACTCCTGGACTACTGTAACATCCTATACCCTTCATGCTCAACCAACATGCTAAAACAATTACAACAGTCCAAAATACAGCTCTTAGACTGATTTACTCGCTGAAAAAATATGACCACATTACCACCGTTTTCCGAGATTTCACACTGGCTCCCAGTACAAGCACGCATACAATACAAATTCTACTGCACCTTATTCAAAGCCCTAAATGGAAATGGACCAAGCTATCTGAGCAACCGCCTAATCAGGAAAAATACATCCAGGCCAAGGAGAACTCATGCACACTTTACCCACTCCCCAATCGAAGGTAGCCACCAGAGCAGCGAAACTAGACCGCCACCTCTCCAATCTGCTGACTATGACGCCCAACTACAAAACATTCAGGAAAGAACTTAAAACTTTTCTATTCAAGAAATTTGTCAAATGATCTAACTAAACCTGATCGACCTTCCATAGATCCCGACGCATACAACATCTGTTAACCATTTATTCTCCCTGGAAATGCCCAGGCCAACTCTTGTTATAAACCATCTAGGTATTGGTGGGATAGAAGACACAAACGTAATGTACTACTATTGTTAATGTTTTTATCTCAACAACTTTATAGTTCTACAATTTCATCCACTTTGCTCTTAGTAAAACTACATTTTTGAAAATGACTCAGTCATGAGAGTGCACCTATGAGTCATTAATCCAGCACAGCTAGAAAGGTAGTCAACAACTGCACTAGCAGAAAGTGGCTTGTTCAGTCTGATAAAAAGTTATTTCAAATCAGGCCAGGTTACAATATTACCAATGTCTTCTGACTGGGTCTGCAGGTTTTGATCAAGGGAATCGTTGAAACACTTGACTTCCTTATAACAAAGAATATTTTATCATCATTATTATCTTTATCATCTGCATTAGAAGTAGTGCTGATTCATCACTTGTATCTTCATCTTTGGCTTCATTGTTATGATCAGGATGTCCAATTACAAAGAGGGCTTTCACAAAGTTGGAATCATTGTTGGTCTAACAATTTTTCAACTGATAGCAAATGCTGATGGCAAACTCTGAATTAATTATCCTTATTGAATAATCTGTAATCTTTGTACAAATTTTGTTTGTTTTATTTTATGTACTAGTCTTTAAGCCCGTTACATTAACGGGTGCTAGACTAGATGTCTGTCTGTCTTTCTTTCTTTCTGTCTCTCTACCTCCTGCTGTATTTCTCTCTCCCTGACCCCCTTTCTCTGTCTGACTTTCTGTCCCTCTTCCTGCCCCTGTGTATTTCTTCCTTTCTTTCTGTCTCCCTCCCTCCCGCTGTCTGTCTGTCTTTATTTCTATCTGTCTCTCTCCCTGCTCCATATGTAACATTCCCTCCCCCTTCATTTCCCTGTGCAGCATTTCCCTCCCCCCGACCTCACTTCCCTGTCCAGCAACAGCAGCAGTATTTCCCTCTACGTCCATTTCTCTGAGCAGCAGGTCCCTGTGCAGCAGCATTTCCCCCAACCCCCCCCCCCTTTGCTTCCCGTGGTGTGGCCTACCATCGCACTCACAATGGTCAAGGAGATCAAGAGGGCACAACAGGAAAAACGGCACTACCGGTAGAAGTTTATTTTTAAGTTTAAAGTTGCCGTGGCGGCTCCTCTCACGATCGCTGCCTGCGTCAGAAGCCTTCGTGAGAGGAGTCGCCGCAGCACCTTTAATCTTAACAATAAACTTCTACCGGTAGTGCCGCTTTTCCTGGATTTAGGTTTACGCGAGGTAGATAGCAGGTAGGCCAGCGGTTTAAGGCCCGTCTCCCATTTTACTTGCCCCCGAGCGCCAATTCTGTGCACATGTCCGCCGCCAGCACTCCCAATGACCTCCTTGCGGTCAGCCATAGCGATGTTTCTCTGACGGTGGGTGAGTGAGGGCGGGAGGGGGGAGTCGCGGCGTATTTGCTGCCTCTGTCAATCGGCCACTGCCACAGCTAAGCGCGCATGCGCACTCCTACCTGCAGTGCCCTACAGCGCACGGAAAATGGGAGCACGCAGGTGGGAGTGCGCATGCGTGGCTTAGGGTTTTATTATATTAGATATTACTATTTGTCAAGCCACCTAGGAATAGGCAGTTGGGAAATCTTTTACATAAATAAATGAATATCTTTGAGAACTGATACAAGAACAGTAACTGCCTCTTTTACAAAGCCGCACTAGTGGCTGCCGCGCAGCAACAGCCCAAAAGCCCTTTAAATCTCTATGGGCTTCGGGGCAGTTAGCGCAGGGCAGCCGCTAGTGCGGCTTTGTAAAAGAGGCTGTAAATGTGTGGGAACTCTTCAGTCTAAAGGCCAGACAAGCAGACTTCCTCTCTAAAGATTCTATCAATCCAGTGGATAGTCACTCCAATGTAAAATTTTCCTTGGAATGTCCAGGAATCTGTTGTGGCAGAGACATACAGTATGTCCGTTCACCAAGAACTGTTACTAGCTTTATTTCTGCTTTAAAGTGACCCAACTCATCACTATTCTGTTTGGGTGGAAATCAGTAATCGGTTCAATAAGCACAGGCAACTCCTTAAGCTATATGCAGTGAAAAGTAAAATTTAAAATGCGATGGATGATCCACTGTTTACATAACGAGGTTTGCAATACAAAATCTTCTTCCCAATTTTGCTGCTTCATTTGGTTTCTGAGGAATCGTTATTTACATGACACGGTGACAAAATTCATCACCGTTCCCGTCCCCGTGGATAACCGCAGGAAATAATCCCATGTCATTTTCTAGTGTCTATTTCAACCTCAGTCCTTCTACACCACCATTCTTCAAAGCAAAGCTTGTGGGTCAGTGGTTGTGGCCATTCATACTCTGATTCTTCCCTCTCTCCTTAAAGAATGACATGGTTGGGGACGGTGATGAATTTTGTCACCGTGTCATTCTCTAATTTATATCTCAGCTCTGCTTTTATTTTTCACTTTTAACTACAAGCATCAGACATAAAAGTAGTAGAAATTGACAAAATTATTACTTCAGTAAAAGTAATAGATGCTATCTTGTATTTCTTTACAAGTAAAAGTGGAAAAGCCTTTACTTAAGTACAGAAATTACTTGCAATAACTTAGGGCTAGATTCTCAAAACTTTGCCATTATTATAGCGATTTCAAAAAGGCAAGTCATTCTAAAAAAACTGTGCATGAAAATGAGGTTGGTGGATAGAAGCAAAGGTTTGCTAAATTTACATGAGATGAGTGGATGGTGATAGTGATTGGCACATGCGCAGAATATACCACAAAAGAGGCGTAAATGCGCACATGTGGTGGGAAAAGCAACACTGTAAGCACATATATCGCATGTATATCTTATTTCAGCATAATTTATGCTCACGACATAGGGGCACAACACATGTGGCTGGCACTCATGTCGCAAAAAAACAGATAAAACTACTATAATTCATGTAAATCTTGTAATTTGATTTTAATGTCAAATTTTATCATGAACTACAGCCAGAAACAAATAAGACACAGCTATAATGCACACGCTCAAGAAGCGTGTTTTTGTCCACCCCCACCCCCCCAAAAAAAAGACTACAATTTATGTGAATCATGTCATTTTTATTGTGTTTCATTAGTCACAGTCAAAACACATGCCAGCGATGCGCTTTTCACAGTGCTGGCACAGGACTGCACCCCCAGACTAGTCACTGATTTTTGCTTGCCAAAAGCCGACACCATGCTTGGAGAATCACTCTGCGATATTTTGAAGAATCCACCGGAGTGCTCATTTAAATACTGATGAGCCCATTTGCATGGCAGAATCGGAGTCTGCTAGGAAGCTCAGAAAAGACCACGGTAAGCCGTTTTGATAATCTGCCACTAAAATACATGCACGCCAAACCGGCTGGAACCGGTTTAGAGACTGAATTAAAGGCAACCTTAAGTTTTGAGAATCTGGTTCTTAATTACTATACAACACTGGTCCTAAGAAAATTCACATTCATTATTCCCCTCTATGAAACTTAGGCATCTGCGCCAATCAAGGCCTTAGATCCCTCCCTGTGCCTCCCAGAATGCAAGGGAAGGGGACGGCCCACCATTTTGGAGTGGTGGGCTTGCGAGCAGGAGGGACTGGGCATCCTTCCTGCTGTCATTGTAATTTAGAGGTATGAGGAGATTCGGGGGAATGGGGTAGTTTGGAGGTACATCCGGTGGCAGGAGGGAGTGGGCATCCCTTCTGTTGAATTTTGGTAAATTGGGAAAGGGGAGGGGTCAGTTTGAGAGGGTTCTAGTGTGGGAAGGTCAGTTTGGTGCAGGGGATCACAACGGCAGGAGGGAGTGGACATCCCTCCTGCTGATTGTAGGGAGGGGAGTCCTGCAGGGGGTGTGGTTTGGCTCAGTGAAGGAGGGGTGTGCTGCGGCAGAGGGAGTGGACATCCCTCCTGCCTCTACTTTTGTTTCAGGAGGTCATCAGGGGGCATTGGGGGGGCATCATTGGGGGGCAGCTCAACTTTTTTTATGGGCCAGATATGTGTGTGTTACATACACACATCTGTGCCCATAGAAAAAAATGTAAAAACATGTCTGTCAGCATAGCTATTGCTAGCATTCTTAGTTGGCTTAACTAATGTCAGCAAAGGCCTATGGGAAATTATCTGACTCTGGATGCAGAATTCTGTGCTCCTGCACAGAATTCACATACATTAATCATTCAGCCAGACTGGATTGTTTATCAAGAAGATAGGCTGCTTGAATGGGACAAAGAAGCCAAAGACTAATCCCATCTACAATGCCTGCAAGTATCACACCCTCCTTATCAATTAAATTAACCATTGTTTCAAACAGTTTACAAATTCTAAACAGAAAGAAACTGGGACATACAATAGTTTCTATACACAGAATAAGATTCCAAGCTATAAAAGCCTCCTTTCTGCAACACATCTGCAGCTCTCGCTCTCTCTTTCTCTGTCTATCCTTCTCTTTATCTATGGAACACGAAGCTTGGACCATCACCCCCATCCCCCTTTTCTCTCTCTCTGCCTTTCCCTGGAACTTCAGGCTTCTATGTCTCTCTTTTCCTCTGAACTCTGTAAGGCAGGGAAACTGCGTTGCTCTCTCATTAATTGTAATGCTTAATTGTAATGCTTATAAATATTGCTTTTCTGTAAGACTATTTCTATAATATAGTCTTTATGCAATCACCTCTGGCTGTGCCTCTTTGATTCTACTTCCTGGTGAATCTTCAGTGAAGGAACTGAACCTGGGACCTGGCAAGTGTAAGGGCGCCTCTAATATAACCCTACCAACCATACATTGTGGGGGCCACTAACAATCCTTACAATGACCAGACCTGTCGGTTTTTTCAGGTTGGTATTACCGATCCAATTATGACATGCAATGTTGGGCTATCGATTGGATGGATGGCTTTAATGTTAATGACCTAATTTTAATAGTAATGAGGTCATCTGTATGCCAGAATTGGAGAATGTACGACCACATAGAAAACCACGGTGAGCCATTTTGAGAATCAGGTCAGCAAATTCCATCGGTCGCTAAATTAGTCAAACTGGTTTAACGACCATCAGTACTCGATCAGAGCATTTAGTGTATCTAGCCTTCAGACATATTTTGTATGGTTAGATTTATAGGGAAAAGAAAGCCTGTTGATGTTTTAACAGTTATTTACATTGCTCTACTCAAAAATTCTAAAATGTTATCTGTTCCACCATATATACGGAAATTCTCATTGGCGTGATCCTCTCAGTTACCACCTGTTCCTTGATGCAAAAAAATTACTTTGCCGCCTCCTTGGAGAAATTTCTGCCTTAGTGCATAATAGGCATGGACAATCTGACACAGGCCACATAGGAATACATTTTTTCCCACCTCTAAAATGAAAGGTATACTTACCAATGCAGTATTCAGTAGTTAATTTTATTTCAAAGATTGCTATGCTGGCTGTTGCACCTTCTCCTAGTATACCCTCCAGCACAATCTAGACAGGGAAGTAAATACAGGAGAATTATAGAAGACAATTTATTTACCTGCATCAGGTGATCTCCATGGACAACAGGATACTAGTCTTCACAAGTGAGTGATGTCATTCAACAGAGCCCGCACAGAAAAAAAAAAAAGAGTTCTCCAGCTAGAAAAATTCTGAAAGCCTTTGAGAGACCCAACTTTACATATGTGCCCTGCCAATTCCTACCCTATGTCATTGCATGGGACCATCAATCTTTACAAAAACTAGTTTACGATATAACTCCAGGGGAGAAGGGTGGAATGTGAGGATCTGTATCCTCCTTTCCATGGAGAATACCTGTTACAGCTAAGAAACATGGCTTTCTCCAAGGACAAGTTGGATAGCAAGTCTTCATAGATGAGACTCCCTAGCTAAGGCTGCCTTCAAAAAAAAGGGGACTTCAAAAGTCATATGGATGGTGTCACCAACTGGCAGACTCCTTAACTATTTTTGACGGCAGCAGGCCTTTTCAGTCGTAATGATTTTAATTTTATAAGGTAGTCTGGAAATAAATAAAAAGAACCCTGGAAAGGAAGGAATTGGATTTTAAACTTCAGATCTTGAAGAACAGACTGGTCAAATTTACTGTCATCTTGGGAATTCCTGGACAAACAGTAATAAGATATGAATGTATGGATTGAAGTTTATGTCATAATGCAAAAAAATGTCCTCCAGGAAGAACATTCTTTTGATGACTACAAATGTTTTGCTTTTGATAAAGTATGTTTGTCTTCATGGAGTGGTGAACAAAAATGGATCTTTATTTTAAACACTCAAGAACACATTGTTTGAATAACAGCATTGAGTGGGTGACTTTTTTAATAAATGGATTAGCTAGCTCCTCCCCTAAGTAGGTGGTGCTTTATTATAGTACCTTTTTTTCAGTGGCACGCCATTTTGAAATTCATTTAAGAACTACATGGCGGTGTCTATTCCCAACAGCCTCTATTTGATGCTTGATGATAAAAATGATCAATGCACTTTCAATGCCAATGCATATCCAATATCTATTGCAGCTCCTGCATACTTCAAAACCAATGTCTCTAATGCTACTTTTGATAGACTGGACTGAAAACTTAAGAGTTTATCATACTGCTCTTCATGGCTATGAATTCCTCTGTCATCTGTAGACATAGATGACACTGAGTGGGATCATGATCAAGCCCCAGGCACGGCAAGCACTAGTTGTAGATATCTGCACTGGATATGGCCTTGCTGCACCATCCACATTTCTTGAAGCTGTCAGGGACTATATTTTGGAACACATCACAAAAAAATGGCTGCAGCAAAATCAAATGATTTGATTTTTGAAAAATAGATCCTGGTTAAGTCACCCAGCTCCCAGAAGAGGGAGAGAAAAGGCAAGCATGCGAAGAAAGAAAATTTTGAAAGCAACCAAAAAAAGATCCAACAACTGGGGCTATAGAATCCAAGTTTATTTAAAAATTTGATTAAATGCCTATCAAATACTAGCGTTTTACAAAAATAAGAATAAAGGGGAAAACAGAATAAAACAAGATAATATTTTAAATACAAAAGACGAATAGATGGACATATAATAATTACATACATCAGATGAAAGGAAACTACAATTGTAGAACTACAATAAATTATAGAAAAGAGAACATAGATGGGGAAAACAATAGAGTAAGAAGGGAACAGATCCATGTTTGACAAAACATTAACCCCCCCCCCAAAAAAAAAAAAAACACACTCTCTAAAAATAACCAGGAAATTAGAAAAAAGAAACCAAAATGTGAAGAAAATGCAACATCGTGTCATATTGATTCTGCGGCAAAATAAATTCTGAGAGCTCCCATGCAACAACACAGGTTAGGAACCTGACTTACATAACATAACCCATCTGTGAGGACCTGCTCTCCTCCTTGCCCTCAGAGAAACAAGATTATCATTCATATTGGTTACCTATTGTTTTTGAAACTATTAGGCATGAGTAGCTGAAAGAGAAATACTATTTAAGAAAATATCTAAACAGATTTAGCTTTTAGCTGAAACCAATGTTATTCTTTATTCAGGCTTACATTTTGTTAATTATCAGAAGTCCATTAAAAATGACAATAGAACTCCAGAGAGACATTTCAACATAACATTTTTAATAAAGTTCTTCCATCCAAAATATGCTTACCTTGAACTTGTGTGTGGTGTTTCTCAGGTCTATGCTGGCTATAAGCCAGCTGTCTGAGTATTCCTTGGATGACCAAAGCAAGTAATCATAGCTCTGTCCTTCTGGCCTCACATACACGTTTAGTTTGCTAGGCTGAGATGTAATGGAATCTGAACCAGAAATCTGATAAATTAACCTAATGCAGGACCAGTCCTCAGGCTGTAGGTCGGGGCTGACAAGCACTGCTTTCTCTCCTTCAGCTCCAAAGGATGTATCCACAGAAATATAATGACCTTGAGCATAAAAACAAAGATATAAGGTAATCTACAAAGGATATATCTGCAGAAATGTAATGACTTTTAACATACATGTCAATGAAAATTTTTAATCATGATTAATTGTGAGATCAAAAGATGCCTGCTAGCATCTTATTGCTATCCTGTGTTCACCTCTTCCTCCCTTCCCTCTGTCTCCACCCCCAGTCCAACCTCTCTTTCGCTCCTTCCTCTCAGCCCCCCTGGCCCATCTCTCCCTCTCTCTCTCCCTTCCATCCAATTCCAACATCTCTCCCTTTCTCTACCCCTACTTGCTCTCTCTGCTCCCCCACCTCTTCCCCAAGTCTAACATTGCTCTTTGTGCTCCTCCATCCTACCAGGTACAACATTGCTCCCTCTCTTGTGCCTCCCTGAGTCCATTATCTCTCCCTTTCTCCTCTCACATCACCTAGAGGTCCAATATTGCTCTCTTTCTCTCTCTGACGTAGAGCTTGTTTAACCCATCATTTAAAACAGTCACAATACCTGAGGATTGGAGGGTGGCCAATATAAAAACCAATTTTCAAAAAAGATTTAGGGATGATCCTTAAAACTAGACTAGTGAGCCTGATATCAGTTCTGGGCAAAATGGTTGAAGTTATATTGAAAAACAAAATTAGTGGTCATATAGACGTGGCTTAATGGGAAGGAGTGAGAGTGGGTTCTACAAAGGAAATTGAACAGTCATGGGAGAATAAATCATAGTGCCCTTTTGTGAACTACAAACTGGATAAAAGACAGGAAACAGTAGGACTAAATGGCCAGTTATCCACATAAAAAAGATCAGTAGTGGATTGTCCCAAGAGTCTGTAACTCGACTTATGCTGTTTATTAACAAATGGTCTAGAGAAGGGGTGCCCAAAATGTCGATCGCGATCTACCGGTCGATCGCAAAGGCAATACCGGTAGATCGCAGAGCCAGTGTTCTCCCTAGCGCAGGGGTGTCAAAGTCCCTCCTCGAGGGCCGGAATCCAGTCGGGTTTTCTGGATTTCCCCAATGAATATGCATTGAAAGCAGTGCATGCAAATAGATCTTATGCAGATTCATTGGGGAAATCCTGAAAACCCGACTGGATTCTGGCCCTCGAGGACCGACTTTGACACCTGTGCCCTAGCGTATTCCCTCATGGTCACTGTCTCACCTTTAAAGTAATTACGGCTGCTTGCAGAGCGAATTTAGCAGGCAGCTGTCAGCCTCTGTAGCACGTTCCCTCTATGGCGATCCTGCCCCTGATGTCAGAGGAGGTGCGGGACTGCAGCAGAGGGAACGTGCTACAGAGAGGCAGCCTGCTACGTTCACTCTGCAGGCTGCCGTAATTATTTTAAACTTGTGGTAGGTAGGCCCAGAGGCAAGAACTGCTCAATGATTTAGTCTGAGGGAAGCAGCGGAGATAAAGCCCCGCACGTCGGGGTAAGACTGTGCCCGTCATGAGGCCCCGGCGGAATGGGGGTTGCCTTAGAGATGCTGGATTGGGAGGGGGGGAGAGACAAAAGGACCTTGAGGAGGGGCTGGAAAGCAGCCTTGAACCGAAAGGGAGGGGGAAGACAGGGCTGATCCTGGACTACTAGAGGGGTTAGAGATAGGAAACCAAGGAGAGAGAGATGCCAGGCCCTGGGGAGGGGGAAGACAAAGAGAGTGAGAGAAACAAAGACCTGGACCAAAGGTGGGAGGACTCAAAATGTTAGCAGAAGGAGAGAGGGAGAAACCAGAAACAAAGGGGAGGCAGAAGAGAGGGGGGCGAGGGGCAGATGTTGGACTATGGGAGGTACAGACAGAAGAGATAGAGGGGGAGAGACCCTGAGGAAGAACAGAGAGACGCAAGATCATAACAGAGGAGGGAGAGAGCGGGAGACATGTTGCCAATAGGGGTGGAGGAGAGAGGAAGAAAAGCTGAACTCCTGGAGGGACAGAGAGAAAATGTTGGTTGGGGAATGGAACTAGGTCTGGAGGACAGAAGAGGTGCATTCGGTATATATATAAATACTAAGGTGTGCTAGCCGATTTAGCGCGCACTAAATGCTAAAGCATCCATAGAATATAATGGGCGCATTAGCACTTAGCGCGCGCTAAATTGGCTAGCGCACCGTAGTAAAAGAGGGGGTATATGTTTAGTATTTTTATTGTTGGTAGATCATTTTGACTTGGTTGTTTTAAAAGTAGCTCACAAGCCTAAACAGTGTGGGCACCCCTGGTCTAGACTAGATAGGAGAAATTAATTAATTAATTTACATATACTTTGTATGCCACACAATCTTGCATTCCAGTGGCATGCAGTGACATTTATAGCATGGGATTCAATAGATGAGCTAAGCCAGAGAATACTTTTAAAACCAGGGGCGGGAAATTTCATGGCAACACCAGGAAATATTTCTTCACCAAGAGAGTGGTTGATCCTTGGAACGAACTCCCGGTGCAGGTGATCGAGGCAAACAGCGTGCAAGAATTTAAGAGCAAATGGGATGCCCATGTGGGATCCCTTAGAGGGTTAAGCCAAGGGAACCAGTCACCGGGAGTGGGATCCCTAGGATAGTAGACTTGGGGGTGGGTCAGTAGTGTGGGCAGACCTGATGGGCTATGGCCCTTATCTGCCGTCATCTTCTATGTTTCTATGTAACCAGTAGGAGGAAATATTTTTTCACTCAGAGAATAGTTAAACTCTAGAATGCTTTGCCAGAGGTTGTGGTAAGAGTGGATAGCATAGCTGGTTTTATGAACGGTTTGGACAATTTCCTGGAGGAAAAGTCCATAGTCTGTTATTGAGAAAAACATGAGGGAAGCCACTGCTTGCCCTGGATCAGTAGCATGGAATATTGGTATTCCTTGGGTTTTGGCCAGGTACTAGTGATCTGGATTGGCCACCATGAGAACGGGCTACTAGATTTGATGGGCCATTGGTCTGATCCAGTAAGGCTATTCTTATATTCTTAATTAATAAGCGCTTCTATTTTGAGCAGAGACGCCGGAGCGTTACCGTGAAAAATTTGCAGAGCATCACAAGTTCCTTGTAGTCCCCTGAGGAAGGCAACACAGTTGCCAAAACTTGAATCCTAGTCGGGACCATATTCACTTTGTATGTCAAGGACTTGTTTTTGGACTTTGGACTAATTACCAATAAAGTATATGTAACTGAAGGTTGATTTTGACATCTCCTGTGCTTCTTCTTTTGTTGCTCTGTTTTACTTCAAGGCTTCGTGTCTTCGTTCTCTGTTTTTTTTCTAGTAATAAGACATTAGCATGGGAATTTCAAGAAGAAAGAGACCCCTAAGACCAGAACTCTAGGTTTAAAATTTTAAAAATGTTTTCCTTTTCATCTGAGTGAACCTCTGGAAAGATCTGGAAAGATTTGCAATTTTTGGCCACAAAATCCTAAACTTATAAATTTCACTCATCAAAGTTTCCAAGATATTTCTTTTTCTAAGCCACTGTAGAGTTTTCTACCATGGCCCAGGGCGCTAAATGCTTTGAGGGCTGCGCTGATGCTCATGTTTCACCCATGCTAAGGGCTGCATCTTTGATTTTATGCTGCTTTTACCTAGTAATAATGCAGTTTTATGCACTACCTGGTTCTATTAATCACTGTTGCAGTTCTATGCAATGCTCTCACTGTTCTAGTATTAAGTGGAGCAATTTCAGTTATCAAATTAACAGGAAATCAGAGTTACTATCAATAGAAATAAATGGGACTGTAACAAGGAAGATGACAAAATATTGCTATCCACTTTTTTGTAGACTGCACCAAAATTGGTTTACAAATTTTATAATCACTAACTGAAGAAAGGGACCAAGGGATAGAAAACCACTTAATATCTACATTAACTGTGTGGCAAAATTAGTTGTATCAGAGTAAGTAATTATGTCAAGAGAGTGTCTCTTCTCATGTGTAGGGACAAAAGTAATCAAGGAGAAATGTAAATCATGCAATGTAGCTGCAAAGACTTTCGCATTGACCTAAGAGACACTCAGTGGCATAGCAAGGGTGAAAGGTGCCCCTCCCATGCCCTCTTCTCCACCCCACTTCTGATGAAGAAACACCATCCCCACAAACCATGCCACACACCAGTTGAGAACCGCTGCACATGACCACCAGGTCTTTTAAGGTAGACCCTGGGAGGGCTCACTGAAGCTTGGGGGAGGGGGAAATCTCCCATGCCCATTATTGTGGGAATGCCACGATATTGGCTCCTGTTTCCCATGGCACTACCAAAGCATGGTCTACCGTTACCATGGTATTCTCGGGTACTTTGAAAAAATTTTTTCCCATTACCGCTTCACTCTCTAGCCTGTAGCAACCGCCATCAGCTGTTCTGTACTGAAGCTCTTTGCTGCATGGGCTTTGCCTCTGTGTCTAATTGCCACCTGCAGCTTGCACTATCTCTTGTCTTCACACAGGGTGTGGGGAATCTCTCCACCCCTTTGCTGACATCAGTGGCACCCCTCCTCCACCCTCTTCTCTGCCCCCCCCTTCCCTTCCCCTATACCTTTTAAAAAAAAATTTTCCAGGCATTAACAACAGCATGAACATGCTGCCTGCGTCGTGTAGGCTATCTCTCTGATGTCACTTCCTAGGCGCAGGGCCGGGAAGTGGCATCAGAGAGAGGTGGCACCAACGCAGGCAACAAATTCATAATGCTGCTCATGCAGGGAAAATTAAAGAAGGGCTGAGGGAATGGGCACACGTGTGTAGCAGGGGGGGGGTCAGGAAGGAGCAGGGAGTCAGACAGGAGAGGTGCCTGTGCCCTTTAAATAGACCCCCTCTTACTACATCACTGCGCCACCTACCAAATATCAGATTTCTTCGCTGGTAACGGCTGGTAGTTGCAACAGGCTGTCTGGACCAAGCAGGTCCTTTCCTCTGCAGCGTCCTACCGTGCCAGCGCTTAAGCAGGAAGTTATATCAAAGGGGCGGGACGCTGCAGAGGAAAGGATCCAATTGGCCCAGACAGCCTGTTGCAGCTGCTGGCCAACACCAGCAAAGAAATCAGGTATTTGTGGATGGGTGGAGGAGACACTGAAGGGAGGAGGACAGGGAAATGCCAGACTCACATGGGGGATGGGGCCAGTGTCCCTGAACTCACGGGGAGGGAAGGAAGAGATCGGGATCTGCGGCTCTAGAGGAAACGGGGGGAGGTGTTGTACAGGGTGGATAACAACACAGAGGGGAAGATGAATGATGAATGTGGAGTGAGAAGAAACGGCAAAACGGACAAGGAGACCTTTGCAAGAGTGTTAAGAAAAGACAGAGGGAAAAATACTATTTGCCTACATATTAGTATAACGGTTCCTCACATTAGATGTTTTATAACTTTTTATCAAGTGCTGCTATAGATATGATAAGAAGTAGATGTCTTTGAATGCTGGTACCACAGTCTCTAGGCAAATATGGTTACTGCATCTAAAAAAAAAGTAGTGGAATTAGAAGTACAGAAAAGAGCAACCATAATGATAAAGCCTATAAGGAAGGGCTAAAGAGGTTAGGGCTCTTTAGCTTAAAGAAGATGACTGAGAGGGGCTATGATAGAGGTCTATGAAATTAGTGGAGTGGAATAGGTAAACATAATGCACCGTCTCCACCTGAAACTGGCCGGAAACAGTCATTTTTCCATAGCGTGTCCAAATTGTGGAACCAGATCCCCTCCCCCCCCCCCATCATCTGAGCTGTGACAGCCTGTTACCCGTCAGGAAAGCAGTAAAGACAATCTTATTCTCAAACCATCGCATACCCAACTTAAGACTTTAACTGCCAAGTTATGGTGGACTGTAATCCCACATGGCCGCCAGAGACTGAATTGCTTATATGCTGTTTAATGTTCTACCGTTTACCGTTGTCTTCTTAGTCTAATGTCTTCAGTACGATTGTGAATGTACCTCTGTAACCCGTTCTGGGCTCCTGGGGAGAACGGGCTATAAAACTAACTAACTCCCCCCTTTTACTAAACCGCAATAGCATTTATTAGTGCAGGGAGCTGCACTGAAAGCTCTGTGCCGCTCCCGACCCTCACAGAGTTCCTATGAGCGTTGGGAGCAGCGCGGAACATTCAGCGCAGCTCCCTGCACTAATAACTACTATCGTGCTTTAGTAAAAAGGGGGATATGGGGGTGTAAATAAATAAAATGGTTGTTTGCTCTTTTGTTGTTTTGGGCCCTGTAGCATTCCAGTAGCATGAGTACTTGGATGAAGATGCCATATCCAGACACAGAAAGCAAAATAAGCGCTTCTGAGTCTGGTAATCAGTTTCCAACAACTTAGTAAATAGGACTAAGGCAAGGCCAAGAGGAAGAACTCTGTTTTGATGAAGTTTATCTATGGTGTATCTGAGGTAATTTGGATGACACCAAGCAATTAGGATGTGCAAGTCCACATTCTACAGATCCAAAGAGTATTGAGATCCCTTTGTGTGACTGCTTGAATCAGTTTCTATAGGCCCAGAACTGTCCTGAAGCCTAAGCTTGGAATAAACCCTTGATTCTGAATCAGCCACTGTGCTGTAGCATCCCTTCTCTCCTGCAGAATTCTCAAGCTCATGGAGTCTCTTGGCAGACTTTTCTATGAGGTAATTATTTTGAATGATGTCCAGTATCCAAACATTTGCAATTGATTTTTAACAAACTGGGAAGCAGCGAGGTAGCTTGTTTCTTACTTGCTAAGGCAGGCTATGCTTGAAGTCAGATTTGCCCCCACCTTGTTTATTAATTTCTTATATACCGCCCCCTCATAAAAAACCTCAAGGTGGTTAGCAATAAAAGTTAAAAAAAGAACTACAATCATAATAGAAAAGAAACACACACTTGGAGGGGAAAAAAAAAAAGCAGAGCACCATTGCTTAGTCAGCAAACACCTAACCATGCAAACACTTCTCCTTCTTTATGGATTAGTTTACAAAGATCTGTCCTAGCTAGGCCTTACACCCTTGTGCCAGTGAAATTCTAACATTACCGGGGAACTAAACATGGTCACTTTGGTACGTTAATGAGGGCTAACAGCCAAATATCTGCTCGGAAAAACAAACTTCTCTTTATAATGACAGGGGTTGCAATGCAACTTATTTTGAGGAACTGGAAAAACTGGGATTGGTTAAATGATACTTTTTGGTAGGAATCTCTGTCACACTTTTAAAATGGAACGTATGGTGGCTATACAACAGGCACATTATAGGAAGTTTATTGATATTTGGGAGCCATTGACAAAATTCTGTAAGGAGTGATTGTTGATTTTCCCCTTTGATAATACACTTCCAGGGTGGGTGGGTGGGAAGATATTTTTAATTTTGAATGCAAATTTTTCGATAAGTAGAAGGGGGGATGATATATGTATTTGTCATGGAATATAATTCTGATTGAATTTAAGTGCTGTTAAAGTGTAAGATGACTGTATAATATGTTGCACTTATTTTTGGCTTTAAAATGAATAAAGATTTACAACAACAAAAAAATATACACTTCTCCCTCCGTATTCACAGTTTCAGCAATCGTGGTTTCGATTATTCATGGTTTTTAGCTTGCTGGCTCCTCCCCCCCAAATTACGTCAGCTTGCATAGAGAAATTGCTGATTCCAAACGTTTACAGAGAAAATCGCTGATTCCCAGCACTTTCTTCACCATGTTTTGCCTCTCCTTTAGGAACAAGCCAGGTCTCCCACCATGTCATTCACAGTTTCACCATATTCACGATGGTTTTTAATAGAAAACAGCAAATAACATATAAAAAAGTTATTTGTGAATTTCTGTATTTGCGGGTCTGTTAATCCCCTATCACAGCGAATACGGAGGGAGAAGTGTACCGCATTTCTTAACAATTGTAATCAAATCAAGGCGGTTAACAAAGTTAAAAACAATGGGTTCAAGATTAAAAAAAACAACAACCCAGAGAGGGGAAAGAATGATACTATAAACAAACTGGGACCAATGGATATTCAAGGAAGGGATGAGTTACAATATTTATAAGGGAAAGGGGAAATGAATAAAACAAAGGAAAAACACAAGAGGAAAATCTGGTATCCCCAATATTATATACACATACACAGGGCAATGGAGGATTAAGTGACTTATTCAGAGCCACAAGGAGTATCAATCTCTGTTCCCCTGGTTTTCAGGCCACTGCTTAACATAACATAACATAAAATTTTATTTGTATACCGTAATACACCGTGACGTTTGATGCAGTTAACAGAAATTAAGCAGAAGACCGTACATGAGCGGTGAGGGTATAAATACAAATAAGTTAGGAACACGACAGATTCAGTGTTGACTATAATCAAGGTAAGGTAATAAACTCAAGTAACTGAACAGCTTTCGAATACCAATACAGGGATCCCAAAACAGGTACTAACCAATAGGCTACTCTTCCATTAGGCTGGTGCAAAATGATATGTAAAACAAATTTTTTTATGATAATTCCAATATATGCAGGAACTCAGAGGTATGGTTTCTATTATTTACCAAATTCAGGAAATAACCAGTGCCATACATAGGCATTTTAGTATGTGAGACAGGCACTCATACCTGCACCCTACTGAACCCCTTTATATTTGAGGTGTTAGGAGAAAGGCTACAGTGTATAATACTGGGGCCAGTTAATTCCTGCAGTTGGTGCTGAGCCTGGATATTCTATGCCGGGCTGTTTCCAGTGACTGGCATTGAATATCTGGGATTTTTTTTTTAGCCAGCATTAACTTAACTGGCTAAATAAACATTCAGCACTGGCTGGTTAAGTTAATAGCAGTCAAAGATAGGCCTGCTATTTACACAGCCCAATTTGGCCACTAAACTTGGTCGGTCAGCCCTCAATATTGAGGGTTATCATGAGCAGCTACGTTTTAGCTACTAACCATGAATATTCAGTGTAGATAGCCTGCAATCTCCCGCTGAAGATTAGCAGTTAGCCAGCCAAACACTAATCGGTCAGGAGCCATTCCTGACCAGGTAAATAGTACTAAATATTACTTAGAAAATGACAGCAGATAAAGATCTGAACGGTTCATCCAGTCTTGGGCATAATGAATTTATTTGGCATTCAACCTAGCCAAGGGGGCTAAAAAGGCATTAGCGACCAGACTACATTTAATAAAAGAGTTTACTCAAAAATTCACATTTCAGCTTAAGAAATGTGGTTGCTGTGTTAGCCTTCTCAGGCAGTAGGGATGCCATTTTGAGGAACAGCACTGGAAATGATTGGACTAGGGCAGATAGGAGCATCTTTGCAATATGACAGGATGGGCCTTGATTGGCACAGGAGGGAAAAATGTAACCATGAGGAGAAGTTATAAAAATTTATGCACAACCACTTAACAAGCTAGAGATACCTTTTTTCACAGCTAGTTATATCTGTGATATCTCTCCAATGTAGTTTCATTGAGACAATATATTTTTAACATGTTTCTCTGTTATAATTTTTTATATTCTGCTCAAATAAAATATTGTCTGCCTGTGGAATACATTGTACTTCTGTGTCATTCTTTGGAGTCAGCATGTGAAGGGCTTTGGCAGCGAGTCTCTTCAGTATTGCGGTATATAAAAATAAAGTTATTATTATTATTATTCTACTTATCAAAGTACATTGGCTCCCAGTAGAACATAGAATGACCTACAAAATTCTACTATTAACATTTAAAATTTGTGCTGTAAATCTTCTGGACTTCATAAATAGGCTTCTTATACCATACATTCCGCAAAGATCCCTTCAATCTATTTCACAGAACTTGCTTGCTATTCCATCACTGAGACATATCAATACAAGACGTCCAAATATTTCCTCGGTTACAACACCTTCACTCTGGAACTTTGTACCTAATTGTTTACATGAAGAAATTCACTTAACCCACTTTAAGTCAAAACTAAAAACCTTCCTTTTTAAGTTTGCTTTTGGTCTATAACCGTCCTATTAAGGACGCTATCTCTTTTAATTTCTATATCAATACAATTTAATTTTCAACCCTTTCGTGTTTTCCTTTTTTTTTTGTTCTTTCCTACCAATATTGTAGCTCTAATCCTTTCCATCTGTTTCTGTTCGTCCGTTTTGTCAACCTTGTCTTATTTTTTTAATAATTATTTTTTGTTTTAACTTGTATTTTATACTCCATTATTACCAGATGTACACTGCTTAGAAGTCTGATTAGGCAGTATAACAAATTTTTAATAAAGTTGAAACTTATAAATTGAAGTGCGGTAAAAACATGTCTTTTACCACATCTTGAAAACTTCCCCCTTAAATGTATGGAATCCATCTGTGACCTATTTGACATAGCTAATCTGCCACTTCAAGATATTTCAAGTGTTTTAGAGTCTCAGTTTTTTCTCCCTCTTTGGACTCTGCGTGATAGAAGTCATTAAGAAAGGAGGAAGATACAGGAAATGGGGATCATTTTTTAACTTTTTCTCTATCCCTTTAAAGATATTATTTAGAGATTTATGTACAGCCTGTGGCTCTCCAAGCAACTATTTCACTTGTTTGTTACTTTCAAATATATTGCCAGACTGCAGGTTTTGTTTATTTTAATAAAATCAGTGTTTCTTTAGCAATGCAAAGACTGTCCAGAGAGTTCCTGACACATGAATTGTTAATGAAGATTCTTAGGATAGGGTGACACTAAGTCTCATAACATTTCGTATCCCTGTATAGCTCATTCTTTCATTTAGAGCTATATGCACTAAATACGGTCAGTAAGACAATGTGGATCACTGTGGGATGATTTTTTGGCCGTTTCCAAAACAGCAATCGATGCTCAAACAAGTTTGCATGCAAATGATTTGCGCGGAGGTTTGCCATAATCTCCAATCCCACCAGATCAATCGCTGTGAAAGCGCAGAATAGTCCAGTTGATACAGTGACAATGTATGCATGTGCTAGGCGTGGATTATTGTAGCGCATCATATGCATACATCATTGGCATATGTCACGTAAGGAAGGGGCGCAGAGGTAGCAGCAGACTACGCAAATGCAGGGCATAAATGAGGATGGTGCTGTATAAAGTTCTCACCTAGTTTGTACATATTTTAATCATGAGGAATGAAAATTTTAGCCTTCTCTCATTGGCCCCCATCTTTTCACTGCCCTCTCTTTTATATTTTACACTGTCAACAGGCACGCTCACAACACACATATAACATATGTATACGTCCCTGCTATTGTAAAGACTGTATTTATGGTATAAATGTTATAAATATCAATATAATAATCAGGGCTGACCCATCGATAAGACACGTAAGCAACTGGTCTTGACCAGTCACTTTTTTCGGTTCGCTAAAAGTGTTCAATTTTTTTTTGTGCATCGCAAAGCGATGTTAGAGCATCATTCGCTTGGCTAGTTTACATGGCATTTCAATTTCAATGAGCTTATTTTCATGGCTGGATCGGAGAATGAGTGATCATACAAAAAAACACACAGTGAGCTATTTTCTGCATTGGGTTGGCAAATGCGATCGTAGCTAAATCAGTCAAAATAGGTTTAACGACGATCATTAGATGTTCACTGACTTTAGTGCATCTAAGCCTTAGTATGTTCTCAATCTCATTATATTTGTGCATGATTTTTTTCCTTATTTGGCTTTCGTTCCTATCCAAATTGTATTTCTAACCCTATTTCCTTTTGTCTCCTGTCTGTCTGTCTCATTTGTCCCCTTTTAATTTGCCAAGTATTAGTAGATGTTTCTTTGTAACTGTTTTCTTTCTGTATGTGTTAATGGTGTTGTTAATGGCTTTTTTATTATGTTCTTGCTCTGTTTTTTTTCTTTTATTCTTATATTGTAAACTCACTTAGAAATCGGACAAGCGATAAAATCAAATTTTAATAAAACCTTGAAACTTGAAAACCTTTAAACAAACAATGTTTTTGGTAACCAATGGAGTGGAACTAACAATAGACAGCTACTTTTCCAGCATTTCATTCCTAGCATAATTTTGGCTGCTGTACTCTGAATCATCTGTAAATCGAAGTTACTTGTAGCAGGTGTTCTCAGAGGATATGAAAAAAAACATAACAAAAAGTCAAGAGCCGTAAAATACATGGTTCCAGCTCACTGCCCTAAGGGGCTGTTTTTACTAAAGTGCAGTATAACCTGGAACTTTTTCATGCACTAAGTCTAGATTTAACATTTCACCGTTTAAGGCTTTTTCTTCTTTAAGCTTTTTCCAGGTTCTATGCTAATGTTCCCATTAACATATGAGATCTGCAAAAAAATTAATGCAGGAGCTTTACTAACTCCTATTTAGAAGGTGCTAAGTGCTCCTAGGTTAAGTCTATCTGGTTAGCACACACTAATCGTGCCTCTCTAGTCAGATAAAAATGTAAGAATAGCCAATGGTCCATCTAGCTCAGTATCCTGTTTCCAGAGGCCAATCCAGGTCACAAGTACCTGGCAGATAACCCAAATAATAGCAACATTCCATGCTACGAATCCCAGTGGCTTCCTCCATGTCTGTCTCAAAAGCAGACTACAAACTTTTCCTCCAGGAACTTGTCCAAACACTTTTTTAAACCTAGCTACATTAACCGCTGTTATCACATCCCCTGGCAATGAGTTCCAGAGCTCAACTGTTCTCTCAGTGAAAAAATATTTCCTCCTATTGATTTTAAAATTATTTCCAAGTAACTTCATTGGGTATCCCCTAGTTTTTGTAAATTTTAGTAGAGTAAAAAACAATTCACTTGTATCTGTTCTACATCACTCAGGATTTTGAACACCTTAATTATATCTTCCCTCAGCCATCTTAGGCAGAAGAGCCCTAACCTCATTAGCCTTTCCTCATACTAGAGGAGTTTCATCATCTTTTTCACCTTGGTTGCTCTTCTTTAAACATAAGAACATAAGAATAGCCAGTGGCGTACCAAGGGGGGGAGGTCCACCCCGGGTGAAGCTTTAGGGGGGGTGCACATCCGGAAAGGTCCGGAAAATTCCTGGGCTGCAACGGCACTCAGCGGCATCAGCGCCCCCCCCTCCGTGACGGCACTCAGCGGCATCGGCGCCCCCCTCCGTGAAGGCACTCAGCAGCATCGGCGCCCCCCCCCTCTGTGACGGCATTCAGTGGCATCGGCGCTCCCCCTGCCCCGCGACAGCACTCAAGTTTGGCCTCCTTCTCCTGGCATCAGCAGAACTTCAGATCGGCAACAGGTGCTCAGTCAAAAGCTTCCCCTGACTGAACTGCCTGGGCGGAAACAGGAAGCTGAGTCAGGGGAAGCTTTTGACTGAGCACCTGTTGCCGATCTGAAGTTCTGCTGATGCCGGGAGAAGGAGGCCGAACTTGAGTGCTGTCGTGGGGCAGGGGGGGACGCCGATGCCGCTGAGTGTCGTCGCAGCCCAGGAATTTTCCGGACCTGTCCGGCTGTGCACCCTCCCTAAGGCTGCACCCGGGGCGGACCTCCACCCCCTCCCCCCGCGGTACACCACTGAGAATAGCCTTACTGGGGCATGCCAATGGTCCATCAAGCCCAGTAGCCCGTTCTCATGGTGGTCAATCCAGGCCAAACCCCAAGGAGTAGCAACATTCTATGCTACTGATCCAGGGCAAGCAGTGGCTTCCCCCGTGTCTTTCTCAATAACAGACCTTTCTTAAAACCAGCTACAATATCCTTGATATCTCTCCTCTCATCTCTCCCTATACTCCGCCCCAGGATCTCTGTTTGTAGGGTAAGTCTCTGTTGTCTGTACCCTTCTCCTCTACAACCAACTCCCAACTCTGTCCCTTCTACCTTGCTGTGCCGTTTACCTGGAACAACTTGCCTGACTTAGTATGATTGGCTCTGTCTCTGGTGGTATTCAAGTCCAGTCTGAAGGTCCACTTTTTCAAAACTGCGCTTAAGTCTTAACCCTACCAATTTGTAAAGCACCACATTTGTTGTCATTCTCTCTGTAGCCCCCTACCCTCTCTACCTTATCTAATTCCACTATATCTGTTTTAAGATATGGTGAGCTCATACCATGGAGTAATACAGAGCATTATAATAATAATAGTAATAATTTTATTTCTATGCCGCCATACCAGGGAGGTTCTAAGCGGCTCACAGCACATAAAACAATACATACAATTCCATAAAAAATATCCTGTTAAATACAACAAGGAGACAATACAAACATTTCAATAATGCGTTAGAGTAAAAAGCAGACCATGTAGATAAAAATGCGTAGATAAAATAAGCATAATTAAAGAGAAGCGTTACGATACCAACTTATTAAATAATTGAGTCTTTAGCAGTTTCCTAAAATCTAAATAATAATAAGAAGCTTCTAACATCATTTTACCAAGCCATGTATTCAATTTGGTAGCCTGAAAAGAAGATAATGTTTGATCTGCAAATAGGAGAAGAGGTCTTAGGATGCCAGTCTATACCAGTCCTGGAACACAGAAAAGGCTCAAACCCACCCCATAGAAATGTCACAAAATGGTCCAACACACACTAAAATTCTAGTCTCCCAAGAGACAAGCACTATTTCTCCTCTACCTGGAGCAAATTCAGGATTGAATCTTAATGTGATAAACCAAGAATACCTCCTCCCCCTAATAAAAACCCTTTAACAGCCCTCCACACCCTCAAAGTAGTCCCCACTGACTGTAGACTTCCTTCTTTCATACACCCCCCCTCAATAACCCAAGGTGAATGCATCAGGAGGATCTCTCGAACTTCCATATGTTCTATACTATACTATATGTATCTTAGATTCCACCTATTTTCAAAGAGTATTAAGCGGATTACAGAAAGATTTGGCTAAAACTAAGAGGGAACAATTATAATGTATAATTAAAATATAATTTACATTTAGATCAATACTTGAACCTATTAATATAGTACAGTTTATTTATTACCTGGATAAAGATAATTTTTTAAACTTTATGAAAGTGTAAGTATGATGGTAAATGGCTAATTTGCAATGGAAGTCTATTCCAAACCTTAGCACTCAAAAAAGTAAAGGTCTTCTCCATATGTTTTTAAAATCTAATACTTTTTGCTGATAAGACACCCAGCTTTAACTTTTGCACAGTTCTTGAAGATAACCAATTTGACAGTAATAAAAGACAAAGGGATGCTGAAAAGTTCTCAACCTGACCAAGAAGAGAATGACATGGATTTGGTTCAATCAATGATCTGAAACAATATTAAAAGGTAGAATTTTGTTTCTGCAAATTGGCACTTAACGAAATAAACTACAGTAGCATAATAATGCTCAGAATTTTGGAAGTTGGTTGGCTGAGCTGAGAACTTTTCAGTACCCCCTTGTATATTTAATAAGACCTTCTAGTAAAAATCCAGAAAAGGCCTTAAAATTTACTCCTTCCAACATTGGAAGCCAATAGAACTTAGCCAGTAAAGGGGAAGCATGTTCAAATTTCCTCCCAAGAAAAGATCATTCTAGCAGCTGTGTTCTGCAAAACATTATTATTCACGCTAATTCAAAATCTTCACTTATGATGCTTTAGCAATATCACAGCATGTTTGTAGCAGTTACTGTATATAACTATCTCCGAGGCAGACTATGATTGTCCTCAGTGGTTCTTACTATAAGATTGTCATCACATGAACAATAGAGTTATGTGACATATTTGAATACTGTCTTTGAATACTTCTTTGGATATATCATACTTTGTTTATTCGTCCCTATACACATGGAGGGGCATAATCGAAAGGGACGTCTAAGTCCGTTTATGTCCATCTCGCAAGTTGTCCAAAGTTAAAAAGAGTCTAAGACACATTTTTGAAAAAGACATCCAACTTTTTTTTACTTTCGAAAATCGTCTAATTATACGTCCTGCCGATCTGATCGTCCAAGCCGCTAAATCGTCCATCTTTATACCACATTTCCATCCAACTTTTCGTCCAAGTCCAAAACGCCTAGAACAAGCCCTGTTGGACATGGGAGGGGTCTGCATAGTGATGGACTGCACACCCAGACATGCCACCTAAATAATGGGGTACCTTCCTGGGCACTGCTGTGAACTTCACAAAAAGGGTGCCATGTTTTCTCCTCACTACAGCTCCCTTATAGGTCATGATGAGCCCCCCAAACCACCTCCAGCATCCCCTAGACCCACTTATCTACCACCCCAATAGATCTTATGGCTGCAGGAGCCACTTATATGCCAGTACAAAAAGGTTTTGGGGATGTATAGGGGAGTGCACATGTTTAAGTATCAATGCAGTGATTACAGGGGCTTATGGGCATGGGTCCTCTTCTCTATGGGTCCCTAATCCATCCCCAAGATGACTTAAGCTGCCTCTGGGCTGGACGACTAGGCTTTCCTATGCCAGGCGGCCAGGTGATGATGATCTGGAGGCTGAAATTTAAAGTTGTGAATATAATTTTTATGGGGGTAGGGGGGTTGGTGATCACTGGGGTAGTGTGTTAGGGTCTGTGTTATGTGTTTGAAGTGCTTATCTGGCAAGTTTAGGTGGGTTTTTGTGACTTAGACCCAGTGGCGTACCTAGGGTATGTGGCACCCGGGGCCCATCATTTTTTGACACCCTCCCCCCATGTAAAAAAATATTTTTTGTAATGACCATGAAACGGAATAAATGGTCAGAATAGAAACAGGCAGTGAAGATTTTCTTATATTCCAAACATAACATAACATAAATTATGTCTGAATTGTCATGACATCAGAAGTACATATGGAGTAGTTGCAGGTGATGCTTGGGACAGTTCTGATTGTGTTAGTTCGGTCTTATGTGTTTTTTGAATAGAAGGGTTTTTATTTCTTTTTTGAAGGTTTTGTAGTCTGTGGTCAAGGTCAATAGGTTGTAGAGTTGGGGGTCGAGTGTTGCAGCTCGAATGGCTAGGAGGTTGTCGAACAGTTTTTTTCTTTTGACGTTTTTGGTTGGAGGGTGTGTGAATGGTGCGTGAGTTCTCCTATGTCTGTTTGAAGTGGATTGAATTATTTAGCTGAAGAAATTAGTTACCCCCTCATCCCACACACATTAATTCTCTTCCATTTTTGTTCCCATTATAAAAAACACTGATAAGTTCCCAGAAAAAAATACATTAAAATAAGAAGTGAAAACAAAGGCCCCTACAGATGAGAACATAACATAAGAATAGCCTAACTGGGTCAGACCAATGGTCCATCATGCCCAGTAGCCCATTCTCATGGTAGCCAATCCAGGACACTAATACCTGGTCAAAACCCAAAGAGTAGCAACATTCCATGCTACCGATCCAGGGCAAGCAGACACTTCCCCCATGTCTTAATAACAGATTATGGACTTTTCCTCCAGGAATTTGTCCAAATCTTTCTTAAAACCAGCTACACTATCTGCTTTTACCATAACTTCTGGCTACTTCATTTTTAAGTTTAGATCTTTCCTTTCAAACAGAGACCTTGCTAGATGTCAAATACAGCACAAGGTAACTTCACATGGACTTAGCTGTGCAGGAAATGTGAATCTCCTCATACACCCACCATATAGTGCAAAGGTCTGTTTTTTTCTTTCGATCACTACATAGCCTAATGCCACACAAGCAGCGCTGTCACAAACATATTCTATAGGTCAATGCTAAGGATAACAAAGTTTCCTTCCTTGGACCAGAAGGAGATTACATTACATTACATTACATTAGTGATTTCTATTCCGCTTGTGCCTTGCGGTTCTAAGCGGATTACAAGTTAGAAGACTGGACATTTCCAGTAGCATTGCAGTACATATAATCAAGAATGCGTTAAGTTACAATTGTTGTTCTGGACTTTTCCAGGATAAATTGATAGTAGATAGTAGATAATGATAGGTTGTTTAGGCGAATAGAGATAATATTGTCCGGATTCTGTTGTTTAGACGAGTAGAGATAATACTGTCCGGATTCGGGTGTTGCTGGTGGTGGTGTTTGGGTAGTCATGAGAGTATTTTCTAATTCTTTTGTGAGGTTATGATGATGGGAAGTGTTTTTTGAAGAGATGAGTTTTGATTTCTTTTCGGAATGCTTTAATGTCTATTGATTTGGTCAGTAGGTTGGTGATGGTAGTATCGATCTTTGCTGCCTGTGTCGCTAAAAGGCTGTCATATAGTTTCTTTCGTCGTGTTCCTTTGAGAGGGGGGTGAGTGAATAGGCTCTGGGTTCTCCTTAATCTGTGTGAGAGGTTACGGTGTAGTCTGTTGTTTAGGTAGCTGGGTGCTGTTCCATGTATTACTTTGTATAGTAGACAGTAGAATTTGAACTGGGATCTTGCTTTTATTGGTAGCCAGTGTGAGTCTAAGTATGCTTTGGTGATGTGGTCATATTTGCCTAGTGAGTAGATGATACTGAGGGCTGTGTTCTGAACTGTCTGTAGTTGTTTTATCATGTAATTTGGGCATGATAGGTATAGGCTGTTACAGTAATCTACAATACTCAGTACTAGGGATTGTACTAATATCTTGTATTGATCTTTGTTGAAGAATTTTCTTATTTTTCTTAGGTTACGTATTGTGAAGAATGCTCTTTGGATGATTTTGTGGATTTGAGACTGCATTGTGCAATTTCTGTCTAGTAGGATTCCCAGGATTTTGAGTGTGCTTTGCATTGGGTACTTGATTGTATTTACTTCTAGTTCTGTGAGAGATGGTTTTTTTCCCTTTCCAGTAGTAGGAATTTAGTTTTTTCCGAGTTCAGTTTTAGTTTATGACTTGACATCCATTTTTCTACCGTTTCCATTATCATTTTCAGGTGGTTTGTGGATAAGGGGTCTTGAATATTAAAGGGGAGGAGGATAGTTATATCATCTGCGTAGCTGAATGATACTGTGTTTAGGGCGTCTAGGGTTATGCCTAGGGATGCTATGAAGAGGTTAAATAATATGGGTGATAATGGTGATCCTTGTGGTACTCCACATGGGTTTGACCATGGGTCGGATATGTGCTCTTTTGATTTGACTTTGTATGTTCGTGTTTTGAGGAAGCTTTGGAACCATTTGTGAACATTACCTGAGATTCCTATTGCGTCTAATATCTGGAGTAGTGTGTGATGGTCAACTAGGTCGAATGCCGCAGAAAGATCGAGTTGAATGAGAAGCAGCTTGTTTCCTTTGCTGAGGTGTTGTCGGGCAATGTCTAATAGTGATACCAGTAGAGTTTCTGTGCTATGGTTGGATCTGAATCCAGATTGTGATGGATGTAGTATGTGATGGTCTTCAAGGTAGTTGGAGAGGTGTTGTGCGACAAGGCCTTCTGTTATTTTAATGTATAGAGGGATTGAAGCGATTGGTCTATAGTTTGCAGGATTATCTATAGGACCTTTGGGATCTTTTAGGATAGGTGTAATTATGATTTCTCCTAATTCCGGTGGGAAATGACCTTCACTTAGTGTTGTTTGAAGCCATAGTGTGAGGCTAGCTTTAAATTTGGTGGAAGCTGTTGCTAGTAAGTATGAGGGACAGTTGTTCAAGTCACATGAGGATTTGCTGTATTTTTTGTAAAGCCTGTTAAAGTCTGACCATTGTATCTTTGGGAAGTTTGTCCATATCCTGTCTGCTGGGATTGCTTCATCTGTTTTGGGATTGATTCGTATTTCTTCTATGTTGATTCTTGAATTGTTGAATGTGGATCTGGTTGTGATGATTTTGTGTTTGAAGTGATCCGCTAATTGGGTGGCTGTGGGAGTTTGGTTTCCTTGGGTGGCGAGAAATGGTTTGGTATCGGTGAGATTTCTTAAGATGTCAAAAAGTATTCTTGTGTCTGGTTTTTCGGTGCTGATGAGTTTGGAGTAGTAGTTTTTTCGTTTTTCCTTCAGTTTGGTATTGTATTGTTTGATTAGGATTTTCCATTCATCTTTGATGTGGTTGTGTTTTTGTTTTTTCCATGATCTTTCTAATTGTCTGCATTTTCTTTTTAGTTGTAGAAGTTCGTCGTCGAACCATTTGTTAGATGGTCTGTCTATTTTGTTTTTGTTTTTTATTGGAGCAAGTTCGTTTAGTGTAGATTCACTGAGGGTCCGCCAGCTGTTTATGAATTCTTTGGGGTTGTTGGGGTCGATTTCGGGGTCGACTGTGTTCCAGAATGTGTGAGGTTCGATTTTCGGTCTGAATTTGATGAGTGTTTTCTTTGGGATGGGTTTGTTGTTATTTTGAGCCCAATTTATGGTGAATGAATATTTGAAATGGTCTGACCATAGAGTAGGGTGCCAGGACCCGTTTGAGATGTAGATGTTTTGCGTGTTTTGATTTGGAGATGAGTAAGCTGCTATATCAAGTTGATGACCTTTTTCGTGTGTGGGTTCTGGGTTGAGAATTTGATAGGATAAAGTGTTGAGGTATGAGAGTATATCTGTTGTTTGTTTGGATGATTGATCTTCTAAGTGGAGATTTAAGTCTCCGAGGATCAAGTTATGTGTGGAGGAGAGTGAGTTCTGGAAGATGAATTCTTCAAGTTCTAGTTTTGAAGTGTTCCATTTACCTGGTGTAATGTAGCAAATAAGACAGTTCAGGTTTCCATTGAGTGATTTGTCAGATATTTGGCAGGCTAGCAGATCAAGATAAGGGGTGGAGTGCTTGGTTAGTACGTCGATGTTGAGATTGTTTTTTGTTATGATTGCTAGACCTCCTCCTCTTCTGTTTTCTCGACATACTACTTCAAGTTTATATCCTTTGGGGCAGAATTCTGTGATGCTTGGGTCTGACTCAGAGGTGAGCCATGTTTCGGTTAGGAAGAGACAGCCTAGATTGTCTTTGGTCAGCCAATCTTTGATTAATTCTGCCTTTGGGCTGACGGATCTGATGTTCATATATGCGCAAGCAATTGTAGTGTATTTTGTGGTTGGTGTAGTGGTTGTATTGATGATAGTTTTTGGTGAGGTTTGGTATTTTTGTGTGTTTGAGTTAGGTTTTGGTGGGGGTCTTTTTCCCCAGATGGTGGGGATGCTGGCTTGGCTGGATAGTGGGCATGGAGTTAGTGTTCTAGTGGTATGCAGTTTTCTGGTATGTTGAACAGGTCTGTGTGTTGTTGTTAGGATAGGGATGGTTTGTATTTGGTAGCCTGTGGTTTTCCATTTTGCTATAAATGTGGCAATTAGTATGAGGGCAAGAATGAGGTTGTGTGTACGCAGTGCCATTTTTTTTTTTTTTTTTTTTTTTTTAATTTGTGAAGATTGCGGTTTGGTAGTTATTTGAGTTGGTTGTGAGAGTGGATGTATGGGTTGTGTTCAGAGTTCGCTGGAGAGGTGGTTGTAGAGACAGGGGCTCTAATAGAGAGCAGAGTCCTCCTGCTTGCACGGCGTCGGGCGGAGGAAGGAGGGACAAGATGGCAGAAACTTCCTCCTTCCTCTGCCTAGGAAGTCGCTGGGTGGGGGAGGCTTTCGGTGGCCCTCAAGGGCTGAAGAAAAAGTCCGACTCAGAAGTCGATCTGCGTTCGGTGATCCGCGGTTGCTGGAGCGGCAGGGGCTCTAATAGAGAGCAGAGTCCTCCTGCTTGCACGGCGTCGGGCGGAGGAAGGAGGGACAAGATGGCAGAAACTTCCTCCTTCCTCTGCCTAGGAAGTCGCTGGGGGGAGAGGCTTTCGGTGGCCCTCAAGGGCTGAAGAAGAAAAATCCGACTCAAAAGTCGGGCTGCGTCGGCGATCCCCGGTGGCTGGAGAGGCAGGGGCTCTAAGAGAGAGCAGAGTCCTCCTGCTTGCACGGCGTCGGGCGGAGGAAGGAGGGACAAGATGGCAGAAACTTCCTCCTTCCTCTGCCTAGGAAGTCGCTGGGTGGGGGAGGCTTTCGGTGGCCCTCAAGGGCTGAAGAAAAAGTCCGACTCAGAAGTCGGTCTGCGTTCGGTGATCCGCGGTTGCTGGAGCGGCAGGGGCTCTAATAGAGAGCAGAGTCCTCCTGCTTGCACGGCGTCGGGCGGAGGAAGATACTGATAAACCACTGGAAGAGATCCCAAAATAACACCCAAAGACCCACTCAGTGTGTGAACCAGTTGAGTGGAGTGGACTAACTGGGGGGGGGGGGGGGAATGGGCCCGGAGTTTGCTCAGCAGAATTTCCCAGACCACCTCTTCCTCTCAACACATTGACAAGCTGCCACCATCACCACTGGGAACACCTCACTGGGTAGGCCAGCTATGCTATAAACTTTATAAAACACATTATTATATTTTCTTATAAAGCACATATTTTAACTGAACTCTCTGACATCCTCAGCCTTTCCATTCACAAAAATAGAAGGAAGAAAAGTTCCCATTTCCTGCTGTCTCATGTCCCCGGCCTATACAATATTTTTTTTTCTGCAGACCCTTCAAAAGTCTGACCAAATCCTCGTTTCACTTGCATTATAAAGTACTGAGGATGCCATCTCTCCCCAATCCCAGGTCCTAAAGTCTAAGACAGTAGCGCAAACTAATGCTGCCAGATTCAGGAAAAAAAATTTTGATTCGATTCAGCCTATTGAATTGGTTTTTCAATTCGATTTTCCTGTCCAGTTGGGTGATTTTTTTCAAAACTCCTGGTGGGTTTTATAGCTTTTTCACCCCCTTTGGCTTCTCCTAACCACACTGGCGCTGTGGTGTAAATAAAATAAAGAAACAAAAAGGACTTTTCCTCTCTCTGTTAAATCCTAGCTCACATTTGCAGTCCAACACCAGCTCTGGCAGGATACACATTTCAAATCTGACATATTATAATCACAAAACAGAAAATAAAATTAATTTTTCTACCTTTTGTTGTCTGGTTATATTTCAAATCTTGTTGGTCCAAGGCTCTGGTTTTCTTCTGATAACTTGCTTGCCAGGGTCTCCTTCTTTCTGCATGCTAACCATCCATCTGCCAACTCTGTCCTCCCTTTCCATTTCCCTTCCCAGGAAGTCTGGTATCTTTCATTTTTTTCATCTCCCTCCATAGATCCACCTTTTCTTAACTACCCTTTCATCCGGCATCTCTCCCTCCTTCCCCACCACCCCAGAGTCCACCATCTCTCCCTTTCTTTTCCTAATTACCCTCCTATCCAGTATCTCTATCCCTCCTCCACACCATACCTTGTGTCCAATTTCTCTCCCTTTCTGTTCCTTCCCTCCCTAAATCCCATGGTCCATCATCTCTCTCCCTCTCCTCTATTTTCAGACCCATTATTTCTTCTCCCCCCCCAAAGTTTGGCATATGCATGCCTCTTTGAACACCCCTTCCCTCCGTGTACTTCTAAACCAGGATCCCCCCCAAAGGCCTGTCCCCCTTAAAGGTCTTCCTGTCCCCCCTTGAAGGCCTGCACCCCCTTGAAGGCCTGTCCCACCCTCTTGTAGGCCTGTGCCCCCCTTGAAGGCCTGTCCCCCCCCTTGTAGGCCTGTCCCCCCTTGAAGGCCTGCCTGCCTGTCCCCCCCTTGAAGGCCTGCACCCCCCCGAAGGCCTGTTCCCCCCTTGAAGGCCTGTCCCACCCCCTTGTAGCTTGTCCCCCCCCTTGTAGGCCTGTCCCCCTTGAAGACCTGCCTGCCTGGCCTCCCCTTGAAGGCCTGTCCCCCCTTGAAGGCCTGCACCCCCCCGAAGGCCTGCACCCCCCCGAAGGCCTGCACCCCCCGTAGGCCTGCACCCCCCCGAAGGCCTGTCCCCCCCCTTGAAGGCCTGTCCCACCCCCTTGTAGCTTGTCCCCCCCCCCTTGTAGGCCTGTCCCCCCTTGAAGGCCTGCACCCCCCCCGAAGGCCTGTCCCCCCCTTGAAGGCCTGTCCCTCCCCCTTGAAGGTCTGCACACAACCCCGAAGGCCTGTCTCCCCCTTGAAGGCCTGTCCCCCCTTTCAAGGCCTTCCTGCCTGCCTGTCACCCCCTCCCCCTTGAAAGCCTGCCTGCCTGCCCGCCCGACCCACCCCAAAGGACCGCTCGCCCCCCTGGCCTCCCCACACCACCTATGAAGCAGCCGCAGCAGGATCGCGACGTCAGAGGAGGGGCGGGACCGCGGTGCAGGAAGCAGCGTCCAAGCAGCTCCTGGATCGCTGACGTCGCGATCCTACTGCGGGCTGCTTCACAGGTGGTGCAGGAAGGTCAGTGGGGCGAGTGGTCCTTCGGGGGTGGGGGGGAACTGAACGGCAAGGCCGGGAGCACCCCCTCAGGGCTGGCACCCGGGGCGCACCACCCCCCCCTTGGTACGCCACTGCTTAGACCATGTTTATATGGTCTAAATCACAACGTCCAAGTTCAGTCTAGGCTCTATTGTTAAACTTTCGGTTATACATGCTGTACGGCTAAGTCTAAGCTGGCCCATGTCCCGCCCAACTCCCACCCTCAACACGCCTCCCGAAACGCCCCGTTTAGCTTTAGATGTTGAGCGGCACTATGAAGGCCTAGGTCATTTAGAAATACGTCCAAAATCCGGTTTTATTATCGGCACTTGGACGTTTTTGAGAAATGTTCGTCCAAGTGCCGACTTAGGCCGGTTTTTGGACGTTTTTCTCTTTCGATTATGAGCCCCATAAGTTTTAAAGTCACATCTATCTGCCAATCTTACATTACATTACATTAGTGATTTCTATTCCGCCTTTACCTTGCGGTTCAAGGAGGATTACATAAGATTTCTCAGGAGGTTACAAGAACTGTAACTTTACATAAGAATTGTCATAAAAATTGCATAGGAATTACATAAGAATTTATGGGAACTAGATGTGATACCTGTTGGGTAATTAGATACATTTTAGATTTGAAAGGGGTAGAGAGTGTGGTAGGTGGAGATTGGGAAGGAACTGGTCGTGTTAAATAGGTTTTATGTATATTTTGAAGAGTAGAGTTTTAGTTTCTTTTTTGAAAGTTTTGTAGTCTGTGGTTGAAGACAGCAGATTAGTGGTTTGTCTGTCTAGTTTTGCTGCTTTGGTGGCCATTAGATTGTCTTATAGTTTTCTACGTTTGATATTTTTGGTTGGTGAGTGTGTGAATAGTGAGTGGGTTCTTCTGTGCCTGGTTGAGGTAGATTGAGTTAGTCGGTTGTTCCAGTAGGATGGGCTTTCTCCATTAATAGCTTTGAAAAGTAGGCAGTAGAATTTGAAGTGTATTCTTGCTTGTATTGGGAGCCAATGTGAGTCGTGGTATGCTTCCGTGATGTGGTCATATTTTTTCAATGAGTAGATGGGTCTTAAGGCTGTATTTTGTATTGTTTGTAATTGCTTTATCATGGTCGCTGGGCGTGCATTTTTCACCATCTACATTGTCGTACTACGGAGTGTGTAAAACATGTTTAGAAGGGCCTATTTCTTATGATTGACTTGTATGGTTAACTGTTTTAATGTCCGCAGTGCCTTTGTTATATATTGATGTTCCATCTTGTGACATACTGTGCTCTGCATTACTTATTGTGAGATTCTGCAAGGTACGTTTTAGATTGCAACATAGATGTTTTTGCGAGAAAAATATCCATCTGCTTCTTTTGAGATGTTTATCTGAGCTCTTTTGAAAATAAGCACCATAGGTTCCTAAGCAGTGTAAGAGCATTTTATCGCAGGCCGGTGAGGTAAATGCTCCGACACTCATAGGAATTCAATATGTATTGGAGCATTAACCTTAACAGCCCGCGGTAAAATGCTCTTACACCGCTTAGTAAAAAGAGCCCTTAGGGCTCCTTTTACTAAGCTGCGCTAGCGTTTTAGCGTGTGCTACAATGTCGTGTGCGCTAGACGCTAATGCCTCCATTGAGCTGGCGTTAGTTTTTCCGCGTAGCGCAGGGGCTAGCGCGCGAATCTGCAGCGCACGCTAAAAACGCTACCACGGCTTAGTAAAAGGAGCCCTAAGTTTAGTTGAAAGTAGGTCACAGATTTAGGAGCTCAGCTTTTTTTGAAACACCAGACCCATTAATTTTAACTCCTTATCCTGTTTGGATGACTGATTTCAAGTCATAGGATTGCTGGCTTTCCATATCTGCTCTCCTGAATAAGCACACATTTCCACTCACAAAAGGAAAAATAAGAGCTCACAAATTTTATGCAGGACCACGCGTCCGAATCAAACCGTACATCAGGAGCGACCATCAGGATAAATGGCTGAGAGAAGGCTTTAGCATGGATGACTGGCATAAAGGAAAGAACCTTTCAATATACAAATATAGAAATAAACTGTAGATTTTAGGCCCTTATATTAAAATACAGAAAAATCAGGGTTTAATGCAGTGGTTCCCAAACCTTTCCTGGGGGACCCCCAGCTGGTCAGGTTTACAGGATATCCCTAATGAATATGCATGAGAGAGATTTGCATACCTATCACTTCCATTATATGCAAATCTCTCTCATGCATATTCATTAGGAATATCCTGAAAACCTGACTAGCTGGGGGTCCCCCAGGACAGGTTTGGGAACCACTGGTTTAATGTGATACTTTCCCTGCACTTTTGTAGGTTTTTTTTTATGCTTCCGGTTGTGAGCTAATGTTCTCATTAACATGAGCTACCTGCAAAAAGTTACTACCTCCTATTTACGAAACAACAGGTACTCCTGAGTTAACTCCGCATTACCCAGTTAGCATGTGCTAATCAAAAATTCTGAATCTAGCTGGATAATACAGAAACATCCACTCTCTGCCCATAACACACCTCCTCCCTTCCCCCAAAAATCATTAATACGCGGGTCAACATGCACAAACAAAGGCCCTCTGTTATTAAGCCACGGCAGAGGTTTATACCGTGGCCCAGGGTGCTAAATGCTCCGACGCAGCTCTGACGCTCATAGGAATTCTATGGGCCACAGTAGAAACCTCTACAGTGGCTTAGTAAAAAAAAAAAAAAGGGGGGGGGAGCTTGTAATTGCTTTGATGTATTCTGTGCTCGCCTGCTTGCACCAACTGTGCATCACGGGCTTAACCCCTATAGCAAAGGGGCCTCTGTATTTGTCATTGTCTGAAGTCGGAGACTTTGGAGATGGCATTTTCATTCTGCTGATAAATCAGTGGAGAGAGACTGTGCGGCCATTTGGGATAAGTATTTTGTATCTTTGCATTCTTGTTGATATGTTCACAGAACACATATTTTGAAACATTTATGTTTTTCTCTCCACATTAACATTTGGTTAATCATTTTGGATGAATGGATCGAAAATGTATAAACTATGAAATTTCTGGGCTTGACATGTTGATATCAGTGGCTAACTTGACTAATGTTTAGTTATTATATATGAACCATGTACAGCCTTGCTCATAAAGCTTTTGATGCCAAACAATAAAAAAAATAAGAGGAAAGTGGTAAAAGTGCTGAATTTTGTTTGCTTTGACAATCACCATGGGTACGTTATTTACCAGTTCTTAAATGTAGTACTTTCAGGCAAAACCCCCGATAGCTTTTGCTTGCACCAATTTTTTTCTCTGTTTAATTTTCAGTCTTGCTGAAGTTGCAGGAAATTTAACTATTGGGCAAATGAAGCACTATTTCAAAACTATGCAAATTAGGTAGCTTGCAAACTTGGCCAAACTTGGTAAATTTGGGATACTAGGGTTTGTTTTTCTTCTTTTTTTAGCTAGGCACTGTCCCTCCCTCCCCCCCTCCATCAAGCTGCACTAGAGATTTTTAGCGTGGGCCAGTGAAGTAAGTGCTCCGAGGCTCATAAGAATTTTATGAGCATCGGAACATGTACCGTGCTGGCTTACGCTAAAAACCTCTAGTGTAGCTTGATAAAAGGGGCCCTGTTTTTGGCATTTACATAAAAGTTTTCTTCTTGGCTGAAGGATGGATCTAAATCTTCAGAAACATTCATGTACAATACATAGTCGGTTTGGGATAATTCTCATATCACAGCCTAAAATAATCCAGTTTTCTACAGAACCAACATGTTTTCATTTAACAAGACATCATTTTAGGACAATAACTAGTTCTCCTTTCCCCCTTTCTGACCAAGATTTAGTCATGCAATTTGTTAAACTCTTCCTGCCAAATTTATGTAAGAATCTTGGAAAGAAATACCCTCTTCATGTATTTACATTACAGAGGGACAAGAATAAAAACAATAGTCTTGTGAATCAAAAACATTTCTAACTTGGTTCATGACCTCATGTAATGTTCTTTTCCATCATTAAATGATTTTCTCTCTCCTTGTTTTTCTTCGTTTCATTTCTTTTCTAAACCTGTCAGACTTTAATAGCATTGGAGTATAGTTTTGCCACTCTCAAGTTCAACAAACTATAATTTGTCTTTAGCCTGGTACACAGTTACAAAAGTGTTATTTTTAGAAATAAATCTGGGAAGGTCATTTTAGAAGCAGTATTTGCACATGTGGAAGGCTGGGATGCAGAGATTTCAAGGGGGTATGCCGAAAATGTATACACTTCTCCCTCCGTATTCGCGGGGGATGCGGCCAGAACATAGCCGTGAATACTGAAAACTGCGAATAGCTTTTTGCATGTTATTTGCGGTTTTTCGGTAAAATAGACCTGAAAAAGATAGTAAACTGTGAATAACCCGACCTGCAATTTGCTCCGTACAACGCCAGGAACAGCGATTCCCTTTAGGAACCGCCGGGAGCAGCAATTTTCAATGTGAAACGCCGGGTTCAGTGATGAAAATTAGGTAGCAGAGTCAGCAGCCGAAAAATTGCGAATAAGCGAATCCACAGCTACAGAAACCGTGGATACGGAGGGAGAAGTATACAGTGGTGCCTCGCATAAAGAACGCCTCGCACAGCGAACGCTGCACACAACGAACTTCATGTCATGATTCATACAACGAACTTCGTTTCACACAACGAAGTCGCCCGAGCTTCCACGATCGCTGCCGATGTATTGCATCCTTCCGCGCAGGCACTGCAGGCAGTCGTTAGTCACTGCGCTTAACGCATTTCACATAACGAACTTTTCGCATAACAAACTTGCTCCTGGAACGAATTAAGTTCGTTGTGTGAAGCACCACTGTATATGAATTTCCTGTTTTACAATGTGAACATGTGTGTGTTGCAAAAAAACTTCCCCATTGGTTTTTGTACCAGTCCAAAAGCGAGTGAAATGTTCACGTGTAAAGTATGTACATATGTTATAAACAATGCAGGTAAACCGTGACCCATCCAAATTCGACCTCCAAACAAGCCTACGTTGTTTAGACTGTAACATCCTTCGAGCAGGGACTGTCTCTTTCATGACTTTTTTTGTGCCTATGTGAAATGCTTTTCTCCATTACAAATGCAGTCACAGTTTCCCCTCAACAAATCTACCAAACCCCAAATCCAAAGAAACATTTAGCTGAGTCATGTGTGCAGGTGTTAATACCTACAGTTTCTGAAGTATACATGTTTCCACTGCATAAGAACATAAGAATTGCCGCTGCTGGGTCAGACCAGAAGTCCATCGTGCCCAGCAGTCCGCTCACGTGGCGGCCCTCTGGTCAAAAACCAGCACCTTAACTGAGACCAGCCCTACCTGAGTATGTTCCAGTTCAGCAGGAACTTGTCTAACTTTGTCTTTGAATCCCTGGAAGGTGTTTTCCCCTATGACAGACTCTGTAAGAGCGTTCCAGTTTTCCACCACTCTCTGGGTGAAGAAGAACTTCCTTACGTTTATACAGAATCTATCCCCTTTTAACTTTAGAGAGTGCCCTCTCGTTCTCCCTACCTTGGAGAGAGTGAACAACTTGTCCTTATCTACTAAGTCTATTCCCTTCAGCACTTTGAATGTTTCGATCATGTCCCCTCTCAAAACTGGAAATGCATAGACTTAAGTTCTGCCCAAATCATACCCCCTTCTAGTGCATGTTGCAGGTATAAGTAGCAACTTTTCTAAAATTGCCACTTATAAAATGTGTAAATCAGTTTCTTTAAACATGTAATTGGAACTAGAGTTGCGTGGGGACAGAAATCCCACCCGTCCCCGCTGAAATCCCACCTGTCCCCGCAAAAATCTCATCCATTCCTGCCCGTCTCTGCAAGGAATCCCCTCCGCCCCTGCCTGTCCCCATGAGGAATCCCCTCCATCCCTGCCCATCTCCCCATAAAAGTTACCTGTCTCCATAAAAAGAAGCAATTACTTCAGAAAGTTTTGATTTTTTTGTCTTAGTTTATTTAAACCAACAATAAAATAAAATCATTTTTTAACAACCTCTCCTTTTTTTTAATGCCCCCCTCCTCTCTATAAAAAATATTTTTAGTAATAATCCATGAGTCACAAAGCAAGGATGCACCAAGGAAAAGGGAGCATCATAAACACTGCAGTGAGCATTAGAACATCAATATACCCATTGTTAAACTGAAGCCAGATTAATACAGAACAATCCTGCACAGTCAACGCTAAAAGAAAATAGTCCTTTTCATACATACAGAACACAACCTCCCTACCCCTCACACTGGCCCACTTGCTTCCTTGTCACCATCACCACTCTCTCCCTACCCCTGATCCTTGCAGGCCTGCCTGGCTGTCACCATCATCTCTGTACCTCTTATGCCTGTTCCTGTCACCAGATTATCTCCCTTCCCCTTCACCCCATCCAGCCTGCCACTTCATTCTCCCTACCTCTCTCTCTGCCCAAGGTGGAAGGCTATCACCTTGGCTGGCCTCTCTGCCACCTTATTCTCTAGCCACCTGTCATCCCATGCTCCATGTCACCATTTCCTCATTCTCCCTACCCCTTATGATGGTCGTCACCTGTGCCTTTTGCTAGTTCTCATATTAGCCATACTGCCTGCTTACTTGCCTCTGCTATCTTGTGCCCTCCTTCCTCTCCTTTCACCTCACTCTCTCTCTTCATGCCAGCTCTCACTCTTTCTTCTCCTCACCCTGGCCTGCCTGTCACTTCCCTCTCCCTTCCCCCTAGCTGTCCCCCACAATCCCAAGCCCACCCCAGCCTAACCTGTGGGTTCAAAAGACTCTCCTCTCTTTCCTCCCCCACCTGTCACATGCATGCCAAGTCCAGCACCCACCAAGCCTTTTCCCCACTAACCTGACCTCAGCAGCTCCTTCCAAGTGGTTTGGTAGGGGGAGTAAGTCCTCTCCCACCCAGCCACCCCAGTGCCCCGGAGCTGTAGACACCTTCACCACGGCAGCAGTGAGCCATGGAGGGGGAGGCACAGGGTTCTGGCCTGGCCGGCCTGCCCTCCCCCCCCTAAGGTCCTTCCCTTCTCTAGACCCAGTGCCCACACTTACCCTGCGCAACTTTGGCCAGCTCAGGTGGGGGCAGGGTGCCATCCCGCTCCTTGCTCAGGCGGCTGCACAAAGCAGCACCTTAGATGCACACGAAACGGCAATGAAAAGTGAAGCACTTCAGCTCCCCAGAAGCAGCAGCTCAGCCGCCGGCTCTCCCTCCTCTGGAGCTCTTCACGTAGGCAGTAAGCTCAGCAGAGGCACACATTGGTTCAGCTGCAGCACAATGGGCCAATCACAAATGACCTTAGAACTCTGAGGTCGTTTGTGATTGGCCCAGAGTTCTAAGGTCATTTGTGATTGGCCCATTATGCTGCAGCTAAACCAATATGTGCCTGTGCTGAGCTCCATGCCTACGTGACAAAGACTGTTGCTTCTGATTCATCGGAAGCTCAGCACAGCACCGGACTGGAAATTAGGTAGGCCTCAAGTCGGGATAGGAACCCCAGTTCCATCCCCAAGGGAGTCCCCCTTTCAACTATAGAGAATGCCCTCTTGTTCTCCCTACCTTGGAGAGTGTGAACAGTCTGTCTTTATCTACTAAGTCTATTCCCTTCAGTATTTTGAATGGTTCGATCATGCCTCCTCTCAGTCTCCTCTTTTCAAGGGAGAAGAGGCCCAATTTCTCCAATCTCTCACTGTACAGCAACTCCTCCAGCCCCTTAACCATTTTAGTCGCTCTTCTCGGGACCCTTTCGAGTAGTACCATGTCCTTCTTCATGTACGGTGACCAGTGCTGGACGCAGTACTCCAGATGAGGGCGCACCATGGCCCGGTACAGCAGCATGATAATCTTCTCTGATCTGTTCGTGATCCGCTTCTTTATCATTCCTAGCATTCTGTTCGCCCTTTTTGCCGCTGCAGCGCATTGTGCAGACGGCTTCATCGACTTGTCGATCAGAACTCCCAAGTCTCTTTCCTAGGAGGTCTTTCCAAATACTGCCCCGGACATCCTGTATTCGTGCATGAGATTTTTATTACCGACATGCATCACTGCACTTATCCATGTTGAACCTAATTTACCATGTCGATGCCCATTTCTTGAGCTTGATTATGTCACTTAGATCTTTGCTATCCCCCTGTGTCTTCACTACTCTGAACAACTTCGTATCATCTGCAAATTTAATCACCTCACTTGTCGTACCAATGTCCAGATCGTTTATAAAGATGTTGAAGAGCACGGGTCCAAGCACTGAGCCCTGTGGCACCCCGCTGGTGACACTCTTCCAGTTCCAGTATTGTCCATTTACCTCCACTCTCTGTTTCCTATGCTCCAGCCAGTTTTTAATCATTACATTACATTACATTAGTGACTTCTATTCCGCCTGTCCCTTGTAGTTCTAGGCGGATTATATTAGAAGATAACTGGACATTTCCAGGAAAATTACAATTTTGGGGGGGCTGGTTACATAATTGAGTCATTGAGGAGAAATTACAATTGAGTCTTTGAGGAGAAATTACAATTTATGGGCTGGTTACATAGTTGAGTCTTTGAGGAGAAATTACAAGAGAGGTAGGTTAAGGGGAAGCGACCAGCGAGAGAGGAGGTAGGGCCGTTGGACGATGGGGACAGGAAGGGAGTGATTAAGGAGGATAAAGAGGTAGCTGAGAGGTTGAACACGTTCTTCTCGTCGGTTTTCACGAGCGAAGACAAATCTAATATACCAGACTCAGAGGAGCTCATGAGTGGGGAACAGGCTGAAAAATTAGAGCACATAGAGGTAAGTAGGGAGGATGTCCTCAAACAGATAGACAGGTTAAAATGCGGCAAATCACCGGGCCCGGACGGGATCCATCCAAGGGTTCTGAAGGAACTAAGACAGGAAATAGCGGGCGCAATACAACATGTTTGCAACCTATCCTTGAAAACTGGTGAGGTGCCAGAGAAGTGGAAATTGGCAAATGTCACACCCATCTTCAAGAAGGGATCGAGGGGTGACCCCGGGAACTACAGGCCGGTGAGCCTGACTTCAATTATAGGGAAGATTGTGGAAGCTATGATCAAGGACGGCATTTGCGAGCACATCGAGAGGAATGGCCTACTGAGAACAAGCCAGCACGGATTCTGTAAGGGAAGGTCGTGCCTAACGAACCTTCTGTACTTCTTTGAGGGAATAAGCAGTCGGGTGGACAATGGGGAGCCCATAGACATCATTTACCTCGACTTTCAAAAGGCTTTCGACAAGGTGCCACATGAAAGGCTACTTAAGAAGCTGTGGAACCACGGGGTGGGAGGGGATGTGCACAGATGGATCAAGCACTGGTTGTCGGAAAGACTGCAGAGGGTTGGAGTAAAGGGTCAATATTCTGACTGGCGGGGAGTCACGAGCGGTGTGCCACAGGGATCGGTGCTGGGGCCTTTACTCTTTAACATATTCATCAATGACCTGGAAAAGGATGCAAAGTGTGAGGTTATAAAATTCGCAGACGATACCAAATTGTGCGGCAGAGTTACGACCAGGGAGGAGTGTGAGGACCTACAAAGGGACCTGGATAAGCTGGAAGACTGGGCAAACAAATGGAAAATGCGCTTCAACGTGGACAAATGCAAGGTCATGCATATAGGGAAAAAGAACCCGTTGTTCAGCTACAAATTAGGGGGGTATTGTTGGGAGACAGCAGACTCGAGAGAGACTTGGGTGTGCTGGTGGATGCATCACTGAAGCCATCTGCACAGTGCGCAGCAGCCTCGAAAAAAGCCAACAGGATGCTGGGCATCATAAAGAAGGGCATAGCAACCAGAACACAGGAAGTCATCATGCCATTGTATCGAGCGATGGTGCGTCCACATCTGGAATACTGCGTTCAGTATTGGTTGCCGCACCTCAAGAAGGACATGGCGGTACTTGAGAGAGTCCAAAGGAGAGCAACGAAATTGGTAAGAGGGCTGGAACACTGCTCATACGCCGAGAGGCTGGATAGGCTGGGGCTCTTCTCTCTGGAGAAAAGGAGGCTCAGGGGAGATATGATAGAGACCTTCAAGATCATGAGGGGCATAGAGAAGGTGGATAGGGACAGATTCTTCAGACTGAAGGGGACAGCAAATACGAGGGGGCATTCTGAGAAACTGAAGGGAGACAGGTTCAAAACAAATGCAAGGAAGTTTTTTTTCACCCAAAGGGTCGTGGACACTTGGAATGCGCTACCGGAGGAAGTGATAAGGCAGAATACGGTACAAGGATTCAAACAGGGATTGGATGGATTCCTGAGGGATAAAGGGATCGTGGGATACTGAGGGAGGAGCTGGGATGTAACACAAGTATAGGAAGTTAATCAGGTAATGAGTATAAACTAACCTGGTCGTGCATGTGCAAGACCGGAGGGCTAGGACTTCGATAGGAAGGCAGGACTTAAATGGGAAACCAAGGTGGCAAGGGAGCCCCTTCTGATGATTCAGACAGGTCTTGACCTGTTTTGGGCCGCCGCGGGAGCGGACTGCTGGGCAGGATGGACCTGTGGTCTGACCCGGCGGAGGCACTGCTTATGTTCTTATGTTCTTATGTAGATAGTTGAGGGGGAAATTTACATGGGGGGAAGGACGAGGGGGAGAGTTAAGATATCTGGATTAATTTTTTGAAAAGCAGGGTTTTGATTTCTTTTCGAAATGTTTTGAAGTCGCTCGTTGCTGTCAGCAAGTTGGAGATGGAGGGGTCTTGTCTCGCTGCCTGCGTCGCTAGTAGGTTATCATATATCTTCTTGCGCTGAGTACCTTTGAATGGAGGGTAGGAAAATTGGGTCTGAGTTCTCCTTTGTCTGGTTGTAAGGTTCCGATTTAGGCGATTGTTTAGGTAGGTGGGAGCAGTGCCATTTATTACTTTGAATAATAGACAGTATAATTTGAATTGAATTGAATTAATCCACGTGAGTATTTCACCCTCTATTCCATGGCTTGCAATTTTACGAAGTAGTCATTCATGTGGAACCTTGTTGAATGCCTTCTGAAAATCCAGATATACAATGTTGACCAATGCTACATTCATGACTGACTTGCTTTTTTTCAGCTTTAGCATGAGTTTACATACTATCAACTGGTGACATGTACCACAGTTGGTTGCAGGTTTTGTGTCAGTCAATTTAGTTGGGGGGGTTGTACAATTCCTTGGGTGAAATCCATGTGTACAATCACTGCATGTATTGCTGGAAGGTGTTTAAAAGAAACATTAAAATTCTACAGGACCAACAAATATTTTCCATATGTTTCTGTTGACGAGCTCATATTTTCCTTCTTTTTTCTCAACTTTTGTGTTTCAATTGCCTGCAACCATCCATATATTTTGTTTGCATGTTCTGTTGATTTTTCACTTTGTACTTGTTTGTAGAAACTTTGATATAGTGAAATGTAGGAGTTAGAGAAAGGGCAAGGTGGAATTTTATATTATAATTATCGCAACCCCCCAGTACTGCCCCACAGCCCAAAAGCTAAACCCACCACGCCAACTACCCCATATCCAATAATCAAACGCCTACAAACTGCTCTATCCCCAAAAACTGTACCTCACAACAGCCCCACACCCAAATCTGCCCTCTGTAACTGCCACACCAATGCACATACTCTCCCCACACCCCAAAAATATTTCCTGCAACTGCCACACCACCCTTAAAATGATGTCCTGCAAACTGTCCCAAAAAAAACCTCACCTCTGCAACTACTCAATCAACACTTAAATTGCTCCACCCCCCAAAAAAATAACATCCTACAAACTATCCCCTGCAAATGCCCTACCACCATGTAAATTACCCTACTCCCAAATGAGGACCATGTAAGGGTAATTGTGAGTTGACTAACAGCCCTCTCCTCATCCAGCTACCTCTCTCAAACACAATAAATCCCCTGCACATACACAACACAAAACAAATATAAAAACACACGCAGACCCCACAGATTCACAAAAAGGGAATATAAATACAGTATTTCCCTATCCCTTTGATATTAATTGTACTTATAAATGTATTACCAAGTAACAGGTACAGATTAAGACATTGGTAAACTTCACGCATGCTTTGTGCCCTTATGTTTAGAGAGACCTGAAATGTGCTCAGAATTCAGAAGGTTGGAAAGAATTCCATGAGCTATGTTCCACATGTTTTCACCACTTGTATAACTGATATATTGATCTCATTTACTGTATAATTATTTTTCTTTTTTTAAATACACCGTAACTTGTAAACGGCTATGGATCATCCATGACAAAGACCAGAAAGGCCATATATCAAATGACAAAATCAACTAAACCAAACAGAATTGGTTCTAAATGATTGACTTCTGAGTACATTACTACCATTGTAGCATGGCACTGTTTTGTGCCTATCCTGTTATTGTTGGAAACTCAAAATAAATTGGAACAAATGACCGTTATAGCAAACTTTCTGCATAACCAAAAGATGTGTATGTTCCCAGCCTAGGAAGCACATATTAACTACTGCAAACAGGACCTCCTTTGTGCACAGTTGTTTTTTAAAAGGACTGCGTGGTTCCCCTCAAAGCTCCCATCCCCAGATGCCAAATTCCTGGTGGCACAGAGTGGGGTAAATGACACTCTAACCTCCTGTCCGGTGAATTCCCAAACTGGTATAAAGTAGCCCCTGTCATACACCCTATTCCTTAGGAAATCTTCATCCCTAAAAAAAACCCCAACAACCATCAAAACCTCCTAGTTGCTTCCCAACCCCCATCCCCTCCAAACTTATCCCAATATTTTGTGGATCTGCAGTCATTGTGATTACTTCTATCCAAAACTGGATCTTAGTTAGTCCATTAGTCCATGATCATCTTGTCAGAGAGGCTTCAAACTGAGAGTTGCACAACAGTCTAGCACATGAGAATCACAGTTTCTTAAACACAACCGGCAGGCCTCTCTGTCCTCATGATGGTCCTGTTCTTCAATTCATAAAGCATTCAGCTCAACACAAGACTGTGTTTCGCCACCTGGCATCTTCAGGAGCTGTATTTGCAAGGCTCACCAACATCACAACTTCAAGTACAATACAAAATAATTCACATACAATCCCTTTCATTCATACTAAAACCTCACCAAAATCATTAAAAATCTTTCACCTACCAGTAAACTAAGCATGACTTGAGCAGCGACCCAGGGTTTGGTACAAGCCGGGATCAGCTGACAAGCAGGAAGCACTCCATCTACCAGGAAATCAAACTGCATGACCTGAATATGGTTGTATTCAACAAAAAAGTGGACTGGAAGTTGTTATAATTGGAACAGGAGTTGTTTGTACAGGGATATAAGATTCATGGAGAGGAAGTGAGATCATGCAGTTTGATTTCCTGGTAGACGGTGTGCTTCTTGCTTGTCAGCTGATCCCGGATTGTGCCAAACCCTGGGTAACTGCTCGAGTTACGCTTAGTTTACTGGTAGGTGAAAGGTTTTTTAATGATTTTGGTGAGGTTTTAGTATGAATAAAAGGGGATGTATGTGAATTATTTTGTATTGTAGGTGAAGTTGTGATGTTGGTAAGCCTTGCAAATACAGCTCCTGAAGACGCCAGGTGGCGAAACAGTCTTGTGTTGAGCTGAATGCTTTATGAATTGAAGAACAGGACCATCATGAGGACAGAGAGGCCTACCTTGTGTTTAAGAAACTGTGATTTTCATGTGGTAGATCAGTGGTTCCCAACCCTGTCCTGAAGGTCCACCAGATAGTCAAATATGCATGGGGCAGACTGCTTGCCTGAAACCTCCATTAGATGCAAATTTCTCTCATGCATATTCATTAGGGCTATCCCAAAAACCTGACTGGCTGGTGATCCTCCAGGACAGGGTTGGGAACCACTGAGATAGACTGTTGTGCAACTCTCAGTTTGAAACCTCTCTGACATGATGATCATGGACTAATGAACTAACTAAGATCCAGTTTTAGATAGAAGTAATCACAATGACTGTAGTATAATAATAATAATAATAAATGTATTCTTTTATACCGCCATTACCAAGAGTTCTAGGCAGTTTACACCATAAGAAACTGAACAATCAGCGAAATACATTCATACTATGAAAATAAAATCTTACAAAAAGTTAAAAATATGATTACAAATACCCAACTAATTAATAAATTTGTCAAACAGAGAAGACTTGACTTTCAAAAAGAACAGTAAGACATGGCTTGATGAATACATTCACCAAGCCAGAATTGTAGTTTACCTGCCTGAAACGCTAAGGTCCTATCAAAGAAGGTCTTATATCTGACACCATTTGGCTTAGGATAGGCAAATAAGTAAGAATCTCTTGTATTCCTTGATGGTCTATATAACTCGAAATGAGGAGACAGAGAAATCGGAGACTCTCCCGATATCAACTTAAAACAAATGCAAGAAAATTTAAATAGTACTCTTGCTTCTAGCGCTAACCAATGCAATAAACGATAATATGGGCTAATGTGGTCATTCTTCTTCACACCAAAAATCAGTCGCACCGCGGTGTTCTGAATTATTCTCGATTGTCTTAAAATTTATGTATGTGAAAGTTGGGAAATGAGTGTGAATGATGGGGATTAGGTTCACTGACTAAATTATTCTGATATTTATTAATAAATTAAGCATTGGTAAGTTGTAAAAGTACTGTAATGAAATGAACTGTGGGAGATAAGATTAAAATTGTACTGATTAAGATAATACTTGTCTGTGTTAAATATTTAATAGCTGGTTTTAAGAATTTGAGTTATCCAATATGTAGCTATTTAATTAACTGAAAAAAACCCCCAAGCTTAGAGCTCCTTTTACTAAAGTGCACTAGTGTTTTTAGCGCACGCTAACCACACGCTAAATGAAAAATACTAACACAAGCTCTATGGAGGCATTAGCGTTTAGCGCATGCGGTATTGTAGCACGTGCTAAAACGCTTAGAATGCCTTTGTAAAAGGAGCCCTTAGGCTTTAGGTTAATGAATATACATAAGGCAAATTTACATGCCTGTCACCTCTATTATATTCAAATCTGCCTCATGCATATTAATTAGGGCTATCTTGAAAACCCGACTGACTGGGGGTCCCCCCCAGAACAGGTTTAAGAAACATTGCCATAGACATTTTCTCTGCTTTACAAATCTATCAAGCTAATATTAAAATGGGAAGTGTATGCTCACCAGCAACCAGTAAACTTATAATTCCACTTTGCTTAGATTTTCAGGACTGAGCTGAAGCAGAGGTGAACCGTTGGGAGGTTTTGCCATTATTGCAGGTAGAAGAAAGGCCCCATGAAGCTCCGCAGGCTTTATGCTTTCTACAGCTGCCCCCTCATCCCATCCCCGCGAATTACAGCAATTCCTTACACACAAATTTAATGGGATCTGGATGAAGCTTTTCAGGTAGGCAATTTTCTTACAGTTGCTCCTACGTGACTGGGGGATGGGACTAATAATCTGCTTTAACATGTTTTTCTTGTGGCTCAGGTCCAGCAGTCCCCTCCTCTCAGGGAAGTCCTTTCCAGGCTTTTTGATTTTCCCCAGAGTTCTAAACCTGCTCTGGATTTCCCCAAAGTTTACCCATTTGGAGAGCTGAAGCAGGATGACAGTGTCACTGTCATAGTGTGTGTGTACACTATTACGTTTGTGGGTGTTTGTACATATGGTCATGTATGTGTATTAGTGCATGTGGTTTGTATGTGTATGCATGAATGGACATGTTTGTATGCATGTGTATAATTATACTCAAATCTGCGTGATTTTCTCAGGGTAGAGCTATAGTGGGATTCTGGAGAAGCTCAGAATCTCTAATGCTCATTTCCATAAAATCTACTAAGCAAGACACAGCCAGCCATGTTCTTGGCAGTGGAAAAGGAAAGGCCATGATTGGAGGAGCACCAGGTTGAGCCTTGCCACTTTTCTGTAATTTCATGTGAGCTGCAGTTCTCCCCCAAGTGACAGCAGTAACCGTGCTTGTTTAGATTTTATTGCCAGTATGCATCTGTGCACTAGAAGTGAAATCTTAGAAAGTGCCACAGGTTGCTGCTATGTGGGGAAGGAGAGCAACTCGCATGATCCTATCACATTGGAGAGGGAAGAAGTTGGACTACAGTGGGGGAAGGCAGAGAGGGGAGATGCTGGACTGTTGGAGAGGAGGGGACGTGATTCTGAACCCTTGTGGAGGGCGGGAGCTTGGCATGGAGATGAATGTAAGGAGGGAAATAAATTCAGAAAGATGGAAAAAAGAGTAGTCCGAGATCAGTTAAGGATAAAATACTGAAGAAAGGGGATGGAGAAAATTTGTAAGCTGCCCACAATGGTAGATGGTATGGGGTAAAAGTTTTCAATTAAATCAATCAATCAAATGATTGACAGGATAAAATTAGTCAATGAAATTTACCCTGAGATAACTGAATAAAATGGTCAATAAAGTACCAATAAAATACATAAGCAACAGCATCTGCTTAATGAAACATGTTCTTGAATAACATTTTTAAATAAACTCCATAGATATGCATTATTGTCACAGACTCAAGCAACACTTCCTGGTGAATCTCTCACATTATCACTATAACAACATTGTGAATGGTTTCTGCCTCTCAGGATCTGTCAGCAGTAATATTCTGTCCAGAACTCTGCTCTTACATCTCAGGCTGGCTAGGCTGGAGATTGGTGGGGTTGCAGCATCTCCAGCCCCCGAAGAATCATGTTTTTCCTTTAGTAGAGAAAAGTATAGGAGAACAAACATTACTTATTAGAGATCTGGAAGGAAACGTAGTGCCTGCAACTTTTGACCTGGCTTTAGGAAAGATGTAAACAGAGATGGATTGGTGGATTGAGGGGGTAGCAAGGCAAATGCTTTGGACATTAGAAGCACAAGGAGCCCCACCCCCACCTTGCTAAATTGCAATGAAGCAGAACTGCAGGGCTCCTACAGTAGTACTAGCTGATACAAATCCTTAGTTTCTGCCTGTGCCCCTACTATATCTAACATTGGCCCAGGGGGATGAGAGATTTCTATAAAAAAGATAAATTCACAGTTTTGAATGACTGCATCAAAATGACCCCATTCCTTATTCATCCAACTTAGGGCTCGTTTCACTAAGGTGCGCTAGCGTTTTTAGTGCATGCAAACAATGCGCTAAATGAAAAATATTAACGCAAGCTCTATGGAGGCATTAGCGTTTAGCACGTGCGGTATTGTAGCGCGTGCTAAAACTGCTAGCACACCTTAGTAAAAGGAGCCCTTAGTTAAACTTCTTGGTAGTTCTCAGTTATTATGGGGAATTCAGGAAACGCCTAAAAACATATCCGTTCCTGAAATATCTAGGCAGCTGACTCGTACAACCCTTTCTCCTCAATAACTGATCCCTTGAGCTGTTATTCACTAGCTTCCACCCTGTTAAGTTCAATCTATTTGTACCTTCTTTTAATCTTTGTAAACCGCATAGAACTTCACGGTCCTGCGGTATATAAACTGTTTTTATTATTATTATTATCTCTGGGTAGCCAAACTTTGGCAGCTGCAGGTGATAAGAATCATACTTGCACACGCAAGCCTATCTTTCTTCTCTTGGGAAAAAGAGGCTAAAATGTGAATTGAAAAGTCAAGAGGGAGAGAAAATATAATTTTCACACAAAAAAATGACTTTGTTGTTTTTCTTAGCTTTTCCCACAACCTCTTTCTTAAGTTTGCTCTTCCACAGACCATGAAGTCTTGTGGTCTTTTGATCTCCACTGAATTTATGGATGATCTCATTTTAACATCGCCTAGTTCTAGCATTCTCATGATAAACTAGTCATAACGCAATACCACTTTCTACTGAAGTGTGTGACACACCCACACCCATTAATGACTATGGACTTTATATTTTAATTAAATTCATTGCCATTACAGTAACCACTGAAGAAAACATGACAGCAGCTATTAAATGGGTGATGTGCAAGGAAACTGAAAAGAGAGATTAAGTCACGGTTATGAGTTAATTTTCCAAACTTTCTTTGGGAATTTGAAGGTTTGCTCCAGAGATTTGCCAAGGAAGCAATCCAGGTTCAACCAACTGTATGTATTTGTTCTGTTATTCATCTTTTGTGAGATGTGAATCAGACAGTTATTATGTCAGAAATTAAAGACAAGTTAAATTAGAAAACACAGAATTTTTTTTTTTTTAAATGTAGTAAAGTAAGTTAAATATGGCTATACCAGATGGCAGTTGTCGGATGTACTGAGTTAGTCTAAATTCTGACCCCTCTATTATAAAGGGTGGAGGAGAATTCTCCTGTTCTGTTCCATCCTGCGGCAGTCAGGGCCTGTTCTGCCAGGCAGGGCTGAGTTCAGCAGCACAATTTTCACACTGGCAGCTGTCATGGGTCATATGTTCCCTGACACATCCCTTTCTTCTTAGCAATAGCTTTTCCTGTCCTTTTCTAACCACTGAGAAATTGGGGGGAAAAAAACAGAACTCCATGTTTCTCAATAAAGCAATATTATTAACCATATTTAATAGATCAGGGGTTTTTAACTATATGTTTCTGAGTACTCCTGGTTTTCACATTACGCTTAATTAATGGGCACAAAACAGATTTGCACACACCTCCTCCACTGTACACAAATCTATTTCCTGCTCATTCACTGTGAATAATTTGCAAACCAGATTGACTAGAGGGTACTTAGGATAGGATTAAAACCCTTGTGTAGACCGGGGTTTTAATATATCTTGGGAAGGTGCCATCGGCATCACCTCCTCAATCAAACCAATTTAGTGTGCACTAAGTGCTAAGTCGCCCATAGAATATAATGGATGTTTTAGCATTTAGCACGCACTAAATCGGTTAGCACACCTTAATAAAAGCTGCATTAGGCTTTTATATCGCTGGCCGCTGTGGTATTAGCTCTGATGAGCATAGAATTTCTATGAGCATCGGAGCTAATACTGCTGCTGCCAGCAATAAAAGCCTAACGCGGGTTCGTATAAAGGTGGGGGGGGGGGTTAATCCATAAAGGTAACAATATAAATCTAAAAGTATTTTTTGCTGAACATCAGGTATCTATGGTAATAGCTCCTAAGTCGTGTTGGCGCCTGAGTGGCCCTTTGCACCCTCACTCGACTACCTTCCAGGATTTGATTCGACAAGAAGTGAGTCATCTTGAAAGTCAGCCTGCTTCTACCACTCCTTCATTTAATTTAACCTTAGATCGACAGACAGCATTGAGAACCTTAGGTCAAGATTCGAATTTGGTTGTTACTTGTGCTGATAAAAGTGGAGCAATAGTTCTACAGCATAAGAACCGGAATCGTCGGATAGATGATGGTCAATTCTATCAACTATTACGAAGATCCAGAGAATGAACTGAAATAAATCATCTCCAAATTAGTGTCAGAAGCGTACAAAGCAAAATATATTGCATCTAAAGAAGCGGCATTTCTATGAAGTTCCAGGTAACTCTGAGAATCTACTTTTTACCAAAAATTCATGAGTTTGGTGAACCCTCCTGGTCGCCTGATAGTATCTATGAAATATTCGGTGTTGGAACCATTATTAAAATTTCTGGATGTTTTTTTTTGTAAAAGGAAGTACTGAAGATTAAATCCAGGGTATTAGATACTACTCAGATGCTGTCTGAGATTTAAAAAAAAAATTTGGAACCCCATTGGTTGCTGGTCATATTAGAAGCCACAACACTATGTACAATGATTCCTGTGGATAGAGCTCTGGAGATGCTGTCAGAAATTTTTGAGGCTCAAACAGTTTGCCCTCGAATACCAGCATCCTTTTTGATGAAGTTAACTATGCTGGTTCTCACCAGGAGCTATTTTTGATTACTGGTACTTGCATTTGTTTTATTATGTATGTTTTTATTTGTTTAATGTCTGTTTAGGTTTTCTTTGCTTATGTTTTTATTTTATTTGAGCCTTATTATGATGGTATATTTAGTGAATGTATACCACTCTGATAACTGCTGAAGTGGGGTATATTAAATATTTTAAATAAACTATTAATTCTGACTCCCCGTCCCCCTCCCATCCCAACCAGCTAAAGTATGCTCAGTGAATTTCTACTTATTTATAAATGTTAGTCAGAGGAACAATTCCACATATCAGAAAAGCAAATAAGGCTTGTATGATTCAGTATAGGAACCCGCCCGAAAACCCACATTTGTTGTTATCCCTGATATGCAGTGCCTTACAAATACTTTTAAATAAAGGATCTGATTATTTTGTACCCATGCATATCTAGCTGCCAGATTTGGATGAATCAAACCCACAATAAATGCCAAAATCCTCTAAGCTGGGTGCTTGAATGGGGCTCTTTGTATTACTAAAAATGACTGATTCAGAAGATTTGGTTGAGTCTGGAACTAAATATGCATTTACAGGTGGACATGGTTTTCAACCACTTAATATTCTTGCATGTGGAATGTAGGTCGCCTCTGTTCGTGCATGCTCAGTGCAGGGGAAAGAATTACAAAAGAATATTGAGATGATTATTCACACATAAAAGGTTAGCCTGCTGAGTTCACATATGTGACAGTCTCTGAGAAAAGGTGATTAAAGTCTCAGATCCAAAATGTTGAGACTGGCCAATTTTCATGTCCTGCATCCTTAAGCAGTCTGAAAAAGTTACTCTATACTGAACTTCTGTAATTTTTTTTTTTTCATATAAAAGGATGGGGTTTGGACTGCTATATTATAGATTGTTTGCTCTAATACACTGCTCTTCAACCTTTTGATACCTATGAACCGGCAGAAATAAAATAATTATTTTGTGGACCGGCACCAGTCCGTGGACTGGCAGTTGAAAAACACTAGGCTAAGTCTTGGGCCAGACCTCGCCCATCTCTACCCAATCGCTGCCCCAGACCCCACCCCCATAATAGTACTAATTGTAACACCATTTTTTCCATTCATTTTTCATATATACACACACACAATAACAACACATAATAGTTAACCACAAAATTAAAACACACAAAGCACACTGTATGCTTTTCAACATTCATTCCTTCCAGAAAACAGATAACCCCATGCAAATGCAGGACCAAAAACTAAAAGAACTAATATATACAAACAAACCCTAAGTTGCAAGACTCTGCATGCAGCACAACCCCAGAGAAAAAGAAACAAATGCATTTCTTCCTGAACAGACAGCAGATGTAAATCAATCACTAAATTCAAAACTAAAATCATTCCCCCTACCTTTGTTATCTCCCTCTCTCCATGTTGTGCCTTAACTTCTGACTTGCTCCCACCCGGCCATTTTATGCCGCCCCCGGTGTTGTCTTCGGGCCAGCTCCCTCTTCCTCAGTGCTGCAGTGCACAAAGACAAAGGCAATGGCTCCTCGCGCGTCCCACACCTCATTCGGAAGCCTGCTCTCTGATTTACGACATCAGAAAGAAGGCTTCCGGTTCAGGCGCGGGAAGCGCATAGGAGCCGCTGGCCGTGTCTTTGTGCACTGCAGCACTGAGGAAGAGGGAGCCGGCCCAAAGACAATCGCGTCGATCACACCGTGGACCGGTAGCTGAAGAACACTATCTCGGCCCTGCGGATTGACAGGAAATTTCTGCGGACCGGCACCGGCGGTTGAAGAACACTGCTCTAATAGAATTAATTAAAACCACCTTTTCTTAGAGATGGTCGCATACTGCAGGCCTAAATCTAGCTGGCTAAGCTTTGAAGATGCAGATGCGCCCTGGGGTTGAACCAGCTTCTGCCGACCATATAGTGAGGGACCATCCCTTACACTGTCCCTTAGAGATTTTTGTTGTAGCCTTCCCCTGCTTTGTAAGAGTGAAATAGTTTTATTTTGAAATGCTCAGGCAGCTGCTTCAAGAAGCCAGTTGTTATTAAAAGTAGAAAGAACACACAGACTGGGCAAGTTACTTAATCCTCCACTGCCCCAGGTACATTAGATACAGTGGCGTAGTAAGGGGGGGTGAACTGCACTGGGCATCGTCTTGGTAGGGGCGCCAGCATCTCTTCTCCTGTTCACCCCGCTCCTCCCCACTCCTCCCTAGCCATGCACACGCCTTCACTTTCCCCCTCCCCTCCCCACACCGTACCTCTGGCTCTTTGCAGTGCAAACAGCAGCTCGCACCAGCCTTGGTGCTCTCCTCTGACGTTAGAACTCCAGATGGGAGTTATGTGGAAAAAGATTCAGATAAAGCTAAACTGCTAAATGATTACTTCTGCTCTGTCTTTACCTGTGAGGCACCAGGGAACGGGCCTCAGTTGGAAACAAGACAATGCATGGAAGATCCATTTCAGAATTTTGAGTTCACAACTGCTGATGTTTACAGAGAACTGTCAAGACTCAAGGTGAACAAGGCCATGGGGCCGGACAATTTACACCCACGAGTGCTCAAAGAGCTATGCGATGTTCTAGCGAAACCGTTAGCCATGCTCTTTAATCTCTCCCTAAGTACGGGGAGAGTCCCCCTGGACTGGAAAACAGCTAACGTCGTTCCTCTGCACAAAAAGGGATGCAGAGCAGAGACTGCGAACTACCGACCAGTGAGTCTCACATCAATTGTGTGTAAACTCATGGAAACTCTACTTAAAGGAAAATTAGACACGATTTTGGATGAGGGAGACCTAAGGGATCCCCGTCAACATGGATTCACTAGGGGTAGGTCTTGCCAATCCAATCTTATCAGCTTCTTCGATTGGGTGACGGGAAAGCTGGACCTGGGAGTGTCTCTGGACATAGTGTACTTGGATTTCAGCAAAGCGTTTGACAGTGTCCCGCACCGCAGACTATTAAACAAGATGAAGTCGATGGGTCTTGGCGAGAAACTAACTGCATGGGTCAATGATTGGCTGAGTGGAAGACTTCAGAGAGTGGTGGTCAACGGCACCCTCTCTGAGACATCGGAGGTAACTAGCGGAGTGCCGCAGGGCTCGGTCCTGGGACCATCTCTTTTCAACATATTCATAAGAGACTTGACCCAAGGGCTTCGGGGTAAAGTAACACTGTTCGCCGACGACGCCAAACTGTGTAATATAGTAAGTGAAAACAATCTTAAGGATAGTATGACGCAGGATCTGATCACGTTGGAAAACTGGTCCTCGACATGGCAGCTGGGCTTCAACGCTAAGAAATGTAAGGTCATGCATCTCGGCAGCGGAAATCCATGCAAAACTTACACCTTGAATGGAGAAACACTAGCTAAGACTTCAGAAGAACGGGACTTGGGTGTGATCGTCAGTTCAGACATGAAGGCTGCCAAACAAGTGGAGCAGGCCTCATCCAAGGCAAGGCAAATGTTGGGATGTATCAATAGAGGCTTTATCAGCCGTCAACCTGAAGTCATAATGCCGCTCTACAGAACCATGGTGAGACCTCACCTGGAATACTGTGTGCAATTTTGGAGACCACACTACCAAAAAGACGTGCTTCGAGCTGAGTCGGTCCAGCGAATGGCCACTAGAATGGTCTCCGGACTCAGGAGTCTCCCATACGAGGAAAGACTGAACAAACTGCAGCTCTACACTCTTGAGGAGCGTAGAGAAAGGGGAGACATGATTGAGACGTTTAAGTACATCACAGGTCGTGTCGAGGCGGAAAGCGATATTTTCTGCCCCAAGGGATCCTCGATCACAAGGGGACACCCGTTCAAACTCAGAGGAGGGAAATTTAATGGTGACACCAGGAAGTATTTCTTTACAGAAAGGGTAGTAGATCACTGGAACAAACTTCCGGTGCAAGTGGTCGAAGCCACCAGTGTACTCGACTTTAAAAATAAATGGGACATCCACGTAGGATCCCTACGGGGGTCGAGCTAAGGAACTGGGTCATTAGTACTCGGACTCGATGGGGTGGGACAGAAGAGTGGGCAGACTTGGTGGGCTGTAGCCCTTTTCTGCCGTCATCTTTCTATGTTTCTATGTTTCTATTTTCGGGTCCCGCAACTAGAAAGTGATGTCAGAGGGAGAGCCGATGTCGGCAGCAAGTTGGAGATGCTGTTCGCACCAGGAAGCTAAACAGGTACGGGGGAAAGTAAGGGGCCCGTGATTAGAGAGGTTATGAGCCCAGTATGTACCTGTATGTAAACCGCATTGATTGTGGTTGTACGAGATGTCAAACCATGGAAACAGGAGGGGAAGCTACCCCTGGTATAGCTACAAAAAGGTTGTATACAAGTCACTTCCCTAACCTGAGAGATTAAAAGAATCTGAGAATTTGTTCATCTGTGGATTAACTGAAAGCCTAATTGATTCATTATACTTTTCTGGCCTTATTAATAACTTTAAAAAAAAGAGTAGTAATGAATCAACTGGAAAGGTGTCCAAAATTTTGCATATGCCAAACTCATATTTTTAATATTTTCAATTTGTTAAAATCAGCAAGTAAGTAGTAATTTTTGCATTAACTGAAGAGAAATGCCTTTTGCAATTTGAACCACATAGAGTTGTACCAGCTTCTGTTCACTAAGGGAATTCCTAAGTTTACCCCCCATTCCTGGGGGGGAGGGATTTAGAGCAGTCCTATTTGTTCTAATTTCCCCAGTATTAATGCACTGTTGATCCAGGGCAGTGATTCCAAAACATGCAAATCTAGCTCATGAATATTCATTGTGGATATCCTGTAAACCTGACTGGGGTTTCCCAGGACAGGTTTAGAAACTACTGTTCTAGGGCTATGGAGGGGCATTTTCGATAGGATGTCTAAGTCCATTTGGGTGGAGAAAATATTCATTTTTGAACCCGCAAGACGTCTATCTTTTTTTTTTTCCTTTTAAAAACCAGTTCTAGCTAGATGTTTTGTCCAGCCACCAGTAGACATCTAATTTCTTTTGCCATTATCAAAAAAAAGCCCAAATCAAAAATGTCCAAAACAATCCATTTGCATATAGGAGGGGCCAGCATTTTTAATGGATTGGCCACACAGCCATGCAAGCAGAGCAGTGAAGCACCCTAAGGGGCACTGCTGTGAACTTCTTATTAAGGTTACCAGGTACACAGCTCACAATAACCCCCGTAGATTAATCTAATCCAGAGGTTCTCAACATGCGGTATGTGTACCTCAGAGGGTAAGTGTACCATTGTCAGGGGGTAAATGATGCTGTAAATCTCCCACCCTCCTTCTTAGTTTTCATTGTAAGTTTGCATTTTATCCACATATTTTCATATTTTTGAATTTGATGTTTATGTTGACACAGTTATTTTACCTCATCACGAGTTGTTAATAATTATCAGGTCAGTACCTATATGTAATACTATATTGCCAATCATTTTATTATATCATTATTTAACTCACTGGTGGATTACACATGGCTTCTTAACTTAATTAGACACTCAACTCGTCATACCTTTACATTTTCATCCATTCATTCATTAATTCATTCACTACTATATGCACATCAAATACTTCTCTATTTTCATTCATTCATCCATTTCCATTCTTTTCATTCTTCTCTCTCTCCTCTCCCATGGTCTGGCATCTCTCTCTCCTTCCCCTCCCTCCTCCCAGTGGTCTGACATCTTTCTCCTTCCTTTCTCCTCTTCCCACAGTCTGGCATCTCTCCTCTCCTTCCTGCAATCTGGTATCTCTCTTTCCCCTCCTTCCCTTCCATTCCCTAGTCTGACATCTCTCTCCTTCCTTCCCTCCTCCTAGTGGTCCAACATCTCTCTGTCCGGAATTTTCACTCTGTCTCTGTTGTACTTCACTGGACTCACTAGCTCCACCTTGTTAATACCCAAGCATGTAGAGCCACCCAATACACGTGAAGTAGAGGCACCTGTAGCAATAGGCTTAAACATATTGTTCTGCTCAAAAGTAAGTAGAAAGTACCATTAATCGCCAACATTGGCTTCAAAGGAGCTCAAAAACTACTTCCTAATAAATTAAAATATATATACAAATTCTTCCCATCCAAGAGTCAACTTGGAGAAGCATAAAACAGATTGGAAACAGTAGACAGGTGCAGGAAGGACTGGGTGGGAGTCTAGAATGTCTCACCTATCTACTGGAAAAGAGCTTACCAGGGTAAGTACATAATCTCTTTTTCCAGTGCAATAGGTGAGACATCCTAGACAGTAGGGACGTACAAAAGCAGTCCCCCAAAAAACTAGGGTGGGCTTGCTGCACCAATCCTTATGACCAAGGACCCAATGGCGGAGTCCTATCTTGCCGCCACGTCCACTCTGTAGAACTTGGCAAATGTGTGAAGAGAAGACCATGTCGCCGCTCTGCAAATCTCCTCAGGAAAGACAGATCTAGCTTCCACCCATAAAGAAGTCACACCCATGGTAGAATGTGCCTTGATGGAAACAGAAGACTGCTTCTGTGAAAGAATGTAGGCTGACAAAATGGCCTTACAGATTCATCTAGAAATTGAGGCCTTGGAAGTGGGAGCACCACACTTAACTGAATGAATCAGCACAAACAAATGGTCAAAGAGATGAAAATCATGGGTGACTTCCTAAGAACACAGAAGAACTCTGTGCACATCCAGTTTCTTCAATAGGCAGTCCTGTCGGTTGAAAGGCAAGCAAACACACTTCCTGACTGACATGGGAAGCAGAAACCACCATCCAAAGGGAAACCCTCCAGGTCCAAAATACAGAGGAAAGGGTGCCTGTAAGACAAAGCCTGCAATGTCAACACATGACACCCCAAAGCAATGGCAATCAGAAAAATGATCGGACATGAATAGCCCCCTTCAATAATCCAGCGACATTAGGATAAGATGCCAAGGAAGACCGACACTCCCAGAATCTAAAATAGGAGAGCCCAGACACTTGGACCCTAAGAGAAGCCACAGTGAGACCTTAATCTGACCCAGCCTGAAGAAAGGTGAGAATTAGTGAATTCAGAGCTGAATAAGGGTACACCTGGTCCTGGGTACACCAATGCTGGAAGGCCTTCCACACCTTAGCGTAAGCTGACACCTTGGATGACTTCTTAGACTTCAGAAGAGTATCAACACCCAGGCTAGAATATCCTTTAGGATACAAGACTGCGCACTCAATAGCCATTCCATAAGAGCAAAGTGACCTGGATCTTTCATGGATACCGGATCTTGCGAGAGAAGGCTGCGACCTCTGCAAAATGCATCAGGTCTGTGTACCAGGGTCTGTGAGGCCACTCTGGAGCCACCAGAATGACACAGATTAGATGAGCCATGAATCTCTGAATGACCCAGCCAATCATTGGCCAAGGAGGAAAAACAAACATGAGAATCTCCTGAGGCCACAGCTGCACAAGAACGTCAAGTCCCTCGCTTACTGGCTTGGATCTTCGACTGAAGAAGCGATCCATTTTCTTGTTTCTTGCCGTGGCCATGAGATTGAAGTGAGGCCATTCTCAGTGCGCCACTATTGTTTGGAACACCTCTGGGGACAGGACCCACTCACCCAAATCCAGAGTCTGCCTGCTGAGGAAATCAGCCTGAACAGTGTCTACTCCTGCCACATGAGCTGCTGGCAGTACTGGGAGATGACACTCCACCCAAAGAAAAAGAAGGCAGGCTTCCTGAGCCAGAGGAGTGCTCTTGGACCCTCCCTGGCGATGGATGTAGGCTACTGCCATCGCATTGTCGGAGAAGACCCTGACCGCTTGGCCCTCCAGAGTTTTCTGCAATCTCAGAGCTAGCTCTGAGCTCTAACAGGTTGAGGGACCACTTTTATTAAGAGGGCATCCATCCAACTCCCCTGAAAAGGAGAGCAATTGCAATGGGCTCCCCAGCCCCAAAGACCAACATCGGACAGTACCACAATCCATAAAGCAATGTATAGCAGTACGCCCCCGCGGAGCAATTGTAGGAGAAATCCCCAGTCCATTCTTGCTCAGCCTCCAGAGTCCAAGGTAGATAGGATTGCAAGGCATCCCTGTGCCAATTCCAGCGAGAGAGCAAAGCATGCAGAAGAGGACCCCTGTGCACCCTCTCCCAAGGAACCACATATAGTGGGGCAATCATGGATCCTAGAAATTGAAGATAAACTCATGCTGATAGAGTCTGCTACTCTAGAAGGGAAGAAACCTGGACCCATAGGTTCTGTCAGCGGGCTACTGGTAGATCAGTGGTCTCAAACTCGCGGCCCGGGGCACCACATGCGGCCCGCCAGGTACTATTTTGAGGCCCTCAGTATGTTTACAAATATCTCTTACAAAGACCTAAATCATTCACTCAAGAACTTCAACATACTAACCGCTTAATATCTACTCAGTGGCATAGTAAGAAAGGATCAGGGGGGACGGTCCAACTCAGGTGCCGTCTTGGTGAGGACGCAGGCACCAGTCCTCCTCTCCATCCCCCTGCTCCTTTCCTGCCCCCCCCTCACTGCCAAACGTGCCCCCCCCCTGCCAAACGCTGTCACACCAGCATTGGCTCTTCTTCTGATGTCACTTCCTGGATCCATGCCTAGGAAGTGACGTCAGAGGAAGAGCCGATGCTGGCACAACAGCAGGTTGGGGGTTGCTGCTCACGCCAGGAACATTACGGGGGAAGGGACACGGTGCACGTGTGGCAGGAGGGGAAGGAACGTGTGGAGATAGGGGGGTTGAGAAGAGGGCAGGGAGGGGTGCCACCGCCCTGGGAACCTCTCACCTTCACTATGCCACTGAACCTACTGTACAATAAATAATAAAAGAAACAACGTGAAATCAGAGATCAATTGTTTATTTCAGTAGGATTTAGCACAGTTGAGCCCCAGTTTATTAAAATCACTATTTATTGAAATACAAACAATGTATCCAGGACACTATTCAAGGCAAAATCAAATACAAATATATCGGTACAGCCAGGGACAATGTTAGATATGCTGGGGCCCAGGGCAAAATTAAGGAGCAGCCCCCAATTCCTTTCCTCTCTGCACCTCCCCAAATTTCCCCACCCACCAAATATCCTCCCATTTAGCATCTTTCCCTTCCATCTTCCCCTCCACCACATGTCCTCCCTTCCAGCATCCCTCCCTTTATTTAAAAATCAGCTGCTTCAGGAGGCCCCCGTGGGCTGGGATGCCTTTTCCTTCTCCCCACCCTGTTCCAAAGTCCCCTCACCTTTTAAAATGGAAAAAGGGGTCACCAGGCAGCAGCAATTCTCCAGCACTGCTTTTGGTTTCCCCAGTGCTGTTCCTCCTGCCGCAGTCTGCTCCAATCTGATGCAAATTCCTATTTCCACTTGGGTGGACTGCAGCAGAAAACACCGGCAAAGCCGCAAGCAGTGCTAGAGAATCGCTGCCGTATTGGCAACCCCTTTGAATTTTAAAAGGTATGGGGGGGATTTGGAACAGGGTGGGGAGAAAGGAAGGACATCTGAGCCCACGGGGGCCCCCTGGAGCTATGGGGCTTAGGGCCAGTGGCGTAGTGGGGGTAGGAGGTGCCCAGGGCGGTGGCACCCCCCTGCGCCCTCTTCTCCATGCCCCCGCTCCTTCCACGTCCCTCCTGCTCCTTCCCACCCCCACTCCACACTCACGCTCACAGTTCCCCCCCATACCTCTAAATCTTTGCCAGTGTGATTGGCTTTTCTGCCGCATGCTCCTCGTGCCAGTGTTGGATTTCCCTCTGACATCACTTCCTGGTCCCGTGACCCAGAAGTGATTCAGAGGGGAACCAGGCATGAGCAACAGGCAGGAGAAGTTGCTCGCACTAGCGAAGATCTACAGAGGTACGGAGTGGGGGAAGGGATGGCACGAGCATGGTGTGGAGTGGCAGAGCAGGGCAGAGATGTGCCAGCACCCCCATCGACATGGCACCCGGGGCAGTCCGCCCCTCCCCCGGCCTCACCCCTCTAACTATGCTACTGCTCAGGGCAACTACCCTGTTTCCCCACCCCCCCCCCATTAACGTCGGCCCAGGTTCAGCCCTAATATGCACACATTAAAATATTCAAATAACAGATCGTATATTATGCCAGCCAATACTGTTTGTACAATAAGACATCTTAATACAGTATAATCTCATTTTAACGGACTAGCTCATAACGGAACCTCGTCTATAGAGGACGAGGTCTGCTGGTCCCGGCCATGTACCTTTATAAACATGCAGAAAATCATTGCATATAATGGAATTTTGCAAATAATGGATAATCAATTTGGTCCCTAGAGCTACTTTTAGCTGTAGTTTTGTATGGCTATAACAGACATGCAGGCTCTTCCTACAAGGCGCATGGCATGCTGATGATACAGTATCAAAATGCAGCCCAGAAGAAAATGACAGATTATTTTTCTTTCCAAGACAGTGCGACATAATGCTTTAGAACACAGTTCTTCAACCGCCGGTCCGTGGACCGGTGTCGGTCCGCAGAAAATTTCTGCCGGTCCGCACAGGGCCGGCGAGATCCAGTCGGCAGTTAAATTTCCTGCCGACTGCGGTTCCTTCCGACTAATGTTCCTCCCAGCCTCAGGCAATCAAGACAGGCTGCCAACGTCAGGGCTTTCCCTCTCTGAGTCTCACCTGTTAGGAAACAGGAAGTTGAAACAAAATAGGCGGAACTCAGAGAGTGAAGGTCCTGATGTCGGCAGCCTGTCTTGATCGCTGCCCCTGCCGAGTTGCTGAAGAGGGCCGCGGGGAAGTCACGAGTAGAATGGAGAGAGCTGCAGGTACAGGTGCAGGTGGAGGGAGATGGTCAGCGTGTGCGAGCAAGATCCTGGGGAGCCTTCACAGTAGCTGTCTCCCCTCCCACCAGCTCTCCTACTTGCCAGGGCAGTGATTTACCAGCAACTTCCTGTAGGCAAGTACTGAGAGCTGCTGGAAGGGGAGGAAGCCACTGTAGGAGGCTGGGAAGCTGCTGGATAAAGGGAGAGCTGTTACTGGACTTGGAGAGAATTAGAAGGAGAGATACTGCTGGGAGGGGAGGAGGGAAAGGGATGGGAAGAGAGTTAATGTTGGATAGAGGGAGGAGGGAAGGGAGAAGGAGAGATGCTGCTGGAAGGGGAGGAGGGAAAGGGATGGGAAGAGAGTTAATGTTGGATAGAGGGAAGGGAGAAGAAGGAAAGATGCTGCTGAGAGTGGAGGAGGGAAAGGGATGGGAAGAGAGTTAATGTTGGATAGAGGGAGGAGGGAAGGGAGAAGGAAAAAAAAGGAAGGAGGGAAGGGAGAAAGAAAAAACGAAGGAAACAGCTGGCAGAGAGATTACAGGAGGGGAAGGAGGTCAGGGTGGAATGGAGAGATCAGATGAGGGAAAGGGGAGAGAGAGGAATGAGAAAGTAGAGAGACATTGATGCTGGAAAGGGGGTCAGCAGATAAATGAGAGAGGGATAAAGATGCTAGATCTGGTGTAGGAGAGATAAAAATGAAGAAGGCAGTGAAGCTGGAATGAATGATGTAAAAAGGAGAGAGGATGAACAGGCTGGATGGACAGGGAAGAGGGGCATAGAAAGAAGTCAGATACATATGGAAGGGGGAGAGGGCAGACATTGGATGGAACGGGCAGATGCTGGAAGGAAAAGAGTGAAAAGAAGATGAAAGCAGAAACCAGAGACAACAAAAGGTAGAAAAAAATAATTGTATTTCTATTTTGTCATTAGAATATATCAAATTTGAAATATATATCCTGCTAGAGACATAACTGGGGACTGCAGTATTCTGTTAGCACGATATTTCTATGTAGCATTCTATAATAACTTGGCTTGTTCAGTTTTCTTGATAGTAGAGGGGATATATGTGAAGGGAGGGGAGACAGGGGTTTTGTTGGTCCGTGCTCTGTATATTTGTATTTATAAAATCACAATTGTTCAGAATATTGTTTCTTTTTATACTTTAATAAAATACATTCAATATAAAATCATAATTGCGGCTTCTGCAGATGGGATCAGATGGTTTGCGGGGACCAAGCTCATGGAGATGGGGCGTAAACTGGGTTTTTTAATTTTAGTCCTGGTAGTTTGCCGGTCCACAAAATAATTCTTTTATTTCTGCCGGTCCACGGGTGTAAAAAGGTTGAAGAACACTGCTTTAGAACATTTTTTAGGGTTCTGGTTTTGCAATCATTTCGTGCCATACCAATGTTTTGCTAAGTTTTGTTATTGATGTTGCTGATAAGCTTGTGCAGTGACTGTTGTTCAGTTGACCTAAATAAAGTTTTTAAAAAATGCAATTCTGGATCTAATGGGCTCTGGATATAACGGACTGTTTTTCCAGGTCCCTTGATGTCCATTATAACGAGATTATACTGTAGGTAGCAAAAGGGACAAGTGCAGTTGAAATATATAGACAAGATAAGGTGGGTAGTACAAAAGTCACTGGGATAAAAATACTGTAGATGGGTGGCTAAACTGAAGGAAAATTCCATAAGCTATGAGGACCTGGTCTAAGTTACAGGTTGTGCACCAAGCTAGTTCAGGTGTGGCGTGAATGTAGAGTCAGTCATATGGTTGATATTAGCACAATTGCCAGAGTTTTGACCTGCTCATTGCTCCTTTCTTGGTCAGAAAGTGGGCTGGGATTCTGTGCCATGAGCCTTCTTCATCCACAACTACTCTTTCTCCACGAGTCCCAGAACACTATCAAAACAATCGCTATATTATCAGCTTCTTTCTCTACAGAGGGTGACATGTTGAAAGCTTATTCTTTTTTTTAATTATCTTTATTAGCAATTGCAAAAAGGCACATACAACCAAGAGAGAAGCCAATAATAACAGGGTAAAACAGGCCAACCAAAGGCTTATTCTAAGTTCAAAAATGTATTTTTTTTTTAATTATGGAGTCTATAATATAGTGGCTACTTCTTGAAGCCAATTATACTTTTCATATTTGTTTTGCAAGCACTTCTGCACCAGATCAGGCCTTAATATCCAAGTGCCAGATTTGTGCCATGAAGTTACTGCCTTTTCTGAAGTTATGGGGCAGATCATTTAGAAACATTAATCTTTCAACCAAATGATCTTTTGTGTACATGCAGCAGTGTGAAAAGGCATGTAGGAAACTGGTGCCAAACTGCCACAGGACTGCCAAAAACCCAACTGTAAAATTCCCTACTTTTGCTGCACAGTCTGTGTGTGAGAATTTCAAGAAAACTGGAGGGCTTGCACATTTTAACAGTTCGGTTTGACTTTGCTGCAACCTTCCAGTTTCAACAGATTTGCAAACATAAGCAATGTGAGGTAACCGAAAAAACAATGCACGTTGCACATCAAAGACGTATTTTATATATCGGTAAAGATGGCACTAAAAGCCAGAAGAGGAACAGCCTCTGGGCATCACCGCTGCATGTTTTTCTCTACAAGTGCCCTGGCTTTAACTGGGAATTTCCTTGTTAATTCATGTGGGTTTATAATACCGTAACTGACAACCAATAATTACCTTAGCACTGTTTATGTTCGTTGAGTAGATCTATCTACATATGCCAACCAAGATCAATGACTTTTCCAGCCAACAATGAACTTGATCTTTCATTTATTCAAGATTATCAAGTTTATTTAAAAAAAAATTTTAAACCGCTTAATCAAATTTCTAAACGATGTACAATATAAAATTTATATAAAAACAGATTAAAAAATCAGAGATACTAGGTACAACCAAAACATCTTAATAAGACACATAATTTTTTAAAAATGGGGGGGGGGGGGGGAGTGCAGTTGTTTTGTTTGTCTTATTTTCTTTTTTTAGTTCAATCATCTTTATTGACAGTTTAACAATTTAGTTTACAACAATCGGGTAATGTTGGCCAAAAATCTTAGCCATCAATAACAACAATAATGCAATTGTCAATCATTACCATTATTTTCTATAGAATAAATAAATCGGTTCTGTCCCAATTTGTACTTATCTTCAACAACATGCATGATTATTCCGGTACCGGGACAGACTCCCATAAAAGCACACAGAGAGCCCCATTGCTCCCCCACTTTTATTTCTGACCAGTCTGACCAGAGGAGTGTCAAAAAGGGGGGGGAGGAATGTGTTATTTTGCAAGAAACCCCAAAATGAAAGACAGTGATCTTTATGTGGAAAGAAAAGCAACCAAACGTGTCCTCCAAGCTTACCATCTTCGTTTAAAACCCATGGTAAAAAGGCAAAAGTGGACTCGTAGGCACAAGCGCTGTCCTCGAAAGCACAAGAGCCAAGCGGGAGCTCAGTCGTCCCGGCACCCTGCCAACCTGCGGGGAAGATACAAAGAGACTCAGTACACAGCAGCCACTTCCACACTTCCAGCTCCTCTTTTTATTTTATTTTTTTTTCTCCTCTCCCTGCAAGCTGCTTTCAAACTGTGCAAGAGCAGCATGCACACTCGGTAACTTGTTGCATGCATGCATGCGTCGGGTGCTTTGCATCCTTTCGCATTTTCAGCTGCGGCGCACAGTTTAGCTCTGCAGGCTGAGAAGAAGGAAAAAAAGTGCTGACTGTTCTTTGACCTGCCCCCCAAAGGCAAACGGCTAAGTCTGCTGGGCAGTTAAAAGCAACTCTTCATTCAATGCAAACAAGCAAACAAAGGTGCAAGTGTAGGGATGGTTCGGTGAGAGCTGTCACCCAGGGGTTAACACTTACCTTGGACAATGAGGCAAAGCAGCAAAAGCCACATGGCTGCCCTCGGGAGAAGCAGCTGCGCACGGGCGAAAGTGGCCACGAGCACAAACAGCCTTCCTGAAAGAACGCAAAGCCCACCCCACCCCCCTCCCCCCAAAGCTAAACAAGCTCTCGCTGGCAGTTTTCTTTTTCCCGGTCTGTGAGAAGAGGGAGCGTCCTGTCCTGCCCCAGTCAGCAGCGGGGCTGGACTGGGAACGGTGAAGGGGAGGAGAGCTGAGCTCTGTCCTCTTTGCTCCTCCTGATACCCAGGGCAATAAATACCTCTGACAGCAGCGAAGGGTTACCCCCCCCCCCTCTTCCTCCCCTTGCTCTCGGCTGAAAAGCAGTCTCTGTGGACACGAGGAGTGAAACACAGAAGCTACCCTAAGCCATATCTCTCACACACACATTATTTGGTGTTGTTTTTTTTTAAAGTACTGTACATACAAATTCAAGCAAGGGCACTACAGTTGACCTCAGATTAAATACTTTCAGTAGGAGTTTCTTAGCTGCTTGCAATCAAAAGCAGGTGTTTTCAATGGTTTTGAGTTTATTTTGGCAAGAATGGCAGGCCTTGAATTGCTCTGAAATATCATCTGTAGAATGCAGGCGCGAGGATGCTGACTGACTCACTTCTTCCCGGGCTTTTGTAACTCGGGCTGTTGCTGATGCCTTTGGGTTTACACTTCTCCCTCCGTATTCGCTGTGATGGGGGATTAACAGAACCGCAAATACTGAAAAACCGCAAATAACTTTTTTATATGTTATTTGCTATTTTCTATTAAAAGCCATCATGACTATGATGAAACCGCAAATAACAGTGGGAGACCTGGCCTGTTTTTGAAAGAAAGGCAAAACACAGGTGAACAAAGTGCTGGGAATCAGTGATTTTCTCTGTAAAGGCTTGGAATCAACGATTTCTCTATGCAAGCTGATGTAATTGAGGGGGGGGAGGGGGAGGAGCCAGCAAGCTAAAAACCGTGAATAATCGAAACCGCAAATAGGGAGGGAGAAGTGTACTTCTTCTGACCCTCTGAGGGTAATGTCTCCAACACAGGAGCAGCAAAACATATTTTTTGCCGCTTGATAGAGCTGTTGCTGATGCTGTGTGGTGCAAACAGCTGGTGGGGCCATAGCCCCAGTGGTTTATCCCAGTGTTCTTCAACCTTTTTACACCCGTGGACCGGCAGAAAAAAAAGAATTATTTTGTGGACCGGCAAACTACTAGGACTAAAATTTAAAAACCCCGTTTCCGCCCCATCTCCGCGAGCTCGGTCCCCACAAATCATCTGATCCCATCCACACAAGCCTCAGTTATGATTTTATATTGAATGTATTTTATTAAAGTATAAAAAGAAACAATATTCTGTAGAATTGTCATTTTATAAATACAAATAATTCAGAGCAAGGATCAACAAAACCCCTGTCTCCCCTCCCCTTCACATATATTCCCTCTACTATCAAGAAAACTGAACAAGCCAAATTATTACAGAATGCTACACAGAAATATCATGCTAACAGAATACTGAAGTCACACATGACAGGAATAGTTTTAGGGGAGTGCAACTAGGGCAACTTCCCCCTGGTCAGAGAGCGCCCTAAGCCAGCTGGAAGCTAAAGAAGCACTGCCTGGGTTTTGCAGTCCCCAGTTATGTCTAACACCAGCTCTAGCAGGATATATATTTCAAATCTGATATATTCTAATCACAAAATAGAAATAAAATTATTTTTTTCTCCCTTTTGTCGTCTCTGGTTTCTGCTTTCAATCTTCTTTTCACTCTCTTCCTTCCAGCGTCTGCCCTCTCTGTCTCTTCAATCCAGCATCTGCCCCTTCCATCCACTGTCTGTCCTCTCCCCCTTCCATATGGTATCTGTCTTCTTTCTATGCCCCTCTCCCCTTTCCATCCAGCTTGTGCCCCCTCTCTCCTTTTTACATGATTCATTCCAGCTTCACTGCTCTCTTCATTTTTATCTCTCCTACACCAGATCTATCATCGTTGTCCCTCTCTGCTTATTTTTCTGCTGACCCCTTCCTATCATCAATCTCTCTACTTTCTCATGCCTGTGTCTCCCCTTCCCCTCCTCTAATCTCTCTGCCAGCTGTTTCCTTCCTTTTTTCATTCTCGCTTCCCTCCTCCTCCTGTCCAGCAGTAACTCTCTTCCCTTCCTCCCCTCCCAGCAGCATCTCTCCTTCTCCCTCTCCAGTAGCAGCTGTCCCTTTTTTCCTTGCCCAGCAGCTTCCCAGATTCCTTTCCCTCCTCCCCTCCCAGAAGCATCTCTCCTTCTCCCTCTCCAGTAGCAGCTGTCCCTTTTTTTCCTTGCCCAGCAGCTTCCCAGATTCCTTTTCCTCCTCCCCTCCCAGAAGCATCTCTCTTTCTCCTTCTCCCTCTCCAGTAGCAGCTGTCCCTTTTTTTTTCCTTGCCCAGCAGCTTCCCAGATTCCTTTCCCTCCTCCCCTCCCAGAAGCATCTCTCCTTCTCCTTCTCCCTCTCCAGTAGCAGCTGTCCCTTTTTTTTCCTTGCCCAGCAGCTTCCCAGATTCCTTTCCCTCCTCCCCTCCCAGAAGCATCTCTCCTTCTCCCTCTCCCTCTCCAGTAGCAGCTGTCCCTTTTTTTCCCTTGCCCAGCAGCTTCTGATAGTGGCTTTCTCCCCTGCCAACAGCTCTTCTTACTTCCCAGCGCAGCGATTCACGAAGGCAGCCTCGGGTCCTTTGTTGGGTCGCGCCGCCTCTGAGGAAAGAGGAAGTTGCATCATCAGAGGCAGTCGCGACTCAGCAAAAGCCCCGAGGCTGCCTTCGTGAATCGCTGCACTGGGAAGTAAAGGAGAGCTGCAGAGAGGGGAGAAAGCCACTGTCGGAGGCTCCCCAAGATCTCTCCGGCCCAGCGCATGCTTCAGATGTTGATCATGCCGGCCCTGCGCGGACCGGCAGGAAGTTGAAGTGAGTCAATCTTGCCAGTCCTGTGCGGACTGGCAAAATTTTCCTGCGGACCGGCGGTTGAAGAACTGTGGTTTATCCCATTCCTCTGCCTATACCAGGGGGTCTCCAAAGTAAGGCCTGTGAGGATGTTGTAGTATGAAGACTGGTGATTGTTCTCAAGAATTCTTTTGATCCCATGAAAAGCATTAGAGCTTTTGGCAGATTGCTTTCATAGCTTATGACTTCACACTGAGGATACACTTAAAAATTGAATATTATTTCTTACTGGTATGTTGCTATTTTTCCACCCTTTCAGTGGGTTTTTGTATAGTACACTTTCCTGTGGGATCATTGCCTTAGTTGTATATGAGGAACTCTTAGAATTACTGGTATAGAAAAAGCTAGGCCCAAATCTGTCACACGGCACAGAATGTACAGACAACATAACAAGATGTGCTTGAAAATGATTATTAATCAGGCCAATGGACCTAATACAATTTCTTTTTCAGGCTTTACTATGCTAAATTAACTGATCAAAGCAGAAATATGATAAGATTATAAAATAAGTTGCCAAGTGATGTATGTTTATATAATAAGACCGAGCAGTGCAGCTATCCTGGGAGGTTTCATCATTTATATTGTTGTAATGTAAGATGAAGGATGAATGTGGATTTGAATGTTTTCATTTTTAGATTATGGGCCTCTTCTACTAAACCGCATTAGCGGTTTTAGCGCCAAGAGCCGCGCTGAATGACCCATGTTGCTCCCAATGCTCATAAGAACTCTGAGTGTCAGGAGCTGCGCAGGCCATTTAGCGCGGCTCCCCGCGCTAAAAATGTTAGCGTGGTTTAGTTGAAGAGGGGGGTATGTCTGTGTATTGATAATTTATGTATGTTTTATTCTGTAATCTGCCTAGGTATAGGCAGGATATAAATTAGAGAATTACATGGGGAAAAAAATCTGTCCCCGTCACCGGACCACCGTTACCTTCACCGTGCCATCCCCACCGTCCCCTTCACCGCCCCATCCCTGTCCCCACAGCATCCACCCTTCCCTCTTGCCACCTCACTGCCCTTCGGCACCCCTCACATGGTCCGTGCATCTCCCTCCCTCCCCCTTACCTTTCGCGGCACGTTTTAAGGTTTGAGTAGGTTGTTGAAAGCTGCCAGAGTGTTTGTGCAGTCGTGTGTGTGTGGGGGCGGAAGCTTCTCCTCTGACGCAACCAGAAGTTTGGAAAAAAAAAATTTTTCTAAAACTTAATGCTAAACGTAAACAGTTATAGTGGACATTAATATCACTAGACAACAAAGTTTTTGCTGCTTCAACACTTTTGAGTGTATCTTACAGATTTTTGGCTGCTGATCATGAAAATCACATTTACAATGAGGTATCATGTACCGTTTTAACAAAAAAGTACATTTGTATAATTTCTTGTTATACTTTCAGGCTAATGCAATTCATTATTAGCCTAATTCTTAATATAGGCCTATTGCTCACGTTAAACCTTGCTGGATATAGCGTGGGTATGTCTAGGCATACATTCAGGACAGGTTGCATAACGCCCATGGAAATTATGCAGTCTGGGCATGCCTGCACATAGGCTTGATGGATGCTGCCTGAAAAGGCTATATAATAGCATATGAAAACATGGACCTGCTGTTAAAGCATATCCAGTGCACAAAATACAACTGGAACATCTGCGGTGATTTTAAAGTAGTAGCTCTGCAACTTGGAATGCAGCTTGGATATACCAAGTACTGTTGTTATATTTGTGAATGGGACAACCGTGCTAAGGAGTTACATTACATTCAAAAGAACTGGCCACTCTATAAAAATTTGGTTCCAGGACAGAAAAATGTGGTACATGAACCACTTATGGACCCGACAAAGATATTTTTGTCTCCTCTTCACATAAAACTTGGACCGATGGAAAATTTCATAAAAGCGATGAACAAGGAAGGCAAAGGTTTTCTTTATCTAAGACAGATGTTTCCAAGAATAACTGATGCCAAGATTAAGGAAGGCATTTTTGTCGGTCCACAGATCAGACATGTAATCAATAATGAGAGATTTGAAGATCTGTTAGTCAGGCCAGAGAAAATCACCTGGAAAGCATTCAAGGATGTCGTTGAGAATTTTCTTGGCAGCTACACAGCACCAAACTATATTCAACTGGTTGACAAACTTCTTAGAGCATACAAAACCATGAAGTGCAACATGTCACTGAAGCACTTTCTACATTTACACTTGGACTTCTTCCCCGCAAATCTTGGTGCAGTCAGCGACGAACATGGTGAAAGCTTTCACCAGGACGTTGCCACTATGGAAAAAAGATATCAGGGCAACTGGAATCCATCAACACTGGCTGACTATTGGACACTGCAACGAGATGCACTGAGTACAAATGAAAATCAGCAGGAAAACACTTTTAGCCACGGCGAACTATCACAGCATATCAGAAACTTTGTGCATTAAAACATGTTATAGTCAATTAAAGATACCATCATATATCTCAAAATTCCTACGTGATGCAGTCAGTGGGAAATTATATTTGTGTTTATTCTGAAGGGGTCCATAATCACCAGTTTGTTTTAAGGAAGTAAAACTTTTGGAAAAATTTATTGTCCAGTATATTCTTTTGTCTGGGCTGTTTAGTTTCTCCCTGAAAAGATTAATGTTAAGGGCTGCCTTTATAGGTTTCAAGGTTCCTGGAAATGAATGAGAGAAAAGTACTCTTTTGCAAAGCTATGTTAGCGATGCTGACACAATAAATGCACCAATGCCCATTGTAACAGAGGCTCTAAGTTATGTGCAAGTGATATTCTAAGGGCTGTACTTGACTGGATTTTTCTTTATTTGCTGGCTTTTTGTTGCTTGGAAATAGACATTGCCTGTTCATGCTGTTTGGTTTCGCTTCACACTAAGAAAAGCGATAAGTTATTTGTGTGTGATATTTGAGGGCTGTTCTTGATATGTTTGCAATTATGTCTGTTTTGCTCTCAAAAAAATTCACTTCTTGCTTTATTTGTTGCGATTTTGTGAACTTAATAAGAACTAACACTTTTGGGAGAGCTGGACTAAAATATTACTAGGACTGAGCTAATGTTTGGTTTTCTGTGTGCAATATAGAACCCAGCGTGCCTCACAAGTTGTACTTTTATTGATGTTCTTTCAATCAAAATAAAATTTAGAACCTTTCCTCCCCCCGCACCCCCCCAACACACACACACACAATAGAGAAAAAAATCTGTTCCCATCTGCCCTGTCACCGGACCACCGCCCTGTCCCCGCCGTCCTCTTCACCGCCCCATCCCCGTCGTCCCCTTCACCGCCCCGTCCCCATCCCTGCAGCATCCACCCTTCCCTCTCGCCACCTCACTGCCCTTCAGAGGCCCGAGAATCTCCCTCCCCCTTACCTTCACGGCGTAAAGAAACTTAAGGGAGGGAGGTGCGCAGTCACCGATCGCGCACGCAGCCCCTTCCCTCCCTCTCTACCTCCAGCCAAATCTATCTCCCTCCCTCCCTCTTACCTTCGCAGCGCTTTAGAAAAGAAACTGAAGCCGGCGAAGCCTGCCTGTGCCGCCCTGCAGTCGCATGTGTTTGGGTGAAAGCTTCTTTTAGAGGAGAAGCTTCTGTCAGAGGAGAAGCTTCCGTCCACACACCGCGAAGGTAAGGGGGAGGGAGGGAGATAGATTTGGCCGGAGGTAGGGAGGGGGGCTGCATACGATTGGTGACCGCGCGCCTTCCCTCCCTTAACTGCGGGGACAAGGCCATTCACCGCTCCATGGGGCAGTGGATGGCCTTTCCCCGTGCCCGCAGTGAGCACTTTTTCCCTCCCACCGTTTCAGCGGGTTACCCGTGGCTACCCACGGGTAACTGCCACCGTGTTATTCTCTAACACACAATGCCTTAGGACCATAAAATTGCATAAAATCATCTTTCTTCTTTGAGCAAGGAGATATGGGGAAGAAAATTAAGACTGGGATTGGTATGGGGATGGGGACGAAAAATGCGGGGATGGTGAGGAGACAGGGATAAAAAATGCACTTCACTGTGGGGTAAGTGAGGAAGATGGGGATGAAAATGTAGGGACAGGGATGAATCTTTGTCCCCTCACATCACTCTTTAGTGCACACTTTTACACCAGTTCTATAGCTGGCATAAAGGTGAGCAGTTGTTAAGTATGTTAATACCCAGTTACACTAGTATTCTATAAAGAAAATAGATACCCATTTACCATTATAGAATAGGCTCCTATCATATGATCTCTGGGTATCTAATTGAAGATACCCAGTTATAATATTGTCCCCTGTGTACCATTCTAAAAATAAATGAAAAAGATCTAAAATATCAGACTTCTCCACAAAGTCATTTAATTGCAAAAATACAATCTTCTCAACAGCTTAGCCACCATTGGTAGAGAAGGAAAAATTATGTTCTTACCTGTTAATTTTCTTTCCCTTAGACGCAGCAGATGAATCCAGAGACCAACGGGGATAGCCCACATCTACCAGCAGGCGGAGATAGAGAAACTGATTAACAGGTGGTCCTATTGGCTGGCATTCCTCCTGTTTCATCAGTATAGCTCCTTGCCCAAGCACACATAACCAGCAATAGGCATAGCATGTAAAAAACTTCTTTCCCAGAACAAATTGCAAAAGGCAATGATACAGAATACAACTATCAACCACAACAAACCGCGAAAGTTGCACAAGAAAAAACCGACAGACAATACCAGAAAGGGTGGGGCTCTGGATTCATCTGCTGCGTCTAAGGGAAAGAAAATTAACAGGTAAGAACATAATTTTTCCTTCCCTAGCAACAGCAGCAGATGAATCCAGAGACCAATGGGATGTAGCAAAGCAATCCTTAATCTGGGTGGGAAGCAAACGCCGCCTCCACAACAACCAAAGCACTAAACACATCTACCGCATGTGTCCCCACATCCAACCAGAAATGCTGAGAAACAACACTCTCGGAAGACCAAGCAGCCGCGAGACAAAACTCCTCCAAGGAAAAAAACCTCTGGACCGAGTCCAAGAAGTAGCCATCGCACTGGCGGAATTGTCATGAAGTTCGTACGCCAATTGCTTTCCTGCCATCAAGTAAGCAGAATGTCCTCCTGGACCCATCGAGCGATGGCGGCTTTGGACGCCGCCAGAAAATCGAGGTGTCCCGTGAATAATACAAAAACAGGTGATCTAAACAACCAAAAGGCATTAGAAACCTTGCTCTCGAAGAAAGCTATGCACTATCAAAAAATGCAATGAATAAAAGCACGACTCCCTATTTCTCCTCCCGGGGAGAAGGAAGGAAAAGTGAGCTAGTCATAAAAGAAAGGATGACACCCCCTAGAAAGAATTGTGGTACCGACTGAACTGATACCCCAGATAATGGAAATCAGAAATCAGAATCCCTGCTGAACAAGGCCTGCAACTCAGAAAACTGCAGAGCCGAAACCAAAGCCACAAGAAACCCCGTGGTCAACGGCACAAGGAGGAAATGACGCCTATGGGAAACTGCGAAGAGGTACCGGAAGATTGCACTCCAGACAGGGCTTTTAAGAGGTGTACAAATATACCATGCTCCATTTAGGAACGGAACTACATGAAGCTGAGAAGTAAGAGCAATATACCTAGCCCCGGTAACCAGCTAAGAATAACACTTGAAGTTGAAGGGAATGGAACGCTAAGCCCTTGGCAATACCCCAGTGCCAAAAAGTAACTATGTAAGGGTGCAAAGTTGAGAAGTATCCAAAAGGAAGCAGAATCCACAGGTGAAGACGTCTGTAGCGCCAGGATAAGAGAAGAAACAACCCGCAGCGCATAACCCTTACACGTCAGTCAGGACTTCTCAAAAGCAAGGTCGTAATACCAAAGTAGTACGAATATCCATGTCGATCGGACCCTAGGTGAGCAAATCCGGAGATACCAGGAAACGTCATAGTCCAGCTGTCGAAAGAGTCATCCGATCCGCATAGCAAGGATGGCGTAGCCAAGCCAGAATTCTACAAATACAGTGCCCGGAAAGCAAGCTGGAGATGGCAAATCCAAGCCATCATCAGCCAGGGGAAAACACTGAAAAAGAGAAACCAGAGGTGAGAAAGAAGCCACGCTGTTTCCCCCCTCTAACTCCCACTCCCTGTGCTAGGAAGTATTGAATCGTGAGACGAGACCAAGAGGTCTAGTACCAGGAGATCTCATGTCCATAAAAAGAGCTGGAACGCCTGAGCCAAAATTCCCAATATCCAGGACGTAGAAGATTTCACTATCACTTAACGTGCACACTAGCTAGAGCGTACACAGTGCTGAACACTGTAACATACAAGAAATGGGTCATGGTCAGATTGCACGGAGAGAAAGTCTATCCAAACTCTTTTCTTGACCCCTAAAATAATCTGTCAACAGAAGAGGAAGATGAGGGTCTACCCATCGAAGTAGAATAACAACTGTACCCGGCAATGGAGTACAGCACCTACTGCCCAAGCTGTAGAGAAATACCTCCATCAAAATACCGACTGAAAGGCCCTCAGCGGCATTCCGGAAGAAGGGTCTGAAGCTCCAGAAAGGTAGCCTGACCACGCTCAAGAGTAGAAGAATGAACAAGTACGGAGTCGACCCTGAAGACCAGACTTCTGGAGCTGAGGATGGAAGGCACCGAGTCCCCCCAACCCAACAGCCCGGGAAGTATGGTGGCCATGAGCTAGTCCACCAAAGACCAAGGCATGCCTTTTAAAAGAGAAATCTCGCTGAGCCACCAAAACATACAGAGCGATGCATGAGGAGCCTATCAACTAATCGGAGCCCTGAGAAACCGGGCACCACCAGAACAAGGGCGACTGCTGTAGCGTTATAATGGAAAAGCAAGCCGAAGTTCCCAGCGCGGTCAACAAGAGAATTCCATACTCTGAGTCATGGTGACCAAAGAAGCCTGCAAACCTGAGACTGTGACCCATCGCCCAAGTTTCTAGGAAGAACACATGTCTCTCCCATAGGAACAAAAAAACATCTCCTCGACATACCTATAAATAGTACAGGAGAAAAAAAAGCGCTGTGCAAATTTCAAAGATTCACGTCCAAAGAACTGAGGAAAGAAATCACCCTGTTCGTGTCAGTCAAATGACCCGACTGAAAGACGTCCGAATCCAGCATTCAGTCAAGAAGAAATTAGGTGAATCACCTGATAGCGCCAAAACAGTACCTCTGGCCACATTTTCTAAAATTTTCTTGAACCTTGGATAGGAGAAATGGCACGTGCAAAAATCGAAAGCGCTGCCCAAAGAGAGACAAGCAACTAACTGCCAAGGTATTGAATCCATGATTGCCACCCCTCCATATTATATCATTAAATTGATGCCGTCTATCCCGCCAATACCTCTCAGTCTAGGTGGATTACAACAAGAGGATGCCTCGGCACTGCCATGGAGAATACATGGGTAAAAGAGGTATGTGGCAGGATCAGGGAGGGTCAATCTGGAATTGCTAGATCGATTTAACAAATGACTGGAAGAGAAACCGGAAAAGCGTTCATCCGGGACACCGCTGCAAAGACAGGTTGTCCAGAGTGAGGCGCTATCAATCCAATGGAGATATATCGGACACAATATATACCAGCAAGGCCACTAGACCGTCCCATTTAGGGGCCAGATTGGAAAAGAGAGACCGCACGCCGCTTGGATACAGAAAGAATCGGAGCGGAGTATCCTTACCATGAAATAGGGGAATGCCGGAAAGGCCTGTGCAACAGCGGAGGAACATGAAAAGCACAGGAAAGGAAGAAAGATATTCCCCCTACCATAAGCAGATAAGTTCCGCCAGGGCACCTAGCACTGCCGCCCCAAAACTGAGTTCAGTACCCCTCAGCGAAGGACATGTACCTGGCAGGCAGAAAGAGAAACACGCTGTCCAAAATACACTGCAGGGATGATGCAAACTGACAAACAGCCCTGTCTCCCCTCTCAGAGAGCCGGTCATCACATGGCTACCAGGGAATGACCCCGCGCATAACAATGCGAAGAGGGGAAAAAAGGAAATAGGGGAGCTGATTAACATACGTCAGGAAAAGACGATAGCCGCACAAGGCTGTTGAGTATCCCGAAAAACACAGGACCCTGCGTTGATCCAGATACAAACAAAACCTAGTCCTGCCTGCTTGAAAAGTGAAGATGCCACCAGGTAACCCCATATTACTAAGAGCGCGTAGCCCCAACAGGAAACTCAGCACGCCAGTACAAGACGGTTTATTTTTATTTTATTTTGTTCTTTTTTTTTTTTGTAAATTCTATATCCCTTGTATTATCATCAGTAAGTGTACAAAATCACTTAAAACTCTCCAGCAATATAATAGACATACATATGACAAGGAAATATTGTAATCGCACCACCTGATACCAGCAGCACGACCCCAAGGCGCAAATAAGAGGCAACAGCCAACAGGCAGAACTCTTACCATACCGGGACCCCGGGATGCAGGAGGAGAGATCCGAACCAAGACCCGGGTATCCCTCCCCCGCCGCTGACCGTCCCAGCGACAAAGCACCTCCTGCTGACCCAGCGCCGTGACAAGCTGTAACCGAGGGGCCAATTGCCGAATGGACTCCCTCTCCAGCGCCCTCAGGCAAGGCAGGATGGCTCCCAGACCCCAAAGAAGCACTTCGGGAGAGAGTCCCACCGCCGCGTGAACAGCAACTGTACCTTACAACCCCCGACACAGTCAGGACCAGAACCGGGAGACTGGGGAGGCGCAGAGATAAGGCCGCAGCTGTAAACAGGCGCCAATAACGCAGTGGCTCCGCCGCCAGCATCGAAGCAGAAGCGCGAGCCACCTGCTCGCTGAAAGGCACTGACTCCACAAGCGCGACTCACTCGGCGGCTTGAACACCGCCGCAGCACCCACTGCGCACAGGACAGCCCCAGCGAACAGGCCGCAAAAGTCAGGTCTCTCCCGCCCACGCACAAAAACAAGCTCGCGGCTCCCGCGCGTGGGAAAACACCGATTTGAACAACAGTGCCCAAGACACTAAACAGAAGGCCTGAACTGAGGATTCTAGGCCTCATTCTGGTGGTGGTCCAATGGCCTCTCTCAAGGCACCCAATCTTCTTTTTGCACTTTTCAGAGAGCAAAAAAATACAAAAAGTTACTCATTCCTAGGCTGGAGATTTGGAGCCAGCCAATCCTGGTGTTGGACTTACTTTGGTCTCTTGCCAAGTACTTGTAACCTGGGTTGGCCCACTGCAATTAGTACTGCTAGAGTAGACCCATCTCCAGCCTGGAATAGGATAATTTAGGGGGGTCACGTGATGGCTGGTTCCTGAACGGACGCCTGAGCACGAAGCTCCGCTCTGCCTTCCCCGATTTCCTCCCCTAAAGGAGCGTTCCTGACCGGCAAATGAAAATTTCTTCGGAGCGCAGCCGTTGCTAGGCACCGGGAACCGGCGGTGAGTTGGAGGAACGCAGATTGCTTTAATTAGCGGCGGGGCATGCCGCCAAAAGTTTCGCGGCCAACGAAAGTCAGTGGGAGCCCGGCGCGCAAGATGGCGGAGACACAGACAGACGCTGCGGCGGCCCACTCCCCGGATGAAGTGCTGCAGGTCTCCATGAGGCACCTCTCGCAGCTGCTAGATGACAAACTGGCCAAGCTGCATGCCTCTATGGACGACCTTAAAGATTCCCTGGTGGGGCAGGCTGCACAACTACAACAGGTAAAGGAGAGACTATCAGCCCAGGAAGATAGAGCTGGAGTGGCCGACGGCAGGCTTGCTTCTCTGGAGGCCCGTGTCTGCCAGTTGGAGGAGAAGGTGGAAGACCAGGAGAACAGGGCTCATCGGAAGAACCTTAGAATCATTGGAATCCCGGAGAGTGTAAAAGATTCGGAGCTCCGGCACTTGGTTGAACAATGGCTACCCAAGGAGCTCGGCTTGCTGGACACTGAGGGCCCTGTGGTGGTGGAGCGTGTTCATCGTGTAGGGCAACGACGTGACTCTGATGGCAACGGCAGACCTCGAGCTGTGCTGGCCCGTTTCCATAACTATGCTGTTAAGGCTCGCTTGCTTGACCTCTTTAAGAAGTCGCGACATCTGCTCTATGGGGGCGCTAAAATATTGATTTTTCAGGACTTCTCTACTAAAGTGGCGGAGCAAAGAAGAACCTTCACGCCTTATTGCTCTCAACTGGTCTCTAGAGGAATTCGATTTGCCTTTCTCTATCCGGCTAAGGTGCGCTTGACCTATGAGAACCGCACCTTTACGGTGTCCAAGGCAGAAGAGTTGAAGCGCTTCATTGAGAGCCTCCCTGCTCAGTAATGTGACTGCTCAACTGGGGGGCAATTCCTGCCGGAGGAAGAGGAGAGTTCTGGTCTGGGGGTGAGCTTTTGGGCCTCCCGTGCTTCCCAGGGGTTTCATTTTGGACAAGGACCAATACTGCCTGTCTGGAATCCTCCGCTGCCCTTTGGTTGGAGCTTCTCTGCTTGGACATGCTTGACATGCCTCCCGATCCGGGGAGGGGGAACCTTGGCAGCTTGAAGGGAAGGTATTTGTGGAGAGGATGCCTCTCCGAACCGGCTTTAGAGCAGGCCTGGACATCTGTTAGACATTTTTTGGACTCTCTTTTTGACTTGATCAGGAGAGCTGGATGCCTTCTTTTGTTGAGAGGGTCTGGCTTCCTTTGTTTCTCGTTTGCTACTTTCTGACCTTTTGCTTTTAGTCCTTCTGTCTAGAGTTCTGGACGTCTTCTTGTCCTTAGTTCCTTAATGTTTTATTTTACCTCGGTCAAGGACGAGACTGGTATCTGATGTTGGACTTGTTTATGGGAGGGGGAGATTGGGGGAGGGCGAGGGGTGAGTGTGAGTATCTGTGTTTGCTTGAAGTGGGAGTTGGTGATATGGGGGTGTGGTTGCCAGTATGGATGGGGGATGGGGTGGTGGGGTTGCTGGGAGGGAGGAGGGCGGGTCACTTTGATTGTGAGGGGGGGATTGTTTGGAAGAGTTGGTAGTTGAGTTGGGGGGTAGTTGGGGGGATGGGTTGCATCCTGGGAATCTGGCTCAGTTTGAGTTTCTGTCTGAGTGGGCGGAGCGCCGGCTCGGCTGGGAAGCCGGTGCTGCCGTCTCGTATGATCTTTGGTCTTTTTTGTGCTTTATGGACATATCCGGTAATTATGTCCAGGGTTAGGGTTGCTAGCTTTAATGTAGATGGGTTACACTCTCCTGTTAAGCGTAGTAAGGTGTTTTGCTTCTTCAAGAGACACACCTTAATGCTACTGAGCACGCTAAGCTCCGCAGGAACTGGGTGGGTGAGCTTGTCTTTGCTTCCTTTAATAGTAGGCAGAGAGGTGTAGCTGTGCTTTTCAAGTTTCAAGTTTCATAAAATTTGATGGTTCGCCTATTAAATCTAAGCGAATTACATAATAAAAAGAATAATAGTATAAAACAGTAAAACAAGTTATTTTACATTAACAATTTTCAAAGGGCTATGACAGATTGACAATACAGACGAACTAAGAAACATTAGGAAAGGACATTAGGGAATAAAAGTTACAAATTGTTGTTTCCTCAAGGGAAGAAAGGGGTATGATATGGGTAGGACCAAACGATCAGGTTGGGGAAAATGTGTAAGGAAGTATTAATTGTTTAGCTGTACGTGGAAAAGTTGTTCTAAAGGTTAAATGAAGATTTGAAGAGATATGTTTTTAGATTAGTTTTAAATAAGTTAAGATCTTTGATGTTTCTGATATATAGGGGGAGGGTATTCCAGATAAGAGGGGCCATAACTGAGAAGATGTCATGGCGTCTAGTTCCTATTATTTTCAATGAGGGGACCATTAATAGACCTTGAGTATTGGACCGAAGTGAACGTTTTGAAGTATGAGGAATTAGGAGCCGATCTATAAACTGTGGCTCATTAGTATCTAGTGTTTTAAATACCAGTAATGCTATTTTATATGTTGTACGTTGGTTGATGGGCAACCAATGAGATTCTATGAGATAGGGAGTTACGTGATCGTATTTTTTCCCATGGTGGATTATTTTGATGGCGATATTTTGTATTATTTGTAATCGTCTTTGATCCTTCTGAGTGATGTTCATGAAAAGTGAATTACAATAATCGAGTCTGGATATTATAAGGGAGTGTATTAAGATATTTAGGGATTTTGGTTCCAGATATTTCGACATTGAGCGGATTAAACGTAAACGGTAAAAACAACTTTTGACTGTGTTGTTGATGTGCTCTTGATAAGAGAATTTGTCGTCGATTATTACTCCTAATATCTTGAGGGATGTGACGAGTTCAATTGCTGTATTATCAATTGAAAAAGGCATAGAGAGATTTAAGCCCTGTTTAAATGGAAAGAACAACGCCTTTGTTTTCGATATGTTTAACGCAAGCTTATTCTGAGTAAGCCAATTTTTGATTTTTTCTAATTTTTGATTGATTTGTATTATTTCATTGGAGTTTTCCGGATTGACTGGATGAATCAATTGAATATCATCAGCATAGGCGTATGTCGTGAAGCCTATAGATTGACTAAGGCTGAGTAATGGAGATAAGAAAATATTAAACAGCAATGGAGACAAGATTGAACCCTGAGGGATTCCATAATTATGTGAGAATGGTGTAGAGGATGAATTATTAAAGCGTACCGTCGAGGTCCGGTCAGTTAGAAAGGAAGAGAACCAGTGTAGTGCTGAGTCACTGACACCTATTGATTGCAGCCTATCTAAGAGGAGGAAGTGATCAATGATGTCGAATGCCGCTGAGAGGTCAAGGGAGAAAAGGATAACTGAGTTATGGTGGTCTAGATTGTAGATAATATTTGTTGTTAGTCCGATTATAGAATATTCGGTACTGTGGTGTTTCCTAAAACCCGTTTGGTTGGGGTGAAGTATGTTAGTGGATTGGACAAAATCTGCTAACTGGTTGAATATCACCTTCTCAGTGATTTTTGCTAAGAACGGTATGTTGGCGATAGGACGGTAATTGGTTGGGTCATCAGGGCTGATTTTATGATCCTTTAATATAGGAGAAATTATAGATTTCCATAAGAAACATACTTGTACTGTACATAAAGTGATTTCGGACTCTGAGGGCCGGTATGTAATCTGGGCAGGGGTGTTTCTAGGAAAGAAATATGTTTTTTGCTCTCTATACGCCCCTAATGTGTATTCTCATCGTTTCTTTTCTGTTTTGGTTGCTGCTCTTGTTCCCTTCTCTGAGTACCAATTGGTGCTTGGCGGAGATTTCAATATTACTGCTGATCCTCTTATTGACTGTAAGCCTCCTAAGCCTCGTTTGCTTCAGGGGGACCACAAGGGGGTCAACTTTGTTAATTCGCAATTGGGCCTTGTGGACCTGTGGCGCACGCTCCATCCAGACGAATCTGATTTTACTTATTATTCCCCAGTGCATAAAGTACATAGTAGATTAGACTACTTGTTAGTTGCCCCACCCCTTTTGTCTGGAGTCCGGAGAGTGATGATTGAGGATGGGGTACTTTCCGATCATCATATGGTCTGGATGGAGCTCCTTGATCAACAGGCGCCCCAGAGGACCTTGTCTGGCTGGAGAATGAATCCCACATTGTATGAAGATAAGGACTTCCGCACTTTCTTGGAAGACCAATGGGATTCTTATCTAGCCGATAACTCCTCTTCTGATGTTTCCGAGGTGGTATTTTGGGAGGCCAGTAAAGCTGTGCTACGGGGTAAAATTATAGCTTACACCTCCCATAAGCGGAAGGTACAAGATCAGGCACTGGTTGATTTGGCCCGTCAACTAGGCCTGGTGCGGGGGGAGTTACATAGGAAGGGGTCCACAGCCCTCAAGAGCCAATACATGGAGCTGCGACCGCAAATTAATGACTTACTGGCGCAGAGGGCCCTAAGGGATATTCAGCTGTATAAATATCGACTACATCGGTGGAGAAATAAGGCAAGGAAACTGTTGGCCTCCTTGGTTAATCACAAGGCCCGCAGGCGTCATATTCCTAAAATTTGGGCTCCTGATGGCTCTGAGGCAACTTCGCCCGCGGCTATTCAACAGAGCTTTGTAACGTTCTATCGGGCCCTATATGAACGGGGGAGCTGTGACACTGAGCAGAGGGCAGAGTTTTTTCGTGACCTTCCTCTTCCTGCTTTGACCCAGGCCCAGAGAGATGCGCTTAATGCTCCGGTACAGGGAATTGAGATTCAGAGAGCTATACGGGCTTTAAAGCTTGCGAAAGCACCTGGCCCAGACGACCTGGGCCCTGAATACTACAAAATGCTTGGAGATCGGGTGATTGGTCCTTTTCAGGCTCTATGTCAGGCCTTATGTGTGGGGGGCTTGCCTCCGCATCGACTTACTCATGCTCATATTGTTGTGTTACCGAAGCCGGGGAGAGCGGAGGACCAACTGGGGTCTTATCGGCCTATATCTCTGTTGAATCAAGACATCAAGCTTTTTGCGGCCATTATGGCTGCGCGTCTTGGCCAGGTTTTGCCCCTTCTGGTTCATCCGGATCAGGCCGGTTTTGTCCCAGGTCGGTATTCTTCTGCTAATGTTTTGCGAGCACTTTCTGTGTTGCAGAACCCTGCACTGTTACGGGAACACCCGGGTCAGGAGAATGCCCTTATTGTTAGTCTGGATGCTGAAAAGGCATTTGATAAGGTTCTCTGGGATTATTTGTTTTGGATTTTACCTCAGATGGGTATTATGGGGAGCTTTCTGGTCAGGATCCGTTCGCTTTACGAGCAGCCGACTGCACAGATTTTGGTGAATGGGACACTCACCTCTTCCTTTTCCTTGGCTCGGGGTACGCGTCAGGGATGTCCGCTCTTTCCCATGCTGTTCGTATTGGACCTTGAACCTCTAGCGGCTAAGATCAGACATATGGGGGAACTTCGGGGTATACATTTGGGGACGCAAGAATTTAAAATCAATCTATTTGCAGATGATATGCTTATATTTTGGGGGGATGCAACTACGGGAGTGCCTGTGTTAATTAAGCTTATCCAACAATTTGGTGCGTTCTCAGGTCTGAGTATTAATTTTGATAAGTCGGAAGCTTTAGCGGTCCAATCACAGTGTGCAGCACATCATGATTCTTCCTTTCCACTAAAATGGTCTGGGGGCACGCTTAAATACCTGGGAGTTTTTCTACATGCGGACCCTCAGGTAGTCTATAGGAAAAATGTGCTGGAAAAACTGGATGCGGTTAAAGTGCTCTGTAAGAGGTGGATGGACTTTCCGATTTCTTTTCTCGGTCGTATTGCTCTTATTAAGATGGTCCTCTTGCCAAAGTTGCTCTACCCTCTGCAAATGGTGCCTATGTGGGTCACATGTAGAGATATAAAGGTTTACAAAGGTATTGTTTCTTCTTTCATTTGGCGATCTAGAAGGGCGCGAATTGGTTACCTTAAGCTTATTAGAGAGCGGTCTCAGGGGGGTGTAAATCTTCCAGATCTTCGTCTTTATAACATGGCGGCTCTGCTCCGCGGGGTGCATGAAGCTTACACGGGTGCGACCAAGTTTGCTCCGCCGGGGTTTTGGTCCTTGTTGGCAGCTCCGGTGTTGGTGTTTAACACCTTGAGACCCGGGGCTGGCTCTTGTGCTTCCCTGTTACGACCTTTGCGCAGCGCTTGGGGATGGTGGCGCAGGGAAATGGGGGGCTCGTCGGGCCCCTCGCCATTCCTGGAGTTCGTGGCTAACCCTGCCTTCCCTGCGGGTAAGCATGTTTTCTTTGCGCGGGCTAGTCAGTCTGGGTGTCGATTTGTTGATCAGATTATCGAGTTGGGTTCGGGGCGGCTGCCAGGTTTTCTTTCCTGTCAAGATCAATGGGCGTGGAGTGCAGGGTCCGTACTGTTCTATCTACAACTACGCAGTTATTGTTCTTCGCTTCGGTTGCCGACCGGGCAGTTGCCCATTTTTTCCCCGTTGGACAGGGCTTTTCTTTCCCTTTCGCTTGAATTTAATTCGTTATCGGCTTGGTACAAGCTAGGGAGGGATTGGAAACCTGCTGAGGCTTTTTTGTCCCGGATGGCAGAGGGATGGAGCTCTGAGTTGGGAGAGGAGGTCACGGTCGATGAGTTGTCTAAGTGTTTTGTGGACGGTGCTGGGGTGACTCCTAACATTGCTTTACATGAAATTCATCTTAAGATCTTACATAGGGCGTATATAACCCACTGCGCCGGGCACGCTATGGGCCTGTGGCCTGATGCCTTTTGTACCTGGTGCCCTGCTCTTAAGGGGACGATGGTGCATCATTTTTTGGAATGCTCTTTAGTGGGGCCTTTGTGGGTGCGTGTGCTTCGAGAGTTGGAAGAGGTTTTGGGGTGCTCCCTGGAGTGGTCGTACAGGACTCTGCTGCTCGGTGTCACGGGTCCCCTGGCTGAGGCAGGTATTAGTGAGCCTTTGCGACGCTTTGTATTATTGGCTCTAGGGCTTACTAAGAAGCTTATCTTGCAGCACTGGGTAGGGAGTGTGTGTCCTACGTTCCAACAATGGAGAGCTACTATGTCCCAGATGGCGATCTGGGAAAGGCAACGCATGAAGGGTGCCACTAGCTGGCAATCAGTGGCTTATCTGGAGTGCTGGAACTCTTTCTAAGCTGGGTCGGTTCTTTTAGGATGCAGGGGGGGGGTGAGTTTGGGAGGGTGGGAGATTTGTTTTCTTGCTGTTCTGTCTAAAAAATGAAAATTTTGGACTTTCATGAGAGAGCTTTGTTTGATTGTTTGATTTCTTGCCTAGCTGTATTGCTTATTTGTATTATTGTTTCTACAGTGTTGTTCCCTTTTGGCTTGGTTGCTGATTGTGTCTCTTGTGCTTTGTTCCTACAATAAAAATATATTAAAAAAAAAAAGAAGGCCTGAACTGAAAAAAGCACACATTGCAAATGAAAAACTCCCCATACTGCACATTGTTCACTGCCCTAACAAGGCTTAGAAGATGAGGAAAGCTAGTTGGAAGGCATGCGACCGCACAGCTGCAGGTACTCCAGAACAAGCACAAAACCAACACAAATCCGTAGGTCTAAGACAACCGCAAAATAATATAACCCGCAGGGCAATGCAACAAAGGGATACTCACAACCAGACTTACAGGACTGACAAGACACCGGCAGACACCAGTTGAGCACCCCCTGAGAATGCATAACTGCAAATAGCAAATGGTCTCTTTCTTTTTTTCTTTTTTTTTTCAAGGGAAAGAAGAAAAATTAGAGACCCAGCTAACCCCTCTATCACTGGAGGGAGGGTGAGGCAGGGACAAGGGGGGGCCCAAGTGTAACCTCTAAAGCCGGCACCGTCCAGCCGGACACCCCTGTCTCACTGAAGAGGGAAACCTCAACAGGAGAAATATAAATGCTGCCTCACTGAAGAGCAAACCTCAACAGGAGAAATATTGCTGCCTCACTGAAGAGCAAACAACAGGAGAAAATATTTATCCAGCCACAGCCAGAATTCAGGAGCTAGTGGAACAGCGACTTTCCCCTGCTGGGAGATAAAGCATACTGATGAAACAGGAGGAATGCCAGCCAATAGGACCACCTGTTAATCAGTTTCTCTATCTCCGCCTGCTGGTAGATGTGGGCTATCCCCGTTGGTCTCTGGATTCATCTGCTGCTGTTGCTAGGGAAATAGGAAGATAATTACTCAAAATTGACAGATTAAGTGGTCCATTAACCGGGAACATACTGTTGCACTCTTCAGAGCATCAGATTTAACACCTGACCTCAGAAAAGCATATAGGGCTGAAGCAATTTTCTCTCTTAGCTGCCTAAAAATACCGTATTCCCTTTAATAATCTCCTGGATTATTATTAGAAACACTGGGTATTTTGAAGTCAGGTAGGCTATTATTGGAGGCATCATTTCCCTCCTCCAGTTCTCCTTCTCATTACATTACATTTCTAGACCGCAAAACCTCACAGATCAATGCGGTTCACAAAAGATAAAGAACTGGCCATTCCCAGTGAACTACAGAGTAATCATTAATCAAGTTAATTCTCTAAAACTTTTATAAACAAAAATGATTTTGATAATTTTTTGAAATGTATGTAAGAATAAGACCTTCTGAATAAAGAGCGTAATTCCTTATCCCAGCTAGCTGCCTGAAAAGCAAACAGGCATTGCTGGAACCTCTTATAAATACAACCTCGAGCTAGGGGGAAAATAAATAAAGCAGCATTACATAGTGGACGATTTGATGTGCATAAGATAAATAATTCTAATAGGTACTCAGGCACTTGACCATGCAAGACTTTGTAACAAAGTGTTCTCAGTTTAAAATCACACGGGCCTCAAATGGAAGCCAATGGAGCTCTCTATAATAAAATACATACTGGAAAAGGAACAATACTACTTCAAGAGACCTTTAAACCTTAAGTGGTGCTCAGATTCCAAGATGGAAGGCAAGAAACCTCAATGTGGGGACTTAACCCCTATAGAGACTCTTTGGTATCTATCATTGCACCGTGTGAAGGCTTGTATGAAGTACTTGTTGGTAGTAGACTCGATAAATGTTTAGTCTCAGTCTTTAAACACTTCAAGATAGAGATAACTTTAAATTAAGTAAGCTTGCAAAAATGAACTTAGCTGTAAAATACAGGAAGCGTTGGTAATGCAGGGTCCTTCTATCATTGCACCGTGTGAAGGCTTGTATGAAGTACTTGTTGGTAGTAGACTCGATAAATGTTTAGTCTCAGTCTTTAAACACTTCAAGATAGAGATAACTTTAAATTAAGTAAGCTTGCAAAAATGAACTTAGCTGTAAAATACAGGAAGCGTTGGTAATGCAGGGTCCTGACGCGTTTCGCCGCCCTGGCTTCCTCAGAAGACCCGCAAGCAACTTGTATTCAGCTTGTTCTAATAGACGTCAGTGAGTAACACTATGTTCAAAACTTGTCCTGATTTACATGAATTTTCTGTTTCCTGTGACGTCACAGGAAACAGAAAATTCATGTAAATCAGGACAAGTTTTGAACATAGTGTTACTCACTGACGTCTATTAGAACAAGCTGAATACAAGTTGCTTGCGGGTCTTCTGAGGAAGCCAGGGCGGCGAAACGCGTCAGGACCCTGCATTACCAACGCTTCCTGTATTTTACAGCTAAGTTCATTTTTGCAAGCTTACTTAATTTAAAGTTATCTCTATCTTGAAGTGTTTAAAGACTGAGACTAAACATTTATCGAGTCTACTACCAACAAGTACTTCATACAAGCCTTCACACGGTGCAATGATAGAAGGACCCTGCATTACCAACGCTTCCTGTATTTTACAGCTAAGTTCATTTTTGCAAGCTTACTTAATTTAAAGTTATCTCTATCTTGAAGTGTTTAAAGACTGAGACTAAACATTTATCGAGTCTACTACCAACAAGTACTTCATACAAGCCTTCACACGGTGCAATGATAGATACCAAAGAGTCTCTATAGGGGTTAAGTCCCCACATTGAGGTTTCTTGCCTTCCATCTTGGAATCTGAGCACCACTTAAGGTTTAAAGGTCTCTTGAAGTAGTATTGTTCCTTTTCCAGTATGTATTTTGTCAAGGACATTTAGGATCAATTTTGTTTTTTTGAATTTACCCAGTTGTTTATATTGATATACAGCTCTCTATAATAAAACATAATATGATCTGATTTTTTCATATCAAAGATCAGACGTACCGCGACATTTTGTATTCTTCATAGTCTAAGTTTATTTGTCCAGCAATGTGAATTGAATTGCAGTAGACCAAGGTACTGAGTATCAAGGATTGAACAAGCAATCTAAATGCCATAGGTTCAAAATATGATTTTGATGGTCCACAATTATCACAAAATAAAGAAACATATTTTCACCAACGGCAAGGTAAATGCTTTCATAATTAAATTTCTATCCAAATGTACTCACCAAATTTTTATTTTGGATTCAATAGGATAAGTAATCCCACCTAACTTTAGCTCGCTCTCTACCATTCCTCTCTTCCACCCTGCCACCCATGATAACCACCATTTCTGTCCTCCATCCTGCCTCCTGCAGTAATTGGCATTGCTCTCCTCCACTTTTCACCCTCCCTGTGATGACCAGATCTCTCCTCTTACCTTATCTTGAGGCTATGATGCCGGACTAGTGGTTTTTAAACCAAATTTTCTGGGATGTTTTGGGCATGAAACAGGAGATTAGGTCATTATTGGAGGTGGGCAATTATTAGAGACCATACAGTGCAGAACATGGGTGCAGAAGGGATAAAGACAGATTCAGTTGTTTTGAGATGGAACAAATCCCCAAGAGACATAAGTGATAATGGGGTGCCAAACTCAATACAGATTACCCATTCCCCGGACACAAATGAAGGCACTGGCTCAATACCAAGGGTGCTCTATGGCAACAGATATAAAGTATGACCTCCTAGTTGCTTAGCAAGTAATCAAAATCTCCTGATCTCCCCTGGATTAAAAGAATACTTAATCGTACTGCTGAAATAGCTTTTAAAATCAGCTGAAACAGACAGCAAACCTTGAGTATTAACTTTCTTCTGTGGTAAATATTTCACAGTTGAAAACAATTCTCATGGGCAATTAAGTGCCACACTATTCTAGGACTGAAAATTCATAACTAACTAGTGGAATCAACTGCATCTTTATAATCCTCTAACCATTGATGAAAAACCTCAGAATCTCCACGTGAATGTGACTTTCTCCCATGTTCTTTCTGCACATCTAAGCTCTTGCTTTAATTTCCATAGAGATTAATCATACCACCTATCCTTACATGTTCGTGTTTGTTTAAACTTTGAATAGAGAATTATTTCATCTAATGCCTTTACCAAGGAATCATGCCAAAATAAAAATATATCATGAATATCAAGTCTTTGGATACTTGACAATGTGGGTGGCCATTGCTGTGCCAATATTGTTGTATCAATATGTGGCCTCACCTTCTGGTCAGTATTGTCTGCTTTTAAGTGAGAAGTCTCAGGAACTACTTTCAATAGAAAAACATGAAAGAAGAGTGGTTGGTCCATGGTAAAAAAAATGAAACAATCCCCCCCCCTGTGTACTCTTAATTGACTCTGTATAGCGCTATGTACATCTAGCAGTGCTATAGAAATAATTAATAGTACTAGTCATAGTAAGTAGTAGTCGTAGTATTTGTGTAGTATCTTGGTACAGTGTATATTAAGGTATATGTTGTGATTGTAGCATATTTTTAGATTTATTAAGATCCTCTTTTACTAAGCTGCAGCAGAGGTTTCTACTGGGGCCTAGAGTGCTAAATGCTCTGACGCTCATAGGAACTCTATGAGGGTCGGAGCAGCGTTAGAGCATTTAGTGCTCCGGGCCGTGGTAGAAACCTCTACCGCGGCTTAGTAAAAGGGGGTGTAAGTAAATTTGTTATTCATATAAAATACTTTGGATTATTTTATTTTAGGTTATCCCTAATGCAGCCACATGGTAAAATACAGTATAGTCATTGAACGGACACGTATCAGAACTTTAGTAAGTGTCCTTAGGCATATGTTGTTTAAAGATGCAAAGGTAGGCCCTGTTTATCTTTCCCTTCTTTGAAGATGGTATAAGGACATCTATGTTTGTCTTTCTTTCTTTGACATGAATGTTTAAACAGAGTTGTAGTGAAGTGAATTCAATTGTTTTGTTAAGCCGTATTTACAGACAGCTTTAGTTAAGAAGCTCTGCTGGTCAAGGCTTTTTCTTACCTTTTGGACTTCAATCTCTAGTTAGGAAAAATGCTGATGTGTTTAAAGTTTCATGTGACCTGTATCCATATATGGTTTGTGTTTACGTCACATGCTGACACATGCTGGCAAACCTGATTCGTATAAAAGATGTGAAACTCATAATAAAAGACGGACATATTTGAAAGATGGTTTCTGGTCTTTAAGATGTGTCCCCAGGTACCTGACTTACAAATGACAGAGACAGAGAAAGTATGGGGCAGGAATTGGGACCTGAATCCTTTTCAGTTGGGGGCTTGTCCGCGATGGGCAGATGATATCACCAATATTTTGTGAGTATTTCTGAATTTTTTCTGTTCTTTAATACTCACTGGGTAGTGGTGACCTGTACCCAACCCTTTATTTTAAGTTCAAGCTTTGGGTTCTATTATGGAGTTTTTTTGGGAAAAATCTCGGGGTACTTTCGGTAAGCGCCCTCATATATATAAGCAGCTGCCATTCTTTCGGGAAGAATGAATTTATTTATAGAACCCCCCCCTGCCCACTCTGTCATTTGTAAGGTTAAAAACTTTTATAGAGTATAAGATTTTATTGTCTCTGATTACTGTACCTCGCTTATAAGGTAAGATAAGCGAATATTTTTGCATTGTTATATGGGTTTTGTAATGAGTCATAAAGGCACTTACTCCTAGACAAATGAGACTTGTACGGCTGTGTGTGTGTATGACATTTTTCCTTCAGCTCCCATCTTTCTGTGTCACCAATGTTTACTACTGAGGTAGGACATGCTGTTATGTGGAATGAATTGAATGCGCTGTTTGAATCAGTCTAAGATCTTTCCCTTGTAGTTAAAAAAAAAAAAAGAAAAAGAAAAAATTCCGTTTTAAAGGTTTTCTTTCTTGTGCAGAGCAAAGCTAATCTGTTCTTTGCTTTCATTATCAGGGTCTGTGCATGAATGTTTTTGTCCCTTCCCCCAGACTTCTCTGTTTGGGCTTCCACTGACCCCCTATAGTGCTTCTTTGAAGTTACTCATTCTTGGTTTTATAAAGCAGTAAGGTGAGATTCCACTGCTTGTCTCTTGACTTTTCTCCGGCATTATCAAAACCACCATCTCTTTTTATAATACGCCCGTCGCTCTTGTTGCCAAAGCTGATGGCATTCCCTGTTTCGTCCTAGATTTAGGGCTGTTAATGTTTTGGTAATTCTCATTGCACTTATGTTTCTTCCACCATTCCATCGGCAGCCAATGATTTTTTTCTGTCATTTTCCTAAAGAATGTTTTATTTTTAGTCCCTTTGGTGAGGTTGCCTTCACCTTTAAGCAACAGTATACCTAGTGTGGAATGTCCTTCGGGCTATTCTACAAGTCATGCACTGCCCCTCATGGTCCTATTCTTATTTTGTACAACTTTTTGTGTTCCATAATTCAGGAGACCTGTCAGGCTGATAGTTTGTACCTTTTATAATGATTGTCTGTGTGTGGTCACAAGGTGTCATGAAATAAACTGCACTGGTGTACATCTGAAGTGAAATACCTGGGTTTTGTCCTGTCTCATGGTCAGAGGAAAATCTGCACTTTCTGCACTGCTGCTATTCTGGGTCGGCCCCGCCCAGCTACCAAGAAAGACATGCTTACTTTTCTTGCTATGATTGGTCACTGCCGCCAATGGATCTCTGCTTGTTCCTTCTATGACCAGATTTTGAGACAGACCCTGGTTTCTGAAATGACTGCTCTTATCAGATGGACTTATGAAATGTTGGACATTTAAGATGTGCTTTGGTTTCTAGCTCAAGTCTGGGTTTTCCTGCTTATGCCCACATGTTTTATCTCTTTGTTTGGGACTATTGTAACACCATGAAGGGAGAACATGGCGGTAAATTACGCTCTGTTGCCTTTTTTTATAGTCACTCCTGTTCAAGAAAGCCCTGGCTGCTTGTGCTATGGTGGTAGAGATGGTTACTTCTCTGATCCTAGGTCACCCCATTACCCTTCATACTTTTCACGATGTCCAAGCCCTTCTTTTAAATAGGCTTCTGGGTCTCAAGGGTGAACAGGATTCTCTTCCTCTCTTTTTTCACAGCTTCAGTCCTTTGTTACCACCCCCTCCTCTGAATTTGATGCCTGGCGTTTGGCAGGTGCCCAAAGCCGCCCTTTTGGACGGACTTTGGTGCAAAGAGGGGAAACCCTGGATACCAGCTGCTAGCTCTCCCTTATTCATTGCCCAATATCATGGTATTGGTTATCGTAGTGCTCGCTCGACATTTTAACTTCTTGCTAGTGATATTTTCATTCTTGACCTTTTGCTCCTTGATACAGAGATATATAGCTCAATAATTACAGCTGGCACAGTTGTGAATTGAAAATAAATTGGAAAATACAATTCCTTTCTATTGTTTTAGCTGAAGTTAGGATGTTGCTAATTTAAAAGGGTTTTTCCGGATTTATACATAGCCATCCCAGATCCATTTTGGCACAGATATTTCTAATGTTTTCCACGGGTCCTCTTTATCACTGCAGAGATAGAGACGCTCCAAAGAGACATTAGCTTTATGCCTTTTTTCAAATATGAGATGGTTATGATATACATTATTTGTAGTTTTGGTTTTTTTTATATCAATGTGTTTATTTGCAGAGTTAAATTCAGCCCTGCACACTTGACAGATGAAGAAATAGCTCCACGCTTAAAACTTTATGTTTTGTCTGTGTCATGTCTACTTGTCTTAGTTTAGTGGGTACCCCAGGATACATAACATTGGCCATTTCTAGAGCTCTTTTTCCACTTCTTACTAGCCTAACTGCGCAATGTTCTTTTACTTTTAGCTTTTATATTCTGAATATAGTTTAGTTAGGGGTTATAAAAAAAAGTTTTACTTTATGCAGCGTTTATTTCGTGGTGTTCCCTACATATGATCCATTCAATATACATTTCTGAATACATTCAGTACATCAGTATGGTCTCTCTGAAGTGCATAATAGTTATATGCAGCACGATAAAAACATATCCTTTTGGATTGTTCAATTAAGAACCTTAAGTAAGTGAGTATTGTCGCTCTTTTGCCATGGCTATGCTAAGTGAATGAATTGGTATTGTGCATGTTGCCACATTCAGTACAGGCAACATGGTTTCTCTTGTTTTCTATCTCTTATTTGGATCACATTGGAGTACAGCTGCTGAATGATATTTGGAATGCTTTCCAAGCATTTCTTTTCAAGTATCTCTTTCTGTATGCACAGACATCTGGCTGTTCTCCCTTTGAGGTTCTCACGGGATGACCTTTCCCCGCCCCATGGGTAGATTTTCCCTTGATACAGGAGGAATACGTCCAAAAGCTAATTGAAATATTAGGGTTTGTTCAAAGAAACGTGTCTTGCACTTCTCCTTTCTCTCCACAGATTCCTACCCATTTTTTCCAGCCTGGTGATTATCCAGCAGCTTTCCAAGGATCGGAAGCAGACGGATTTCCCCTTTGGCCTTCCCACTACTGTGATCGCTGTGACCAGGCCCGCTGCACTCACTGAGGAGTTTCCTGTTTGGATCCACGCAAGTCGCTTGAAGAGGGTTAACCTAAAACCCCAGAAGCAAGTCTTCCCTGCGCAGATTTCACCTCCTCCAGTAGAACAACATGATGATCTCATTGCAGCATTCTACCAACTTTATCATTCTCTTACTGGCACCGCTGCTGCTAGTTTTTCTCCCTGTATGGATCATTTCTAACTGGGTCTACAGGGATGATGTGTTCTGGGTCCACGACACTTTCTGCCCATACCCATCTGTAAATGACACTCCTGCTGTAAACAGCACCCCCGACACCTCTTTGCGAACGACGTCAAGCTGGACTACTCCCTCGCAAAGGCTGTCCTTCAATTGGAATCCAGAAAAGACCGATGCTACCCTTTGGTATAATTCCAGCAGTGTGCAAGTTGCCACCTTCTCCTTTGAGTATTGTGACATTGTGGACTGTTCATCAATTGATATCCCAAGGCTGTGCCATTGGTCCTCAGAGATTCCTAAAACTAAGGACATATATGTATATGTTACTGACTTACGTTGGGGGGATAAGTGTGCATTCTGGGGAGTGGTAGGGTGGAATATTAATACTGACTGGGCTTATAAACTAGAGAATACTCTGAAAAACAGTGGACCAAAATGGTAAATCACTGCTTACTTGTATGACCCTTCATAAGGTTGGACACTGTTATAGGAAAAGTGTTCCTGCACAAATTATTAAGCTTTCTCTTACTATTGACAACCCTAGACCTACTGATGAAGGTATGTACATTATGGACATGTGGTTTAAGGGTGGGTCTAGCTATCATCAGTTTTCTTACGGGATCTATCTACCTCCACTCATCCTCTCCCACCATTTTGTGGGGGCCCCAAAAAATACTAACCCACTGGCCCCTACATTCAATAAACTTACTGACATGATGGCTATTGCCAATCCCACTTTTGAAGATATTGTGGCTGTTGAGGTAGGGTTTTCAGAACGTAACCTTTGGTTAGAATGGATGAAATTCACTGCTGATCAACATAATAAGAGTAATTGTTACATATGTGCTCAAGCTAGACCCCATCTAGGAACCGTACATCTGGACCTCCCTCCTGGTATCCAACCATGCCTTTTTGGGTTATTTACCTATCCTCTTTGTGCACTGCAGTGTTCTAAATACCCTTTGTTGCCAGGACAGCAAAAGCTTGATATTGCCGTTACCATCTATAAGGGCAATTACACATGTCATGTTTCTAATCTGACACAGGGTAGTTTTGTAGGTAATTTACCCCCAGGTTATTGTTCTGTCTTGGCTCATAGGTATGCCCCATTGTTGCTGCATCAGATTTGATATTTACTGGCTTTATGGAGACTTTTGGCTCCCTGTTAAGCTACCCAGCCAGTGGATAGGCCAGTGCACTTTAGTTAAGGTTACTATGCTTCTGCATATTCTTTCTGAAGGGCATCCTTCCTATTCACATGGTTTTTCCTTTTATTTGTCTTGATATAAATCTGATCACATGTATACATAGATGCTATAGGGGTCCCAAGAGGGGTCCCAGATGAATTTAAGGCCCGAGCTCAGGTTAAGGCTGGGTTTGAGTTCCTTATTCCCTTTATTACTATTAATAAGAATGTTGATCGGATTAGTTAAAATTATTATAATCAGCAACGCTTTGTGAACTATTCTAGGGACGCCTTGCAAAGTATTACTGATCAATTAGGCTCCACTTCTCAGATGGTTCTCAAAATCATATGGCCCTAGATATGATTCTAGCTGAGAATTCTGAAAAATTCTCCTCAGTACTTTAAGCTGTTGTACTTCTCTTTCTGACAATATAGGTCCTCCTATGGACATTCAGAAATTAGCAGACCTCTTTGCTGAGTTCAAATGTAACTCTGATTTATCTAATTTTTGGGATCAGCACTTTAGTTGAATGCATAATCTCTTATTATTTGCACTCTTGTCTTGACTGCTCATGTACTGTGTTATTCGTATTACAGCTCCTAAAAAGACCCCTCCTTGAGAGACATACCTAGAGTATCACTCCCTTCCAGCTCATGCTGTGTATTTGTGACGTCATTTACATGACGTAAGAGGGGAATTGAACGGACACGTATCAGAACTTTAGTAAGTGTCCTTAGGCATATGTTGTTTAAAGATGCAAAGGTAGGCCCTGTTTATCTTTCCCTTCTTTGAAGATGGTATAAGGACATCTATGTTTGTCTTTCTTTCTTTGACATGAATGTTTAAACAGAGTTGTAGTGAAGTGAATTCAATTGTTTTGTTAAGCCGTATTTACAGACAGCTTTAGTTAAGAAGCTCTGCTGGTCAAGGCTTTTTCTTACCTTTTGGACTTCAATCTCTAGTTAGGAAAAATGCTGATGTGTTTAAAGTTTCATGTGACCTGTATCCATATATGGTTTGTGTTTACGTCACATGCTGACACATGCTGGCAAACCTGATTCGTATAAAAGATGTGAAACTCATAATAAAAGACGGACATATTTGAAAGATGGTTTCTGGTCTTTAAGATGTGTCCCCAGGTACCTGACTTACAAATGACAGAGACAGAGAAAGTATGGGGCAGGAATTGGGACCTGAATCCTTTTCAGTCATGTCGAGGTTTTAAATTTTGTTTAGCTGTTTTATTAAATTTTTATAACGACTAATCTTGGTTTATTGCCAACACTACTTTTTACTATAGATTCTGGATTTTTTTTTTTTTTTTCATTTTTTTCAGAGTTTAAGAACATAAGAATAGCCTTATTGGTGAGACCAATGGTCCATCAAGCCCAGTAGCCCGTTCTCACGTTGGCCAATCCAGATCACTAGTACCTGGCCAAAACCCAAGGAGTAGCAATATTCCATGCTACCGATCCAGGACAAGCAGTGGCTTCCCCCATGTCTTTCTCAATAATAGACTATGGACTTTTCCTCCAGGAACTTGTCCAAACCTTTCTTAAAACCAGCTACGCTATCCACATGTTCTGGAAAGCATTCCAGGGCTTAACTATTCTCTGAGTGAAAAAAAAAATTCCTCCAATTGGTTTTAAAAGTATTTCCCTGTAACTTCACCGAATGTCCCCCTAGTCTTTGTAATTTTTGACGGAGTGAAAAATCGATCCACTTGTATCCGTTCTACTCTACTCAGGATTTTGTAGACTTCAGTCATATCTCCCCTCAGCCATCTCTTTTCCAAGCTGAAGAGCCCTAACCATTTTAGTCTTTCCTCATACGAGAGGAGTTCCATCCCCTTTACCATCTTGGTCGCTCTTCTTTGAGCCTTTTCTAGCGCCACTATATCTTGAAATAAGGAGATCAGAACTGAACACAATACTCCAGATGAGGTCGCACTATGGAGTAATACAGGAGCATTATAACATTCTTAGTCTTATTAACCATCCCTTTTTTTAATAATTCCTAGCATCCTATTTGCTTTTTTGGCCGCCACCGCTCATTGGGCAGCAGCAGCCAATTCAGGTTAGTCTTCCCAACGTACATCACTTTGCTTTTGTCCACATTAAATTTCATCTTCCATTTGAACACCCAGTCTTCCAATTTCCAAAGGTCCACCTGCAATTTTTCACAATCCACATACGTTTTAACAAGTGTCATCTGCAATTTTAATCACCTCACTCGTCGTTCCAATTTCCAGATCATTTATAAATAAGTTAAATAGCACCGGTCCCAGTACAGATCCTTGTGGCACTCCATTGTTTACTCTCCTCTATTGAGAAAAATGGCCATTTAACCCTACCCTCTGTTTTCTATCTGATAACCAATTTCTAATCCACAACTGAACTTTGCCACCTATCCCATGACACTTTAATTTTCTCAGGAGCCTCTCGTGAGGAACTTTATCAAATACTTTCTGAAAATCTAGATATACTATATCAACTGGCTCATCTTTATTCACGTTTATTCACACCTTCAAAGAAGTCAAGCAAATTTGTAAGGCAAGATCTCCCTTGGCTGAACCCATGCTGACTTCCTCTCATTAAATCATGTTTGTCTACATGTTACACAATTTTGGTTTTTGTAATCGTTTCTACCATTTTGCCTGGCACCAAAGTGAGGTTTACTGGTCTGTAATTTCCTGGATCTCCCCTGGAGCCCTTTTTAAAAATCAGTGTAACATTGGCCACCTTCCAATCTTCAGTTCTCCATAGTTCTCTATAGTTCTCCAATCCTCCCTCTTTCAGTGCAGAGTCTGTGGTAGAATCCAACTAATTAGAAAGTTGCTATAGTTGAAGGCCTGATACTTCCTATTGTTGCATTTAAATCAGCTGTGGTGTCAGTGGCAATGCAAGCAATCTGAAGTCTCTTGGAAGGAACCCCCTTCCTTCCTCAAATCTCTGGTGGTTTAGAAGGCCCAACCTGATTCCCCCCCCCAAGTAACTATACCTCCAAAGTCTCTCCCCTTTTCAACCCCCCCCCCTCACCCCACGAGACTAGGGTGACCAACTCTCCCTTATTTCTCGGGAATTCCCATATCAGAGAGCTAATGTGCTAATTTTGTGGGATCCTCCAGGCTTAGTTCTGCAGCATTTGTAAACAAATACTAGCTGATGAGTCAAGCACTTGATGACATTGCATATTGTCCCACATGGGTCAATGCAGCAGCTGTACGGGGCCAAATTAATGCATATCTAACAAGTTCTTTCTGAACTTTTGGACCCTAGGCCCCTACCTAAAATACCTATATTTAATCACACAACCTGCAGACAGTTTAATTTTTCTAGTACCAGTGCAGCTACTAGAAGGAAAAGATGCATTGATACAATTTCTCTCAAGAGACAGATTCCAGTAGAGAACATTCCCACAGTTTTTTGAATGATTAAGATTTATGTACATTTGAAAAATTAAATGCACAACGTGTTTTCATGAATTCAATGCCTCATCTCATGCAAATATTAAACCACAATAGCCACATTTGTCCAACACTCATTACAAAGGCCAACCAAAAAAAATTTTTCTTGGTGCCTTGGTTTTTTTTACCTGTTCCTGGGGTTATTTGGGCCGCTGATTCAGAAACTTACATTGTATAGACAGCATCAGCTCTAGTTTCTTAGATATGGTTGAATTTATTATTAATTTTTTTTACTGTTATTTAAAAGATCTCTTCTGTAGAATCAGGATGTCATAATAAGCTTTCTTTTTTGAATGGGAACTGTACTGTATGTATTTAAATTGCTCACATGTTTTTGTGTACAATGACCTTTGTTTCACAACTATTTGTCTACTTCCTTTCCCATAATGCACACTGGCATAAAAATGTAAAGCAGAAATGACAAAATTGCTTTGTTCTATTATATTACATAATTGTGTGCAGATGGTAGATGTGTGTAGATGGTAAACATAGTTTCCTTAGACTACATAAATTTGTATTTCAAAAGTTTCTCAACCTGATCTATTTAAAACAGTTACACATAGATTTAAATTCTAATGGGTTTTTCAACTTCTGTTACCTGGTTTGTGTTTTTGCATACAAGTTAGCAGATAAAGTGAAAGTGTTTACATATTTCCAACTGTAATTTTACATCCAAAACTGGATTGTAAATGATAAGTAGCTTAACTGTATAATAGTTATGATCGTATAGGAGGTATGTATATATTCCTACTCATATCATTTAATTTTTGCAGATCGAACACCGTAGAGGTTATGGCTACTTCAAGACGAAGCTGCTTGAATCATCCCAACGTATTTTGCTATATTTATGGGGAGTGCATACTGAAAGCAAGTAGGAAACCTATTTCTAAGTTTGTAAAAAGAACATATGTAGGTTATTTTGGTGTCAAGCTTGGAGATCAAGATAAGCCATGGGCTACTCATATTTTTTTATTGTTAATATCATAGGCATCAATCAAAATAATCATGACACGTGGTCTTACCCTGATCTACCTTCAGCCAGGAGACCTGTTCTGTACCCGGATCTTGTACCCGTTCCACCTTTCTGTGAACTATTACAGCTCTCAGAGGATGGGTTTTGCATGCCTGATATTGCATAAATTAAAGTAAGTGGGAGCAGTGAACATGATTCCCAAACAACTTTACATAGTGAACGTTTTGACCAGAATGAATTGAGTTATCTGATCAGGGACTTAAATCTTTCCAAGGAGTCTTCTGAATTGTTTGCCCCCAGACTAAAGGAAAAGAATATACTTCAGCCTCGAATGAGAATAACATTTTATCGAAGGAGAGAAAAGGATTTGCTGCCATTCTTTACTGAAGACAACAACTTAGTATTCTGCAATGACATCGGAAACCATCTAAAGAAAATTGGTCTTTCAGAATATAACCCAAGTGAGTGGCGTCTTTTCATCAACAGTTCAAAACGTAGTTTGAAATGCGTTAAATAATAACAACAACAAATATGGTTCTATTCCAATCGGTCACTCCACCAGGATGAAAGAAGCATACAAGACCATCTCTTTAGTCTTGGAAAAGATAAATTATCAAGAATATCAATGGGTGATTTGTGTAGACTTGAAGATGGTTAATTTTCTTCATGGTCAACAAAGTGGCTACACAAAGTATCTTTGCTTTTTATGACTTTGGGATAGTTGAGCCAAACATGAACATTGGGCAATAAAAGATTGACCTCTGAGGGAATATTATAGTGGTTGGAGGACAAAATGTAATCAATGAACCTTTGGTAGCATGAGATAGAATCATACTGCCACCAATACATATAAAGCTAGGCCTGATGAAACAATTTGTAAAGGCTTTGAATAAAGATGGTTCGTGCATTGAATACGTGGCACATTGTCACCCCTAGGCGCCTAACTCCTGTGGTTTTGGCGATTTGGCTGTGACAAACACTCCCCAGCGTGATCTCTATAGCCAGAGGACCCCTTCAGGACTTGGATCAGATCTAGGCAACTGCCTAGTAGTGCATTTACTGGTAAGTATGGGTTTCCCCAAGCAATGACCAACTCATAGGTCAGAATGACTGAATAAAAATAAAGGTTTATTAAGGCCACTGGCCAAATTAGGTTTCCACACTGTTAATGTTCCTGGCACACAGCACTGATAATTCTCATAAACATTTCAAAAATAGATAATTCTCATAAACATTGCAAAAATAAACACTGGGAGAAAACCCTGAACTAGCCCTGGATTTGTCACAACATGAGTAACCTGGACTTACCATGGAAAAACTGAAAGCAGGAATTGTCGATGGTCCACAGATCAGACAACTTATAAATGACCCTCATTTCATAGCATCAATGAATGAAATCAAATCATGTGCCTGGTCTTCATTTGTTCTTGTTGTGAAAAACTTTCATGGGCAACAAGAAGGCAGAGAACCACACACAATTAGTAGAGGATATGCTCTTTCATTTCAGCAAGCTTGGCTGTAACATATGTGTTAAAGTCCCATTATCTGCACAGTCACTTAGATCGCTTTCCAGAGAACCTTGGTGACTTAAGCCAAGAGCAAGGTGAAAGATTTCACCAAGACATAAAAACAATGGAAGCCAGATACCAAGGAAGATGGGATACACACATGATGGCAAACTATTGTTGGAAACTTATGTGGGATTGTCCTGGCAGATCCCACTCTTGGAAGTCTTGCAAAAGGAGCTTCTTGTATGTTGAATGGCTGGAAAGTTTGTATCATCAACTTGTACTTTTGGTATGAAATAAGTAGATTTTCATGTTGTACACTTTTCTTTTAACCCCATCCTTTACTAACACGTAGCGTGGGTTTTAGCGGCGGCAATGGCGGAAACTGCTCCGACACTCATAGAATTCCTATGAGCATCAGAGCAGTTACCACCGCTGCCGGCGCTAAAACCCACACTACACATTAGTAAAGGAGGGGGTTAATTTTTAATGTTTCCTTCATGCTTAAAAGGTATTAATTTAAACCCTACATTAAAATATCCCATTTTTTTAATGGGCGAGCAGAGTGAAGAATGGTATATGGTACATGTTCTGTATCTCAAAAACTAGAGCTGATAGGAGAAAACTGGTGCTGTTTTTGGAATCAGCAGGTCAAATATACTGAGAAACAGGTCTAACATTTGAGACAGCAAAACAAGTGTTGGCCAGTGAACTCATGAGCCAGTAAGGCTGTGGAATCTTGAGGTCAGCAAATAAGTAGAGAGAAGATACAGCTTTCTGTTTCCAATGTATGCTAAATTTAAACTTCATATGATCATAATAAATCAAAAGTACTTTTCCTATTAGATGTCATCAGCAGACAATGTTATGTTATTTTTTGAGCACTTGGATTTAGCAGTTATAATATAGTACTATTTTATCCTTCATGGAAAAATATTCAGATTCTTTTTGTCTCCACACTTGATCTAATTCTTATAAATATTTTGCAGGCACATTTAGCTCTCAGAAAAAAACATGGAATTTAACTTAAAATGGGGAAGCAAACGGAGCTTAGTGCAATTCAAAATGTGCTTATTTTATAGCTTGTCAACAAAGGGCATTTGTGGAGACTGGCATTGCAAATGGAGGCATTTGTGACTAATGCTTAGTTCTATTTCTGCCTGTTTCATTGTCCCTGGAAGCCAAGAGACTAGAAAGAAATCCGCAGTTGTCAGTACAATTGGCAGAAGTGACAAAGTAAGACGTTTTCTGGCTCTGCAATTTTCAGATAATATGCTTTAAATCTTGAGGTGTCAAGTAAGCAAGAAAGAGAACTGTGCTTTGGAAATGTAAGCCTCATATTTTCCATCAAAATTCATTGACTAAAAACCGTTTGAGAATATTCATGTTGAACATAAACTTGTTAAATGAAAAGTCATGTCTTGCTATATCCATTTGTATGTCTCTATGTTATCCGCCTTGAAAGTTTCATCCCACACCATTAACCTTCCAGCTTAATCAGAAACAGCTTAGAAACATAGAAACATGACAGCAGATAAAGGCCAAATGGCCCATCTAGTCTGCCCATCCGCAGTAACCATTATCTCTTTCTCTCTCCGAGAGATCCCATGTGCCTATCCCAGGCCCTCTTGAATTAATTTCAGACACAGTCTCTGTTTCCATCACCTCTTCCGGGAGCCTGTTCCATGCATCTACCATTCTTTCTTTGAAAAAGTATTTCCTTAGATTACTCCGGAATTACCTCTTAACTTCATCCTGTGCCCTCGCATTGCAGAGTTTCCTTTCAAATGAAAGAGACTCATCTCATGCACATTTATATTACGTAGGTATTTAAATGTCTCTATCTTATCTCCCCTCTCCTGCCTTTCCTCCAAAGTATACAGATTGAAATCTTTAAGTCTGTCCCCATACATTTTGGATTTGTAGGTACTTACCTCATGCAAAGTTGTCATTTCTTTAATAAGACATTAACTATTTTTTCTGTGGCCCTCCAAGTACCTACAAATCCAAAATGTGGCCCTGTAAAGGGTTTGAGCTTGAGACCACTGAACTAAATGTATGTGATTCCCTACCGCGCTCACGGGTATACCGCGCATGCTGCCCGACTGTCCTTTCGCCCGCCCCGACTCTCCTCTGGCCACCCCGACTCTCCTTTCGCCCTCCCCAACTCTCCGTGCGCAGAATTTCCCAGACTACCTCTTCCTCTCAACACATTGACACGCTAGTGGGTTTATTTTATAGCTTTTTCACTCCCTTCGGTCTGCCTGTCCCCCTTGAAGTCCTGTCCCCCCTTGAAGGTCTGCCTGTCCCCCTTGAAGGTCTGTCCCCATCCTGAAAGCCTGATGCCCCCCCCCCCGACGTCCGATACATCCCCCCCCCGGCAGGACCACTCGCACCCCCACCCCGAAGGACCGCCGACTCCCCGACAATATCGGGCCAGAAGGGAACCCAAACCCTCCTGGCCACGGCGACCCCCACCCCGCACTACATTACGGGCAGGAGGGATCCCAGGCCCTCCTGCCCTCGACGCAAACCCCCCTCCCTCCAACGACCGCCCCCCCCCCAAGAACCTCCGACCGCCCCCCCAGCCGACCCGCGACCCCCCTGGCCGACCCCTACGACACCCCCACCCGCCTTCCCCGTACCTTTGTGTAGTTGGGACAGACGGGAGCCAAACCCGCCTGTCCGGCAGGCAGCCAACGACGGAATGAGGCCGGATTGGCCCATCCGTCCCAAAGCTCCGCCTACTGGTGGGGCCTAAGGCGCGTGGGCCAATCAGAATAGGCCCTGGAGCCTTAGGTCCCACCTGGGGGCGCGGCCTGAGGCACATGGTCGGGTTGGGCCCATGTGCCTCAGGCCGCGCCCCCAGGTGGGACCTAAGGCTCCAGGGCCTATTCTGATTGGCCCACGCGCCTTAGGCCCCACCAGTAGGCGGAGCTTTGGGACGAATGGGCCAATCCGGCCTCATTCCGTCGTTGGCTGCCTGCCGGACAGGCGGGTTTGGCTCCCGTCTGTCCGGCCAACTACCAAAGGTACGGGGAAGGGGGGTGGGGGTGTCGTGGGGGTCGGCCAGGGGGGTCGCGGGTCGGCTGGGGGGGCGGTCGGAGGTTCTTGGGGGGGGGCGGTCGTTGGAGGGAGGGGGGTTTGCGTCGAGGGCAGGAGGGCCTGGGATCCCTCCTGCCCGTAATGTAGTGCGGGGTGGGGGTAGGGGGTCGCCGTGGCCAGGAGGGTTTGGGCTCCCTCCTGGCCCGATATTGTCGGGGAGTTGGGGAGTCGGCCGGGCAAGAGGGCTTGGGCTCCCTCTTGCTCCGATCGTGGATGCGGGTGCGGATGGGAGCGCGTGCGAGCGGTCGTTCGGGGTGGGGGTGCGAGCGGTCCTGGTGGGGGGGGGGTGAATCGGGCTTCGGGTGGGGTGGGAACTATGTAAAAAAAATTTTGTATACCGCGCTCACGCGTATAACGCGCGAGGGGTATGCGCGGTAGGTAAAAACGCGTATAACGCGCGCGTTATATGCGTGAAAATACGGTAATTGGGTTACATTATAATTGTTGAGTGGGTCATTTCCTGGGGAGTTAGGGCAGATTCTGATTACTCCAATTGTAAATAATCCTAAAGAATCTATTACTTTGGTATCTAATTATAGACCTATTGCTAGTATCCCTCTATTTACTAAACTGTTGGAGGGGTTGGTTAACTCTGATTTGGTTACTTATTTGGACAAGTTTAACATATTACAGGATAATCAGTCTGGTTTTCGTTAAGGTTTTAGTACAGAAACAGTTATGGCCTCCCTGTTAGATTATCTTCACAGTTTATTTAGTCAAGGTACAAGCGCTCTGATTTTGCAACTAGACTTAAGTAGCGCCTTTGATTTGGTTGACCATGCCATTCTAATTGATTGTCTGGACTCAATTGGAATTTCAGGAAATGTTTTGAAATGGTTTCAGGGATTTCTGGGAAAAAGATCTTACCGAGTTTATAGCAATGATAAGCTTTCTTATTGTTGGGTAAATCCTTGTGGGGTTCCTCAAAGTTCGCCTTTATCTCCCACTTTGTTCAATATGTATCTTGCGCCATTGGGAAATTTGTTGCAAAGTTTAAAACTGAGATTTTTTTTATCTATGCTGATGACATCATCATAGTTATTTCATTTAAAAGCTTGACAGTTGAGATTTAAAAAACCATATATCTGTTATTTTAAACCATGACAATATTAAAGATACTTTGATACATCTAAATGGTTTTGACTATCCTATTGACCACTCCATAAAAATTCTGGGAGTAATACTAGATCGGCTCCTCACCTTCGAGCAACAAACAGATCTGTTAGTTAGAAAATGTTTCTCGGTTTTATAGAAACTCCGAACCATCAAGAAATATTTTGATGCAGCATCATTCCGCTTATTAGTCCAATCATCTATTAAGTATCCTTGACTATTGTAACATAATTTATCTGGGCGCCTATAAGAAAACTGTTAAAAGATTACGAGTTGTACAAAATTCATCTGTACGGTTGGTTTTTGGTTTGGTTACACTGGTTACCCATGGAGCAGTGGCGTACCTAGCATATGTGACACCTGGAGCCCAACATTTTTTGGCACCCCCCCTCAATCTGTACGAAAAACATGATTTTTAGTAACAAGCCACATGTCACACATGAATACCTAGGAAAAGGCAGCATCTTACATACTGCAGTGAGCAGTACAACATCAATACACCCATTGTAAAACTAAATAAGCCAGACTAGTACAGATCAATCCTAAACCGTCAATCCTAACAGAAAACCATGTCTTTCGAACACACAGAACACAGAAAACACCTTCGCCTAGTATGGAATATGTCATCACAAACTAACCCCTCCCCTTTTACAAAACTGTAGTGTGGATTTTAGCCACAGTGGTAACAGCCCTGACGCTCATAGAATTCTGAGCATCAGAGCTGCTACCACCACAGCTGGCGCTAAAAAACGCTCCACAGTTTTGTAAAAGGGGGGATAAGATAGAAATACTTAGACAAAGGTTAAATTGAACCAGCAGAAAGCTGGACTCTGCATACAATGCAACACCACAGAAACAGTGACACATGTCTCCTAAAGCAATAAATAAATTGAAAATTTTTGTTCTACCTTTGTCTTTTCTGGTTTCTGCTTTCCTCTTCTTCTTGTTACTCTCTTCCTTCCATCCACTGTCTCTCTTCTCTCTGCATCTTCCATTTGCTCTGTTACTGTGCCTCTCCCTTTCTCCCTCCTTCCAAATTGTTCTGGCACCCATCTTCTTCCCTCTGCTCCTCCCATAGTCTGGCATCTCTGTCTTCTTCCCTGCCAGCGTCTTCTCCCAACTCTCTCTTCCCCATTTTTCTGCAGCATCTTCTCCCCACTCTCTGTTCCTCATTTCCCTTCAGCATCTTCTCCCCACTCTCTGTTCCCCATTTCCATTCAGCATCTTCTTCCCACTCTGTCTTCCCCATGTGCTTTCAGCCTCCTTCTCCCCCCTCTGTCTTCCCCATGTGCTTTCAGATAGAAGTAGAGATAGGATCATGGAAGAGTATAGATAGAAGAAAAATAGGGACTAAAGGGTTTTAGACAAAGGATCACTTACAGATCATGGACATGACGGGCCGCGGCGGGAGCGGACTGCTAGGCGCGATGGACCCCTGGTCTGACCCAGCAGAGGCAACTTCTTATGTTCTTATGTTTACCCTGTTTTCCTCTCCACCCCACCTTTTCTCCCTTTCTCCCTCTCTGCCCCTTACCTTCATGGCACTTTCTCCCCCCCCCGGGCCCGGACAACAGGCCCGGTCCAACAAACCTTCCTGCCCTGTGGCCGGCGATGTCTAAACTGCCTTCTTACAGCAGCCGGAGTGTTGTAGTTGCATATGGCTGCCGTAAAGGTCGTCTCTGATGCAACTTCTGGTTGCGTCAGAGATGACCTTTACCGCAGAAACACGCAGCTTCAACGCTCTAGCTCAGGGGTGCCCACACTTTTTGGGCTTGCGAGCTACTTTTAAAATGACCAAGTCAAAATGATCTATCAACAATAAAAAAATTTTTAAAAACACAAAGTACACTGTCGCTGAGAAAATGTTAATTATCATTCCTCTTCTGGGGTTTTTTCAAAGAGGTCAAGGCAGATGACTCTATGCACTGTCACCTCAGTAACAACCATACAAAAATAGACAAATACCCCCCTCCCTTTTTACTAAAGCACAATAGCAGTTTTTAGCGCAGGGAGCTGCGCTGAATGCTCAGGGCTGCTCTTGACGCTCATAGGCTCCCTGCGCTAAAAACCGCTATTGTGGTTTAGTAAAAGGGGGGGCCATAGTGCAAAATATAGACAGCAGATATAAATTCAGACACATTTTGATCACTACATTTAAAATAAAATCATTTTTTCTACCTTGTTGTCTGGTGATTTCATGAGTCTCTAGTTGCACTTTCTTCTGACTGTGCATCCAGTCTTTCTTCCCTTCTTTCAGCCTGTATGCTTCTTCTCCTCCAGACCTCATTCCCTCCCCCAACTTTTTCTTCCTCTCTCCCTGCCCTTTCTTTCTCCCTGCCTCCCTTTCTTTTTCTCTGTTTCCCTTCTTTCCTTCTGTCTCCCTACCTGCCCCCTTTCTTTCTTTCTCCCTGCCCTCCCCCAAGCCATTGCTGCCGCCATCGGGGAACAGCCCCCCAAGTCACCACCATCGGATAACATGCCTCAAAGCCGCTGCCGCCCCAAGCTCTCCTTTCCTGCGTCTTCCCTGCATTGGACCGACCAGCATTCCTCTCCCCGACATCAATTCTGCTGTCGGAGAAGAAGTTCCACCCAGCTAGGCAGCGATTGGCTGGCCTGAACTGCCTCTCCGACGGCAGAATTGACATCGAGGATAGGCAGGCTGATCGGCCCGGTAGAATTTTCCAGAACTGGCCGGCTGTGCACCCCCCTAAGGCTGCACCCGGGGTGGACCTCCCCCCCTTGGTACGCCACTGCAATGGAGACTAGAGTCCTGTTCAAATTTGCCTGTACTTTTTTAAATCAATTTTTGGTATGTCTCCAGCTTAACTTGTTTCCCATTTCTTCCTGGATCTTTCCAAGTCCACATGCAAAGTACATCTATTTGCATATCCTTCTAAAAAATCTTGTCGTTTCAAGAGATATTTTGATAGAACTCTTGCTTTTCAGGCAGCCAAAATGAATGACTGGCTTGGTAAAATTATTCTATGTATTTCATCTTACTACTCTTTTAGAAAACTAGTAAAAATGCAATTATTTGATAGATTTGTAACCTACGGGTTGTTTTTTTTTTTTTTACTGTTTTTACTGTCTTGTTTATTTGTTTGTTATGTATTTTATTATGATTCTGTACAATTCCCTGACTGTTTCAGTTTCTCTTGTTGTAAATCGCCTAGAACTGGCATAGTTGGGCAGTATATAAGAATAAAGTTATTATTATTATTAATAATAATAATTAATTTGAGGAAACACATCATATAAGGAAGGTCTGTGTTTTACCCCAGAGCTGCGGCAGGAAAATGGTTGGGGTTTTTTTTTTTTGTTTGGTTCAAGCTGCTATTTTTAGTCTGTGTTTAGGTCATGGCAATGACAGACCTCCATAACAATTTAGCTCTGATGAATCCTAATGCTTTTCCATCCCTATGCTGAAACAAAAAGTAACACAGACCTCAAGTTTTCCCACTTTTAGTCTCAGCTTATGGAGGGAAAAGCATTAGGATCCGTCAGAGCTAAATTGTCAAGGAGATCTGTCAAAGCCATGACCTATGCACAGACTAAAAGTAGCAAAACTTTGTTATTTCACAAGCTACCAAACTAGCCTGGAGGTTAGTGTAGCTGTGTTGAGCCCTGCTGGCTTGGGTTCAAGACCAGCTTGAACCAAACACATTATCCTGCTGCAGCTCTGGGGTAAAACACAGACCTTCCTTATATGATGTATTTCCTCAAATTAATTATTGGTAGTAGTATTAGTGTTAAGACAGAACAGATCTGTGTGGTCATAAGCGGTGGAATAAACTAAAAGGCAGACTTGCAGTCATGAAATCTGAAACCGGAACTGCCAATAAACGACAGAAGATTTTTAAGGAACTGCGGGTTTAGATCCGCAAGGTCTGTAAGATTCGCATGGCCCACTTTAACCCCTTCCCGAATAAAGATCTCAACTGCCTTTTCAAAACAACTGTTAAGCATCCTCACATGCACACTCTCTTGGAATTCTTAAGCATTCTCACACTTACAGATTTCACATCAAAAATTTTAACCTCTTTTTATGTGCTTCAGCAGTGCACAGCTCTATTTTAGAACCTTAACCAAGACTTTAAACTTTTTTTTTTTTTAAGTAAAAATTTCAGTCAGACAACCCCACAGTTTTTCAAAAATACTCAATACCTGAAACAATTTTTTTTAATTTTTTTAATAAAAACCATAACGCCTGACGTAAACTTAAAAGATCACTTTATCCCTATTGTGGAACCTTTAAATCTGGTTCATTCTATCCAAGTCACTATTCATAGAATATTATTTTAGTAAAATGTTTCACTAAATTCACTCTAATGCCATCGAAATACAGATCCTTTATATTTTTACCTCCACAAGTACAATTTATCTCATGAAAAGTACATTTTCTAACAGGAAAAAACCCAAGTCACAACACCTGAGATTACACAATACTAAGCTCACAGTTCAAATCTAAAAAATCTATAGCTAAATCGAAATTACCACAGTGAAAATGTATCTTTAAAGACAAATTTCAGAGGAATAACTATAACAAACAGCTGTCTCTATAAATATACCCACCAAACTGCTCTCCTTTCAGTTTTAGAACACTTTTTGAGAGAGCTGTGCTGTCCAGAATTCTAAAGGTGAAACGTACAGCTCAGAATTCTAAATTTTTGGAGGTCCCTGTCTCATTTTTTAGACGGGGTTAAAAAAAAAAAGAATTCTTAAAGTTACAGGAATACATTTTTTTTCTCTACTTTTAAACCCTGGTTACACTAAATATAATTTAAGGCATCCCTAATTTCCAAACAAGGCTGATACCTCTGATGGGCTACAAGGCTTTAACCTTCATTTGCAACCATCCTGGATTTTGTATATTCCCAGATTAACTTGATGCTCCAAGATCAATTGAATGCCCAAAACCCTCGTTTGCATATCATAAGAGTAAGTACTTTGACCAAAGTGTAATAAAAGTTCCAATCTAGCTTGATCCTATGGGCCTAGCCAAAGAAACATAGTTTTGTCTATATTTATCTTCACACAGTTATAGAGTTCCCCTTTTTAAAATAACAGCTTTGTATATTAGCTTTCCATCTGGTTTATGATTGCTGGAGAGATGCTTTCATAAGCCACTAAAAGCAGAGGTCTCATTCATCGACCCCTAAAATGATGAAAAACTGATCAACAGAGGTAGGACAATAGAGCTACAGAACTTGGAATATTCGACCTAAAGTGAACCCATTTCAGAGAGAGCCGAGGCTTAACCAAAAGTGACCTGAACATTTTCTGTTAGGTACACTCTTTAGTCTATGACACATTGAAAAATATTTTCTTTTATAAATATCGTAATGGCTGATTTACAGTATCAACTCTAAAAAGTATTCAGCACACAGCTGGAATTAGATTTGCTTAGCTTAGGCTATGTAAGACTTAAGGCTATTATAAAACTTATGTGTGACTAGATATGACAAACAATATTCTAGCAAAAGATGGAAGATTACTACTATACCCCTTACCCCTTTTATAAAGCTACACGGCAATGGAATTGAAGCCCATTAATTCCCAATGGGCTTGGGTACAATTACCACGGGCTGCTGTGGTAATCAGATTTGTAAAAGGGGGCCACAGTGAATGGACCATAGAATAAAAATAAAGGAAAAGATGAGCATATAAGTTAACTTAAAGATACAAAATAGGATGAAGAAATGGACCACTGGCATTCGGGATAAGATTAATCCTTTGATGAACCATAGGCAAACATGCACATTAGGCCCCTGCTATACACTGTATTGAGAACATTTTTAAAGCCCCACAAATGTGACTACCAATATGTTAGCCTCAACCCTCCCCCCTTGACATAATAAATCATCCTTTTTCTGCCTAGCATACTCATATCACCTCCTTCATTTACCTGTCTCTTCTGTTCAACATATTAGCCTTGATCATCCCCATCCTTTTCTTACCTGTTCCCCTCAGCTTAAAAGAGTCAGCAAGCAGCACTTCTTATCTGTTAATGTCTGCTCTTTGGCCAGTTTCCTCTGCAGCCAGACCCATGCAGGTTGGTGAATCTTGAAATCGCACAAGACCCCACATGGTTCTGAAATGTAGAGGAAATCTGGCATAGGTGGAGACAGCCAGAAAGAAACTTTGCTTGACGCTCCTTCTACTGGCTGGAAGACAACTTGCAAGAGGTAGAGAGGAAAGACTTCTCCAGGCAGCGAAATTGTCTTTAGCCTACTCCCTACTCTTTTAATGGCAGCTGCTTATTTAATGGGGGGGAAAAAAGTCTGCCTTAGAAATCACTGAAACAATGGTCATCGACTTGGCAGCTCAGCTTCAATGCTAAAAAATGTAAAGTAATGCACCTGGGCAGAAGAAATCCGTGCAGAACATACAAACTGAATGGTGAGACCTTAGCTAGGACCATGGCAGAACGTGATTTAGGAGTTATCATTAGTGATGACATGAAAACTGCTAATCAAGTAGAAAAGGCTTCTTCCAAGGCAAGGCAAATGATGGGTTGTATCCGTAGAGGTTTTGTCAGCAAGATGCCAGAAGTCATAATGCTGTTGTACAGATCCATGGTGAGACCTCATCTGGAATATTGTGTTCAATTCTGGAGACCATATTACCGGAAAGATGTGCTGAGAATTGAGTCGGTTCAGCGAATGGCCACCAGGTTGGTCTCGGGGCTCAAGGATCTCCAGTATGAAGTAAGGCTGAATAAATTGCAGCTGTACTCACTCGAGGAACGAAGAGAGAGAGGAGACATGATTGAGACGTTTAAATATATCACAGGCAAGATCAATGTGGAAGAGGATATCTTCTGTCTTATAGGACCCTCGTCCACCAGAGGGCATCCACTGAAAATCAGGGGAGGGAAATTTCATAGTGATTCCAGAAAGTATTTCTTCACAAAATGGGTGGTTGATCGCTGGAACGAACTCCCACTGCAGGTGATTGAGGCCAACAGCGTGTCAGAGTTTAAAAGTAAATGGGATTTTCACGTAGGATCTCTAAAGATGTAAAGGGGGTGGGTCATGAGAGTGGGCAGACTTGATGAGCTATGGCCCTTTTCTGCCGTCATCTTCTATGTTTCTATGTTTCTATGAAATAGCAGGAACCCTCTAAGGGGCTCTTTACTAAGCAGCACTAAGTAAAAAGTGGCCTGCGCTATCCTAAGTGCAGGCCTTTCCTGAGCGCTACGGTCATTTTTAGCATTGCCAGGAAATGGCTGATTGTTATCTTTTGATAATAATGGCCACCTATTTTGTATGTGGTAAGGGCTCGCACACTAATTGGTTAGCATGCAGCAATATAGCTGCACTAACTGATTAGTGCAGAACATGCCTACTCTCAGCCCCCAATACTAAAATATAGAAATTATATTTTAATACTTGGGTAGCACACACACATGCACAAACTATTGCGGGACATTTGAGCTTACCCCATAGTAGTGCATTTTAACCTGTGGTAGGCACGCGTCTGTGTTTATCACAGCTTAGTGAAAGGCCCTGAGGGCTAGAGACTATAAATGGCACCTAAGTGTACCTACATTGTAGGTGCCGCTCGGTGTAGTTGTCAATCAACCGCTAGGCATAGCTTATCGAATCACGCCTAGTTGTGCCTAAGTGGACTTAGATATCACTAGGCGCTGTAGAGGTAGGTGTCAGTACATTAGGCCAGGTTTTATTGGGCCTAATTTATGGGCACCTAACTCAGACGCCTAGTGACACCTAAGTCAACTATTCTCTGCCCCTAACCATGCCTACTTTTTAGGTAGGCATCAGTAGGTGCTGGAGGCCACCTCAATTTAGGCCTCACTAGGCCTTAACTTAATTGATTGCATTTTTTTTTTTTTTATTGACTGAAAACTGGCATAGTCAACTACCATGCCAATTAAGCCAATAAAAAAAAAAGTTGTGTGGGTTTCCAAAGTTAGGCATTGTTAGGCATTTTTGATAAGGGCATCTAATGTAGGCATTCTATACAGAATCTGACCCTAAGGGGCTCATAATCAAAAGAGAAAAAAGTCCAAAAACCGGCCTAAGTCAGCACTTGGATGAACATTTCTCAAAAACGTCCAAGTGCCGATAATAAAACTGGGTTTTGGACGTATTTAAAAACGACCTAGGCCTTCATAGTGCCGCTGAATGATCAAAGCTAAACGGGGCGTATCGGGAGGCGTATTGAGGGCGGGAGTTGGGCGGGATGTGGGCCGGCTTAGACTTAGTCATACAGCATGTATAACTGAAAGTTTAACAACAGAGCCTAGATGGCACTTTGGACGTTGTGACTTAGACCATGTAAAACATTTTAGTCCTAGTAGTTTGCCGGTCTGCAGGTGTAAAAAGGTTGAAAAACACTGTTCTAAGTCACAAAAACCCACCTAAACTCACCAGATAAGCACTGAAAACACATAACACAGACCCCCACACACTACCCCAGTGATCACCAACCTCCCCACCCCTATAAAAATTTTATTTACAACTTTAAATTTCAGTCTCCAGACCATCATCACCTGGCCACCTAGCTTAGGAAAGCCTAGTCGTCCAGCCCAGAGACAGCTTAAGTCGTCTTGGGGTGGGTTAGGGACCCATAGAGAGGAGGACCCATGCCCATAAGCCCCTGTAATCACTGCATTGATACTGAAACATGTGCACTGCCCTATACACCCCCAAAACCCTTTTTTACTGGCATATAAGTGGCTCCTGCAGCCATAAGGGCTATTGGGGTGGTAGATAAGTGGGTCTAGGGGATTCTGGAGGTGGTTTGGGGGGCTCACCGTGACCTATAAGGGAGCTGTATGGAGGAGAAGACATGGCACCCTTTTTGTGAAGTTCACTATTTAGGTGGCATGTCTGGGTGTGCAGTTCATCACTTTGCAGACCCCTCCCACGTCCAACAGGGCTTGTTCTAGGCTTTCTGGACTTGGACGGAAAGTTGGATGGAAATGTGGTATAAAGATAGACGATTTAGTGGCTTTGACGATCAGATCGGCAGGACATATAATTAGACGATTTTTGAAACAAAAAATAAGTTGGACGTATCTTTCAAAAATGTGTCTTAAGCAGTTTTTTTACTTTGGACGACTTGTGAGTTGGACGTAGACGGACTTAGACGTCCCTATCGATTATGCCCCTCTATGTGTTTAGTCACTAAACCAGTGGTCTCAAACTCAAACCCTTTGCAGGGCCACATTTTGGATTTATAGCTATTTGGAGGGCCGCAGAAAAAAATAGTTAATGTCTTATTAAAGAAATAACAATTTTGCATGGGGTAAAACTCTTTATAGTTTATAAATCTTCCCCCCCACCCCTACCCCCAAAGGCCTGCATGTTCCCCCTTCTTTGCAGCATCCTCCAGCTTCCCCCCTGGCCTCCCAGTCTCAGTTTCAGCAAATTACCGCAGTCTGCAGAGAGGATCGCCAGTGCTGTAGCGTTCCTTGCAGGCTGCCATCGGCCTCCGTAGCACGTTCCCTCTGCCACAGTCCCACCCCTCCTCTGACTTCAGGGGTAGGATCACAGCAGAGGGAACGTGCTGCTGAGAATGACGGCAGCCTGCAAGGATCGCTACAGCACCAGCAATCCTCTCTGCAGGCTGCGGTAATTATCTGAAGGTAAGAGCGGGAGGTCAGGGGGGAAGCCAGAGGATGCTGCAAAGAGCAGGCAGCACTAGTATAGACCACGGGCCGCAAAATAGTACCTGATGGGCCACATGTGGCCCCTGGGCCACGAGTTTGAGACCACTGCACTAGACATATGCCTATTTTGCCAGTGCCTTATTCAAAGGGTGTCAAAATATTTTTCTCCTGGTCAAAATGCTTTAATGTACTAGATGTTGTTAAAAACATTCTCTAAGTTGGAAAATAACTAAGCTATTCTCTACAAAGAAGGAATTTTATGAGTCTTCTGAGACACATTCTTGATTTTCATGCTATCAAGCTCATAAACCTTACAGCTGAAGGGTCATGACATTTCAGACTTTGAACATAAAACATAGCCTTTCCTTGTTAAATTTACATTTTATTTCTTTTTAAATTAGTGTTATTTATTTGATTAAATGAATGTCAAACATTAATGTTCAGTAGAGATATGAATAAATAAACATCGCTCCCATTACATGAACATAAATGATCTTTTATTGCATGCTTAAATTATACTTAAAATAGTGAAAGTACTGACCTTTGCACGTACTATTGCTCAAAGAATCCAAAACAAAGCAAACGGTCTGTTTCTTTTCTGGAATAGGAATTGCCCTTTGCTAGTTTGTAGGAACTATCTGAGGTCAATCTATGGTCTCCTGAAATTCATCAAACAGAGCCATGCACTTGAGGTGAGATAGATAGTGCATGCAATAAACAAAAGAGAGAAAGAGAGTCTAGGGCTGGGGTGTCAAAGTCCCTCCTCGAAGACCGCAATCCAGTTGGGTTTTCAGGATTTCCCCAATGAATATGCATGAGATCTATTTGCATGTACTGCTTTCATTGTATGCTAATAGATCTCATGCATATTCACTGGGGAAATCCTGAAAACCCGACTGGATTGCGGCCCTCGAGGAGGGACTTTGACACCCTTGGTCTAGTGTGATCATATGTGAACCTATCAAAGATGCAAAACAGTATGACAAGGCCAGGGCCAGAGAAATGTTGGCATTCCGTCAGAAAGGTATAACCAGTAGAAAAAAAAAGAAGATAATGTCCATTCACATTTTACAATATTTAATACATATTCTATTGTCCCTTGATACTTAAATTCTGGAAATCCATTTGGAGTCAAATTATTACGATATCGGAAGTTCCATAACCATTATCATATGATGTAGTATTGTTTGGAACAATATTATTCCCCAAGAGACCAATCAATGCAAACCAGAATAAATTGCTCCTCATCATGACAGGAGTAGCCATGCAGTTTATAATGAAAAATTTGAAAAGTTGGGATAACTTAAATTATAGTTTCTGGTGGGAATCCTTATGTCAAATTTATAAGTTTGAAAATATTAATTATGTACAGAGGGGAAACCATAGCAAATTTGAAGAAATTTGGGGCCCGTTAACAAAGTATTGTAAGATATGATTGTAAATTGTTAACATTATTTCCCTTTGATTCATGAAAGATTGTTATACACATCCAGGAGGGGTTGGGGGGAGAGTTATGGCGAGCAAGAGGGGTTAAACAGCTCTATATTATTTGTTGGAATAGAGTGCAATGTGTTATTCTACTTGATTGTTCAACTGTTTGCACTGTGTTTCATTTCAAAAACGAATAAAGAATTAATTAAAAAAAAAATGTAATACATATTTCAAATCCCTTAGGTCTCCCTTTACGAGCCGAAACACGGACCGTGTTGAGCCCACATCAATGATATTCCCCTTGGATGAGCTTGGATTAATTACATTGTTTCCCATCTGGATTTGTTTTATCCTATTATTGGACATTAAACATTGTCATCAAGAACATCTGTTCCACGGTTTTTTGTGTCCTTTTGGTGTTCTCCTTTTATACTGTGGAATTATTGGGTTTCTGTTGTATGCAGGCTATTGGTGAAACATCATCTTGTAATCTTCTGGAAATGACCAGAATCTCTTTCTTTTGTATGCTGCCTAGAACCGTAAGGTATTGGCGAAACAAAAGAAACTAATATAATGTAATACTAAGAACATAAGAACATAAGAACTGCCATCTCCGGATCAGACCTTTGGTCCATCAAGTCCGGCGATCCGCGCACGCGGAGGCCCTGCCAGGTGTACCCTGGCGTAATTTATAGTCCATCATATCTTTATATGCCTCTCTTAAGGAGATATGCATCTAGTTTGCTCTTGAAGCCTAGGACGGTCGATTCCGCAATAATCTCCTCTGGGAGGGCATTCCAGGCGTCAACCACTCTCTGAGTGAAGCAGAACTTCCTGACATTAGTCCTGAACCTGTCCCCCCTTAGCTTCATTTCATGTCCTCTAGTCCGTGTCAAATTGGACAATGTAAATAATCTTCTCTGCTCTATTTTGTCGATTCCTTTCAGTATTTTGAAGGTCTCGATCATATCCCCACGCAGTCTCCTTTTCTCTAGGGAGAACAATCCTAGTGTTATAAGTCTATCCTCGTATTCCAGTTTCTCCATACCCTTCACCAGTTTTGTTGCTCGTCTCTGCACCCTCTCCAGCAGTTTTATATCCTTCTTTAGGTAGGGAGACCAATGTTGGACGCAGTATTCCAAGTGTGGTCTGACCATTGCCCTATAAAGCGGCATTATAACTTTCTCCGATCTACTCGAGATTCCTTTCTTTATCATGCCCAACATTCTATTTGCCTTCTTTGCCGCTGCCGCGCATTATGCCGACGGCTTCAGGGTCCTATCTATCAGTACACCCAGGTCCTTTTCTTGTTCACTCTTCCCCAGAGTTGCACCTGACATTGTATACTCGTATTCCTTATTCTTATTGCCTAAATGCATTACCTTGCATTTCTCCACATTGAACTTCATCTGCCATTTCTCCGCCCATGTTTCTAACCGACACAAGTCGCTCTGGAGTTCCTCTCTATCCTCCTGCGATCTGATTGCCCGGCATAGTTTTGTATCATCTGCAAACTTGATGATCTCACTGGTTGTTCCTTCCTCCAGGTCATTGATATAAATATTAAAAAGGATCGGCCCAAGTACCGAGCCCTGTGGTACACCACTAGTCACTTTCTCCCAGTCGGAGAACTTCCCATTTATGCCCACTCTCTGCTTTCGGTTTTCCAGCCATTTGCCTATCCACCTTTGTATATCCCCCTCTATGCCATGGCTTTGTAGTTTCCTGAGAAGTCTTTCATGTGGAACTTTGTCGAACGCTTTCTGGAAGTCCAAGTATATTATGTCCACCGGCTTCCCACTATCAATTTGCTCGTTCACAGTCTCAAAAAATTGGAGTAAATTCGTCAAACATGATTTCCCTTTCCTGAATCCATGTTGACTGGGTTTCATCAAGTCGTGTGCGTCCAAGTGCCAGACTATGCTATCCTTGATCAGTGCTTCAACCATCTTGCCGGGGACAGACGTAAGACTCACAGGCCTATAGTTGCCCGGTTCCCCTCTCGATCCTTTTTTAAAAATTGGCGTGACGTTCGCTATCCTCCAGTCGTCCGGTATCTGTCCAGTTCTGATTGTCAGGTTTGCAAGTTTTTGCAATAACTCTCCGATTTCAACCTTCAATTCCTTTAAGACTCTCGGGTGAATTCCATCCGGTCCAGGGGATTTGTCACTTTTAAGTTTGTCGATCTGATAGTATATCTGGTCTAAGTCCACTTCAACTGTGGTGAGGCTGTCTTCTATTTCTCCTGCAAACACTTTCTCCGCTTCAGGTATTGTTGAGGTGTCCTCCTTCGTAAAGACGGACGCAAAGAAGGAATTTAGTTTGTCTGCGATTTGTTTATCTTCCTTGATGTACCCTTTTCTTCCCTGGTCGTCCAGGGGTCCCACTGCCTCTTTTGCAGGTTTTTTCCCTTTCACGTATCTAAAGAAGGGCTTGAAGTTTTTGGCCTCCTGGGCTATTTTTTCCTTATACTCCTGTTTGGCATCCCTCACCGCCTTGTGACATTTCTTCTGATCATCTTTATGTTTGTTCCAGGCTTCGGTTGTCTTTATGCATTTCCATTTTTTGAAAGAGTCCTTCTTTTCTTTTATGGCTTCCTTCACCTGTATGGTAAGCCATGCCGGTTCTCTTTTGCTCTTTGTTCTCCGATCTTTGGAAATCCTCGGAATGTAGAGATCTTGTGCTTCTGTGATAGTATTTTTCAGTAGGGACCATGCCTGATCTACCGTTTCAAGTTTGTCCACCATCTTCTCGAGTCGTTAGCTTCAAAAATAGAGAGAGTTTCACAAAAGCTCTATGTGATGTGGAGTGGTATTTTAGGAAGGACATACAACTCAATATTGTTAATTTTAATGTGAAATTAGGGGGGGTGGGTTCTTTTCATTTTTTTAAAACAGTTGATGAATTATAAAATTGCTTCTTATGAGAAGGTTCTGTAATTCGCCTTGCATTCTTGACTTAAGGGTGGAATATAAGAGTGCAATAGGATAGAATAGAATTTAGATTATTGACTGGGCAGCATTCTGGGGAAGGGAGAAAAAGATAGGCTCCACCTTAACCAGGATGGAACCAAACTGTGGCACTAACATTTATAAAAAGGAGACAGAGCAGCTTTTAAACTACTGTAGATTCTGGAGAAAAAACTACATAGGAACATAAGAATTGCCGCTGCTGGGTCAAACCAATGGTCCATCGTGCCCAGCAGTCTGCTCCCACGACAGCCCTTAGGTCAAAGACCATTGCCCTACCTGAGACTAGCCTTTCCTGCGTACGTTCCGGTTCAGCAGGAACTTGTCTAACTTTGTCTTGAATCCCTGGAGGGTGTTTTCCCCTAGAACAGCCTCCGGAAGTGCGTTCCAGTTTTCCACCACTCTCTGGGTGAAGAACTTCCTTACGTTTGTACGGAATCTATCCCCTTTTAACTTTAGAGAGTGCCCTCTCGTTCTCTCTACCTTGGAGAGGGTGAACAACTTGTCTTTATCTACTAAGTCTATTCCCTTCATTATTTTGAATGTTTTGATCATGTCCCCTCTCAGCCTCCTCTTTTCAAGGGAGAAGAGGCCCAGTTTCTCCAACCTCTCACTGTACAGCAACTCCTCCAACCCTTTACCATTTTAGTCGCTCTTCTCTGGACCCTTTTGAGTAGTATGGTAGATTCTGGGGGGGGGAAAAAATTATAGTTCCTCAACTGCTAAGCTGCTGCCAGTGTTCTATTTCCCTTCGCACATGGAATTATCCTTAAGCATTCTATGTTTTTGTTTCATGATGGATTTCTGTTAGACTCAACTTCCTCTTTCACCACAAAACAGAAGAAGCTATACTCCACAAAGTCTGATAACAACAATAATTTATTAAACTGTAGAATCAAGACTCGACACAATTGAGTTATGACCCTACGACCTGCATCAGTATTCTAATGATATTCTAGAAGTGATTGGGAGGGGTGAAGCACTACATTCTAGAAATGAAACACTTTTCTGACGCCACATTCAAAGACTACATTAATCGCTGTCTTCAAAATAACATTGTATAAAAAATGCACAGGAATACAAGCATCTGTGCTCATATGCCTCAGTAATAAACATATATAGTGCCAACCCCCTCTAATTTCATCCATCCTATTGTGGTATAATAATCTGTACTCTGGCATCACAGTATCCCCATTGATTATCTTCCTTCTACCAGGTTTCCGAGATATTTATTCTATCTACCTCTTCATTTGGTGCTATAATAATAATAATAACAACAACAGTTTATATACCACAATACCGTTAAGTTCTATGCGGTTTATAATAGATTAAGCGAGGTACAAATTGATTGAATTTAAGAGGGGGAAGAGGAGAGTTAATAGGACCAGAAATGCGTTGTTGAGGAGAAAGAGATTAATAGGACAGAGGAATACTCTATACTATATACTATATACTCTAACTCTCCCATCATATATTTTAGGTTTCTAGGATTTGTATATAGACATTTCAAAGTGTGCCTTTTGTTTATAGCAATAAGCTGTTATGCAGTTGACAAGAATAATTTGCAATCTTTACTCTGCAGTCTCTTTAAAGGCATCTGACTAACTTTGCATTTGTTACAACTTCCCTGTTTTGATAGTATTCTTCAAAAATACCTTACTCCAAACCATGTGCATCTGACCGTCATCTTTTTTCCAGGTTCTAGTTTAAAAACTGCTCTATCTCTTTTTTTTAATGGTAGACAACAGCTTTGTTCCATCGCCTGTCCCGTTGTCCCCAAGCACAGCTTCGGGACACTGTCCCTGAAAACGGGACATTTCAGCATCCCGAAGCTGTGTGTGGGGACAACGGGACAGGGGGTCTGAAAACGGGACGGTCCCGTTCAAAACGTGACGTATGGTCATCTTATACATACAGCTACTTGCAGGGTTGCCCAAACACAGGCCTAGTTCCAGGCTAGCCAGACTTCCAAACAGGATTCTTGTATAGCTAAAGTTAAAGCTTGGTTTATCTTGGCCAGTTTCTAGTGACTAACACAAAAGCAGAGGAAACCCAAACTCCAAGACAGCTTCCCTCCCCACAGGGCCTCTGCCCTCAGGCTCACTCCTGGAGACCTCTTGCCTTGGGACCTCTTGCCTTGGGACCTTCCTGGCCAAAGAGTTTTTACTTCCAGCTAACTGTTGAGCCTTACCCCTCTGCCCAGACAGCTTAATATTCCTGTGTTTAGGTTGGCTCTGTTTCATTCTGATTGCTCAAGTAGGTGCCACCTGCTGGAAGGTAGTTTGTTACATTAGTGAGGGGGTGTTTCTAGGGATACCTGCTTCTATTACTCCTGGAGGAATTCTGCACCAAAAATTTGAAAATTCTGCATTTTTGTTTTATGTAGGAATTCCCCTATCATAAGGCCCAAATTCCCTTGCTGTCTTTTCTCAGGCTCTAGCCTCCTAGGTTTCCTCTCTCACTCCAACTGCAGTTCATTTTGCTCTAAATCCCAAAATGACCCGTAATTCTGTCTTCCCCTACAGTCTTCACCTATATGTAATATACACAAGATAAGAACATAAGAAGTTGCCTCCACTGAGGCAGACCAGAGGTCCATCTCGCCCAGCGGTCCGCTCCCGCGGCGGCCCATCAGGCCCATTTGCCTGATCAGTGGTCCCGACTATTCCTATAAATTGCCTCAGCTCCACACTATCACTGTATCTTTCCTCCCACATGGCAAGCCTTCAGCTTGCTGTTCTCGCCCTCATGGCATATTCACCCTTTTATTTTGCACACAACACCCCCTGCACACTTGTTCAGACTCAATCCCCACCCCCAGCACATGATTCACCCCTTTACTCTGCCCTCAATCCCCCATTGCCCACTCAACTTTTTTCTGGCCCGTTCTCATTTTCAGCCACAGCAGTAGTTCTGCTCACTGTCTTGCCCAATGCTACTAAACTTCCACCACAAGGAGAAAGTGATCTGCAGCACAATTGGTCACTTCCTACTGTTGTTCTGGCTTAGGCCAACTGTTTATATGAACTGTGGAATCACAGTTCACATAAACAATTGGGTCTAATCTAGGGGTGTCAAAGTCCCTCCTCGAGGGCCGCAATCCAGTCGGGTTTTCAGGATTTCCCCAATGAATATGCAAGAGATCTATTTGCATGCACTGCTTTCAATAAATATTCATTGTGGAAATCCTGAAAACCCGACTGGATTGCGGCCCTCAAGAACCGACTTTCCACCCCTGGTCTAAGCCGACATGGGGGAGGAAGTGACTCGGTGTTCAGTGGTTTACTTCCTCCTCTTCCTGCTACAGGAGCTTAATGCTGGAGGAGAAAAGAGAATGAGCAGAGCTGCTGTTGCCTGTGCCTGCACTGAATTCTGGGGGGGGGGGATGGGGAGGAGGAATTCTGCGCAAATTCTGCACACGCAGAATTCCACCAGTAGTAATATATGCCACTCACTCCCTCACACCTTGATTATGCAGTATTAAAGGTCTGCTACATCTTATAGCTTCAGTTTTTATTATATGTACATAAAATATGGAACCCCTATTTATGTTAATAAATAACATAACATAATTCTTTATATACTGCACATATGCCTTTCGGTTCATAGCAATGCACAAAAGAAAACAAAAAGGAGACATTGTTAACATTAAAATCGGTTAACGGCTCCTCCCCAAGTTACATAAACACACACTTTAACCTTTACTGCAGCAACAGGACATCACGGAGAACTCAATTGTTCGCCTTCCCTTCGCCTAAACACTGTCCTCTCAAAAGATTCCTTGATAGAACTTTTGCCTTCCAAGCAGCCAAGTCGAACCCATGGCTAGCACAGATGATACTCGAGGCCCCCACTTACCTATCATTCAGAAAACTACTAAAAACGTACCTTTTCAGCAAACACGACCCTTAATAATCCATTCACCTCACATGACACTTACCCCACCCCTGCCCCCTTCCTCCTTCACCAGTCCCTCCCTCCCCCACTCTCTACCTCCCCTACCTAGCTCGATCAAACCTGCAATTTCTGTAATATTGTTGTAAACCTGCCCTCTTTGCAGACAGTTAAGAATCGCTGTAATTTCACGGCTGACTGCGGCAAATCACTGTAATTTATCGTAATTCAGCCTGCAATTTGCTGTTAAAAATACTTCTAATTATGCTGTAAATCTGCTTCTAATTTTGTAAACCTACTTCTAATTTTGTTGTAAATCTGCTATTCAATGCAGATCATTTGCTAATTGATGTAAACCGCCTAGAACTCACTGGGTATGGCGGTATATAAGAATAAAGAATAATAATAATAATAATAAAAATTGGTTAAACCATGAGGAAGTAAGGCACACAAAAACTCCCTATCTGTCCCAGATAGGGAATACAATCTATGCTAAGGTGGCTGGAGAGTAATAATGAGAACTTTGATCAAAAGAGAGAGAAAAAAAGAGCAGACAATATTAAGTTTGAATTAAAAGAAATAAACAGTAAATAATAATAACAAAAACAAAAGTAAGAAGAAGAAAAGAAAAATAATGGGGAGTAGTTTGAATCAGTCATTACGGCAGCTCAATCGTCATAGCAGGACAACCTCTGCAAGCAGATCTCCACAAGGAAGGACCAGGAGCAAAAGTCGGCTCATCGCCAGTGACAAGTCCCAAAGCAGCCGAAGGCAAGCGGCTTGAGACCAAAGAAGAAGTTCACAGAGGTAGGCAGCAGACCGAGGAGAGGAGGACCCAGCAGTCAGCCACCTCCGACAGAGTTGATTCACCGGCTGTATGCTGCATCGGTTGGGCATCCTTAATCCCCGTCTTCGGCGCATCAGCCGCAGGCACCGACTGATGTTCATTGTTGGTCTCTGCGGCAACATAGAAAGGCTGTGCCCTCACCAGCACACAGGACACCTCCTCTGACACGAAGCGTCGCTCTCATCTCAGCGGACTAAACATTGATCTCCCCACCGCTGACCTCCATCACCTCGGCAAACTCTTCACCGGCAGACGAGGGAAGAAGAATAGCCATTTGAATATTCCACAAAAGCACTGCGATTCTACTGCAAAAAGGTAGGAAGAATGTCCACTGCCGTCAAGGCTGTTAAGGCCGTTAGCCCATAGAACCAATGGTCGTATGCGGGGTAATGAGAAGAGAATTAGATAAATAAAATAAATATATTTTAGAACCAAAAATATAAATCAGATCAAAAACAAAAGGAAAAATTAAAGGATGATGAGTTAGTCTCTCTCTCTCTCTCTCTGTATATATATATATATATATATATATATATATATATATATATATATATACTATATGGAGGCATATATACAATATGGAGGAAGATTTTTAAAAAGGACATCCAAGTCTATATGTGACATATGCAGTAGGGTAGCAAGGGTAAGAGGCGCCCGGGGCAGAGGCACACTTCTGCGCCCCCCTCCTCTGCTGCCAAAACCGGGACCCCCTGACATCCTCTTGACAACAAGCGCCCCCCGCCTTCCAATCATCCCGACCCCTCCCACAAAATCCTGGTAGTCTAGTGGGCTGGAAGGGTTTCAGATTAGCCCCCCCCCAGCTCAAGAACCCTTCACACCTGATACCAGCCCCCCGCTCCCCCCCCGGTACCTTTCATCGAAAATCAGGCAGGAGGGATGCCCACTCCCTCCTGCCTTGAAGGGCCATCTCTTCAAAATGGCAGCCCTTCCCCCTCTCAATGAATCCTGGATGCACTGGAAGAGGCCTAAGGTCCTGATTGGCTCAGGGGCCATAGGCTCTTCCTAGTGCATCACCAGCATGCACTGGGGGGGGGGTCCTGTGCCCCCTTATTACGCCACTGGACATATGGATGTCCATTTCTCATGCATTTTAGAACAGAATCTGCCAACATATAACCTGATATAAAATATGTGAGAAATGGACATCCACGTGCTGGTGACTACCAGCATGAACATCCATTTTACAAACTAAAATGTCCAGATTGTAAAGGGGGCAAGCAAATGACATGGACTTCATTGTGGAAGCATAGGAGCATCAATCTTCTAAAATGACTACCCAGCAGTCCGTACAGAGTAGTGGACTGAGGTCAGGAGACTCAGGTTCAATTCCCACTTCAGCTGTTTGCAAGTTCATTTTTCTTAAATTGTGAGCCCCTCAAGGACAGAAATATGCCTACTGTACCTGAATGTCCACTGTTTCAATAGCCTTCAGGCTTGCAGATTTCATATACATTCAGGTACAATAGGTATATTTTTGTCCCTGGAGGGCTCACAATCCCCCCAAAAAAACCAACCAAAAAGTTGAAGTGGGATTTGAATCTGGGTCCCTTGGTTCTCAATCCACTGCAATAACTGCTAGGCCATTCCTCAGATCTCTTTTGAGGATAGTTAAGAATGCAAATAGTTCTCAAAGTTGTCAGAGCACCTGGTATCCCGTGCTAGATTCACATTTGGAGGATGAAGGGGGGACAGCAAACACTGGGAGGATTAGGGAAGTGATGTGCCTTAATCCATAGTAGATAGATTCTCAATCAGAGCACTTTTATGCAACCTGAATGTGCTAAGTACCAGGTCTAAATAACAGCATCCATCCTTTTGGACATGGACGCCCCTTCTGCAATTGGATTTGAACATTCATAGTTTGGCCCTTCGCTAGTCCTACTCACAACATGCCCAGACCACTTCCCCTTACCTTATAAATGTACTGCAGTTTTTGACATCCATATCCTTGCTTTATAAAATCAGAATTTTTCCTATGCAGCTAACAGCCCTCCCACTTCAGTAAGGCCTATTGTAATAACTCTTGAAGATGTCTGGATGACTGTAGATTCCATGCATAAGCTCTGCACACTATTTGCTCAATTTTTCAAACAAACTATGGCAAAAACTCAGTTGGTGGAGGCTAAGGGCCAGATGCACTATAAATGGTCTTTAAGACTGTGTGGGTCACTGTGGTCCAATTTTTTGACTGATTCCATAACGGCGATCAATGTTCATATGGCTTCCCATGCAAATGAGTTTTGCAGAGGTCTGCCTTAATCCCACCCCAACAGATGCTAGAAAACCAACTTTCACTCATTTGTAGAGACCCAAAGTAGCCTTTTGTCACTCAGATTTTCGGGGCAGGAAGACTTTTTTCTTTTTTTTTTAATGGCACAGATGTGCATATGTTAAACACACACAATACCCATTAAAAAAAAAAGTCATTCCAGCCCTCCCCTCCCCCCCCCCCCCGAGGACATGACCCAAAAAAAGAGAGATGCAGGAGGGATGGCCAGGACTTCACTCTCTTTCCCCACCTCCGGAAGGAAGGATGGCCACTACCTCCTCCCTCAGCAAAACCACATTTTAGTGCATCCAGGCTCACACACACACACACACACACACACCCCCAAATCAAAGACACCCCCAACCTCCCCATACCTAGAAATCCAGCAAGAGGAATGTGCACTCCTTCCTCGCACCTCTGCAAAATGGTAGGCCTTCCCCTTCCTGGTGCATCCTGGGATGCACTGGGAGGGGCCTAAGGCCCTGATTGGCCCGGATACATAAGGCAAGTCACAGAGGAAATGGGATGAGGAGTGAGAGGAATTGAGATGAAGTTAAAAGGTGATAGGCTCAGGAATAATCTAAGAAAATACTTTTATACAGAAAGGGTGGTAGATGCGTGGAATAGTCTCCCAGTGGAGATGGTGAAGACACAGACTGTGTATGAATTCAAGAAAGTGTGGGACAGGCATGTGGGATCTCTTAGAGAGAGGAAAAGATAATGGTTACTGCGGATGGGCAAATTAGATGGGCCATTAGGCTTCTATCAGCTGTCATGTTTTCTATGTTTCAAAAGGCACTTAGGCCAAGAATCTATACAAAGACGTCTAAGGTTAGGAGCCTAGGTTGGTGTCCTAGCCGTTCTAGGTGCCGAACTTAATTTTCTAATTGGCTTAATCGGCACTGATAATTGAAAGCACTATTAAAAAGATAATTAAGGATCCATTTTAAAAATTAAATAGCCAGTAGGCATCTAATTTGGTTGGATCTTTATTATGGATATCCTGAAAACTAGACAAATTTGCAGCCTACAGTTTGACATCTGTTAGTTAAAAGACCACTTTTAAATGCATCAGAATATTTCCTAGTGCTTACCATCTGCTCTCCCATTTAGCTTTACTAATAATGATAATTATACATCTGTTTGTGAATTTATACACTTTTATTCTAGGTCAGTCTAGTGATCAGAATGGTTTCAAGACTTCTAAATATCTGTGGCGCTCCTCGTTATTTTGCTTTCTGAATTCTGTCCAATTAAGAATTGTAAACATATGGTCAGATAAAAAAGAAAATTCGTTTATTTCTCATTCTATGGGCAGTGAAAGTGGAAAAAGAAATATTAACACTTAGAAACTTCAATACACATCAAAACAGCTCTGGAACTTTATTCAAGATGTAGTACCTGTGACTCTTTTTGTGGATAATTCAGTTTATTGTTAAAATCATTCAGCTCCCCTTTTTTGGGGAATGTATTTTTATGATTTCTGCTTAATTGGGTGGTAATGGGTCTATTTTAGAAGCCCTATTTGTGATTTTTTTTTTTTTTTTTACATAGAAACACCCCAAAACAAAAAAAATGAACCAATATAATAATTATAGAATTGATAATAGTGATATGAAACAAATGAGGAAAAAGACTTCAAACTCCCAAATGCAAAATCAAGTTTGTGCCTTTACTGGGGCACTCAGTATTCTCATTTACAAACATTCTCTATTCAAAAATGACCATTTTGCATATGTGCTTCTATTTTTTTTTAACCATTAAAAAAAAAAAAAAAGTCCAAAAGAAAAAGACACAAAACAAGTCATTGGGATGTAGGAGGGGCCAGCAGTTTTAGTAGACTGGCTACACTGACATTCCAGCAGAGCAGTGGAGCACCTTAGGAAGCACTGCAGTGAACCTCACATAAAATTTCCTAGGTACCCATCTCACCATAGCCCCCCTTATACTGTATGGTGAGCCCTCCAAAACCCACTGTACACTACAACAATAGCCCTTATGCCTGTAGGTAGAGTGGGATTAGGATGGGGTTTGGAGGCTCACAAGTCCAGCAAAGAATAACCCATGTGAATAAAACAGACCAGAAGAAGAAGTGGGATGGAATGTGTAGGAGTCTGTACTTTGTCCCTGCAGTGGTTATCTGGTCACTTTGGATATCTTCTTGTGACTTAGACCTGGTTTTTTAGATGGCCTAAGTCATAATGTCCAAGTTCCGTCTAGGCAGTGTTGTTAAACTTTTGGTTATACATTGTCACAAGCCCGATTCCCGTTCCAGTGTTGTGTCAGTCAGGAACCCTAGAAACCACCCTGTGAAGCTAGTTAGGGCTAACCATTATGTCCCTACAGTATAGGAGCAGGATTATAAAGCTCAGGCTGAGTTCAGGCAGAACTTGGAACATAGCCCTAAGAAAACAGGTTTGGTCCCTTTAGGAACTCCCTGCTTGAAATTGCTGACCAAACAGGTTGGAAGGCAGCCTGAGCTGCAGAAAGCCCTTCCCCCACGCAGGACTGGGCATGGCATTACAGCTCTCCAACATTAAAACTGGCTGTCTCAGAGAGGCAGCAGCCCAGGGAAGCTCCCATGTTGGAGGAGCCTTCTTAAGGACCAACAGATGTTGAAATGCTAAGCCCAGAGGCAGAGGACCCAAGAACCCCAGAGGAACCAGGAACCAGAAGATATGGACTGGAATGCTCTGCCAGAGCTTGCTCATCCAGAGGAAATGGAAGTAAGCTGAATAGACTGTGTGTTTGCTTTGAAAAGTTTTTTCTTGATTTTTGGGTTTTGGGCTGTCTTACTGCTGGGAAAATTATTCAGCTGCAGAAATGTTTTAGTAGCTGAGAAAGTGAATGGACTGTGTTTGCTGAAGAAGGAAAGTTGCTAACAATTTACTTTGTGATTTGAAAGTTGTTGTTTTTGGGGTTTTTTTGCTCCAAGATGGCCGCTGCAAGCAGATGCTTAGCTGCAGTTAGGCAGCACTAGTAATGTCCTTCCTGGAATTGTAAAAACCCTGAAGGTTGGGGGCAGGATTTGCCCGACATCTATGTGGTGGGTTTTTGAGGGTTTATTTTTGTACTTGGCTTCGGTGAGATAATACATTGGTAAATCCACCAACCTTCTGCTCCTTAATCCCTGCAAAGGAGAGAAGAACCACAGCATTGCAAAGAGATAGTTTTGTGTTTGGCACAAAGACTGTTTGTGACTGAACTTGTGCTTCATTCTGTTGAGGCCATTATTTGATAAGACTTACCTGGGACATATGCTGAACACTTATGAGTTAACCAGATCAGGCTGGTGAGGACTGCGTTATTGTTTTGTTTCGCTCATGATTGCTGATATTTTTGGATTCTTTTTCCACATTTTGTTTTGCCAAGTTTGGATGATTAATAAATTTGATTTCTGTACTTTGACTACTTACCTGTGTGGTGCCATTCTGACTTTTATCCACAAGGTAAGCTGTCCACCACAGGTACTTCCTCCCTTTTGGGGAAACACGCCAGGGCTAGCTAGTAACGATGTGCTGGTCCTTGCCGTGCCCTAAAGGACAGCCACGCTACAACATGCAGTACGACTAGTCTAGGATGGCCCACGTCCCGCCCAAATCCTGCCCTCGCCACTCCTCCTGAAACGCCACTTTGAGCTCTGGGCATACTGCAGCACTGTGAAGGCCTAAGTCATTTTTAGATATGTCTAAATTCCGGTTCAATTATCGGCACTTGGACGACTTGTCTCACTGATCATCCAAGTGCCAATTTAGGCTGGTTTTTAGACGTATTTCCATTTTGATTATAAGCCCCCTACTGTTTAGGGGATTTGTTTTACATAGACCTGGTGGCTTATTTCCTCCTTATTATTTTTTTTTTCATTATAATTAAGTTTGTTTGAGGCCAAATTTCCTTCTTCTTTTTGGTCCTCCCCTACTTCTTTTTCTCCCAAGAGACTAGAAAAATGATCAGCATGGTGCAATCACTAGTGATTGTTTTCAGACTTTAGCACAATGAGTATAGAGAATCTTTGTTTATTTATTCATGCTTGATATCATGCTTTTTGTTCACGTTCCAAAGCAAATTGCAATGTAATAGGACCACATTAAAGTAAACAAATAACATAACGAGGGGCATTACAACACAGATGTAGTGGTTTAGTTTATTACAATCTTCTAGGTTGTCTTTCACTCAATAAACATCAAAATAATTTATAATGTTAATTAAAACAACATAAAATAACAAAAGATGAATAAATGTAAAGAATTTTAAAAGAACTGGTGGCATTAATAGTCAACCTCCTATCACTCACCATCTGCAGAAGAATTTGCTCTATTTGATTCCTCAAAAATTAGCCTTTTACAGCCTTTTTTCAGTTTACCACAGCTTAAAATGGCATACTGCAGTAAGTTATAAAAGTAAGGCTAATATATACTAACCCCTGACAGTCAGCTGCTGGTGGTCAGTGTTTTTATAAATGCTTATTGTCACTGGCTTAATTATACCCTGATATTCAATATGAGGAAGGGGAAAAGTCCTATAAGCTCAGGTGAAGACCCCTGAGAATTCCCCTGTTATAGCAGGAACAGGCCAAAGCAGGCCAATACAGCTAAGACCTAAAATGGGTGCTGAAAAAGCAAAATGAACATTCTGACTAGAAACTGTTAACTCTGAAAGACACTTCTGCTTTTTCTGGAAGCAGAGTCAAGCAGAAGGCACAGTTGGAGAGAAAAACAATTCTGGTGAAAAAGAGATATAGTGGTATGATAAGTTTATGGAAGTTTCACAAGAAGAAAGACGAACCAGGGATACGAGTGTGCAAGAAGGCTAACCACAGAACTGGAAAGCCGTTAGGCCAGGTGCTCGAGGGAGGTTCTTGATATATTAAAAGGACATTTACGGGGGAATGAGGGTAGAATTAGATGGAAAGGCGTGACACACAGTATCACTCAACTATGTTAACCAATCCATAGGCTAATAAATGAGATAAAGAATATGATTAACCAATGAAAGTGTGAAATGTAACATGCACCAACGTGGGCCAGAGCTGTCAGAATCATATAAAAGGAAGCTCTTCGAACCATGGAGTCAGAACTATTCGGAAGTTCTCCATCCGTCTAGCCAGCCTGGTTGCATGATCTATTACTCTGTATGCTGTGTGGTTTGTTCTTGTAAGCTATTGCTATTTGATTATTAAATTCATATTATTTGAACCAGCATAAAGAGAGTCGAGTGGTCTGTCAGTGAAGGCCATAATAACCGGTTTCTTCAAATACCAAGCCATGTCTAGGAACCAGCACTGAATATCAGGGCATAATTCTGGGCAGTATAGCTGCCAGGAGCTTATGCAGGCCCGGCCAATATTCAGCTGGGGCCCACATAAGAGTTATGTGGCCCTGGCAGAACTCCTGAACTTTTTATTGTATTAAAAATAAAAGGGCCACAGAGCTCCCAGTTCCCCCTCCCAACTTCCCCCCAAGCCTATGTGCTAATTATTGTACGTGCTTCAGGCTCCAAGGGTCTGCTAATCCAGAACAACTGAACTAGACTCATCTCACTGTACCCTATCACCTTAGTCCTCTGTTCCTTGTTGTTATCTGTTATGTGTCTTCTTTGCTAACTGTTATGTATGTTACCATGCAACCCATTCTGGGCTCCTCAGGGAGGATGGGATACAAGTCGAACTAACTAACTAAATAAATAATTGTGCCATGTTCATCAGAAAAGGCAGTATAGCAAACTTTATTAAATGTTACACATTAGTACTGATGTTGAAACTAACCTGCTTTTGAAAACCAATCTTATCTTAGCCTTTTCCTGTTTGAGTCCTTCAGAGTTTCATTCTGGATCCCCTTTATATTTAGAACATTTCACAAATCTGTAATAGGCTGTTCATTTTTTATGCCCGTCTGTGCACCTGTCTGTAACAGGAGCTGTCCAGACCTTGGTGCTGAACAATAGTGAAAGGCTCTTTAATAACCCCTAAGTTTAATAGCCATTCTTATTCTATCTGGACTGCTGGTCTTGGTTCTTTTATTCCCTCTTACTTCTGTGCTGATGATATACATGCCTACTTCATACTTTTTTGTCTTTCCTTTCAAAGTCTTCTATTTCCGTCCTTCAATGTCTCTTGCCAGCTGCTGCCTAGTTAAACTTGAAGCAACTTAAATGAGTGCCTATAGTTAGATGCCCAGAGGGCACCAAATAGGATCCCACTCTAAAAAGGAATATAGGCACCTACCCATTTATTCTACTACTACTACTACTACTACTACTACTACTACTATTTATTATTTCTAGAGCGCTACCAGACGCACACAGCGCTGTATATTAAACACGCAAGAGACACCCCCTGCTTGAAAGAGTTTACAATCTAATTCTATCAGCTAGTTCAGCACAGCAGCATGGAGGGGCCATTCTAGGTCTGTCCACTGGTGCCAAGTCACTTGAGAAAAAGCACACCAGGTTCTGAGAGAACTGTGTTTTCTTTCATCTCTCCTAACTGCTGCTCTTCCTGGGGATTCTATCAGCTGGTTCAACACAGCTTTCCCTTTCCGGGCTCCTGTCCAGCAGCAGAAGGGGGAAGCCATCAGCGCGATGCAGCACGTCCCCAACGTGGTCACCAGCGGTGGATTGATGCCAGCATTGGAGGATCTCCTGTGGCCTGCCCTCTCTCCTCAGCAGACTTGCACTCCTGCAGCTGCGTTGTTAGACACATTGAAGGGAAACTGAACTTCACTTCAGGGGTCTGCTGTCGGCTCGTCTGGCCTTGCCTTTCCGGTGACTGGTGTCATGGTGGTCTTCGTTGGCATGGTTCCTGGTCCTGCTTCTTTAGTGGCGGCTGGTTGACCTGCTTCTGCGACTGAACTTACTATCAATCTGCCTCAGAGACTTTTCTATCACTTAAATTTGTTTTATTTTATTATTAATTTTTTATCTTCTTTCATTATTTCTATTTTCTATTTCTTTGATTTTTGATCTTGGAAATGTATTACATATTTTTATTTTAATCAGATACTTTAGCTAGATTGTGAGCCTTCGGGACAGATAGGGTAGTTTTTCTCAAGTACCTAATTTCATTTTAGTTTGATACATTGTAAAACGCTTAGGTCAGTAAAATGCAGGAGCGGTATATCAAATCTTAAATAATCATAAACATAATTATGATAGACATAGAAGACAAAGGTGAATTTATACATGATTCATAGATAGGAATTACAAGGGTAGTAAGAGGGAGTGATAACAGATATGGGTGCTTTACAAGTTGGCAGGGTAGGACTTAAGCGCAGCTTAGGATACCATCTTAATACAATATATACACCCATATGTACTGAGGGGTGAGCTCTTAGCCCAGCCATAAGAGACTGGTATAAGTGCTTGCACCTAAGTTTTGGAGCGACATTTGCTAGTATGCAATTGTACACCTTACCCACACTCTACCCAGACCACACCCATGTATATGCCTACATGCAAACTAAGGGCCTGATTCTTGAAAATGCACATCCCAATGGCAGGCGGTAGTAGGTGTCCTCCTACTGTCTGGCAGCCAATCGGGATGCATGTTAAAAAAAACAAACTCATTGAGGCAGGAAGCCCACATTATAGGCCTCTGGAGCGCATCTACGGAGATGCGCAGCACATCCACGTAGACGTTTAGTGACACTTAAGCACACCCAAGGACACATAAGAACATGGGTGTGGCTTCACCCGGAAGTGACCTCGGTTGGGCTTAAACATTACTAAGAATCTACGTAGACGTGAGATAGATGCCTTAAATGTAGGCCTGCAAAAATGCTGACCTACATTTCTGGCATCCGACCAGGACCGTAGACACGATTCTATTTCGGACGCCAACACGTGATTGACACATGATCGGTTAACGCTTCTTAGGTGGCTTCAAATGTTGGTGTCCAAAAGAGAATCAGGCCCTAAATGTTATCAAAGAAGTAGAGTGGTATGTGGGAGTAGCCTAATGGTTAATGCAGTGGACTAAGGAACCTTGTGACTCTGAGCAAGTCACTCAGTCCTCCATAGCCCCAGGTACGTTAGATAGATTGTGAGCCCACCGGGACAGATAGGAAAAATGCTTGAGTACCTGATTGTAAAACCGCTTAGATAACCTTGATAAGCGGTATATAAAAAAAACCAACCTAATAATAATTAAAAAAACAAACCTAACTTTCCATTGCTCCAGGTACAAAGGAGTTAATATTCAGCTGGCAGTGTTCAGCATTCTGCTGATTGCCACCAGCATTATTCACAGCTATTCATTGTAGGACCCTAGCTGGGGTTCAACATTGAATATCTGATTTTGTGGAGCCATCAAATGCATTGTCAGTTAAGTGTAATATTCAGTACAGTAGTTAACCAGCTATAGGTTGGCACTTACAGAGAAGACTGACTTATGCAGTCTCATTTTGACCTCATTTTAACCTGGCCAGTTAAGTGCTGAATACTGACATGTAAATTGCAAGGGTATCCCTGGTTGTTTGTACAAAGTGTGATGCAGTAAGCATACTAGAGAAGGAACGTGACCTCAGAAAAGAGCACTTTGATTATATCCAGTCCTACGTTTGTAGATTCTGCTTGTAATATGGCGCTGCCTTGATTTATACATCAGTAAAGAAAGAAAAGAACCTCAATTTTTATATAAATACATTGTTCATAGAATGAACTCCACTCCAGAACGCCCCCCCAAAAGAGCTGGTTTGCATTTGGGCACTAACCAGACATTTTCAGTAGCACTAACCATTTGAGCGGTTAGCCCTGAGCAGGTGATTTAACCAGCCATAAGTCGTTTCTGATAGTTAAATTGCATTGAATATTGACTGGTTAGATTGTGAGTCCACTAGAGACAAAGCACCTACATATAATTAATGTTGAAATTATGGGTGGGGGCCTCATATGTATTTATGTAAAAATTTATATCTGACAATTCTACGTGGATTACAAAATAACATACATAATAAAATCACAAAAACATAACAAATACAAAAAAAACACATCAAAACATAAAACATCATTACAACAAGCCCCAAAGTCCCAAGCTTTCCCCCAAAATTTCACCATCAACACTGAAAAAAAGAAAAGATCTATGACAAAGACTGAATAAAACAGTAGCCTAAAAAAACCTTATTCACACTTTAAAAGTGTGGTTAAACAACACAGTCCTTAACCCCTTCTTAAACTGCAACGCACTTGTTGCGTGCCTCAAATCCATTGATAGTGAATTCTAACAAGTTGGCCCCTGTACTAAAAACATGGTTTTACAAAACCCTGCCACACACACTTTATCCATGGATTGGTGGTTCCGCTTTGGCTGATATAAATGTAACAGTAATCGCAGCGTCTTTGAACAGTTATCATTCAAAAGTTTGAAAATTATACATAATACCTTAAATTCAATACACACATGAATTGGGAGCCAATGTAATCCCCTCAGGACTGGAGTAATATGCTCATATCTCGAAATATGAGCGATAACACTAACAGCAGTATTCTGAGCAAGTTGAAGAGCCTTAACAACATACTTAGGTGAACCCAAATACAACCCAATACAGTAGTAAAGGACTGGAGTCAACATCATCACAATTAATTTTTTTTTAGTTCTAAAATTCTCAGCAGACAGAAAGTCTCTCAATCTGTGCAGCAATCGTAACTTAAAGAAAGCATGCGACACCACAGATTTTATTTTTGGCTTAAATAATAATGTTGAGTCCAGTATGATGCCTAGATGTCTACACTACTTAAGTGCTGAAACTTCCACATTGTCCAAAACTACCACAGAGGGAAATGCCTGCAAATATCTTTCCTGTCCAATGCTCAAAATCTCTGTTTTTGCTACATTCAACTTCAGTTGATTTTCATACATCCAGTCCTGAATCACCTGAAAACAATTATGGAGGCACCGCAAAACTTCAGCCATAGAATTGTTTACAGGAATCAAGAGCTGAATGTCATCTACATAAAGATAATACTTTATCCCCAGACACTCAACTTTTTACACAACAGTAGCAGGTGGGTGTTGAACAAAACTGCAGACAGAACCAAGCCGACCCTTGCGGAACACCACACCTCAAAGATGACCAACTCGATTTCTCCTGTCCAGATTCTACACAGAACATCCTATTTTCCAAGAATGAACGAAACTATTCCAGGACTACTCCTCCAACACCTAAAGCACGCAGCCTCACCAACAAAATATGGTGGTTCACGGTATCAAAAGCCGCAGAAACATCAAGCAAGACCATGAAGTAAGAAACACCTTTATCCAGACCACCCCGAACATTATCAAGAACAGAGAGCAGCAACAACTCCGTTGAATGCTTTCATCTAAAGCCAAATTGAAAATCGTCCAACATTTTATGGGTTTCGAAGAAGTCTTGCAGATGATATTCAATCTTTTGTTCTAGTACTGACCTCAGTGACTACCACCAAGGAAAAATTGCAGGAGATTTTTGAGGGGATTTTGGACTGGATGACTACGCTTTGGTTATATATAAATGTGGATAAAACAGAGATTTTGTTTGTTTCATCTGCTCCAGTCCCAAATCCTCCTGTAACTATTTATTTGGCAGGAAAAGCTATTCCTGTGTCCCAGGAAGTTCAGAATCTAGACATTGTATTGAATGCAACTTTGACATTTAAGTCCCAGATTCAAGTGGTTATTAAAAGATTGTTAAGCAAGATAAAGCCAATGTTGACATTACCCTCCCCCCTCTCTCCCCCCCCCCCCCCATTTTACTAAGCCTCTACCATGACCCGGAGCACTAAATGCTCCAACGCTGCTCCTACTCTCATAGGAATTTGGGGGGTATTTAACATGATTTTAGAAAGGTTTTGCAGGCTTTGATTTTAAGTTCACTTGATCTTTGTAACATTGTATACTTGAGCTTGCCCAGGACATGTATACAAGCACGGCAGACTGTGCAGAATTCAGCAGTGCAGTTATTGTTTGGTGTGTCGACACTTGAACATGTATCTCCATTCTTATTACAATTGGGATGGCTCCTGGTGGTGCAGAGTGAAATATAAACTATTGCAGTTAGTGCACTTAGCACTGTATCATGAATCTTTACTGTATACACAGATTGCGCTGCAGCCCTATATACCAAATAAATCACTATGGTCATCAAATGCCTATGCACCAGTTGTGCCAAATTTGAAGCAACCACATCTAAAAGTCACAAGGACTGGGACTTTTTCTGTGACTTGCCCTTTAGAGTGGAATAAACTACCTTTTGCACTGAAGTCACAGTGAAACTTAACATCATTTAAAGCCATGCTCAAATGGTATTTGCTAAACCAAGCTTCTTGAATTCTTCTGTGAAATACTTACAATATTTATATGTTTGTTTCTTGATTGTGTCCTTTACTTGCATATGTATTCTTATATTATCAGGCTCATAATCAAAAAACATAGATGTCCACAAAGCATCCTAAATCGGCACTTGGACATCCTAATCATCGTCTAAGTGCTGATAATCGAAACTGCCTTTCTGGACGTCTAGCGAGGTGTAACAACCTCTGTATGTCCAGAGCACGAGATGGATTTGCTGTAGGTGTGCTATGGGCAGGCTTTGGGCATACCTAAGGGCAGGTTAGACGTGAACATCTTGCAGCAATAATCAAACGTTTTGCAAGACATCCTGGATGGAACTTAGACGTTTGGAACTAGACCTATTTTGAAGCATCTAAGTGCCACAAAGGTGGCCAATCTGACCAGATGACCACTGCATGCATCAGGGTAAGACACCCCCACACTCCCCCAGTGTTCACTGATCCTCTTCCACCACACAAAACTGAGAACGAAAAGGAACATACCTGGCTCTAAAACAGCAGCATCTGGTATGGGAAAGCCTAGTAAAGCTGCTCACAGGTATCTTAAGTAGCCTGGTGAGTGGGTTAGTGAACCATAGAGAGGAGGATGTAGGCCCATAAGCCACTCTAACCACTACATTTATGGTAGAACGTGTGAGCCCACCCAAACCCTGCTATGCTGCCATATAGGTGCCACTTGAAGCCATAAGTGCTATTGGAGTGGTATACAGGAGGGTATAGTAGGTTTTGAGGGGCTCACCATAAATTATAAGGGAGTTTTGGTGAGATATACATGAGATAGACAACTGGCACCCTTTATGTGAATTTCACAGCAGTGCCCTCTAAGGTGTCCCATTGCTGTGTTGGGATGTTTATGTGGCCAGTCCATTACTCTGCTGGCCACACCCACGTCCAAATGGTCAGGATTAGGACATTTTCAACATGGATGTTTTTTTAATAGAAAATAGAATATAAAGTTAGACATTGCGGTGGCCAAGACGTTTAAGTATTTGTATGTCCAGCTGTTTGCCATTCAAAAATGGCCATTTTTGTTCCTCCAACTTTGAAAGTTTAGCTGGAAATGTCCAAGTTGGATTTAGATGTGGTTTTATTTTTAAATGCCCCTTCCTTGTGTTTAGTTGTAACCCACCTTGAATAAAGTAGATAGAAATAAAGTAAACATAAGAATTGCCATACTGGATCAGATCAAAGGTCCATCAAGCCCCGTATCTTCTTTCCAATAGTGGCCAATCGAGGTCACAAGCACCTGGCAAAATTCCAAAGAGTAAAACAGAATTATGCTGCTTATCCTAGGAATAAGCAGTGGATTTTCCCAAGTCCATCTTAATAATGGCTTATGGACTTTTGTTTTAGGAAACGATCCAAACCTTTTTAAAACCCTGCTAAGATAACCACTTTCACCATACTCTCTGGCAATGAATTTCAGAGTTTGATTACAAATTGAGTGAAAAAAGATGTTCTAATGTTTGTTTTAAATCTGCAACTTAGTAGCTTCATTGCTTGCCCCCGAATCCTAGTATTTTTGGAAAGAGTAAACAAGCAATTCACATCTACCTGTTCCACTCCACTCAGTATTTTATAGACTTCTGTCATATCTCTTCTTCAGGCTGAAGAGCCCTAGCCGCTTTAGCTTTTCCTTATAAGGAAGTCATCTCATCGCGTTTATTATTTTCGTTACTCTTCTCTATACCTTTTCTAATTCCACTATATCTTTTTAGAGATGCAGTGACCAGAACTGCACACAGTATTTGTGGTGCGGCCACACCATGGAGTGATTACAAGGGCATTATAACATTCTCATCTTTGTTTTCCATTCCTTTCCTGATAATTCCTAACATTCTATTTGCTTTCTTAGCCACCAACATACACTGAGCTGAGGGTGGGCAATGCCTAGATCCCTTTCCTGGATGGTGGCACGTAACATGGAATCCTGCATCATGTAGCTACTCGTATAGTTTGGGTTCCTCTATCGCACATGTTCACACTAAACATCATCTGCCATTTTGATGCCCAGTTTCCCAGTCTTGCAAGATTCTCTTGCAGTTTTTCATAATCCTCTTGTGATTTAACAACTTTGTGTCATCAGCAAATTTAATTATCTCATTAGTTATTTCCATCTCTATATCATTGACAAATATGTTAAAAAGCAGAGGTCCCAGCACAGACCCCTGGGGAACTCCCACAGAAAGGGGTACAACAGTTGGCCTGATCTTTTCCCTTTCATTTCGACTTGTGGAGTGAAGTGGTGAGTGAACCCCACCATTTACCCTTCTCCATTGAGAGTATTGACTACACTTCTCCCTCCTTATTTGCGGTTTCAGCATTCGCGGTTTCGATTATTTGCGGTTTTTAGATTGCTGGCTCCTCCCTCCCAATTACATCAGCTTGCAAAGAGAAAACACTGATTCCAAGCGTTTACAGAGAAAATCGCCAATTCCCGGCACTTTCTTCACCGTGTTTTGCCTTTCCTTCAGGAACAACAAGGTCTCCCTCCATGTTATTCATGGTTTCACCATATTCACGATGGTTTTTAACAGAAAACAGCGAATAACATATGAAAAAGTTATTCACGGTTTTTCTGTATTCGCGGGTCAGTTAATCCCCTATCACAGTGAATACAGAGGGAGAAGTGTATTTAACCTTACTTCAAGTTCATGTTTCATTATTTTTAATATACCGACCATCGACAAGTATCTAGCCGGTTTACAATGCTAAAATTAAAAGGTTAAAATAATAATTATAGGTGGGGGAAGAGTGAACATTAAAAGACAATTTACAAATACAAATATGAGCTTGAGGGTAGAAAGGGGAAAGGGGGGTCAATAATTACATCATTAAAAACAAAATTAAAAGAAAAGGGAGGAGGGGGGATATAACATCAGGAATGGGGATCACTTCTTAAAAGCAGTTGAGATACATTTTGCTAGCTGATGGAGAGGAAGTATTTAAAGGCTGTGGTATGCATCTTGAAATAAGAACATTTTTAGTTTAGTCTTGAATTTGTAGAGAAGATTTTCGTGGCAGAGTTGAAGTGACATGGCGTTCCATAAAGTTGGAGCTACTACAGAGAAGTTAGTTTTCCTAGTGTAGTAGAATTATTTGATGGAAGGGACGGTCAATAAGTTCTGATCTGCTGATCTAAGGGCCTGAGAAGGACAGAGAGGGATGATGAATTTATCAAGAAAAGGTGGAAGACGCGAGAGTTTGATTTTAAAGACCAGCATTAAAGTTTTATAAGTGATACGGTGTGTAATGGGTAGCCAGTGGGCTTCTTTCAGAAGAAGAGTAACATGATCATATTTTCCTACCTTATGAATAAGTTTAATTGCCGTATTTTGGATGACGATGTAGTTCTTTTTGGGGAATTCCATTATATAGAAAATTACAGTAGTCTAAATGAGAAATGACCAATGAGTGGACGAGGGTTATGATAGCATTAGTTTTCTATCTTTTAACCTGTTTTCTATCTTTTAACCAGTTCTTAATCTATAATAGGAAATTACCTCCTATCCCAGAGGTAGGGAACTCCGGTCCTCGAGAGCCGTATTCCAGTCGGATTTTCAGGATTTCCCCAATGAATAAGCATTGAAAGCAGTGCATGCAAATAGATCTCATGCATATTCATTGGGGGAAATCCTTAAAACCCGACTGGAATACGGCTCTCGAGGACCTGAGTTCCCTACTCCTGTCCTATCCCATGACTTTCTAACTTCCTCAGAAGTCTTTCATGAGGTTCCTTGATAATGTCTTTTGAAAATCCAGATACATGATATCGACTGGCTCACCCTTATCCACGTTTATTTGAAGAAATTTGTAGATTGGTCAGGTAAGATTTCCCTTGACTAAATCCATGTTGGCTTTGTCTCATTAGTACATGCTTATGTATATGCTCTGTTATTTTGTTCTTTATAATAATCTCTACCATCTTGCCCAGCACTGACAGCAGACTCATCGGTTTATAATTTCCCAGATCCATGTTTTCAAGTTTATTATTTCTTTGATATAATGGCTATCAAAAAAAGTATCTAGACAGTTTACAATTAATAAAAAGCATTCAAACAAAAATACAGTATATGCAATTTATTTATTTTAAAAAGCCAATTAAAATTTGAAAGAAAAGAAAAAAAATAGGGGTTTGCAAGACCAAGGGGGACTAACATGACCCGAAGGAAGGAACAAGAGGTAGTAAAAAATACATTGAGATAAAAATAAAATAAAAGAGTGGAGGGGGGAAGGAGGAGACATTTGGGAGGGTTTAACTTTTAAAAAAGCGTTTTGGTGAAAAGAGCCTGAAATTTAGGGCTCCTTTTACTAAGGTGTGCTAGCGTTTTTAGCGCATGCAGGAAATTACCGCACGCTATGCTTCTAGAACTAACGCCAGCCCAATGCTGGCATTAAGGTCTAGCGCGCGGGGCAATGTAGCACGCGCGTTAAAGCCCTAGCGCACCTTAGTAAAAGGAGCCCTGAGTCTTAACCAGAGAGGGGAGTAAAGACTCTAATATTAGGAATTGAATGCATCACCTCTGGAAACCTTTTTTTTTTTAAATGGTGTTACATTGGCCACCCACCAGTTTTCCAGTATTGTGCTGGATTTTCAAGATAAATTACACATTACTAACATAGCTCTGCAAGTTCACTTTTCAATTCTGTCAATACTCTGGGATGTGTAAAATCTAGTCCAAGCAATTTGCTACTCCTCAATTTGTCAAATTGCCCCATTACATCTTCCAGTGTTACGAGGTCATACAGATATTTGTTTCAGTTCCTCTGACTCATCAGCGTTGAATGCCATTTCTTTATTTTTGAACAATTGTTAATTGAGAGAACAGAATATCACAAGAATAACTTACAGAAACAAACCAGGTTAAAATCTCTCTGCTATGGCCTTGTTTTCCCTGAGTGCCGACTTCTTGCTTCTAAAAGCAAGAAAAGATTGTACTGTGTGTTTTTGCCTCCAACGCAATCTTCTTTTCAAGGTCTCTTTGGCTTCCTTATCAGCGCCTTGCATTTGATTTGCCATTCCTTATGCTGTTTCCTATTATTTTCAGACAGATCCTTCCTCCACTTTCTGAAGGACTTTCTTTTAGCTCTAATAGCTTCCTTCACCTCACTTGTTAACGTTGCTGGCTTGTACCTCCAAAAAAATGGTATATCTAATCCAAAGATATGTACAAAGTTATGGAATAGGACTTAGGAAGGATGCCAGTTTTGATCCATTATGGGTCAGATTCTATATATGAGTTGACTTCGAAAAAAGTGCAAAACACTATTTTATAAACTGCACTTAAAGATACACGTGGAGGGGCATAATCGAAAGGAACATCTAAGTCCGTTTGCATCTAAGTCGCAAGTCGTCCAAAGTAAAAAACAACCTAGGACACATTTTCAAAAAATACATCCAAAATTTTTTTTGTTTTGAAAATCGTCTAACTATACATCCTGCCGATCTGATTGTCCAAGTCGCTAAATCATCCATCTTTATACCACATTTTCGTCCAAGTCAAAAACGCCTAGAATAAGCCCTGTTGGATGTGGGAGGGGTCGGCAAAGTGATGGACTGAACACCCAGACATTGCACCTAAATAGTGGGGTACCTTACAGGGCACTGCTGTGAACTTTACAAAAAGGGTGCCATGTCTTCTCCTCTCTACAGCTCCCTTATAGGTCATGGTGAACCCCCAAACCACCTCCAGAATCCCCTAGGCCCACTTATCTAAACTAAACTAAACCTTAAGTTTATATACCGCATCATCTCCACGGATGTGGAGCTCGGCACGGTTTACAAGAACTTAAAATATAGGAAGAGAAGGAAAAAAAAGGTTTACATGAACTTATATATAGAAGAGAAGAGTAAGGGGGGGATAGAATTACATTTTAGTGAAAAGCCGGGTTTTCATTTGCTTGCAGAATAATTGGAGGGAGTCCAGGTTCCGCAGCGGGATAGTAAGGTCGTTCCAAAGACCTGTGATTCTGAAGAGAAGGGATTTTCCCAGTTTGCCTGCATAGCGAATACCGTGTAGAGAGGGGAAAGATAGTTTATACCTTTGGGCGGGTGTGGTAGAGTCAGGACTCGAGGAGTTATAAGATAGTGGGATTAAGGGAGGAAGGATGCCGTGAATGATCTTAAAAGCCAGGCAGGAGCATTTGAAATGGATTCTGGAAATCATTGGGAGCCAGTGAAGTTTGGATAGGAGTGGGGAGACATGGTCAGATTTGCGTTTTGCAAAGATCAACTTGGCTGCAGTATTCTGGATTAGCTGGAGTCTTTGAAGACTTTTTTTGATAGGCTTAAGTAGATGGCATTGCAGTGGTCTAGTTTAGATGGATTGGATAAGGACAGCAAAATGTTGTTGACGTTATCTACCACCCTAATAGCCCTTATGGCTGTAGGAGCCACTTATATGCCAATACAAAAGGGTTTTGGGGGTGTATAGGGGAGTGCACATGTGTAAGTATCAATGCAGTGATTACAGGGACTTATGGGCATGGGTCATCCTCTCCATGAGTCCCTAACCCACTCCCAAGATGACTTAAGCTGCCTCTGTGCTGGATGACCAGGCTTTCCTATGCCAGGTGGCCAGGTGATGATGGTCTGGAGGCTGAATTTTAAAGGTGTGATTATGATTTTTATGGGGTTGGGAGGGATCAGTGATCACTGGGGTAGTGTGTGTGTGGGGGGGTCTGTATTATGTGTTTGCAGTGCTTATCTGGTGACTTTAGATGGGTGTGACTTAGACCATATTTTAAATGGTCTAAGTCACAGTTCTTCAACCGCAGAAAATTTCTGCCGGTCCGCGCAGGGCCGGCGAGATCAAGACGGCAGTTAAATTTCCTGCCGACTGCGGTTCCTCCCGACTAATGTTCCTCCCAGCCTCAGGCGATCAAGATAGGCTGCCAACGTCGGGGTCTTCCCTCTCTGAGTCTCGCCTGTTCGGAAACAGGAAGTTGAAACAAAATAGGCGGGACTCAGAGAGTGAAGGTCCCGACGTCGGCAGCGTGTCTTGATCGCCACCCCTGCCGAGTTGCTGAAGAGGGCCGCGGGGAAGTTGCGATTAGACCGGAGAGAGCTGCAGATTCAGGTGCAGGTGGAGGGAGATGGTCAGCGTGTACGAACAAGATCCTGGAGAGCCTTCACAGTGGCTGTCTCCCCTCCCACCAGCTCTCCAATTTGCCAGGGAAGTGATTTACCGGCAACTTCCTGCAGGCAAGTACCGAGAGCTGCTGGAAGGGGAGGAAGCCACTGTAGGAGGCTGGGAAGGTCTGGAAAAGGGAGAGTTGTTACTGGACTTGAAGGGAGTTAGAAGGAGAGATGCTGCTGGGAGGGGAGGAGGGAAAGGTATGGGAAGAGAGTTAATGTTGGATAGAGGGAGGAGGGAAGGGAGAAGAAGGAGAGATGCTGCTGGGAGGGGAGGAGTGAAAGAGATGGGAAGAGAGTTACTGTTGGATAGAGGGAGGAGGGAAGGGAGAAGAAGGAGAGATGCTGCTGGGAGGGAGGAGGGAAAGGGATGGGAAGAGAGTTAATGTTGGATAGAGGGAGGAGGGAAGGGAGAAGGAAAAAAAGGAAGGAGGGTAGGGAGAAAGAAAAAAGGAAGGAAACAGCTGGCAGGAAGATTACAGGAGGGGAAGGGGGTCAGGGTGGAATGGAGAGATCAGATGAGAGAAAGGGGAGAGAGAGGAATGAGAAAGTAGAGAGACATTGATGCTGGAAAGGGGGTCAGCAGAGAAATGAGAGAGGGATAAAAATGCTAGATCTGGTGTAGGAGAGATAAAAATGAAGAAGGCAGTGAAGCTGGAATGAATGATGTAAAAAGGAGAGAGGAGGATGGACAAGGAAGAGGGGCATAGAAAGAAGTCAGATACATATGGAAGGGGGAGAGGGCAGACATTGGATGGAACGGGCAGATGCTGGAAGGAAAAGAGTGAAAAGAAGATGAAAGCAGAAACCAGAGACAACAAAAGGTAGAAAAAAATAATTTTATTTCTATTTTGTCATTAGAATATATCAGATTTGAATTATATATCCTGCTAGACATAACTGGGGACTGCAGTATTCTGTTAGCATGATATTTCTATGTAGCATTCTATAATAACTTGGCTTGTTCAGTTTTCTTGATAGTAGAGGGGATATATGTGAAGGGGAGGGGAGACAGGGGTTTTGTTGGTCCGTGCTCTGTATATTTGTATTTATAAAATCACAATTGTTCAGAATATTGTTTCTTTTTATACTTTAATAAAATATGTTCAATATAAAATCATAATTGCGGCTTGTGCAGATGGAATCAGATGGTTTGCGGGGACCGAGCTCGCGGAGATGGGGCATAAACGGGGTTTTTAAATTTTAGTCCTAGTAGTTTGCCGGTCCACAAAATAATTCTTTTATTTCTGCCGGTCCACGGGTGTAAAAAGGTTGAAGAACACTGGTCTAAGTCACAACGTCCAAGTTCCGTCGATTCTGGGCTGTATAACTGTCGGTTATACATGCTGTATGACTAAGTCTAAGCCGGCCCACGTCCCACCCAACTCCCGCCCTCGACACTCCTCCTGAAATGCTCCATTTAGCTTTGGTTGTTCAGCGGCACTATGAAGGCCTAGGTCGTTTAGAAATACGTCCAAAACCCGTTTTTATTATCGGCACTTGGATATATTTTGACAATGTTCGTCCAAGTGCCGACTTAGTCCGGATTTTGGACGTTTTTCTCTTTTGATTATGAGCCCCATAGTGGCTGGCCCCATGACTAAAATTTAACTGCTACTATTTATGCCAACTAAACCTTGATGTATGTGCTCGCACCTAAATTCTGTGCAGATCGAGTATACAGTAAAACTGTGGTTTGCGAGCATAATTCGTTCCAGGAGCATGCTTGTAATCTAAAGCACTCGTATATCAAAACAAATTTCCCCATAGGAAATAATGGAAGCTCAGACGATTCATTCCACAACCCAAAAACTTTAATTCAAAATACTATACGTACTTGTATTGCAAGACCTCGCTCATTTAGAACAGTCACTACACTCTTGCAATGTCAGAGAAAAGAACCATTGGCTCAGTTGTGATGATCTGACGCGTGTATACTGTATGTACTCGTATTGCAAGACTTTACTCGTTTAGAACAGTCACTACACTACCGCAGCATCAGAGAGAGAAGAAACATCGGCTCAGTTGTGATGTGTGTATACTGTATGTACTTGTATTGCTAGACATTGCTTGTATATCAAGTTAAAATTTAATCAAATCTTTTGCTTGTCTTGCAAAACACTTGCAAACCAAGTGACATGCAATCCAAGGTTTTACTGATTTCTGTGCCGGTGTGTGTAATATTTAGCAATGCCCAAGCCCCTCCCATGGCCATGCCCCCTCTCTGAGATCCACCCAGTGAGAATCTACATGCACCCCTTTATAGAATATGTTTAGAAAACTGAGCATGTAAATTCTAATTAATGCCAATAACTGCTTGTTACTGACCAATTATTGGCATCGACTGGCTTGTTAAACAATTAAATTGCATATGCAATTTGGCTGTGTGACCAAATTTACGTACAACTTCAGTTACCATATATAGATTCCAGGGGTATGTGCACATATTATTCTAGCAATCTAATCATTTTCATGTGTAACTGCTGCAGAAATATTGGCGGCTATTTTATATATTGTGGTTACCAACTTTGGTGTCAATTCTATAACAGGCACCTCCTTTTAGGCACCCTGATGCCACATGGTAAGAGTCTTTTCTAGAACAGTATCTGGGTGCCCCAGATTCCATTACAGAATGCTAGCATAACTCAGTATTGGAATGCCTTATATTTAGGAGTGCTTAGTTACACCAGCCATAGACCTGGTATAATAATTGAAGGCACCCAAATGTGATAGAGGCATGTATAACTTATAGTATCTGTAAGTTGCATATGCAATGGGGAGGCAAATGACTGTCCTAACTTTATCCAGATACCAGTCTGAATATTGCCAGATAAGTGCCAGTGACTGCATTATATCCAGACATTCTAGGTACAATCCAGAGCTGAATATCCAGATATAAAAAGCCAGTAGCAACCAACATTTAAAAACAAACAGTGACCACCATGAACTGAATATTGGTGACGAGAATGACACAGAGACAAATTATTCCGCGTGGGAACTCATTTTCCTGTCCTGGTGAGTTATTTTCCTGTCCCTGCCCCATTCCTGCAAGCTCTGTCCTCATCTGCACAAGCCTCTAATTTTTCTAACTCTAAGTGTTTGAGGCTTGTGCGGTTAAGGCAGAGCTTATAGCAGGGGTAGGGAACTCCGGCCTTCAAGAGCCGTATTCCAGTCGGGTTTTCAGGATTTCCCCAATGAATATGCATTGAAAGCAGTGCATGCAAATAGATCTCATGCATATTCATTGGGGAAATCCTGAAAACCCGACTGGAATACGGCTCTCGAGGACCGGAGTTCCCTACCCCTAGCTTATAGGAATGGGGCAGGAACAGAGACAGCAACAAAACTCGCGGGGACGGGATGGGAAAATTTAGTTCCTGCGGGAGATGGGGATTAATTTGACCCCGTGTCATTCTCTATGAATTGGTCCTTCCTTTCTTCCAGAGCATAAATTAAAATCTTACAGGTCAATATTCTAAGTGATTCTGTTATCACTTGATTCCCTTGATATGTAATTCTCAAAATTGAATCCTCTACCACACCATGTAATGTACACGAATCACTGTTATCTAATTTATCTAGATAATCTATATTACGCAATTCTTTTGGTAATTCCTATAATTTGTATTCCGCCTTGAACAATATATAATGTATAATGTATTCGAAATTAATTTTCCTATGAACTGTTTTCCTACCTTCTTCTACTCCATGTTTATAACCTAACTAATTTATTTTTCTCAAGTACTTTAGCAAGAATGTGAGCCTTTGGGACAGTCAGGGAACTCTAAGTACTTTCTCTTCATCTTAATTAATCTTACTTATTGCATTTCTTCTGTTTATACTGTAAACCGCTTAGAACCTCACGGTACAGCGGTATATAAGAAATAAATTATTATTATTATTATTATATAAGCTGCCAGAAATTGCTTCTGGCCTATTAAATCATTTGTGCAGTGCTATCTACTGATATGCAGAGGTGTATAACTGCTTAGTGCTGTTGGATATCACCACAGATGGCCCAGATTCACTAAAGATAACGATTCAATCTCTGTTGGCTGATTCCTGGCTGATTTTAAAACAGCGATTGATTCACTATCTTTTTTGCATGCAAATGATTTGCACCAAGCTTTTACTAAAGCTTTTACTAAAGCTTGGTGGACGCTAAGTGCCAAATGGCCCATAGATATAAAATAGGACATGGAGCATTTACCTCCTAATTCTATAAAAAGCGCTAAAAATTGCATGTGCAACTGTAGTTGCGTGCCGAAATCGTGCACGCAATTTAACTGAATAACAAGCTAATTAGCGCCAATAATTGGCATTTTAATAAGCAATTATTGGCATTCATTTGAATTAAATTTAGGCGTGAATTAGAAAAGGGGACATGTCATGGGCAAATTAGTCCGTTCCTAATTCTGTAATTACATGTGTAATTTAAAGGACCTCTGCACCTAAATGGAGACGTGGGTATTTGCACCACATTTTCATTGATGCAAATGGCTGCAACTAAATTTAGTCATGGATCCTGGATGTAAATGCTATTCTGTAAACCGAGGCTAACTTTAAGCACAGTTTATAGACTAGCTCTTTTTTGGGCACCCTATATAGAATTTACCCCTTAGTGTGCGCTAGACTTTAGTAAAAGGATCCCAAAGTGAATCGGTCTCACCCGTGTTTAAGTTGCAGTAAAACCTTGGATTGCAAGTAAGTTAGTTTGCAAGTATTTTGCAAGACAAACAAAACATTTTTATTAAATTTTAACTTGATAAACAAGCAAGGTCTTGCAATACAAGTACATACAGTATACACACATCACATCATCACAATTGAGCCGATGGTTCTTCTCTCTCTGACGCTGCGGGAGTGTAGTGACTGTTCTAAACGAGCGAGGTTTTGCAATACAAGCACATACAGTGTTTTGTATTAAAGTTTTGGGGTTGTGGAACAAATCGTCTGAGTTTCCATTATTTCTTATGGGGAAATTTGCTTTGATATACGAGTGTTTTGGATTACAAGCATGTTTTCGGAAAGAATTATGCTCGCAAATCAAGGTTTTACTAGATTTTGTATGTTTAACCTGTGCTATACACTATACAGTACACTTTTATAGAATAACATAAACCACCACACTGTGCCGATTATGGAGGGTTGATCCACTATCCCATTACAACAGATGATATACAGAAATTTAATCTATTACATTATACTCAATCTGGATTTCATTCCAGGTTTAGTACAAAAACAATTTTATGTTAATTAACCGCATAAGGGAAATTTATCCTGATTTGTTATCAGCATTTGATTTTGTGGATCATGACTTTTTTTTTTGTACAGATTCTTAGGGATATGGACATTATAGGTTTTGTTTTGAAATGGTTTCATGGTTTTTTTATCATAGATCTTATAAAGTGATGAAAGACGGTTTACTTTCCTCTGAGTGGAAAGCAGATTGTGGGGTTCCACAAGGTTCTGCAATTTCTCCGGTGTTATTTCATTTAATGATGCAATCTTTAGCAGCAGAGTTTGCGAACATCAGGGCTTATTCGTCATTCCCACATTTATACAGATGATACTTGCATTTTGTTTCCACTAACATTAAATGATACTACTGATTTGATTGGGATTAACTTCTACAGTATTACTTTAGTTTGAAAATTGGGCCCATTCTCACAAGTTAAAAATAAGGAGAAAACAAAATTCCTGTGGTTTGGGTCTGTAGATATCATTAGGAGTGATCTTTTGACACCACTAGAAATTAAGAGGTCGTTATACTAAGGCACGCAAACCAATTTAGCGCGTGCTAATCTTTAGCGTGCGCTAAAGCGGTTTGTGCGCCTTAGTAAAAGGACCCCTAAGTTTAATTTGAAGTACTGACCTGAGTTTTGGTAGAGAGACAACTTTCTATAGAATATCAAGTGAATAAAATGGTAAAATCTTCTTTTCTTTGGCTAAGGAAAATGAGGGCCGTTTGTAAGTATTTTGAGATTTCTGTTTTGAGATTATTAGTTCAGGCACTAATATTGTCCCAGATTGACTATCATAATATTGGGTGACGGGATAATCACGTGCCAGACACCAGCGCGCCGACAATCCAGCACTGACAGTTCGGCGCAAGAAAGAAATGTGCTGCCGAAAAACTTATTTTTAAAGAGCTCCAACGGGTGATGTGGGGGGGAACCCCCCACACTTTAATGCATAGTGTTCACACTGCCGTTTGGGGGGTGGGGGGGTGCAACCCCCCTCATTATAGAGAAAACAGAACTTTTCCTGAAAAAAAATCAGAAAAAGTTCCATTTTCTCTATAATGGAGGGTTCCAATCCCCCAAACCCCCCCCAACAGCAACGCGAACACTATCCCCCCACACCCCCTGTCGGAGCTCTTTAAAAATAAGTTTTTTGGTGGCTTGCTTCTTTCTTGAGTCGAATTGTCAGCGCTGGATTGTCAGCCCGCTGGTGTCTTGCGTGCTACTGACTATGAACCATAATATTGTTTATTTAGGCTGTATTAAGCTTCTTCAACAAAAGTTACAAACATTGCAAAATACAGGAGCCAGACTCATTTTTAGTGTCCGTTGTTTTGACAATGTTTCTCAATTGAACATTAAATTACACTGGCTTCTGATAGAGGCTTGAATTCGATTCAAACTTTGTGTTTTCATGTTTAAGATTTTATATAAAACAGCTCCTGGTTATTTTATATCTTTAATTAATTTGGCTTTCATTCAAAATTACTGACATTTATGTTTTCAGATGTGGTTAATTTTTCCATCTGTTAAGTGTGCTAAATATCAAAAATGTTTAATTCTTCCTTTTCTATCAAGCTCCTTCAATTTAGAACTGTTTACCAACTTCCATCAGATGTAAGTCCGATTATTTATGTTTTAGAAAGAAACTGAAGACATTAATGTTTCTGGATTCTTTAGGATATGAGTAAATTATGTTATAAATTTCATTGGACAATATTTATATCAGGGAGTTTGCCTCATATTCTTCTAATTGTTATCCACCTTGAACTAGACATTCACAGAATATAAGCCTTATAACAATGTAAAATTTTGCTGAATGCACTAATTTATTCATTAGTTGTTAAATGACAAGAGAACTGTGAGACATTGCAAAAAGACCTTAGGGAATCATGGCACAAAATGGCAGATAAAATTTAATGTGAACAAGAGCAAAGTGATGCACACAGAGAAGAGGAACCAAAACAATAGCTACATGATATAAGACTATGTTAGGAGTCACCACTCAGGGAAAGGACCTAAGTCACTTCTCCGGGAAAGGATTTAGGTGCCATTGTTGATGATATGTTGAAACCCTTTACTCAGTAGTTAGTAATGGCCAAGAAAGCAAATAGAATGTTAAGAATTGCAGTAAAACCTTGGTTTGCGAGCATAATTCATTCCAGAAGCATGTTTGTAATCCAAAGCACTCATATATCAAAGCGAATTTCCCCATAGGAAATAATGAAAACTCGGACAATTCGTTCCACAACCCAAAAACTTTAATACAAAATACTATACGTACTTGTATTGCAAGACCTCACTCTTTTAGTGCAGTCACTACACTCTTGCAGCGTCAGAGAGAGAAGAACCATTGGCTCAGTTGTGATGTGTGTATATTGTATGTACTTGTATTGCAAGACATTGCTTGTATATCAAGTTAAAATGTAATCAAATGTTTTGCTTGTCTTGCAAAACACTGGCCAACCAAGTGACTTGCAATCCAAGGTTTTACTGTATTTGGAAAGGAATGGAGAATAAAACAGACTATCATAATACCTCTATATCATTCCATGGTGTGACTGTACCTCAAATATTGTGTGCAATTCTGGTCACTATATCTCAAAAAATGATATAGTTGAATTAGAAAAGTACCGTGAAGGACAACCAAAATTGTTAATGGGATGAAATGACTTCCTTAAGAGTAAAGGCTAAAGAGGTTAGGGATTTTAAACTTAGAGAAGAAACAGCTGAGTGGAGATATGATAAAAGTCTATAAAATACTGAGGTGCTTATTTTCAAAGCAGTTGGATGGGGTTTTTGGTTTTTTTTATTCTTTCATTATAATTATAGCAATATAATTACAAGTATCCACTTGTTCAAGAAAACCCAGAGTAAAATTACAGTAAGGAGTTAATTAGAAGTGACGTTACAAAAAATTAACTCTTCCTTAGACCACTATTTGAGAAGGACAGCAAAAAGATAAAATCAAAAAAGGAAAAGAAGTTCAAAAAGTAAAGGTGCTGCTGAAAAAACCTGCTTTATCCCTCATTGGTTGCTATATTTATTTGTACCGTAGTCCCACTGAAGATCTTAAATTGATTCCAGACTGGCATTTAAAATTAAGAGTCTCCATAATAAATATGTTGACTCCAACTGTTTTTTCTGGATTCTTGTCCTCCCACTGTTCTCAAGGTATCTCCATTATTTAAAATATATATATATATATTTTGAATGGTTGAGCTACATGTTAAAAATCGGAGAGTTTCCAATAAATTGGGGGCACATAATAATCACCTCAATTGTAAAAAAAACCAAAAGAATCAACCACATTAGTCTCAAATTATAGACCTATTGCTTCCATTCTTTTTTTTTGTCAAACTTTTAGAGGAATTAGTTTGTTTACAATTACAAGAATATTTAGATAAATTTTCACTTTTGTTTGACTCACAATCTGGTTTTCGCACCCAACATAGTACAGAGACAGTGTTAGCATCTCTGCTGGATTACCTGTTTTCTCTATTCACTACCGGCTCTAGTGTCTTTATTATACAACTCAATGTGAGTAGTGCTTTTGATCTAGGAGACCATAAAGTATTACTTGACTGTCATAGGTATCTCAGGAACGGTGCTTCGCTGGTTTAAGGATTTTCTCTGTTCTTGAACTTATCAAGACCATTTTGAAGAAGTTCCATCAGGAATTTGGAATAATTCCTGCAGAGTCCCCTAGGGTTCTCCCCTTTCCCTGTCACTTTTTAATATCTTCCTAGCATCATTGGGAACAAAACTAGGCCTCCTTTTCCGAAACTGCAATAGCAGTTTCTAGCGCGGGGAGCTGCGCTGAATGGCCCGCTGAATGGTTCCTTTGAGCGTCGGGAGCAGCGTGGGCCATTCATTGCGACTCCCCGCGCTAGAAACTGCTATCACAGTTTCATAAAAGAGGGAGTAAGTAATCATGGAATAAAATTATAGCTATGCTGATGACATAACTATTGTAATCCCTTTTCTTTCCCAAATTACGAATGTTTAACAACTAATATTGTCGACAATTTTGATGACTGAGGACTGAATGAAGGACCATAAACTAAAACTTAACTCAGACAAAATCAGATTATTTTTGGAATCTCCATCAAAATGCAATGAGGAGAGTCTGACTTTGAATGGAATCAATTATCCTATTGCCTCAACCATCAGGATATTGGGTGTTCATCTGGATAGGAATTTATCGATGACCACACAAGTCAATGCCCAGGTCCGAAAATGTTATTTTACATTATGGAAATGCTGTACTATCAGGCCTTATTTTAATAATATTTCATATTGATTATTAGTTCAGTCACTCATTCTGGGTATATTGGACTACAGTGTTCCCCCACGAATTCGCGGTTCGTGGACTCACTAATTCGCGGTATTCTCCAACTGCCTCTTCCTGTACTAAAGTCGGGCTACACCAATCAGGAGCTGCGTGTCAAAGCAGCTCCTGATTGGTGTAGCCTTACTTTAGTAACAGGAAGAGGCGGTCAGAAAATACCTCGAGTGATTTTCTTCACTCAACGGCGCTCCAGCTGCCCTCTCCTGCCTTTTGACAGGCGAAAACCAGTATTCGCGGTTTTTCAAAATTCACGGGGGTTCCTGGAATGGAATATCGCGGGGAGTACTGTATTGCAATATTGTACATTTGGGCGCCCTTCAAAAAAAATTTTATTGACTTCGATTAATACAAAACACCACAGTATGTTTAATCTTTAAATTAAAAAAGGCAGATCATTTAACCTTATATTACAGAGAATTACATTGGCTTCCTATTAAGGCCAGAATGCTGTTTAAGTTTGGATGTCTATGTTTTTAAGGCTGTGAATGGCATGGCCCCAGGGTCCCTAGTCAACCACTTTAATTTTTCTAGTTTTAGACGTTCTTTACATATATCAACAATATTTGATTTTCCATTGGCCAGGGGATGTCATTACAAAAGATATCATAATCGATTTCTCTCGTATCAAGCTGCTACTTGGGATTCTGACCTTCGTCGATTATTTTCCACTTCCACATCTTATGTGAATTTTAGAAAACTGTTAAAATCTTACTTATATGCTAAATTATTATAATTGGAAGTCTATGTATTTTTTAAAGTTTGCTGCTTGACGTTCAGCTTTTCTTTTACTAATTGTTAACCGCAAGGATCCACAAGGTTTTGCAGAATATAAATGCTATGTTGTGTTATCTTTTTCATATCTATGAAGGATTTCAACTGCTCAGGTAGAAAGAAAACATATTTTGACTCAAATATTTAACCTAGCATTTACTGGTATGCTAGCAAATATGATGCCTCCAAAGATTGAGTTTTATCTCTTTTGTGTGACCTTAGTTACATCTGGATATATCCATATTTTGGGGCCACAAAATGGTAAATGTGAATTCCTGAAAAACAGTCTCAAAACATTTAGGTCTTGTTCAAATATAAAGGAGACTGTGGCCTTAATTCTATAAAGTCCACCTAAAGTTAGGCACCAATATCGGCACTTAACTTAATTGATGATCAATAGGCTTAACTGATGCCAATAACTGGCACTCAACACCTCACAATTGGCTTTAATTGGACATAATTGAAAGTTAGGGGGCTCATAATCGAAATGGAAATACGTCTAAAACCGGCCTAAATCGGCACCTAGATGATCAGTGAAACAAGTCGTCCAAGCACCGATAATCAAACCGAGTTTTAGACGTATCCTAAAAATGACTTAGACCTTCACAGTGCTGCAATATGCCCAGAGCTAAAAGTGGCATTTTAGGAGGAGTGGTGAGAGCGAGATTTGTGACTTAGGCCATCTAAAACCCAGTTCTAAGTCACCAGATAACCACTGCATGGACAAAGTACAGACCCCTACACACTCTCCCAGTTATCTCTCACCCTCCCCCCCCTGCCATAAAAATTGTAATAACAACTTTACATATCTGCCTCTAGAACATCAGCACCTGGCAACCTGGCCTAGGAAAGCCTAGTAGAGCTGCACAGAGGTGGCTTAACTGTTCTGGGGGTGGGTTAGTGAACCATGGAGAGGAGGACTCAGGCCCATAAGCCACTCTAACCACTGCATGCATGGTGAAACATATGGACCCCCCAAAAAACCTTTATGTACTGCCATATAAGGGGCACTTGCAGCCATAAGGGCTATAGGGTTGGTAGTGTAACAAACCCAGCACCAGCACTAGTTCGGACCCTAATAGGATCGGGTGCAGAAGAGCTGATCAGATTGATTCTGGCGCTCAACTTGAGGCTGACCTCCCTTGCCCCTATGATCAGAGCAGTAGTGATCTGGAGCAGAGGCAGGCAGACTGGCAACAGCAGCCTCCGGGCTTTAGGGCAGTTAGAGAAGCCACAAGGAATATAGCTGCATTAGATAAACCCAGGCAGAGAAAAGCTGCTTTAGAGCCAAAGCCCATCCCCCGCTACAGGCTGAAGGGGATTGGCTCTGAGCTGTTTAAAAGCAGGCTGAGACAAGCAGGAGGAGGAGGAGCGAGTGACCAGGGTGAGTCACTCTCACAGCCCAAGGCAGGTGAGGAGCTGTGGAGCAGAGCAGGAGAGACAACCGTGCCAGATTGGCCCATGCAGGATTTGGAAGAAATCCTCCCCACTTCAAACTTCCAGATTCCAGATGGTGTGGAAAGCATGGAGGTACAAGTAGCTGGCCCTATGCTAGAGAGCCAGACAGAATGTATGGACACTGAATGAAGGGAGTGAGTAACTGGGAAAAATTTGTGTTTTTTTTCCCTTTTGCCTATGTTTTTCCTGCTGTGCAAACCAAGCCTGAAGAATGTGTTATATGTTTGGGCTTTATGAGTATTTTTGAGTTTAAGAATAATACTTACCTGAATCCTAAACTATTGGATTGGTTTAGAGTCAAGTTTGGGAACAAGAAGCTCAAGATAGAACCTTTAAGTTGGTGTTTTGAACTTTGGAAAATCCTGCCGTGGCTCCCGTTCCTGAGGAGCTAATTAGCTTATCTCTCTCAGCTGTGTGTTTTGCCTGCACGAGGGAGCTGAGGGAAAAGCTGAACTGTTGCAAGAGTGTGCTGTAGCTATATTGCCTAAAGAGTTTGGTTTAATTTGGATTTACAGCAAAGGTTTATTTCAAACTTTATTTGGCTGCTGAAATCTGCTGTTACATGCCTCTGATATTAATACTGAGAGAAAGTTTGAATTATGAGTGAACACCAGGGTAAAGCAATCCTGAGTCAGAGCACATGATTCCAGGAATAACCAACTACAGGAAGTTGCTGTTTTGTTAAAGCTTTATTTTTGCAATTAACTTTATTTTGGAAAACATGCAAAAGTGTTCTTTATTTTATGTTACATCTTTTTGACCACCTGGTCAGAATAAACATCATATTCCTATTTGAAGAACTTGGTTTCACTGGTGATATTTGGAAACTCTTTGCTTGCCTTGTCTCTCATAGGCCTAGGCGGTCGCCTAGAGCCACCTGAAAAGTCCTGAAGGTACCCCTGGTTAGAGGGGACACGCCAGAATCCTTGTGTTTGTCACACGACAGCCCGCCGCTGCAGAGGGTTTGTGACAGTAGACAGGACAGGTGGGCCTAGTCTGTTCTGGGGGGTGTTTTGGGGGGCTCACCATGACCTATAAGATTGTTGTGGTGAAATGTATATGTGGCACCCTTTTTGTGAAGTTCACAGCAGTGCCTTGTAAGGTACCCCACAACTCTGGTGCAGTGTTTGGGTGCCCAGTCCATCACTTTGCTGACCCCGCCCACATCCAAAAGGTCTTTGTTCTGGGCGTTTTTGACTTGGATGGATTTTTGGATGAAAATGGGTTATAAAGATGGACGATTTAGCAGTCTGGACGATCAGATGGCTAGACATTGTGACAAACCAGTAGCTAGCTTTGTCCCTGTAATTGATAAAAGCAGAGCACGGTCCCTGGTCAGGAAAACTGACTAGGTTAAAAGTAAGGATAGGGAATTGGCTGACTACCCCTCAGACAGTGAGGTAGAGCAGGAAGGTATGAGCCTAAGAATATCCAGCAGAGAGTGCCATATCAGAATAAGTTCATCAGAAAGCCTGATGGGACTTTTACTGAGAAATGGAAACCTAGTCCTGCAAGGTATGCACATTATCAGCCTAGGAGAAACCTGAGGTATTTCCCTAGGGATTTCCTGCCCAACCCCCCTGCTCCTAGGAGAGAGGGGTGGGGCTATAGCACACATAAAAGCAGAGCATGGAATCACAGTGAGGAGAGCAGGAACGGAGGGTAAGATGAGGAACCAAGGCAAAGGCACAACCAGCAGCAGTGCAAACAGGCAGATGAGGAGAGAAGTCTCCCTCCTCAACCCCACAGTAGTGAGGACGTGGAGATGGCAGAGGACTTCCCAAGCTTGAGCCCAGCTGCTGGAAAAGAGGAGGCAATGGACACTGCTGAAGTGTGTCCAGAAGCTGACTATAACCCAGAGGGAATGGAGGTTAGTCCATAAGCTGAAGGGAAGCCGAGTATCTGTCTCACTAAGCTGCGTTTGAGTGCTGGCTCTTTGCAACCAGAGCCCAGGTGTCACTGATTAGGGAGAGAAGGAAAACCTCTCCGTTTCACTTTGGGACTGCCCGGAGGTCAGTGTTTGCTTAAAGAAAGTATTCAGACCCCCTGTTCAATAAAGCCTAAGTATGTGAATTTGAACAAACCTGAATCGTGTTTCCTTTTTGGCAAAGTATCTCAGTGTGGACTGGCAGACTAGGCAGGTCTGTTGTACCTGAAAAGCCTTCCTCTTTCCTGGGGAAGCCACGCCGACAGGTCAGGATTCGGCACAGCTAAGCCGCCTGCCGGTCAGAGCAGGGGATAGCTGTGTGACAACGTACAGTTAGATGATTTTCGGGGAAAAAAATATGTTGGATGTATTTTTCGAAAATGGACCTTTTCCCATGTCTGACTTTGGGTGACTTAGGCCAACTTAAAAAACTCAATTCTATAAAAAGTAGGCACCTAGCCCAAAGCACTTACACTAAAAGTGGGCATGATTAGGGGGTAGATCATAAGCGTGTTTTCGAATTAGGCATCTGATATCAGTGGCTAACTTTAGGTGAAGAAAACCCTGGCATAAATATGGTACACCTAAATGTTAGGATGCTGAGTGTCACCAAAGTGTGATTCAATAATAAATCTATATATATATAAAATCGGATGTATGTATGTTCCAGCATAACTCCAAAATGCATGGACAGATTTCAACCAAACTCGATATACATATCAATTACTATCTGGGACAAAATACTGTGGGGCTGGGAAGGGGGTGACATGTAAAGAATCATCGAAAAAGACAGATATTGCTTTGACCAATGGTGTGAAGCTTGGAGAATGATGTCACAGTCAACAGTATATAAGGAAGTGCAGTGTGATGTGGTATGGTGAAGCCTAAATAGAAAGTGAAAACTGAAAATTTGTGTGATGTTAATCCTCAAGTGAATGTTCCTCAAGGGAATTTATAATTGGGCAATGCCGGGGGATCAGCTAGTAAATAAATAAATAAATAATGGGCACCTAAGTTTTTTAGAATCACTGTCGATATTGGAGCCTAACTTTAGGCGAACTTTACAGAATTTAGGGGTAAAAGGGTAGCACCATCAGTTACTCTGTTCTTTTAATTTCAGATTTTTTGGCATTCCGGAAAAGTTTGAAAGCTTTTTTTTTCTGATTGGCCGTTTCAAACCTAGGCAATGTGTAATTTTAGCAGTTATCTGGCCTTATTTGTTTTAAGGAGCAGGTCTGGGCTGTAATTTATATACTGTATTGTATTATGGTTTGTTGAGTTTTGTTTTAATTATGTATGTATTGCTGTCACCCGCATAGATAGAAACAGAAAGGATGCTGGATATGCAGACTACAAGTGTTTTAAATAAATATGATATGGTACAGTACATACTCTATCCTATCCTGAAGCACAGAATTTAGGTGGTCTTGAAACATACACACCTTCTGCTACACTTCTACCTTCCACTTCTGCTTTTGATTCCTCTCTCATTAGTTCACTGAATTAGTTGAACCTGTTCTTTCTCCCATTCCTTCTTCCCATGTGCACAAAGTAAAATTATATACACTCTAATCAGTGTCTTCCCTCCATCATATAGTGTTTTAATATCCATCCCAACATATCATAAAAATTTGTATAGTCTTTCCAATTCTTCCTTATGGAATCCCAAGCCCCCAGATCTTTTTTTCAGATCATTTAACTTCCTACCTATTCCCCTAATTCAACCCCAGTAGCACCAGAACATGATCAGAGAGGATCTGGGACCCTATTCCACACTTCCTAATTTATGAGATGACCTCCATTCCCAGCTACCATATATTGATTTGGGAGTATAGTTGGTGTGGGACAGAGAAAGGTGGTAAAGCCTCTATTCCCTGGTATGTTGTACATCACTACTTTTCCTATCATACTTATAATTTAAAATAAAATTAAAATCTCTCCCAACTATAAGCACTCCCCTCTCTCTCCATGAAATGATATCAAGTAACTTTTGAAATAATGTTTTCCTTCTGATTTAGCCTGTATACATTCATCAGGGTGATCAGGGAGCTTCTCAACTTACATCTTTGCTACTATTTGGATTTCAGCCAGGTACTGTGACCTGGATTGGCTACCATGATATATTTCCCCTTTGCATGAGTAAACACTCTCTCACATTGACAATTTGTACACTTGACCTTTTTACCCACCTTATTTTTCTCAGGATAGCACCTGCTCACCCATCTGGCAGGTATTCTTGGGGCCCTCCATAACTGATAGGTCTCTTGAAGAAAAGTCACCTCTACATGGATATCTTTCAGTGACTGGAGGATATGCACTCAGAATCATATTCCATCTTGAACCAAAAATTACTATCACAAGAGTTTAACCAGTTGTAAAAACTGTGTAATTTTGCAAGGCTTCCTATCCAGATAATGAGAATATCATCAATGTACCTTTTATATAATCGGAGTTGGAGGTCTCCTGACGCCATGAGCGAGTGAGGACGCGTTCCCGCTCAGCTCCGAGTCCCCGTCTCTGCCCCCGCACATACCGCCGACATTTGGACCGCCCGAGAGCGAAGACTGCCTAGCAACAAACGCTAGACCACATGGAACGGTATTTAACCCGTTCCCAGGAGGCGGCATGCGCGAAACCAGCGCGAAAAGACAGAGAGCGTGCAAGTCCCGGGGCGGGCAAGATGGCGGCCGCATCCGGAACGGCGGTCACGGAGTTCTCGGCTGGGGCACTGCTGGAATTGAAGGCGGCGGTGGCGCAGGTCCTGGGCCCCCAGATAGAAGCCCTAACAACCCAAATGACCAGGCTTGAACAGCTTATGTCGGACACGACGGCCAGAACGACCGAATTGGAGCACCGGGTGTCGGCAGCAGAAGACACCCTAAACTCACACGAAATGGATCTCTCGGCCCTGCAAGAGACGGTTCAGTTACAAGCTGCTAAAATAGATGATCTAGAGAACCGTTCTCGCCGAGGGAACCTGCGCCTTATGGGTGTGCCCGAAACTATACCCGACAATCAATTAACTGCAGAGCTGGAGGGCTGGCTGGAGCTGGAATTCCCAGACACAACATCTCTGGGCCCACTGTGCCTGGAAAGAGCACATCGCCTCGGCCCCCGTCCGACTAGGGACTCCAGGCCCAGGGTGGTGATCGTGAAAATCCTCAACTACAGACACAAACTGGAGATCCTGCGACAGTACCGCACTAAACGCGACGCAGTGAAGTTCAGAGGCTCTGCAATACGGATAAGCCAGGATTATTCAGCAGCTCTCACCGAACGCAGAAAAGCCTTCTACCCACTGTGTGCCAAGCTGGAGGAAAACAAGCATCGTTTTCAATTTATATACCCAGCGGTCTTGAAGATTCATCATGAGGGCTCCTGGCACGTGTTCACCGAGGCCTTGGCAGCCGCAGACTATATAAACAAGACTGTACAACTAACATCAGAACCGACATAGGAACGGACGGAGTGGCAACGCTTCCTGTACCAGACGGTGGTTCCAGCAATCGTAATGTTGAATAATACAGACTAGATGAAAGTTTGACATGATGGGGGCACAATTGTTACACTGTTTGCGGGGGTAGGGGTGGGGTCTTGTGAGGCGCCATTTTCGGACCCTCCACATATTCCTTCGGGGATATGGATTTTGGGTATTCTGGGGGTAAGGGGGGGGAGGGAGCAGATGTGTGGGGAACAGCCTATTGAAATGTTATTGGGGAAGTGGTACATTCATTTCTGCCTGTTTACCAGATACTACAGGGACATTATCATTCACCTAGGTGAGGCTGGGCGCCTGGGTGTAGAATACTCGCAGCTGGATGGATCAAGCTGTTGGTGTTTTGACCCTGGGTGATCACTCTCTCCGTATTCTGTCATGGAATGTGTCGGGGATTTCATCACCAATTAAGCGTACAAAGCTCTTGAGACAGATAAAGCACCATAGGGCTGATCTGGCGTGCCTCCAGGAGACCAAATTGACCCGGGAAGAACATCAAAAATTGCAAAGGGGCTGGGTGGGTTCAGTCTATTCGGCTTCTACCTCCGGGAAAAGAGCCGGGATATGTCTGCTGATACGTAAGGGTCTACACTGCTCTGTAACGTTACTTTCTGAGGATCCTGAGGGTAGATATTTACTCATAAAGATATCAATGCAGGGTACGGACTTCCGGCTGCTGATTGTATATGGACCAAACACGTACTCTCAAATATTTTTTGATAAATTAGTATCCCTGGGCTTGCAGGACCCCTCACTGCCTTTGATAATAGCTGGGGACCTTAACCAGGTACTGGACACCTCTTTAGATCGTTCCGGCTCCCAATCATCGACGGTGCCAAATTTAAACAAGGGTATTCCCTTTCTTTGCCAATCACTAGGTTTGGTGGACCCGTGGAGACTGCTTCACCCAACAGAGCGAGACTATACCCATCAATCGCGAGTACATGGTTCATATTCACGCATAGACTATGTACTGGTCTCAGAGTCTTGGTTTGTCAGAGTCTCTGCAGCTACTATAGGCCCAATGGAGGTGTCAGACCACTGTCCCATTTGGATAGACTTGGGTTGGGGACAACCACCTCTAGGAACCCGCCGGTGGAGATTCCCATCCTACCTTCATGAGGACCCGGACTTTGGGGCCTACCTCCGAGCACGCTGGGAAGACTTCTTACTGACTAATGCACAACATCGCACAGAACCATGTTTATTTTGGGAAACCGCGAAATCGGTCCTCAGGGGAGACATCATAGCTTACATTGCGGCAAGAAATAAACGCATAGCAGCTAGTATTATAAGCTTGGAAGGAAAATGCTCAGCCTTGAAGGCGGAGTTTCTGAGTTCCCCTACTAATGCTCTGAGGGACGAACTCCATGTAGCCCAAGTAGCTCTCAATACACTAATACATGACCGTACTAAACGCTCTATCATCTACCGTAAATATAAATTTCATAGGTATGGAAACAAACCAGGCCGGATGCTTGCCTCTTTAACAAAGAATTGGCAAGACTCCAGATATATTCCAAAAGTTAGACATGGTCCCAATACTTATCACACCTCACCGACGGACATTGCGGACACGTTCTACCAGCACTTATCGAAATTTTATGCGACACCCAGACCATACTCAGGCCCCGATGTACTAGACTACTTAACTGATGCCGGCCTGCCCTGCTTCACTGAACATCAACGAGAAGCTCTGAACAGACCATTGCAGGGCCAAGAGATCCAGAGAGCCATTAAGACCTTGCGTTCCTGCACAGCCCCGGGCCCAGACGGGTTCTCGGCGGAATTCTATAAAATGCTGTCACCTCAGCTCTGTGAATCACTGATGTCTTACTACGAGGAGGTGTCGGACACTGGAGCTTTCCCGGCTTATGCTAACTCGGCCACCATTACATTGATCCCTAAACCGAATAAATCCAGGGAGGAGGTTGACTCCTATAGGCCTATATCCCTGCTTAATGTGGACATAAAAATCCTATCCCGATTATTGGCAAATCGACTGACTCCGCTTCTCTCACATATCATATCCTCGGCACAGGTAGGCTTTGTTCAGGGTCGCCATTCTGTCCTCAACGTACGACGTACTCTTTTAGCAATGGCTAGGATGCAGGAATCGCGCGTTGGGGGCATTTTGGTGAGCCTGGATGCGGCCAAAGCATTCGATCAGGTCCTCTGGCCCTACTTGTTTTCAGTTCTTGAATATGTAGGTATAGGCGGACATTTTCTAGCAGCATTGCGAGCACTGTACACAACCCCCACGGCATCCATATTGGTAAATGGAGTCTTCACACCGTCCTTTGAGGTGGGCAGGGGGGCACGCCAGGGTTGCCCTTTGTCGCCATTACTATTTATACTATACCTTGAACCTCTCCTTAGAACGATTCAAAGAGACGACATCTTAGTTGGATTAAAAGAAGGAGCATCCCAATTGCGAGTATTAGCATTTGCTGACGACATCTTGCTGACCCTGGCGTGCCCCCAGCAATCCCTGCCTAGAGCTCTTGAATTATTGGACGAGTTCCATATATTCTCCGGCCTAATCCTAAACAAGCAGAAGTCCCTAGTCATGCCCTTGCAAGACGAAGTCCGAATCTCCTGGCAGGGGCCCTTTCAGTTGGAATGGGCATCAAAGTCCTTGCGTTATCTGGGGATATGGATCCCGCAAGACCTAACTCAATTATACAAGCTTAATGTACTCCCCCGGCTCCAGCAAACGGGACAAAGATTACGAGCCTGGCGCTCTTACCCTTTATCTCTATTGGGTCGAATAGCTCTATACAACATGATGATTATTCCCCAATGGTTGTATTTGCTTCAGACACTACCCTTATTGTTACAACAACGTCACCTCTGCACCCTTCACAGATCACTAAATGCGTTTTTGTGGGGAGGCAGACGTGCACGTATACCCCTCCGTACACTTTTCTTACCTGCATCCCAGGGAGGTCTCGGACTATTACATCTAGGGAGAATGAATATGGCATGCCAACTCCGACATATTAATGATTGGCTCTGTAGGACCTCTCATTTTTCAGTGGCTGAGATCGAATGCCTTGCATTTAACCCCTTTCATTGCAGCTATTTACTGCATACTACCACATTACCGGTGCGTACACAACATTATGGGGAGTTATTACTAGTTCCGTTGAGGAAAACCTGGAAGAAACTATGTAAACAATTGCACATCAGACCGGATGTGACACCATATTTGCCAATACATGGCAATGCTGCTTTTGCTCCTGGAATAGGTCTGGGGGCCCCCTCTAGGTGGGCCCAGGGAGGGGTGTTTTATCTGTCTCAGGTATTAAACGCGGATGGAACCCTGCACTCATTCCAGCAATTGATAGAGGCACATACTTTAACTGCTAATGATTGGTTGAGTTATGGACAACTATTGTACTATGTGAACTCCTTACCCAGATTGGCCTTATCGGACACTGTTCAAGACACATTATCTGAAGCCCTCTGCTTAACAACGCAAGATCCCACCCCGCTTAGTGTTTATCATCGTTACCTGCAGGGGTTGGCGGGGGAACTTGATTATAGAACTCTGGCCGAATCCTGGTCCTTGGACTTACAAACCACAATCACTGAATCCATGCTACAGAGGAGCTTTAAATTGGGAAAAGGTATCCTGGTGGCAGCCACCGAACGGGAACGGTACTATAAATTTTTGGTTCGCGCTTACATGGCGCCCATTAGAGCCTACCAAGCCCGCATCAGCACTTCAGCTAGATGCCCTAGATGTGCGGCGGTCGGAGCAACCCTTGGACACATGTTCTGGTTATGCCCTGGTATTCAAGCCTACTGGCGGCGCATAGGGCTCATCATACAGTCACTATGGAACTGCTCCTGGACACAGACGTCGACTTTCCTCTTCACATTGAAATTCTCACTGGACCCAATTAGGCCTGGAGTAAAGGCATTTGTCCAAAGGGCGATCTTGGTGGGCATAAAGACCATTTTGCAATGCTGGTTGTCACCTCAGACGCCCACAGTCTCACATTGGCGGACCCAGATGATTTATTGGGCTGGTTATGAAAGACAAGATGTTCTGGACATGCATTCCAAAAAAGGGGTGCTATTTCTCCATTGTTGGAGACCATTTTGTTCCACTTTGTCTCCTGTAGCGAAAGCTCGATTGTTGGAGTGAATACACACAGGCATGTATGATATGGGCTGTTCCCTTTGGGGGGGTGGGGGGGTGGGTGGGAAGGGGTGGGTATGTTTCTTCTGTATTGCTTTATGTATGACTTGTACTTAATGTCGGTTGATCATTGACGATAATAAAAAACAAATTTAAACATAATCGGAGTTCTTCCTGAAATGGTTGTTCTGTAAGGTATTCTCTCTCAAAGGTTCCACGTGCCCCTCCTTCTAATTTCCTTTCTCATAGTGGAGCTCAACTGCTTTGGAATAAACTGAAGAGGGTACTCTATTCCATCGGTGAAGGAGGAAGAGCTGAAAGATATGACTGATGTCCTTCTGCAACATCCTTCTGCAAGCAACTTACGACCAGGGTATATTCACCTAGCAAACAGACTTCTGTGTCTTCTAACAGAAAGATTATCAAGATAAGAACTTAATCTTCTATTTCTAGGGATTCCAGATGCAGATTTTAAGCTCTTCATTTCCTTTCATATTTTTAAGTAACAAATAAAAAGATGTTGAGTGTATAAAGAAAGATATTGTTGAATAAATGAATGATTATTGAGTTTAGACTGAATGAGGGAATTTCTTGAGGATTCCTCAAATAGTTTGTATTATAGATTAAATCAAATGTTTATGCAAGTTCTGAGAAATAATAAAAGCATATGGTTTCTCTTAAATTTTCTGTACTTGTTTCTTTTTATCTCTGTGATACAGAATTAAAGATAAGAAAAGTGAACCTCCCAACTCACACTCTACTACTGATGAGTTGCATGAAAGTCTCTGTTGTATATATTTGCTGCAAAAGCACAGCGTACAATCAATTTACTAATCCCTCGTGATTTCCCTTCCAACAGGCCTCATCATTTAACTAGACTGCAATCCTGTGTTCTGAACAATGTGTCCTAAGCATACTCAGTATTCATTTTTCTAACTCGATGTCCTCTAGTACGATTCTTATCTCTCAAGACTCAATTATGCTCCAAAAATCTCTTTACCATGTGAGTTTGCTAGCAAAAACAAAACTCCATTTTAGTTTATTTTATCTTATCAGTAAAGAAAAATCTAACCTCCCAATATTCAATGCTATTTAACATACCACTGATCGGTTACATTGCATTTCGGTGCCTAACTGCAAATATTCAGTGTAAGATAACCAATGATCTCTGCTAAATATTCATGGTCAACACTGAAAAGTTAATTAGCTATATTGCATGATAAACAGCAATATTCAGCGCTGAGTGGCTAAGGGGGGAATTCAAGAGGTGCTAACCGATTTAATACACGCTAACGATTAGTGCGCAGTAAATGCTAAGAGGCCCATAGGAATATAATAGGCATCTTAGCATTTTAACATGTGCTACATTAGCATGCACTAAGGACCTTATTCTGGAAATGACACCTGCTGTGGTAAATGCCTGCAAAACAGGTGCCTACAGTGTGTCAATCACCGGTAGGCACCGTGTCCAGAATTGCGTCTATTTTCTTTTACAGATGCCTTAAATAGTAGGCCAGCATTTCACAGGCCTACATTTAAGGCATCTGACTTGCACCTATGAGAAGCACCTAGGCACACCTACTGACACCTAAGGCCACTTCCAGCTTAAACTATACTTATGCCAGTCCATAGGTGTGACTAGACATCTCTGTACATGAGCAAATGCTTACATTGTAAGTGTCCTTCGCCCCATCAATTTTTTTTATATTCAAATCTATTTTATATCAATTTTTTTTAAAACATGTGTACTGATTGATCTGTTAGATGGCGGTAGGATGCCTATCACTGCCTACAATCGGGACACCTTTTTTAGAATCAGATCCTAAATCTGTTAGCAAGCACTAAATTAGTTAGTGCCCCTTGATGAATTCCCTCCTATGTTTAGCAGGGAAATCGGACCACATACCTCATAAAGCAGTCCTTTGTCCAATATTAACAAAAAAAAAAACCCCAGATATTCAATGCTGGTCACCAAAACTGGCCTGACATTGAGTATCTGAGGTCAACATCAACTGCAGCACTTATATGGGCTGCCTCCCGCCAGCTGAATATCAGCCCCTAAGTATTTAATGCTACGATGTTGCATTGGTCAGCCATGACTGGCTGATCTAGTCCCAGAATGCAATGGAATGGGTGGATGCCCCTGGACTGTATATATGGCATCCAAATGTGGGTGCACTACCAAGAGGGGCATGCAACTTGCTTAATGAACCATCAGCTGTTGGGTGCCAATAGCTAATTGTTGACAGTTTTTGGAAGCAATTAGGATTTGTATACACATCTGGCTACATGAACAACAGGTCCATTATAAAGTGTTATCTTTGGTATACCAGATTTTGTACCAATCAGCCCCTTTCTGGTTTCAATCTCTCTGGAAGGTCTATAGATCAAACAGAGCATTGCATTCTGTAGGTGCCATGAGACTATTGGCAACTATTGAAGAAAGTGTGAGATATGTAGCTACAAAATCTAAAATGTTTTCAGGAATGTCACTTTGGAATAAGCTGTTGGCACATCTAAGATTACGCACTGACCGTTTTAGTTTCAAAAACCTGTTGAAAACCAAGCTATTTGTGGGTGCCTATTTGTTCAGCCTTCATAATAATATATTTCCTGGTAGATGTAACTTGTGTCTTGACTCTGTTCAAGCCAATAAGTGGATTCTTAAGTGCCTTTGTTATTAATTGCCCGGGCATTGTTTGTTTTTATACTACTGTAACTTAGCTCTAATTTTAGAATTGTAATTTTGTCTTGTATTTGCAGTTGTGTATGTTCATTTGTATGGAAATCACTTTGTTTAAAGGCGGCATATAAATTTTTTACATAAATAAATTATACTGGGCATCCAAATCCCTTAGCATGTAGCCCATGAGAAATTGCTTGCATTGTTACAGAATACTGGCTCAGTGTGCCCAAATTGGGCACTGGCATTTACACCAGGTTTCAGCAGGTATAAGGCTGGGAATTGGCGCAAAGTACTGTACAATTCTATAAAAGGTATGTCAAGTTCAAGTTCAAGTTTCAAGTTTAACAGTTTCTTTGATTTGTTCGCATAATCCAATTTCAATACGATTTACATCAGTTAGAAATCAAATAAAATAATAAAATCCACATACATGACATACACTGCTAATTGATAATAGAACATTAGGAGGGGAGGTAGCTTAATTACAATAATAAAAAAATAAAACCAGAAATAAAATCGGGTATAGGTATAGGACACATGGGTTGGGAAACAAATACCCACATATTTCTATGACCTCCTCTTCTTAACCTAAAGTATAGTAAGACTGGTCTATTAAAAAGCATCTTTAAATAGCCAACTCTTTAGGAGTTGCAGTTAGGCACCGAAATGCAATGTAGCCGATCAGTGGTATGTTAAATAGCATTGAATATTGGGAGGTTAGATTTTTCTTTACTGATAAGATAAAATAAACTAAAATGGAGTTTGCTCACTTTATAGAATCCCACTTAATGCCAATCTTTGCTGGAACCCATTTTTTTTTTGTGCGATTGATAGAATCTGGCCCATGATGATCTCGTTATAATGGACTTCAAGGGACCTGGAAAAACAGTCCGTTATACCCAGAGTTGCATTTTTTAAAAACTTTATTTAGGTCAACTTGAAACAATATACAATCAATGAACAACAGTCACTACACAAGCATATCAGCAACATCAAGAACAAAACTCAGCAAACATTGGTATGGCACAAAATGATTGCAAAACCAGAACACTAAAAGATGTTCTAAAGCATTATGTCATACTGTACTGGAAAGAAAAATACGCTGTCATTTTCTTCTGGGCTGCATTTTGATACTATATCACTGGCACGCCATGCACCTTGTAGGCGGAGCCTGCATGTCCGTTATAGCTGAACAAAATTACAACTAAAAGCAGCTTTGGGGAACAAATTGGTTGTCCGTTATATCTGAAAGTCCATTATATGCGAGTCCGCTATATGCGATGATTTTCTGTATGTTTAAAAAGGTGCATGGCCGGGACCAGCAGACTTCATCCGCTATAGGCGAGGTTCTGTTATAAGCAAGTCCGTTATAACGAGATTATACTGTAATCAGATAGGTCTAGTTCAAGTGCCTGATAAACATTCTCAATATATCAAATGAAAATTAATGAAAGGTCAGTAAATGGAAAGATTTATGCAAAAATATGAATGTGAAATACCCTCAGAAATACCACATATTTATAAAATACCAACAAAAATCTTGACTATTGTGAAAGGAGGTGTAAATGTTCCATGTGTAAAGTACGAGCTAACATGTATATTTTATAAAGTATATCACAATAATAATAGCTTCTTCATTTTGAAACCATTAAATATTTCTATATTTTATTGACTATGGACCTCAGCATAGAGAATGACATGATGACAGAATTTGTCCCCGTCCCTGTGGATAACCACGGGAAACCATCCCTATGTCATTCTTTAAAGAGAGAGGGAAGAATCAGAGTATGAATGGGCACAACCACTGAACCCTCAAGTCTTGCATTGAAGAATGCTGGTAGAAGGACTGAGGTTGAAATAGACAATAAAGAATGACAGTCTCTGGTATCCAGAGCTGCTATTGTGATGCCATAATGTCTCATTCCACCAATGCCTAAGAGCTAACCTCATCAGTGATGTCACAATGGCTTAACTGTTCTATACTTGGCTCAAATAAGAATCAGAGTATGAATGGGCATAACCACTAACCCTCAAGCCTTGCATTGAAGAATGTTGGTGTAGAAGGAGTGAGGTTGAGATAGACACTAACGAATGACATGGGATGGTTTTCTGCGGTTATCTGCAGGGGCAGTGATGGTGACAAATTCTCAGCGGCTACCTTCATATAAAGAATGCATGTAAATTATGACCAAAACCCAGCACAGCAGATGAATACACCTGGGCAAGGGTGTGCAACGGTGGTCTTCAAGTTCCACAACACAGTCAGGATTTCAAGATTTCCACGATGAATATGCATATGATCTATTTACATACAATGGAAGCAGTACTTGCAGATTAATCTCTTGCATATTCATTGTGGGAATCCTGAAAACCCGACAGGGCTGTGGTCCTCAAGACCAATGGTTGCCCATCCTTGACATCTGGATTCTGTAAAAGTACATGCATTCTGGTCATTGCGCATGGTTTTATAAGTGATATTTTGCATGATTATACTATCATACATGCTCAGACATGTCTTTCTCAAATTACCTTCATTACATTTTATGAACTCCAGAAAGAAGTTTCCTTAGTGAGATTTACACACTGAACCACCTATGTGGAGACATTGTCCTATCAGTAACTAATTACAGAGAGGAACCAATTTACTATGCTGCATTAAGCAGCTAACATGAGGTTTAAGCACTATCAGCCCAGGCTTGTGACATGGTGCTCATGTGCTAAAGCAGTGGCATGCGGTGAGAACTTTCAGGGGATTCAATAAATCCCTAGTTCTACAGCCCTGCTTTTTTATTTATTTGTTTACTTTTTGCTTGATGTAGTTTGATTTGTTGAGTACTACTACTGTTACCGGTACTGCTATTAATTATTTCTATAGTGCGAGTAGGCAGCCTGCTCAACCAGTCAAACAAAAAGTAAAGCAAAAAAAAAGCAGGGCTTTTGGGCTGGGGATTCTCCAAACCCCCTGAAGGTCCTTACACACTATTAATCTGCATTTGATTGACCGAGCAGCATCTGCCTGTTGTCCGCTCAACAAATCAAATTCAGAGCAGTGCCCTCAGAGCCTTTAGGCGGTGGGGTGAACCCCCTGAAGGCCCTGAACGCATGCCACTGGCTAACTGTATACACTGTATGGTAATGTGAGCTCACGGCAGCCAATCAACTAGTGGCTCTGCACAGGCAGGAGCAACCTTCCTTCGCTCCTGCCTGTTCAGAGCCGCTAGCTGATTGGCTTACGTGAGTTTATGTTTATTTAAGATTTGATATACCACTCCTGCATTTTACTGACCTAAGTGGTTTACAGTGTATCAAACTAAAATTAAATTAGGTACTTGAGAAAACTACCTTTCTGTCTCGAAGGCTCACAATTTAGCTAAAGTATCTCACGGTCCTGCGAGAACTCACAGCAGCCAATCAGCTAGCGGCTCTGCGCAGGCAGGAGCAAAGGAAGTTCGTTCCTGCCATGATTCACTGCTTAACCACCAGGGATAGTAAGGGTATGTGGGGGAAGCGGGAGGGAGGTAAAAATTCTTAGATTCAGCTGGGACAGGAAGCAGGAGGGATCCTTCCTGTCCTGTCTCACAGCAGGCCCAGCAGAGGCCTGCAACAGGTTCAGGAGGGGGGGCAGGTCAGATTGACCTGAATATAAACCAAAACCCCCAGTTTTGGGCCATTTTTTTTGGCCCAGAAATCTCAGTTTATATTCAGGTATATACGATATGTGTGTGAGAGAGACACCATAGGTACTGGCTCTGTGGATACTTAGCACCCTAATATTGAAAAGACTTCTTTGCTGTGTTCAGGTAATTATGTTGGATTTATGGGGCAGGGGGGATGGGAATACATCTTATCATACCAAGGAAGCTCAGAGGAATCCTGGCAGGAGCTCCTACAGATTTATTTAATAGATCGTTAAAGGTAGGAGAAGTTCTGCGGAATTGGAGATGAGCAGCTGTAGAAGCTGATAAAGATAAGGCTCAATTTCTTAATGAATATTTCTATTCTGGGTTCACAGCTGAAACGCCAAGAGCAGAACTGTAAAAAACAAAAGCAAGTAGGGCTGAAGTGTGGTAGACCCTGATCTATTTTCAGAGGATTGTGTTCATGAGATGCTAACTAAAGGTGGACAAAACAATGGGGCTGGATGGTGTACATCTGAGAGTACTGAAGGAACTTAGGGAAGTTAAGGCAGCTCCACTGGCTGACCTTTACAATGCTTCTCTAGTGTCAGGAGTGGTAATGGAAGACTGGAGAAGGGCGGATGTGGTCTCTCTACACAAAAGTGGACGTAAGGAAGAAGTAGGGAACTACAAGCCCATAAGACTGACTTCTGTAATAAGTAAATTAATGGAAATGCCCTTAAAACAGAGAATAGTAAAGTTTCTAGAATTCAGTGAATTACAGGTCCTGAGACAACATGGATTTACTAGAGGTAGGTCTTGTCAGACAAATCTGATCAATTTCTTTGACTGGGTATCCAGAGAATTAGATAGAGGGAGTGCACTAGATGTGGTGTATTTAGATTTTAGCAAAACCTTTGACAGTGTTCTACACAGGCATCTAATAAATGTCCTCGGGATGGGTCCCAAAGTGATGGACTTGGTCAGGAACTGGTTGAGTGGAAGGTGACAGAGGGTAGTGATCAATGGAGATTGCTCTGAGGAAAAGGATGTCCCAGTGGTGTGCCTCAAGGTTCAGTTCTTGGGCCTGTTCTTTTTAACGTTTTTGTAAATGATATTGCTGAAGGTCTGTCTGTTAAGATTTGCCTCTTTGCAGATGATACTAAAATCTGCAATAGAGTAGACACCCCTGATGGTGTGGATAACATGAGGAAGAACCTAATGAAGCTTGAGGAATGGTCTGAAATTTGGCAGCTGAGATTTAACGCTAATAAATGCAAAAACCCATGGGAATGGTACATTTTAGGGAATGAAGAACTTTTGCGCATGAAAGAGGAGCAAAACTTGGGTGTGATACTATATGATTATCTTAAAGTGGCCAAACAGGTAAAAAAAGGCGATGGCGAAAGCTAGAAGGATGCTTGGATGCATAGGAAGATGAATTACCAGTTGGAAAAGGAGGTGATGATGTCCCTCTATATGACTGGTGAGACCTCATTTAGAATATTGTACAATTCCGGAGACCACACCCCTAAAAAGATATAAAGAGGATGGAGTCGGTCCAGAGGAAGGCTACTAAAATGGTCAGTGGTCTTTGTCATAAAGCCTATGAGGACAGACTTAATATGTATACTTTGGAAAAAGGGGGTTCTGTTTGGGTGAAAGTCTGTTAGGGGGCTATCTAATGGAGTTATTTGTTCTCATGGGATGTTTGTTCAGTGATGGGGGTAGAAATAGGCAGGATGTGTTGTAGATTATTGGCCCCTTTAAAATGCCGCAGGAGCATCAGGCAACTTGTTAGCAGCCCAGTGCTCATGGGAAGAAAGCTGGCATTAGCTTTTCATGAAAAACAGCTTGCAACATTCAACACAAGCTGTTATTCAATTTGCATAATGATTATGTGCTTTGCTCAGATCAGGTGACTATACTTTGCATATCTGAAATCTCCTGGAATATTTCTTTCTGCAGTACAAATAAAGAAATATTTATGTGGAAACAATGAGAAATAATTTCTATAGTCTAAACCAGGGATGTCCAACCTGCGGCCCAGTGAAGTTTTTTGTGTAGTCCTGGTCGAGGGCGATGCAGTGTTTTCCTCTGCTGCCCCCGGGTGTTTACCGTCCTGCCAGCTCCTTCCTCTGTCTTGCTGCAGCGTTTGCGTGTTTGTGCGGCCCCAGGAACATTTTTTTCGGCCAATGCGGCCCAGGGAAGCCAAAAGGTTGGATATCCCTGGTCTAAACTAAGTGCTGTCAGTAAATAGGGTGCCTCAAGTTCCCCTATACTGTATTGCTGAAAATGCATGCTACAGAAAGAATGCTTTCCTTTAAAGTAAATCTTTGATATCCTTTTAAGGTGTGGCACACACTTATTTCAGCTGGACACTGAAAGCAGTGAAGGTTAGCCGAATGATCTAATGGTTGAGCAAAAGCCAGGAAAACTGCAGACTGCCTTCCACACAGTCAGACATAAAACAGGCCTCTCGTGTTCCCCAGCCCTGAAATGCAGTTTTAAGGAATTGCCTACAGCAGCATCTGTGCTTCCTTCTGTGAAAAACCTCAAATCCTACCCTGCATAATTCAAATGACTGAAATTATGTACTATGTAGGTCCAGCGTGTGTTAAGAATAGATGTGGACACTGGGCCTCAGAAACAGCTGCGTTTTGTAATGTGCATTTGGCTGGAGTCACTCTCTCCTGCAGATTAAGAGGATTGTGCCAGAGACAGACATTTATTTGCAGGCATCCTGTGCAAAAGCAAGGGACACAGGGCAGGAAATGGCTTCAAAGAAAACCATAGCTGACAAAGGCAATTTTTGGTCAGATCTGCCATTAGCAGACTGGCAGTCAAGGCAAACTGCTTTTTAATGGTTTTCTACAAGGAACATTGGAACTGTGATGGCCATGATTCATATTCTTCAGAAAGTTTTCCTCTCTTGCTTCCTCGTATGACCAACCTAATTAGAAAGAAGAGGTATAGACAGAATAAAGTTTTTGTTCATTTTATTGGATCGTTGTTAGGGCAGTTTAGCCAATATTCAGACATGTTTTGGTTTGTTTCAGAAATTAATGGATGTATAATGTGATTAATACGCTTAAAAATGTTTTATCCCACGCACATGCACACACATATCTGTTGGAAAGCTCGCAATAAACCCTAGGTTAGAAATTATTGGAACATGGAAAAAGAATCTAGACATAAGCCCTAAATCTAAATAGAATGAGAGTCGGCTCTGTAATTTGCAGGCAAGAACCATCAGCTGAAAAGCAAACTGCCTGCTTTACTGGTTAAGCAGTAAGTACCAAGTACCGATAAACAGACTGCACTGAAAAATGGAACATTTTGAAAAGAGAAAGCAACTGTAAGCACCACACCCACCTGAGGAATACTCACCTAGGTGCAAACCTTAAACTCTGCCATTTGCAAACTCAGTTTCAAATTTAAGCACTGACAGGACCAATCCAATCCTTAGTCTTATATACCAGGTCATTCCCACTAGGGACTCGATCCGGTTCACAAAGTTAATTAAAAAGACAAAGGAAAACAACGATTGGCTAGAAATTCATCTGTTATAGTCCCTTATTTATCAGTTAAGAATTTCTGGAAAAGATACGTCTTCAATAATAATAATAATAATAACTTTATTCTTCTATACCGCCATAATCTTGCGACTTCTAGGCGGTTAACATTGAAGAGAGCTAGACAATCAGTGAGTTACAATATGTAGATAGTCAGTGAAATTATAGTAAGTAGAATCTTTAAAAAAATGCATCGAATTACACTGTACAGTTTGTTAAGAATTTCAGAGGGGACATTGAAGAGGGCACATTGAAGAGAGCTGGACAATCAGTGAGTTACAATATGCGGGTAGTCAGTGCAAGTATAGTGTGAAGAAGCTTGAAAAAAAAATACAAGGATGGAAGAAGTCTAATTTCTGAAGGAAGATCATTCCAAATTTTTACCAAGGCAAATGCCATAGAATAAGAAAGCCTACCCAAGGTTTTAATACCCCTAATGGAAGGGAATACTAATTTAAATTTGTGTATTCCTCTAGAGCAGTGGTCTCAAACTCAAACCCTTTGCAGGGCCACATTTTGGATTTGTAGGTCCTTGGAGGGCCGCAGAAAAAAATAGTTAATGTCTTATTAAAGAAATGACAATTTTGCATGAGGTAAAACTCTTTATGGTTTATAAATCTTTCCTTTTGGCTAAGTCTTAATAATAATATTGTACTTTATCGCTAAAGAGACATATGATCAAGAAACTGTTTTATTTTACTTTTGTGATTATGATAAACATACCGAGGGCCTCAAAATAGTATCTGGCGGGCCGCATGTGGCCCCCGGGCCGCAAGTTTGAGACCACTGCTCTAGAGGAATGGAGTTGTTGGGAATTGAAAGAAAAAATAAGTAATGGGGAAAAAAATCCCATATAATTTTTTAAAATACAACACTGGCACACTTAAATTGAGTCCTCCAGTAAACCGGAAGCCAATGCAGTGTCCTCAGTAATGGAGTGACGTGATCATGTCTACTCTTACCGAATATTAATTTGGCAGCCATGTTCTGAATAAGCTGCAATCTCTTTAGATTGCACTTACTTAAACTGATATAAAGAGAGTTTACATAATCCAGATGAGCTAATATAAAAGCCTGGACCAACACGACAAAATGTTCTGATGGAAAAAATGACGGACCCTCCTCAACATCCGAAGACTAAACAAGCATTTTTTCAATATATTGTTAATTTGATTAGTCAAAGAAAGAGTAGAATCCAAAACAAACCCCAGGATTCTGGATGAAAATTTGATCTTCAAGATATCACCAGAATTTAATCGTAAGGAAGAAGGTAAATTGTGTAATATAGGGCCAAACTATAAAAGTTTTGTTTAGTGGTATTTAGTTTCATACATACAGAGGAAGCCCAATCTTGAATTCTTAAGATACAAGAATTGATATCTGCTGTTAAATTAATCAATGATGACTCAACTTCAAGTAAAATAAAAATATCATCAGCGTAGGTAAAGATCGATTCTGAGGTAGATAAATTTAGGTGTTTTAATGTCTTCATATATATATATTAAATAATATGGGAGACAATGGAGATCCCTGAGGTACTCCGCAAACAGGAGACCAAGATGGAGAGAATTTATCCTCAGCATGTACTTGATAAGATCATAACTTCAAGAAGCTGCTGAACCAATTCAGAACTTTTTGATCTAAGCCGATGTTAATTAACAGTTGAATTAAGATGTCATGATCAATGACATCAAAAGCTGCGGAGAGATCAAATTGCAACAGAATAGCATACCGACCTTGGACCAAGAGGTTCTGAATTTTTGCTACCATTGAAATAAGAAGAGTCTCAGTACTGTAATTTGGGCAAAATCCATGTTGGAATAGGAGAAGAATAGAGAATTCATCCAGATATTCCGAAAGTTGCCTTGAAACGATAGATTCCAACATCTTTGTTAACAGTGGTATATTTGCACTATATAAAATCAAAATAAAACTATCCAAAGCAATACACAAATGGCATAGTCTTACAAATAGTGCAGTGGCATAGTAAGGGGGGCGAGGGGGCGGTCTGCCCCAGGCGCCATGTTGGTGGGGCGCCATGTTGGTGGGGGCACCAGTTCCCCTCCGCCTCTTCCCACTCCTCCCCTCACCACACGCGAGTATCCATCCCTTCCCCCATACCTCTAGTTGTTCACTGCCGCGAGCAACAACTTCAATGTGCTCCTTGCAACCACGTTAGCTCTCCCGCTGATGTCACTTCCGGGTGCCATACATAGGAAGATATATCAGAGGGAGAGCCTCCGAGATCGCGAAGAGCACTCATGGCGGTGAACAACTAGAGGTAGGGGGGAGGGGAAGGGGGGCATGCGTGCAGCAGGGAGGATCAGAGAAGGAGCAGGGGCGGAGATGAGGGCAGAGGAGGGGCACCTCCCACCCTCTCTACACCATTGCAAATGGGTGATATTCAATTTCAGATCAGTGGGGAAGAATAGCACACAGAGAACAAGCAAGACAAAATGGGCCTGATTCTATAAATGGTGCCTAAATAAATAGGCGCCTATAGAAATGGCACCTACCGCATCATTCAAAGTTAGGCCTACATCTTAGTTGCAGGTATATTAGTCCAAGGTTTTTCTTTGGCACCTAACTCAATCTACGCCCAAACTCTGCCACTAACCATGCTTACTTTGTGGGCTGGCAGAGAATTCCATATTAAAGGTGCTGTGACAGAGAAAATGGTAGAATGTCTTGTATTGATAACTCTTAGTGAAGGAATGGTCAGTAAGTTTTGGTTCATAGATATGAGTGATCTAGACCAATGTTTCTCAACACGTGGTACGTGTACCCTTAGGGATACACGGCCCGCTTGTTGGGGGTACGTGGCCTGGCTGACACCGCTGGGAATCCTTCCCTGCCTTCGTCCCCCCCCCTGCTGCTGAATGTGCTGCCGGGGATCCCTCCCTCTGTGCCTGCCTGCCCGGCGCACCACTACCCTCCCCGAAGCCGACCCTATTACTTTGTTGGAGCTGGACTGGCTCCCTCCTCCCCCAGCAGCACTCCATGAAGGGATGCAGGAAGCAACTCACACATTGCGTAGCTGACCCAGAACCTTCTCTCCGACATCAAAATTGACATCAGAGGGAAGGCTTGTGGGCCAGCCATGTGCAGCGTATAAATCACTGCACATGCTGTCCCTGCACAGAGTTGCTGCTGGGGGAGGATGGAGTGAGTTCGGTTCCAATAAAGTAACAGTGTTGGCTTCGGGGGAGGGGGTGCCGGCAGGTGGGGCTGGGAGGGATCAGCTACTGTGGATGGGTCGGGTAGGCTTTGGGAGAGGGGGGGTGCAGGCAGGCGAGTCAGGCAGGGATCGGTTTCTGTGGACGGGTCGGCTTCAGGAGACGGGGGGTGCAGGCAGAGCAGGCAGGGATCCCTGGCGTGCAACGTAATATTGGAAGGTTGGAAGGCAGGGAGGAGGAGGGGGCTTGAACTTGACACAGAAGGAAGGGAAGGAGCATGAACATGGGACACAGAAGGGAAGGAGGAAGGGGGAACTAACTTGGGACAGGAGGGAGGAAATAGAAAGGGAGAATTGTTGGGCATCAGTGTGTAAGTTAAAGGGAAAGGAAGAGGAAAATGGGGCATAGAGAGAAAGAGGAGAGAGGTAGAGATGCAAGGGGATAGAATGCTGAGAGGGAAAGGAAGAAAGAGGAAAATGGGGCATAGAGAAAAAGAGGAGAGATGTAGCGATGCAAGGTTTAGAACGATGAGAGGAGAAATGTTGGATGTGATGGTGGAGAGGGAACATAGGGACAGATTGAAGGAGATGCAAGGAGGAGGAATTTTGGACATAGTGATGGAGGGAGAATTGTGGCATTGTGCTGGAGAGGGGTGATAGAAGGAAAAATAGGCATGGGGCTGGTGTGCAGTGGTGAAAAATGCTGCACATGATCCAGGGTATGAGAGAGGGAGAAATGTTGGATCTCTCAAGATAGATGGACAGTGAGAGAGAGAGGGAGACATATTGCCAACAGGGGTGGAGGAGAGAGGAAGAAAAGTTGGACTCATAGAAAGACAGAGAGAGATGTTGGTTGGGGAAGGGAATGGGGTCTGGAGAAGAGGAAGCGTACAGGAGGCAGAACAAAATATTGGTTGCACAGTCAGAAGGAAGTACAACCAGAGACTCATGAAATCACCAGACAACAAAGGTAGGAAAATATCAAAATGTGTCAGTTTTGTGAATTTATATCTGCTGTCTATATTTTGCTCTATATTTGTTTATTTTTCTATAGTTGTTACTGATTGCATATTTTAAAGTCATCTGCCTTGACCTCTTTGAAAAACCCCTGAATATAAATGATAACTAACATTTTCTCTTCGTACAGTGTGCTTATAATGTTGTGGTTACCATTAAGTATTAATAAGGTTATATTGTTTGTACTGTATATGAAAAATGAATGGAAGAAATTGCCTTACAATTAGTACTATTATTATGGGGGTGGGGTAAGGGTGGAGCTTGGGTGGGTTTGGGGCGGAGCTTGGTAGGGGGTACTCGTTTGATATTTGTTAGACTTAGGGGGTACTTGGCTTGAAGAAGTTGAGAAACTCTGATCTACACCATCCGTCATTTAGACTGCATATCCTCTAAAATTGTCCTGGCATTCTTAAACATCACTCTTGATAGCTATCAAATTTTGAGATGGCAACCTGTTCTTTGTCGCCTTTGAAATTTTTGCAGTGCTAAAACTGAATCAGTTTCTATGGTTTTCTGAAATGCTTTGCCATCTTGGCTATGCCACAGGGAAACAATTGAGCCTCTTCCTGGCATATATTTTGGACAATGTCTTTTTTGGTTATGTATATCATGGAAAAGTCTAGATTATATTGTATGTTAGAAAGATCTGAGGGAGAAACATTCACATTCAGCATATTTTTCTGTTTAAACCCTGCCTTGAACATAAATAGGAGGTAGATAATGTCACAGCTAAGAGTGGCTTTGGTCTCCTTTATTATACCCTAAGTGGCAGTAACTGTGGGGATAGACACATAATTTTGGTCTCTTGTAAGACTCTCTACCAGAATAGCTTAAGGCTTTCAAATATATATTATAACATGTGGTTGTGCATTTTTTTTAAGGTCATAGGGGATTGGTGAATTATGCAACAGTTTTTGTATGCAGCCATTAAAAAACATGAATGGTGGTGTGCTATTTGCTGAGTTGCTGTTGAATTTGCTCCAAGTAATATGCCATAAAGTTAAATACATTTCATTTCTCAATAGATCAGAAACCATAAAAAAGGAGATGTAGACATGTGTAATGATGATCTTAAAGAAGATAAAAAAATAGCAGCCTTTTGTTTTCGAGCTCTGACTACTCTAAGAGTACTATGTGTACAAAACACGGGACATAAGTCTAAAGAAGAGGCAATAATTAGTTCAGTGATATTCTCTCCCAGTTCTCAAGGGCCGCAAATGGTCAAGTTTTCAGGATATGTCTAGGGTGCATAGGGAGAGAGGTATGGCCATGCTCTTGTTTTAGTTGCCTAAGTTTATTACTGTCTGTGCTTTTGTTCAGTGCCAAACTGTATTATTGCCAAAGGTTTTGCCTTTCTTCCCTACTCTTGACTATGCACTCAGCCAGCCTAATTAAGTCCCCTGCCCCTTCCTTAGCTAACACTAATCCCCCCCTGCTGCAGACTTTCACACACCAATCCCCGGCCCTAACCCCGCCATGAATCCTTTCTTCTGGTTCCTTCTCCTCCTATTCTGCTCACCTCTCTATTCTTCCCTCTGTCTGATACCCCCCTCCCCCAACCTACTCGACCCACCAAACACCAATAATATTTGCCCTGGCCTCAGAATCCCCACGCTGATACACACCAGAATTCCCCCTTTCAAGAAAAATCTCCGAAAAGTCAACCTAAACTCACTAAAGCCCCTGCCCCCAGCCAATCTTCCCAATGCTGTCTCTGACTCTCTCACCCCAGTCCCGACTCTTTATTGCAATGCCAGATCAGCATGCAATAAGACCCAAATCTTGAAGGACCTTCTAGATGAGTTCGACCCTGGATTCCTGTGCATCACGGAATCATGGATCGCCAAAGATGATCTTTTTACACAAAACGAACTCCTCTCCCATGGTTATCAAGGCCTCTTCTCCCACAGATCCAATCGAAAAGGAGGCGGACTGGCACTGCTCTACAAATCTTTCTTTGACTTCCAGCTCCTCGAGAAGGGCACTCACGCCTCTCTAGAATATATGCTTGTCTCTGTCAATGATGAACTCCGCACTCACCCATTGGGCATCTTATTACTATACCGCCCACCCACCCCTTGGAACAACTCCTCCAATCTCGTCTTTGAGGCTATAACAAACGCCTTTCTTAAATTTCAAAGACTACTGATTGTTGGTGATATTAATCTCCACCTTGATGACACCAACAGCAAGGACACGATCAAATTTAACAACTTCCTTACCTCTCTAGGTTTCCCCTCACCTACCTCTTCTCCAACCCACGAAAAAGGACTTTCCTCGACCTTACTGCCTTCAAAATTTCAACCGATGACACCCGTTGGGAACAAGTCCCTTGGTCTGACCACTTCTTAGGGGCTACTTGCCTCCCCATTTTCATGTCACACCTTGAACCCCCATCCCATTCCTCCCATTCAATAACCTTCTGCAAGAAAATTTCGAGTAATCTTTTCTGGTCCAAATTTCTCAACCAAATCTCCTCCAATCCTAAGCCTACAGACTCTGAATCCTGCTGGTGCAATTGGATCTCCCTCTCCGAATCCATCTATCACTCCCTCACTCCAATATCCACAAAAACCATCTCCTACCCCCGAAAGGCCCCTTGGTATCTACCACTCCATAGAGAGCTGAAACAGAAATGTCGCACTTTGGAGCGCAAATGGAAAAAATATAAATCCCCCTCAGATAGACAGGCCTGGAGGGTCAATATTAAACTTTACAATTCATTACTAAAAAAAGCCAGGAAGAATTTCTTCGGAGATAAAATCTTCAGATCCAACAATCAGATTAGTGCATTGTTTAACATTTGGCACTCCTTAACTACAAAAAAGGACCCATCCTTGCTCCCCTCGTCTCTATCAGCAGATGCCCTTGCAAAATTCTTCAATGAAAAGGTTACCACCCTAAGATGCTCCTTCCCGCCTACAGTCTCCTACAACTCCCTAATCTCTACTGACCTCAACCCTTCCCTACCTGTCTCCAATCCCATTCCAGCCGACAGATCCTGGACCGTTTTTGAGCTTGTTTCCGAATTGCAAGTTTCCAAACTCTGCCTCAAACTAAAAACTTGCAAATGTACCTTGGATCCTTTCCCCTCCTACCTATTCGAGAATATCTCTACACAGGCCATCGCTTCCCTCACCAAACTTATAAACGCTGCTCTAACATCGGGCCTTTTCTCCTCCGAAATGGGACATATTGCACTAACCCCTCTACTGAAAAAGACCAACCTTGACCCCTCTATTCCCTCCAATTATCGTCCAATAGCAAATATCCCTCTCCTAACCAAGATGTTAGAATCCATCATATCCACTCAACTCTCATCCTACCTAGAAAGATTCTCTATTCTCCTACCCCACCAATTCGGCTTCAGACCCAACTTCAGCACCGAATCCCTATTAGCCTCACTAATCTCTAAGGTACAACAACTTCATTCTCACAACAAATTCGCTGTACTTCTACAATTCGACCTCTCCGCAGCTTTCGACATCGTCCATCATGATATCCTAATCTTCCAACTCTCTGAAATAGGCATAAGTTCCACAGTCCTAGACTGGTTCTCAAAATTCCTACGCTTACGCTCCTACACCGTTAACATAAACGGTACCTCATCCCCTCCCTGGAAGCCAATATGTGGAGTCCCGCCTATCCTTTTCAATATTTACATGTCCTCTTTGAAACTCCTTCATCTATCCCCCCTGGAAACTCTCTACTCCTATGCTGATGATATCCTCATCCTCCTTGAGACCAACTCGAACCTCACTAATCTCGCTGAGAACATATCCGCATGTATAATGAACCTTCAATCCTGGGCACATTCTGTACAAATGAAATTGAACGAGTCCAAAACAAAACTACTTTGGCTCGGCCCAATATTAGATCATTTACCCACCTCCATCCCATTATCTTCCAGCTCCACTCTTCAGCTTGAGTTTTCAAGCAAAGTCCTTGGCATCATCATAGACTCCTCTCTCTCCTTCAATGACCACCTCAACTTCTTGGTAAAAAAATGCTTCTTTAGTCTTCATATGCTGAGGAAAGTGAGATCGTACTTTCATTATTCTCATTTCGTCGTCCTTGTTCAATCCACCATCCTCTCTAGACTGGATTATTGCAACTCCATCTATTTAAGCCTAACTAAAAAAAAACTCCATAGACTTCAGCTAATCCAGAACGCCGTGGCCAAGCTTATTTTCGCTAAAGGCAAGTTCGACCACGTCTCCCCACTCCTGTCCAAACTTCACTGGCTCCCAATTCACTCCAGAGTCCTCTTTAAATGTGCCTGTTTAGCTTTCAAGATCCTACATGGCATCCTCCCTCCCGTTATCCCACTCTTCTGGAACTCCTCTAACCCTAATTCCACTAGATCCTCCCAAAAACTGAAACTATCATTCCCCTCTGCAAAAGGTTTATCCCGCGTAGGAAAACTAGGAACATCCCTCCCTTTTAGAACCACAGAACTCTGGAACAACCTCACATCCCCTCTCAGAATTTCAAGCTCCCTCCAATCCTTCCACAAACACCTGAAAACTTGGCTCTTTTCAATAATCTAACACCTCCCGCTCTTTGGTACCCTGTCCCTCTTTATCTTCCTAGCTCCTTTCCTATAACCCTTCATTGTAGCTCCTTTTCAACCTAACACTGTAAACCGTGCCGAGCTCTACGCTTGTGGAGATGGCGCAGTACACAAACCTAAGGTTTAGTTTAGGAAAAAGGAGGTGTCGATTCCCCTGTACAAGACTCTGGTGAGACCTCTTTTAGAATATTGTGTACAATTCTGGAGGCCACACCGTCAAAAAGATATAAAAAGGGGGGGCGCTAGCGAGCCGGTGAAGAGATGGCAGCATAACTTTAGAGCTCCAGCTACACCATTACGGAATCGATAATTAACCGATTTTCCAGTAAAAATTTTTTTGGAGAATTCTTTCAGCACTGCTCTTACTAAGCTATGGCAACTTCCAAGGTTGGGAAAAGACATAAACCTGACCCTCCGTCTCCCAAAAAGCCAACGGAAGATTCCAAAGACGAAGAGGGCTCCCAGAGCATCATGGCAGAGCTCAAAACACTGCGATCCATGCTGGCTGATGTGGGTATTGATGTTACAGACATCAAATCTGAATTAGCTGACATGAGGGAGGATATTACCCAGTTTCAACAGCGTTTAAAGGTAGTTGAGGATAAACAATCAGCTCAGCAAACTACAATTAAAGAGCTACAGATTCAGGTAAAGAAAATTACCAAATTAGAGACTGAACTTGAAGACGCGAACCTTCGCTCTCGACGAAACAACTTGAGAATTTTGGGAATACCGGAGGGAACAGAGTCAACGGATATGGTCAAATACCTTGAAAGCTTTATCCCAAAAATACTGGATCTTACTTTTGAAAGACCACTAGAAATTGACAGAGCACATCGGGTTCCCTCGCACAAGTTAACCAACGCTCAATACCCTCGCCCGATTGTGTTCCGTTTACTACGCTACAGTCAAATTCCGGAAATAATGGCTCGGGCGAGGGTGAAATCCCCTCTGAAACTAGATGGGTATACTATATTATTTATCCCGGATTTAAGCAAAAAAACAGCACAGATCAGGAAGCAAATGTTGGCTTATAGACCCAAACTGAAGGAGATGAATGCAAGATACGGGATGATGTATCCAGCGAGGATGAGGGTAACCTTTAATAACAACACAAAGGATTTTACAGAGCCGTCGGCACTAGCAGATTTCATCGAAGAAATGAGCCCGTCCTCAATAGATGCAGTGTGATTGGAATAAATGAAGTTGAGTTATACTTGCAAGCTAACTGTTAAATATAGAGCGAGTGTCACTTTAAGACAACGGTGGAACATGGCATACAATATATGGTTTACGACAATTTAAAGAATTATTTACTGAAAATATGACCATGCTTTGATATTTGGAGAACTGAGAATTGCTCACTACTAGAACATAAATTTTCACAGAATTTCTACAGGGTTAATTTCAACCAATATGGCGTTACCTGCTTCTTCATGCAGACGATCCACGTGTCAACAAGCGCGAAACTTTCGCGCCTTGATGGGGCGGCGTCATTACGACACTACGTGACTTTGCAGTAAAGAGAAGCTCATACGAGTGATTAATCCTTTGAACGCAAGTTATGAATTTAATTTGTAGATTTGTTATAGGACTCTGCTGTGTGATTGATTACTCTGATAACTCTCCATAAAAGGTGCATTTACTCATGTCTTTTGTTTCTGCAACTAGGAGACGGTGGAATGCGTGCAATGTACTCGCGCTGTTGTGATTTTATTTTATGGGCAATATCTGTTGGTTTTCTCTGAAGCATTCACCATGCCTTTACATAACAGATTACGATATAATCCCATTGATGATATTATTGCTCTTAGTTTGTTTAATAATGTATTTAACTACACATTCTCTTTCACTAGTACGTCAGGTTGCTTTTTGTTTATAAGGTCATATTTTATTACTACAGCATTTTATTATATGGAAATTAATGGCTCATTCCGTAACTCCTATACTATTAAAGATTAATATTACTACTGTTATGATATCTAGAATAGATATCAACCAAATCTCTAAAGATGAGATATGTGTGGGGTTACGGTTAGAATATAAGGGCTTGAAATACCATAAATTATTATATTACATCTAATGTTGTGTGTCATTATACGACGCAAAACTATTCTATAATCCCAACTATGTACATGTGCATTGAACCGATGGTGTAGATTTATTTTGCTCAAACAATACTGTCTGATGATTAACAATTCAGATGCGTCACTTAACAATCGCACATCTTTCTCTGGTTTTCTGCACTATTGTTTCACTACCTAGACCATTTGAGGTTGTCAGGAATTCTTTTGTGCAGGAGTGTCTTATGTCGTTTCATTACATTTCATTACTAACAATAAATTGTAGTGTAGTGTGTAGATCAATGTTACACTCCCAACTTTATACATATGTCTGGAAAATGCCTGCCTAGAATTATTAGGCTTATGTGCAGGTGAAATGGGATACTTTGAGATATTTTAGTAATATAAGGTTATATACTCTATTGCAATAATTACAATGACATTCACATCGCCATACTCAGCCATGCTATACAATTGTTTGGCTATGTTCTGATAAGATAAATATGCTAAAATGTTGCTGTGCTTATAGGCCATACAATATAATATAGGAGTAATATGACTCAATAAGTGATTGGCACTTTCCACATACACTTATATGACCTGGTGTTATAGGTATATTTAGGTCATGTCATACTGTTTGAGCGATTGCAGGACATTCTCCCATACACAGAGTTATACACCAATATATAATTACACAGAATAAGTACTATAGCAGACTCTGTTTAAACTATACTTCCCTAGTATATTACATTCCATATCATTACTTACACGGGTTTACTTCACTCTTGTGATGTTATATTGATCTGCACACTTTTATATAATTACTCATGAATGGATATTATTGGTATAATCTAGTTGTTCCATTTGTAAGGGAAAATAATAGTTTATATCATTACATATCACACACACATCATCTCCTTGATATACATTGTACTTCATACACTTACACTATAGTGTGTAGTTGTTATTGTTTTATTTTGCTTATGATTTAAGATATAGAAATATAGTGGTACACATAATTGTGCACACTATCGTGCATTATTCCCTTAACTAAATCATTACAACTCCTATTATCATATACAAACATTGAAATGGTTACTGTTATGATACTACACCTCATTTATTAGGTTATTGTTGTATATCACTGTCAAGAACTCTACACTGTTATATATGATACCACAAATGACAGCCTTGTATTGATAGTATTATTGTTTATTGATCGAGACGTGTTGCCTTGAAATATTACAGTCTGGATTATGACAGATGATAGTATGCATCGCTACTGAGAGTGGGATGGTGTTTTATACTGTACCACTTATACTGTCTTGATTAGGTATTGTGTTCATCTCACTCATACTATATCACACTGAAGCTTTGTAGTTCACTTCATTACAGATATTACTTTTCATTATACATTCAGTTACATTAGTGATGCATACACTGATGCATACACCCGCTCTGCATAGATATGATTGGTTTATTCTGTGCATGAGTAAAACAATAACAATATACAAACCATTCAATATATGGAAGGATGTACAGCATTTAGACATCTGCATTAGGGATCTATACTCTAGCCTTATCTACTTCACGTGTGGTAGACATAGGTGTCAATGGTTCATACGATAGTGTTGCGATCTGACACAGTTAGTATAACTACACAAGATACTAACCATCACCAGAAGGTTCACTAACTAACTTACACACTGCCACATACAACCACATAAGATTGAAGCTACTGGATTAGTCTATGCCTGATGATTTGGTACAGATCATTAGGATCCATTATAATAACTTTTAGGTTAAAACTTGCTATAAGTTTTGGTTCATGGTAATGATACTAATATACTTGAGTATTCTTTAAAGATATAATTATATGAAGAGTGATTTCCGAGAATTGTTCTCACCGTATGTCTTCACTTTATAATTATAATACTGACACTGCTCATATTTTATTTTGTTACTGTTTAATATTGAGGTTAATGACAGACTCTTATTTATCCATAACAGCTGGCAAAGGTTGTGCTGCTTCTCATCTGTTCGCTTCCCATAGATATATATACCTTATTTTCGTCTGATCCTTGATTATGAAGACGCAAATATGGTATTTCGGTACAGACGTGAAATGGTCTTGTGACTCACATTGCCTGGAATTGGGGCTGGGTCAGGTTCACAGGGGTTACAGCAGATTGACTCATCATGTACTATTAACCATATGTCCTTGAAGCTACTTTCCCTAAATGTGAAGGGGTTTAACAATCCAATTAAGAGAAAGAAAATACTTACATATGCATCCCGTAAATCTCCTGATGTTCTTTTATTCCAAGAAACACATTTAACAGATATTGAAAGTCAAAAATTAAAAACATCTTGGGCCAAAGATATCTATTATTCACCAGCGTTAAACAAGAAGAATGGTACTGCAATGTTAATCAGGTCTTGTCAGAATCTAAAAGTTATTGCTAATAAAAATGATGTAGAGGGAAGATGGAATATGGTCAAGATACAGGTGGTAAACTATGTCATTGCCATATTCAATATTTATGCACCTAATATCGATGAACCGTCATTTTTTGATAATCTTACCTCAATAGCTTTGGCAGAGAATGCACAAGTATACATCATGGCTGGAGACTTCAATTTGGCCTTAGAACCATCTCTTGACAGGAAATCTACAGTATCCTACAGAATTACTAAAGCATGGCATAGTTTGCATAATATGATGTCACATTTAAATTTAATAGACTCTTGGAGATTTTTACATCCTATGGACTTACAATATTCCTTTTACTCACCCCCTCATAACTCCTACTCTCGAATAGATTATTTCTTTATAAGCAAATCTTTAGTACCTTGTTTATTACACGCTTTGATTAATGAGATATCAATTTCGGATCACGCCGCCATAGAAATACATTTGGAGAATCTTTTACCCAGATGTACTTCCTGTACCTGGAGATTTAATAATACACTACTAGATGACTCAAAGTTCATCTCTCATATAAGTAATGCCCTAACTGATTATTTCAAGATGAATATTAGTGAACACATAAATAGAGTTACGCTATGGGATGCATGTAAAGCATACATCAGAGGATGTATAATTGCTTACCAAGCAAAAATTAAAAAAGAAACTCAACAGTCTCTAGTTGATTTAATATCGGATATTAGAAATTTAGAGATATCACACCAAACGAATCCATCAAATATGCAGCTATTGCAACAGCTCAGAGAACGAAGATTAAAATATAATTTAACATTAAGCACCCAAGTGGGGAATACACTATTTATGCAATCTGCATCATATCATAGTTCGAATAATAGAAGTGGACATCTATTGGCTCAATATTTGAAGATACGTGAGGAGAAATCATATATCTATGTTATTATGGATGACTCTGGTATCACACATATTGAACCTAAAGAGATTATACAACAATTTAAAGAGTATTATGACTCATTATACTCTACAGAAATATCACATACTGATTCGAATGAATTTTTGAAGTCCCTAGCCTCAAGATCACAATTGAATTTGGATGATAACATACCTTTAGAAGAAGAGATTACAATTCATGACATTATAACGTCTCTATCATCAATGGCTAAGAAAAAGTCTCCAGGACCGGATGGATATACGGTCGAATTTTATGCTGCATTTCAAGATATTTTAGCTCCTCAATTATGCCAATTGTATAATTATTATTTCACCACTGAAGACATTAGAGGAACGTTTACGGAAGCGTCCATAATTGTACTACCTAAGCTGGGTAAGGATCCGTTGAAAATACAGAATTACAGACCACTTTCCCTAATTAATGTGGATGCGAAAATATATGCCAAGATATTGGCTAGTAGAATTCAAAAGATTTTACCCGTGTTGATAGGTAAAGAGCAGAATGGCTTCATGCAAGGTAGACTCGCCTGTGATAATACTAGGCTGTTTACCTCAATTATCCAAATTGCCCAGCATTCCTCTCATCCTTACCTGGCTTTAGCGCTTGATGCTGAAAAAGCATTTGATCGTGTAGAGTGGGACTTTTTGTTTCAGACAATGTCGTGGTTTGGTTTCTCCGACAAATTCATATCCATGGTCCGGTTGTTATACACTAGACCTTCTACTAGTCTACTAGTGTTAGAATCAATGGATTAAATTCTGAAATGTTTTATCCCACCCGTGGTACACGTCAGGGTTGTTCATTATCTCCGCTATTATTTAATATAGCACTAGAGCCTCTTCTCCTCTTCATACGCCAATCTCCCAAAATTGCAGGAATTAGATATGGATCAGTTGAACTTAAACTCTCTGCTTATGCAGACAATGTGTTAATTTATACTGATACTGCCTCATTACCAACTCTCTTACAACTGATTAAGTCTTATTCCCAATACTCTGGATACAAACTCAATACCTCTAAAACAGAACTACTCCCTCTTAATAAATACGTATTGCAACATACTATTGCAGACTATAATTTTCAGTGGAATCAAACGAAACTTAAATACTTAGGCATCCATTTTGGAGCTACAATAGAAGATACAATAAAGTTCACCATAGAAGACATTATACACATGATAAATACACTGATGGTTAGATGGAGTCCCTTGAATTTAACCTGGTGGGGAAGGATGGAAACTATCAAAATGATGATAGCTCCAAAAATTTTATATCCATTAAATATGTTACCGATTTTATTTCCTTTGTCGTTTTATAAAAAAGTGGACCAATTACTGACCAAATTTCTTTGGAATAATAAGACCCCTAGAATAGCACTGAGCAGACTAAAATTACCCAAATGTGAGGGTGGCACTAACTTCCCAAATTTTTTGGAATATCATTATGCCTTCTTACTCAGGCAGGGAGCTAAATGGATACTACACGACACTAATAGTAAAGGGGATAATATCTGGTTAGCATTAGATGAAGAGACATATAAATGGTCATCACTATCGTCATTAGCCTTTATTTCATCTTCTGGTTTTCTGAAGCATAAAGATTATGTGATGGAGGCTACTGTGGCTGCTATACATGCTATGGACAAAATTTTACCTCATAAATGGAATGACTCACTACATATCTCAATCTGGAATAATCCACTTATCCAAATTCAGCACTCTCCGATAAATTGGAAAAATTGGAAAAAGACAGGTATACAGACGTTAGGACAATTGTATGATGGAAGTAACTGGATTCCATACGATATATTAAGAACTCGTTATTGTCTTCCTCCGTCTTCATTCTTTCAGTGGCTGCAACTTAAGCATGCCTTTTGTGACCTTTTACATAAGAACATAGATAAATGGGCCGAACCTGATCTCTTAAACCATTGTATAACATTTACCTTTAAGAAAAAAGAAGCCTCCAATTGGTATAAACTAATTCAATTGTCCAGATCAACTCCTCAACATTCTACTCAAACTAAATGGCAAGAGGAATTAGGAATATCCTTAGTAGAAACAGAATGGAGTCAAATGTGGTCTATGATTTATAAAATGACTAGTTCAGCAGCATTATTTCAGACCTTTTTCTTTCTTGTTTATCGAGCCTTTTGGACACCTAGTAAACTAGAGAAATTACAAAAAGAAAAAATTAATTGTCTATGCTGGTCATGTAAACTCTCCACTGGAACATTACGACACATGATATATGACTGTCCACTATTACAAGATTACTGGCATTCTGTATGGACACAAATTTGTACCTTTCTAGAGATTAAGGATCAATTTTCATATTCGACATTAATTATTAGCTTATCTAGTTCATATATGCCGATTACTGCTGATAAAGTCCCGTTACTTCAATTTTTATTGCTAGTAGCACTCCGCATTATACTCGCTAACTGGAAAGACTTTACTAATGTATCGCATACTGAGTGGTGGAACACTGTATGCCTCTATGCCAAATATGAAAGGGTAGCAGCTGTTAGGAAAGGTAGCCTATCCAGATTCGAAAAAATGTGGGAGCCTCTTCTCACATTTACGGAATATGAGTAGTGAGTCATGGTCTGCTGTGGCCCCTGTGGACATACTACCTTTACCAATGATAAGACACTGGTGTTTACATCGATATAAATGATACACCTGCTGTAGCTACTGTGATTTTATGATGATATTGGTGACATTAAGATTATATTCACTGAACTAGCCTCTAAGCTTCGATATTTCATGTTATATTATGATTCATATTGTTTACTCCATTTTCACGTCTGACCAGTTCTATTAGTTCTGGTTTTGTTGTTTGTTCTTGTTACATCATTATTACTACTGTGATCATGCACTGAGGCATGGATGTTAACCCGAAAAATTTGTTATCAATGTCTTGAATAATGTCATTCATGTCTTTAGATGTATGTGTACTTTAAAATACCAATAAAGACGATTGAACTTAAAAAAAAGATATAAAAAGGATGGAGTCAGTCCAGAGGAAGGCTACTAAAATGGGTGCGTGGTCTTCATCATAAGGCGTATGGGGACAGACTTAAAGATCTCAATCTGTATACTTTGGAGGAAAGGCAGGAGATGTTTAAATACTTACGTGGCATAAATGTGCATGAATCGAGTCTCTTTCATTTGAAAGGAAGCTCTGGAATAAGAGGGCATAGGATGAAGTTAAGAGGTGAATATGTATTGAAAGCAGTACATGCACATAGATCTCATGCATATTCATTGGGGAAATCCCGAAAACCCGACTGGATTCGGCCCTCGAGGAGGGACTTTGGAGACCCCTGATGTAGAGAATGCTCATATGAGCATCAGAGCAGAGTCGGAGAATTTAGCGCTTTGGGCCATGGTAGAAACCTCTATAGCTCATAGAATCTAGTTTTCTTTTGAGAAGAGAGGAAGGGAATTTCTTGTCATTTTAGGTCCACATTTTTGTTTCTAATTTCTAATTTTTTTAATTCTTTACTAGGTGATGATCTATGTTTTCCATTTGCCTCCCAAGTGAGGGATTCTGTTAACATGTAGGTTATGTATAGAAATCTGTGATGGTTCAGCATGCTCTTTTCTCAGCTGGTATATTTGCAGTGCTGATTATATCATAAGTAGGATTAGTGCAGTTTGAGCTCTTGACCTTGCTTCTGGTATGATATATTAAACTTCTGTGTGTTCATTTGCAGAGTTTTGTGTTATTGAACAGTGTCTGGCAGTGGAGTGTGTTTGTGTTGCTGTCACTGATATACTGGAATTTGAATAGAATAATATTTGTATGTTGAGTTGTAAGGTGACATACCAAAAAAACCTGAAAAGATAGCCCATGAAGAAGTAACAGAAAATGAAAAACTGGGGATGAAACTGTACACATCAACCAGGGATACTCATATAAATGAATATTTGGATTTATTAAAAGTCAATAAAACAATCTCTAAAACAAATATTTCCCCCTCCCCCTTTTACAAAACTGCAATAGTGGTTTTCAGCGCAGGTTGGTGCGCTAAATGCTCTGTGCAGCTCCCGACGTTCATAGAGTTCCCTCCCAGCCACCACCGATGCCGACACAGCAACAGTGATGGGCCAGGCACAAGCAGCCAGCCCACCTGCCTTCCCCCAATGTCATTGACGCTCCGGCTGCTCATAGGAAAGCAATTTAGAAATCGCCGGCCATGAAGGTAAGGGGCAGGGAGGGAGTAGGGAGATGTTTAGACTCTGCGGCGGTGGCGGCAGTAAGGAGGGAAGGAGCGCGATAGGTGACCGTGTGCATTCCCTCCCTTAACTGCGGGGACAAGGCCATTCACCGCTCCACGGGGAGGTGAATGGCCTTGTCCCCGTAGCCACGGTGAACACAGTTTTTTCCCCACCGTTTTGGTGGGTTACCCATGGCTAGCCGCAGGTAACAGCCACCGTGTCATTCTCTAGTATAAATATAATGTGAGTCTAGGGATGGATGGGATGAGGGGTAGGGTGGGAGGGCCTAGGCCACAGCAGAGATGTGTGTAGTTTGAGCTGTTAAAATCTATCTTCCTTTTTTTTGGGGGGGGTGATTGATCTTTAAAGTTACTCCAGGCAGGAGATTTGGAGACTGCAACATTCTGGAAATTTGTCTGTAAAACCATATGTACCATACTTCCTATTTTCTCTCAATTATCTTTTGATATTGTTCTCTTTCAATCTCTTGCTCTGCTTGGTACCCTAGATAAATGGCATTCCAAGCTATTTGATGCTCTAATGGCTATTACTTTACAAATGATTCTATCACAATGGAAATCTTCCCAACTATTAAATACCTCTTTTTGGTAGGCTACGGTTCATAATTATGAATGTAAAGCTAATTCCCTCACTAATAAGAGCTTTAAAACTAATAAAATATGGTCGCCAATAACAAATGTTTATTTTCAGTCTTAAACTTTGGATACATTTCAACTGGTATATACATTGGGTATAATATTTAACCCTAATGTTTTTCCTGTTGCTAGCTTAGATTAATTTGTTATGCTATGTTCTAATATTCTGGTCTCCATAGGAGTTTCAAGGTGTTTTTTTCAAATATGACTTCATATTTATATTAGATTAGATTACATGGATTCTTGTTAGTCCTTTCTGCATCTGTGTTTAGTATGTTTGTTTGTTTTTTTTAATATTCTTTATTCATTTTCAAAATTACATTAAGTGTTAAATATATTCATTCAGATTACCGTAACATTAACTACATCACTTACAAACAATCATTGATATATTACATAAAAACATATCACTTCCCTTTTCCCACCCCACCCACCCTTATATTCCATTATCATATAAAACATGTAATAATAAAATTTCCCCCTCCCTACCCCTTAAATCGATAAGTATAAGGGAAAAAACTGTGTTTAGTATGTATGTATTATCTGGACTGTAAAATTTCTTTTGTTATATTTATTTAATTTATGTCACATTTCATATCTTAAAATTCCAATAAAAAATGAAAAAATGAAAAATGAGACTGCGGCAAATGTTCGAAGGATTTGGAGTTGGACTCCTTATCGCTACCTGCAGTGTGCCCTATTTAAAAGGAAGTTATATATATTTACTTTCTCCTATTTTTCTTTTCCTCTGCCTGCCTATCTCAGCCTGAATTTCACTACACATTCAATGGTGATTCAATGTCTGGAAGCCAAAACTTCCATTCATTCAAACTTATAACTATCCCCATATATCTGAAAATCAAAATAATCGAATATCCGTTTTTGAAGAGAAGAAGATAATATTTTTGAAGTGATTAAAACGTCTGGAAAAAATTTCCAGAAGAGGTTAACTGAGATCTTGCTTGCAAGCCCTCAACACCAGTTTATGAATCTCACCACTGCACTTGGGATTAAGGGCTTCTTTTACTAAGCTGTGCTAGCAGTTTTAGTGCACGCTGCATTGCCGTGCGCGCTAGACGCTAACGCCAGCATTGAGCTGTCATTAGTTCTTGGCACATGGTGCGATAAAAACGCTAGCACACCTTAGTAAAAGGAGCCCTAAGTGGTGCAGCCAAGTCCAAAACAAACCAATTTATCTCATTCATAGTTTTTCAGGTGCTTTGCCTCTTCTAGTCCTGTTCCTTTTAGGGACGTATTTTCTGTATAGTGCCAATGTTGTTTCATAATGGCCTCATTTAAAAAGCATTGTTTCTACATAATATATGTGGAATTTCAAGGTAAGATAGAGACAAAGTATACTAACAGTGCAATCATTCACTGCTGAAGCTGGCCTGACATCTGAAAACAAATGAAATTGCACTTTGCCGGTGAATGACCTCAGCAGAAGCCATTGCCATTAATAAAGTCTGTGCTGATCTATCTTTGTTATATTAATGTGTCTGGTCAGTCTGAATACACAAGCCTTCCAAAAATGTAGCTATATGGTAATTAAAAGGTAGCAGTGGAGAACAATGCTCCTTTTTTGCACCTGGTGCTATATATTTTTCAACCGTTGAGATTGCAGCATACTCTACAGTAGGGGTGTCCAACCTGCGGCCCAAGGGCCGCATGCAGCCCCGTGAAGTATTTTGTGCGGCCCCGGTCGAGGGCGATGCAGTGTTTTCCTCTGCTGCCCCCGGGTGTTTACCGTCTTGCCGGCTCTCTCCTGTCTTGCTGCAGCGTTTGCGCGTTTGTACTGCCTCCCCAAAATTTTTTTCAGCCAATGTGGCCCAGGGAAGCCAAAAGGTTGGACACCCCTGCTCTAAAGTCTGCTGGGCAGCCAGTTATCTTAGGGCTCCTTTTACAAAGGCGCGTTAGGGCCTTAATGCGCAGAATAGCGTGCTCTAAAATGCTGCACACGCTAGCCGCTACTGCCTCCTTTTGAGCAGGCAGTAGTTTTTCAGCGAGTGCGCACTATAGCGCGCGCTAATCCGGTGCATGCGCTAAAAACGCTAGCGCACCTTCATAAAAGGAGCCCTTAGTTTAAATATTTTTCACTTATGTTATGCTTCTAAGTGATTGTAAGCTCTCTGGGGAGAGGGAACTGTTCAGTGTACTTGAATGTAACTTGCTTCGAGCTACCAATGAAAAGGTGTGAGCTAAAGAAAATAGGGCTAATATAGCACTAGATATTATATTGCACTATACAGTATGATATGATAATACAATATAGGCATATGAGGCCTATTTACAAAGGTTTTGTAGTTATTCCAAGTTAATTGCCAAAATTAATGCACACTAAGGGCCGGATTCTCAAAAAATAAACCCACCGAAAGTTAGTCACCGGCAGGCACTTAGATCACACTACCGGCGACTAACTTAAGGGTTTTAATTGGTTCTAAGTGATGTGATAATTTGTTGTGGCATTAAAAACCAATTAAAACTTCGTCAAAACAAAAAATGAGGTGATGCTAGGTGGCCTGGCACCTAGGTCCCTGGTGTCTAGTGTCACCTAGTAGCATTGAAGCTTGGAAGTGGGTGTGTTTAAGGGCAGCACCGGACTTGGCGATGCCAGCCGTGATTCTGCAAGGACCCTAGGCCTGCAAAACCCTGGCCTACATTTCCGGCGCTTAGGATCCTTGCTAGGCACCAGTATCCCCGATTCTGAAACTGGCGCCTGGCCGTAATTAATACACAACAACAAAAGAACCAGAGGTCCAACTTCGTCTGCAGTGAAAAAACAGACCAGAGCAAACAATTGTTTGCTCTCGTAATTAATACACAGCAGGCGCCACTTACAGAATCAGCCCCTTAATGCAAAACCTTTGCATTGATTGATTGGGGTGTTCTTGGCATTTTCCCATACTGTTAGCACAGAGGAATGTCTTTACTGCATGCTAACTGCATTACAGATATTGCTATATACAGTTAGCTACTTTTATTCAGCTGGCATTTATGGTATATGGTTTATTTATAATCCGCCTTTTACTAGGCGAAGTACAACACACACATAATACTTCATAAACAGTTTCAGACATCTTACAAAAAAAATAATAGAAATATACATCAAATTCAGCATAAAATCAAAATAAAATACCAGCCTGACAAAAACAGCAACACTAATCACTTCTATACCCAAAATCAATCTCAAGCAACCTAATACAACTCAGGTTTTGAACAACTAACATCTCATACTGTGTATTTCATACAACAAAACAGATGTCTTTTCAACCATTTCTTAAAGGCATTCAATATTTTTTTTTTAATATTTAATGTAAGATGGGAGTCTATTCCACTCTTCTGGACCACAACATGAAGATGCCCCCACTCTCACAGCCATTTACTGTGCCACCTTCTTGGCTGCGTTAATGATTAACTGCTTAGCACACAGCTTTGTAACTAGGCCCCATAGTTTTGTACAGTAACCCTTACAGTAAAACTAATACAGTTGTTTGTAGAAGTGACATACTTCATAAAGGAAGGACAGGGAGGCCACTGGAAAATCAATAGGGATCACAGAGTCAGGACTCCAGCCACCGAAAGAAAAGGCTATTAGAACATCTGGTTTCAAGAGCTTCATGGGGTCAAAGGAAAGACATGATGGAGTGGGCGGTTAGGGGTATAGCCAGGATTCATTTTGGGGTGAAGAGGGCCAGGGGTAGACTGGAGGGGGCAACACATTTTCTCTCTCCCCCAACCACCAACAGCTAAGATCTGCTGTCCGGGACTGCCCCAGAAGCAAAGAAATCAGCAGTTTCCTTTCCAGCTGCTAACACCGGCACTCCTATCGCATGCTTGAACTGAGTATGGACGAGGGGCTCTAGTATCAGCAGCTGGAAAGGAGACCACCAACTTCTTCATTGCTGAGACAGCACTAGGACAGTTCCAGGCAATGGATCTCATCGACTGGTGGGGATTGGGCACCCCTGCCTGCCATCAGCAGACACTTTGGGTTGGGGGAGCAAGCTCCAAAGCCTCCCATGTCACACTACTTATAGGGATATGGTTAGTAAGATAGCTAACAAAATAAATTCACTAAAATCGAAGAAAAACAAAAATTTGTTAAAAAAATAGATAATCATATAAACAGAGAACAAATTGGTATCAAGTCGTATTGAATTACAAGACCTCAAATACCCAAGGCATTACTTGAATAATTTTTCATGCCCTTACTGGGGTGGTATATTCATCATTGGTCTTGGTAAAGTGACATGTACTCAAAATATTATTTCTAATCTTAATTTGATTTGTGCAACTCACAAATGGAAGATTAGATTAGATTAGATTCAGTGACCGTATTTCTTCTCACAGCTGAACCGATTTCGCATCAGTGACGGCAGTCCTGCATTGACACTGCTTTTTCTTCCAGCCCGCACCGGACTGCTGCACCGACTGTCCCTGGAACACAAAGGATGTGAAATGCCATGCCTGCTGTTTAAACAAAATGAGCTGGCTTGCCTTCAGAATATATTTATAACAGCATTCCTATGTCTTTTCCACTGGCCTTTGCTCAACAATAGAAATATTTACTTATAAAAGTTTTCCACTCATTTATTTAACCATGAAACTTTTATTTCTTTTATGTCTCAGTCAGCCTCTTCTAGTTGTCCTTGCAATGAAATATTACCTCATAACTGTGACTATCACATCTATCTTTTAAAACTGAAATGTTTAAATCGTGTTTAAGGTGAATCCTTTTTTTTTTTGCTCAGAATTCAAACTGGTACCAAATGCAGCAAAGCGAACACAGTCTTCTGGCTGGATACCAAGGACTTGATTCATTAGCATCTCTCCCCTTATACATAGGGTGGGAAAATACTTTAGTGAATCTGCTGCCCCTAAGGTGTAGGTTCAAGAAACTGTGGGTTAGTTTATACCGGTGATTCTCAGCTGGTGTGTCACAGGCCCGGGACACAGAGAAGCGGGTTTTTTGTTGTTGTTATTTTGTAATGTTTGCAGCATCTCTCTCTTCCCTCCTATCATGGATCCAGCACCTTTCCCCCCACCTCCTCCAACCCCCAAGTCTGTCAAATCTCACTTTTATGCATGCAGGAGCAGTCATAATCCGGAGCCTTTCTTCTGCATCCTGCCCTTGCGTAAACAAAAAGTCGCAGAAGGGCAAGGCATGGCAGAGCAAAGACTTCAGGTCAGCCCAGGCAGTATGTTATGGATGTGGCTGCAAAAAAAGGGAGGTTTGACAGACCAGGAGGGAGGACTGAGGGAGAACGATGGAACAGTCCTAAATTTGTGTGTGGGGGGGGGTGGGGGGAGAGGAAGCATAGGGAAGAAGATGTAGAGGTCATTGGGGGCTCAGGTAGGAAGAGGGAGAGGTGATGCACCACAGCAGTGGTGGAGGATGGGCAATGTGCTAGAATCATGGGAGGAGATAGGAAGGAGGGGGGACAGGAGAGGTACTGGACATGTGGGATAAGAGGAACAGGAGAGATGCCAGGCTACAGGTCAGGGAACTGAAGAGAGGGGGGCAGGTAATGCCATACTATGGGGGGGGAGGTTGGAGAGAGGGGGAGATACTAAACTGTGGAGGGACAGAGAGTGTGAGTAAGAGAGAGCAATCATGGACTATAGGTCATGAAAGGAAAAGAGATGCTGGTCCCACAGGAGATGCAGCTACACAAACCCCCAATACAGAGCTCTTTCCTCTTTTCCTTAGCAGGCTTTGCTTCCAGCGCTTGATTTGCTGCTTATACAAACACAGGAAGGAACACAACATTGGGATTAGAGAATGACACAGGGACAGATTTTTCCCCGTCCCCCAGGGGAACTCATTTTCCTGTCCTGTCCCCACGAGTTCTTTTCCTGCACCTGCCCCATTCCTGCAAGCTCCGTCCTCATCTGCACAAGCCTTAAACACTTTAAAATCATAAGTGTTCAAGGCTTGCGCAGTTAAGGCAGAGCTTACAGGAATGGGACAGGGACAGCGATAAAACTCACGGGGATGGGATGGGGAAATTGAGTTCCCATGGGAACGGGGAAAAAATGGTCCCCGTGTCATTCTCTAATTGGGATTTGTGTAGCTATGTCTCCTGTCACCAGGCTGGGTCGCCTCTGAGCTACTGTCGTGCTCAACACTGAGATGCACATTTTTGCACATCTTCATTCACTGGTTATTTTTCACTTAGATTATCGCAAGTCTTACATGATATCCCTCAGTATCAAAAGTACTTACAACGAGTTCAAGATACAGCTTGTAAATGAATTCATGGAGTCAAAACCCTACTACATTCTGAGCAGTGGCTTTCAGGTTGCCACCATATTAGTTACAAAGTTCTCACTCTTGTCTTTCTGATTTCACACTCAGGTTTACCTCCTCTTCTCAATAGGGCTCTCATTCCTTATTCACCCATTCAGTCTTCAGCTTTGATCTTATGCTACCTGTACTTCCTGCTTTTCAGTTTTTGCCCCTGTCTTATGGAATACTTTACCCACTGAGCTACATTTCGCTTGCTGCTGTGGGAGTTATGCCTGGATTTTCCCAAACAGGCTTTGGCTTTGAATATCTCTTTATTTTAAGCCAGCTAACACATAGCCATTTAAGTCAGTATTCATCACTTAAGCAGCCATGGGCGAGTGCATAAAAATAGGACAGACATTTATGCAGTCCATTTATAAGGTAAATCTGGTCTTTTAAGGGCTAAATATCAGCACTTAAGTGGCCAAGTGCTGACTCCGCCTCCAGTAGCGGCTAGCCCCAACCAAGCAATTTAACCAGTCAGTGGCCAGTTAAATCGTTTTGAATATTGACCTCTTGCTTTTTAAGATTCAAGACAGCACTTAAGACCCCACTTGTTTGTAAAAGCATTCCCTGTTCAGCCCTGAAGTACTTCTGGACATTTTCCATGGCTTGGATGGCGATTATGTGCTAGCCGACCCTCTTATCACAATGCTGTTCCATATTCACGTCCTCCCCTCCTTCTGTATCTTAGTATAATTAATCTTTATAATTTTAATTTGCAGGTTTTATCATTGAAATGTGATTTGGTACACCCTAGGGATGGAGGGAAAGAAAGAGGGCTGAGAATTGCTTGATCCTAGTAGTGGAGAAGATGGGAGAGGAGACAGGGAATAGTTGTACCATAAGAGTATAGGGGAAAGGAGAGGAGATAAGGAGATGCTGGACCACAGGAGTAGAAGAAAGAGAGAGAGGGGGGACAGGAAGATTCTGGGCTACGGGTGTGGGTGACGAAAGAGGAGATGTTGGGCTACAAAGATATGAGAAGGAGGAGGGAGGGGAGATGCTTGACATGGCAGAACCATGTGTGAGAGGCCAGGGGGGGTTCTTTTTTTTTTTAATCTTTATTCATTTTTAAACTTATAATAAGTGTGATAACATATCCATACAAATAACCATAAATATATCACTTAATAATCAACAATGATACATATAATATTCTCTTATCTCCCCCCTCCCCACCCTTATCTATCATATAATCAATACTTATACAACATGTAACAATAAAAATACCCTCCCTCCCACCCCATAATTGAACTTGTAAATTTAAGGGAAACAAGATTTTTCTAATCATTACAATATTTTGTTAATGGCTCTCAAATATCTTGAAATTTCCTGAAACAACCCTGTTGTATTGCAATAAGTCTCTCCATTTTATAAATATAACATAAGGAGTTCCACCTAAAGAGGATAAGTGAGAGGAGGATGGTGAGTACAGAGGGTAGAAGTGAAGAAATGGGGAATGGATAAAAGATAGAAGGGAATAGGATGCCAGAAAAGAAGTGAGACAGGACAACTAGAGGTAGAGAGGAGGAGATGGAAAGCTGATTGGTAAGGAAAATACAGGTGGAGGACTGAAGAGTGAGAATGTGATATCTGAGAGGGAAGACAGAAAAGCAAGAAAAAGAAATGTCAGAGATGGATAAAATAAGAGAATTAGTGGCAGTGGCAGGAGGGAGTGGGCATCCCTTTTGCCAAGGATCTTCGGAGGGGGGTGTCAGGATTACGATGTTCGAGGGTGTCCAGGTGATCACGATATTCGCAAGAAGGGGGGGTGTCGTGGCGATGCCAGTGGCAGTAGGGAGTGGGCATCCCTCCTGCCTCTTTTTTTGTTTAGGGTCATCAGCGGGTGGGGGGGGCGTCATGGGGGGACCGGCACAACATTTTTGATAGGGACACATATTGTGTGTGGGTAACACACGCACATCTGTGCTTATGCTTCTGCAAGCCTGAAGGTTATTGAAGTGGTATATATTCAAGTACAGTGGGTATTTTTCAAGTCCTGGAGGGATCACATTTACAAAAATAGAGTTATATTGGGGCTTGAACCAGTGTTCTGTAACTTACAATCCACTGAACTAACCAAAAGGCTACTCCTCTGTTCTACAGATATCTCTCTGTTGCCATAGTTTTGAAAATGATGCCAGACAGACATTCATGTCCCTGTTTTTTGTTGTTCAACGTTGGACCTTTCATTTGGAAAATGGCTATTCATTTTGAACGTTCTCAATGCAAAAACATCCACCTCACAACCATAATTAATCAGGCATAACCAATGTTTTCCTGTTTGTTTATGGTTGTGAGATAGATGGGGGTGTTTTAACATAGCACTATAGAAATAATTAAGAGTAGTAGTAATAGTTATGAACAAGGCGGAATGTTATTGTTTTGAAAATGCCCCTCTTAATATTCATTTTCATATCCTGCTCTTCAGTGGCGTACCAAGGGGAGGGCGGGGGGGGGGGGCGGTCCACCCCGGGTGCAGCTTTAGGGGGGATGCACAGACGGCCCGGTCCCTATCATGCTCCCTCCCTCCTTATTGCCACCCTCCTTACTTAAGGTGACCATTTTCAGGGATAGCGTCCCGAAGCTGTGCGAGGAGACAAGGGACCGGCGATCGCTTCCCCTCCCGTGCTAAAGCCTGCCTCCCTCCTTCCCTCCCTACAGCGCCAAAATAGTCAAGGGGGGGGCCGCCAGGTCCGGAATCACCCTCCCTATTCTCAGGTACGGCATTAGGGGATGGCAAGTGGGCCCCGCGATCCAGGCAGCTCTCTTAGCTGCCATCAGCCCTGCCTTTGGTTGCGCCGGTAAAGCTAAACTGGACGGTAAAAGCAAAGAGAGACGCCGTGGAAAACAGGAAGTCACTTTAGAGTAGGCGGGATCGAAAGCAGCAGAACTTCGAGCGATGCAGGCAAGTGGAAAAGTCCCGTGGCTTCTCTCTTTGCTTTTACCGTCCAGTTTAGCTTTACTGGCGCAGCCAAAGGCAGGGCTGATGGCAGCTAAGAGAGCTGCCTGGATCGCGGGGCCCCCTTGCTATCCCCTAATGCCGGCCCTGAGAATAGGGAGGGAGATTCCGGACCTGGCGGGCCCCCCTGACTATTTTGGCGCTTTAGGGAGGGAAGGAGGGAGGCAGGCTTTAGCGCAGGAGGGGAAGCGAGCGCCGGTTACCGGCACAGCCAAAGGCAGGGCTGATGGCAGCTAAGAATCGCCTCCAGTCTCTCAGCAGCACTGGAACACTCTGAGGGACTTCTATACCATTCAGGCCTATTAAGTTGGGGAAAAGAGGTACTGGAATGAGATGTGGGAAGATGGTGGGTTGGCTGGCTCAGGAAAGGGAAGAAAGCTGCTAAATCAGATAAGGAAGAAAAAAAAGGAACACAGGAAGATGATGGACATGGAGGTTGTAGGGTGAAGGGAAAAAAACAGACATGATGTGAGTAGAAACAGGTGGGAGATGCTGGACACGGGGTGGATGCAATAAGAAGAAAAAGGATGTTCTGGATATTGGAGTAATAAGTAGATAGGGGGTATGCTGACACAGAAGGAGAGAGAAGGAAAAGGGAGAGGAACAAGAGATGCCAAGTCCATGGGAGGGAAGGAAAGGAGATACCAGACCATGGGGGGAAGGAGACAGAAGCCAGACCATAGGAAAGGAAGGAAGGAGGGAGGGAGAGAAAGGAAGGAGAGGAGATGCCAGATAATGGAGGTGGAGGGGGGAATTGGAAGGAGAGGAGAAATATGCCAGGGCATGGGGGAGAGACAGGAAACAAATGCCAGACCAGAGGGAGAAGAGGTGCCAGAGCATGGAAGGAAAGAGATGCCAGGGCATGGGGGAGGGAAGGAGATAGAGATGCCAGACCATGGGGTGGAGTGGGAAGGAAGGAAAGGAGAAAAGAGAGATTCCAGAGCATAGGGAGACAGAAAAATGGAGAGGAGGTGAAGCTGAAATGAATCATGTACAAAGGAGACAGTTTATGGAAGGAGCACAGAAAGAGGGAAGATATCATATGGAAGAGAGAGTGGGCAGGGACACTGGATGGAAAGGGCAGAAGGCAGAGAATGGAAAGGGCGAGACAGAGGGTGAACAGTAGATGGAAGGAGTAGAGAGAGGGGGGACAGACACTGAATGGAAGTGTGGAAGAGAGGAGGGACAGACACTGAATGGAAGTGTGGGGGAGAGAAGGGACAGATGCTGAATGGAAGTGTGAGGGATAGGAGGGACAGACACTGAATGGAAGTGTGGGGGAAAGAGGGATAGACCCTGAATGGAAGTGTGGAGGAGAGAAGGGACAAACACTGAATGAAAGGGGGGAGAGGAGGGACAGACACTGAATGAAAGTGTGAGGGATAGGGGGCAGACTGAATGGAAGAGGAGGGAGAGGGGGAGAAGATGCTGGAAGGAAGTGGGGAGGAGAAAGAAAAAAGGGCACATGCTGGATTGAGGGAAGAGAATAAAGTTAGATACTGGAAGGGTTGAGGGAAAGAGGTGGCGAACTGTAGGTAGACAGTAAAAAAGGAAATTGATGAGAGGGTAGTAAGAACGTAATCTAGATGGATGCAGAAAATAAATTGAAAAGGAAAATGAGAGAAGAAAGGGATTGCAGAAGAGAGGTGTGGGAGAGGGAAGGAGAGGAGAGAAATAACAGACAAATGGGGGTGAAAGAGAGATGGAAGGGGGAGGCATACAGTTTCTGGAAGGGGCATAGAAGGAGAGAAGATGCCATTTAGGGGCAGAGAGATGGCAGACAGTGGATGGAAGGAAGAGAGTAACAAGAAGATGAGGAAAGCAGAAACCAGAGAAGACAAAGGTAGAACAAAAATTTTCAATTTATTTATTGCTTTAGGAGACATGTGTCACTGTTTCTGTGCTGTTGCATTGTATGCAGAGTCCAGCTTCTTGCTGGTTCAATTTAACCTTTGTCTATGTATTTCTATTTTAGCCCCCCCTTTTACAAAACTGTGGAGCGTTTTTTAGCGCCAGCCTTGGTGGTAGCAGCTCTGATGCTCAGAATTCCATGAGCGTCACAGCTGTTACCACCGTGGCTAAAATCCACACTACAGTTTTGTAAAAGGGGGAGGGGTTAGTTTGTGATGACATGCCATACTAAGCGAAGGTGTTTTCTGTGTTCTGTGTGTTCGAAAGACATGGTTTTCTGTTAGGATTGACAGTGTAAGATTGATCTGTACTAGTCTGGCTTGTTTAGTTTTACAATGGGTTTATTGATGTACTGCTCACTGCAGTATGTAAGATGCTGCCTTTTCCTAGGTACTCATGTGTGACGTGTGGCTTGTTACTAAAAAATCATGTTTTTCGTACAGATGGGGGGTGCCAAAAAATGATGGGCCCCGGGTGTCACATATGCTAGGTACGCCACTCTTTCACTCACAGGAAGTATAGCGCGTACAAGGTGAATTTCAGTCAGGTATTTTCCTATCCCCTGTGGGAGCTTACCAATCTCATGAAGCCTTACTGGTGAGTGCCATGCGGCAAATGTCCAAAGCCCTTTATATCCCTATGGGCTTTGGTGCATTTGCCGCACCAGTCCGCGCTAATTTGTTTGATAAAAGAGGCCCTAAGTTGGTAGCTACCTGTGCACTGCCAAACCACAAGGTGTGAAAGTGGCATTTGAGTAGTAGCTGTCTACTTTCTCAGCCCCCTGCTCTGTTAGACTGCTCCTTCATACCACATCCCACTCAAAATTCCCCAGCTTAAGAATGACATTATTCCTTGCTATGCACCATAGAAATTGATTGGCATTATTAACCCAGAGAAAGTTAAACTACGGACTTTTGGTTTTTTCATGGAAATCCTAATATTTGTGTTAGCAAGTGTGTTGTCGCAGTGTAAATTCTGTTATGATGAAGAATAAATAAAAACAAATCCCTTTGCTTTTAACATATTATGTTCTGCTTCCTGTTGTCCTTCCTAGAAGGCATGGCCAGCCTGCCAGAGTGGATTTTGGGTTTTACTCCTGAGCACACCTCCTTCCTGTGGCTTGGGTTCTCCACAAACTACCGATATATGCCACTCTGGTTATTGTCTGCCTCTGTTTGATGCCCAGAGGAACATAGCATCTCTTCAGATTGAGCCCTCTCTTTCTGACCAGTAGGAAACACACAGGGATAATGGTGGTACACTTAGTCTAGTCTAGCACTTGGTACCCCTGAGCAGAAGCCTGCTATAGGTGCATAAGGGGTGTTCCTCAAAGTCCTTAAATCAGGGCCTCCACCAGTCACAAGGTCTATTATACAGTAGCAATCTTGCAGTCAGGTTTCAGAGCCTAAAGGTAGTAGCCTCCACATATCAGAAAACCCACCTTTTTGAGAAAGCCTTCAACTCATAACTCTACTCCCCTTTGCCCTCTGCTCACCACCATAGCCAGCAGTTTAACCTAGGATTACCAGATTTCCTTTTTTTTAAAAAAAAAAGAGGAAATCTGGCCCCCAGCCCTGCCTCCACATGAATCACATGTTTCCTTCCCGGGGCTCAGGGCTATGTCTGGATGTCGCCTGTGCATGTGCAGACATCAATGCAATGTCATATGCGTGCGCAGAGAACATCTAGACATGGGCCAGAGCTCAGGGCCTTCTAAAACCCAGACAGACAGCTAGGTTTTGGAAAACTCTCCAGGCACGCGGAGATGTGCAAGGATGTGCTGAGACTGGAGTCGGTGCAAAGAATGGCCACCCGGATGGTCTCGGGACTCAAGGATCTACCATACGAAAAACGGCTTGACAAATTACAGCTATACTCGCTCGAGGAGCACAGAGAGAGGGGAGACATGATCGAGACGTTCAAGTATCTTACGGGCCGCATCGAGGCAGAGGAAGATATCTTCTTTTTCAAGGGTCCCACGACAACAAGAGGGCATCCGTTGAAAATCAGGGGCGGGAAACTACGAGGTGACACCAGGAAATTCTTTTTCACTGAAAGAGTGGTTGATCGCTGGAATAGTCTTCCACTACAGGTGATTGAGGCCAGCAGCGTGCCTGATTTTAAGGCCAAATGGGATCGGCACATGGGATCTATTCACAGGGCAAAGGTAGGGGAGGGACATATAGGGTGGGCAGACTAGATGGGCCGTGGGCCCTTATCTGCCGTCTATTTCTATGTTTCTATGTTTCCTGCAATGATGTCACTCGCGCATGCGTGATATCATCACATCGACATCTGCACATGCACAGACATCCTCCAGCTGTGGTCCTGAGTCTCCTATTACCGCTGGTGGGGGGTGCTGCAGAAGGAGAGATGAGGAGAAGGAGCACAGGCACCAGCGAGGAAGAGAGGCATAGGCACCAGCTGACTGGCCATAGGATGTGCCTCTTGCCAAGAGAGGCACGTCCTGTATGTAGTCAGCCGGTTGCGGTGCCTCTCCTCCTCATTGGCACCTCGCGGCACACACTTTGCGGTATACTGGCCTAAAGGGTTGGTTAATCTGAAATGAGCCACTTTTCAAATTGCTTTTCATGTATCACATTTGACGAAATTACAGTAAGAACATAAGAACATAAGAATTGCCGCTGCTGGGTCAGACTAGTGGTCCATCTTGCCCAGCAGTCCGCTCCCGCGGCAGCCCTTAGGTCAAAGATCAGTGCCCTAACTGAGTCTAGCCTTACATACATACGTTCTGGTTCAGCAGGAACTTGTCTAACTTTGTCTTGAATCCTTGGAGGGTGTTTTTCCCCTATAACAGACTCCGGAAGAGCGTTCCAGTTTTCTACCACTCTTGGGTGAAGAAGAACTTCATTAAGTTCGTACTGAATCTATCCCCTTTCAACTTTAGAGAGTGCCCTCTCGTTCTCCCTTGGAGAGGGTGAACAACCTGTCATTATCTACTAAGTCTATCCCCTTCAGTACCTTGAATGTGTCGATCATGTCCCCTCTCAATCTCCTCTGTTCGAGGGAGAAGAAGCCCAGTTTCTCTAATCTTTCGCTGTACACAGATCCTTGTGTCTTCTAGGTTCTATTCTGCAGTAATAAGCTGTGAATTCTGTTTTTTTACAACATATGTGCAGAAATATAATTATTCAACATTTGTTTAGTGCATTCCTGATCTACACAGCACTATGCACTTTATAATCAGATAGGCAGGGTACACAAGGCTATGATTGCGAAGAATTAAAGGAGGTGGTTATAGGTAGGATTAAATCGAGGAAATTAATTTAGCACCATGAAAGATGGTGAGGGTCTGTAAATGAGGGGAAAAGATCAAGGCTCTGAGTTTTAATTATCACAATTCTCACCTTTGGTAGTGACAGAAAAATAAAAAAGAAACACAAAGGCAACAAGTGAAAATTATATTGTTTTTGAAACGAGAAAAATGCTCTGGAGCTGGATGAAGGGAAGAATGGGAAATATTACATAAGATAAATAAATATGATTTCACTGTAGCCAAGTGAATCATTCTCAACTTGGCCAAAATGCATTAAAGTTTCCAAGAGCACTGTAATCTCAGAGGAAAGAAGGATTAGGATTCTTTCCAGTCCTTACTTAGTGAGCAACTTTGGATATCCTTCATTTTTCTTCAGTTTCAAAGTAGTGACACCAATGTACATGCTGGTGAGAATGCTACAGACAAGGAGGGGGCTTCAGTTGCTAAAAACAAGAGTTTCATGTTGCTGATGCAGTATTGAAAGTTCTTTACAAATGCTTTCAGAGTGAATTACAAGGTGGATAACTTTAAAAAAAATGTGCAGCAGAGAGAATAATTTAAAAGTTATTTCCACAGGTAAAACAGTAGGCTTTCTTTACATGCAGAAATAACCATATATAAATTGGTCCAGTATACATGCAAAAATGTTACACATGCAGCCTGTAAGCACATATAAATATCTGAACTAAACAGAGGTGTTCACTGGAAAGGGTTAGCTCTTATATGCATTATATAGGCCAGAAAAGTTGTACATCCTAAACAGAAGGTGTGGATATGTGGGTACTATCTAAGGGTCCAGATGTTTTTCTAGAATAGGACTGGATATTCTAGAACAACATAATAAATGACGGCAACGTGAAGCAGTGGGTTTAGGAATTAAGAAAAGGGGAGGTTATTTTACGTAGATCTAGCTCTTAATGGATTGCAGGATTTGGTGTGAGCGGTAATGGTGTTGGGGGCCAATTGATAATATTGGTTCATAACATGATCATTGGTTCATAACAAATATGAGTTAATAACTAGAATGAAGACATTAACTTTCAAAAGATAATTATGATAAAATGAGGGAACTGATTTTAAACATTGTTTAAACACGCCATCTTGGAAGCCCAGACTAGATGTATTCCATGTATTGAAAAAGGTAGAAGGAAGGCCAAATAAGACACTATTCTAGTCAAAAGATCTTTCATAATATCTCCTGCCCACTTAAATTACATTGAATATCAACCAGATAAATATTTATTTTACCTTAAGCTGTCACAGATCCTAATATTCCTTCCCAGTTTCACTTTGGGGGGGCACTAAGAAGGCAACCTCTGCTATCCCTTCAGTAGAGTGCTGCTAAATAAGAGTATTTTCTGAAACTAGCCATTCTAGATAGCAAATGTAAATCCTGATATCAATGTTTTTGGATATTCACCGTTTGAAAATGGGAATACACATTAATTTTTTAGGCCCACCCTAATTCCACTCAAAAGATGCCCTCTTGTCACATGCATGTTATATATGTAATATATCAGCTTTATAAAATTGCAGTTTAGATATATGTTGTGACAGCTGTAAAGGTCCTGTCAGCTGTAAAAAGGGGGTACCTTGTCAACAAGATACCATAGAAGGAAGCTCAACTCCCATAAAGCTTGGGGGGGGGGGGTGTCTAATGTTAGTGCCACCAAGAATCCAGGAAAAGAAGGAGAAATTAAGAAGAACTAGCCCAGATGGGAGAGGTAGGGAAGGAGGGTCCTAAAAGGGTGGAAGTAGGGAACTGAATCCTCCACAGGAAACATTGCCCATACTGGGTAAGCCTAGGGAGGAGCCTAGCCTGAGCCCTAATTAGAGTAGTAATAAGTAAGGTAGTCTGATAGATTGTAGGCTAAGGAGAAGAGGGAGTTGATGGATTCCCAGCACAGAGGCTTCAACAATGGTGAAAGGAAATCAGCAATGTTTAACAAAAGAACTGAGTAAAGGATGCAAATTGTTCCTGTCAACTTATATGCAGCCTGCAGATGCAGGGAAAAAACACAATTTGAAGCATCTATATACAAATTTTAGAAGCCTAAAAATAAGATGGATGAGGGGCCGCTGAAAAGTTCTTATAGTGCAAATGCTGACACTAGCTCATTTTGACTACTGCAATTGTCATTTGCGTTTGGTGCTATGACTCGGTTAAATGAAAACGTCATACAGCACAAAATACACCCCAAATGTGAGATGATGAATTCTTTTCCCACTCTTTTTTTTTTTTTTTTACTTTATTTAGTTTTTAATGCCAACAAAAAGTGCAATACAATTTATATACAAATAATGATAATCAACCAAGCACTTATAATCAATCAGTATCTATACAAAAGATAAAAATTTCCTCCCCCATCCATCATTACCATCAGGAATAATACCAGAACAAAAGATATACCCCTCCCACTCCCATCCCCCCTGAATATGTGGTGAAAAACAACAGAAAATAAAGATAAAGGACATAGTAAATCTACGACCTGGGGATACTGATAGATAGGACTCTGAAACCGTCGGCACAATGCGCGGAAGCAGCAAAGAAAGCAAATATAATGTTATGCATGATAAAGAAAGGAATCACAAGTAGATCGGAGAAAGTTATAATGCCGCTTCATAGGGCAATGGTCATACCACACTTGGAATACTGTGTCCAACATTGGTCTCCCAACCTAAAAGAAGGATATAAAACTGCTGGAGAGGGTGCAGAAATGAGCAATGAAGCTAATAAAAGGTATGGAGAACTTGGAATACAAGGAACGACTTAAGAGACTGGGATTGTTCTCCCTTGAGAAAAGGAGACTGCGAGGGGATATGTTCGAGACCTTCAAAATACTGAAAGGAATCAACAAAATAGAGCAGGAAAAAAAATTATTTACAATGTCCAATGGGACACAGACAAGAGGACATGGACTGAAGCTAAGGGGGGACAAGTCCAGGACAAATATCAGGAAGTTCTGCTTCACGCAACGAGTGGTGGACACCTGGAATGCTCTCCCAGAGGAAGTTATTGCGGAATCCACCATTCTAGGATTTAAAAGCAAACTGGATGCACATCTCCTTACGAGAGGCATAGAGAGATATGAGTGACTAAAATTACGCCAGGTGTACACCTGACTGGGCCTCCGCGTGTGCAGATTGCCGGACTTGATGGACCGAAGGTCTGATCCGGAGATGGCAGTTCTTAAGTTCTTATGTACAAAAGATGTCAATGGACCCCAAACTAATTTTAATATCTTATTATGCCCCAGCATGTCAGCATTCATTTTATCATATTTATAAGTTAAACATAAGCTCACCCATCAAAAAGGGAAAACTAAGGTGATCCCAATTCTTCCAATTGCGAGTAATCATTTGCATGGCTATTTCCCACTCTTGTTTGTCAGCCTCTTTTACTTTCCCCCTTCAGCAACACTTTGTTTTAATGGTGCGTTTTAAGTATTGCTAAACTACAGCAGAATACCCATGGAGGGATCTACAGTACATTATTGCCAAACGGCTCATTATAATTAGCACCACTTTCATAAAACCCAAATTAATTAATGATGAGACACTTTAAAATGAGATGTTAGCATATGGCTCCAAGGCTGTCACACAGCACACAGCAAATATTCTGTTTGCACTTTTAATGCTTGATAGTGATAAGCAAAGAAATATTGTACAGTAATACAAATGGATTATTTATCAAAGTGGAATTAAGGGTCAACGAGCAAGTTGTAGGGGAAACTTTTGGACTGGATTAACTTGATGCATCTGTAACCAGCTTTCAAGAGCTACTACTAATTCTACTACTAACCATTTCTATAGCGCTACCAAGCATACGCAGCGCTGTACTCCAAAACATAACAGAGACAGTCCCTGCTCAAAAGAGCTTGCAGTCTAGTCAAGACAGACAAACTGGCCAAGAAGGTGCATCAATACACAGTGCTCAGGTAGGGGAATTACAGAGGGCACAATAAGACAGATATGGGTGCAGACATAGAAGGTGGGTTAGAGTTAGGAATTAAAAGCAGCTCCAAAGAAGTGAGCTTTGAGCCTGGATTTGACTGCTGCCAGAGACGGAGTTTGACGTTAACAAGTCAGGCAGTTTACCCCCGGCATAAGGTGTAGAAAGGTAGAAGGGACAGAGTCTACTCTGGAGTTGCCCGTAGGGGAGAAGGGTACAGTTAAGATTTACCCGATGAGCATGGTTCCCAGCGAGGACTATAGGGAGGGATGAGAGAGCAGAGATATTGAGGAGCTATCCTCACTGAAGGCGATTCTGTATAATTCAGGGGTGTCCAACCTGCGGCCCAAGGGCCTCATGTGGCCCCGTGAAGTATTTTTGTGCGGCCCCGATCGAGGGCAATGCAGTGTTTTCCTCTGCTGCCCCCAGGTGTTTACTGTCTTGCCGGTTCCTTCCTCTGTCTTGCTGCAGGGTTTGCGTGTTTGTGCAGCCCCAAAAACATTTTTTCCAGCTAATGCGGCCCAAGGAAGCCAAAAGGTTGGACACCCCTGGTATAATTGGTGCCATATTTTAGGTGCCCAATTTAAACAGGTTGTGAGTCTATTCTGTAACAGCAATTATGAGCAAAACTTCTGTTTCAGAATACTAGTGTAAGCTGGCATTAACGTGTACCCACTTATGCCATGTCTGTAATCATTCCCTCATTTTCACACACCAAGGCAGCTTCAAACTAAAGTTATAGAATACAGATGAGCACACATCTTGCACTGTGACAGTTATGCACAAAGTGCTAGCATTCTACAACTTAAGCATGCCATTAGGGCCCGATTCTATATACGGTGTCGGCAAAATTGGCGCAGAAAAGAAACATGCTTAGCACTATTCTATAAACCATGCTAAAGCTAGAATACATGCAGTGGCCAGCCCCGCGACTATAATTTAGGCGCATTAATTTATACCAATGTAAACCTGGTATAAGGGCCCGTGCCTAAATCCTGCACAGTGGGCGTATTCTATGACAGGGCCATAATTTATAGGAATGATCATGGCTCACCCATGCCTCTCGCATAGCCACACCCCCTTCTGAGATCCACACAGTAGAATTTACACACACCCGTTTAGAGAATATGCTTAGAAAGTTGTGCATGCGAATTCTAAGTGCCAATAATGGCTTGCTAGTGGCCAATTTATCAGCACCCAATTGGCTTATTAAACAATTAAGTTGCATGCATAATTTTAGTCACCATATATAAAATCCAGGGGTTAGTGCCTAAATTTAGGCAACATGTTATAGACTGGGAGGGACTGTGTTTAAATAACAGACACTCATCTAGATCTTGTCTGCATATGTCATTACAGCTCAGCAACAGGAAATGAAGGATGCACAGAAGCAATGAGACAGCAACACAAATGGCAGACTCTGTATCCGATCATCAGTGCAAAAGTCAATGTCTCCGAGTCTTTTTGTGTTTGTTTAAAAGTGTTTGACCTTCCTTACTGAAAATGTTTTCCATTCTTTCGTACTCCTGAAGTTTCCTTTGAGTACTTTGGTGTCGATATCCAAAGTGATTTTAATTGGCCAGAAACGGCTCCTGGCCACTTAAATTACTTGGGTGGGGCAACCCGCTGATATTCAGTGGTGGTGGAGTAGTAAAGGGGTGTGGGATGCCAGCGCCTCTCCTCCATTCTGCCCTCCCTTCCCCCCCCCCTACCCCGGGTATCTGTTAAAATGTTCATCGGAGCAAACAGCACCTTCCACCTGCTGCTCGCGCTACCCTCGGCTCCCTTTTGTCATCACTTCCTGGTCGCAGGACCAGGACGTTATGTCAGAGGGATGCCAAGGCCGGCGCGAGCAGCAGGTGGAAGGCACTGCTCGTGCCAGTGACCATTTCAAGACGTACGCATGGGGTGAGGGTGCTCAAGTGGCAGGGAACAGCGTGAAGGGGCACTCAAGTGGTGGATGCACTGTGCAGTGCGAAAGAGCAGGGGTGCATGGCACAGCAGAGAAGAACGGGGGCATATGGCGCAGCGATGCTGTTCGCCACTGCCCTAGGTGCCAACCTCCCCAGCTACGCCACTGTTCAGTGGCACTAAACCAGTTAAGTGCTATTGAGTATCATCACAGGGGAACGACCAAGCAGGACAGGAAGGGAGAGGCTGACATCTGTCCCTCCCTGTTCCACTGACAGAACTGACCTCCCGGCGATGCTGACCCCGCCCCCATCAGGCCCAAGCAGTGCTCCAGCCCTTTAAATTAGTTCTTAGATATAATTATGGGGGGGGGGGGCGATAATCTTTTTGTCATAGATTATAATTGTAATTGTATTTAAGTGCTTTTATAGAATTATATGATTGTATTTTATTTTGCACTTACTTATGGTTTTAAAATGAATAGCCCCAATGAAGAGCCCTAAGATAGTATAAAATGTGAGAGTAATGGTGTGATATCAGCATTAAAGGATCTTCTGATGACAGTGCACTCAGAACCTGAGACCTGCTGCCCTTGCCCCTATGTTTAGGAGTGCTAGAATGGCTTAGGTCCTAGCCTGGCCAACTTTTCTTTGCTTAAGTTGCAGGAAGAACATCAGCAGTTTTCCCTTTACTCTCTGTTGCTCTGTGTTCAACAGCAAACTGCCTTCATGTTTCAAGCAGGCTCATGCTGCCAGCAGGGCAGGATTAATTCGTCGAGGGTCCCTAGGCACACAAGTACACTGGGCCCCCTGCCCCGCCCCACCCCACAATGCGCCCAGGTGGAAACCGGAAGCTGCATCATTGGGAAGCTTTGGGCAAGCAACACCGCTTGCACAATTACAGTTCCCATTGCCTTTCTTACCCACGTTTCTTGCTTGTCTTACTTTCCGTCGATGGGGGGCTTCGTTGCCGATTAGGGTAGGGCCCGCGTTGCCGATCGGAGGGGAGGAGAGATGAAGGAAGCAGGCCTGTCTTTCAAGAGATTGAGAGAAGACAGAATGAAGGAGGTAGAAAGGGAACTGGGAGGATCGGTAAAGATTAAGAGACAGAAGAAAAGGTCTGGCAGTAGGGAGAGGATGTAACAGAAAGGAGCTGGGACCGCTGAGAGAATGTGAGGCACAGCACTGTAAATGAGGCTGGAGAGGGAATGAATACAGAGGGCTAGAAAAAGAATAAAAGAGGGACATAGGAGAAGGAAGGAGAAGGAGAGGATGAAAAAACTAGGGAGGTAAGATTGAGAACTGGAAAGTTGGTAAATAGGTAAAAGGTGAAAAAGGCATATTGAGACATGTTTCTTTGTCTACCTTGAGCCAGAGTCGATTAACGTCAAAGAGGGTTTTCTCTTGCCTGGTCTGATCATTTTTCCGTGGGTTTTTTTGGGTCAGGTTACAGATTTGTTTTGATTTAATAGGCCAGGTTGTATATATACCACTAGCTCTCTAGCTGACAAGCATTTTCTTCTTATTGCAAGCATTCTAACAATGGTTACGTGATAGCAAGGAGCAGATAGATGAAGAGAGTGAGGGACATCGCAAAATTTTGGGGACTCCAAGCTACCATGCTCATTGTTGGGGGATAATTTCCTATACCTGGGGGAGGCTGGTGATGGACTATGCTTGTAATGTGTCATTTAGACTGGTTTTAGCCATAGGCTGTCAGCGGCTACTTTACCACGCACAGAGTAGTGACTGAAAGTTCCAAGCTAATGAGCTGAGTAGTATTAAAATAAGCTCATTAGCAAATTTTGTGCATGAAAAAAGACTGCCAAAGTACTGACAGTTCTTAAGCTGTTGATAGGGTCCCATGGTTTACTTTCCTGTTGGTGCTTGGCTCAGGCACTGACAGGAAAGTCATGGAAGCAATCATAGCCCCATCATCCCTAAGCCTCCTCCCCAAACTACAAACATGGTGGTCCAATAGACCCCTCCTGACTCCCCCCACCAAATAAATAATTAAATAAATAAAATGTTGCCTGGTGGTCCAGTGACCCAACTCAATCCCCTTACTCACCTATGGCCCTGACTCCAGCTCCCACATACCTTTAGATTCAGAAGGAGGCAGGAGTAATGCCTACTCCTTCTTGCCTCTGGGGCTCACCCTCTTCAAAATGGCAGTACCCCACCCCTGCCCAATCCTGGGATGAACTGGGAGGGGCCTATGTGCCCCAGGAATGTTCCAACCCTTCAACCTAAAAAAAATGCTGGAATTTAAAAATAAAACACAACAATTTATTATTTCTATAGTGCTACCAGATACAAGCAGTGCTGCACATTGTGCATACAAGAGACAGTCCCTGCTCAGAAGAACTTACAATCTAATTATGACAGACACACAGGACAAAAGGGGAGTCAGAACATAGTGCTCATGTAGGGAGAGGGAGGAGTGATGAGGTGGAATTGCATAGTATAGTGTATCGCAAACTGTGCGCCGTGGCACACTAATGTGCCTCCTGAGATTTCAGGTGCATCGCGAGATGCTAGGGAGGAGGAAAGGCACGGGCGCTGGCTGACTGCCTACTGGATGTGCTTCTCATAGTTAGAGGCACATCCTGTAGGCAATCAGCCAGTGCCTCTCCTTCTCTCCGCGCATTTTCCCTGCTGGCACCCCCCCTCACTGGCACTGGCGGCTCAGGGCCTATCTGGAGGGCTTTTGCACCTGCACAGACGTTGATGTGATGACATCACACATGTGCATGTCATCTCGTCGATGTCCACGCACTTCCGGATACCTCGAGCCGCGACCACTACGTTTGGTGTGCTGTGGCTCGACAAAGTTTGCGAGACACTGGCTTAGGACAAAGGAGAGTCTGACATTATCGCCACAGCTAACTAGCAAGAGGATCATTTCTTTTTCTGAAAGGGTATCTGCCAGTATTCACTTAGCCTCCCTCCAATGCAGTCTTCTGGGCTTGCTCCTATTATTCTGCTCTCATCCATTTTACCAGCCTGGTTATTTTGGAATTCATTTTTTTCTGAAATCCACAACAACAACAACAAAAGGTGTTATCTCTGATCTTTTGTTTGCATACTGTTTGGCAGTCCTTTCTAAGGGGTGACATGGACACTCCAAGTTTCAGGGCACATAGATTCAAGACGTAAAGATGTGGCTTTTATTGCTTTCATAAGCTTTATACCATCTCCTTTAGAGAAAAAAAAAAAACTTTCAAAAGTAAGATCTTCATTGTATGAGCTATGCTGAAACTGAGGGCTCCTTTTACTAAGGTGTGCTTGCGTTTTTAGTGCACGCACGAAATTACCACAAGCAACTCCGCACGGTACGCTTCTAGGATGTCTAGCGTGCTCTATTCCGCACGTTAAAGCCCTAACACACCTTAGTAAAGGAGCCCTGAGTGACAGTTGGCCGGTCTGCTAGCAATTAAGATGTAATGCATGTATGCAGTGTACAACTGTTTAGATAATTATGTTTTATGCATGAAATGGCACAAGTAAAATGCAGAAGTAAAACCTGGCTCTGCTAGGACCTGTAAACTTTGTCGTAATTATAAACAGATCCTTTAATCTCCTCAATTGCCCTCCGCAGATTAACTTCTAGTGTGCAACCTTTCTCTGCAGTGCAGGATCCTCAACAGCCAAAGCACAGTTATGGGTAAAGTGTGTTCTATTGAAGACTTCCTGCAGCTAGGATTGAGTGCAGACTACACATATGATCTTTGGGGGGGGGGGTTAGTTCCAAAATTTTATTGAAATTTTATATAGTAACATACAATAAAGCAGGAGAAACATATTAAACACTATTAACAGAAAGCTTAGGATATTAAAAGACTCACTCCCCCCCACCCCCACCCATCCCATTTGCAGAGGGTGAAAAACCAACATGTATACATCTCCATTCTTTCACTATAATTCAGCTATTATCTGCAAACTCTTGTATGGGCGCCCATAATGATCTAAATTTGGCCCCTTTACCTCTCTTCTCCATTATGACCGCCTCATGGTTTGGATTGCTACAGCAGTAAGTATAGCTACCAGTCTTTTATGAATATTAGCTAATGTTTCTGGAACATGGCTGCATATGAACACTTCTCTTGATCTCCTGAAGAAGCCAAGGGTGAAATGGGCCCTGTTGGGATCAGAGATTAGAAGCCCGATCAGAATTGTTATTTCAAGTTAAGTTCCATATTTATATTTTTGATAACTTTCAATATTTTGATATGGTACAATTTCAGAGAATTTAATAAGTTAATGTATGTTTGGAGGTGGTGGTGGACCAGTGATTACAACAATACCCGCCAAGTAGACCAGCTTGTGCTGCTCTGTAATGAGCTGGGTTAAGAGTACGAGATCTTTCCACTCTCCAACGCATTTATAATAACGGAAATTTGGTTCAGTCAAATACATTTAAAATGAGAATGTTGCTTTAATAGGATAATGAGATTTTTAGATTTTCAATAATAGTACATACCTGCTCTATATTTTTGTCGTTTGTCATTTTTGACTTTTTGGGTGGAGTTAATTGTCTTTGTTTTTGTTGTATACTCACATTGGACGTTATATTTTCTTCATGGCAGATACATAGGGCCTGTTTTACAAAGCCACGTGGCAACAGCCTTAAAGCCCTTTAAATCTCTATGGGCTTTGGGGCCGCTAACGCGACTTAGTAAAACAGGCCCATAGTGTTGTGGAGTTGTTGGGTTTTTTAAATCTTAGGATGGTGTTTGCTTACAAGTTGTGCTACAACCCACTTGTTTCAATACTGACTGAGGTCCTTTTGCTCCATTATAATATTGTGAAGCTTCTATTGGTGACCCTTTAACTATTTATAAACCTTCTCCATAAACTTGATCTGATTAGTCAAATTGACATTTTTAGACAATTATCTACTGTCCTATTAATAAACACAGTAGTGTTATGCTGGCTGTGCAAGTTGTAACATGTGGAAACAGATACTGTTCAGAAGGGTCACATTGGTTTTGTGCACGTTCCTGTTACATACAAGTTGGTACTTGCTTGGCAAGTTAAATTCGGAATACTAGTGTTGGTATTCAAAGCCCTACAAAATGATGCACCAGTTGCTACCTCAAAGTGTTTAAAAATATATCATCCAGCAAGAAAAGTTCTTATTAGATGTTCCCTCGTTCTACAAGGCTCAACCAGAGGGGGATCATTTCTGAATGTTTTACTCAGCTGGTCCAATAATGTGGAATAATTTTCCTCTGGAGCTGAGACAAATTGCTTCACTTTTACTGTGTAGAAAGCATTTGTTTCGAGTGGCCTATTTTTAAAAAGAAATGTAAAGATTGTTTTTTATTTGACAGTTATGGTGATTTGACTTTTTTTTTATAACTATTGTATTTCTTCCTTTTAGTGTTTATTTAGATCAATTTATTGCCATAAAATTTTGCAATATCATAAAAAGTAAGCCACTATCAGGGGAGCCCTTTTACAAAGCCATATCACGGTTTTTAGCCCCAGGTGTGGCGGTGAACGGCTACAATGCTCATAGGATTCTATGCGCATCAGAGCTGTTACCGCCACAGCCGGCGCTAAAAACTGCACTACAGTTTTATAAAGGGGGGGATATGTTTTTCTTGTAACCCACTTAGATTGTATGGATGAGAAATACATCTGATAAATAAATAACCCCCCCCCCCCCTTTTACAAAACCGCGGCTTGATTTTTAGCACCGACGGTGGAATTCTATGAGCGTCGGAGCTGTTACCACTGCAATTGGTGATAAAAACCACGCTATGGTTTTGTAAAAGGAGGAGGTAAATGTGTGATTGAGAGAGTCTCTGGAAACCATGAGCAACCACATTGGTTCTTCAGAGGAGACATGATAGTGACCTACAAGATCCTGAAGGGCAAAGAGAAAGTAGAGAGGGACAGATTCTTCAAATTTTCAAAACATATAAGAACAAGAGGGCATTCAGAAAAATTGGAAGGGGACAGATTCAAAACAAATACTAGGAAGTTTTTCTTTACCCAGCGTGTGGTGGACACCTGGAATGCACTTCTAGAGGACGTAATAGGGCAGAGTACGGTACTGGATTTCAAGAAAGGATTGGACAAATTCCTGCTGGATAAAGGGATAGAGGGGTATAGATAGGGAGCTACTGTGCAGGTCCTGGACCTGTTGGACCGCCGCGTGAGCGGACTGCTGGGCATGATGGACCTCGGGTCTGACCCAGTGGAGGCATTGCTTATGTTCTTATGTTCATCTTCCAGCTGAATGAGGAGGCATTCTGACTCAGGGTTGGCGATTCTGCGCAGTTTGATTATCTCTCAGATCAGGATTACTTCTCTATCCTGTTTCCCTGGTCTTGATTAATGCAAGATACTGAATCCTATGGAGCAATTTGGCCAGTGTGACTCCTCTTTCATCCTTTTATCACTAAACAGCAATTTGAACAACATTAGCATAAACCCACCATGATAACAAAGTTAATCACCAACTTAGATAAGTAAAAACAATTTCTTCATACTCTTGATTGATTGTTAGTACTTATGGAGGCAGGGTAGGTGCAATGATGTGTGGTACACTGCTTACTACATGCCGTTACCGGTATAAAGTAGTGTTTTTCTACTGAACATTATTATTATCATTTAATATATTTTTATTAGTTATGATTTATTTATTGAGTTGCTAGGATTTATTTTTCATCCAGCCAGGCCTCAGGTAATACCAGAATGCCTACATGGTATTTACAGTTTACATCATGAATCATGGGAAATTTTTATTGGTTGATCTGGCATTTAATAGGCTCAAATTTCCAAATCATAATCTGTTGCTGTAGGAGTTACCTGACGATGGTAGGCAAGTATTCATGTGAATATATTTAGATACAGGACATAATCCCAAGAGGCAAAACACATTGATAGTGGAGGTTATTTTGTTTCTTCTTCCCCAATTACAGTACTTGGATATATGAAGATCTTTGGTATATTGGACCTAAGCACAAGTAAGATTACGTACAGTATAAAAAAAGCCAGTTTGTTTAAAAAAATTAACTCTAAATCTGATAAATGCTGGCATTGTCATTTTGAAGCAGGGACTTTAGATCATTTGTTATTCTATTGTCCGTATATATTAGAATTTTGGAAATCAATCTGGAATCAAATTCCCTATTAGAAAATTATGTGGCATTATCATATGACACAGTTTTAACATAAGAACATAAGAACATAAGCAGTGCCTCCGCCGGGTCAGACCATAGGTCCATCCTGCCCGGCAGTCCGCTCCCGCGGCGGCCCAAACAGGTCACGACCTGTCTGAATCACCAGAAGGGGCTCCCTTGCCACCTTGGTTTCTCATTGAAGTCCTATCTTCCCATCGAAGTCCTAACCCTCTGGTCTTGCGCATGCACGACCTGGTTGGGTTTCTATACTTATTAGCTTTCTATACTTGTGTTACATCCCAGCTCCTCCCTCAGTATCCCACGATCCCTTTATCCCTCAGGAATTCGTCCAATCCCTGTTTGAATCCCTGTACCGTACTCTGCCTGATCACTTCCTCCGGTAGCGCATTCCAAGTGCCCACGACCCTTTGCGTGAAAAAAAACTTCCTTGCATTTGTTTTGAACCTATCTCCCTTCAGTTTCTCCGAATGCCCCCTCGTACCTGTTGTCCCCTTCAGCCTGAAGAATCTGTCCCTATCCACCCTCTCTATGCCCCTCATGATCTTGAAGGTCTCTATCATATCTCCCCTGAGCCTCCTTTTTTCCAGAGAGAAGAGTCCCAGCCTATCCAACCTCTCAGCGTATGGGCAGTGTTCCAGCCCTCTTACCAGTTTCGTTGCTCTCCTTTGGACTCTCTCAAGTACCGCCATGTCCTTCTTGAGGTACGGCGACCAATATTGAACACAGTATTCCAGATGCGGACGCACCATCGCTCGATACAATGGCATGATGACTTCCCGTGTCCTGGTTGTTATGCCCCTCTTTATGATGCCCAGCATCCTGTTGGCTTTTTTCGAGGCTGCTGCGCACTGTGCAGATGCCTTCAGTGATTCATCCACCATCACACCCAAGTCTCTCTCAAGACTGCTGTCTCCCAACAATGCCCCCCCCCCCAATTTGTAGTTGAACAATGGGTTCTTTTTCCCTATATGCATGACCTTGCATTTTTCCACGTTAAAGCGCATTTGCCATTTGTTTGCCCAGTCTTCCAGTTTGTCCAGGTCCCTTTGTAGGTCCTCACACTCCTCCCTGGACCTAACTCTGCCGCACAGTTTAGTATCGTCTGCAAATTTTATAACCTCGCACTTTGCCTCCTTATTTGGTATAGAAATGAGGGCTAAGAAACAAATCTCATCTAATAATAACAAGTTATTGCTAATTTTAACTGGGGTTGCCATTCAACAGATCACTTACAATTGGAAGAATTGGAATAGACTTAATTATTGTTTTTGGTGGAACTCTGTATGCCATATATATAAAATGGAAAGGACACTAGCTGTCCAAAAAGGAAATTATAACAAATTTCAAGATGTGTGGAGGCCATTAATAGATTATTATAAAGATTAAAAATATTCTTCCCTGTATAAAAATTTTAAGACATTAAGGGGGGAAGGGGAGTGGGTATTTTTGATTATAATTGAAACAAATCATTTTCATAAATAAATAAGGGAGGGGGTAATATTTTATATTATGATCATCAATTATAGGATTTCAAGTGTATTTGAATGCTTAATTGATAAATGTCAATATTGTACTTGATTTAAGATTTGAAATGAATAAAGAGTAAAAAAAAAAAAAAGCCAGTTTGTTTTTGGCAGTAATTTATTTATTTTTATCCACCACCTAAGCCTTAGCGGTTTACAAAAAACAAACATAATAAAAATGTCACATTATAAGAGGACAAAACAATATCACTGAAGTATTAATTCTGCAGACAGTACTTGTTGAAAGACAGTCTCTTTGAAGTATTTGCATCCTAGGATTTTGAGATTCTATCTGAGATGGGTAGTCATTCCTGTAGGCCTGCTTATTCATCTACAATAGAGGAGACTCTTATTTGTTTTTTACTTTTTTAATTTTGAAACAAGGTAAATAGTCTTTAAAGTCCAGCATCTAGTAACACAGCATTTCTATTCATTAGTGTTGTAAATCGAATGACTATTTATTCCTGTATGAATTTCATTTAGAAGTTTAATGCAGAGGAGGAGTCAGCAGGATATCAGAAATTTAGAGATAATATAAAGATATGAAATCAAGTGATACTGTGAGCAGGATAGGATACACATTGACTCCACTGACATCCCCTTACCCCATCAAGCGGCATCTACCAAGAAATGTTTGTTGGAAATGATGAAATCCTGTTAGAGCTGAAGGAGTTGAAGATAAGAGAGGCATCACATATCGAGATGCTAGGGGTGATCGTGGATGCTCAGCTTTCCATGCAGTAACATATTTTGTAAGTTGTCAAAGGAGCATTCTTTCAATTATGATTATTGTCAAGTGTAAGAAATCTGATGTCTAGGTTTGATTTTCGAACTGTGGTATAGAGCTTGGTGCTATCCAGATTAGATTATTGTAACTCCCTACTGTTAGGTATTGTGAAAAATAAAATCAAGGCACTCCAAGTTGTGCAAAATGCTGCGGCAAAAATGATTACTAAGGTGGCATGGAATGAGCATATAACGCTGGTATTGAATAGTCTTCACTAGTGCTGTTCGATTCACGATTCGAATCGGTTCACCGATTCACTTTGGGTGAATCGATTTGAATCGATTCAAAACATTAAAAAATCAGCTTCCCGATTCGGCTGACCCTCCCCCCTTGCCCCCTAAAGCAGGAGCGGCAGCGCTGCTCTTGTTGGCCGGACGCTGCCGTACCAGCTTTAGAAGGTGAGGGGGGAGCCTCAGCCAGTTAGTGCTGCTGTTCGGTTTCCCCCCCCATGGCATCTGGCTTCTCCCCCCCCCCGCATCACGCTTCCCCCCACCACCCCAGGCATCTCGCTTCCCCCCCTGGCCTCTCCGGAATCTCGCTTCCCCACCTGGCCTCCCCGCACCGCGTCTACTTTAACGAAGCAGCCTGCAGCAAGATCGCGATGCCAGCGATCTTTGCACTGCTTCGGAGCTGTTTCCTCCGCCGCGGTCCTGCCCCTCCTCTGACATCAGAGGAGGGGTGGGACCGCGGCGGAGGAAACAGCTCCAAATAAGTGCAAACTTAAGATCGCTGGCATCGCGATCTTGCTGCAGGCTGCTTCGTTAAGGTAAACGCCAGTACAGGGAGGCCAGGGGGGATGAGCAGTCCTTCAGGGTGGGGGGTGAGGCGAGCAGTCCCTCGGGGTGGGGTGGGCAGGCCTTCAGTGGGGACATGCCTTTAAGGGGGACAGGCAGGCCTTTGGAGGTGGGATGCAGGCAGGCCTTTAAGGGGGACAGGCAGGCCTTTGGAGGTGGGATGCAGGCAGGCCTTCAGGGGTGGGATGCAGGCCCTCAAGGGGGGCAGGCCTTCAAAGGGGGGGGGACAGGCCTTCAAGGGGGGGGAGACAGGTCTTTAAATGGGGACAGGCAGGCCTTCAGGGGTAGGATGCAGGCCTTCAAGGGGGGGGACAGGCCTTCAAGGGAGGTCATGTCTTCAGGGGGAGGTGCAGGCCTTCAGGGGGGCACAGACCTTCAAGAGAGGGGACAGGCAGGCAGGCCTTCAGGGGGATGCAGGCCTTCAAGGGGGGGGGCAGGCCTTCAGGGGTGGGATGCAGACCTTTAAGGGGGCCTTCAATCCATGGAGGGAGGGAGGGAAGGGGGGTTTCAAAGAGACGTGCATATGCCGGACTTTGGGGGGAGAAGAAATAATGGGTCTGAAAATAGAGGAGAGAGAGAGAGATGATGGACCATGGGATTTAGGGATGAAAGTTACAGAAAGGGAGAGATGATGGACCCTGGGGTGGTGGTGAAGGGGGGATAGATGCTGGATGAAAGGGTAGTTATGAAAAGGTGGATCTGTGGAGGGAGATGAAAAAAAGGAAAGATGCCAGACCTCCTGGGGAGGGAAGGGAAACGAAAGGGGAGGACAGAGATGACAGATGGATGATTAGCACAGAGAAAGAAGAAAGAAGGAGACCCTGGCAAGCAAATTATCAGAAGACAACCATAGCCTGGGACCAACTAGATTTGAATAATGATCAGACAACATAAGGTAGAAAAACTAATTTCATTTTCTGTTTTGTGATTACAATATGTCAGATTTGAAACGTGTATCCTGCCAGAGCTGGTGTTAGACCGCAAACGTGAGCTAGGATTTAACAGAGAGAGGAAAAGTCTTTTTTGTTTGTTTATTGTGTTTACACCACAGCGCCAGTGTGGTTAGGAGAAGGCAAAGGGGGTGAAGAGGCTATAAAATAAACCCACCAGGATGTTTGAAAAAAAAATAAATAAATAAATCGCCCAATTGGGCAGGAAAATCGAATCATAAGAACATAAGCAATGCCTCCACTGGGTCAGACCCGAGGTCCATTGTGCCCAGCAGTCCGCTCACACGGCGGCCCAACAGGTCCAGGACCTGTGCAGTAGCCCTCTATCTATACCCCTCTATCCCTTTTTCCAGTAGGAAATTGTCCAATCCTTTCTTGAACTCCAGTACCGTACTCTGTCCTATTACGTCCTCTGGAAGCGCATTCCAGGTGTCCACCACACGCTGGGTAAAGAAAAACTTCCTAGCATTCGTTCTGAATCTGTCTCCTTCCAACTTTTCCGAATGCCCTCTTGTTCTTTTATGTTTTGAAAGTTTGAAGAATTTGTCCCTCTCTACCCTCTCTAAGCCCTTCATGATCTTGTAGGTCTCTATCATGTCTCCTCTGAGTCTCCGCTTTTCCAGGGAGAAGAGCCCCAGTCTCTCCAATCTTTCAGTGTATGAAAGGTTTTCCATGCCCTTAATCATTCGTGTCGCTCTCTTCTGGACCCTCTCAAGTATTGCCATATCCTTCTTAAGGTACGGTAACCAATACTGAACACAGTACTCCAGGTGTGGGCGCACCATTGCCCGATACAACGGCAGGATGACTTCTCTCGTTCTGGTCGTAATACCCTTCTTAATAATACCCAACATTCTGTTTGCCTTCTTCGCGGCTGCTGCGCATTGTGCTGTTGACTTCATTGTTGTGTCCACCAGTACACCCAAATCTCTTTCAAGGCTACTTCTCTCTAACACTAATCCCCCCATTTGGTAGCTGAACATCGGGTTCTTTCTCCCTAAATGCATGACCTTGCATTTCCCTACATTGAAGTCCATCTGCCATTTATTTGCCCACTCCTCCAGTTTGCTTAGGTCCCTTTGTAGGTCCTCACACTCTTCCGCATTGCTAACCCTTCTACAGAGTTTAGTGTCATCCGCAAATTTGATAACTTCACACTTCGTCCCCGTTTCAAGGTCATTGATAAATACATTGAACAGCAGCGGTCCGAGTACAGACCCCTGCGGAATCGAAAAACAAATTCAATAGGCTGAATCGAATCGAATCAAAATTTTTTTTCCTGAATCGAGCAGCACTAGTCTCCACTGGTTGCCAATTCAAGATAGAATTGAATACAAAATCTTGATGGTTATTCACCATGCAATCTTGAATTCAGACAGTGTCTCTGTCTCCACCACTCCACCATTGAAAGCAGTGCATGCAAATAGATCTCATGCATATTCATTGGGGGAAATCCTGAAAACCCGACTGGAATACGGCTCTCAAGGACCGGAGTTCCCTACCCTTGCTCTAAAGTATAGTGTACATATTGAGATCTATAAGTCTGTCCCCCATACGCCTTATGATGAAGAGCACACACCATTTTAGTAGCCTTCCTCTGGACCAACTCTATCCTTTTTATATCTTGTAGAAGGTGCAGCCTCCAGAATTGTACACAATATTCTAAATGAGGTCTTGCCAAAGTCTTATATAGGGGCATCAATACTCTCCTTTTTCCTACTGGCCATACCTCTTTTTATGCACCCTAGCATCCTTTCAACCTATATGGCAACCTTAAGAACATCACATACAATCACCCAAGTCTCATTCTTCTGTCATGCACATAAATGTTTCACCCCCTAAACCAGTGGTTCCCAACCCTGTCCTGGAGGAACACCAGGCCAATCGGGTTTTCAGGCTAGCCCTAATGAATATGCATGAAGCAAATTTGCATGCCTATCACTTCCATCATATGCAAATCTCTCTCATGCATATTCATTAGGGCTAGCCTGAAAACCCGATTGGCCTGGTGTTCCTCTAGGACAGGGTTGGGAATCACTGCCCTAAACTATACCATTCCTTTGTGTTTTTGCAGCCCAAATGCATGACCTTGCATTTCTTAGCATTAAATTTTAGCTGCCAAATTTCAGACCATTCTTACCTGACAGCCCTTCAGCAATATCACTTATAAAAATGTTAAAAAGAACAGGCCCATGAACTGAACCTTGAGGCACACCACAAGTAACATCACTTTCCTCTGAGTGATCTCCATTGACCATTACTCTTGAAGTCTATTATAACGAGAGTATAATGTATAGTATATGTATCAAGTTGGGTTTGTAAAAGTGAGGCAATCTGTAATAAATGCTAAGTAGGTACTATTGGTTATGTTGCATGGCCAGAGTATGGAATGCCTTCTCTGCTGGCCAATTTGGATGCGGAGAAGGAAGTCGATAAAATTAACTGGGATTTTTTTATTTGCAATATATTGGTATTTGGGGCTAGTTTAAAGTGCAGTAAAATCATTATACTCAGAACCCAGGGTCTCCTAGATATTAATGGGGTACATATGAATCATTTTGTTATTGAAGGGTGTACCAGGCAGGGTACCTCCTCTCACCCATACTTTTTGTTCTGTCTTTGGAATCTATATTATGCACCTTGTGCCAAGATGTTAGGGTTGAAAGCAGATCTATTAAAAGGTCAGGCTTTGCAAGTATTAGAGTTTGAAGATGATTTATTGCTTATAGTTCACAACCCACAGGATCACTGCCCACAATGTTACATTTGGTGATGGAGTATGGAAATTTATCTAGTTTTACTTTAAACCTGAGAAAATGAACTGCGCTCCCCATATTAAAAGCAGCTTGGGAAAAGCGGGAAGGAAACTTTTTTTTAACCTGGGTAAATAGAATGAACAAATATCTGAGTGTGAATATTTCCACTAATCTAAGGGCTCTTTACTTGATTAATATTCAATCCTTAATGGATGATCTCAGGGCCCAATCCTCTTTAATATATTCATAGGAGATCTGACTCAGGGGCTTCAAGGTAAAATAACATTATTCGCCGATGACGCCAAACTATGCAACATAGTAGGTAAAAGCACTTTGCCCGACAGTATGACGCGGGACCTACTCTTACTGGAACATTGGTCCTCGACTTGGCAGCTAAGCTTCAATGCTAAAAAATGTAAGGTCATGCACCTTGGCAGCAGAAATCCATGCATAGAAACATAGAAACATAGAAATAGACGGCAGATAAGGGCCACAGCCCATCCAGTCTGCCCACCGCAATGACCCTTCCCCACCTAACTCAGTGAATAGATCCCACGTATATATCCCATTTGGCCTTAAAATCAGGCACGCTGCTGGCCTCAGTGACCTGAAGTGGAAGATTATTCCAGCGGTCAACCACTCTCTCAGTGAAAAAGAATTTCCTGGTGTCACTGTGCAGTTTCCCTCCCCTGATTTTCCACGGGTGCCCCCTGGTTGCCGTGGGACCCTTGAGAAGGAAGATATCTTCTTCCACTTCGATGCGACCCGTGAGATACTTGAACGTCTCGATCATGTCTCCCCTCTCTGCGTTCCTCGAGTGAGCAGAGCTGTAACTTATCCAGCCTTTCCTCGTAAGGGAGATCCTTGAGACCCGCGATCATCCGGGTTGCCATTCTCTGTACCGACTCTAGTCTCAGCACATCTTTTCAGTAATGCGGCCTCCAAAATTGCACACAGTACTCCAGGTGTGGTCTCACCATGGATCTATACAATGGCATAATGACTTCAGGCTTACGGCTGACGAAACTCCTTCGTATGCAACCTATGATTTGCCTTGCTTTGGAGGAAGCTTGCTCCACTTGATTGGCAGCCTTCATGTCCTCACTGACGATCACCCCTAGGTCACGCTCTCCTTCAGTTCTTGTTAGGATCTCGCCATTTAGGGTGTAAGTCTTGCATGGATTATGGCTGCCCAGGTGCATGACTTTGCATTTTTTGGCATTGAAGCTGAGTTGCCAGGACCTAGACCAGCGCTCCAGTAGTAGTAGGTCGTGCATCATGTTGTCGGGCATTGAGTTTTTGTCTGTTGTACTCTTGGCAGAACTTACACCCTAAATGGTGAGACCTTAGCTAGGACTACAGCAGAACGAGATTTAGGAGTGATCATTAGTGAAGATATGAAAACTGCCAATCAAGTGGAGAAGGCTTCATCCAAGGCTAGACAAATGATGGGTTGTATCCACAGAAGTTTCGTCAGCCGGAAGCCCAAAGTCATAATACCGTTGTACATATCCATGGTGAGATCTCATCTGGAATATTGTGTACAATTCTGGAGGCCACATTACCAAAAAGATGTGCTGAGAGTTGAGTCGGTTCAACAAATGGCCATCAGGATGGTCTCGGGATTCAAGGATCTCCCATATGAGGAAAGGCTGAGTAAATTGCAGCTATACTCACTCGAGGAACGTAGAGAGAGAGGAGACATGATTGAGACGTATAAATATATCACGGGCCGTATTGAGGTGGAAGATGATATCTTCTTTCTTAAAGGTCCCACGGCCACAAAAGGGCATCCGCTGAAAATCAGGGGCGGAAAATTTCATGGTGACATCATGAAGTATTTCTTCACCGAAAGGGTGGTTGATCATTGGAATGAACTTCCACTGCAGGTGATTGAGGCCAGCAGCGTGCCAGATTTTAAGAAAAAATGGGATAGGAATGTGGGATCTCTTGGGGGGTGAAGTTGGGGGGTGGGTCATTAGAGTGGGCAGACTTGATGGGCCGAGGCCCTTTTCTGCCGTCATTTTCTATGTTTCTATGTTAAATGGAGGGCATATCCTTTGGCACCATCAAGGGAGATTTGTTTGTACAATATGACATTGGTGCTCAAGTGGCTTTGTGTGTTCCAGATGCTTCTGTTACGTCTTAAAGTTAAGAATGAAAAAATTGTTGCACTGACTCCAACAATACTTGTGTCAAGAAAAGAAACCAAGAAAGAACATATCTATTATAAAACCTAAAGATAAGGGCGGCCTGGGATTGCTTAAGTTTGAGATCTCTGAATGTATCATGTGGCCTAAACCGTATCAGTGATTGTATTTCCAATGATGTTATGGAAAAATAATTGGTACCCCAAAACCAATTATCTTCTACAGAACACTTAACTATTTACTTCATGCAAAGGCATCAGCTATCTTATCAATAGGTCCTAAGGAATTACATGTTGCTTTGCACTTTGAGATCAGTGTGGACCTGGGTTTGCAAACACCATCCTCAAGAATTCATTTTATTTCTATCAGATGAAATCTGGCTTTCCCATATGGCCTGGATAACAAAGTTTTTAAAACATGGGCTAGCAAAGGTCTGGTGTACTTTTCCCTTATAGTTTCTAATGATGATGATGGGAAAATTAAATCTAGTCAAACATTACAAGAGAAGTCCGCATTACTTGAATCTGATTTTTTTTTTTTTTTTTGCCTATCTGAAAACTTAAACATTTCATGAACAGTATGAATACAGAACATCTAAATGAGGTGGCGTAGGAAAACCTTTCAAAGGCCTATACTTTAGGCTCACAGCGTAAAGTACTCTTGTTTTATCATGATAAGTTATCTTCAGGAAACTACAGCTGAAATAGGCCTTGATAGACTGACTCAAGTTTGGGCAAAAGAACTTAGCACTGATATCAGAGATGGACAGCTCAAGGGATTGGGACTTATATACCACCTTTTTGTAGTTATACAACCACACTCAATGTGGTTTACATACAGGTTGGTGAGTGAGTTTGAAGATTAGTATGATTTTAGGAGTCTAGAGAACCAAAAATTATAACTTTTTGTTTAGGAAGTCATGTTAACCAGTTTACCAGTGCACAATAGGTTCAGTGCTTAGTTTGTGCTTAGTAGAACGAAGCTTTGGGGTTGTTAGGACATAATTGTTAAGGTAAGGATTTTGAAATTAAAAAGGCCAGTGGACTGGGATTCCCTTCTATATTTATTTGAGCAAGTTCAGCTGTATCTTAGTAGCAGTATACTCCATCAAAATTGGTCCTCTATTTGAAACACCTGGATGTTGACTTTGCACTTATTCAGGAGACATATTTCTCATAGTCTTATAGGGATTCCTTGGGGCAGGGAGAAAATTATGAAATGATCACATTCTTCTCAGCTTTAAGCAAACATAATGGTGTATTGAAACATCGCCAGTATGAGAGACGGTTCCAAAAGAGAGAAGTGGTGGGTGGTTCTTTTTTCTATATGGCAAAGCTATACACACAATGTAGATTCTCCTGGCTTTTTCCAGGATTTGGCTAGTCAGGTTGGGGCTACTGGGTTGGATTATATGATTATAGGTGGGTATTTTAATCAAATATAAGACATTAATAAGGATGGGCAATCAATAGGTTCAACAAGGCACAAAGTCCAATAGAGCCATTGCTTCAATCGTGTGCAGCACCATGGGGAAAAGGAGCCGACCTTTTTCTCTCCCAAGCATAATCTTATTCACATATATATATTTGTTTTATTTCTAAGAATGTTGACTTTTTTTACTTGAGTCTAAAATTCATGAAATAACGCTTTCAGATCACACAGTGGTATGAATGTGAGGCAATTTTTCACAAAGAGAAAATTCTTTTTGGTGATTTAATGCTGCGCTGTTGCTGGATGAGGGTTTTACTGATGTGGTGAAATCTGTAACAAGGGACTATTTTGCACATAATTTGTTGACAGCCTACACCCCTTATGTGTGGGAGGTGTTCAAGGTAACAGTTCAGGGAGCTATTATAAATTATGTAGCAGGGAAAAATAATCGAGAGAAAGGGAATTGGTGAAACTGGAATAAGAAGCATAGCTGTTTGACAGGTTGCAGCGTGAGGTATAATTTACAATTCAATACTGAGCAAGGAGGCAGGGCAGTGTATTTTTCTCCTCAAATCTTTGTATTATTCAGAGAATAATAGGTCAGGTTGTTTGTTGGCACAGTATGTATGTAATAAGGCACATGTTGGCACAAATTTGTATGTAATAAGGCATATGTCCTAAGAGATTTAATAAATAGGCAGCAGGCAGAGTTAGCGTGTATCATGGATCCCAGACACAGAGTCCCCCATTCTAACTGATCTCTGACCATTGGACTACAAGCTGATCCACTGCCTCAGATTACAGAAGAAAGGAGATGAACTCATTCTATATAGCCACCCCCCCCCCCCTTCAGACTTATTGACAACAAAATAGACCAAAATCTTGAATATATGCTCTAGGATCTAAGTATATTATTAACCTATAGACCACTGGGTAACTGAATCACAGTATAAGGGAAATTATACAATCTAATTTCACACGTCGTGACCTCATTCTCAAATCTAGTGCTACTCAGAGGCATAAACCTACACCTAGAAGACCATACAGACCCCAAGGTTCGCTCCTTCCACAACCTACAACTACAGCTGAACTTATCAGCCTTCCCTTATGAAAAAACCCACACAGGAGGACTTTGTCACATTCAGTACGGAAGACCTGACACATCCCCTGGTAGAACTAGGTAGATAGGAAACTGCTATCTGGTCTGATCACAACATGCTCACCTTCCAGTTGAACCTACCCCACCTTCCAGTTGAACGGATCTCAGCTAAGCTGGCACTCATTGACACAGATATAGATAAGGCCATAGTGGCATGACAAGGCCTAAATTCATCTACCCTCAACAACATCGCACCAGTAAGAACTGTTAAGCCAAAAAAGAAAGCCAACTCATGGTTCTCTGAATCTCTACTAATGCTGAGAACAGAAGTGAGAAAGCTGAAAAGAACTTGGAGGAAATTCCAGAATCAGGACAACTACATCGCATGGCCTGCAAAATTGATTGAGTTTTGCATCAGCTCCCAACTGACAGATTATTTACGCAAAGTAGAACCACCACATAACACATAACAGGGCTTCAGATCCATGCATAGCACTGAGTCAATACTACTGGAGTTGACCTCAAAGGCCAAAACATACCTGAGCAAGGGCGCGCAATCGGTTCTCCTACAATTTGACATCTCGGCAGCATTTGATGCCATGGACCATTCACTCCTACTATTCAGACTCAGCAAGCTAGGCATATGAGGCATGGTAATGAAATGGTTCACAGAATTCCTCTCCACCAGGACCTATGAAGTGAGAAAAGGCAATGACAAATCTCAGACCTGGAAGGCCTCCTGTGGAGTTCCACAACGCTAACCTCTGTCCCCCCTCCCTGTTCAATATATAAATCAGTGCCCTAGGTAGGAAATTTTCGAATCCTCAAATCCATATGCTCTCCTACGCAGATTACATCTTCCTACTGCATCCAGCTAAAGCCACCTTCGATGACACCACAGCACACATAGGAAGATTGATCAACGATCTCTGTGTATGGGCAACAACAAACTTTCTCAGACTCAACAAACTAAAGATTAAGATCTTATGGTTTGGAAACTACACTACATTACCTTACACAGACCTGGTACTGACAACTTGAGAAAAACAAACTAGAGGGGTCTTCAAAGGTACTGAAGGTAATCCTAAATTTGGATCTCACCTACATGGACTAAATTAACACACTAGTCAGAAAATTCTTCATCAGACTCATGCAATTAAGAGCGATCAGATCTGTGCTGAGCCAGTTGAACTTCAGAACAATCACACAAGTAGTCCTCCTCCCCTAACTGGATTACTGCAACTCCATATACAGTGGTATTGCAGAAAAAGATTGCAAAAGACTATAGCTACTTCAAAACACAGCTGCCAGATTAATTTTCCAATGGAGAAAATTTGAAAGTGTCTCCACGCTCCCAAAAGATTTACATTGGCTCCCCATAAAGAAGAGAATACAATACAAGATAGCCTGCATAGTCCACAAAGCCATCTATGGTGATAACGCTGCAGGACCAAGCGTAGACATCACTGTTATGCGCTCCTTTCTCACCGCAAGAAATGATAACAACTCCTAGCTGAAGTAGTGAATACCTTATCCAGTTGCAACCATTTCTTTATGTAGTTTGCATTATATTCTAAAAGGATTGTGTCTCATTCTTTGATTTTGTAGGGTGTGCCTATGATGTTAAATATATAGTGCAATGCTTGGTTCTGAATGGCATGGCTCTGAGTATATCTCCATTTGATATAATGAGGAAGTTTGCATTCAGGAGTGCATTATTATTTGGTCTGACTGGCAGAGTAGAGGTGTTTGGCATGCTCATCAACTTCATCGGGAGGGGATGCTCAAAACCTTTGTCTTGGGCCGAGGCATTATTTTCAGTGGCTGTAGCTGAAGCATTGTCTGCGAGGTTCAAGATTGTTTGGCCTGGCAGTAAGTGGGGATTCGGGGATGAGGGATTTTTGTGAAGAGCTTGTTGGCTGGCCAAGAAAGCTTCTGTGGCATACAGAAAGGTTAAGTTTAAAAGTACCTCAATGTGTGCTGCTGTAAAATGGACTTGGAAGCATGATTTGGGGGAAATGGGGAGGGGCAGTCTCTGAAATGATGTAGAGGAATTTTTGGGTCACGGTTTGTAGACCCTCTACATCAGCATCAATCACCTAATCTACATTAAATAGTGTACAAGGTGCTTTGAACTCATAGAAGCTGCCGAAATTGAATAAAAATGGGTCAAGTTTATGCTCTAAACTCACGTGCCTTTAAAGAACAATACTAAACCAGATCTTACTGGTTTAGCTTCAAAGTATTTTAACTACTGATGCATAATGGTTCACCGCGGTCTTTTCCGTGCTTCCTAGCAGCCTCCAACTCTGCTTTGTAGATGTAGTACAACGAGGTCATTAATATTAAAACTAGCGCTCTGAGCATTGTTCTGACATCACCTGTTGATGCACAAAATGATGCACCAACTTTTAATGCTCCAAAATTACTAGCTGGTTCAGGGGTGCCAGTAGTGTTAGAAACGGCTCAGATGCATGTTTTGAAGGTGCGTCTGAGCCACATGCATCAAAGCTTAGGTTGTCCATTACATATGAAGTAGAAGTTCATCATATTTGGACGGGGCGCTGCCAATTGTATGAGGGGAGCACTTGTCCTGCTGAAGCAGGCTGGCGATTGCATGAGGGGAGCACTTGTTTCAATGAAGCAGTGTAAAAAAAATGTTTTCACATTTTGCCCCTCCCTCCCCTTATGACATGTGTCTATGATGTGCTCCTATAAGGCATGCCTAAGATTGACGCTCATGCACATTCATGCCTCTTTCCGGGGACTATTCTGCGCATGTATCAGTCATTTACTCCAATGACTGATTGGATGGGATTTCCGCGGGCCTCTGTGAATCTCATTTGCATGTGAAGTTGTTTGAAGATCGATCATCATTTTCAAATTGAACAATTTGCCGGCACCACAGCAACCCATAGGATTTTAACGGCAATTTTAGAACATCTGGGCCTGAGTCAGGTTTGTAAGAGGATAGCTAATGTGTTCAAATGTTCTGGTTGATCTTATTTATCATATAGTTATCATGAGATCAGCTGCTTTATCTCATCTTGTACTCAGGTGTCTTGTCATACCCAAAAAATGTGAGAACTTACTCTCCAAAGTTTTATAGAATGAATCTAAAAAAAAGACAACAGCACCATACTCGAGATATAATTAACCTTGGAAGCCAACATTATCTTGATCACCTCCATCCGCACCCACCTTGTCAAATACAACAGGGACCGCCTAACTAGAACATTCATCAACTATATCAAGTGTGGTGTAGTGGTTAGTGATACAGCCTCAGTATCCTGAGGTTGTGAGCTCAAACCCCATGCTGTTCCTTGTGACCCTGGGCAAATCACTTAATCTTCCACTGCCCCGGGTACATTAGATAGATTGTGAGCCTGCTGGGACAGATAGGGAGAATGCTTGAGTATCTGACTGTAAACCGCTTAATATACCTTGTCCAAGCAGTATATCAAATCCCTTTCTTTTTCCCTTATGGGAATAGCACGCCTATTTATTTTGCCTGAATGGAATGATAATACTGTTTTGACAATGAATGCATGATGGAATGTTTGCCTTGTTCAGAAGAATGAGGAAGTTGCAGCTATTAAGAAGTTAGGGATTAAGACAAGTTTGAGCTCCTTTGGGTGCTTTTTGTCACCCTATAAACATGTCATTTTGTTGAGTTTTCAGTTGCTTGTGTATTATGTCCTGCTGGGGCGGGGAAGGGGTAAGTAACTGTATTTGGTATTAATACAGTGTAATAAAATGTTGAATTAAAAAAGGAAAAATGGAAAACCCAGGAATACTAAAAGTATATTACAAAACTAAATATAAGAGATCGTAGTGCAATTCCAGTTCACATATTGGAAATACAGGGAACCAAACACCAAATAAAGAAACCATATAAGAAAATAATCTCATATCAAGAGAAGCTAATAAGCAATTAATTGGGAAGAAAAACAGCAGACATCCTATGGATCCTAAACTAACCTAAAGCTACTTCAACCACCATATCGTGAAATTTAGCATCTAGAAATGTTTTAAACTGCACATGGTCTAAGAATACTTAGGAATCATCCTTATAAGTATATACACAGTACAAGAAAAAAAAAAAAAAGCAAGAAATTAATGCCTAAGACATTAGCTTTCACTTTTAGCAACAAAAACACCTTTTACCTTTTTCGTGTGTAATGTTACACAAATCAGGAAACACCAATATTTTCTTCCCTAAAAAGAAATTATGTCTGGAATACAAATTAAGAATAAAACTCCTATCAAATTCTAAAGCAAATGCCACTAGCAGAGTAGTCAAGAAGTCATTATCACAGGTCTTTTACTTTACAAAGTACCATTCATATCTAAACTTGTCCTCTAAAACAGGTCATCTCTTCACCATCTGTTTTCCCAATTCATTTCCCTAGTGTTAAATAAACCAGCCAAAAGAGGGAATCAAAGTACATACAAAAGGTGAACCAAAAAAAAGCACCAAGGACCTCGTGAATTGGGACATCAAAGTACACTTTATTGGTGGCATTGACCTCCATGGAAATCCCCCCGTCTCCATAAAATCTCCATCATAAACTTGGGTTTAATTGACCAAAATGTTGAATAATGGGGAAACTAGAGATTAAGGGGCTCATTTTCAAAGCACCTAGACCAGAGGTGGACAACTCCGGTCCTCGAGGGCCGAAATCCAGTCGGGTTTTCAGGATTTCCCCAATTAATATGCATGAGATCTATTTGCATGCACTGCTTTCAATGATATTCACAAGTTTATGGAATAAATAATAGGTGAGGTTGTTTGTTGGTACAGGAGATTTTATGGAGACGGGGGATTTCCATGGAGATCAATGCCACCAATAAAATGTACTTTGATGTCCCAATTCACGAGGTGCTTCTTTTTGGTTCACTTTTTGTATGTACTTTGATTCCCTCTTTTGGTTGGTTTATTTAACACACAAACTACTATAGTATCCTATGGTACTTTGTGTGTCTAAGTGCTGTACATATTGAGATTTTTAAGTCTGTTCCTGTTCGCCTTATAATGTAGACCACTGAGCATTTTAGTAGCCTTCCTCTGGACACACTCCATCCTGTTTATATTTATTTTACAACAGAATTGTATGCAATATTCTGAATTGAGGCTTGAGTTTATCATCATATGAATGTATAGTGTAAGGGTGGTTTGACATTACTTCACAAAGCAAAATGTTAGAGGAATGTGTGGTACTGTGGTAGCTTTAACAAACTTTAGTGCCTCAAGGACAGTGGAGCCTGGGGGAGTGGGGGAGAAAGAAGAGGGGATTTGAGACTCTCATTAAGCTAGTTAATGTTGGACCTGAGGTGTTAGGAGTAGGGTTGGTCAGAGCAGAAGAGTTAATGAAAGATGAGCAGATTGATAATAATAATAACTTAATTTTTATATATCGCCATACCATAAATAGTTCTAAGCGGTTTACAAGGGAAGAAACAAATCTTGTCCTCAAAGTAGTGTGCAAGGTCGCTAGCAGATGGTGTTCATTCACTTGATAGCTGTGCAGTGGGTAAAAAGAAGAGAGATTTAAGAGTCTAATATTTTCTCACAGTAGGAGGTCTGGCTACTTGGGCTGAATAGATTTTTATTTTGGGGGGAAGATGCAAATCCAAGCCAAACCAGGTGTCCTTATGGCCTTCTCTGTTTTAGGGACACGATTTCAGAGGGGCTAACTGATAAACTTTGGAGAGTTCAGAATTCTAAAAGACAGACCTGATTTTCAAGGGATTCATTATGAAATTAATTATATCAAGGGAAGCATGTTCGTTAAAAAAATTTCAGCTTAAATTTCTAAGCTTTTGATAGTGTTCTAGTTTTAGAATGTGCTGCCAACTGAAAAGTAACAAATTTAATAAGTGATCTGCCATAGAAAAAGGAAGTGGGGGGGTGAGAGAAAAGTGGAGTGTCAGGAAGGGGTAATAGAATTACATCTAAGGTGTGGACAGCCTGATGTGTGGGATAAAGAATGTGCTATATAAGAGAAATCACATTTTCTTAATCTCATGGATTAAGAAAATCCATGGTGAAAGGTGTTTGCTTGTCATCAGTATGAATGGCAGCCAAGAGGTCAGACAGAATTGGGTGAGGATGATTTGTAGGTGTTGAGGCAGAAGGTAGAGAAGAAAGTCAAATAAGGTAGCGAAGTCAAGGTCAAGGCTGAGTAAAATGAAAGTCTGAAGTGTATAGAACAGCTAGGCCTCCTCCTCTTTTGGATGGTGTGCTTGTGAAGTTAAAAAATCAGGTGGGGTTTCTTGCATAACATGAAATGTTAGTGACAGCCATGTCTCTGTAAGGCAGATGTAATGTAATGTAATGTAATTTATTTCTTATATACCGCTACATCCGTTAGGTTCTAAGATCATGTTGAGTTATTCAATATGAGATTATGGATTTTATGTGCATAGAACATACTGTATACTGAGACTATACTAAACCCCGCTATTTTACAAAACTGCGCAAAAGGTTTTTAGCACCAGCTGACATGCTGAATTCTGTGCGTTGCTCCGACGCTCATAGGAACTCTTTGACTGTTGGAGCAGCGCAGAGTATTCAGAGCACTGCCTGGCGCTATAAACCTCTTGCAAGGTTTTGTATTAAGGGGGAGGGGCTAAAGGTGAGCCAGTTGATGTAGGGTATCTAGATTTTCGGAAAGCCTTTGATAAAGTTTCCTCATGAGAGGCTCCTGAGAAAATTAAAAAGTCATGGGATAGTTGGCAAAGTTCAGTTTTGGATTAGGAATTGGTTATCAGACATAAAACAGAGGATAGGGTTAAATGGTCATTTTTCTCAATGGAGGAGAGTAAACAGTGGAGTGCCACAGGGATCTGTACCGGGACCGATGCTATTTAACTTATTTATAAATGATCTGGAAATTGAAACGATGAGTGAGGTGATTAAATTTGCAGATGACACTAAACTGTTCAAAGTTGATAAAACGCATGCAGATTGTGAAAAATTGTAGGCAGACCTTAGGAAATTGGAAGACTGGGCGTCCAAATGGCAGATGAAATTTAATGTGGACAAATGCAAAGTGATGTATATTGGAAACAATAACCTGAGTCACAGTTACCAGATGCTAAAGTCCACCTTGGAGGTTAGCGCCCAAGAAAAGGATCTGGGTGTCATTGTAGACAATACGATGAAACCTTCCGCCCAATGTGCAGTGGCAGCCAAAATAGGAAACAGGAACTAAGAATTATTAAAAAAGGGATGGTTAACAAGACTAAGGGTCTCATAATAATAATTTTTAAAAAAAGTCTAAAAAGTGGCTTAAATAGGTACTTGGACGATCAAAAAGCCTGATCGTTCAAATACCCATAACCAAAGCTGGTTTTAGACGTATCTAAAACTAGCTTAGGCCTTTCCCCTGCCTCTAAACGCAGAGAGCGAAAAGAGGCATTTTTAGAGGAGGGGAAAGGGCGGGAGGTGAGCCGACCTAGACATAGGCATACAGCAGGTATAACCAAAAGTTTAGGCAGGTTGCCTTGTCGGCACTTATACGTTTTGACTTAGACCAAGTCAAAACAGGTATAAGTGCCGAAAAAGGGGCCGCTAAGCTGATCGCTACAGCTCAGCGGCCCCAGAAACCTGCCTACCTCCTACAACAACTATCGCTGCAGGAGAGATGGCTCATCTCTCCTTCCGCGATGGTGATTGCCCCCCCCCCGAACGGTGGCACTTCGGGGTGAGCATCTCTCTCTCCCTTCTGTGTCCCAAGATCATGCCCCCCTCCCTTTCTACTTCCTTCCAGCCTTTGCCCAAAGTTCGTGCCCCTCCCATGTCCCAATGTGCTTCTTCCTTTGTCCCATGTTTATGCCCCCTCTCTCTCTCCCTTCCTTGTCCCAATGTGTTCGCTCCCTCCCTTCCTTCCTTCTGTGGTCCAAGTACTTGCACCCTCCCCCCTCCCCCCGTGAGTGTTTACCAGACATATCCTCCAGGTGAGCCGCCTCTTTCTTGCCTTACTCACTTCGCAGGGCCACAATTCCTGCAGGCTGTACGTGGCTAACCCGGAAGCCTTCCTTCAGATGTCATCTCTGATGTCAGAGGGAAGACTTCTGGGTTGGCGGCATATAGGGAGCGCTGCACATGGCTTTATGGAGGAGTGAGTACGGCTGCAGGGCAGGAAAAAGAAGGTGCTAGCAAAGTAACACTCTTGGGAGCCCCTCGAGGTACCTGGATCACCATGGGATCCCCACACACCCAAGGGGAACCCCACAGATCCCTGCAACCCGGGGGGAGGGACCCCGCGGGATTGCCACAGGTTCCACTGGATTCCAGTCAGCCCCATACCCGTGCAGCTCTCTAGTCTGAAGAAAGTTAAAGCAACCAGAGAAGGACAGCAGTGGCAAAAGTCACATAATAAAATTAAAGTTGTTTTTCTCGATGCATACACTCATGTGTACACAAAAGAACTAAGTCCTTAGGCACACAGACCCTGATTTTATAAAATCCACCTAAAGTTAGGTGCTAACTTAATTGATCAGTAGGCTTAATCAGTGCCAATATCAGCATTCAATACCTCACAATTGGCTTTAATTGGATTTAATTGAAAGTTAAGTGCCTAATTCAAAAACTTCATTCTATAAAAACTACACACCTAGCCCAAAGCGCCTACACTAAAAGTAGGCATGGGCGTGTTTAGGTGAATTAGGTGCCATTAGGCTCCGATATCGGTCCCTAGGTTTAGGCAAAGAAAACTCTGGCATAAATATGGCACGCCTAGGCAACCTTAAGTATGATTCTATAATGAGCGCCTAAGTTTTATAGAATTGGTACAGATATCGGCACCTAACTTTAGGTGGGCTTTATAGAATCAGAGCCACAGAGTGTACCACAGTGAGAGTTTGATCTTATCCACTAATGGGTTGGAGTTCCATGGGAGGGGCAAGCCAATAGCAACCAGACCCAAGTCAAAAAGCAGTTTTCTCAAGTACCTCCATGGAAAATTCCCAAAGTTAAGTAAAGTTAAGATTTTAAAAAGGCATATTTGTGGGTTCCCTAGATTCACCAACTTGAATACAATGCATTTCAATATGCACTGCATGGTAAGGAAAGAGCATGTGGCCAAAAATTTGCTTGGAAATAAAGGCAGACAACCAAAAGCAGCTAGTAGAAAACCTCAAGGTATGCAAAAGCCTGGGCTGTAACATGTCACTAGATATATTTTTTGCTCTCATCTAGATCCTTTTTCATCCAGCAGTAAAACTGAGTGAACAGCACAGAGAACAACTTCGCCAGGACATAGTAGGAAAGGAGATATGCTATCGAGGCAAATGGAACCTATCAATGCTTACATATTATTGCTGGACATTGACAAGATTCTGAATTCTACAGGTAGGTAAACCTTACTCCTTTGCAAATGCATGTTTCACTTGGTGGAAAAGGAAGGGGTGACTTGAACGGTACAACAACCAAACATGCTATAAATTTGGGAGAAATTAAATTAAACCAGTCAGAATATATGAAATCATTAGATATCACTGCCATGATTTGAAAGAATACATTTTATAGCTTAACCACACGATGGCACTGTCTCACAGTAAAGGTCAGATTTATATTGTATAGGATCCTAGGAAAACATAGTTTCATGGTAGGGGGCCTAGATCTTCACTCTTACCTCAGTCTTTTACTTCCCCTCCCCTCCTCCTTCCATCATCTGTCCAGAGGACCCAGTTCTGGGTGTGGCATAGCAGGGTACAAGTGAGCATAGGCAGCAGAATGCTTTTTTGTTTTGGAAGGGGGGAAGCTCCGCCTCAGACCCTGCTCTATAATAATAGTACTAATTGTAAATGCCATTTCTTCCATTTTTCATATACACAATATAATCTTCCATTTTTCATATACACAATGCCATTTCTTCCATTTTTCATATACACAATATAATCTTCCATTTTTCATATACACAATATAATCTTATTAACATATAATGGTAACCACAAAATTAAACTACACAAAGCACGCTTTTTTCCCTTCCCACCCCTGCACAGCATTTCTTCCTCTCCTCCACCCCCATGTGCAGTGTCTCCCTTTCTCTCAGTGTCCACCATCTCTCTTTCTCACCCTTGCTACAAGGGGAGTGAAGAAATAGAGGGGTATACAGTGTGCATCTCTCCAACTCCCTCTACTGCAACATTCAACATTTCTCCCTTTCTTATCCTCTTGGCTGTGTGCAGCATCTTTTGCCCCTGCCCACCAGCCCCATGCCCAACATTTCTCCTTCTATCACCCCTCTCCAGCACCATACCACATCTCTTTCTCTATTCTCTCCACCACCATGTCCAACATTCCTCCATCTTGCATCCCTTTCCATCTGTCCCACTGTTCCCTCTCCACCACCATATCAACATCTCTCTTTTATCTCTCTCTACCTAACTCCTTTCCTACTATCATGTCTAACAATTCTCCTCTTTCTTACTTTCCCCATGTGCACCATCTCTTTCCCTCTCACTCACACCCATTCTCAATAATCCTTTCTATTCCCTCCCTACATCAGCATCTCTTTTCCTCCCTCTCTCCATCCTATGTCCCACATTCTATTCCCTCCCTTCCTTCCAATGTTTGTCCAATCTATTCCCTCCCAAGTTTGTGTCCCCTGTCTCCCTTCTGTGTCCCAAGTTTGTGCCATAAGACATAAGTACTGCCATCTCCGGATCAGACCTTCGGTCCATCAAGTCCGGCGATTCGCACACGCGGAGGCCCAGTCAGGTGTACACCTGGCATAATTTTAGTCACCCATATCTCTCTATGCCTCTCGTAAGGAGATGTGCATCTAGTTTGTTTTTAAATCCTAGAACAGTGGATTCCGCAATAACCTCCTCTGGGAGAGCATTCCATGTGTCCACCACTCGTTGCATGAAGCAGAACTTCCTGATATTTGTCCTGGACTTGTCCCCCCTTAGCTTCAGACCATGTCCTCCTGTCCGTGTCACATTGGACATGGCAAATAATATTTTTTCCTGCTCTATTTTTGTTGATTCCTTTCAGTATTTTGAAAGTCTTAATCATATCCCCTCACAGCCTCCTTTTTTCAAGGGAAAACAATCCCAGTTTCTTAAGTCGTTCCTCGTATTCCAAGTTCTCCATACCTTTTATTAGCTTCGTTGCTCGTCTCTGCACCCTCTCCAGCAGTTTTATATCCTTCTTTAGGTTGGGAGACTAATGTTGGACACAGTATTCCAAGTGTGGTCTGACCATTGCTCTATAAAGCAGCATTATAAGTTTCTCCGATCTACTCGTGATTCCTTTCTTTATAATGCCTAAAATTCTATTTGCTTTCTTTGCCGCTGCCGTGCATTGTGCTGATGGCTTCAGGGTCCTATCTATCAGTACACCCAGGTCCTTTTCTTGTTCGCTCTTACCCAGAGTTGCACCTGACATTCTATACTTGTATTCCTTGTTCTTTCTGCCTAAATGCATTACTTTGCACTTTTCCACATTAAACTTCATCTGCCATTTCTCCGCCCATTTCTCTAACTGATACAAGTCACTCTGGAGTTCCTCGCTATCCTTCTGCGATCTGATTGCCCAGCATAGCTTTGTGTCGTCTTCAAACGATGATCTCACTGGATGTTCCTTCTTCTAGGTCATTGATGAAAATATTAAATAAGATGGGCCCAAGTACCGAGCCCTGGGGCACACCACTAGTCACTTTCTCCCAGTCTGAGGAACTTTCCCATTTATATGCCCACCTCTCTGCTTTCTGTTCTCCAGACATTTGCCTATCCATCTTAGTATATCTCCCTCTATTCCATGGCTTTGTAGTTTCCTGAGAAGTCTTTCATGTGGAACCTTGTCGAACGCTTTCTGGAAGTCCAAGTATATTATGTCCACCGGTTCTTCACTATCAATTTGTTTGTTCACGATCTCAAAAAATTGAAGTAAATTCGTCAAACATGATTTCCCTTTCCTGAAGCCATGTTGACTGGCTCTCATCAGGTCGTGTGTATCCAAGTGCCAGACTATGCTATCTTTAATCAGTGCTTCAACCATCTTTCCAGGGACAGTTGCCCAGTTCTCCTATTGATCCTTTTTTGAAAATTGGCGTGACGTTCGCTATCTTCCAGTCGTCCGGTATCTGTCCAGTTCTAATTGACAGGTTGGCAAGTTTTTGCAAAAGCTCTCCAATTTCAACCTTCAGTTCTTTTAAGACTATCGGGTGAATTCCATCAGGTCCAGGGGATTTATCGCTTTTAAGATTGTCAATCTGGTAGTTTATCTGGTCCAAGTCCACTTCTACTGTGGTGAGGCTATCCTCTATTACTCCTTTGAACACTTTTATCGCTTCTGGTATTGTTGCGGTGTCCTCCTTTGTAAAGACAGACGCAAAGAAGGAATTTAGTCTGTCTGCAATTTGTTTGTCTTCCTTGATGTACCCTTTTCTTCCTTGGTCCAGCGGTCCCACCGCCTCTTTTGCGGGTTTTTTTCCTTTTACATATCTAAAGAAGGGCTTAAAATTTTTGGCCTCTTGCACTATTTTCTCCTCATAGTCCTTTTTGGCATCCCTCACCGCCTTGTGACATTTCTTCTGATCATCTTTGTGTTTGTTCCAAGCTTTGGTTGTTTTCGTGCGTTTCCATTTTTTAAATGGTGTGTATTTGTGTTCAGGCCAGCTCTAGACATACAAGTAGGCCTCCTCCTCATTTCTTCCAGCTGCACTTCTTTCTTCAAGGTTTCAAGGTTTATTAAAAATTTGATTAATCGCCTTTCAACATTCTTCACAAAGCCACAGGCAGCAGCAGCAGAATAAGGCCAGAGGTCCTACTGCGCTGGTTGCCCGGCCTGCTACCAAAAGGTGCATGGCCACGCAACTTAGAGGGAACATTGCATTATACCTTTTCACTTTTTATCTAAACAACTTTATATTTCCTTCTTTCATCCCTAGCTTTCACATTTCTCATCCTCTTATTTTCTTTTATCTGTTTCCCATTACCACATTTCTATTCTTGTATTCTCATTATTCTGCTCACTCTTCTCCTTGACAACTCTCCCACATGGATCTACCATTTCTAGCATCTCCCCTCTTTATTGCTTACTCCATCCTCATGTCCTTCCTCTCTTTCTTTCTCTCTCCCTCCCACAAGTGTAACATCTTTCCTTTCTGCCCTTCCACTCCCTCCTCCCAAGTCTAACATCTCTCCTCCCACCCCACCCCCCTTCTGACCCTGAGTCGTCCATCTCTCCCTCCCTCTTTTGCCCCTCTCCTGAATCTCATTCCCTTTCCCCATTTTGCCCTCTCCACCAAATCCATCTCTCCCTTTCTCCCTCCTCTGCCCTGTCTTCCTTTCACCTCCTTCTATCATCTCTCCCTGACCCCTATGTCCACCTCTCCCTCTTTTGCTCCCTCTATCTGCCTCTAAATCCATCTCTCATTATTTCCCTTCTACCCCCCTCTGCCAACCACTATTCCATCTCTCCATCCCTCATAAATCTGACATCATTCCATCCCTCCCTCCTTCCTTCCCTTACCCTATTCCTGAGTCTCACATCTCTTCTTCCTTCCCTCATTTGAATCCAACATGTCTCCATTCCACCACCTCATATCGCTCCCTCTCTAGCTTCTAACCCTCCCCCAAATCTGAAATGTCTCAGGAGGGGCCTTATTTCTAGGCAGCACTCCTGTGGAAGCCGCATCTTGCTGCCAGCCAACATACCTGTTGGTTGGCTCTTTCTGCCACATCCCTTCCCTGACACATACTCCTTATCCCCCCTCCACATTTTAGTTTAACGCTATGTGCATATTTCTACAGCATTTTGGTGGATTATATGCCCATTTTCACCCTGTTTTACCAGCCTTTAAGCCTCGTCTTTTGAAGAGTCTTTCATTGAGTGCCACCCACTGGGCCAAATGCTGAGGAAGGCTTTTCTACAGCAGCCAAAACATGGACCGTGTTGGGTCCATTAAATCAATAAGACTTGGACTTTTCATAAGGCTTGGTTTTATATATATACAGTGGTGCCTCACACAACGAACTTAATCCGTTCCAGGAGCAAGTTTGTTATGTGAAACGTTCGTTGTGTGAAACGCGTTTTCCCATAAGAATACATGTAAAACAAAATAATTCGTTCTGCAGCCCTACATTTCCCTCCCTCCACCTCACCTTATATGCAGAGTTTGCCAGCTTTCTTTTTCACCCAGCCGCACGCTTTCAAAAAGCTGTGCACGCGCAGCTGCTGAAGTTGATCAATGTTCTCCTCTCCTGCAACTTCCGGTTTCCGGTTGCGTCAGAGGAGAAGATTGAACAACAGAGCATGCGCGCATGTGCTGCTCTTTGAAAGTGTGTGGCTGGCCGAAAAAGAAAGCCGGAAAACTCAGCATCTAAGGTAAGGTGGAGGGAGATGATGGAACACTGCATTCAGACAGGAGGGTGCTGCTGTTCCCGGCTCACATTAGGAAGCGGCGAGAGTAGTTCCGCCCCCCCCCCCCCGGGCCCCTCGGGCGACTTCGTTGTGTGAAACGAAGTTCGTTATAGGGAGCAAGACAAAAAGTTCGTTATGCGCAGCGTTCGCTGTGCGAGGCGTCCGTTATGCGAGGCACCACTGTATATGAAATGATTTTAAGTTATTTTCATTTATAATAAAGTTACATTTGTTCCTTAGGTTGATGTGTTCACTCCCTTCCCTACTTTTTCTTTGGTTTAATTTATTTGTTTGTGGGATTTTCTTCCTTTCTTTTGGATTATTTGGTTAAATATTTAAAAGCATCATTTGCCTATTTTAATGGAAACTGTCTAACCCATTCCCGCCAAAGGCTAGAAGTTGAAGCTAAACACTCCGATTTGTCCCTGTATAATTTGAATCTCAAGAATGCTCCATATTCTGACAAACACTCGAGAAATACTGGTAGCGACACCCTAGGATTAGTAAAATTAACTAATAAATCAGCAGCAAATGCAGATATAACAAAAGCAGTCTGGCCTATTTGAACACCAATAATCTCAGAATTAGAAAGGATATCCTAAATAAAATGATCTAAAGTTAAGACAAACAGAAAGGGAGATAAGGGACATTCAAAATGTTGGAGCTTTAAATCTGAAAAGAGAGTAAAAGACAAAAGGGAAGGTGAGGTGAGGTGATGAATTCAAAATGTGGGTGACTTGGTTGAGGAGTCCAGTGGTTTAAAGTGGAGGAAGAGATTGGTCAGCATCAGGAGATGGAGGTGCACAGGAGCCATGGAGGTGGAAGAGGGGAAGTGGAGAGAGAGGCACTTGGAACAGAAGCTTTGAGTTGAATAGGGTGGAATTAGGGAGTTGGCTGGGGAACTCTGGAAAGAATATGCAGGATGTCCTCAGTAGTCAATAAGATTTATCCTAGATATGGGGGTTTCCCTTGGCCTAGACTTACAAAAAGGCTGCTGACAGGAATGGACTGTGGGGTCCAACCCATCAGGGAGCTACTAGCATAGCAGGAAGGTGAGAATCAGCTTATTAGAGGAAAACTTTCTAAGATATGGGTCACAGACAATATGGAGGGTTCTTGTGAGAGGCATGGTTATGACAGCAACAGAGGAGGGAAGACTGGTGTTGAATAAATCATTGCATGCATCCCCATAAACAATCAAAGATAAGAGAAATGTCTAAAGGTGTCTATAAAGTACATACTAGTTTCAGTCATGTGAGGGATGGTGTTATTCAAAAGGGTTTTCTGATGAGCAAAGAATCCATAAAAACATAAGAATAGTCTTACTGGGTCAGACCAATGGTCTATCAAACCCAGTAGCCCATTCTCACGGTGGCCAATCCAGGTCACTAGTACCTGGCCAAAACCCAAGGAGTAGCAATATTCCATGCTACCGATCCAGGACAAGCAGTGGCTTCCCCCATGTCTTTCTCAATAACAGACTATGGACTTTTCCTCCAGGAACTTGTCCAAACCTTTCTTAAAACCAGCTTCATTATCCTCTGTTACATAGTACAGGAGTTAACTGTGTTGGGTCCGCTGGGAAACAGTGATCATAACGTGATCAAATTTGAGCTGCTACCAGGAGTAACATCAAAAAAGAAATCTACTGTAGGGGAGTTTAATTTTCGAAAGGACGACTTCAGGGGACAGCAGATCCAGCTTTGCACAGTATTTTAGAAAGACAGGGAATATATCATTTGTGCTGGTAGCTAGTTTCAGTCATGTGAGGGGTGGGGTGATTCAAAAGGCTTTTCAGATGGGAAGATTCCAGAAGGAAAGAATAACTGCACTTTGGGACACAGCTTCTTTCTGCTTCTGGTGCTAAATGAAATGTTCAAATTTTACATTCAGTACCAAGTGGAAGAAGAGGCTGTGGCCTGAAGTGCAGTTGCTCTGCTTTGCTTCTATTCAGCACATGCTGAGGGTCTGGGGTAGGAGGGTATGCATTTTGCCGATGTACTATAGAGGAAGGAGGAAAGATCACAAGCTGCTAACTAAATTGATCTCTCAAATGAGCAAAACCTAGGCACCAGGTCTGATTTTAGTCACCATGGTGACCTGGCACCTGGTATTTTGTTGAGCCCTGCATTATGGATATCCTGAAAAAAAGACCAAGGGTTTATAACGTTAAGACAGACATCTGTTGCACTTGGTGCACATGTACTTTATGTGAGTATCCCACCACCATCATCAACTTTGCTCATTGTCAGGTAATGTTTTGTAATTGCTGGCAGCTCCCCCCCCCTCCCCTACAGCAGTAACCTCCTCCCATTTATTCCTCTCAGACCACACCTTCCATTCCAGAGTTGCCAGCATGTTGGGCGGTTTTCTCAACAAATTGGGCTAGTTTTTAAGGGCTTGTCAGCAACTCTGCTATTTAAAAGATAAGTGAAATTTTAATTAATAGCATAAAAATACAACGTTATTGATTAAAAAATAGGAGGTGGAGGCTAGAGGGTCAGTGATGGAAATACTGAACCATTGAAACCCAGTATTGGATTGAATTCTTTAGCCAGGTTGGTTTCTGAGACCCATAATCCTCCACTATTCTCCATTATTGTGAAAATTCCCTGTAGTGGGATTTTGGTATATATTTGAGATTGTCTCCAAACAATCCCACGAACTATCTTCTTAGATCTCTTCAGTGGTTCGCTAGGTTTTAAGCCTCATGGGAGGAAATAAAGGGCTTGGGTAGGTGGCAGGTTTTGGGGCTAGTTTTTTCTGGAATTGGGCTTATTTTGGGCAGGTTTGCTGGCAAATTTCCTGATTTTTTTTTTTTTTTTTAATTGGCTCTGCTGCAGCACAACAGACCAATCACAAATTACCTTAGGGACTCTGAGGTCGTTTGTGATTGGTCCGCTATGCCCCAGCTGAACCAATGAAAATGAGACCAGAGTGGAACAGAGTGCACTGCAGTGTAGGGTGAGCATGAGCAGCATGCTGTGAGCATGGCAGAGGGCAGGAAGAGGTAACAGGAAGCCTGTTACGGCGTGGGATAGACCGCGGCAGAGGGAAAGTGCAGCGGAGAGGCCATGGGATGCCTCTGAGAAATGCTCCAACAACAGCAATTATCTGTAGACAGTACTGAATGACTAAAATTAGACCGGGAAGTCGCAGGGTCGAGGGCAACTGCCGTTTGCCCTAAAGGCCCTTCTTGAAGTTTATGGGGGAGGGAATCAAACAGGGGATATGCCGGACTGAAGGGGGGGGAGGTGAAGAGGAAGAAATAATGGGCCTGGAAACAGAGGAGAGGGAGAAAGATGGTGGACAATGGGATGGAGGATGGGAAAATAAAGCGGATGGTGTGGAGGGAAGGGGTATAGAGTAACTGGATAGGAGGATAGTTGGGGAGAGAGATGTTGGATGAAAGAGTAGTTGAGAAAAGGAGAGATGGTGGGTCTGGGGATGGTAGGATCCATTGCTACAGCTGCTCTTTCACTCTTTGGGCCACGGCAGCATGACTGAAGTAAACATGCTGGCTTCTGCTGCCTGGATGCTTTTTCTCTGCTACTGCTTCCTGTCCCCACTTAGGAGAGAAGCAGTAACAGAGGGAAAAATTTTAGGCCGCTGAAGACAGTGTGCTTACTTCATGCTGCTGGCAGCCTGAAGAATTCAAGAGTAGCTGCCTTATTGGATCCCATGGAGGGGGAAGAATGCAGTGAGGTCATTGGGGAATCTCAGGGATTAGAGATATGCTGGACTGCTGGGATGGAGAAGAAAAATAAGAGATGCCAGACTTCTGGGGGAGGGAAGGGGAGGACAGAGATGTCAGACTGTGGTAGGGAGGAGAAGTAGGAGGGAAGGAGAGAAGAGATACCAGACCACAAGAAAGGAGAAAGGGAACAAGAAAAATGTCAGATTACTGGAGGGAGAGCGAAGGAGAGAGAGATGCCAGACCAAAGAAGAGAAAGGTACGTGAGAGGGGGAAGAGAAGGACAGAGAGAAGTGAGGCCACAAAAGAGGGAGGGAAGGGAAGGAGGAAAGATTGATGCCAGACTGTGGGAAGGAGAAGAGAAAGATGTCAGACTACCGGGGAGGGAGGGAGCATATGGTTATGTGAAAAGGACATGGTTTTCTGTTAGCATTGACTATGGCAATAATCAGTAGTAGTAGTAACATCATAAGAATAGCCATACTGGGTCAAACCAATGGTCCATCCAGCCAAGTATCCCATCTTCACATAGGCCAATCCAAGTCACAAGTACGGTAACTGGCAAAAACCCAAATAGTAGCAGCATTCCATGCCATTGATCCAGGGTAGCTTCCACATGTCTGTCTCAACAGCAGACTATGGACTTTTCCTACAGGAACTTGTCCAAACCTTTTTTTAAATTGGCTGCATTAACCACTCTTACCACATCCTCTGGCAATACGTTCTAGAACTTAACTGTTCTCTAAGTGGAAAAATATTTTCTCCTATTGGTTTTAAAAGTATTACTCTGTAACGTCATTGAGTATCCCCGAGCCTTCATAAATCTTGATGCAGTAAAAAAATTGATCAATTTGTACCCATTCTACACCACTCAGGATTTTGTAGACTTTATTCATATTTCCCCTCAACCGTCTCTTTTCTAAGATGAAGAGCCCTAACCGCTTTATTCTTTCCAAATACAAGAGGAGTTCCATCCCCTTTATCATCTTGGTCACTCTTCTGGGAACCTTTTCTAGTGCTGCTATATCTTTTTTGAGATAAGGAGACCAGAATTGAATGTAATACTCAAGGTGAGGTCGCACCATTGAGCAATACAGAGACATTGTAACATTCCTAGTCTTATTTACCATCCCTTTTCTAATAATTCCTAGTATTTTGTTTGCTTTCTTGGTCGCCACCACACATTGGACGTAAGATTTCAGCGTATTGTGTATGATGACACCTAGATCCTTTTCTTGAGCGCTGACTCCCCAGGTGGACCCTAATATCTGGAAACTATGATTTGGATTATTCTTCCCAATGTGCATCACTTTGCATTTGTCCACATTAAATTTCATCTGTCATTTGAACAACCAGTCTTCCAATTTCTTAAGATCTTCCTGCAGTTTTTTCACAGTCTGCATGCGTTTTAACAACTTTGAACAGTTTAGTGTCCTCTGCAAATTTAATCACCTAACTCGTCATTCAAATTTCTAGATCATTTATATATAAGTTAAATAACACCGGTTCCAGAACAGATTCTTCCAGTACTCCACTATTTACCCTCCTACACTAAGAAAAATGGCCATTTAACCCTACCCCCCGTTTTCTGTCTGATAACCTATTCTTAATCCACAATTGAACATGGCCTCCTATCCCATGACTCTTTAATTTTCTCAGGAGCTTCTCATGAGAAACTTTGTCAAAAGTTTTCTGAAAATCTAGACACACTACATCAACTGGCTTGCCTTTATCCAACATAAATCTGCTGCTGTTTTTGACTTATGTCCATAAGTTTGAAGAGCTTTTAATTTTGGGAAGGACTTTTACGTTAAGTGCTTGTTTTTTGTGTTTTGTATTTGGGTTCTGGTCTTTTATACACCATTATGGACTGTTTGTGATATGTGCAGTGTATAAACATTTTGTATTTGTATGAAGCATTTGTTTGATAAATTAGAGGAGTTTCCAGTGGCAATTGTTTGGGCTACTCTAAGCACAGGTTGGGCTACTTTTGGACTACTTTTTGCCATGAGTTTGGCTGGAAAAATTTTTGCCATCTGGCAACCCTGCTCCATTCCTACCCCTTACCCCAAGAACATGCAATGGATCTCTAAGGTTAGCTCACTGCCTCTTACATAAGATGCATATATAGTCATGTGAAAAAATTAGGACATCCTATGAAGTATTCAGTTCTTTCTTTAGAAATGGTCACATATCGATGTCAAAAATCTTTTTTTTATTTATCTCTGGAAAAGAAAGTGATGTAATTGCAATTAAACAACAAAAATTTTCCTTGATTTACTCATGAAGCAAAAGATATCCACAAAAATGTGTATTCTAACTGAGGAATAAATTAGGATACCCTACACCCTAATAGCTAGTGTTACCCCCTTTGGCTGAAATAATGGCAGTGAGACGCTTCTTGTAACCATCGGTCTGAGGAAAGTTTTGGCCCACTCCTCAATGCAGAATTCTTTCAGCTATGAGATATTTGAGGGGTTTCTTGCATGTACAGCCCATTTCAAATCACCCCACCATTTATTATATCTATAGCGCTGAAAGGCGTACGCAGCGCTGTACATTTTAACATACAGTAGACAGTTCCTGCTCAGAAGAGCTTACAATCTAATTTAGACAAGACATTTCAGGGTTGGGGAGGTTATAGTGAGTATAGGTATCTGACAGCAGCAGGGTTGGGAAGATTATAGTGGGTATAGGTATCTGACAGCAGTGAGGGGGAGTTTAAGAATTGAAAGCAGTTTCAAAAAAGTGGGCCTTTAGCTTAAATTTGAACACTGCCAGGGACGAAGCATGAAGTGTTGATTCAGGCAACCTGTTCCAGGCATATGGCACCACAAGAAAGAAGAGATGGAGTCTGGAGTTGGCAGTGGAAGAGAAGGGTACAGATAAGAGGGGCTTGCCCGATGAGCGGAGATCATGGGGGGAGATGAGCGAGGTGAGATATCGGGGGGCTTCAGAGCGAACGCACTTGTAGGTCAGCAAGAGGAGTTTAAACTGTATTCGGAAATGGACAGGGAGTCAATGAAGCAACTTGAGGAGAGGGGTAATTTGAGAATAGCAGCTCTCACAGAATATGAATCGCGCAGCAGTATTTTAAACAGATTGAAGAGGCTAGAAACAGGCGCAGGGGAGGCCCGAGAGAAGTACGTTGCAGTAGTCTATGTGTGAGATGATGAGAGTGTGGACAAGGGTTTTAGGCATGTGTTCAGAGAGAAAAGGATATATTTTGGTAATGTTATAGAGGAGGAAGCGACAGGATTTGGCGGTCTGTTGGATCTGAGCAGAGAAGGAGAGAGAAGAGTCAAAGATCACCCCAAGGTTGCGAACCAACGAGACAGGGAGGAGGATAGTGTTATCCACAGAGATAGAGAACGGTGAGAGAAAGGAGGCAGGTTTGGGGGTAAAGATAAGGGATTAAGACAGCGGTCTCAAACTTGTGGCCCAAGGGCCACATGCGGCCTGCCAGGTACTACTTTGAGGATCTCGGTATGTTTATCATAATCACAAAAGTAAATTAAAACAGTTTCTTGATCATATGTCTCTTTAGCTATAAATTACAATATTAAGACTTAGCCAAAAGGAAAGATTTATAAACTATAAAGAGTTTTTTACCTCATGCAAAATTGTCATTTCATTAATAAGACATTAACTATTTTTTTCTGAGGCCCTCCAAGTATCTACAAATCCAAAATGTGGCCCTGCGTAGGGTTTGAGTTTGAGACCATTGGATTAAGGTCAGGGCTTTGACTCAGCCACTCCAGGACTCTCCATTTCTTAGTTTTCAGCCAGTCCTTGGTGAATTTACTAGTATGTTTTGGGTCACTGTTGTGTTGCAGGGTCAAGTTCTGTTTCAGATTTAATTTTCTTATAGATGGTCTTGCATGTTCCTCAAGCACCCTCTGATACACGGCAGAATTCATGAGTTGGCCAGGTCCTGTTGCAGCAAAGCATCCCAAACCATGACACTTCCACCTCCATGCTTCACAGTTGGTATGAGGTTCTTTTCCTGGAATGCTGTATTTGGTGTACGAAAACATGTCCTCTTTTCTGGTGTCCAAATACTTCAATTTTAGACTCATCTGTCCATAGAACACTATTTCAGAAATCCTGGTGTTTGTCTACATTCTCTCTGACACACTTCAGTTTCTCTTAGAGAGCAAAGGTTTCCTCTGCACACCTCCCATGCAAGTTAAATTTGTGGTCTCTTTCTGACTGTAGAGGCATGCACTTTCATATCAACAGTAGAAAAAGCCTGCTTTAGGTCCCATGATGACATTTTAGAGTTTTGGGAGACTTATTGTAGCATCTTGCAGTCTGCTCTGGGGGTCAACTTGCTTGGACGACCAGACCTGGGAATGTTGGCAATTGTTTAGAATGTCCTCCATTTGTACACTATTTTTCAGACCATGGAATGGCTAATGTAAAATTCTTTTGAGATCATTTTAAATCCCTTACCAGACTTATAAGCTGCTACAATCTTCTTTCTGAAGGCCTCAGACAGTTCTTTTGCTCTCACCAAGGTGTTCACTCTCACTGCAGCAGTCATGAGCACACCAAACTAAATATCTGAGGTTTAAGTAGGGCAAACCTCCTTCAAAATGCTGAGAAACGAGCCACTTTAAGTGTGAGGATATGTGGGGGATGTCTTAATTTATTCCTCAGTTAGAATACACATTTTTGTGGATATATATATATATATATTTTTTTAATCTATATTAATTTTCAAAACTAATACAACGTGCCATAAATTATATATATATTAATAACAAAATAAGCACTTAAATTCCATCAATAACAATGAAGATAATAAATATCCCTCCCCTCCCATCCAACAATTTGATCAAGAAATGAACCAGAAATATATCCCCCCCACCCACCCTGGACATGTATAAAAATAAACAAAAGATTTGAAAACCAAGAAACTATGTTGAATTAACAAAGGATGTCAAAGGGCCCCAAACCAAATGAAATACTTTGCTATGCCCCAATATATCTGCATTCATCTTTTCGTATTTGTACCCTAAACATAAACTGGCCAACCAAAATGGAAAGTTAAGCCGATCACAATTCTTCCAATTGTGGGTTATCAACTGCATACCTATCCCTGTCATAATCAAGAAGAGCCTGCCTTTGTAGCGATCCATGGGAGGCTTGACGTGCAGTAATGTGTCCACATATAACTGCCTCATACGTCAAAGGGATTGCTGATTCCAGTATAAGATTAATTTGTCCCCATATTAACTTTCAGAAACTGAGTATCAAAGGACAATAGAACAATAGATGATTCAATGTCCCAATGTCTAGATGACAGTGCCAGCATCTATTAGATTTAGAACTGTCTAATTTATGTAACCTAACAGGGGTCCAAAATGATCTATGTAACAGAAAAAACCATGTTTGTCTCATAGATGCTGACGCTGTACATTTCATCCTCCAAGTCCAAATTCGTGGCCATCGAGGTGCAGAAATATATTGCTTTATCTCGATGCTCCAAATATCTCTAAGACTATTTTTCGGTTTCTTATTCAAAAATTAATTTATACCACCGGGCGGCCTGATGCCCCAACAAATCTGTCTGAAAGCATAGGACCTGCAAACTATAATGATTTTTAAGATTCTGCCATTGAGGGAACCCACTCTGAATGGCCTGCTTCAACTGCAACTACCTATGATTTTGAAATACCGAATGATGCTATCTTTTGTTTCATGAGTAAATCCAGGAAAATTTTTGTTGTTTACCTGCAATTACATCACTTTCTTTTCCAGAGATAATTTTTTAAAAAAATGATTTGACATCGATATGTTAACATTTCTTAAAAATGAATTGAATATTTCATGGGGTATCCTAATTTTTTTCACATCACTGTACAGCTGAAGAAGGATCCCCAGCTCATTTTCTCCCTTCCTGTACTAGAGTAGCCTTCCAATGCTCTGCCTGCACAATCATTTTATTGGTTGAATTCTACCCTCAGTCTCCACTGCCAGCAATACTGAAAGTAGGTAAGAGCATCCACATTCACCATGGGAGAAAGGAAGTGGTAGATTTTCTCAGAAAAAGGAAGGGATAGTAGATGGCATGAATAGGCAGACTACATAGTCCATTTGGTCTTTATCTGCCTACATTTTCTGTTTCTGTGGTTAACTAATGCTTTCATTAAACCTGGAAAAAAAAAAAATCAAGCATCAAAATTTCACAATGGATTATTTCAACCAGTATGCAAAAACCTTCAATTTTTTAAAGTTAAAATTACACAAATAAAAAACCCTTTTACTTCTAATACTGAGAGTTTTTCAGTAATAAAACATTCAGCACAAGTTGCAAGAAAATATATATTTATTTAAAAACCAGACAACCCAAAATCTGATACAGAGAAAGAACAGGCACTAAAACGTCAGTCATATATGGAAGTCAGGTACATAATTGAAAAAGACAAAACAAATCTAATTCAAAGAAAGAACAGGCATTAAGTCATATATGGAAATTAGGTACATAATTGAAAAAAAAAATACAGATCACTTGTTTGTATCAGAACACTTTTCCTCTTCCCACCAACCCCCTCCTCAACACACAAATTTCTGCCACATTCCCAAATTAAGAAATGAAGACCAGGCAATAAGGATAAGTGACCAAATGCATTTATACTTTATGCATAGGTTGAATAATGGGACAGGTTGGTTTGAAGAACTTTCGCTTTAGTTCTGTATTGGCATAAACTCCACTTTCATCTTGCCATGTGTTGATCCCATATCTCCTATAATCTGCTGTGTCAGTAAACTGAGAGTGGCATTTTCTATGGACTGTAGAATATTCTTGTGGAGCTAAGTAGTGCTGTGGAACAAAAAGACAATGACAAGTTAGACACCACATGAAACTTTAAAAATTACTTAATACCAAAAATCTACAAATCTGAGCGATTTATTACATACATACATAAAATATATTAACACTAATACATAACAATTCTCAAAACATTTACAAATACACATTCAGTGTTTCACATCTATCATATCTAAAACATTTTAATCTCATCAAAATGCCTGAAAAAACAAATATGTTCTAAGTATCAAGTTACCTAGATTGTATAAGGACAATAGAATTTTACTAGACATGTGGCAAACTTTAAAATATATCAATAATTTAACAACTATCCAATCCATAAATCCACATGTCAGTCCCTCTGGCTGAACTCCAAGATTCAAATTAGCGAGTTTAAGGTCATCTGGAAACACTGGATGAAGGCAGGTATACGTACTTTGGATGATAAGCTGCTTGACTTTTCACGATTGCAACACAAATTTGATCTTAACAAATCACAAAATTATAGATGGTTGCAGTTTAAACAGGCCATTCAGGAGGGGTTCCCTGAATGGAAAAATCTAACTAATCAGCATAGTTTGCTGGTCTTATGTTTTTAGGTGGACTTCCTGGGACACCAGGCCGCTCAGTGGTATAAATTAATATCTGGATTTTTGAATAAGAAACCAAAGACTGGTCTGCGTAACATTTGGAGCATTGAGATAAAGCATCAAATTACTGCATCTCAATGGCCACGAATTTGGGCTTGGAGGATGAGACATACGGCGTCGGCATCTATGAAACAAACTTGGTTTTTTTTGTTACATAGAGCATTTTGGACCCCAGTTCATTTACAGAAATTAGACAGCTCTAAGTCTAATAGATGCTGGCACTGTCATCATGATAGACGTTGCTCTCGGTGAATTCAAAATCTCAGAACGGGTCCTCCGAGCACCCCCTTGTCTGTAGCTGCGGTTCGAATCCCAGCACCTCACGGGTAAAGACCGAGCAGAAGTAGCTGTTGAGTAGTTCAGCTTTATCTGATTCTGAGTCTACAAAGTTACCATCAGGTTTCCTTCTGTGTTCTTTCTTCTGTTGCTGGGAAGAAAACAAAAAGGAAGAACCAACAAGGTCTGCAGTCAGGAAAATGAAGACGAACCAAAACAAGAAAAAACTGCAGACGAGTGTGCAATGATGCAGGCAAAGTTTATTATAACAATAGGTAAAACGCAGTTAAAAACATCACATAAAAACATTTGTTTTTATGTGATGTTTTTAACCATGTTTTTTCCTATTGTTATAATAAACTTTGCCTGCATCATTGCATGCTCGTCTGCAGTTTTTTCTTGTTTTGGTTCTTTCTTCTGTCACTAACATATTTGAAAAAGGATTTATCCCCTTTTTTAACCTGCCTAGCTATATTTTCTTCCATCTGGAGTTTAGCATCCCTGACTGCTGTTTTAACAGTTCTAGATTTTACCAGATAGGTTTCTTTAGCTTCCTGTCATTGTGATTGTTTGTAGGATAAAAATGCTTTTTTCTTTTGCTTTACTAATTCAGAAATCTCCGTGGAGAACCATTGGGGTCTATTATTTCTAAGTCGTTTACTCACGGTTTTTATGTAGAGTTTGGTTGCTTCTTGCAGGGTGGATTTCAGGGTTGATCATAATACCTCCACACTGTCCGTCATGCCCTGATTTTACAGTGCCTCATAGACAAAATCTCCCATGCTCTGGAAGTTAGTTCCCTTAAAATTTAGAACCTTTGGAGAGAAACAAGATGGCGATGAGAGCGGACGCCTGAGAGGGAGGCTCCCTCTCTTGTACTCGGCCGGCGTTGCTTTTTTTGAACTAGCAGTTCCCTTACCTCAGTATGGGTAAGAGAAAAGGAGCCCTTCGCGGCAACCCTCCGGCGGCGACAGTGGCACCGCATCTGGTGCAGTCTACAATCGAAGGAGCCTTGGCGCGCTCGGGTGAATCTGCGGGGGCTACTTCAGGGGCAAGCCCGAATTCATCGGGCGAACTCAGCCTGCAGTTTCGGGCGATGTTGAGCCCGGAACAGAGGCAGCCACCACCGCAACCCGGAAGCAATGCAGTGATGGGAGTTCCTGAGGTAACATTGACCCGGGAGGAGTCCTTGATCCTCAGTGAAGGAGGGCTGGTAGCTCCAATTTCATCTGGAGCCGAAGAAGAAGCTGCAGTACACCGACAGCTAACCCACACCGCAGAAGAGGTGAGAGGAGCTTCGGGAGGAAGTAAGATCATTTTTGGGGTGCTGGAGAAGCCTAAGACAATAGATATTGAGGCTTTACGGCAGGCCATTTCAGTTATGGACACTAATCTCAAATTGTCTTTTTCCACTTTAAACATTGACTATGGGACTATCCACTCTAAAGTGGAGCAACAGGGTTTGGCCCTTAAAGATTTAAGTGAGAAAATAGAAAAACAGGAGTCAACAATTTGTGAAATGAAAACATTGGACTTGGAATTAGTAAAAGAAAGAACATTTATTGCTAGAAAAATGGAAAGTTTTGAGAACCAATTAAGGAAAAATAATTTGAGACTCCTAAATTTTCCAAAATGTCCCTTAATTTCACCAATGTAGATGGCAAGAAAGTATTTTAAGGAAATTTTGCTTATTCCTACTGAAAGTTTTCCACCTATTGTTAGAGCTAATTACTTTCAAATTAAGAGACCTGTGGAAGTTTCCACTCCTAATGAGATTCAAGGGAACAACTTTTCTGGAAAACTCCTTGGAGGTTATAACGGAAAGGAAAACCCTGTTAATAACTCTCGCTTTGGAAAGTGATAGAGAATATGTACTGCGTTTGTATTTTCGTCATATTAATGACCAGTTTTTAGGTTCTAATGTTCGAATATTTCCTGATATGTCTTTAAGATCCCAGAGGCGTAGGAAATAATTCTTGGCATTAAGGCCAAGAGTCCTTGCCTTGGGGGCAAATTTTTTGTTGAAATTTCCTGTAAAATGTTTTGTGTCTTTTTAAGAACAAGAATTACTTATTTTTTGAACCTAAACAACTGGTAGGATTTATAGAATCCAAAGAGCAAGTAGTGTCTATGGCTGAGAATGTATAACCTGCCATGAATGGCTGTAGCACCACAGATAATTGCCGCTTTCTAGGTTGAATAAGATTGTTTCAATTGTTAAATTTATTTTCTAAAAATCTCTCTCCAAAGTTTGTGGACTAAATATATTGGAAACATAAGTGAATAACCAAAACACTGACTTCAGTGGATTAGGTTTATAAATTTTCTTTTTAATAATTTTTGTTAATCTGAAATACAAGTAGTGTATTGCTTGTTTGTATTGATAAAATTGAATAAATAAATAAGTAAAAAAAATTTAGAACCTTTGTCGATGTATTTGACCTAGTAACTCCCTTCCTGAGGTGAAACCACACCATGTTGTGGTCACTGGAGGCCAAAGCATCTCCTATTGAAACTTCTGTGACACTGTCTCCATTAGTGAGTATTAGGTCCAGAATCGCCTGATCCCTGGTGGGTTCCAATACCATCTGTTTGAGGCTTGCTCCCCACATGGAGACCAGTAGCCTCTTACTGCCGCTGGTCGTGGTAGAAAGTTTGTTCCAGTCTACATCAGGAGTATTGAAGTCCCCCAACAGCACTGTGTCTCCACACAGAGTGATGGTTTCGATGTCTGCAATTAATTCTTTGTCTATGTTATCCAGTTGCTTTAGGGGTCTGTAAACAATACCAAGATATAGGCATTTGTTGTTGCCCATGGCAAGATTCACCCAGAGATTCTCCCGTATACTTGACATCCGTGATCCTAGTAACTTTGATATCCTCTCTAATGTATAGTGCTACTCCTCCTCCTGTTTTGCCTACTCTGTCCCGATGGAGCAAGTTATATCCTGGTATAGCCATATCCCATCCATGGGACTCTGAGATAGAGAGTTGCGCGGGGACAGAAATCCCACCCGTCCCCGCCAAAGTCCCACCCGTCCCCACCCATCTTCTTCCCTCCGCTCCCCCCATAGTCTGGCATCAGTCTTCTTCCCTGCCAGCGTCTTCTCCCTACTCTTTCTTCCCCATTTCCTTTCAGCGTCCTTCTCCCACCCATCTTTCCCATGTCCTGTCAGCGTCCTTCTCCCTACTCTGCCTTCCACATGTGCTTTCAGTGTCCTTCTCCCCCCTCTGCTTCTCCATGTCCTTTCAGCGTCCTTCTCCCTCTCTGTCTTCCCCATGGCCTTTCAGCGTCCTTCTCCACCACCCACCCACCCCCGTCTTCCCCATGTCCTTTCAGCGTCCTTCTCCACCCCTTTGTCTTCCCCATGTGCTTTCAGCATTCTTCTCCCCCCTCTGTCTTCCACAAGTGCTTTCAGAGTCCTTCCCCCCCGCCCTTCCCATGGCCTTTCAGCGTCCTTCTCCACCCCTTTGTCTTCCCCATGTGCTTTCAGCGTCCTTCTCCCTCCTCTGTCTTCCACAAGTGCTTTCAGAGTCCTTCCCCCCCTGCCCGTCTTCCCCATGTCCTTTCAGCGTCCTTCTCCACCCCTTTGTCTTCCCCATGTGCTTTCAGCATTCTTCTCCCCCCTCTGTCTTCCACAAGTGCTTTCAGAGTCCTTCCCCCCCCCGCCCTTCCCATGGCCTTTCAGCGTCCTTCTCCACCCCTTTGTCTTCCCCATGTGCTTTCAGCGTCCTTCTCCCTCCTCTGTCTTCCACAAGTGCTTTCAGAGTCCTTCCCCCCCTGCCCGTCTTCCCCATGGCCTTTCAGCGTCCTTCTCCACCCCTTTGTCTTCTCCAGTGCTTTCAGTGTCCTTCTCCCCCCTCCTTCTCTCCTGCCCCGGGTGCAGCACAGCCGGCCAGGTCCCCTTATTTTTGTGGCGCTTCTCCGACCGACCGACCGACAACAGCCCCTGTCCGAAAAACCTCCCTGCCCTTAACCGCGAATCTAAAATACCTTCTTACAGCTGCTGTAAGAAGGTAATTTAGATTCACGGCTACAGGGCAGGGAGGATTGTTGGACCGGGGCTGTTGTCGGTCGGCCAGTCGGAGAAGCGCCACAAAAGTAAGGGGACCTGGCCGGCTGTGCTGCACCCGGGGCGGACCGCCCCCCTCCCTTGGTAGCCACTCGAACCGCGAGGCTACTCTCCTCCTTACCTGCCCTGCCTGCAGCACAGAGCCGAACGGAAGTCTTCCCGACGTCAGTGCTGACGTCAGAGGGAGGGAGGGCTTTGTTTAAGCCCTCCCTCCCCTCCGACGTCAGCGCTGACGTCGGGGAGACTTCCGTTCGGCTCTGTGCTGCAAGCAGAGCAGGTAGGGAGAAGAAGAGCCGCGCAACTGAGTACATCCAGCCCCGCAGGAACCCCGCAACCCTCGGAGGCGTCCCCACGGGATCCCCGCGACCCTAGGGGGCGTCCCCATGGGATTCCCGCGACCCTAGGTGGCGTCCCCATGGGATCCCCGTGACCCGAAGGGGGAACCCGCGGGATGCCCGCAGGTCCCGTGGGATTCCCGTCTTCCCCGTTCCCGTGTAGCTCTCTACTCTGAGAACCAGGTTTCTGTTATCACCACCACATCTAGGTTGGCATTTCTCATTTCTGTTTCCAGCTCTAGAATTTTATTGCCCAAACTACGTGCATTAACATACATTGCCGTCCAATCTTTATGCTTATCCGGAGATTTTTCCGTTCGAGTTAGTTTGTCCCCTTTAGTATTGGTTTTGACGCAAATACTTAAGTATTGTATTTGACACAATTACTTACCTCAGTATTGTATTTGACGCAAGTAGAAACATAGAAATAGATGGCAGATAAGGGCCACGGCCCATCTAGTCTGCCCACCCCAATGACCCTCCCCTACCTATCTCTGTGAATAGATCCCATGTGTCTATCCCATTTGGCCTTAAAATCAGGCACGCTGCTGGCCTCAATAACCTGAAGTGGAAGACTATTCCAGCGATCAACCACCCTTTCAGTGAAAAAGAATTTCCTGGTGTCCCCGTGCAGTTTCCCGCCCCTGATTTTCCACGGATGCCCCCTTGTTGCCGCAGGACCCTTGAAAAAGAAGATATCTTCTTCCACCTCGATGCGGCCCATGAGATACTTGAATGTCTCGATCATGTCACCCCTCTCTCTGCGTTCCTCGAGTGAGTACAGCTGCAATTTATCCAGCCATTCCTCGTACGGGAGATCCTTGAGTCCCAAGACCATGCGGGTGGCCATTCTCTGGACCGACTCCAGTCTCAGCACATCCTTACGGTAATGCGGCCTCCAGAATTGCACACAGTATTCCAGGTGGGGCCTCACCATGGATCTATACAATGGCATAATGACTTCAGGCTTACGGCTGACAAAACTCCTGCGTATGCAACCTATGATTTGCCTTGCCTTGGATGAAGCTTGCTCCACTTGAATGGCAGTCTTCATGTTCTCACTGACAATCACTCGTTCTGCTTCAGTTCTTGTTAGGACTCAAAGATGGAGTTATTTACCCTATTAGGATGAGAATGGGTCCCCTCCCCCAGCTCACCTAGTTTAAAGCCTTCCGGAGTAGGCGAGCCAGACATTGTCCAAAGACGTTCTTCCCTCTTCTGGTCAGGTGTAGCCCGTCTGATCCCTGTAGTCCTTGAAGTGCCTCTCTGTGGTCCAGGAAGCCGAAGTTCATCTCTTTGCACCATCCGCGTAGGCATTCGTTAGTCCTCTGGATAAGTTCTTCCCTAGCTCTCCCTTGTCTCTCACTGGAAGGATGGAGGAGAAGACCACCTGTGCTTCCATCTGCTTTAGCTTCTTACCCAGAGCACTGAAGTCTTCAGGTTTCTTCTCTGGGGAGTTCCTGGTGGTGTCATTCGTCCCAACGTGGATAAGAAGCATCAGGTAGTAGTCTTGGGGCTTGATTAGTCTTCCTAAGCAGGTGGTCACATCCCGGATACTAGCTCCTAGAAAGCAAACTTCTCTTCACAGGGGTTGCCATACAGCAAATTATGAAAAATTGGGATCAGCTGAATTATAATTTTTGGTGGAATTCGTTATGCCAAATCTTTAAAATGGAGCGGGTAATAGCCATACAGCAGGGGCATTTTAAGAAATTTAGGGATGTTTGGGAGCCATTAACAAAATATTGTACAGAATGAATATTATTTTTTTCCTTTATTCATACACGTCCAGGGTGGGGAGGGGGGGAGGGAATACTTTATGATTTCTTATGCTCAAGTACAATTGTTGGGTATAAGGGGGGGGGGATGTTTGATGTGAGTTAAACTTTGATGGTATATTAAGTGATGTTAAAGTATAAAATGATTGTATCTTATGTTACACTTATTGAAAGTTTTAAAAATGAATAAAGACAACCCCCCCCCCCCAAAAACAAAGTTGTTGGGATTTTTTTAGTTCAAAATTTTTGTTGAAGATTTTGTGATTCAATCAGGAAAAATAAGACATTGAGTGCAATTACAGGATAGAACATATAAAATTGTCCAACATCACTCATCTTAGCTTGTTGTTACTGATACTTTGGAATCAAATATATAAGCAGAGAGTGAAGCTAATCAAGGAGAGAGGGAAGAAAAGAGGAAGAACCAGAAGCAAATATTTGGAGTGGTCAGTTATGTAACTGTACATACTGTTTTTAAAGATTTTCTAAAAGTATACTTCTCCCTCCGTATTCGCGGTGATTTGGGCTGGACTAAACTGCGAATATGTAAAAACTGCAAATAACTTATCATATGGTGTTTCAGCCTTCCCTGCCCTGCTTGCGGCCTCCTTCAAATTGAGCCCGGCACCGCCATGACAGGTCCTCCTCAGCAGCTGAGAGCGAGGGGGGATGGTAGGCAGGGGGGAGCCAGGGGGTACCTCTTCCCTGGCTGGAGGAAGCCATACTCACACTTTATTCACCAGCTCCCGCACTTTCCACATATTTAGCATGTCGGCAGCTTCCCCATATCGAGGACAGACTGGCCTTGCCTGGTCCCTATGCGGCTTCTGGAACCAGATGGGAGTGCGGAGGGGGCGGGAGAGGGGAGGCAGCCCACCACGGATTTCCTCTCCCACTCCTGGGATTCCCGACAGAGCAGCCGCAGCCTCATGCTCCTGCTTCCGAAGCCGCTGCAAGTCCAGTCACTCAGGCGGAGAGTCGCAGCATGCACATTAAGGTGCTCTGTGTGGGAAGGCACGTTCTCTCGGAGGTATAGTTCATAGGGATGGGAGTGAGGATTTTGCTTCCTGGTTTTTCAGTTTACAGTAGTTCCCGTTTCTACACTCATGGAAAACCCGCGAATAATCGAAATCGTGAGTGCAGAAACCGCAAATATGGAGGGAGAAGTGTACTCAGACTCAATCAATCTTAAATCCTTTGGGAGTGCATTCCATAGCTGAGGTCCCACAGCCATAAATAAAACCCACTGGCAAATATAGCCTGACAGTAAATATATTTTGGCTGGATTCTATAAACAGCGCTTACATCGGCCAGTGCCTTCAAAAGCAGCACTGGCCAAGTGTCAATCATGCAAAGGCATCATTAACCGAATCACAGCTACAGAAACACTTAGGCACCAGTAATGTAGGCCAGGATTTTAAAGACCTACATTACTGGTGCTTAAGTTTGACAGAGAATCATGTATAGTGGCACCCAAGATCATCTCCACCTCTAACCACTGGATGGGCCATTTGGCCTTTATCTGTCATCATGTTTCTCTGTTTCAATGTAACCATATCTACTTTGATCTTAGGTACCATGATTTAGATACAATTCATGCACCTTTTTTTTAACAACTTAATTGGTTTTTAACGGCACAATTACCACACTGATTAGAAGCAATTAAGTCGCATACCACCACCTAACCTATGGTGCTGTTTATAGAATCTGGGCCTTTATGCTTATATCTACTTCTCCCCAAAACAACGATCCATAGCGGTAGGCATAGTAAAAATATAATACTGTTAAAAGGATATACAATATAAAATGCAAAAGCATAAATGCTAATACACACCAGCACAATTTCTACTCACTATAGAGGCACTGGACATTTATCTAAGAATAAACCCCTATGCTTTAACACACCTCCATAACAATCCCATCCAACATGGCCACACAAAGACACTTAAATTCAATAGCTTTCAACAGCGGCGTACCAAGGGGGCCGGTCCGCCCCGGGTGCAGCCTTAGGGGGGGTGTACAGCCGGCCAGGTCCGGAAAATTCTACCGGGCCGATCAGCCTTCCTCTCCCCGATGTCAATTCTGCCATCGGAGAGAAAGTTCGGGCCAGCCAATCGCTGTCTAGCTGGGCGGAACTTCCTCTCCGACAGCAGAATTTACGTCGGGGAGAGGAATGCTGGTCGGCCCGACACAGGGAAGAGGAGCTTGGGGCGGTGGCGGCTTTGGGGCCTGTTACCCGATGGCGGTGACTTGGGGGGCTGTTCCCTGATGGTGGCGGCAATGGCTTGGGGGAGGGCAGGGAGAAAGAAAGAAAGGGGGCAGGCAGGGAGACAGAAGGAAAGAAGGGAAACAGAGAAAAAGAAAGGGGGCATGAAAAGAGAAAAAAAGAAAGGGAGGTAGGGAGAAAGAAAGGGCAGGGAGAGAGGAAGAAAAAGTTGGGGGAGGGAATGAGGTCTGGAGGAGAGGAAGCATACAGGCTGAAAGAAGGGAAGAAAGATTGGATTGCACAGTCAGAAGAAGAAAGTGCAACCAGAGACTCATGAAATCACCAGACAACAAGGTAGAAAAATTGATTTTATTTTAAATTTAGTGATAAAATGTGTCTGAATTTATATCTGCTGTCTATATTTTGCACTATGGCCCCCCTTTTACTAAACCACAATAGTGGTTTTTAGCGCAGGGAGCCTATGAGCGTCGAGAGCAGCCCTGGGCATTCAGCGCAGCTCCCTGCGCTAAAAACTGCTATTGTGCTTTAGTAAAAAGGGAGGGAGGGGGTATTTGTCTATTTTTGTATGGTTGTTACTGAGGTGACAGTGCATAGAGTCATTTGCCTTGACCTCTTTGGAAAAACCCAGAATAGGAATGATAATTAACATTTTTTCAGCGTACAGTGTGCTTTGTGGTTTTTTTAAAATTTTATTGTTGATAGATTATTTTGATTTGGTCATTTTAAAAGTAGCTCGCAAACTCAAAAAGTGTGGGCACCCCTGAGCTAGAGCGTTGAAGATGCGTGTTTCTGCCGTAGAGGTTATCTCTGACGCAACCGGAAGTTGCATCAGAGACGACCTTTACGGCAGCCATATGCAACTACAACACTCCGGCTGCTGTAAGAAGGCAGTTTAGACATCGCCAGCCACAGGGCAGGGAGGTTTGTCGGAAAGGGCCTGTTGTCCGGGCCGGAGGGGAGAAAGCGCCACAAAGGTAAGAGGCAGGGAGGGAGAAAGGGAGAAAAGGTAGGGTGGAGAGGAGAGGAAAACAAGGTAAAATAGAGGGGGGAGAAGGACGCTGAAAGCACATGGGGGAAGACAGAGGGAGGAGAAGGACGCTGAAAGCACATGGGGAAGACAGAGTGGGAAGAAGATGCTGAATGAAAATGGGGAACAGAGAGTGGGGAGAAAATGCTGAAGGGAAATGAGGAACAGAGAGTGGGGAGAAGAAGCTGAAGGGAAATGGGGAAGAGAGAGTTGGGAGAAGACGCTGGCAGGGAAGAAGACAGAGATGCCAGACTATGGGAGGAGCAGAGGGAAGAGGATGGGTGCCAGACCAATTTGGAAGGAGGGAGAAAGGGTAACAGAGCAAATGGAAGATTCAGAGAGAAGAGAGACAGTGGATGGAAGGAAGAGAGTAACAAGAAGATGAGGAAAGCAGAAACCAGAGAAGACAAAGGTAGAACAAAAATTTTCTATTTATTTATTGCTTTAGGAGACGTGTCACTGATTCTGTGGTGTTGCATTGTATGCGGAGTCCAGCTTCTTGCTGGTTCAATTTAACCTTTGTCTATGTATTTCTATCTTATCCCCCCTTTTACAAAACTGTGGAGCATTTTTTAGCACCAGCCGTGGTGGTAGCAGCTCTGATGCTCAGAATTCTATGAGCATCAGAGCTGTTACCACCGTGGCTAAAATCCACACTACAATTTTGTAAAAGGGGGAGGGATTAGTTTGTGATGACATATTCCATACTAGGCGAAGGTGTTTTCTGTGTTCTGTGTGTTCGAAAGACATGGTTTTCTTTTAGGATTCACGGTGTAGGATTGATCTGTACTAGTCTGGCTTGTTTATTTTACAATGGGTGTACTGATGTTGTACTGCTCACTGCAGTATGTAAGATGCTGCCTTTTCCTAGGTACTCATGTGTGACATGTGGCTTGTTACTAAAAATCATGTTTTTCGTACAGATGGGGGGGGTGCCAAAAAATGATGGGCCCCAGGTGTCACATATGCTAGGTACGCCACTGGCTTTCAACATTTCCCAAAGGGGCTACCCATCCCTTCCCAAAAAGCAGCAGCAGTTAGAAGAGAAGAGGATCAGGTTGGTAATCTCTACCAGGACAGACAGGGGAATAGGACAGAAAGAAATTTACCCTCTTCCATTTACCTTTGTTAGAATTTTAAATTCTTTTTGAAATTAAGATTTCTCCATCTCAAGGGCAGAATTACAGATACTAAATCCTTAAGAGCTTATTCTAACATGTGGGCCCCAACTGCCTCAAAGCAGCCAGGGCCCTTTGCCTTGGCACCCACCTGCAGGGCTTGGATTTTGCATTTATATTTCCTATACAAAGATTGGAGGTTTAATTATGGTCATCGTATCTCAAAGATATAGTGGAATTAGAAAGGTTTAAAAGAGTAACCAAAATAATAAAGGGGATGGAACTCCTCTCATATGAGGAAAGCTTAAAGAAATTAGGGCTCTTCAGCTTGCAAAAGAGATGGTTGAGGGGAAATATGACCGAGGTCTACAAAATCGTGAGTGGTAAAGAATGGGTAAAACTGAATCATAGCAATATAGTAGATGATTGGGCAGATAAATTACCTGTATGGTATATCCAGGCTGCCCAACAAGATACCTTATGCTATGAGTTTATGATGTGAAACTACATATATAATATAAATAAATAAATAAATAAATATGCACATGTGACCTGGATTTGTCCTTGCCATTTTCAGGGCACAAGACACAGGCCTTGTTCTCCAACAACTGAAGCAGTCATTGAAGCCCCTCTCTAGCACATCCAAATCTGTCCATGGGACAGAAATGGGAGACGTCCCATAAAACCACAGCCAAAGCCATGTAGACATAATGAAAATAAAAATGAAAAATGAGCATAACCAGCAGGAAAAAAAATGGAATATGTCACCATATAAATACTACTACTTTATATCACTGCTAAACGAATGCAGCACTGTACATTAAACATGTAAGAGACGGAATCCCTGCTCAAGAGCTTACAATCTAATTAAAGCAAACAGGACAAATAGGGGTTAGGGAATTCTTCACAGAGGAAATGATAAAACAGACATTGGTATTATACAGTACAAGAGTTAGGATTTAAAGCAGCCTCAAAAAAGTGAGATTTTAGGCAGACTGTTTCAGGCATATGGTGCAGCAAGATAGAAGGAATGGAGTCTGGAATTGGTAGTAGAGGAGAAGAGTGCAATTTACCCGATGAACGGAGTTCCCAGAGAGGGGTATAAGAAGAGATAAGAGGAGATATTCTGAGCAGCTGCAGAGAGAGAATGCACTTGTAAGACAATAAAAGGAATGCAATGTTGATTTTTTTTACTCTTAAAAATTACAAAAGTCTAGGGAAGACTCAATGAAGTTATATGGAACTACTTTTAAAACAAGTAGGAGGAAATATTTTTTCATTCAACAAATAGTTAAGTACTGGAACTTGTTGCCATAGGTTGTGGTAACAACAGTTAGCGTAGATGGATTAAAAATAAAAAAAGATTTGGACAAGTTCCTGGAAGAAAAATCCATAGTGTGCAATTGAGACAGATGTGGGGGAAGCCACTACTTGTCCTGAGATTGGCAGCATGGAATGTTGTTACTACCTGGGTTTCTGCCAGGTTCTTGTGATCTGGATTGGCCACTGTGGAAACAGGAAACTAGGCTAGATCATTGGTCTGACTCAGCATGGTTAGTATTATGCTTACTGTATTTCAAATTTACAGTGCTGTAAATACAGCAACCTTCACAAGGTGTCCATGTGTCCCAATGTGACTGTTAAAATACCAGACACAACCACAGCAGAATTATTAGCATAAATTTATCTTGGAGAAGATACCGTTTACCTCCTGCTCTGCCCTTCCTTAAAAGGAAAGATTTACATGGACAAAGATTAACACTGTGTCATGGCATAGCTAGGAATACATGGGCAAAAAATTTATGACCCCCCCTATAATTCCCTCTCATAAGGTAACGGGATCTCCCACCACCACTTTCATTTGCTATAGTCGGTGACCGTGGAATTTTACAGTCCAAGAGATTCATCGTTTCACCTGTTTCACCCCTGAGGAAGGCATGGTAATACCAAAACATGGATCCATATTGAGTTCTAACAATACAATAAAATTATTTTTATGACATCTATCCAGGTAAGGAGACGTCATTTTTACCCTAATCTGACTTTTTCCTATACTATATAGTCAAAAATTGGTATCTATAATCTTAGCTGTAGGGTAAATGCCATATATCGATAGTTGGGTTATCACAACCTGCCATTTTGTTCCGATTGCAGCTGCTGTCCTAGGCACCACCTTGCCTGTCTAAAGCTGGCCCTGAGTACTCTGTTCTCAGCTCTTGTCTCCCTGGGCCGCTTGTTCTTCCCATTTACTTTGGCTCTGTTATGGATCTCCCCCTACCACTCTCCATTTGTCTCTCAACTCTGATTTCCTTTTTCACTTATCTTTCTTAACTAGTATTTGTGTACTCTTTTTTTTTTTTTATTCTTTATTCATTTTTAAAACTTTCAATAAGTGCAGTATAAGATAAAATCATTTTACACTTTAACATCACTTAATATTCTACCAAAGTCTAATTCCCATCAAATATCCCTCCCTCCCATATACCCAACAATTGTCCTTAAACATAAGAAAACATAAAGTATCCCCCCTCCTTCCCCCCCCCCCCCCGACTTGGACGTGTATGTTCATAGGGAAAAACCAATATTCATTCTTTACAGTATTTTGTTAATGGCTCCCATACATCCTTAAATTTCTTAAAATGCCCCTGCTGCATGGCTATTACCCGCTCCATTTTAAAGATGTGGCATAAAGAATTCCACCAAAAATTATAATTCAGCCGATCCTAGTTTTTCATAATATGCTGTAAGACAACTCTTGTCATAATGAGTAAAAGTTTGTTATTATTAGAAGATATTTGGCTCCTCTCATTGATGTACCAAATAACACAGTATCATATGAAAATGCCACTGGATTTTCCAGTAGATTATTCATTTGACCCCAAATGGATTTCCAAAAGCCAATTATCAACGGACAAGAGAATAGTTAATGATCTAACATCCCAGCTTCGAGATGACAGTGCCAGCATCTATTAGACTTAGAGCTATCTAATATCTGTAAACAAACTGGGGTCCAAAATGCTCTATGTAACAAGAAAAACCAAGTTTGCCTCATGGATGCCAACGCTGTACATCTTATCCTCCAAGCCCAAATTCGTGGCCATTGAGATGAAGTAATTTGATGCTTTATCTCAATGTTCCAAATGTCACGCAGACCAGTCTTTGGTTTCTTATTAAAAAATCCAGATATTAATTTATACCACTGAGCGGCCTGGTGTCTCAGGAAGTTCACTTGAAAACATAAGGCCGGCAGGCTATATTGATTTTCAAGATTTTTCCATTCAGGGAACCCCTCCTGAATGGCCTGCTTGATTTATTAAGACCAAATTTGTAATGCAATTGTGAAAACTCAAGCAGTTTACCATCTGACATAACCTCATCCAAAGTGCGTATAACTTCCTGCATCCAGTGTTTCCAGATGATCAAAGGGGCTGACAGGTTGATTTATGAATTGGAATAGGTGTTAAATTATTCACACATTTTAAAGTCCTTTTCTGTACAATAAGTAATCACAGTCTTTACCCGCCATCAAATTCTTTCATTCATATCCTCATCTATATAAACGTTACACTTTAAAATATTCCAACTGACAAAGAGTTCTTTTTGAGGTGCATTAGTACAGCATCCCTAAATTCTTCATCACCTTAGGGCTTTTCTAACTAATTTTGTGTACTCCTAATGCTGACCTCCCCTGACTAGCGGACTTTAAACATTGTTTCACTACTTCACTTTTGGTCAAAGGTTCTACAGAAATAATTCAAAAAAAGAATATTGATCTTTCAGGCAGCTAAGAGTTCATCTTACTTATTCAAAGAGTGATATCTATCCATACATTAGCCAACAGCATAAAAAGGTTGCCCAAACTACTAGAGAATAGATACTTTTGTGTACCAATCAAATTGTTTGCAGAACATGTTGCCTTTTAGTAGGAAAAACACTGTCTTTCACTCTCAACCTACTGAAAGCTTTGACATTAACAATAAAAATTAATGACCAAAACATTTTGCTTGACTGTTTACAAGATATGCACTGTGCCAGACTTTCCACTTGTATAGCAAAAAAGAAAGAAAGAAAAAGATAATAGCATAACACAGTGGCAGCAGTGCAGAATTCAATACAACTCTAGGTGCCACATTTCAAGAGTTAAGTGCTTAGTGACAGTGGATTGTGTTTTTTTTCTGGAAAATGGTATTCAAGTTCTTTTCATGGAAATGAAATCTCCAGTGCCATGTAACTTCTAATCACTGTCTTCAGTATGCTACATTGCACCCTCCCCCTCTCCCCTTTACTGTGTTTATTACACATATTATGCACTTTTACAATAATCCCCTGGACCAACCAGAAAGCACAGTTACTTACCGTAACAGATGTTATCCAGGGACAACAGGCAGATATTCTCATATGTAGGTGACGTCATGCACGGAGCCCCGATGCGGACAGCCTCACAAGCAGACTTGCTTGTAGAACTTAAGAAAGTTTGCAACTGCCGCACCGTGCATGTGCGAGTGCCTTCCTGCCCAACCTAGGGCATGTCTCCTCAGTTCAGATAGCTAGCTAAGAAGCCAACCAGGGGAGGTGGGTGGGTTGTGAGAATATCTGCCTGCTGTCTCTGGATAACACCTGTTATGGTAAGTAACTGTGCTTTATCCTTCCCTGATGATTGAGAGAACCTAGAGGTCAGATGTGATTAGCTCCCATCGTTGGTAAAAATGATGGAGACGACCTCCAATGGGTAAAGGAAAGGACAGAGGCAGAATGATTGAGGTTATGCTCTGTTTTAGATGGTCAAAAAGACTGAGAAGGCTTGGGCGCAGCAGAAGACTGAGATTTTTGTTGTCTTTGCTGTTGCTGCTGTTGTTTATTAGGGGGCGCCCTTGAATAAAAGGAACTGCCCGCTAAGGAAAATGCCTATGGTAGGATGGAAGGGGCCTGGAAGTCCTAGTAGTAGAGGGCTTAGGCTTTGGTCTGATGATGGAAGCAAATGATTTCTCATGTTCAGACAAGCGTTTGGTAGCTGCCTCGATAGAGTCATCAAAGAGCTCAGTGCCCTGACAAGGAATGTTGTCCAGATGATTTTGAAGATTCGGGTCCATGTCCACAGTGCGAAGCCAGGCAAGGCGGTGCATAGCCACTGAGAAAGCAGTGACCGTCGAGGACAATTCAAATGCATCATACAAGGACTGAAGAAGATGCATGCGTAGTTGAGCCAGAGTGTTAATCAGCTGTTGAAACTCTGGAAGTCGATGTTGTGGGTTATATTTGACAAAATCAGGCATGCTGTTGACCAGATGCTTGAGATAAGAAGTAAAGATAAAATTGTAATTCAAAACCCTGGTTGCCCATAAGGGAATTTTGATACAAGCAACGGCCAAACTTGTCCATAGTCCTGCCCTCTCTTCCAGGGGGGCAGTGACATAAACCTTGGCAGGGTTGGTTCTTTTCAAAGAGGACTCCACTAGACGGAACTGATGGGATAACTGAGACTTATCAAAACCCTTGCAGTGGACCATCCTGTAGCAAGATTTTAATTTCGCTGGCACAGCAGGAATGGAATATGGTGTCTCAAGATTTTGTTTGAATGTTTGAGAAAGAAGTCTGTTAATGGCTAATTTGAGAGATTCCCTCGGAGGATGAAGAATACCCATTTCTTTCAAATACTCTGTAGAGTATTTGACGTCAGATTCCAAAGTGATGTTAAGATCTTTACTCATCTGACGGAGGAATGTAGAAAAAGATACTTGCTCTAGAGAAGGATGGCCTCGTGAGGAAGAAGGTGACTTCGAGGCGCCTCGCATGGCAGAGAACGAAGGTTAAGCTTCCCGGGAGTATTGATACCTGAATTCTGCATAGGCAGGTATAGATGACTCACTGAGAGAATGAGTAGAGTACCTAGCAGGAGAAGGGCTTGAGCGGCGAGAATGGAAAGGCTCTGCAGGTGGTCTTCTCGACTGAGGAGATGAATGCCTCGAAGAGTCTCAATGTCTGGATAAACGAGACCTGTCTCAAGATGAGGACCTGTGCCTCGATGTTGGCAGATGATGTGGAGAACTGTGCCTCGAGTCAGACAGATCCTGCTTTGATGGATGTCAAGGCGTCCTCGCCCTGTGCCTCGAAAAGGGCAAGGTCTTATGTGAGGAAGGAGGGCTGGAAGTTTGAGATCGACATCGAGACACCAAAAAGGACTCGTCTCCTTGTGCTGAGGTCTCTTGATGCACTCGCAAGGACTCAGCTCCTTGAATAGAGTGGGTAGACTTTGGTCGAGACACTCGCAAAGACTCGACTCCTTGCATAGTGTGTGTAGATTCAGATCAAGGCACTCTTAAGGACTCGACTCCTTGAATAGAGTGTGGAGATTCATCTCGAGGCACTCTTAAGTACACGGCTCCTTGTACAGAGTGAGTGAATTCAGATCGAGGCACTGCCAAGGACTCGACTCCTTGCGATACTGCTGAGTGTTCAGGCTGAACTGCAGGAAGCAGAGTCAAGGCAAGAGTATATTTGGCAAGCATGTTATCAAACTCCTGGTGCATAATAGCTTGGATCATAGCCTGCAAATGGGGCACCGAAACCTGAGAATCTGGTACATTTACGGCGGCTATAGTCTCCCGAGGAAGATGATGAAGAATGACGCTTCGATTTGGAGACATGTTGCTTGGGCAGCTTGAGGACTACCCGTTCTAAGGGTGGCATGTCCGAAGGAGGCTGCTGAACTACCTTACCTGAGGGAGACAGTGAGGAGAGCTTCTCCTCAGGAGAGAATTTGCTCGAAGATGAGGACTTTCCAAACGAGGAAAGTTTAATTAAGGTCGAGGTCGACCTCGGGAGCCCCATCGAAGACTTGACTGGATTCGAGGTCAAAGCCGGGATTGGTGTATCCATACCGCCAAAAATCTTCTCTATCTGAACCCGATGACGTTTAATGGCTCGAGGTTGAAGAGTAGCACAGCGAGTATATGACTCTGGATGATGATCAGGCCCTAAACACTGAACACACCACCTATGTGGGTCAGTAATAGATATCGCACACTGGCAACGGCTACACTTCTTAAATCCTATGACCGGTTGGGACATAGAAGGGAAAACAGCCGCGGCCAAGTCGAAGCCCGCAGGCTGAGGCCGCGGGGTAGGCCCTGCCGTGACACGAAAGAAAGGAAATTAATTTTTTTTTTTTTTTTTTAAATAAAAGACACAAAAAGAAAACACAGCGACCCTGTAGGAAAAAACAATACACGAGCCACGGTGAGAGAAGGCACAAAAAAACAAAGTTTTCCACGGAGCGTCGAATAGAGGACTTCTTGGCTCCGTGGAAAACTGAGAACTGAGGAGACGCTAATGAGATGCACCCTAGGTTGGCCGGGAAGGCACTCGCGTATGCAGGGTGAGGCAGTCGCGAACTTTCTGAAGTTCTACAAGCAAGTCTGCTTGCAAGGCTGTCCACAATGGGGCTCCGTGGATGACGTCACCCATATGTGAGAATATGCTGCCTGCTTGTCCTGGAATAATTACAGTTAAGCTGCCATATCTATCTGTAAAAATATTTTATAAACAAGCCCCTGAAAATAGTTTATAAAAACTAAAGGTTTTTCATGTTAAGTCATTCTAATGTCTAGGAACGTTAGTATTCCTTTTCCACAGAATGTGACCTTTAATAGAGGACAGCCATAACCACAATATTGCCTGTCAATATTATTTCCCCCTCCCCTTATTTAATCAGAAGTACAAGAGACTGCCCGAGAAAAAGTCCTACAACTTGCATTTTAACCATGTTTTAGAAGGCAAAGTTAAAGGAAAACAAGCTTATTTTAAAACAAAGTTGCACTTCTCAAATCTTAAGAGGGGCATACGAGATGAACAGAGATCAACTGTTCAACCAGTAAAATATCAAGAGACAAAAAACGGATGTCTAAGTAATAGAAACGATGAAAAGAGCAAGAAGTCAAGGTGTAACACATGTCAGCTTAAGTGAAGCAAAAGAACATCACCGTCTACATGAAACTAAATTAAATACAGAGCAAAGTACAAAGGCTGTATTGTTATGCCCCCAGCATCTTCATACTAGTTTATGACATAATTCTAAGATGTGTTTAATGTTATTCTCACTCAATAGAACTTTAGTGCTGCAATCATTTCCCGCTATGGTGTGCAAGCAAGACATTGCGTGCAATGTAGTCTTATGCATGATGCAGACTTTTACTTACCTGTACAAGCTTCACTGCCAGTGGTCTTTTCTTCTAAGACCTCCACCCTCCCTTTTCATCTCATCTAAGCTTGAGTCCTTTATCTCACTGCTGCTACCTCTTGGTCACTTCTACAACCTATGCCCCGATGAGTCTGCAAAGGAATAACCTCTCTTTGCTACCTACTGCCAAGCTCTGTCCTTATTAGACTCTTTCCTCCCCCCTCCTAACATTAAGTTTCAAGTTTTCAAGTTTCATTTTAGTTTGATGAATCGCTTATTTGGTTTTATTAAGCGAGATACAACATTAATAAAAAAAAATATAAGCATATATTTAGACATACCATTTAAAATTTAAAAATAATGAGTTAGACAAATAGATTTACAGACCAATCAATACACAAGGTAAAAAGGGACAGAACTACAATTCAATGCTTTAAAGTACAGAGGAGAACCATAAATGGAAAGAACATTAGGAAGGGAAAAGTGGAAACCTGGAAGAAAATTAATATAAAATTTGAACATAATTTAAAGGTTAAAAGCATCTTTAAAAAGGAAACTCTTTAAGTTACTTTTAAAATGACTCAAATCATTTTCCTCTCTTACAAGCTGAGGCAAAGTGTTCCAAAGTTGCGGAGCTATCACTGAAAACATATCATGTCGCTGAGTTCCAATAACTTTCAAAGAGGGGATTACTATGAGCTTTTGATTAGTGGACTGGAGAGAACGCGACATGCTATAAGGGATAAGCAATTTATTAATGAATTGAGGTTCATTAGTGGAAAGGGTTTTAAATACTAAGAGTAAAATTATGGGTGTTCCCTGTGGATCTTTGTCTCAGGGTCAGTCACACCTCTCCTCTTCCATCTGACACATATGCAGTTCTAGTCCCTGAACAAACTACCAGTCTTTTCACCTGAAGCAATCCAGCCACACGCATGAACAATTCAGCATTTCATCTCTGGAACGCAAAATACCTCACTGTTTAACTATTTTTCAGCTCTGCCACAAAGCTTCTGTACCTCATATCTTCACCTTCACCCCCAGCTGCAATATTCTGAAAACTGCTGACTGTGAGTACATCTACTATATTTATTCAACAAAGTATATTTCAGAAAATTATAAGGGTTTCCCATATGTGTGTTGGTATGCTAAGCTTTAACTCTCTGGAAAGTATAGCTTGTGTCTGCTTAGAGTCCTGGATTGTGGCAGCATACTACAGAATATGTATCAACTGACAAATTTCAGTTTTATTAAAAGCAACCATAGATAAAAAGTTAAAACTAAAATGAGATTAGGTTCTTACCTTGCTAATATCTTTTCTAGTAGATAGGTGTGTCATTCTGGACAAGCAAGTAATTTCCCATAGCTGTGAGCCTTGCAGGAAGAATCCACTCTGGATTTTTTCTGTATCCCTCCTACTTCACAGAGGGCGCTACTGAAAACCTAAGTGAAGTAGGGGTATGGAGAAACTTCTCTAACTAATAAGACTGTTCTGCTTGAAATAAAAACATACAAACCATCAACAATCAAACAGGGAACAAACATGCTAACAGAAACACTGAAAGAGCTCAATTAGCACCCCAACTTTTGCCAGTAATATAGAGTACTCTTCATGGCCCTAAGACTTGGAGAAAAGCATTCTGAGACAGTAGGCAAGTACAAGAAATAAATTACAGGTGTGTTATTCTCAACCCCCATCCTATCTACTATAAAAGATATTAGCAAGGTAACAACCTAATCTCTTTTTCTAGTTCAATAGGTGTGTCATTCTGGACAAGCAGGACATACAAAAGCAGCCCCAGAAGTTTAAGGCAGGATGACTGCACCAGCACATAGTACTGAGGACCCAAAGGCAGAGTCTTCCCTTGCCGCTACATTCACTCTGTAAAACTTGGCAAATGTATGTAGAGTGGACCAAGATGTAACCCTACAAATCTCCGCGGGGGAGACTACCCTAGCTTCAGTCTATGATGACACCACGCTTCTGGTCAAATGCACCTTAACAGAAACAGGAGACTGCTTCCCACAAACAATGTATGCTAACGAAATGGCTCTCTGAATCCATCTAGAAATCGTGGCCTTGGAAATTGGTGCACCTCACCTAGCTGGATTGGTCAGCAGAAAAAGCTGGTCAGAGAGTTGAAAGACCTGCCATTTGGACCTGAAGGGAAGCCACTGTAAGCCTCTTGTCAAAGCCAGCTTGCAGAAAAGCCAACACTGCAGATACAAGAGCCGAAAAAGGCTCTACTCTTTCCTGGATGCCAGAAAGTCTCCCAAGTTAAGCATAAGCTGAGACCATTGTCGGCTTCTTAGATTTAAGAGTGGCAATGACCACTTCTGAGTACCCTTTGCATGCTAAAGTTTCTCATTCAATAGCCATGCCATATGTGCAAAGCGATCCAGATCTTCTATGACCACTGGACCCTGGGAAAGTAGGTCTAGTTGCACTTGTAACTGGAGACCAGGACCCATCCAAAGACACACCAGATCTGCATACCTTATCTTTTCATTTATTGCAATATATTTTAACTCTTCCATCTTGTTTCTCCTCCCAAGATGTTGCCCAAACATGAGTCGAGTACCCTTGTAGGCCAGAAGGCACCTCTGTTCTTTGTTTTCTTGCAAATATAGGCAGTTATGATGACTGTTATCCAGCATGCAGTGGAAGCCTTTGATGTCACATGGTTAAACTGCAACCCGATACAAAATGGCCATCATTCCTCCCAAAAGCATCAGAAGCAGTCTTTGCAGACACGGGGGGGAAGGGGGGGAGGAGGGAGGAGAAGGGGACCTACCACTTAGACCAGTGATGGATAACCTTTTTGAGCCCGAGTGCCCAAACTGCCGCACAAAACCAAAGAATTTCCTCAAAGTGCCAGCACGTCAATTAAACCTTAATAACAAGATTTTAGTATCTAAAAACTCTTTATAAAGTTGCCTGAACTATGTAACATCATTTTTAAAGGTTGGAATCTTTGTATTGTCAGAGAATCAATTTGATTCACAATCCTTTGGTTTTCATTTCAATTTATTGGCAATTTATAATGTTTTAATGATTTCATTCATGGGCCGAATACACACATACTTTTCTCTGTCGCCGCACTCTTTGACCAAAAGATTTGTAAGCCTGCAACCACGTCAAGGTAGACTCTTTCAGCAGCTCCCCTCCCTCCCCCTTACCTTTGTGGCCAAGTCAAAATGATCTACCAACAATAAAATTTTAAAAACACAAAGCACGCTGTACGCAGAGAAAATGTTAATTATCATTTATATTCCGCGGGTTTTCAAAGAGGTCAAGGCAGATGACTTTATGCAATGTCACCTCAGTAACAACTATACAAAAATAGACAAATATTCCCCCTCCCTTTTTACTAAACCGCGATAGTGTTTTTAGCGCAGGGACCTGCGCTGAATGCCCCATGCTGCTCTTGAAGCTCATAGGCTCCCTGCGCTAAAAAACGCTATTGCGGTTTAGTAAAAGGGGGCCATAGTGCAAAATATAGACAGCATATATAAATTCTCAAAACGGACACATTTTGATCACTAAATTGAAAATAAAATCATTTTCCTACCTTTGGTAATTTCATCAGTCTCTGGTTGCACTTTATTCTTCTGACTGTGCATCCAATATTTCTTCCCTTTTTTCAGCCTCCTGTATGCTTTCTCTCCTCCAGACCTCATTCCCTCCCCAAACTTTTTCTTTGTTTCACCCTGCGCCCTTCTTTCTTTTTCTCTCTCTCCATACCCCCTTTCATTCTGTATGTCTGTCTTTCTCTCTCTCCGTGCCCCATTTTTCTTTGTTTCACCCAGCCCTCTTTCTTTTTTTTTTTTTTTTTTGACTCCCTGACCCCCCCTTTCTTTCTTTCTCCTTGCCCTCCCCTATGCCACCACCATTGGGAAAATGCTGCCACCGCCACTGGGGAATAGGCTGCCACTGCCGCTATCGGGAACAGGCTGGCGCCGAGTTCGCCCTGCTTCTCTTTCCCACAGGGCCGACCAACTCTCAACATCGGAGGACGTTCTGGGCCAGCCAGGCAGCGATTGGCTGGCCCAGAACGTCCTCTCCAACATCAGAATTGACGCGGGTGGCGAGAGTTGGTCGGCCCCACAGGGAAAAGCAGCGAGAACTTGGCACCGGCCTGTTCCCAATGGCGGCGGTGGCACTCAAGTGGCTAAAGAGACGCAGTTTGCCAGCCTAGGGAGAACACTGGAGGGTGGCCAGCTGTGCACCCCCTTGGGATGTAAAACCGGGGCAGACCGCCCCCACCCCCACCTTGGTATGCCATTGTCTGTACCTCACTCCCTCCCTATGACCAAAAATTCTCCTTTCTTCTATTCCCTGTGTACACAACCATCTCTTTCCCTCCCTTCCTCTCTCCCAAGTCCTTGCCTTCTGTATCCAAAAACACATTCCCTCCCCCACCTCAGCATCTCTTTCCCTCCCTTCCTCTCTCCCAAGTCCATGCCTTCTGTGTCCAAAAACACATTCCCTCCCCCACCACAGCATCTATTTCCCTCCCTTCCTTCCTCTCTTCCAAGTCCATGCCTTGTGTCCAAAAACCCATTCCCTCCCGCATCTCAGCATCTCTTTCCCTCCCTTCCTCTCTCCCAAGTCCATGCCTTCTGTGTGCAAAAAACCATTTCCTCCCCCACCTCAGCATCTCTTTCCCTCCCTTCCTTTCTCCCAAGTTCATGCCTTGTGTCCAAAACGCACTCCCTCCCCCTTTTGTGTTCCCCGTTTGTCTCCCAGCCCATCTTAGCAACTTTCTCAGCAAAATGTAGCTCGAGCCGCGTAGGCTTGTCTTCTATTTCCTGCCTGTCCCGCCGCACACACATAGCCGATCGGAAATCTTCCCCGACTTCAGCGCTGACGTCGGAGGGCGGGCTTTGCTTAAGCCCTCCCTCCGACGTCAGCGCTGACGTCGGGGAAGATTTCCGATCGGCTGTGTGAGCGGCAGGGCAGTCGAGTTATATTTAACCCCGCGGGTCCCCCATCGTCCCCGTTCAGCTCTCTCTCCTGTGCACCCCCTGGTAGTACTGCCCTGATGGCGGCCCTGCGCGTGCCAGCTGCAAGGCCTTCGCGTGCCACAGTTGGCACGCGTGCCATAGGTTCGCCATCGCTGACCTAGACTGATTTTCTTTTTCAATTAGTTTTATTCCATAAACATGTAGCCCAACCAGATTAAATTAAAAAGATTTTATATGGGCTACAAGGCACCCAGGAGTAGGGTGGGGTACCCCCAAAAAGAGGGGAATGGGGACTCTTCCCCTCCTTCCCTGCAACAAGTACCTCACTCAGTTATTATATATCAGGGGTGACCACACTTTTTTGGCTTGTGAGCTACTTTTTAAAATGACCAAATCAAAATGATCTACCAACAATAAAATTTAAAAAAAACACAAAGCACACCATACACAGAGAAAATGTTAACTATCATTTGTATCCAAGGTTTTTTTCAGAGGTCAAGGCAGATGGGTCCATAGTGCAAAATATAGACAGCAGATATAAATTCTCAAAACGGACACATTTTGATCACTAAATTGAAAATAAAATCGTTTTTCCTACCTTTGTCTGGTGATTTCATGAGTCTCTGGTTGCACTTCCTTCTTCTTTAAATCCAATATTTATTTCTGCCTTTCTTTCTTTCTGCCCCTCTTTCTTTATCTCTCCCCCTGCCTGCCTTTCTTTCTCTCTTCCCCCTGCCCCCCAAGCCATCGCGCTGATTTCTCCACTTCCCTGATTCTTTCTCTCTCCCTGCACCCCCCCACAAGCCACCACGCTGATTTCTCCTTGCTTTCCCAAGCCAAGCCTGGCGCATACAAGCGCCAGACCCACAAGCCTTCACCTCCAACATCAATTCTAACGTTGGAAAGGAAGTTCCAGGCCAACCAGGCAGCTATTGACTGGTCCAGAACTTCCTCTCCGATGTCAGAATTGACGTCAGAGGTGAAGGCTTGTATGCGCCAAGCTTGGCTTGGCTCGGGGATGCAGGAAGAAAAAGATCACAAAGGCAATGCGATCGACTCGTGTTGCCTTTGCGATCTACTGGTCGATCGCGATCGACCCGTGTTGCCTTTGCGATCTACTGGTCGATCGCGATCAACCAGTCGATCGCGATCAACCATTTGGGCACCCCTGGTATATTATGATTGATGACTAGGGGAAGGGGCTGCTGAGCCAAACTCCATACTCTACCAAGTCTACTTTGAAATAGAAACCTGGAAGCAAGGGGGGGGAAGTGGCATCATCGACCACGATGGACAGTTAACATCTCAGTTCTGCATGCCCCCGGTGCATTTTCTTGCAATCTTACTTTAGTGGTGCTTACCTTGCTGCCAAAACCCCTGCTGTAAGCGGTAACTGCTGGGGTTGGAGTGCTGAGCACAATGTCTCACTCTACCCATCGGATCTGAAAGATTTAGCATTTTCAGTCCCAAGGACCCAAGCCCAAAATACATGGCCGCAGGGAGGAGGCTACAACCCCGAAGGAGCTTGGTGTCGGAGCAGAGTCAGATCACTCCTCTGCAGATCCTCTACTGGAAGTGCAGGGTTTGATGATCGTTATCTTTTGTGGCTGCATCTGCTATATGATTCTCCTCTGTCGTCCTTGAAGGTTAATGGACTCCTTCTACCACCGATTATTTTAGCTCGTGGAATGCATAAGGGGAATGCTTTATCCCCCTTGCTATTTGCTTTAACTATGGAGCCTCAAGCTATTCGGATTAGAGATGATGCTGTGGTGCAAAGGATATCATTAGGGTCACAACAACACAAAACTCTGTTATATATGGATGACATTTTATTATTGCTTCAGAATCCTGAAACCTCTCTATCTGTGGTAATGGATCTTTTGGAAGGTTTTGGGCTTCAAGATTAATATTTCTAAATCTGAGATCTTAAATGTGAATCTAGAAGGTGAAAGGATTTTGGCTCTGTAGGTCTGCTTTCCCTTTTTGTGGGCTAAGCGTTCAATTCAGTACTTGGGAATACATCTGACGGCCGATCACACTCAGCTGTATGCAGCAAATTTTCCTGGCTTACTTCACAAATCTTTGCTTTAGGTGGGTTGGCTTGACCTTGAATTAGGTGGGATGGCTTGACCTTGGGCTAAATGGGACATACTGCCGCCATCAAGATGATGCTTCTTCCTAAATTACTTTACTTATTTATGACTCTTCCGATACAGGTCCCTCGGCATTTTTTTCAACTTTTATTCCACAAGGCCTTTGCCTATATCTGGCGGAGAAAGCCTCCGCAGGTGTGGCGTCAATTGCTGTGTCAGGCCAAGCAGGAAGGGGGCATTGAAGTCCCAAACTTTTATCTTTACTACCAGGCTGCATTATTGCAAGAGGTATCTTTTTGAACTATGTATGTAGATTGCCCTCGGTTGCATACTGTACAAGAATTTCATCCAAATATCTCCCTTTGGAGACTCCCATGGCCCCACTGCAGATCTTGAGCAGTTAAAGAACTCATTCTAACCCATTTATGGCAGCTATATTGAGCACTTTGTATGCTGTGGGGTCTAAAACAGTGGTTCCCGACCCTGTCCTGGAGGACCACCAGGCCAATCGGGTTTTCAGGCCTAGCCCTAATGAATATGCATGTAGCAGATTTGCAATCGTCTCTCAATGTATATTCATTAGGCTAGCCTGAAAACCCGATTGGCCTGATGGTCCTCTAGGACACGGTTGGGAACCACTGTCTAAAATGTTCCTGATAGTTTGTTGTTGTATTTTTTTTGCAGACTCCAATTAGCTTAGTACTGTAGTAAACTTTCCCCTGGGAAGTGAGGAGCTCTTTTAGATGAATATGGGTGAAATTGGGTCTACGCAATGTGGGGGCAGTTAGGACAGATTCCCAATTTCTTTCCCTTGATGTTTTGCAGGAAGAATATGGACTTGACGCTAGAGATTGCGTTTTTCTTATACTCAACTTTGTACATTTTTGTACAAAAAGCCTTTAGAGACCTTAGGCTGGGGAGAGAAACTCTATTGGAAATTGCGCTTTTAAAACGAGAAGTATCCTTCAGATCCTTATAAATTACAATGGGAATGAGACTTAGAGGGGTTGGACCCTGGGTCTGTAAATTGGGGCCTGCTCTATACTCGCCTGTTTAACCTGACTAGGGGCTACGGCCTATATTGAAATGACTATAAATTATATTATAGATGGTATTATAACCTAAGTGCCTTGCACCTGATCTACAGTACAATCTCTGTATCCTGCTGGAGACTGTGTGGACAGGAGGGAGATTTCTGCCATATTTGGTGGTCCTACCTCTGAATTAAAGCCTTCTGGCAGGAAATGGGATGTCTTAATGCGAATTATGGGTAAACATTGTCCTGTTGTGATGAGTTATTGTCTGTTTAATGCTCCAGTGCTGAGGTTTACGGTGCATGAGCAAAAATTGGCTGTTTGTGTATTTACCTCTGTGCGCTTGGCAGTGGCACAGTGCTGGTGGTCAGGCTCTTCCTACTGTGTCAGAGATTCTGAACAGACTGGATTATCTGCAATTAGGCCCTGATTCTACAAAGAGCGTCCCGATTTTATGCAGCTTTAGGCGTCCTACAGCTGTCTAATCAGCCAATCGGGATGAACGTTTTTTAAAAAAATGCTCCCCAGGCAGGCCGCCAATATTGAAGGCGCCTCCGGGAGCCTAGGGAGGCTCGCAAGACGCCTAAGCTTGCTGAGGACATTAGGCAGGCCTTAGGCGAACCTAGGCGGCCCTACACGTCTCCCTAGTAGAGGAAAAGACGCTTAAATGTAGGCCAGCAAATGCTGTTCTACATTTTAAGTAGACGCGGCTGCTTATACTTATCGCGGCAAGAGATCTCCCTTCTGCAATAAGTATAGCGGCCCGCGGCTGCCTGTCCCATCACCGGCAGGAGGATTGCCCCAACTCCTCCTGCTGGAACCCCCCGGATCCCCCTCCCCCCCATAATTGGTAATCGCCGGCAGGAGGATGCCCAATTCCTCCTGCCGGAACCCCCCGGACCCCCCCCCCCCCCCCAAACTGGTAATCGCCCGGCAGGAGGATTCCCAACTCCTCCTGCCGGAACCCCCCGGACCCCCCCTCCCTCCCAAACTGGTAATCGCCAGCAGGAGGATGCCCCCAACTCCTCCTGCCAGAACCCCCTGGACACCCCCTCCCCCCCCAAACTGGTAATCGCCAGCAGGAGGATGCCCATCTCCTCCTGCCAGAAAGCTGGACCCCCTCCGGACCCCCCCATGCTAACGACGACCCCCCCAACTAACCTTTAAATGTTGGTCGGCTGGATTGGTCTTACTGCCGTCCAGCCGACAGGCCCGCCTCGTGGAAATGAGATGGGCCCGCCCCTTCCCGGCCCATCCCCGCTAAATCTAAGGCCTGATTGGCCCAGGCTGTAGAAGCTTGGACCAATCAGGCCTTAGGCATAGTGGGTCCGCCCAACCCCACTAATCCTAAGGCCTGAAAAAAAGAAAGAAAAAGAAGCCTGGAAGCAAGGCCAATGAGCTCTGCCAAGCAGTGTAACATTAGACTACATGGCTAGGAGCTAGACTAAGGACCAGATGTACTAGCCCACACAACCTATCTGCTAGACATAGAGGAAATATTGGAGTTTTCCCCATAAAGCACCAGCTCTCATATAAGTGATGTCACCTGGATAAAAATTGGTCTTCATCTTCATGCAGAATATTCTGTAATTCCATACAATTTTCCAAGAGTAGACTTATGTAACTGTACATTGTTAACTCCATGACTGTAAAACTATAACCTGTTCTGAGCTCTTTGGGGAGGATGGGATATACAATCAACTAAATAAATAAATAAAATCTGCTGGTAGGAAGGATATACAACTCAACAGTACAGGATGGTACAGCTGGATGCCAAAGAAAACACATCAGCCTTTAAGAATACGTACAGACATGGTATACTCCTGCCCCCATATGATACGCTCTTCCTCTTTTCCAAAAGTAGCACAGGGAAGATATGAGGGAATGTCTAAGGGATGCTGAACACCCATTTTTGTTGCCAGTGTTATGGCCTACGTCTGCAAATAAAGAGCACTCACAAATACTGTGAGAGATTAGCAATGTGAGCTCTGTACTACAGCAGGTTTATCTCTATTCTGAGAACTGGAGAGAAAAAAAAAATCAAAAGCCCCCTTTATAAAAGAGAGCTTTTCAAATTAATCACGTGATAACAGAATAAATTGAAGAGTATGTTCAGTCAGTCCCCTTTCTGCCTGTTTAAATGTCTCACCAAGAGTTGCCTACACACAGCCATTATATTTGCACAGGGCCTGACTTAAGGTTTTCTTCACCAAATACACAGAATGGGTAGAAAGCCTTAATAAAAGCAGATCAAAGTTATTGTTTTTCCAAACTTGACTGCACTAGTTAAATTATTACTTTTTAAATTTAAAAATTTAAATATTTGTTGTCAGCTTCCATACTTACGCATGATGGTATATAAGGGAAAGGTGCAACAAAAGCTGAGTTGTAGGTTGTATCAAAAATCCTAAAAACACATAATTCATATTATTAAAAACAAGTTTAGGAGGTGAATCGAATCAAATAATCTTATATGTTGTTTACTGAGAGTTTTAGTTATTGTTTTGCATTTGTCTTAATTGTGCATGTGAATCTAATCTACCTAGAACAGTGGCTCGGGGGCTACATGCGGCCCACCAGGTACTATTTTGAGGCCCTCAGTATGTTTATCATAATCACAAAAGTAAAATAAAACAGTTTCTTGATCATATGTCTCTTTAGCTATAAATTACAATATTATTATTAAGACTTAGCTAAGAGGAAAGTTTTATAAACTTTAAAGAGTTTTATCTCATGTAAAATTGTCATTTCTTTAATAAGACATTAACTATTTTTTTTCCGAGGCCCTCCAAGTACCTGCAAATTCAAAATGTGGCCCTGCAAAGGGTTTGAGTTTGAGACCACTGACCTAGAACATTTGCAATAGTATAGAATATAAATTTTTTAAAACAAATTTTCACAATGGTCTTCATTCATTCAAATTCAGGAATATAAGACTTAACTGCATCAGACCAAAAGCCTATCTTGCCCAGCATCCCATTCTAAATCTTACCACTGTCAAAACTTATAGGAAAGCTTTTTGTGTGTGCTTAACTACACATACACAAAATTGGTTATGTATACAGTTGAACATCTGCCAAAAAAAATAGATCCTAGGGTAGCATTAATGAGCTATGTTAAATAGCCTGTGATTGATTGCTCTGTCATACCATTTTATTTTATAATTATCTGCATTCATGCCTGATATCAAAAAAGTTCAAATTTTATCTAAGTTATCTTAGGTTGTACTTGTCTTAAAACAAGACCAAAAAAAAAATGCTGCCCAACAGTTTGAGCGGTTCATAGACAAAATCGCGCGAGACAACGGAGCACCGACAACTGAGCGCAGACCACTGAGCGCAAGGTTGACGGCGCGTCGAAGAAAAGCACTATTTTAAAGGGTTCCGACGGGGGGTGTTGGTGGGGAAACCCTCTACTTTACTTAACAGACATCGTGCTGGCGTTGTGGGGGGTTTGGGGGGTTGTAACCCCCCTCATTATACTTGAAACCGAACTTTTTGCCTGTTTTTTAGGGAAAAAGTTCAGTTTTAAGTATAATGTGGGGGGTTACAACCCCCCAAACCTCCCACAACAGCAGCGCGATGTCTGTTAAGTAAAGGGGGGGTTTCCCCCCTCACACCCCCTGTCGGAGCCCTTTAAAATAGTGCTTTTCTTCGACGCGCCATCAACCTTGCGCTCAGTTGTCTGCGCGCCGTTGTCTCGCGCGATTTAGTCCCGACACCGTTTGAGCCAATGCCTCTCATTTTCTCTATTCTGTGTAATCTTCTCCATAATGCACTATCCTCAATGCATGCTGGCTGAGTTGCTAAGACATTAAGTTACAAGGGGGTGCTGAAAAGTTCTCAGCCCAACTAATTTTCTAAATTCTGAGCGTTATTTTTCCGCTGTAGCTGAATAGTGTGTTATTTTATTTTGCAAAGTGCCAATTTGCAGAATCATAATGCTATGTTGTGACATTGTTTCAGATCACTGATTGAACCATGACAACGAAAAGTGTGGAACATTAAAGTGTGGAACTCAGAGCCATCATGAAGTTCTTATTCCTGCAGAAGAAAACTCCAAAGGAAATCCGTGAATGAATGATGCAAACATTGAGTGACAAATGTCCATCATACTCCACAGTGAAAAAGTGGTGTGCAAGCTTTCAGCTTGGAGATTTTGAGACCGAAGATGCAGCAAGGCCTGGGAGGCCTTAAACAATATCAACTCCTAAAATTGTTGACCATGTCCATGACCTGATTTTGGCAGATCAGTGAATATCGGTTAAAACAATTGCCGAGACACTACAGCTATCCAGGGAATGTGTTGGGTGTATAAACTTTGAGCAGCTGAGTATGCAGAAGCTGTCAGTCAAGTGGGTGTCCAAATGTAAAAATACTGACGAGAAACAACATTGAGTGGACACTTCCAAACTGATTCTCCAGCATTTTCAGCAAGCTAGTGCCAACTTTTTGGAACAACTAGTTACTGTTGATCTTGAGACAAAATAACACATCTATGCAATGACGACACTCAGGTTCTCCAAGGCCAAGGAAATTCAAGACCCAAAGTCAGCAGGAAAGATCATGGCCACAGTGTTTTGGAATCAGGAAGGTTGTTGTAGTGACTCTTTTTCAAGGGGGTCAAACAGTTAATGCTGAATACTACTGTAACTTGCTGTGCCAATTAAAATAAGGCATTGAAAGAAAAGAAGAGGAGAGGGAAGCTGCAGAAAGGAAGGAATTCTCTTTTTGCAAAACAATGCACCTGCTCACAAGGCTGACAAAATGATGTTTTGACGTAGTAAATTTTTTAGTGCATAGACCATCCACTCTACTCACCAGATCTTTATCCATCTACCGGTATTTTCTGTTTCCAAACCTTAAAAAGAATTTGAAAGGGCAACAATTTTCAAGTGATTTGGAGGCGACTACAGCAGTGGAGCAGTATTTCGGTGACCAGACAGAGCATTTTTTGAAAGGGTTACAGAAACTTCAGACACGATATGTCAAGTGTGTTGAATTTAGGGGTGAATATGTGGAATAACTTATAAGTTTCATGGCTCCAAGTCATTCCTTTCTTGGTTGGGCTGAGAACTTTGCAGGAACTCCTCGTAAACCAAATCAATATCCATAAGAACCCCCTTCCAAAAAAAACTAAATTTGCAATGGTTTTATTACAAATAAGCAGTAGCTGTAGATAAGTTCGCGGGTTCGCACTGCAGGGAAGGCGGCAGAGAGCAGGAGAGTCTGGGCGGCAAGAGCAGAGCTTGGGGAGAGCAGGAGACTTGGCGCGCATGAAGACTAGTCTCTTAAAAGTTCCCAGCTCCTGGGAAAAAAAAAAGAAAAATCTTTGCAGGGCCCAGAGGTCCAGCGCATAGAATCTAGTCCATTTCTGGGTGTAACACTGCCTAGTGGAAGGCTTCCTGGAAGCCTCTAGAATGTCCTGTACAGATTGAGAGAACTGTATAGTGGCAGTTAGGTTGAGAGGTACCAAGCTGTTAGGTGTAAAGACTGCAGGTTGGGATGAAGCAGAGACCCTTGACTCTGTGGAAGCAGAGAGGGAAACACTGGGAGAAGTAGAGGCTCCCTGCTGCTGAGTTGAAATAGAAGGGAGTACCATGGTTGTCTGGGCCACCGAGAAGCTATCAGAATTATGATGGCATGCTCCTTCTTGAGTTTGACAAGAGTCTTGAGAATCAGAAGGAATGGAGGGAATGCATAGAGAAACTAATTCGCCCATTCCAGAAGAAAAGCATCTGCCTAGAGGCGGTGAGGAGAGTATATCCTGGAGCAGAACTGAGGTAGTTTGTTGTTGTGGGGAGATGCAAAGAGGTCTAACTGAGGAGTTCCCCATTGAGCAAAAATGTGATGTAGAGGCGAGGAATTGAGTGTCCATTCGTGAGGTTGTAGAAGACGACTTAATTTGTCCGCCAGACAGTTTTGCTGTCCAGGGATGTAGACAGCTCTCAAGAAGGTATTGTGAAGGATTGCCCAATTCCAAAGCTTTAGAGTTTCTTGGCAAAGAGGGAAAGATCCTGTTCCTCCCTGCTTGTTCACATAATACATAGCGACCTGATTGTCCGTTCGAATGAGGACTACCGTGTCGTGGAGAAGATGCTAAAAAGCTTTGAAAGCATAGAAGATCGCTCTGAGTTCCAACAGATTGATATGACATCGACGATCTATGCTGGACCAGTGACCTTGAATATGGAGACCATCTAGGTGCGCACTGCAGCATAGGTCAAGGAATGTGTCGTGAGAATCTTCTGATGAGGGGGCGTGTGAAATAGCAAATCTCTGGAAAGATTGGAAGAGAGCATCCACCAGTGGAGAGACTGTCTCAACGAAGGAGTCGCTGTAATGTGTTGAGAGAGTGGGTCGCAAGCTTGCTGTCACTGAGATGCCAGGGTCCACTGAGCGATGATAGGTGCCTCGATGACGAGGAATGCTTCAAATGAGGTTGAGTAGCTGGAGACCCGAACCTGGAAGGACGAGGCGAGGAGTCACTGGAGGACAAAGGCAGAGACATAAGAGGTTTTGCTCGTTGTGCCTCGACAGAATTCTCAAACTGGCTCGCAGAAAGCAGGGTCGAGGTCGAGGCAAGCTTGGCAAAGACTGAGATCAAGATTGCTTGCAGCATTTCCTCGAAGACAGGCACCGAGACCAATGACTCTGGTCTAGAAGGTGCAGCAGTGCGCCCCACAGAGAGCGACCTCAAAGATGAGTATTCCCTGTTTTTGGAGGCACACTTCGGAGGGGGTCTCATAGAGGCTGGCACAACTGCACTCGTTGTATGGACTGCCTGAGACTCAGCTGGAAGCTTCTTAGTTAGCGTACCTGCGGAGGGAAGAGCAGACTTGCCTGATGACAAGACCTTAGGAGGCACAGCAGATGAGGCCTTCACAGATGAGGGCGACTTGCTCGAGGTCTTGGCCACTAAGGCCACCGCCGAGGTCGAAGCCTTTTCTGCAGACGGCTCCATGGAACCATAGAGCTGCTGGATCTGGACACGACGTCTCTGGAGAGCTCTTTTTTGAAGAGTAGCACAGTGCGGCCAGGACTCAGGACAATGTTCGGGTCCCAAGCACTTAATACACCAATGGTATGGGTCCGTAAGTGAAATCGCCCGGTTACACTGGCTACACTTTTTGAAGCCTGGAACAGGCTGGAACATAGCAAAAATACGGCCGAAGCCAAATGAGGGTCGGCGGCAGGGCTCGTGTCCAAGCCCCGCCGAACGAGAACCGATGAAAAAAATGAAACTTTTTTTTTTTTTTTAATAGAGATGCGCTGCATTGCAACTACAAAATAAAAGAACAAATTAAGAAAGAAAAGCCGCGGTGCAAGAAGGCAGAACTCGAAGTCGGGTAGAGCTGAAAAACACAGGTGCTTCTTGGCTCCGTGGACAAACGAGAACTGAGATACCTCAGAGGAGACACAAGACCTACGTTCAGCGGGAAGGCACTCAAGCATGCACGGTGCAGCACTCGCAAACTTTCTGAAAGTTCTTCAAGCAAGTCTGCTTGCGAGGCTGTCCGCTACGGGGCTCCATGGATGATGTCACCCACATGTTGAGAACATGCTGCCTGCTTGTCCTAGGATAAAGCCATTTATAGGGAAAATGTCATAGAGAACGAAACAGGGACAGAATTTATCCCCGTCAATAACTGCGGGAAATCGTCCCATGACATTCTTTAGTGTCTATCTCAACTTCAGTCCTTCTATACAAGCATTCTTCAATGCAAGGCTTAAGAGTCAGTGGCTGTGCCCATTCATACTCTGATTCTGCCCTCTCTCCCTAAAGAATGACAGAGGGATGGTTTCCCGAGGTTCCCAAATTCTGTCCCCATGTCATTCTCTACATGATGGGACTAATCTTGGACATCATTGCTACAAACTCTTTTTTCAACTCGAGACTGACGCAATGCTTCAAGCTAGCCTTCCCTTCACCTTTGCATGTAGGCTGAAAGAAGTTATTCAAATACACTTTCACATTCCAAGGCCCCAACATCTGGAACAGCCTCCCACAACACCTGCGTCAACCAAACACATATTATAACTTTAGGAGAATGTTAAAGACTCATCTCTTCAAACCCCTAATTCAAAATGCAAAGGCATCTCTCATTGTTCATGACCACTGATTAGAAATCTTGCTGTAAACCACATTCCTTGCCAAAACTTGCGATATAGAAGATATATGGTATGGTACATTCCAGCTGAATACAACTAGTGGAAAAATCCCACCTTTGCTTACAGGAGCAGAAACAGTAACAGTAAAACAACTTACAATTTGTGTCCAAAACAGACATCTGACTCACAGGGAGGGTAAAGCAAAGATACTTATCTGTAGCAGATTTTCTCCGAGGACAGTGGGTGATGTCATCCATGGTAGTGTCTGTACTGGGTTCCAAGTGCACAGTCACTTTAAATAAGAACATAAGAATAGCCTTACTGGATCAGACCAATGGTCCATCTAGCCTAGTAGCCCATCCTCACAGTGGCCAATTTTTAGGTAGTGCCCATACTGCACATGTGCCAGTGCCTTCCCACCCGACATCGGCTCATGGGACCATAAGTTCAGTAATAAAGCTAAAAAGCAACTAGAAGAGGTGAGCTGGTTGTAAGAACATATGCCTGCTGTCCTCGGAGAACACCTGCTACAAGGACAAGCAGGCATTATATTCTCACATGTGGGACTCCCAAGCTGCTAGATCATGACTGGATGAGGATAATGGATATGTAAACAAGAGCACAGTAAAACCCAAGTGGGTTGGAAGGAAGGTTGGCTCAGAAAGTAAAAAGGCTCTGCAGAAGTGCTTGTCCAATCTGACTGTCTCTTCTGGAGTTGTGTTCCAAACAGTAGTGGCCACTTTGCAAATATCCTCAATGGATGCAGAGTGGAAATTAACTACCAAAGCAGCCACAGCTCAGACATTGTGGGCTGTTACACAGCTGCAGCGTCAACTGAGCAGGATAATTGCACACATGCGTACTTATAGCTTTCTAGGGTTGTAAAATGAAAATGGAAAAAAAATAATGATGCAAAATATTTTCATAAAATCCAAAATCTTATTTTTTATTAGATATTAATATTAGATCATAAGAGTACGCAATTAATTTTATTAGCAAATCAATTGAGTATCTTTTGCATCAGAGAATTATTACAGAAGCCAAAAGCTGGCCTTGCTCCTAACAATTCCAACGTTTTTACCAGTTACATTCTATTATATAACTTTTGGTTTAGTGACATCATCAAGTTTGACGACCAATAACATTTCTATGGGTGGTCTCAAAGTTTAGACAAAGAAACATTCCTCCATGTTTAAAAGTTATACAAAGTTTTCAGAAAATTACTTTTGATTTCTGAATTAACATTATAACATTCAAGAGAATCTATAATTATTAACATGGTGCTGAGAAATTCTCAGCCGTAAAGGAAAAAAACTCTTCCTAAGCTGACAGATTCAAATTGCATGGCCTTACACAGAAATCTTACTCTGGAGGAAGGGGGGGTAAATCCCCCTCTCCTCTTCCTGAAGCGTGGGCTTCCAATGCCCCCCTTCTTCCTATTCTTGAGACTGACTCTAATTACTTCCAGATGTTGTGCTCAGGATTTTCCTTAGTGTTTCTTCAGATTTAAAATATATAAAATATGTTTTTCATAGCAGCACAGTCATACACTTCAATCCAATCATTCACATTTTTCTTGGCCAAGCTTTCATTCATTCAATAAATCATAATTTTCATTCAAAACTACATCCAATTCAGTTTGAGACACGTTATATCTCAGTTTGGAATATGGAGTCTAATATGCTCTTCCTAACTGGCCTAAGCACATCTGTTATCAATTAGAACCACGAGGCTAAAGGCGGGAAGCTGAACAAAGAACAGAAACTATTCACTGGCACAAGATGGTGGCCGAAGACAGGACAGTTATAGTACACACAAAGAACCTAAACTGGACTCCATGTAATCATGTAATCATGATTTCCACCATGATTTAGCTCAACAGCAAAGTACACAAAAAAACACCATTCTTTTCCTTATATTAATCTTTAGTGTGTTTTTTCTTCTGGCCTTAGCTACATTATATTTAAATGTTTTATTCACCTGTTTTTCCGTACGCTTCTATTTGGGCGCGGTCCTTAACTAACACAGATGTTTGTCTAACTAGAATTACCCAGAATCATACGAAAAAACTGGCGCTACAAAAATACTGCACTATCATGCTTCTGACATCCATTCCAATATCGTCCCATAAACAGCGCTAGCCACGAGCCACGAGCCACAACAATCCCCTCTTGGATATTACTGAATTTATGAAGTAATATTCAGAATTGAGTTCGTGGTCTTATCTGTGGCACTGGGGTTTACTCAGGGTACGGTTTTTCTTATGGATCAGTGTGTGTCTGTGCAAGTATATTCTTTTAAATGCCAATTAGATAGCAAAAGCCAGAAAAATGTACTACCTAGGCCTGCAAAGGCAGGTGCCTAGAAGATCTTACCCAAAGCTTACTTGAATTCTCTAGTGAGAATGCAAGCAAATCCCATCCACTATTCTAGATAAAACCCATCCAAGTGTACATTTATGTAAGTTGCTGTCTAAACCATATCATATAGGAAACTTACCATTCCAGTGGTAGCTAGACAGTCTGTTCTAGGTGCAAGTACAGTCCTAGAGCAGAGACTAACCTAGTGTCTGTTGTTTTATTCATAGAGGTATTCATGAAACTCCAGTACTTTTAAAGTTTAAAAGTCAGAAAATTTAGAGAAAGTATAGCTAAAGAAAAATAGAACCCTAGATTTCCCTAAGATAAAGAGAACCTCAGTATTATCTAACTTAATTAGTCCCTATGCTCAAAAGTGTTATGTTATAAAATCTTGGAATTAAATCAATAAAGTGTAAAATAATGCACAGTGTTAAGAAAACCCAAATATATGCTTAATATGAAAATGTACTCATGTGCAGATAATGCATGCACTTCAGATATAAGTTTTCTTTTTCTGTGTGTGTTGCAGGAACTCATTTCTCAAATTTAAATTAAAATCATTAAAAGGACTGATGATATCAGCTGTTAAACCCAATTAAACAATATTGTAGCACTGTGTAACAGCTTAGAAGCTGCCACTGTATATGGAAATACAGTCATATGAAATAAAATTTAAAATACAGAATAAATAAAATATTGTCTGAGAACAATGCATGAAGACAATGATAAAGGAAAATACAGTTGTTAATACAATATCATAATAAGCCTATTGAATTATGCAAAAGCATAATTAAAGTTCAGAAATCTAATTCAAATGAAGTAATTTAAAGTAACGTGGTTTAAGATAAAGTCTGTTTTTTCTTTCAAAAAATTTTTTATGAGTCCAGAAATGTCTTTTGCAAAGAGTTTTAGCAACTTGTAAGATTGGAGTCTCTAAATTAATTTCAGTGAAATTTAAATCATGGCTTTAAAAAGTTCATGCTGCAACGTTTTCATAATTCAAGCTTGGCTTTTCTATAACTATGGAACTGCTTTTTCTGTCTTTCTTTCTATTGTCCAAGGGAACACACCCGTACTGTTACAACTGCAAAAAAGCATATCAAATTAGTTGAACACAGACAAAGGAACACTGAAATTCCCGCCGAAAATTCAGCATCGGAATTTTTTTTTTCTCTGTTTTCTCCACAGCTCTAGTGTAAATCCTGGAAGGAAAGCACATGTTCATTAACAAAAGAACAAAGAAAAAAGAAACACATGGCACGTTATCCCCTCTGCAAACAGTACTAATTCTTGTATTGCAGAGTCACAGTCTCTGTGTTGAATTGTTGAAAAGATTCAAAGAAGGTTCTTAACTGAAACACAAAACATACAGATTAAATAGACTTTTTTCAGGGTCCTGTAGTACCAAATATGGCCACAGGAAAATTTAAACATGCAGACACATTCTCTACATGGTAAAATTAGACTTTCTTTTTTCCTAACATCAGGGAATTATTCTCAATCCATATTCTTTATTAGGTTCCTATCCTAAAGAGCTTACTTGTAAAAAGTAAGCAAAATTTCAATTCCGAATTCATCCACTTACATAAAAGTTTATTATAATTGTTCTTTTCCGTTAACCAAGTTAGCAAGCCCTTTGTTTCACATTTATTTCGGTTTTCAAAAAAATATAGGTACTTAACCTCTATTTTTCTTAATCTTTTTATTTTAAACTTCCCAATTTAATTTTAAAATGCATTTAAATTTAATTACTCCCTAATCATACATTTCGGACAATGCACAAGTTTAAAAATACTTTATAAACCATGCAGGGGCACAAAAATTCATATTCAAAACTAATTTGAAACACTGAGATAAAACTACAAAGGCAGGAATTTTTTTTTCTCATGCACTGCTTTGCTTGCTCACAAGAACAATCTTTCTTGTAAGCATGGTATCTGTTTTTTGGAATAAATCTTTTTCTTTTCCACAAAATTATCCTTTCACTGTTGAATACATTCCCAAGTCCAGCAGAATTCTTTCTTTTCTCCCATCTTCCCTATCGAACTCCTCCATAGCAGATCCCTTACAATCAGGGAATTAACACATTTCACAAGCTTTCTTTCCACATTCCTGTACATTCGTTCTACAGACTATCTCCCTGCTTTGAAACCGCCAGACATTTAACTTTCTTTTCCTTTTCACTTAACCATCTCGTTTAGATATCACTTTCTGATGCCTTCTGACTCTACATTTCTTTTTCTTTCAACACTCTTACAACTTTTTAAAAATACGTGGCATTCACTCTTTATTCTTACTGGGATGCAAACCCACATGGTCTTCTAAACACTAAAAAAGTTCAGCAAAGGTATCTCTATTGTTCTCAACACAGCAAGAATCACTTAGCTAGCGTACAGAAGCCCTTTTTTTCTTAAATTAGATCAAAACTTTTTATCAACATATCGGCTGATCGGAACTCTAAACAGCATGCATTTCCCTATTATAAGGCTGGTAAAGTTTTATCAATAAACCCTTTGGTTCCTTGCTTACATTATTAATTTCATTGCAAGTTCCTACATTTTAAATCCACCATTTGTTAATATTTAAGTATATTTTAAAGATCAATACCTGTTTGTTTTTTTTTTTTTTAAATTGTAGAATTGCAGACAAAGCACCTCCATACTGCTGAATTTCCCTCCTCCTCTTTCCTCCCCCTTCCCCTCTGCCTGGTAGTGAACAAAGGAGAAACTCAAAAAGCCCGCCTTCCAGCTCTCGTGATAGCTCTGTGGAAGGCATAGAGGGAGGAAAAAGGTGGGGGTGAAAATCCCCCATTTGCAGCCCGCTCTTTCAAACAAAGGAACAGCATAGAGCGAGAGGACTTCTTGTAAGATGCCATTAACTTTTCTTTTGCAGAGACCAAAAAAATTAATTCAGAGAGACAAAGAGACAGAGAGACAGAACTGGAGTTTAGAAAACCAAAACTACCAGTTAGCTTTACTTCAGACAGGCACGGAAAATGCACTGAGGGAGAAGAAGAAGGAGGGGGTCCGTTTTTTCAAACAAAGAGACAGAACAGCGAGGGAAACTTTTTTCCAAACAAGTCAGAGTAAAACAGACAGTTTTCTTTTTCACAGATAGAAAGAGTTAGTTCAGAGACAAAGCTTAGACACACAGCAGGGAAGAACAAATTTTTTTCTCTTCAAACTCAATAACTTCAATTATCTCAGCATTTTTAGTATAATTCAAACAAGCAAAAACTTGCCGGCTTTCTCACTTGCAACCTTTCTGGATTCTTAGCCCTATTAATTTGAGTCAGTTCCACAACTATGTCATTCTTTTCTCAGTTTTTTCCTTTCTCTTGTTCCTCTTTAACCTCATAAATATCCATTCCTACTTTAAATTTGTGTGCAATCACCCTGTTCATATCTTTATGATCAGGATATAACATACGCAAACACTTCAAAACAAACACTTTAAGAAACAAACCCCAGGAGGTATTTACAAAACACACTGTAACAGGACAGCTGTAAACCCCGAGAGGAAAAAAACAGAGAGAAAGAGAAAAAAAAATCTGGCCAGAGAGAGACAGCAGAAATAAAGTCATAAAGCATAATGAAGATACAATTTTTCTCTATACCCCCAAATCTTAACAAACTAAACATATAATACAATATCCCCAAACACTATGCCTATATACAAAGCATTAATTCCTAAAATATAACTTACGGTATTCCATAGCTTCAAAAAAAAGGGCCCCCCAGTCTGTTAATCAAAGAACAGACATACCTTATGTTGCACTTCCAAAAGAAACCCAAAGGTTCAAAAAATGAAACCTAGAAACGCAAAGTACGCTGCTGTCCCATCTGGGGTGCCAATTGAGCAGGATAATTGCACACATGCGTACTTATAGCTTTCTAGGGTTGTAAAATGAAAATGGAAAAAAAATAATGATGCAAAATATTTTCATAAAATCCAAAATCTTATTTTTTATTAGATATCAATATTAGATCATAAGAGTACGCAATTAATTTTATTAGCAAATCAATTGAGTATCTTTTGCATCAGAGAATTATTACAGAAGCCAAAAGCTGGCCTTGCTCCTAACAATTCCAACGTTTTTACCAGTTACATTCTATTATATAACTTTTGGTTTAGTGACATCATCAAGTTTGACGACCAATAACATTTCTATGGGTGGTCTCAAAGTTTAGACAAAGAAACATTCCTCCATGTTTAAAAGTTATACAAAGTTTTCAGAAAATTACTTTTGATTTCTGAATTAACATTATAACATTCAAGAGAATCTATAATTATTAACATGGTGCTGAGAAATTCTCAGCTGTAAAGGAAAAAAACTCTTCCTAAGCTGACAGATTCAAATTGCATGGCCTTACACAGAAATCTTACTCTGGAGGAAGGGGGGGTAAATCCCCCTCTCCTCTTCCTGAAGCGTGGGCTTCCAATGCCCCCCTTCTTCCTATTCTTGAGACTGACTCTAATTACTTCCAGATGTTGTGCTCAGGATTTTCCTTAGTGTTTCTTCAGATTTAAAATATATAAAATATGTTTTTCATAGCAGCACAGTCATACACTTCAATCCAATCATTCACATTTTTCTTGGCCAAGCTTTCATTCATTCAATAAATCATAATTTTCATTCAAAACTACATCCAATTCAGTTTGAGACACGTTATATCTCAGTTTGGAATATGGAGTCTAATATGCTCTTCCTAACTGGCCTAAGCACATCTGTTATCAATTAGAACCACGAGGCTAAAGGCGGGAAGCTGAACAAAGAACAGAAACTATTCACTGGCACAAGATGGTGGCCGAAGACAGGACAGTTATAGTACACACAAAGAACCTAAACTGGACTCCATGTAATCATGATTTCCACCATGATTTAGCTCAACAGCAAAGTACACAAAAAAACACCATACTTTTCCTTATATTAATCTTTAGTGTGTTTTTTCTTCTGGCCTTAGCTACATTATATTTAAATGTTTTATTCACCTGTTTTTCCGTACGCTTCTATTTGGGCGCGGTCCTTAACTAACACAGATGTTTGTCTAACTAGAATTACCCAGAATCATACGAAAAAACTGGCGCTACAAAAATACTGCACTATCATGCTTCTGACATCCATTCCAATATCGTCCCATAAACAGCGCTAGCCACGAGCCACGAGCCACAACACAACTCAGCCTGAGTATACAGTCTGCCAACCAAGTGAAGATGGTTCTCTTGGAAACAGGAATTCTAAGTCTGTTAGAGTCAAAATCCACAGAGAACTAGAAGGATCCTTTATAAGGTTTAGTGCATTCTAGGTAGTATGCCAGAGCACAACTGTAGTCCAAAATGTGCAGTGCTACCTCTCCAGGATGCAAATGCAGATTTGGAAAGAAAACAGAGAGAATTATGGATATGGAGAGGTGAAAGGTTCCCCAAGTTGCGGGGTAGTAAATTTTAATAAACTTGGAAATTCCAAGACAAACTTGGGTAGCAATTTTGGATGCGTACGAAGTACTACCCTGTCATGGTTTAATCTTGTGTAGGAAGGATCTGACAAAAGAGAAATGAGGAAAACGACTTTTGAAGTGACAAGTTTGAGAGAGCAAGATGTAAGCAGCTCAAGGGAGACTTCATAAAAACAGGTAAGACCACATTAAGATCCAAAGCAACAGGTGGAGGCTTGATAGGTGGTTTCGTGTGGAGAATGGAACTCACCAATAGCACTGAGATATACTCAAAACTGAATTGGATTTTAAACCAGAGTTGGAGAAATGGAAAAGGTAGTCCAGTATAGATAGAAATAGATATGTGACCAGTTCTAGAGAATGCAATGCACAACAGGAAGAAAACCTGGTCCATTTGAAGCATTAATAGTGCTAAGTAGAAGATATTCTAGATGCTTTAATGGCAGTAGATACTACAGCCAAGAGGCAGAAAGCATTTACATGCTTGGTAAAAGAAACCATGCTGTTAGTGCTAACAAGCAGGGATTGGGGAGAAGGAGGGATCCCTAGTTCTACATCAGTAGTGTTGGAAACTTCCACAGTTTCTTGGACGAGGGGCTCTAGGAGGAGTGGGAACCAAACTTGACATGGCCAACGAGGTGCTATAAGGATCATGGTGCCCCAATCTTAGCAAAATTTGATTTTTCCTGATGAGAGGTGTCTGAAGAAGTGTGTAGAGGAATCTGTCGTCCCCCCCCCCCAATGAATGAGGAAGGTATACAACACAATGTGATTGGGGGTATATAATCTGGAGCAGAATTGTGGAAGTTTGTTGCTGTGGAGGAAATGAAGAGATCTCTATCCAGTGTTCCCCATAAGGAGAAAATCTGACATAAGATGTTTGTGCTGAGAGACCATTCGTGTCAATTCGTGCTTGGTCTGCCAGTCAGAGATTTTGCTTCCCTGTTAAGTAAACTGCTTTGAGGAGGATGCAAAGTTGGTGAGAACCTGTGCCTTGTTTGTTCAGATAGAACATGGCAACTTGGTTGTCTATATGGACAAGGACTACTTGATAAAGACTGTTTTGGAGCGTTTTGAGAGTGTTGCCTATTGCATGTACTTTGAGAAAAATGATATGGTTTGGCAAGACCATACTCCTCGAATGTGCAGGCCATCTAGATGATCACCCCAAACATCCATCAAAGCACTCATTTCTGTACCTTATCTTCACCATTCAGTGGATCACGATATATATCTCTCTATGAATCACTAAAGGACCCTTCTACTAAGCTGTGGTAAGTTTCAAGTTTTTTCAAGTTTTATTTTGATTTGATGAATCGCTTATTCAAATTTGCTAAGCGAGTTACAATAAAAAAAGGTAAACATACATTTAGACATACTATTTAAAATTTAAAAATGATGGGTTGACCCACAGACTTACAAACTAATCGATACACAAGGGATGGAGGAATAAAGTTACAATTCAGTGTTTTAAAGTAGAAAAAAAAACCAAAGATGGAAAAAACATTAGGGAGGGAGTAGTATAAACCTGGAGGGTAAGTACTTTAAGATTTAAGTATAATTTAAAGATTAAAAGCATCTTTAAAAAGAAAACTTTTTAAGTTATTTTTAAAACGGCTAAGATCATTTTCCTCTCTTATATATTGAGGCAAAGTTGCGGGGCCATCATCGAAAACATATCATGTCGTCGAGTTCCGATAACTTTCAAGGAGGGGACTACCATAAGCTTTTGGTTAGTAGTCCGAAGAGAACGCGGTGTATTATAAGGAATAAGCATTCTATTAATAAATTGTGGTTCATTGATGGAAAGGGTTTTAAATACTAAGAGTAATGTTTTAAAGGTGATACAGTGATTGTTGGAAGCCAGTGTGAATTGATCAGAAAAGGAGTAACATGATCGTATTTTTTACCGTTATGAATGAGTTTGACGGTTGTGTTCTGTATTATTTGAAGGCGCTTCTTTTCTTTTTGTGTGATGTTTATTAATAATGAATTGCAGTAATCAAGTTTAGCGATAATTAGGGAATGGATTAGAATGCTTAATGATTTTGGCTCGAGAAACTTAGAGATCGAGCGAATCACATGGTAAGCACTAATGCAGGCTTACCACAGGCTAAAAAGCGCTACCAGGGAGCATGCTCAGGTATCATGTGGTAGTTTTGGGATTGGCGTGTGCTTCTCATGCACTAAAAAACAAAATATAGAAATTTAATGCTGGCGTGTGTCTAGGGGATGGAGAGTAGGCGTGTTCTGAACTAATTGGTTTATACAGGTAAATCATTATGTTAGTGTAGGATTACAGCATGAACATTTACTGCCTAGAAAATAGATGTAATAGAGAAATTAGCACATGGCCATTACTGGGAATAATGGAAAATAGGGATATTTTACCACTATGCTAAGAGTGGCCTCAGTCCAACAGAAAACACTTGTACTGGGGATAGTGCTGGCCACTTTTTAGCATACCTTAGTGAAAGGTCTCCCCCAAGTTGTAACACACACTTGTCTCACATTTATGCTGGATATAAATAATTCATATTTGTTCACTTTGCCTTTGCAGCTTTTTAAAAGAAAACAAAACCACTAGAAATGCATGTTTTGTTTTAACTGAACGAGTAGCATCTGCTCAAACTGTGAAGTAAGTTCTGTCTCCTTTTCTTTTTTATATATCTGAGATTACATTCACAATTTATTTTATATATCTGAGATTACATTCACAATTTATATTTAGTGCATCCAGACCTTTGTGGTAGGCACCTACCAAGTTGTGCACCTAGTATTCAATCAATTATGAAGTGCTAATTGCCAATTGTTGATGTCAATTTAGCCCAATTATTTAGGTGCGTAAGTCAGATGTAAGTGCCTAACTTTAGGTGAACTTTATAAATTTGGGGGGGGTCAATCTATCGTTGTACTCAATTTATGCATTTACCAGTTATTTATAATCCACCTCCCTTCTTTTAATAAGCTGCAATAGAGGTTTCTACCGTGGCCCGGAGAGCTAACTGCTCCAACACTCATAGAATTCCTGTGAGCATTGGAGCATATAGCGCCCTGGGCCTAGGTACAAACCTCTACTGTGGCGTAGTAAAAGAGGAAGTTTCCACAGATTTTTTTTCCTGTCTTTGGATTTTATACATACAAAGCAGAATCAAATAATAAATGATGAAATTATGTATAACCTAGCATATACATCATTTTTTATACGGTAGTCCACTTTCATATGCATATTGTCATTTATATTGGAACAAGTTCATTTTTTTTCATTCCTACTGGTTATGGTCATTCATTAATTTTTCAATTTTGTTATATGTCTACAATTTTTGTCTATAATTGTATGGGATTTCCCCCATTTCATAATTTGACTGTATTGATTTGTACCATAACATCTAAACCAGTAATGTTATTTTTTACATTTTCACAAAGATACAGTTGTTTACAAAATATACCTGCCCATTTTTCAATAGCATGTCATGGTATGTCATTTTCAAAGCATAGTACTTTGTGTGGCTAAGTGCTTTAAAAATGAGTCCCAAAATTTGATGAATTTTTTTACTCAATTTCTTATTGAAATCAATTTTGTTGCTTACCATTGTTTTAAACTGTACTATTTTATTATTCACACTCATATTGAGTCTACTGTACTTTTATTTTGCATCTGTAGACCCCGACACAAGCAATTTGCTAAAAAATGGCCTGTGTCAGGTCTTAAATTTGTTCTTGTACACCAATCCTTGAGGCCACCAGCTTTCTTTCCATTGTGCTTTAGATCCTTCTTTTGATGCGTCCATGTTTGAAATTACACATAATCCTTAACGTAGATCAAGCCCATTTTTTCTATGATCTCTATCCACAGTACATCACTTGACAAACTGCACAGTTGACTACTTTCTTGATTTACGCACATTTTCAGGTGATCTAAGGGATGGCGTGGCAGGACAGCTCCAAAACCTCTCTCAGGTCGCCCTGTGTCTCTAGAGAGAAGCAACAAATTATTAAAATAAATTAGGTAGATGCATAGTTTGTAGTCCTTTCCTCTGAAAATTCAGGTTAAATAGTAATGAGCATGCTCAATTTGAAACGTGGCAACAGTAATTCTGGCTGAATTATGCTTTCACATTCAAATCACATGCTGCAGCGCGTTTTACAATTTGTTTTTTACATTGCTGGTTCCCCCCCCCCCCCGACGTCCGATTCATTCCCCAGTCCCCCCGCACCGTTTGCGGTGGAGAAGCAGCCTACCGTGGGTTCGCGATGCCAGTGAGCCCTGCGCTGCTTCCTCTGCCGCAGTTATGGTTATGCTTGGTTTGTAAAATCGTGTATAGCGCGTGCGTTATATGCGTGAAAATACGGTACATAGCAAGGGAAACCCCTAATGTTAAAGGGAAATCTAGCAGGGAGCTTAAATACTAAAAAAAATCTGAGAAAAATATGGTAGTTCCTAATAACTGGAAACCAAAATGAACTTATGATCCTGTCTGTCTCTCTCTTCATCTGTTATGCCTTATACTACCAACTGGATGCTCCGAAGAGGTTTACAGGAAGAGGGAAAACACTTTTCTGGTATTTGGTTTTCAAGAATTCACCACGCTCATTTCTAGTAGAAAACAGACAAAGATGTCTTACAGTGATGATTTTACAGTGGTCATGAATTTTAAGAAATATTACCTCTCAAAAACAGTTGTTTCATAATTATCTAAATTGACCAAGGACTTGTGTATCTCTCTCTCTTCATAGTCTTTCTTTAAAAATATCTGAGATAACTGCTGATCTGTTGTAGTGGTCCAGTCCT